>NC_133132.1:41121123-42481123 GCF_048418815.1 Hemitrygon akajei | reverse complement strand
GAACCCATCAACCTCTGCTTTAAATATTCCCAATGACTTGTCCTGCACAGATGCCTATGGCAATGAATTTCACAGATACACCACTCGCTGGCTAACAAAGTTCCACCTCATCTTTGTTCTAAAAGGACGTTCTTCCAGTTTGAGGCTGTATACAATGGTTCTGGACTCTCCCCCACAGGTAACATCACCTCCATCTTCACTGTATCTAGGCCTTTCAATAATCGATAGGTTTCGTTGAGATCACTCCTCATCCTTATAAACTCCAGTGAGTACAGGCTCAGAACCATTAAACAGCCTCACACCTTTCACTCCCAGAATCATTCTTGTCAACTTCCTGTGGATGCTAAGCAAAGCCAGCACATCCTTTCTTAGATAAGGGGCCCAAGAAGCAAGAAGGCTGTGAGTAGAACGGCTAAGGATTTCCAGAGCGAAGGCATTTTAATCCTTGGGGTAAAAGAGAGGCAAGACTGCACAGGTACATGACGTCAGTCAGTAGAGTGGGAAAAGTTTAAAAAGACCACCATATCCAGTGGGCAGCCTAGTGAGAGGTAGCAGAGTGATAGGGCTTTGGCTCAACGGGCTTGGGCAGTAACGAGGCGAGGTAGGTTTACCTGTGCTAATTGCAGAAAGGAGGTATGTGTGTGAGGCCGGTTTTCTGTGCTCGGTATCAGATGCAGGAGGTCCTGGAGTCTCCCAGCCTCCCAGACGGCCATATCTGCACCCGGTGTGTCGAGCCGCAGCTCCTAAGGGACTGCATTAGAGAACTGGAGATGCAGCTCAATGACCTTTGTCTGGTCAGGGAGAGCGAGGAGGTAATAGAAAGGAGTTATAAGCAGGTGGTCACACTGGGGGCATGGGAGACAGACAAGTGGGTACAGTCAGGAGAGGGAAGGAGAAGAGTCAGGTACTAGAGCGTACCCCTGTGGCTGTACCCCTTGACAATAAGTACTCCTGTTTGAGTACTGTTGGGGGTTGGGGGGGGACAGCCCAACTGGGGGAATCATCAGTGGGGATGGGAGAGGTTCCAGAGGATTAGAGGGTTGCAGATGTTGTTCCATTATTCAAGAAAGGGAGTAGAGATAGCTCAGGAAATTTATAGACCAGTGAGTCTTACTTCAGTGGTTAGTAAGTTGATGGAGAAGATCCTGAGAGGTAGGATTTATGAACATTAGGAGAGGTATGATTAGGAATAGTCAGCATGGCTTTGTCAAGGGCATGCCTTACAAGCCTGATTGAATTTTTTGAGGATGTGACTAAACACATTGATGAAGGAAGAGCAGTAGATGTAGTGTATATGGATTTCAGCAAGGTATTTGTTAAGGTACCCCATCGAAGGCTTATTGAGAAAGTAACGAAGCATGGGATCCAAGGGGACATTGCTTTGTGGATCCAGAATTGGCTTGCCTACAGAAGGCAAAGAGTGGTTGTAGACAGGTCATATTCTGCATGGAGGTCGGTGACCAGTGGTGTGCCTCAGGGATCTGTTCTGGGACCCTTACTCTTCGTGATTTTTATAAATGACCTGGATGAGGAAGTGGAAGGATGGGTTAGTAAGTTTGCTGATGACACAAAGGTTGGAGATGTTGTGGATAGTGTGGAGGGCTGTCAGAGATTACAGCAGGACATTGATAGGATGCAAAACTGGGCTGAGAATTGGCAGATGGAGTTCAACCCAGATAAGTGTGAAGTGGTTCATTTTGGTAGGTCAAATATGATGGCAGAATATAGTATTAATGGTAAGACTCTTGGCAGTGTGGAGGATCAGAGGGATCTTGGGGTCTGAGTCCATAGGACGCTCAAAGCAGCTGCGCAGGTTGACTCTGTGGTTAAGAAGGCATAAAGGGCTTCATTAATCGTGGAATTGAATTTAGGAGCCAGGAGGTAATGCTGCAGTTATATAGGACCCTGGTCAGACCCCACTTGGAGTACTGTGCTCAGTTCTGGTCACCTCACTACAGGAAGGATGTGGAAGCCATTGAAAGGGTGCAGAGGAGATTTACAAAGATTTTGCATGAATTGGGGAGCATGCCTTATGAAAACAGGTTGAGTGAACTCGGCCTTTTCTCCTTAGAGCGACAGAGGATGAGAGGTGACCTGATAGAGGTGTATATGATGATGAGAGGCGTTGATCATGTGGATAGTCAGAGGCTTTTCCCCAGGGCTGAAATGGTTGCCACAAGAGGGCACAGGTTTAAGGTGCTGGGGAGTAGGTAAGGAGATGACAGGGGTTAAGTTTGTTTTCGCAGAGAGTGGTGAGTGCATGGAATGGGCTGCCAGCAACGGTGGTGGAGGCGGATACAATAGGGTCTCTTAAGAGATTTTTGGATAGGTACATGGAGCTTAGAAGGAAAGAGGGCTATGGGTAAGCCTAGTAATTTCTAAGGTAGGGACATGTTCGGCACAACTTTGTGGGCCTGTATTGTACTGTAGGTTTTCTATGCTTCTAAAACTGCTCACAATACTCCAAGTGTGGTTTGACCAATGCCTTATAAAGCCTCAGCATTACATTCTTGCGCTTATATCATAGTCTTCTCAAAATGAATACTCGTATTGCATTTATCTTCCTTACCCCTGACTATACCTGTAAGTTTACCATGAGGGAATCACGCACTAGGACAGCCAAGTACCTTTGAAATTCCAATTTTTGAATTTTCTGCTTAGATAATAATTTACCTCTTTAGTCTTTCACTGCTTCCTGACCACCACCTATCTTTATATCATTCACAAACTTGGCGATAAAACCATCAATTCTGTCGTCCAAATCATTGACACATACAGTCATGCGAAAAGAATCAGTCCCAACACTGACCCCTGTGGAACACCACTAGTCACTGACAGCCAATCCGAAAAGGATCCCTTTATTCCCACTCTTTGCCTCCTGCTAATCAGTTAATACTCTATCCGTGCTAGTTTCTTTCCTGTAATACCATGGACCCTTATCTTGTTTAGCAGCCTCATGTGCAGCTCCTTGTCAATGCCCTTCTGAAAATCCAAGTGAACAACATCTACTGACTCTCCTGTCTTGTCTATCCTGCCTGCTATTTCCTCAAAGAATTCCAGCAGATTTGTCAGGCCAGATTTCCCTTGAGGAAACCGTGCATTCAGGTTTCACTGAACATTGATTTGATTGGTAAAATTAATCCCGTAAAATGGTGAAGAATTGTATGAATCCATAACTGCATATTGTGATAGCCAGCTAGACTGGAGATGATTAAGTAATTCTCTTTTAATCCATTTTATACACATAATTTTGACATAACTATCCTCCCTTCACTTTCTTTCAAGAAATTGCACTGGTTTTTTTTGGGAAATGTTTCTATAATTTCAGGGTGCTGTATAATTGAAGTTTTGTTGTGAGACATATGATCTGCCCAAGCTTCAAACCACTAGCTGGTACAAATTCTCAGCTCAGTAATAGACTTCAGCTTTTTGAAACTGGTGAAGCTGTAGATCTTTAGCAAAATTTTAGTTAGTTTGGTTGTAAAAGAATTTGGATTGGCACAAGCAAAAGAAAGCAAGTGAATGTTTGACATGGGCAGTTCCTACTTTGTTGCTGTAACTACACAGGACGTTACAAAATTATTGTAGCTGAATTGTGAGAGAATTCCTCACATTATTCTGTCATTTAATTGATATCCAGTACTGTACCAGAGTTTCATAAAGTTGCAAAATATTCTGTTGACTTTTGAACTCAAAGCCTTGACTAATAAAAGCAAGTATTCCATAAGCTTTCTTAACCATCTCATCAACCTATGTAGCCACTCTCAAGGAACTATTAACTTGGATCCCAACACTGCCCTTAACAGTGTACTGTCTCGTTGTATTTGCCCTACCAAGGTGCAACACCTCACATTTATCTGGGTTAAACTCCATCTATTTCTCTGCCCCATATGTGCAACTGATCTATATTGTGCTGCATTCTTTGCCAGTTTTCTACACAATCCACAACTACACCAATCTTGATTATCATCCTCCAACTTCCTAACCCACCCATCTATGTACATTTTCATCCAGGTCATTTATTTACATCGCAAACAGCTGAGGCCCGGGTACAAATCCCTGCGGAACACCACTAATTACAGACCTCCAGCTCGAATAAGTCCCTTCAACCACTACCCTCGCTCTTCTATGCCCAAGCCAGTTCTGAATCCAAAATGCCAATTTGCCACAGACCCCATGCATCTTAATCTTCTGGATTCGCCTCCCATGGCGGACTTTGTTAAACGCCTTACTGAAATCCATGTAGGCAACATCCATTGCCCTACCTTCATCAATCTCTCTTGTCATCTTGTCAAAAAGTTCAATCAAGTTGTTAAGGCAGGACCTGCCACACAGAAAGCCATGTTTACTCTCCCTAATTAGGCCATGAATTTCCAGATGCTCATATATCCTATCCCTAAGAATTTTCTCCAGCAATTTCCTTACAACTAATGTGAGTCTCGCTGGTCTATAGTTTCCAGGATTTTCCCTTGTTCTATTCTTAAATAGAGCAACAACATTAGCCACTCATCAATCCTCTGGAACCTTGCCTGTGGCTAGGGAGGATATGAAGATACTACTGGTCAAGGGCCCAACAATCTCGTCTCTTGCCACCTTCAATATCCTGGGGTAAATCCCCTCAGGCCCTGGGACATCCACCTTAATACTCATTTGGAGGTCCAACACTTCTTTCTCCTTGACCTTTAAATGCCCTAATGTATTTATACACTCAGCACTTATCTCCTGGTCCTCCACATTCTTTTCCTTGGTAAATACTAAGAAAAGTTGCATTGGATTTCTGTAACAATGCAGGAGACCAAAGACAGAAAGGTTAGAATGAGAATGGGATGGTGAATTATAGTGCTGGGCAACCAGACGCTCAGGATTGCACCTGAAAACCTAACACAAGTGATTTACAAAGCAATCATCCAATCTGCGTTTGGTTTCTGCAATGTGGAAGACATACATCAGCAACTCCATATGAAACATTCTGTTAACTTTCTTTATTATTCACAGTTCTGAAAGTGGTTCTGACCCGAAAGGTTAATTCTGTTTCTCTTTCCCCAGATGACGCCTGATCTACTGAACTTTCCCATTATTTTTTGTACGTTATTTCCAGATTTCAACCAAGTAATTTGAGGAATTTTGACAGGACAGATAAGGAGAAGGTGATTATTTTGTGAGAATCTGGAAGAAAGGTCATAGCTTAAAAATAAGGGTTCACTCGATCAAGGCAGAAATAAGGGGAATCTTTTTAAAGACAGAAGTAGACACATTTTTGATTTGAACAAGGTGGAAGGTTATTAGGGGCAGATGGCTGTAACACATAGAAGGTAATAATGACATAATAGGCACTTCCCTCAGTCCATAGTAATAAAAGTATTTACATAAAAATAATATCCTTGCTTTAATCTGAAGGGTATTAAATGTTTAATCAATGCTTAATCTTAATCTGGAAGAAGAGGGCACCAGCAAACAATGCAACATTCTTCAGATGGTCCACAAAGCTGTTTCTTTCATTTCTTTTACATCTTTTTCTTTCACATGTGGTTCTGGTACTATTGGAGACTGAGATCTACAGTTTAATGGGGTGTTTTCTGGCCGATTGAGCGATCTGGCGCTTTACTGTCTCAAAGAACGTTCCGGGAGGCAAGCTGCCTCAAGACCAAGAAGCTTAGAAACGGGGTACAAGCCCATGATCGACTCCATTTCTCACCAATCTCACCGATTAAAGGGTCAAGGAAGAATGAAACATCGAGGCAAGTGCAGAAATTGAGCGAGTGTTCAGCACTGACTACCAGCCTCTCACTCGCTGCTGCCGGAGGAAGGTGTCTGCGTGTGACAATCTCTCTTTCTCCCTCTCACTCATTTCTGAGGGAAGGTCCCTGCACTCAAATCATTTCTCTCTCCCTCAATGCTGTCGGACAATGGTACCAAAGTTCTGGGTCTGCAGCGGATTGGACTGATGAACACTGAACTGAACTGAATATAGACTCTTTCTATTTTCTGTTGTATTTTCTGTGGGGGTTTCACTCATTCTTTCTTGTTGCTGTTTGTGCGATTTGTTTTTTTTATGTGGGGGAGGGTTTGATGTTTTTCTTTGAACAGGTTCCATGGTTTTGTTTGTTTTGTGGCTGACTGTGGAGAAGATGAATCTCAGTTGTACACTGCATACATATTTTGATAATAAATGTACTTGGAATCCTTAATCTAATATTTTCAAACAGTCTACCACATATTTATAGTTTTGAAACTCATGTTTACAGTTGCACCAAAACATACTGTTCATTTAGTGTCTATCACATTCCTTGATCCAACTGGGATCAATGGAGTCATAGATCTCTACAGCAAAGCAAAAGACCCTTTGGCCTATCTAGTCCATGCTGAACCATTACCCTTCCTAGTCCCATCAACCAGCATCCAGACCATAGCCCTCCATACCCCTCTCATCCATGTAATTCCTATTCGGGTTCCCATTAAGATATTTCACATTTCACCCTTAAGCAATGAACTCCAATTCTAGTCTCACTCAACTTCACTGGAAAAACCCTATCTATACCCCTCCTAATTTTGTACACCTCTATCAAATCTTCCCTTGTTCTCAATGCTTCAGGGAATAAAGTCCTAACATATTCAACCTTTCCATGTAACTCATGTCGTCACTGCTGTTATGCTTCAGTTGCAAATTTTCTCTGCAGTCTTTCACTCTTACTGACATTTTTCCTGTAGGTAGGTGACCAAAACGACACATAAAACTCCAAAATAGGCTTGCTAATGTCTTAAACAACTTCAACATAACATACTAACTTCTCTACTCAATACTTTTGACATGAAGGCCAATGTGCCAAAAGTTCTCTTTATGACCCAATCTACAGTACCTGTGATGCCACTCTCAAGGAATTATGGATCTGTATTCCCAGATCCCTTGGTTCTACTGCAAGCCTCAGTGCACTACTGTTCACCATGTGAGTCCAGCTCGATTTGTCCTCCCAAAGTGCACCTCACAATTGTCTGCATTAATTTCCATCTGCCATTTTTCAGCCCATTTCTCCAGCTGGTCCAGATCCCCCTGCAAGCTTTGATAGTCCACTCTGCCTCCAATCTTAGTGTCATCTGCAAATTTGCTGTTTCAGTTTACCACATTATCATCAACATTGTTGACAAACAACAAGAGCCAGCACCGATCCCTGCGGCACACCACTAGTCGTAGGCCTTCAATCAAAGAGGCAAATATCTACTACCACACTCTGGTTTCTCCTACGAAGCCAATGTCAAATCTTATTTACTACTACATCCTGAATACCAAGCAAATGAATCTTCTTGACCAACCTCCCATATGGGACCTTGACAAAGGCCTTGCTAAAGTCTATGTAGACAACATCCACTGCCTTGCCTTCATCAACATTCATGGAAACTTCCTCAAAGAACTCTGTAAGATTGGTTAGACATGACCTACAATGCACAAAGCCATGCTGACTATCCCCAATCAGTTCCTGTCTGACCAAACATTTATATACCACGTCCCTTAGAAAACCCTCCATAACTTACTCACTACCAATGTCAGGCTTGCCAGCCTATAATTTCCCAACTTATTCTTACAGCCTTCTTTAAACACCAGATCCTCTGAAACCTCACCTATAGCTAAAGACGTTTTAAGTACTCTGCCAGGGCCCCTGCAATTTCTTCACTAGTCTCCCACAGGGTCCAAGGGAACACCTAATTAGGCCCTGGATGGTTATCCACCCTAATATGCCTCAGGACAGCATGGACCTCTTCCTCTGTAATCCGTATACAGTCCATGCCCTCACTGCAGTTCACTGCACCTCAGTTCTGTGGAATCTGTTCTTCTCCCGTGTAAATACAGATGCAAAAAATCCAATTAAGACTTCCCCATCTCTTCCGGCTCCACACATAGATGACCATGCTGTTCTTTCAGAGGACCAACTTTGATCCTTTTTGCTCTTAATATATCTGTAGAAGCCTTGGGTTTCTCCTTCACCTACCTGCTAGAGCAACCTCATGCTTTCTTTGAGCCCTCCTGATTCCCTCTTAAGTGTTCTCTTGCATTTCTTATACTCCTCAAGTACCTCATTTGTTCCTGCCTGCCTATACCTGCTATGGACACCTTTCATTTCTCAACCAGGGCTTCAATATCTCTCAAAAAATTCCTTAAATGTTGCCTTTTATTCTGACAGGAACATAAAAACTCTGTACTCACAAAGTTTCAGTTTTGAAGGCCTTCTATCCACCAAGCATACCTTTGCCAGAAAACAACCTGTCTCAATACACACTTGCCTGATCCTTTCTGATACCATCAAAATTGGACTTTCTCTAATTTAGAATCTCAACCCAAGCACCAGACCTATCCTTCTCCATAAATGTTTTGAAACCAATGGAATTCATGATAAGCAAAACACACAAAATGCTGGAAGAACTCAGCAGCCCAGGCAGCATTTTGTGTGTATTGCTTAGCATGAATTCAGAAAAGAGTACAGTCGACATTTCGGCCCGTTTTTCCATAGATGCTGCCTGGCCTGCTGAGTTCTTCCAGCTTTTTGTGTGTGTTGCTTGGATTTCCAGCACCTGCAGATTTTCTCCTGTTTTGATTGGAATTCAAGTTAATACTGTAGCCACTGTTCTAAAGTAACCTGAGCGTGTACCTAACTTTAACAAAATGGATTCTTCTGACAAGAGTCAGTCTCCTGTCACAGCCTGTTTGCAGTTAACCCACCATCAATCTCAACACAGGAAAAACAGCACTGCCAAATCCAAGCCTCATCTAATTCACCAACTAATACCCTCAAGCCTCAAGCATCAGGAGCTCTAAAGTTACACTAACTGTTTCTGCTACAATAGCCAGTGGATAGCATGAACAATACCAGGATCTACTTACCAAGTGATATGAACATTTGGATTGTGCCTGTCTCCAGAATGTATTCATCAACCATGAAGTCTGTAATGTTAATTCAAATTCCCTGTGAAACGTCTTTGCTACATTTATCTCTAACTTTCTGATTTATGCAATGCTGTGCTTTACCATTATTGTTTGAAAGCTCTGGACAATTCCCATCGATGTTTTCTGCCCTTTGCTGTTTAACTGTTCTGTATTTAACCTGATCAATGTTTGTAGCTAACACCCTTTCTCTCAAATGATTTTTGCCCATTTTAAATTTTCAAGGCTATTCTCAAATTCTTAAACTTTATCATGTTGACATCATTTTTCCATAACTATTAGATCATGTCCATTTATTTTTATTTATGTAATCAATATGTTGGCCTTGTTATGAATGCTCACAGATTTAGACATCAATTCTTAAAATCTAACTTTTACCATTTTGTCTTCTGACTTTAACTACTAAAGTCACACGCTTTAATCATCACTCATTTAGTGACTCTGTACTATCGTCTTCTTTATATTTCTCTTCATATGAATCCTTCCTCCTTCCCTTCCCCATTTAAAGTTTGATCTACACTCTTAATAATTCAGACTTATAGCAGCTTGATTAAAATTATACCAGTCCCAGCAGAGCATCTTCCTCTTTCTTCCTCCAGTCCTGAAGAAGTCTCAGCCCAAAAACATCAACTGTTTATTCTTTTCCAAAGATGCTGTCTGGCCTGCTGAGTTCCTCCAGTATTTTGTGTGTATTACTTTTATTTCCAGCTTCGGCAGGTTTTCCCTTATTTGGTCTTCCTCTTTCCCTAGGACTGGTATTCGTTCCCCATGAATTTAAGCCCATTCTTTCGCACCAGATCTCACTAACACTACATCAATTTATTGTGATGCAATAGTAATCCAAAGATCCAAGGTTCAAAGGTTTTTTTTGGATATCCTGACAAACATTCCATGCTAAATTGTGTCTGTCCCAAAGAACTCAATTTAACAATTACGTTTCCTTTGCACCTCATTGGAACTGCATTCAAACAATATATGCAATACTGTTTCTTGAGAAGGGCAGTCCCTACAAATGCCTGGATCCTGCATATTAATTTTGAACAACCTAGTTTGTCCAATATGTAAATGTACAAGTATAACTTCTCCCCTCTTTTACGCCCATCTCCAAGTTGAGTTTCCACCATCCTCTGAATTTGTTTTCCTTATCCCAACTTTGCTGTCACAGAGATCCAGTTGACTTTTCAGTTTATGTCTTTCACCTTCACCTTATGCAAAGGCACCACTACGTTTACATCCTTAATGTTAAGTGATTGTTTGGCTAGAATGTCTGCAACCTTGTTTCCTTCGATCCCAACATGGGCAGGGACCCTTAAGAAGTGGAAACACAATCCTAGACCCTGCAGCTTCAATCTCAAGAAGAATGTCTGGCCTACAATTGCACATATCTGCTTTAATAGATGTCAAAACCGAGAATAAATCAAAGCACAGAAGTAAACAATCAAGGCATAATCTTCAACTCATCTCTAAGCTAAAATGTTAGCAGCCACCGTACATGAATACTGATAACCTTTCCTTAATAGTCACCTGAAACTTTGGAACATTAACAGAAATATTTGACACCGGATCTTTTGAACCATCTGTACAGCTAGCCAAAAAGGCATAATATCTGCCTTGTATATATATCAACCACAGGCAAAGGGAAAAACCATGGAGAGCGACAGAAAGTGGTACACTGGGACAATATGGAATCTAGAGTCTTAGAAAGGTACAACGTGTAACAGGCGAGTCGGCCCATTTAGTTAGTGTCGAACCATTTAATCTGCCTACTTCCATCGACCTGCACGAGGACCATAGCCCTCCAAACCCCGACCATCCATGCACCGATCCAAACTTCTTTTAAGCGTTGAAATCGAGCTCGCGCGCACCACTTGCGGATATTAAACAACACAAGATTTCGTGCCCATCCACCCTAAACTCACGAATGAAGTTCTCCCAACACTCTCCCCACGTTGGCAATACAGGATGATCAACTTTATAAACCGGAGTGAGGATTCTCTGACTGGCCGCTCCGGGTGGGCGGGCGCGGGCGCGGAGCGGGGCGGGACCGGCACTGACGGACAATGCGCAGCCGTTAACGCGTGTGCGGAGGGCGGCCGTCCGTCCGTCGGTTGTCGTGACAGGGAATCATGGCGCTGCAGTACCCGGAGGCCAAGCGACTGGACAGCGTGAGTGGTTAGCGTGCACAATGGCGCCAGTGGGCCCGGCTTTGCGTTCGGTCGGAGCCGACCTGCAGGCCACCCCCGTAGCCGCTCCCGAACCCGCCGCTGCTTTGTTTGAGTAGTGGTTCAGATGGCGGGGAGGCTGTGCCTTTACATTCGTTCGCCCCTGTCTTCGCCAACACTCCCTCCTCTACGTCCCCTCTCTCCCACCCTCCCTTCCCCTGTGCCACATTCTCCCCCTCCCCTCCCCCCGATGCCCCTCTCTCTCACCCTCCTCCCCTCCCCCCCCACCGGCGCCCCTCTCTCTCGCCCTCCCCCCCCCCACCGGCGCCCCTCTCTCTCTCTCGCCCTCCCCCCCCCCCACCGGCGCCCCTCTCTCTCTCGCCCTCCCCCCCCCCCCACCGGCGCCCCTCTCTCTCTCGCCCTCCCCCCCCCACCGGCGCCCCTCTCTCTCTCGCCCTCCCCCCCCCCACCGGCGCCCCTCTCTCTCTCGCCCTCCCCCCCCCCCCCACCGGCGCCCCTCTCTCTCTCGCCCTCCCCCCCCCCCCCACCGGCGCCCCTCTCTCTCTCGCCCTCCCCCCCCCCCCCACTGGCGCCCCTCTCTCTCTCGCCCTCCCCCCCCCCCCACCGGCGCCCCTCTCTCTCTCGCCCTCCCCCCCACCGGCGCCCCTCTCTCTCTCACCCTCCCCCTCCCCCCCACCGGCGCCCCTCTCTCTCTCTCACCCTCCCCCCCCCACCGGCGCCCCTCTCTCTCTCGCCCTCCCCCCCCCCCACTGGCGCCCCTCTCTCTCTCGCCCTCCCCCCCCCCCCCCACCGGCGCCCCTCTCTCTCTCGCCCTCCCCCCCCCCCCACTGGCGCCCCTCTCTCTCTCTCACCCTCCCCCCCCCACCGGCGCCCCTCTCTCTCTCGCCCTCCCCCCCCCCCCACTGGCGCCCCTCTCTCTCTCGCCCTCCCCCCCCCCCCACCGGCGCCCCTCTCTCTCTCGCCCTCCCCCCCCCCCCCACTGGCGCCCCTCTCTCTCTCGCCCTCCCCCCCCCCCACTGGCGCCCCTCTCTCTCTCGCCCTCCCCCCCCCCCCCACTGGCGCCCCTCTCTCTCTCGCCCTCCCCCCCCCCCACCGGCGCCCCTCTCTCTCTCGCCCTCCCCCCCACCGGCGCCCCTCTCTCTCTCACCCTCCCCCTCCCCCCCACCGGCGCCCCTCTCTCTCTCTCACCCTCCCCCCCCCCACCGGCGCCCCTCTCTCTCTCACCCCCCCCCCCCCACCGGCGCCCCTCTCTCTCTCGCCCTCCCCCCCCCCACCGGCGCCCCTCTCTCTCTCGCCCTCCCCCCTCTCTCTCTCGCCCTCCCCCCCTCCCCCACCGGCGCCCCTCTCTCTCTCGCCCTCCCCCCCCCCCCCCACCGGCGCCCCTCTCTCTCCCTCCCCCCGTGCCCCTCTCCCTCCCTCCCCCCCGTGCCCCTCTCCCTCCATCCCCCCGTGCCCCTCTCCCTCCATCCCCCCGTGCCCCTCTCCCTCCATCCCCCCGTGCCCCTCTCCCTCCATCCCCCCGTGCCCCTCTCCCTCCATCCCCCCGTGCCCCTCTCCCTCCATCCCCCCGTGCCCCTCTCCCTCCATCCCCCCCCCGTGCCCCTCTCCCTCCATCCCCCCCCCGTGCCCCTCTCCCTCCATCCCCCCCCCGTGCCCCTCTCTCTCTCCATCCCCCCCCCGTGCCCCTCTCTCTCTCCATCCCCCCCCCCGTGCCCCTCTCTCTCTCCATCCCCCCCCCCCGTGCCCCTCTCTCTCTCCATCCCCCCCCCCCCGTGCCCCTCTCTCTCTCCATCCCCCCCCCGTGCCCCTCTCTCTCTCCATCCCCCCCCCCGTGCCCCTCTCTCTCTCCATCCCCCCCCCCCGTGCCCCTCTCTCTCTCCATCCCCCCCCCATGCCCCTCTCTCTCTCCCTCCCCCCCGTGCCCTCTCTCTCTCCCTCCCCCCCGTGCCCCTCTCTCTCCCTTCCCCCCCCCCCGTGCCCCTCTCTCCCAATCTCCTCTCTTCTCCCCCCCCCCCCCCGTCATTTCATCATGGCTGAACCCTATTCAACTCCATACATTTGCCCTCTCAGCATACCCCTTGATGCACAGGCCAATCAGGAATCTATCAACTTGTGCTTTAAGTATATCCTGGGGCTTGGCCTCAACCGCAGTCTGTGGCAGAGCATCCCACAGATTCACCACTCTTTGGCTAAAAGGTTGCCCCTCAATTTCGAGACTGTGCCCTCCAGTTCTGGATACTCCTGGCAGAGGAAACATCCTCCCCACATCCACCTTATCTTGTCCTTCCAACATTCGTTAGGTTTCATTGAGATCCCCCCACCCCGCATTCTTCTAAATTCCAGTGAGCACAAGCCCAAAGCTGCCAAATGCTCCTCATGTTAACCCCTTCATTCCTGGAATCATTCTACATCCCCTCTATATGTCCCTTCTCTCCCACCCTCCCCTACATCCCTCTACATGTTGGCCCTTCCCCCCCCCCCCTCCAAATCTATCTTTCCTGTCTATGGGCTTCCATGGCTGATGGCAGGATTGTGAGGCATCGTTGGGTAAGAAGGCACGGAATGGATGGGTATTGGGATTATGGAGCCTTTGTGAGATGGGAGGTGTTGAAATGGGAATGTGATTGTGAGAATGCCTTGGTGTGTTTGGGAGGGCCTTAAATCACTTGAGTCTGGGATACATAAAAATTCAACGTCTTTCAAGGGGAATATGCAGTTGATATTTCAGCCCAAGTCCCAGATTTATCCACACTCAGGGTGGAGGAACAACACCTCATATTTCATCTGGGTAGCCTTCAACTTAAGGGCGTGAACTTCAACTTCTCTACCTATTGGTAATTTCCCCTTCTTCTCACCCACCTATCACCTCCCCTGGTGCCCCTTCTTCCCTTTCTTCCATGGTCCACTCTACTCTGTTATCAGATTCCTTCTTCCCTCCTTACCTTTTCCACCTCCTAGCTTCATAGTTCATCTCCCCCCCCAAAAAAAAAACCTACGTGGCTTCACCTGTTACCTTCTTGCTTATTCTCCTCCTCCCCCATCACCTTATTCTGGTTCCTTCCCACTTCTTTTCCAGTCCTGATGAAGGGTCTTAGCCTGAAACATCAACTGTTAATTCATTTCCATCAATGCTGTCTGACCTGCTGAGTTCCTCCCGTATTATGTGTGTGTGGCAGTCAATATTTTTAAAGTTTTCTAGTGATGCATGTTTGCCATGTGTCAAGAGATAGAGTAGAAAGAAGAGATTTCATTGAAATTTATAAGATTCTTACACTCTTGGTAGAATGCAAGCTGTTTTCTTTGCTGATGACTCGTATAATCAGCACAAAATTTTTCAAAATAAGTGAAAGATCATTTCAGACTGAGCTGAGAAATTTATGCACTCACAGCGTAGTGAAGCTTTGGAATTCTCTATCCTGGATGGCTGTGATGTCTTGGTTCATTCGAAACAAGCATTGGTAAATTTCTGGACTTTTACCGTAATCGAGAAGAAACATTTTTCCAGTAGTGTGAGGAACACATGAAAATGAGAGATGAACCTGACAAAGTTGCTACACCGTGCTAAAATCTCCTTGCCTTCTGCCAGTGAGTCAATTTTAGACCATAAGACATAGGAGCAGAATTAGGCCATTCGGCCCAGTGCATCCACTCTGCCATTCAATCATGCCTGATTTATTATCCTTGGTAATCCCATTCCCCTTGTAAACTTTGATGCCCTTACAAATCAAGAACCCATCAATTTCTACTTTAAGTATACCCAAAGATTTGGCCTCCTCAGCAGTCTGTGGCAACGAATTCCATAGATTCACCACTCTTTGGCTAAAGAAATTCCTCCTCATCTTTCTGTTCTGAAACTGTGATCTCTAGTCCTAGATCCCACCATTATAGGAACCATCCTCTCCACATCCACTCTATCCAGGCCTTTCAATATTTGATGTTTCAATAAGATTTCCCCCCCTCATTCTCAACACCAGCCAGTACAGGCCAAGAGCCATCAAATGTTCCTCATTCTCGTCATCCTCCTCTAGACCCTCTCCAGTAACAGGATATCCTTTCTTACATAATGAGCCCAAAACTGCTCTCAATACCTCAAAGTGTGGTCTGACCAATACATTATGAAGTCTCTGCATTACATTCTTGCTTTTAAATTCCAGTCCTCTCGAAATTAATGCATTTGTGCTCCTTGCCTCCAACCTGTAAGCTAACCTTTAGGAAATCCCACACAAGCCCTTTTGCACCTCTAATTTCTGAATTTGCTCCCTGTTTAGAAGATGGTCTATGCCTTAATTCCTTCTACCAAAGTGTATGACATGCGCTTCCCCAACCATATGCCATCCGCCACTTGGCCCATTCTCTTAGCCTGTCCAAGTCCTTCAGCAGGCTCCCTGCTTCCTCAACACTGCCTGCCCCTCCACCTATGTTTGTATTGACAAAAAATTGGACACAATGCCATCGATTCCATCATTCAAATATTTGCATGAAAAGAAGTGGTCCCAACACCGATGCCTGCATAACGCCACTGCTCACCAGTGGCCAACCGGAAAAGGCCCCGTTTATTCCCACTCTTTGCCTTTACTAGTCTGACAATCATCAGTCCATGTTAGTACCTTTCCTGTAATACCATGGACTCTTCTGAACAGACAAGTAAATAACATCCACTGACTCATTTTTTAATCCTACCTGCTGTTTCTTCAACGAATTTGGACAAGTATAGCACATTGGAATCATAGAATCAAAGAAAACTACAGCACAGAAACAGGCCCTTTGGCCCATCTAGTCCATGCCAAACCATTTAATCTGTTGACTGTGTAAGACCTACCCTGGTTGGTGTTTCCAAAATGTGACACTTCACACTTGTCTGCATTAAATTCCATCTGCCATTCTTCAGCCTATTTTTCCAGCTGGTCTAGATCCTGCTATAAGCCTTGATAGTCTTTGCTGTCCATTACACCTCCAATCTTGGCGTCATCTACAAATTTGCTGATCTGGTTAACCACATTATCAACTACATCATTGATACAGATGACAAACGACAACGGATCCAGCATCGATCCTCGCGGCACTGCACTAGCCACAGGCCTTCAGTCAAAGGCAACTATCTACGTCCACTCACTCACTGGCTTCTCCCTCAAAGCCAATGTGTAATCCAACTTACTACTTCATCTTGAATGCCAAGTGACTCAACCTTCTTGATGCCACCCATGTGGGATTTTGTCAAATGCCTTGCCTTCATCAGCGTTCTTGGTAACATCCTCAAAAAAAAAACTCAAGTTTGGTTAGGCATGACCTACCACGCACAAAGCCATGCTGACTATCCCTAATCAATCCACATATCCAGTCCCTTAGAATACCTCCTAATAATATACCCACTGCTGATGTCAGGTTTACCAGCCTAACATTTTCTGGTTTATTCTTAGAACCTTTCCTAAACGGCAAAACAACATTAGCTATCCTCCGGGACCTCACCTGTCATTAAGAATGATTTAAACATCTCTGATAGATCCTGTGCAATTTCTACATCAATCTTTCACATCGTCTGAGGGGGCACCTTGTCAGGCCCTGGGGATTTGTCCACCCTGATTTGTCTCAAGATAGCAAACACCTCCTTCCCTGTGATCTGTATAGTTTCTATGACCAAGTAGACTGTGTCTATCTCCCGGGTAAATACAGATGCCAAAAACCCATTTAAGATCTCCACCTCTTTCAGTACTATGCATAGATTGCCATTCTATTTTCCCTGAGGACCAATTTTGTTTTTTGCAATCCTTTTGCTCGACATATGTGAAGAATTCTCCTTAGAATTTTCTTTCTTGTCTACTGGACTAACTTCATGCCTTCTTTCAGCCCTCCTGATTTCTCTTGTAAGCATTCTCTTGCATTTCTTATACTTCAAGTACCTCGTTTGTTCCCACCTACCTATACCTGCTATGCACCTTTTCTTTTTCTTAACCAGGGCTTTATCTTTTGAAAACCAAGGTTCCTCAAACCTGTTATTCTTGCTTTTTATTCTGACAAGTGTAAGATTTATACTTTCAAAATTTCACTTTTGAAGGCCTCCCACTTACCAAGTACACCTTTGCCAGAAAACATCCTGTCCCAGTTCACGCTTACCAGATTCTTTTGGAAACCTTCAACATTGGCCTTTCTCCGATTTAGAATCTCAACCCGAGGACCAGACCTATCCTTTTCCATTCTTACGTTGAAACTCATGGCATTATTGTCACTAGATGCAAAGTGTTCCCTGACACAAACTTCTGTCACCTGCTCAGTCTCATTCCCGAATAGGCGATTAAGGTTTGCACGCTCCCTCTTTGGGACTTCTATACACTTTCCCATCTTTGCCTCCCTCCCTTAAAGAATAGAGTGGCTTTTGTTATTTTCTGCTCCTTTAGTGCCATTCCAGAATCTAGTGAATCTTGATAGATCACTACTAATACCTCCACAATCTCTTTAGCTACCTCTTTCAGAACCCAGGGGTGTTGTCCTTCTGGTCCATTAGACCTTTCAGCTTCCCTAGAACTTCTCCTTTGTAATGGCAACTACATTATTTCTGTCCCTCAACTGTCTCAAATTTCTGGCATGCTGCTTGCTGTCTTCAAAACTGACAACTAAGGCAAAGTCCTTGCTCGGTTCATCTGCCATGCCTTTGTTTCCCGTTACTGTCTCTGCAGCATCATTTTTCAGTGGTTGGATGATCTCAATTTTTTTACTATTTAGATATCCACAAAGCTTTTAGTACCGTCTTGCATTGTCAGCTAAAAATATTTCATTTTATCTTTCTGTATTGCTTTTTAGTTGCCTTCTGTTGGTTTTTAAAGGCTTCCCAATCCTCTGGCTTCTCACTAATTTTTGCTGTATTATATGCCCTTTCTTTTGCTTTAATGCTGTAATTCCCTTCCCTTGTCAGTTACGTTTGCCTTATCTATCCTTTAGAATGCTGCTGCCTCTTCGGGATGGCTGATCCTGTGTCTTCCAAATTACTCCCAGAAACTCTAGCTATTGCTACTTTTCTATCATCCCTGCTAGTGTTACCTTCCAATCAACCTTGGCCAACTTCTCTCTTGTGCCTCTGTAGTTCCCTTTACTCAGCTGTGATTCTGATAACATCTGATTTTTGCTTCTTCCTCTCAAACTGCAGAGTAAATTCTGTAATCACTGCCTAGCTAAGATCCCTATTCAAATTTGGTACATTTGCTCAACATACAATCCAGAATAGCCTTTTCTGAAATGGGCTTGATCACAAGCTGCTTAAAACAGCCATCTGTTAAACATTCTACAAATTACTTCTCTTGAGATCCAGTACCAACTCTATCTCTATTTTCTCAATCTACCTGCATATTGAAGTTCCCATGACCATTGTAATATTGTTTTTTGTACATGCCTCTTTTATCTCCCATTTTAATTTATATCCCTCATCCTAGCTAATATTCAGAGACCTGTATGTACTGTAACTCTCATTGGAGTCTTTTTTTAGCTTTGCAGTTTCCTAACTAACTACAAGGATTCCACATTTTCTGATCCTTTGTCACTACTTTCTTAAGGATATGACTTCAATTTTTCCAACACAGCAGCATCACACCTTCTGCCCATCTGTGTATCTTATCGATCAAATATCCTTGAATGTTCAGCTCCCAGCTGGGATCTTCTTTTAACCTCAGCTTGTTATGCCCACAGTCATACCTGCTATTGTCTAATGCGGTTACAAGATAATCTTATTTTGTATACTCCATACATTGCATAGTAATGCCTTCAGTCCTGTATTCACTACCCTTTTTAATTGTCTGCACGTTGCATGAAGTTAAATTGTTAATCCCTTTGTAAACTTTCTGTCATGTTCTTTATTCTGAAGACTTCATTAATGTCTCCTACACTCTTCTTCCATTTTACTTTATTCATACTTTTTCATCATGTCTGATTTGCCATAAGGCATGTGAGCAAATTAGGCCACTCGGCCCATCCAGTCTGCTGCACCATTCTGTCACGGCTGTTTCATTACCCCTCTCATTCCATTCTCCTGCCTTCTCCCAGTAACATTCGATGCCCTGACTAATCATGAACGCACTATCCTCCACTTTAAATATATTTATGACTTGGCCTCCACAGCTGTCTGTGCCAGTGAATTCCACAGATTCACCACTCTCTGGCTAAAGAAATTCTCCTCATCACTGTAACTAGATGCCCTTCTATTCTGAAGCTGTGCCCTCTGGTCCTAGACTTACCCACTATATGAAACAGCCTATCCGCATCCACTCTACCTATGCCTTTCAATATTCAGTAGATTTCAATGAGATTCCCCCTTCATTCTTCTTCTAAACTTCTGAGAGTTCAGGCCCAGAGCCATCAAATGCTCCTCATACCTTAACCCTTTCACATTCCCGGAACCATTCACATGAACCTCCTGAACCCTCTGCATTGTAAGTACATCTTTTCTTAGATAAGGGCCAAAACATGCTGATTTGTCACTATCTTTGGTTTTGTCTACAATAGTAGTGTCATCAACAAACTTAAACATGGCATTGGAGTTGTGGTTAGCCTCACAGTGAGAAGTATGAAAGGAGAAGAGCAAGAGGCTAAGCATGCAGCCTTGTGGTATACCTGTGCCGATGAAGATCATAGAGAAGATGTTGCCAATCTGTACAATCAGAAAAGCTACTTTGGTATTGGCTTTTATCTCAAAAGGCTTGTGATTCGGGGGGAAAACAACTGTATTTCAGCTGTTCCCCATATTCAGATCTGGGCACTACATCATCTTTCAAATGACAGAGCTATTTGATAAGGTAAAAGCAGCGAAATGATTTCTAATTGGCTAATCCAAAACAGGAAGGCAAAATCTTAATTGGAGTTTGGCCATTCAGGAGTGAAACTGGAAGCACCTCCTGTTAAAGGGTTAAGGAAGCTGGCATTTGAAATTTGGGTGATAAATTTAGGTTTGCTGATAATGTCAAGAAATAGAAATCAAAGGTAGGTAAATGGAGCAAAGATAGAAATCAAGAATGATCTAACTGAGCCATGGATAGCTTAAGACTAAACTGGTCTCCTATAAATTACACCACAAGTGGTGGATCTTTGAAAAAGGAATAAAGAAATTAGAAAATGGCCATTTATCAACAGTTTAGACAAGACTGTTGGTCTTCCATGGTTTTTCCCCTTAAAATTAATTGGTGAAAAGTATAATCAAATCGGGAAGAAGACGGAATAACATGAAGTGGAAGAGTCAGGTGAATAATTAAAAATATGAATAAAGGCAAATTTATAATCTGGAAATCTGAAATAAAATTTAAAAATAGTAGTTTTGAAATCAAGATCTGAAGCAACAGACAAATTGTTTCAAAGTGCAGTCATTCTATTGAGCGTTAAACCACCATCTGCAAGTCAGGAAAATAATGGTGCCTGTTTGCCTGGGTGAGTGCCGTGCTAACAACACTCAAGAAGCTGAGCATCTTCCAAAGCAATTCCCTTTTCCACTGATTTATCATTGCAGTAGAGTACACCATTTTTGGCTGCTCAGACCTCTGCCCAAGTTCAACAAATACAACAAGGGCAACTTGGAGATGCTGTCATCTGCAGGTTCTTCTCCAGGTTGCGCACCACTCTGTCTGAAAATGTACTGGTATTCCTTAACAGTTACTGATCTGAATCCTGGAAACCCTCCCCCCCCATAAGCACTGGAGTAGCTTCTCCAGAACAAGGTAGCAGTACAAGAGGGTTACTCTCCATCACCTGTAAGGATAGTTTAAGGTCAGCCATAAATGCTAGACATTACCCGCAGTGCCTGGATTCTGAAAGATGATGGCATAAAAACTCAAACAGGAGGAAATCTGCAGATGCTGGAAATTCAAACAAAACACATGATGCTGGTGGAACACAGCAGGCCAGGCAGCATTTATAAGGAGAAGCACTGTCGACGTTTTGGGCCGAGACCCTTTGTCAGGACTAACTGAAAGGAAAGATACTAAGAGATTTGAAAGTAGTGGGGGGAGGGGGAAATGAGAAATGATAAGAGAAGACCGGAGTGGATGGGATGAAGCTGAGAGCTGGAAAGGTGATTGTCGAAAGTGATACAGAGCTGGAGAAGGGAAAGGATTATGGGACGGGAGGCCTTGGAAGAAAGAAAGGGGGAGGGGAGCACCAGAGGGAGATGGAGAACAGGCAGAGTGATGGGCAGAGAGAGAGAAAAAAAACAAACAACTAAATATGTTAGGGATGGGGGAGGAGGGGCATTAACGGAAATTATGTTCATGCCATCAGGTTGGAGGCTACCCAGCCGGTATATAAGGTGTTGTTCCTCCAACCTGAGTGTGGCTTCATCTTGACAGTAGAGGATCATATCATATCAGAATGGGACGTGGAATCAAAATGTGTGGCCACTGGGAGATCCTGCTTTCTCTGGCGGACCGAGCGTAGGTGTTCAGCGAAACGGTCTCCCAGTCTGCGTCGGGTCTCACCAATATATAAAAGGCCACACCGGGAGCACCAGACGCAGTATACCACACCAGCCGACTCACAGGTGAAGTGTCGCCTCACCTGGAAGGACTGTCTTGGGCCCTGAATGGTGGTGAGGGAGGAAGTGTAAGGGCAGGTGTAGCACTTGTTCCGCTTACAAGGATAAGTGCCAGGAGGGAGATCGGTGGGAAGGGATGGGGAGGATGTGTGGACAAGGGAGTCGTGTAGGGAGCGATCCCTGCGGAAAGCAGAAGGGGGGGGGGGGAGGAAAAGATGTGCTTGGTAGTGGGATCCCGTTGGAGGTGGCGGAAGTTACGGAGAATTATACGTTGGACCTGGAGGCTGGTGGGGTGGTAGGTGAGGACAAGGGGAACCCTATCCCGAGTGGGGTGGCGGGCGGATGGAGTGAGGGCAGATGTGCAGGAAATGGGAGAGATGTGTTTGAGAGCAGAGTTGATGGTGGAAGAAGGGAAGCCCCTTTGTTTAAAAAAAAAGGAAGACATCTCCTTCGTCCTGGAATGAAAAGCCTCATCCTGAGAGCAGATGCGGCGGAGACGGAGGAATTGTGAGAAGGGGATAGCATTTTTGCAAGAGACAGGGTGGGAAGAGGAATAGTCCAGGTGACTGTGAGAGTCTGTAGGCTTATAGTAGATATCAGTAGATAAGCCGTCTCCAGAGATGGAGACAGAAGGGTCAAGAAAGGGGAGGGAGGTGTCGGAAATGGACCAGGTAAATTTGAGGGCAGGGTGAAAGTTGGAGGCAAAGTTAATGAAGTCAACGAGCTCAGCATGTGTGCAGGAGGCAGCACCAATGCAGTCGTCAATGTAGCGAAGGAAAAGAGGGGGATGGATACCCGTATAGACTTGGAACATGGACTGTTCCACAAAGCCAACAAAAAGGCAGGCATAACTGGGACCCATGTGGGTGCCCATGGCTACACCCTTGATTTGGAGGAAGTAGGAGGAGCCAAAGGAGAAATTATTGAGAGTAAGAACTAATTCGGCTATACGGAGGAGAGTGGTGGTAGAGGGGAATTGGTTAGGTCTGGAATCCAAAAAGAAGCGAAAAGCTTTGAGACCATCCTGGTGGGGGATGGAGGTATATAGGGACTGGATGTCCATGGTGAAAATAAGGTGGTGGGGGCCAGGAACTTAAAATTATTGAAAAAATTCAAAGCGTGAGAAGTGTCACGAACATGTGTGGGAAGAGATTGAACAAGTGGGGATAAGACAGTGTCAAGGTATGCAGAAATGAGTTCGGTGGGGCAGGAGCAAGCTGAGACAATAGGTCTACCTGGACAGGCAGGTTTGTGGATCTTGGGTAGGAGGTAGGAGGCATAAAAACTCACTCGGCATTCTCATTCATGTACTTGTGGTTTAAGGAAAAGGATAAACTCCAGATGTTGACTGTCTTCATGCATAAACATGTATCTAGTATCTGCATTGTTTAGTGTTTTGATGAGAGATACCTAATTTTTTTGTTAGTTGCAACGTCCATACATGGCAATACCATGCATAGCTCTGATGCAAATTCTTGTAATTTGATAGTATTGTAACAGACATAGCGTTATCTGGCACTGATTACATGTAAGAAAATATGGTCATTGAGCTTTGGTGTGTCAAGTTTTCAAGCTATCATTTAGCGTTTGTGATGACGATTACAAGAATTTCACAGGCTTCCAGACACCAATGAAAATATGCAGTCTTCCCCCTTCCTTCCTATCCAGTCCTAAAAAATGGTCTCGGTCTGAAAAGTTGACCGTTTATTCATTTCCATAGATCTGCTTGACCTGCTGAGTTCCTCCAGCATTTTGTGCGTCGAGCACCTCTGTTCCATCTGCCAAATGCTGAACTTGCTGGGAGCCAGACATTTTAATGCCAATTCCTATTCCCATTGCAACATGTCAGTCCATGGCCGCCTGTTGTGCCAAGGTGGGGGCACCCTCAGGGTGGAGGAGCAGCAGCTTATATTCTGTTTAGGTAACCTCCAACATGATGGCACGAATATTGATTTCTTTGTTCTGGTAAAAAAAAATCCCTCCCTCTCCCTTCTATTCCCCACTCTGGCCTCCTATTGCTTCTTGCCTGCCTATTATCTCCCACTTGGTCCCCTCCTCCTTCCCTTCTTCCTATGGTCCACACTGCTCTCCTATCAGATTTCTTGCTCCTCTTACATTTTCTACCCACCCGGTTTCACCTATCACCTAGCTATATTCCTTCCCCTCCCACCACATTTTTATTCTGGCATCTTCCCCCTTCCATTCCCATTCCGAAGAAGGGTCTCAGCCTGAAGCATTGACTGTTAATTCATTTCCAAAAATGCTACCTGACCTGCTGAGCTCCACCAACATTTTGTGTGTGTTGCAATGAAAATAGATATTAAATTACTTGTATCAGATTCAAACTGATTGTTGAGGTCTAACTATCAGTTTTTATTTGAACTTGAAGACAAAAGATTGTTCCTGATCCTGTTTATTCTTTCACTGAAAACCGTTATTTTGCAACTTGAAATGTACCGTAGATTTCGCACTACAGAGCGCACCTGATTAAAAGCCGCTGGCTCTAATTTTAGAAAGAAAATCAATTTTGTACTTGTACAAGCCGCACCGGATTTTAGGCCGCGCCGGATTTTCGGCCGCAGGTGTCCCACGTTGTAAAATGAGATATTTACACAGAAAGATATTACACGTGAGGATTTTTTAACTTTTAATTAAATCCATATGGTAACATAAACAAATACATACTGCAAATGCTTTTTTTCGAACCGTGCCTGTAACGCGGCTACTTTTAAATATACGTTGCGTATACTTTTTTACTGAACAACATTCCAATATCTCCTAACGACTGGTAAAAAATATATATACTGCAGCCTACCAGGAAAAGTTATTGATCGCCTTTAACTTAAAAGCAGCGTTCGCTCAGATCTAATGCCGCTCGCCCCCGCCTTCCCGTTTATCGCAAACCGGTATTTCCCACAAGACGTGGCGAAACCGGGTGTGACGTCATAGCATCCCGCGATGTAGTACAGAAAACAAATATAGTTAAAACACTTCTAACTTTAACTAGAATAACAAATGAATTACTAAGCGAAAATATTATAAACTAAATAACTGCCATAAAGGCAGCACAATGCTTTTCTTCGAGTGTTTTCCATGTTGATGAGGGTGAGTACAAATGACTGATTTACAATAATTTAATTGTGAAAGTGCGCTTGATTTATCGTACAATTTCATTGGACCTCTGTGAACTACTCATCAATTTTATTGGTCTACTGTTACGAGGCAAAATGTTTTTGGCGGCATGAAAAAAAACCATGCATTAGCCGCACCGTAGTAAAGGCCGCAGTGTTCAAAGCTGTTCAAAATGTGGGGAAAAAGTAGCGGCTTATAATCCGACATCTACGGTACTCTTACATGCTTTGTTCTGTCAACTTTAATACATAGAAATTGTGCTTTTTTATTTGCAAACTAATAAATGCTGACTGGTTAATTTGTTACTCTTATTTAATTTCTACTGAATGCATTACAGTTGTGGACCAGGATTTTAAATTGTGGAAGTGACATCTTCAGAGACAACTACCTAGCAAGAGGGTTAATGGTGGTGGATATGGAAAAGGGAGAGGGTTGAATGAGTGCTGCCAACATTGGGATTTTTCATTGCATGCACACAGATTAGTGTGGAATCTACGAACTCGTGAAGTTGAAGGCTGCAGAGTTTATTTTATGCAGTCCATACTGAAAACTGCTGTTAGAATTTGAGGAGCAACACCTTATCTTCTGTCTGGATAGCCACCAACCTGATGGCATGAATATTGATTTCTCCTGTCAGTAAAAAAAAATATCCTCCCCTTCTATTCTCCCCTCTGACCTTTTACCTCTTCTCACCTCCCCCAGGGTCCCCTCCTCCTTCCCTTTCTCCTGTGGTCTACTCTCCTAACAGATTCCTCCTTCTCCAGCCCTTGACCTTTCCGACCCACCTAGCTTCACCTATCGTTAGTTCCTCCAGCATTTTGTGTATGTTGCTCAGAACGCATTTATCAGATCAGCAAAATCACTTTTGAAACATAATATTAATATGCCATAATGAGGATTTATTTTATTCATCATTTTTGCATTTCTTTTATCAGATTGATGACTATCATGGATACAAGATTCCTGATCCATATAAATGGCTTGAGGATCCTGATAGCGAGGACACTAAGGTAAATAAATGATCTATATAATAATATTTGGAATGAAAGCCAGGTCCGTAATGTCACATTGAATCAGGTTCACAGATCTGGCGAGTGAGACAGAAAACTCCGACTGCGAATAAGTGTATTAATCATTTATTTACAAGCAGTAAAAATTCGAGCAAACATTCATGTTCCCCAAGTTCCTGAAGCTACCAAGTTGAATATTCAACAAACATACAGAGCATACCTTTGCAGTGGTTATGTGCACTGCTTGTCTGAAACAAAGTAAGAGAGAGCAGGCCTCTGCCATGCGTTATTTTATATCTGGGATATTTGAAACTGGACCCTAGGCGGCTAACCAATGAGAAAGGCAACTGCAGTTTCTAAACTAACCAATCACAACAAAAGGACTGTAGTTTCTAAAGTTATCTGATAGTTTGTCATGCCACAGGCTCTTTCACTAACAAGGGACAGAGGGATGTCACCCTTTTCACAGCAAAAGAAAAGACTAACAGTCACTGATATGTTTACAATCTACCACATTGCTTCTTATTCTGAAATTCTCCAACTTGAACATTGGTAGCAAACTCTACCCATCATTTAGAGAGAGAGGGAGCAATCACTCAAGTACACAGACCTCTATTCGTAGCATGTACCACCACAGAATCCTGATGTTCTTTCTTCCGCAATGCCTTAGTTGGCGGCACCACCGTGGAATTGTTTGTCCACAAGGCTGCACCCTGGAGTCGCCATCTTCCAGGCCACTCCTGGATATGTCGAAAAACGGCTGGTCAGTGAGCTCTGGTAGCGGGAACTCATCCACCATGAAAAACTGCAGTTCGGGTGCAGCTGCAGGTCATGGACTTCGACAGAATCCTAGCCACCTTGAAACAGAAAAAAGAGACGTTAAAGAAAGGAATGATGAGCTCGAAGTAGCCACCATTTGCTACCATCTTAGCTCCGCCTCCTTTTGGATTCATATTGAAAATTAACATTCAGAGTTCCTGGAGGGCAGGTTTAATTGCAAGCTTCAAAGACAAATTGAGTAATATTTGGAGGTTTAACAAAACAGTATTCCAGGTTAAGATAAGGGAGCAGAACAAATTGGATAATTCTACCAAAGAACAACCACAGACATGATCAGCTATCTTGATCCTTTTATGTTAAAACTTCTGTGTTCTGTATGCTTTGGACTGCCTCCATTTTATTCTTTGGGTCATACATCAGCTAAAACTTGGTCACATATCATATGTGATATTCCTGAGGGCTTAACCACTTCTTATTCTAAATGTACTTCCAGGAGGGAACATCTCTCGGTGTGAAGTATTTCAGAATTTGATTTGTTATTACTGATGTGAAATTTGTTGGTTTGCAGCAGCAGTACAGTGCAATGTGGTAAAAATTTATAAATGACAAGAATAAATAGTGCAAAAAAAAAGGAAAGAGGTAGGGTTCAGAAATATGATGGTGGAGGTGAAGAATATATTCTTAAATCTTTGAGTGTGGGTCTCCGGGCTCCGAACCTTAGCCCTAATGGCAATAAGGAAAAGAGGGCATGTGCTGAATGGTGAGAGTCTTTAAAAATGGACGTTGTAGAAACATATAAAACCTATAGCACAATACAGGCCCATCGGCCCATGTGTTGAACATGTCTCTATCCTAGAAATTACTAGGCTTACCTATAGCCCTCTATTTTTTGAAGTTCCATGTACCTATCCAAAAATCTCTTAAAAGACCCTATCGAATCTGCCTCCACCACTTTTGCCAGCAGCCCATTTCACACACTCTCCACTCTCTAAGTAAAACACTTACCCCCTGTACCTACTCCCCAGCACCTTAAGCCTGTGTCCTCTTATGGCAACCATTTCAGCCCTGGGAAAAAGCCTCTGGCTATCCACATGATCAATGCCTCGCAACATCTTATACACCTCTATCAGGTCACCTCTCATTCTCCGTCACTCCAAGGAGAAAAGGCCGAGTTTCCTCAACCTATTTTCATAGGACATGCTCCCCAGTCCAGGCAACATCCTTGTAAATCTCCTCTGCACCCTTTCTATGGCTTCCACACCCTTCCTGTAGTGAGGCGACCAAAACTGAGCACTGAGCACAGAACTCCAACTGGGGTCTGACCAGGGTCTTCCTGAAGTACAGCATCTAGAAGGTGTCTTTGGTGGTGATGGAGATGGCTGTGTGTTTAACCTTTTGCAGCTCTTGTAATCCTTTGCACTTGAGACTCTGTTCCAGGCGCTGCAGCAAACAGTCAAAATGCTATTCTCTTTACATCTTTAGAAATTTGTAAGAGTCTTTGGTGACTTGCAAATCTCTTCAAGTTCCAAGCAAAGTGGAGCTACTGCCATGCCTTCTTGATGAGTGCATTGATGTGTTGGGCTCAGGAAAGATCCTCTGAAATGTTCAGAAACTTGCTTGCCTTTTGCACCCCATGACCACTCAATGAGAACTAGTTCGCATTCATATGACTTCCCTTTCCGAAGTCCACAGTCAGTTCCTTGGTCCTGCTAATAGTGAGTACTAGTTTGTTGCAGCACCACTCAAACAACGGACTTATCTCACTCTTGTAAGTCTCCTCATCGCCATCTGAGATTCTACCAACCACAGCAGTGTCATCTGTGAATTTTTATATAACATTTGAGCTGTGCTTAGCCATACATTCATGAACAGATTCAGGTTTAATATGACCAGCATATGTTGTGAAATTGGTTAAGTTAAATTGGCAGCAGTACAATACAATACATGATAACACAGAAAGAATAAAAAATAAGTAAATCAATTACAGTAAGTATATATGTATATTAAATTGTCTATTTAAAAATATTGCAAAAGCAGAAATAATAAAAGTAAAGTAGTGTTCATTGATTTGATCTGATGGCAGAGGGGAAGAAGCTATTCTTGAATCGCTGAGTGTGTGCCTGTACCTCCTTCCTGATGGTAACAATGGGAAGAGGGCATGCGCTGTGTGATGGGGGTCTTTAGTAATGGATGCTGCCTTCCTGAGATATTGCTCCTTGAAGATGTCTTGGATACCGTGGAAGCTAGTACCCAAGGTGGAGCTGACTAATTGTACAACTTTCTGTGGCTTCTTTTGATCATGGGCAGTAGCACCCCCCCCCCCCATATCATATACTAGACAGTGATGCAGCCTGCCAGAATGCTCTCCACGATACATCTGTAGAAGTTTTCGAGTGTCTTGGGTGACAAACCAAATCTCCTCAAACACCTACTGAAATATAGCCACTGTCTTACCTTTATAGCTGCATCCATATGTCAGGACAAATATCACCAGCCTATGTTATGAAATATGTTAACTTTGCAGTAGCAGGACAATGCCAAATATAGAAAAAATACTGTATTACAGTCGGTGTTTGTATATGTGTGTGTATATACATATGTATATGTATGTATGCTTATGTATATGTGTATATATATGTTTAATTAAGATGAGTACTAAAAAACAAACTATAAAGAAAAGGAGTAAGGTAGTGCTAATGGGTTTAATGTCCATTTAGAGATCAGATGGCCAAGGAGGAGATGATGTTCCTGAGTCAGAGTATTGAGATGTAGAATAGTGGGCTAAGCACGTATCCTTGTGGTATGCCTGTGTGGATAGGCAGCAAATGTCTATGCACTGACTATATGCACTATATCCAGTTGCAAAGGGAGGTACAGGGGCCTGGATTTTGAAGCTTGGGTATGAATACTGAGGGAAACACAAACAAGAGAAAATATGCAGATACAGGACATCCAAGCAATACACACACAAAATACTGGAGGAACTCAGCAGGCCAAGCAGCATCTATGGAAAAAAGTACAGTCAACATTTTGGGCTGAGACTCTTCGGCAGGACTATGTGTCGATTGCCAAGCTGTAATAAATAAACAGTATCTTACGCTATGTCTTGCAGTTGTCTCGGTGCTCCAAAGCAAAATGGACACCCAGTGAGATTGTGTCTACTATGTGCTTGTTGCAACGGTATGCAAATTACAGCGGGTTCAAATCGTTGTTCAGACAGGAGTTACATTGCAGTTTTGAGATGCAGTGCTCAAATATTTTGATTGAGTTATACATTGCAGTATATTTGTTCTATGTATATTGGACTCCCTCTATTTTATTCTTTGGGGTCATACATCAGCTATAACTTGCTCACAGTATCATGTATGATATTCCCAAGGGCTTAACCACTTGTTATTCCAAATGTACTTGTAGGAGAGAACATTTCTTGAATGGGGTGTGAAGTATTTCAGAATCTGATGTGTTCCAATTTTGAAAACTCAGCTTTGCTGCAGAGCATGTGTTTTACTTGTCTCAAGACAGTTTAAGGTTAAACGTAGCTCCATTTAGACATTTTTCTTTGAATATTGCGGAATATTGAACCAGTATTGTTATTATTGGATTTCATTTGCAATAATATGATCTTTTGTGTATAGAATTGATTTCAGCATAATTCTAAATTCTAACAACTAAGTTAAGAAACTTAATTGATCAATATTCTGATACTTATTTTGAGAAATAATAGAGATAGACTAGATATTATTGTTTGTGGGGTATTAAATTAAAATTTGATCAACCACTTATTTGACTAATGCAATTCATTTTCATCTTCTGTTTTGAATCTGTTGTGCTAGGCTTATGTGGAAGCTCAGAATAAATTGACATTGCCATTTTTGGAAAAGTGTCCAGTAAGAGAGAAGTTCAAAGCAAGAATGACAGAACTGTATGATTATCCAAAATATAGCTGCCATTTTCGAAAAGGAACAAGGTACGGTTTTAAAATATTTGTGCTAGTAGTTTCTCTTGTGTGCTGGATTTTAATCCATGGTCAAGAGCAAATTGATGTGAATTTGGTAATGGTAGTCATTTTGTATATTGAATACAATATTTGGCTTTTAAGAATATAAAATGTGGAAATATCATAAACAAATTTCAGACCAATTAAATCTCATGAACCGAATGAAGACTGCTGGGAGGAGCTAGCGGATCAAGCAGCATCTGTTTGGGCAAAAGGTTATCAACGTTCTCATTTGAAACCCCTGCACGAGTCCTGCTGCAGCATTTCAACCTGAAACATTAACAATTCCTTTCCTCCCACAGGTGCTGTTCACCCGCTGAGTTACTGCAGCAGAATGTAGCTCTACTTGTCTTATGGGTGCCATTACCAAGGATTTGTCCATCTCTAGTTACCCCAAGAAGGTCTTCATTGCCTTGGAAATACTGCTTCCAAGACTGAAGTTACTTTTGGCTACGTTAAATTTTTTTGTATTGCAGATTGGCTTGCGAAAAAATACTATGCTCTTCTGGTTTAAATCAGGGCTATTTAAACTTTGATCTACAGCAACTCCTGATTGGTCTGCTTATGTGGAAAACTTCTGAGATTCAGTCAAGCTAATTTAATTCCACTGCGTTGCATGTTAATTGTAGTGTTTATAAATTAATAGCTTTATAAAATAATACACTATTATATCATTCCTTGGTATTTAGGACAAAGTCTATTTGTTTGTTTATTTATTTTGATACAGTGCAGGATAGGTCCTTCTGGCCCTTTGAGCAATGCTGCCCGAAAATAGTCTCGATTTAATCCAAGACTAATCACTGGACAATTTACAATGACCGATTAACCATCCGGTACGTCTTTGGACTGTGGGAGGAAACCCGAGTACCTGGAGAAAACCCATGTAGTCATACAGAGAACGTACAAACTCCTTACAGGCAGTGGTGGGAGTTGAACCCAGGTCATCTGTACTGTAAAGCGTTGTGCTAACCATTACATTACAGTGACACCCCTACATGGATAAAGTCTAAATGCAAGTGTGTAATGAATGCAGTGATACCATTGAGGCATGATGTAAAATAAAGTGCCAACAAGAAAATGGCCAATTTAAATAAATATAGAAAAGTATTAAGTTGTCTTACATGGAAGTTTCTTAAAATATTTTTGCTGGTGTGCAAAACATTCTATTGTTTAATCTTGAAAATTAAAAAAAAACGTGATGTATAATCAACCTGCTTTTAGAAATTTGAATGAGCATTGAGAAATTGTGGGAAATACTGACAATTTTGTTCCAAAGCTCTTTGAAAATGGCACTGGAGCCAGGGTACTGAAGAGTAGCACATTTCACTTCCTTGTTCAAAATGGAGTGAGGATAAGCTCAGGAGCAACAGGCCAGTCAATTGTTATAGTTTTAGACTTCCCAGCAAAGTTGGAGTATGTGGTGTTTAAGGGATATGAAGTAGCAGACTTCAGAGAATCAAGGTGAATGGTTGTTTTTGACTGGAGAGAAATAACCTAGTATCACCTCAGGGTTAATAGTACTAATTCCTAGAGCTGGAGATGCAAGGACATGCTTAAATTTGCAAATGACACAAAATTTGGCAGTATTGAAGATTGAGCATAATGTAAACAAATTAATTCAATGACGGAAAATGCGTGGTAGATAAATTTTAATGTGGAGAAATATGTGATGGTGGATTTTGCTTAGAAGAATGTGGAGAGGCAACGAGAACGAAAGATGTTGTTTTAAAAGTGGTGTAGGAGCAAAGGGTCCTGGGAGTACAAGTGCACATAATTGAATGTGGCAGGACAAGCTGAGAATTGATCAATAAGATGTACAAAATTCTAGGCCCTATCAACAGAGGGATATATTATAAAAGCAGGGAAGTCATGCAGTGAATCCTTACAAAACACTTTTATGGCTTTAGCTGGATTATTGTGGGCACCATGGTAGCGTAGCAGTTAGGGTGACGCCAATACAGCTCGGCGAGTTCTGGGGTTCAAATTTGATGCCATTCTGTAAGGAGTCTGTATATCCTCCCTGTGGAATATGTCAGTTTACCTCCGGTGCTCCAGTTTCCTCCCACATTCCAATGACGTACTGGATAGGTGAATAAATCACTGTAAATTGTCCTGTGATTAAGTTAAGGTTAACCAGGTTTATCGGGTTACACAGCATGGCTCAAAGGACCAGCTGGGCCTACTCCATGTTGTATCACTAAGTAACATAAAATAAAATAAAACTGGATTAGCAAATTTGCAGATGTCGTTAAGATTGGGGGTGTAGTGTCAGTAAGGAAGACTATCAGAGCTTGCAGTGTGACCTGGACCTGGAAAAGTAGTCTGGAAAATGGCAGATGGAATTTAATGCAGGCAAGTGTGAGGTGTTGCATTTTGGTAGATTGGTTGGTCTTGCACGTGGACAGTACGGCACTGAGGACAGTGGTAGAACAAAGGGATTTGGGAATGCAGGTCCATAATTCATTAAAAGTGATGACATGGGTGGATACGGTCATAAAGAAAGCTTCTGGCACATTGGCTTTCATAAATCAAAATACTGAGTACAGGAAATGGGATGTTATGTTGAAATTGTATAAGACATTGGTGAGGCCGAAGTTGGAGTATTGTGTGCAGTATTGGTCACCTACCTAAGGAAAGATGTAAATAAACTTGAAAGAGTACAGAGAAAATGTACGAGAAGGCCTGAGTAATAAGGAAAGATGGAATAGGTTAGGATTTTATTTCTTACAAGAGAAGATTGAGGGAGACTTGATTGACATATATGAATTATGTGAGGTATAGATGGGGTAACTGCAAGTATGCTTTTTCCACTTAGGTTGGGTAGTCATGGGTTAAGGGTGAAAAGTGAAATATTTAAGGGGAACAGGAGGGGAAATTTCACTTGAGGGTCATGAGAGTGTGGAACGAGCTGCCAGCCCAAGCGGTGCACCCTAGATGGAGTTCAACGTTTAAGAGAAGTTTGAATAGGTACATTGATAGTAGGGATATGGAGGGCTAAGGTCTGGGTACAGGTCAATGGGACTAAGCGGATTAAATAGTTGGGCACAGACAAGATCGGCTGAAGAGCGTGTTTCTGTGCTGTACTTTTCTATGACTATGGCTCTAAAATAGAATTCTGGTCACAACATTACAGGACTGATGTGGAAGAATTTGAGGAGATCCAGAAAAGATTTATTACAACGGTTTCTCAGAGAGAGAGAGAGTGTTTTTTTTAAGAGAAGAGAACATAGAGGCAAGATTTCATAGAAGTATAGTATCTAAATTGACAGACCTACATAATAATTAGAGGATGCGCCCTTTAATTGTGAACTTACATCACAAATTTAAAATAAATGGGAAGATAATTATGAGTGACTTATGGAACAACTATTTTGCAGAGATTTTGGTTAGAATCTAGACTGTATTGCCTGCAGATCCAGTGGAAGGAGGTGGATGGGCTGAATTTTTTTAGCTGTGCCCAGGAAGGATTTCTGACTCAAAATGTAGACAGGACCGTTAGAGGAGAAGTCATGCTGGATCTGGTGCTATGCAATGAACCGGATCAGGCGTCAGAATTCTCGGTGGGTTAACATTTCAGAGGCAGTGACCATAGCTCCCTGTCCATTACCATAGCTTTGGAGAAGGATAGGGGCAGACAGTATGGGAAAGTATTTAATTGGGGGAAGAGGAATTATTATAGTATTAGCCAGGGACTTAGGGGCATAAATTGGTAACTATTGTATTCTGAGAAATACAAAACAGAATTGTAGAAGTTGCTTTGGGAGCACTTGAATGGGGTTCTGGATAGTTTTGTCCCATTGAGGCAGGAAAAGGATGGTAGGGAGAAAGAGCCATGGTTGACGAGATATGAAACATCTAATCAAGAGGAGGAAAGGAGTTTACTTAAGGTTTAGGAAGCAAGGATCAGATAGGGCTCTAGAGAGTTACAAATTAGCAGGAAGGATCTTGTGGTCTTAGTGAACTAGAAAGAGTATGAAAAGGCCTGGGTGGAAAACCCTAAGGTATTCTACAGATATTTGAGGATGTGACACAGCACATTGATGAAAGTATAGTAGTGGATGCAGTATATATGAATTTTAGTAAGGTGTTTGATAAGGTTCTCCGTGATAGGCTCATTCAGAAATGGGAAACATGGGATCCAGGGGAATTTGGTGTGTGGATGCAGAATTGGTTTGCCTGTGGAAGGCAGAGGATGGTTGTAGAGGGAGCCTGTTCTGCCTGGAGGTCAGTAACTAATGGTGTTCCACATGGATCTGTTCTGAGACCCTTGCTCTTTGTGATTTTTATAACTAATGGGTGAGCAATAGGAAGGATGGGCTAGTAAGTCTAGATGACAGAAAACTTGGTGGAATTGGGGATAACATAGAAGGTTGTTGTAGGTTACAGCAGGACATTGATAGGTTGCAGAACTAGGCTGAGAATGGCAGATGGAATTCATTCCAGAAAAATGTGAAGTGATTCACTTTGGAAGTTCAAACTTGAAGGCAGAATACAAAGTTAATGGCAGGATTCTTAACAGTATGGAGGATCAGGGTCCACGTCCATAGATCCCTCAAAGTTTCAGCGCAAGATTATGGGGTTGGTTAAGAAGGTATATGGTGTGTTGGCCATCATCAGTTGGGATTGAGTTAAGAGCCACAAGGCACTGCTGTAAAACCTTGGTTAGACTACAATTGGAATATTGTGTTTAGTTCTGGTCATCTCATTACAGGAAGGATATGGAAGCTTTAGAGAGGGTACAGAGGAAATTTACCAGGATGTTGCCTGGATTAGAGAATATTTCTTATGAGAGTAAGTTGAGTGAGCTAGGGCTTTTTTTTCCTTCGGAGTGAAGGAGGGTGAGAGGTGACTTGATAGAGGTGTACAAAATGATAAAAAGCATAAGTCCTGAAACTTTTTCCCAAGGTGGAAATGACTAATATGAGGGGCATAATTTTAAGGTGATTGTAAGAAAGTTTAGGAGAGATATCAGAAGTAAGTTTCTTTTTACACAGAATAGTGGGTGTGTAGAACATTAGGTGGATACATTAGGGACATTTGAGAAACCTGTGGGTAGGCAGATGGATGATAGAAGCAGATTCTGCGGATGCTGGAACTCCAGAGCAACACACACAAATTGGTGGCGGAACTCAGCAGGTCAGGTGGCATCTATGGAAATGAACAAATTGTCATTGTTTCAGGCCAAGATGGAAGGAAGACTATGCAGAGTAGAAAGGGGGGAGGGGAAAGAGGGCGAGCTAGAATGTGATAGGTGAAGCCAGGGGGATAGAAAAGGTAAAGGGCTGGAGAAGGAATACCATTGGAGAGGAGAGTGGACCATGGGAGAAAGGGAAGAAGGGGGATCATGAGGAGTTGATAAGTGGTAAGAAACCACAGTGGGGAAGAGAAGAAGAGGAAAGGGGACGGTAAATTTTTTTTACTGGAAGAAATCAATGTTCGTGCCATCAGGTTGGAGGTTACCTATACAGAATATAAGGTGTTGCTTCTTCATCCTGAGAGTAGTTTCAGTGTGGCAAAAGAGCTGGTCAGGGACCAACATTTCTGAATGGGAAAGGAGAGAGGAATTAAAATGCTTGGCCACCAGGAAATATTGGAGGATCGAGCAGAGGTGCTCAATGTAGTGGTCCCTCAATTTACACTGGGTCTCACCAGTGTAGAGGAGGCCACATCAGGAGCATGGGAAGGCTATGTAGGAGGGAAAGGTTAGATTGATCTTAAGATTAGGTTAAAAGATCGCACAGCATTGTGGTCCAAAGACTCTTCACTGTGCTGTAATGTTCTGTAATTAAAAAGACATTAATGATCTAAGTTGTAATATCTCTGGTTTTGTTTTGTTTATTATAACTTTGTATCTGCCTGAACGAAGATTCTGATAGGTAGATCAAATATCATTGAAAGTAATTAATCACTGAAAGAGACTACCAGGGTGGCTAGAAGACCCATCAACTAATACTTGATCACTGCTCATGAACTGCTCTGCTTCATTATATGACAGATGTAAGGCTTCCAATGCAATCTGATCCACATCAATGCAAAAACAGGAGCTGTGGTTGGGAGGGAGCAGCTCAAGAGAAGCATGATCTGCTGCAATGTCGCATAATTAAATCATAGACCATTTCTTCTCCACAGAAATTTGCCTTGGCAATACTGGCAGTCAAGGGGGAGTACTTTCGCACATTCCCCAATAATACCCAACTTTAGTGATTACTTGTCCTGACAAAGGGTCTCGGCCCGAAATGTCGACAGTGCTTTTCCTTATAGATGCTGCCTGGCCTGCTGTGTTCCACCAGCATTTTGTGTGTGTTGTTAATGATTAATTGTTCTCTTGACTTTTTGCTCCCTTGCTTTAGACTGGTCTAACATACAGTGTTTGTACATGTTTTGTTCATTTAAATGTTTAAATTACTCCTGTCAGCACTTGATCCCTGTCACCTTGACGTGAATTCCATTCTGTGTGGGCCCATCTCAATTTAGATGTTAGATCTTTTCAGCAGTGGGACACTCACAAGCAAGATGGCCAGCAAGATTATGGGGCCAGTCAATTAAAACAGGTGTTTAAAATTTCCTCTTGAAGCATAATGAAACTCTAGAGTTCTCTGCCTCTGAGGATAGTGGATCCAAACATTGGAGAGATCGAGAAATTAAAGGTTATGAGGAACTGATGCAGAAGGGAAGTTGAGACCAACATATATCAGCCACTGAATGACAGGGCAGGCTTGAGAAACCCGATGACACAATCCTATTGTGTTCGCAATGAAGTTCACAATCTCCATGTTCTATTTGACAAGCTGTTCTACTGCATGCATGTACATCGCTAAGACTATCCACATACATTTTCAATACATTGACAGCCTCTGCAACTTTCTCTCTTCCCTTTAGAGGGGGATTCCCAACCTGGGTCCACAGATCCCTTGCTTAACTATATTGGTCCATGGCATTAAAAGGTTGGGAACCCCTGTTTTAGCCACACCTCCAACCGTCTTTCTAATATGAAGGGCCATTGAACTGAAACATTAACCGCTTTTCTCTGCACAGGTGTTGCTTAATGTGCTGAATATCCTAAACATTTTCCATTTTGTTTCAGGTTTCATGTATTGCAATTTCTTGTTCTTCTACTATATACTAACAATGGGGTGCCATGGTAACGTTATGGTTACCATAACACTGTTACAGCTAGGGGCATTCCAAAGTTTGGAGTTCAATTCCAGTTTCATCTGTAAGGAGTTTGTATAAACTCACCATGACTGTGTGGGTTTCCTCCAACAGTTCAAAGGCGTACCTGCTAGTTGGTTAATTGGTCATTGTAAATTAATGGCCCAGTCCCAGGGTAAAGCCCTCCTAACCACTGAGTACACCTACATGGTGTGCTGTTGCAGTAAGGCAGCATCCATCATCAAGGACTCCACCATCCAGGCTGTGCTGTTTTCTCACTGCTGCCATTAGGAAGAAGGTACCCACGACTCAGGACTCACACCACCAGGTTCTGGAACAGTTATTACCCCTCAGCCATCAGGCTCTTGAAGCAGAAGAGATAATTTCACTTGTCCCCATCATTAAATTGTTCCCACAACCTATGGACTCACTTTCAAGGACTGTTCATCTCGGGTCCTCAATACTTATTGCTCATTTATTTAATACTTTATTTTCTTTTGCATTTCCACAGTTGTCTTTTGCACACTGGTTGTTGCTGCACTGCGTGCTGGGTGCGGTTTTCCGTTAATTCTACCGTGTTTCTTGGATTTACTATGTATGCTCGCTAGAAAACGAATCTCAGTTGTACATGCTGATGTGCACTTTGATAATAAATTTACTTTGAACTTTGAAGATTGTCCTGTGATCAGGCTAGTGTGGGCTGCTGGGTGGCATGGCTCATTGGGCTGGAAGGGCCAGTTCCATGCTGTATCTCTAAATAAATAAATGTGCTAGATTCTGGTTAACCGGGCCAGCTGCTTATTTAGGACAACTCTTAAAGAACAAAAACTAATCACGAAAATAGCCAAGATTTCCTTCATTTCGGACATTGTGCCGTTTAATTGGGGCAAGAGACTGCTGTCTATCTAGCGTCTAATGCATGCACTTGTGTGGCTGTTGGGACACCTCCCCATGCATCAGTTGTGTGTGTTTGTGTTCAAAAAAACAGTGAAGTTTGTTACTGATAGTTGGTGAGAAATAAGCAGTAAGACAATTCAGAATGGTTTTGCTCAAAGAAGTTTCAAGCATTCAGGCTTGGACATGTGAGAAACGGCTGGGAGTGCAAATTAAATTATTTCACTACTTCAACAAGTTAAGAATTACGAACAATCTGAAGGTATCAACAATCATTTGAATATTCAAATGAAAATGAAAATTTGGAGGCCGTAATTGTCAATAGCATTATATGAAGGCAGTCCAAAATATCTACACAAGGTGTCCGTGCTCATTTTGTTCATTTACAGTCAATCAAAAGAAAGCAGCAGCATAACTATTAGGAACTAATAGAGTTCTATAGTGTTGTAGTAGTATTGATAGTGTTCTAATTTGTTCTGTATTTCACTTAAATACTGATTTGTTACTCAGTTAAACTTTAGTTTTTTTTATACCTTTATAACTAATTTCATTAAACTTCAGCTAAATTTAGCCTCTTATTTAGGCTAAAATGTACTGTTCCCAATTAACTTGAAACAACTGTACCTTGCTTTTGTTTTGGGTTATTGTACTTCTTTGCCTCTGAACGGTTTGGGACTTCTTTTCCTGCAGTAAATATATTATCTCAATGCAAATAGTTGATGTGCCTGGTGGTGATCATTATAAAGGCCCATGTTTTCTTGCGATTTTTTTTTTAATTTATTTTTTTATTCCCCCTTGTGAGTGGCTTCCTGATCTGTGTTGCTCATAATTTTGTATATCAGCCACCTCTGTCCAAGAAAAAACAAACCATTCTGTCTTTACTGAAATATTTTATCTTATACTCCATCCATGTAAATCTTCCTACACTCTCTCCAATGAAATCATGGCTCCCTTACAGCGTGGTACTGCACACAGTACTCCAGTTATGGCCTAACCAATGCTTTTTGTCGTCATTCATGGAGGGAAAATATTTTGTGTGTTTTTTCAGCATTTTATTGCATCTTCAATTACTAAATAACCTGACATTTCTTGAATGTGCCCTTGTTGATAAATTGGTTTATTATTGTCACGTATCAAAGAACAATACAAAACTTGTCTTATAGACTGTTTGTATAGATCAATTCATTACGACAGTGCATGTGAGGTAGTATGAAGTCAAACAGGTTGCAGAATAAAGTGACACAGTTACAGAGAACATGCAGCGTAGAATGTTCACTCCTAGGAACTTGAAACACTTAACCCTCTCAACCTCAATACCATTGATGTATACAGGAGCGAGTCTACCACCACCCCTTCTCTTGAACTCAATGACCAGTTTTCTGTTTTGCTGACGTTGAGGGCAAGGTTATTGTTATGACGCCACGTCACTTGACTCTCTACTCCTTCCTGTACTCTGACATTATTTAAGGTGCGGCCCACTGAGTGGTATCATATGCAAACTTGCAGTTGGAGTCTAAGCAAAATTTGACTACGTAGTCACGAGTGTAAAAGGAGTAGAGTGGGGGCTGAGGATACAACCTTGTAAGACACCAGTGTAAAGGTTAACCATGTTAGAGGTGCTGTTACCTATCCTTACTGATTGGTCAGCAAGTCAAAGATCCAGTTGCAAAGGGAAGTGTGAGTCCCAGGTTTGGAGATTAGTTTGCTTGGAATTATAGCATCAAAGGCAAAGCTATAATAACAGTAAACAATAGTCTTGATTTACTTGTTCTTTCACTAATAAGGCACACTTGTTCGATGTCCTAATACTTTAACAAAAACTAATCAAGTCTGTTTATTCGTCCTAATACTTCATTACCATTAATGTCCATCTGAAATAATTGGTGAAATATGCAGAGACAACTTTGTGACATCAATGATAACTGAGTTACAGTTTTACATCAGCTGGATTTGTCTTCTCCATAAATTTTCTTTTGCAGGTATTTTCATTTCTTCAACACTGGCTTACAGAATCAAAGTGTAATGTATGTCCAGAATTCGCTGGATGATGACCCTCAGGTTTTCCTTGATCCCAACAAATTCTCAGATGATGGAACTGTGGCTTTAAGAGGTTAGCATTAAAATATTTCTGAAACATATATTAAGATTCTTATGTCTTTTAAAAATTCACAATGTGAATATTTATTGTTTTGTTTAATTTAACATTTACAGTTGTTCTCACAAACTGATTATTGTATATAGAAACAACACACACAAAATGCTGGTGGTACACAGCAGGCCAGGCGGCATCTATAAGGAGAAGCACTGTCGACATTTCGGGCCGAGACCCTTCGTCAGGACTGGATTTACATGGTCTCGACCCGAAACATCGACAGTGCTTCTCCTTATAGATGCTGCCTAGCCTGCTGTGTTCCACCAGCATTTTGTGTGTGTTGTTTGAATTTCCAGCATCTGCAGATTTCCTCGTGATTGTATATAGCAACTTCTCAGTCTTTTTCTGTTTTTAATTAAAAAATGGGGAAACACGTTTGTTTTCTCTACTGGTCATTTGAAAGCCTTCACTGAGAGTCTGCTGAATTAGAGTGCAATTTTATCCTTGCAAATAATAAACTCCTGTCACCACATCCCTAATTATGCAATCCATACATGGAAATCCTTGGCCCAAGACTGAACAAAGTGCCATTGAGACTTCCATTTCAGAAGTCCATTTATTGGGAGTACAGTGAAGCCTACCATGAAGGGTGGAATGAGTGCACTACCTCCCAATCTCCCCATCCTTTTGTCTCACTTGTGACAGAATCTGTAGTTTCCATATTGACCTTAATGCCAGTTCAGGACTCATGGAAGAAGAGTGGACACAAATCATGATCGGCACTGCTGAACAAGAAAAGGGGAAAATGCGGAGTTGTTTGTGTAATTATATGGCTGAAGCAAATAGATTCTTAACAGTTTCTTTGTCAACTGGAGCAAAGAGATCGCCAAGGGATATGGATTCACTTAATTAGGGCTTCTACTTGCTGATTTTTTAATCTCTCAGTTTGACACTATGCCAGTGCTATTTTTCTATCTGGTTTACTTCCTGTCAGCATTTTGTTCTTATTGAGCATATTTCTCCACTGTTCCTTTTCTTCAGCCCTTAAGTGGGTCTGATGCTACTTTCTATTATTCCTGTTCCTCCTTTTAATTTGTTACTGCAAACTCTCTGCTCTACCTAGATTCCAGCAATGCACAAGTTAGCTATTCCCAGTTTAATCCTAAACAGTAAGTATTGGAAGTACTTTGTAGATTACACATTATTGAGACAAAGAATGGTTATCTGAAATTATTGTTTTCAATGTTATCCCAAGGACTATAACTTGCTTAGTCAAATAATGAGATGTTCCTTGAGTTTACATTGGACTTTTTTAGAATAATGTAAGAGGCTAAAAAGACAGTGGAAATGAAATTCTGTTCCACCCCAACTCTGACCCCTGTCTTTTGGCCTCTAGAGAAGTTCTCATCTGATTAGGCACATGGGAATCCATAGGACTTTACCTTAAATTGTAGAAATCAGCAATCAATTTTTAAATTTTATCAGAAATAGCCAGCATCTGAAGTATTGTCACCTTTATTTTTATCGCCCTTGTTTTCATTCATCTCTCTATCTCTAGTCACAGAGTCATAGAACCTTCCAGCATCGAAACAGGCCCATTGGCCCATCTAGTTTGTGCTGAACCATTAATCTGCTTAGTCCCATAGACCTGCACCTGATCCATAGCTCTCCATACTCCTCTCATCCAAATTTCTCTTGAAAGTTGAAATCAACTCCACATCCACTCCTTGCGCTGGCAGCTCGTTCCACATTCTCACCACGCTCTGAATGAAGAGATCCCCTTCATGTTGCCCTTAAACATTTCATCTTTCCAACTATGAGCACTATGAGCTCTAGTTGTAGTCTCACCCAATCTCAATGGGAAAAGGCCTTTCTATACCCGTCATGATTTTGTATACCTCTATTAAATCTCCCCTCAATCTTCTATGTTCCAGGAAATAAAGTCTTAACCTATTGAACCTTTCCCTATAACTCAGGTCCTCAAGTGCCAGCAGCATCCTTGTAAATTTTCTCTGCATTCTTTCAATCTTATTTACATCTTTCCTGCAGGTGCAGTAGGTGACCAGAACTGCAGACAATCCTCCAAATTAGGCTTCACCAACGTCTTATGCAATTTAAATGTAACATCCCAACTCCAGCACTCAGTTATTGATTTATGAAAGCCAATGTGCCAAAAGCTTTCTTTACGAGCCTATCTACCTGTTCTGCCACTTTCAAGGAATTATGGATCTGTATTCCCAGATCCCTTTGTTGTACAATACTCCTCAGTGCGAGTCCTACCGTGGTTGGTCCTCCCAAAGTACAACACCTCACACTTGTCTGTAATAAATTCCACCTGTAATTTTTCAGCCCATTTTTCCAGTTTGTCCTACTCCCACTACAAGCTTTTGAAACACTCTGGTTCCGTCAGCTGCGTAAGTCTAGGGAAGATAATCTCTGACCCTGCCAAACGTGGGAGGTTGAAGTGCAAGCCCCCCCCCCCCCAAACCCTTTGTTCATGTGGATGCATGAATTGTTATCCTGTTACAAATAAGTACCACGAAATAACAGACAGTACATTGCATACAATTCAAAGATTTAGCTATATAATTCTTAATTTAACTAAAGGGTTAGTAAAGAAAAAGCAAAAAAAGAGAAAGGCCCATTTTAGTGAAACAGTCTAATGTGAACATATTGGAGCTCATGGTTTCCCCTTCGCCGATCCTCCTTCGATCTACCCGGGCTTCGTCGAATCATACAACCTTCTCACTCCGACGTCTTCTCTCTCCTCCCCTAACAAAAGCCCCAAGCCCAACCTTAGTGTCCCTTACCAGAGAAACTTCCCCTTGATCTGGCCATCCTAATTGGATGGCACACATTTCTCCTCATCTCTTATCTTCAAAAGTAACCCAAACAAGCAGCTTGAAGAGAACAGCATAACAGAGAAAAAAATCTGAACCAGGGCATTACACTTTGATAATCTGCCTCACTGAACACTATATCCCCAATCCTTCAAAGACTCATGGAGATCCAAAGATTCAAAGTACATTTATTATCGAAGTATGTAACCAGTACACAACCACAGACATCCCCAAAACAAAGAAAACCATGGTAACCTTACAAAGAAAAACATCAAATCCCCAAAGTGCAAAAAAAAATTTGCGCATATCGCAAAAAAAAAGAGCGAAACACACAGGACATGAAACATCAACCTACAAGGTAATCAAGAGTCCCGGCATGTTCAGTTTAGCTCAGTTCAGTTTGATCTAGTGCTGTGTTCATTAACTTCAGGCTGCAGAGTCAGTCTGCTCCGATCAAAACTGCACAAAATAGCAACAAAAAAATGGAGCAACCACGACCAGAGAAAAAACATCATTACGTGAACTGCAGAATCCTGGCGTCATCTGCAAAGTTGCTGATCTCAATAGATCAGTCCTGTCATTTGGACTCTATTGGTCTCCATGCTATTACATCTTGACATTTTAAAATACCTTTAGTTTCATTGACTGAACTGCTACCTAACCTGATGTGTGCTTCAAACATTGTATTTTTTCACATTTTGAGTATTTCTGGTATTTTGTGTACCCTATTTTCAACATCCTTTTTACTTCCTATTTGTCTTTTCTCCAGCAAGTTACTGTTGTCAACTGTTTATCACCTCAAGGACTACCACATTATTCAGTTTCTAACTCTCCACATTACCATTACTTTGTCTATATGCTTCCTCCTTCTCTGCATCGTTTTCTCAGACCTGAAAAGTCATCAATACGAAAAGTTAATTCTGATCTGTTTCCTCATTTCTAGCACTTCTGTTTTTAACTCAGGTTTTCAACAAATGTAGAGATACACTAAAAGCTGGAGGAGCTGCCTGACGCTCTGAGTTCCTCTAGCATCTGCAGTCTCTTGTGTCTCCAATCTCTGCAGCCTGTTGCTTTTTGATGTAGTCATTTTGCAGTGATTTCCCCATGAAATGTACAAGAATATCCTCCACAAGATTATGAGATAGGTAGAGATAAACTCAGAATGAATATTTTGTATAGCAGGATCGAGGATATCACAAACTAACTAAAATTTCTGCAAAAGAGGGAATAAATCAAATTTGTTCTGTCAGAAAATTAGACCATCTCGAATAACAAACGAGTTCAGTTTTTAGGAGTGTTAATTAGTTGTAAAATACACAAAAATCGCTCAATATGGCAATGATGTATTCTAATGAAAGGTATCAAAGCACTTTGAGGGAAAAAAGAATTAATAGAAGTGGAGGCTAGGAGGAGCTAGTTCTACAAGTGTCTGAATACTTGTCAGACTTCTGAATTTAATAATGTTAAATTCAGTAAACGTGGATGAATCAGGAGGTATGTCATCTGCTGAAGGCTAGTTCTGTGGCATTCAAGTCCAGCAACCCACGCCTGTACCGGAAAACTAGGTATGATTTGCAGAGGGCTATTTCAAGGGCGAAGAGACAATTTCGAATGAGGTTGGAGGCAATGTCAGATGCATGGCAACTCTGGCAGGGTCTGCAAGACATTACTTCCTACAAAGCGAAACCCAGTAGTATGAATGGCAGCGATGCTTCACTACCAGATGAACTCAACGCCTTCTTTGTGCGCTTTGAAAGGGAGAACACAACTACAGCTGTGATGATCCCTGCTGCACCTGATAACCCTGTGATCTCTGTCACAGGGGTCAATGTTAGAATGTCTTTAAAGAGAGTGAACCCTCGCAAGGCAGAACATCCCGTTGGAGTACCTGGTAAGGCTCTGAAAACCTGTGCCAACCAACTAGTAGGAGTATTCAAGGACATTTTCATCCTCTCACTGCTATGGGCAGAAGTTCCCACTTGCTTCAAAAAGGCAACAATTACACCAGTGCCTAAGAAGAATAATTTGGGCTTCCTTAATGACTATTGCCTGGTAGCATTAACATTGACACTAATGAAATGCTTTAGAGGTTGGTTATGACTAGACTGAACTCCTGCCTCAGCAAGGACCTGGACCCATTGCAATTTGCCTATCACCGCAATAGGTCAACAGCAGACGCAATCTCAATGTCTCTCCGCACGACTTTAGACCACCTAGAGAAAACAAACACCTACGTCAGGATGCTGTTCATCGACTATAGCTCAGCATTTAATACCATCATTCCCACAATCCTGATTGAGAAGTTGCAGAACCTGGGCCTCTGTACTTCCCTCTAAAATTGGATCCTTGACTTCCTAACCGTAAGACCACAGTCTGTGCGGATTGGTGATAACATATCCTTCTCACTGACTATCAACACTGGTGCACCTCGGGTGTGTGCATAGCCTACTGCTCTACTTACTATATACACATAACTGTGTGACTAGGTATAGCTCAAATACCATCTATAAATTTGCTGACAGTACAACCAATGTTGGTAGTATTTCAGGTGGTGACGAGAGGGTGTGCAGGAGTGAGATACGCCAACTAGTGGAGTGGTGCCGCAGCAACAACTGGCAGTTAATGTCAGTAAGACAAAAGAGCTGATGTAGACTTCAGGAAGGGTAAGATGAAGGAGCACATAGCAGTCCTCAGGGATCAGAAGTGGAGAGAGTGAGCAACTTCCAAGTTCCTCGGTGTCAAGATCTCTGGTCCCAACATATCGATGTAGTCATAAAGACGGCAAGACAGCGGCTATACTTTATTAGAAGTTTGAAGGGATTTCATATGTCAACAAATACACTCAAGAACTTCTATAGTTGTACCGTGGAGAGCATTCTGACAGGCTGCATTACTGTCTGGTATGAAGGGGCTACTGCACAGGACTGAAAGAAGCTGCAGAAGGTTGTAAATCTAGTCAGCTCCATCTTGGACAGTAGCCTACAATGTACTCAGGACATCTTTAGAGAGCAGTGTCTCAGAAAGGTAGCGTCCATTATTAAGGACGTCCATCACCCAGGGCATGCCCTTTACTCACTGTTACCATCGGGTGGGAGATGCAGAAGCCTGAAGGTACACACTCAGTGATTCAGGAACAGCTTCTTCCCCTCTGCCATCTGATTCCTAAATGGACATTGAAGCTTTGGACACTACCTCACTTTTTTTTTTGAATATACAGTACAGTATTTCTGTTTTTGCACTTTTTTAAAAATCTGTTCAATATGTGTAATTGATTTACTTGTTTATTATTATGTTTTACTTTATTATTTTCTCTCTCTGCTAGATTATGCATTGCATTGAACTGCTGCTGCTAAGTTAACAAGTTTCATGTCACATGCTGGTGATAATAGGCCTGATTCTGATTCTGAAGTTGGTATTCATACATGTACATGGGTGTCCGTAGGTTATACCCAGTGGCAGCCTACATGTTGTGAAGTTGAACACCATACCACATGTTTTCACACTTGTTTATTTTACTTGCTAGAAATCACTAGTGAGATTGTAATACAAAAAAATTCTTTAATTTATGAATTATAACTAATTCTTGACTGTACAGAATTTGACTGCTTTCATAAAATTACCAGTCAGTAAGTTCCACAAACTGTTAGTTATGGTATATAGAGCTGTATGATTCAGATGAAGGCCACAGGAAGATGATTTGGGGCTTTCTTGTTACGGAAAGCTTATTTCCCATTACAGTATTTAGTTGATTTGATCAAACAAAGTCCAATGTGATTTCATCTCATTTGCAAGCCATCATGAACAAAGCTAAGCACTGCAAATTTTTTTCTTACTGATTGATGCATCCTGCCCCAACCATCACACTCTTCCCTTTTGATGAAAAGGTTGTTAATGATGAGCTTTTATGTGGTTTGCCAATGAATATTGCCTACTTCAGTGATATCTCATTTGTGCACATTAACTTGTATGTTACTGTTTTACACATTGTATAAGTTATTACTTAACATTTAGCAGTACAGCGTGGAGTAGGCCATTCTGTCCCTTCAGGCCATGCTAACTCAGAAACACACAACCCCCGATTAACTCTAACCTAAGTATGGAACAATTCACAATGATCAATTAACCTATCTGGTATGTGTTTGGAGTGTGGGAGGAAACCGGATGTTGTTTATTTAGATTTTCAGAAGGCCTTTGACAAGTTCAGCAGTCTCGCGTGCAGCACCAAGATAAGAGTCCATGGTATTACGGAAAAGATACTAGCATGAATAGAAGATTGGCTGACTGGCAGGAGGCAAAGAGTAGAAATAAGGGGGACCTTTTCTGGTTGGCTGCCCGTGACTAGTGGTGTTTTGCACGGGTTAGTGATGGGACCGCTACTTTTCACATTATGTGTCTATGATTTGGCTGACAGAATTAATGCCTTTGTGGCCAAGTTTGCAAATAATGTGAAGGTAGGTGGAGGAGCAGGTAGTGTTGAGGAAGCAGGAAGTCTGCAGAAGGATTTGTACAGATTGGGACAATGGGCAAAGAAGTGGCACATGGAATATAGTATAGGGAAATGTGTGACCTTGTGGCATAGGAGTAGAATTAGGCCATTCAGCCCATTGAGTCTGCTGCTCCGCCATTCCATCATGGCTGATCCCAGATGCCACACAACCCGATACACCTGCCTTCTCTGATCATACACTTCAGTGGAGGAATAAAGGTGTAGACCATTTTCTAAATTGGGAGAAAATTCAAAAATCAGAGGTGCAACGGTACTTGATATTCCTTGTACAGGATTTCCTAAAGGTTAATTTGCAGATAGATTTGGTGATAAGGAAGGCAAATGCCATGTTAGCATTCAATTGGAGAGGACTAGAATATGAGAGAGGATATAACGTTGAGACTTTATAAGGCATTGGTCAGACCACACCTGGAATATGTGAGCAGTTCTGAGTTCCTTGTCTATGAAAAGGTGTGCTGGTATTGGAGAGGGTGCAGAGGATGTTCATGGGGATGGTTCTGGGAAAGAAAGGGTTAACCTATGAGCATTTTATGGCCCTGGGCCTATGCCTGCTGGAGTTTAGAAGAGTAATAGGTACCTCATTGAAACCTATTGAACATTGAAAGACCTAGATAGAGCTAATGTGGGGAGGATGTTTCCTATAGTGTGTGAGTCTAGGATTATAGGGCACAACCTCAGATTAGGTAGATATCTATTTAGAACAGAGATGAGGAGGAATTTCTTCAACCAGAAGATGGCGAATCTATGGAACACATTGCCAGAGATGACTGTGAAGGCCAAGTCTTTGGGTATATTTAAAGCGAAGGTTGATGAGCTCTTGATTAGTCAGGGCGTCAAAGGTTATGGGAAGAAGGAAGGAAAATGGGGTTGAGAGAGGTAATAAATTAGCCATGATAGAATGGCAGGGCAGTCCAATGGGCCGAATAGCCTAATCCTGCGCCTATGTCTTATCACCTTCTCTGGCAAAAACCAGCATTTGCTAGTTCTATTAGTAAATACTGCTAGTTCTATCATGAAGTGAATAATTAATAAAGCATCGAGAACATTGGTTCCCAAAGGTGGGAGATGGGAGTTTGTAATGAGGCGATAAAGGTTAAGGGAGTCGCCTGAGGGATTATAGACATAATTTAAGAAATGAATTACTTTTAAGCATGTGATCCTCAGTGCCTCATAATTAATAACAATGATCATGTAATCAGCTCATCTCTTGCTGATCCACCATTGTTTTATACTTTGCTCAAACCGCATTAGAGTTGTTGAAAAGCAATGTGACACTTCTGTATTTAGCAGATGAGAAATTTGGATGAAGAGATTATTATTTCCAGGCCAGCCCACGCATTATTGTTGTTCACTACTGTAGTACAGTGTTAACGATTCTCATACTCTAATCATGCAGTGATACAATTCCTATGAATTAGGGTTTGCCCGTTCAATGGGATAAAGTTCAGAAACTGCCCTTCTGAATGGTCTTGACCACATTTGACCTCCTTGAACACTTGAAGAGAATACAGTCTGATAAAGCAAACAAGAACTTGGCCTATTTTGAGTCACCTCATGAAAGCTTTCAGAAATGTGAAGCATTTCAAAACATGTTTGCCAGCATTTCACAACAAAGCATTGATGGTTTGCTTGCTTCATACAGCATTTCATTTCTAATTGTTAAATCTGGAAAACCCCATACAATTGGAGAAGAACTAATTCTGCCAGCAGTAAGGGAGGTTCTGAATACAGTTTTGCACAAGTCACCAGACCAAATAATTGAAGCCATTCCACTGAACAACAGCTCTGTTCAAAGACGAAAACATATTATGCAATCTACTTTGCTCAACAGAGCAAACGTACTTTGGACAACAGAATGTGCTCTGCACTTGGATGGGTGAACTTTGCCAGACAACAAATCTTTGCTTCGTGGTTACGATTCCTTAATAAAATAAGAAAGCATAGTTGAAGAGTTGTTATTTGCAAGGGGACTAAAAACAGATATGAAGGTGGAGTCACTATTTCAGGTTGTTGAACAATTTTTCAGAGAAGGACACCCTGCTTGCCAGCATTCTTGCTTGTGCAATAGATGGGCACCATCAATGATAAGACGTCACTGTGGAATTGTTACTTTCTTGAAAAAAGCTGTAACTAACATGTTCATCATCCACTGTGTAACTTACAGACAGCATCTTGTCACAAAGAACCTAAGTGATCAACTGGACAAATCATTAAATACTGTTATCACAGTGGTAAATAAAATCAAGTCTTATGCTCTCAATTCTTGACTATTTCGAGAGCTTTGTATTGAGAGTGATGAACAGTTAGAGTGCTTGCTGTTGTTGCACAGAGTTCAAATAGCTCTCAAAGGAAGCTACCTGAGACGCCTTCATGCATTTTATGAAGCTGATGGAATTCTTTGAAGGATCAAATGCTTAATTCAGTAATCAACTCAAGAATATTAGGCATGACATTGCTTATTTGTCAGAATTATTTGCAAAGTTTAATTAAATCTTCAATTGCAAGGAAATAATGTAAATCGTATCAAAGTCAAATCAGTCAACTCAACATTTCTGTCCCAAGTTAACTGTACTTAAATGCAACATTCGCCATTATGACCTTTTCCATTTTCCATTGGAATAGGAAGGGAAAATACCAGATGATCTTCAAGTATACTGTGCCCACTTGGGTGAGCTGCAAAAAGAAAGACATGTCAGTGAGATTTCAGGATCTTCTCTTGATCCAAATTCCAGATTTGGTAAAACCCATTCCTGAACACGTGATGAGGAACTAACAGGAAGGATGGAAGAAGAACTGTTTTTGCTACAAAATTACTTTGAGCTGAAGCCAAAGTTCTAAGAATCATATCAAGACTTTTGGTTGCAGAAAGAAATCTCTGAATGCTATCCTGCACTGTGGGAAAAGGTCAAGATTTTCTTTATTGCCTTTCCAACTTCATATTTAGTGGAGCTTGGTTTCAGTGTGGTCACCCAACTTCTTTCAACATAATGAAACAGACAGCAAACTACTGAACGTGGGGATCTGAGCCCCCTTCTGAGTGACAGTCAGCCTGATGTTGAGAAGCTGATATCACTGCACCAAGCACATCCATCTCTCTAAAAGGTGAAAAAGCAATGAAGTAGTGAACCGTTGTAAGGTTGGCTCTAAACTTGTTAATTTACGCTCTAAAATTAATGAAAATTGTTTTTAATTAAATAAAATTATCTATAATTAAATAAAGAAATGATCCTATTTGTAGCTTTAAATAAAGTAGATTTGAATATTTTTTGCAATTATTTTTCACGGCTCTGTATTTGCAGTTCCTGTTTTCTTTCACCCTGCATCGTGTATCAAAATTTGTTGTAGGTTTTATGTAACAGCTGGAAAGGGAGAGGGAATGCTGGGATGTGGTCTTGGAGCCCAAGGGTGGTAAGCCGAGAAAAGATTGGGAACCACTGATCTCGAGTATTGGAAAGTAACTATAATATTAGCTTGCTATTGAACAGGTATCCCAACTTGGGCACCACTCCATAGGTATTGGTTCCTCAATTTGAGCAACCTCAAATAGACACCCTTCTAAACTTGTAGAAATAGAAATCAAATTTCATCTGACTCATTTTGAACACCCTGGGATAAAAAAGCAAATGGAACTCTGACAGTTGAATGTTTTTTGACTCTGTATAGAGACACCTATGTAGTGTTCTTCCATAGTTGTTATAACCTCTTCCTGTTTACAAGACTTGCTGTTCTTCCATATTTGATACCATCTGCACGTTTCTAATTCTATTCCTCCTTCAGAGTTATTAATATGCATGGTGAGAAATTTATGCCAAATGTGATGATGAGAGTTCATAAGTGCAGCAAGTCAACCGTATATAGTCTTGAAAATTAACCTCAGTGGTGCAAAAATGCACTCTGCCTCCAATTCTGCAGCTCTTCATTACCTTAAGTGATTGTCCAATCAAACCCAATTAATACAACATTTGAGAGCCATTTTTTTATAAGTATCTAAGCAGAGTTGCTTCAGTTCTTTGATTCAGCCATTGAAAAATGAAAATATTCATGTTAGTGATTTCTTTGTCTCCTCCACGATCTCCATCATCACAGGTGCACACAGGGCTGTGAGTTTAGCCCTCCGCTCGACTAGCTTTATACCTATGATTATGTGGCTATGTACAGCTCCAATGCCATACTCAAGTTTGCTGATGACACCACTGTCATAGGCCAAATCAGTAACTTAGTCCTCTAGTTTTGTTTGGTGAACATACAATTATTAATTTTGTATTAATTACTTGTATTAATTTTGAGACAGAGGATCAGTTTATTAATACATAATTATTTAAAAATAATTGCACCATGTCTAAAAACTTGAGATTAAGGTCTAATGTGACCTTTATATATTATTCAGACCATATTGTTTTGTGTCTTTTAGGAACATCTAACTGAAATGTTCAATTGTGTAGTGAGAAATGTAGTTGCACAACAGGGAAGGAAGTGCTGATGTTTTAAATTTGGTTGAAATAGGGATAATGGCGTATCCCCAGGAATGATGCTCTGTCTTCACTATTTCCAGTGTTTGTTTTTGGTCATGGGATGATATTGCACAGTGAACTTGAAGAATGGCAGAGCAAACAGGGATTAGGTGAAGCAATATAAGAGTAAAAGGTAGTCTCTCAGTTTGGTTAATAAAATGCCTGGTTCCCTGCCAAATATATCAGTGTGGATAATTGTGAAGAAGGTACTCAAAGAATGTAAAGCTTGTGGACTCAGTTGATGAGAAGTGGGTGATAAATGTCATTTAGTGGTTCTTTTATATAAGAATATGAAAGTACACTTGTTCCATGTTAGAGAAGCAGATGAACCTTGTATACATATATTTTTTTTAAAAAAAGCAAGTGAGGGGAAAAAGCTGATGGTCCAAGTAAACCAAATGGCAAACAGGAAGTCAGAGGATGATTGGAAAATTTTCAAGATTTTGAGTGCACAGGATTTAATTGATTTGTTAGCCTTTTGTTGTAACAAAAATTATTTTAAAATTTGTTATGTGTTCTTTCCGATTCACCTCAGAGTATTCACATGTGTATTTGCAAACAAAGAGAAGCACTGCACAATAAACACTAAGGTCACAATGAATACTTTTTTAAGAACTAGCACAAATGCAATGCAGAAAGAAAAACTAATGACAACAAATGAGTAAAGCAGAAAAGAAAATATTTATCATTCACACTTAATAAGCTCATCTCTACAATGTCTACAGATCCGACAACCTGTCACACAGCCTTTTCTCTCTGCAACTATTTTTCACTGTCTCCAACTCATAGCACTAGCACCAGTCATAACCAAGCCTAAGATGAGCCTCTCCTTCCGCCCCTAAGATTCCTTCAAACATAATTATCACTGTTCAAATCCCTTGGTGGTATCTCCTTATCTCTTACAAACTTCAGTCCAGACACCTAATACAGGGAAACAGAGACAACAGGTCTGTAAGGAGGAAAACGGTCTTCATTATCTCATCTTGGTGATGTGCACTCGTCCTCATCTCCAGACTATCACCACATTCCAAGCTGACACCATCTTGTCTTTCAGCTTGCATCTTTCTTTGGCATATACCAATGAGGAATCACAATTAACTCTTTCCTTGCAGCTTTGCCTGACAATTTTCATTTGATTAATTTTGGAATCATCAAAATATTTTTAATTAGAATTCATTGAAAAACTCTTAAACCAAGAACTTTTGAAAGAACCATTTCTCTTTGCAGAGTTGTTCATCTGCTAAGTTGTATTCATGAAATTGCTAAAGTTGTAAAAAAAAAAGTTGTAAAAGTTGTTCTTAAGAATTGTTGCTAATATGATCTTTATAGACATTTTTGAACTTGGTTTCAGTTCTCTTGTTCTTTGGTGCCTATGAATAGAATTACTTTGAGCAGGTTGGAGTTGCTGTGCATCCTTTCAACTCCCGTGGCATGTGTGTGGGGAGTTGGAGGTGTGGAGAGCAGGAAATAATGAGCAAAAATCAGCTAATGCTCTGTTTTGTACAATGTCAAGTAACTCTGCCAGTTATGTGCAAGAGTTAACTGCAAACTGAGGTGTTTTGTGACCATCGCTATAAAGTCAGCAAACTATGGTTATTGTGAATGTCTGTTTGACAGACGTCAAAGAGTTTACAAGTGCTTGTATAGTTGAAACTAAACAGGTGCAAGGAAAAGTGCCTAATGATACATTGACTTGATTGATCTTTTCTGAGGATTTCTTGTGCACAAATTTTGAACATGTCTTTTTTAAAAACATATTTGTTTCAATTATTCCATTTACTTCTGATTACAGGTTATGCATTCACTGAAGATGGTGAATACTTTGCATATGGACTAAGTACAAGTGGATCAGATTGGGTAATGATTAAATTCTTAAAAGTTGATGGTGCTACAGAACTTTCAGATACTTTGGAGCGAGTGAAATTCAGCTGCATGGCCTGGACCCATGATGCGAAGGGAATATTTTATAATTGTTACTTGAAGCAAGATGGAAAAAGTGATGGTAAGGCGACTTCTTTTGAAACCAATATTGAAAACTAGAAACACACACAAGATGCTGGAGGAACTCAGCAGGCCAGGCAGCATCTATGAGGGGAAAAAGTAGAGTCAGCATTTCAAAGGTCTCAGCCCGAAACATTGACTACTTTTTTCCACAGGTGCTGCCTGGCCAGCTTAGTTCCTCCAGCATTTTATATAGATATAGCACATTACAGGCTCTTCGGCCCACAATGTTGTGCCGACCATGTAGCCTATTCTAGAAACTGCCTAGAATTTCCCTACCACATAGCCTTCTATTTTTCTAAGCTCTATGTACCTATCTAAGAGTCTCTTAAAAGACCCTGTTGTATCCACCTCTGCCACCATTGCTGGCAGTGCATTCCAGGCACTCTGTGGAGAAAAATGTACTTCTGACATCCCCCTTGTACCTTCTTCCAAGCACCTTAAAGCTGTGCCCGCTCATGTTAGCCAATTCAGCCTAGGAAAAAGCCTCCGGCTATCCACAAGATTAATGCCTCTCATCATCTTGTACGCCTCTCATCATCTTGTACACCTCTCATCCTCCGTCGCTCCAAGGAGAAAAGGTCAAGTTCACTCAACCTATTCTCATAAGGCATGCTCTCCAATCCAGGCAGCACCCTTGGAAATCTCCTCTGCACTCTCTATAGTGTCCACATCCTTCCTGTAGTGAGGTGACCACAAATGAACACAGTACTCCAAGTGAGGTCTAACTCAGGCCTTGTATAGCTTTAACATTACCTTACAGCTCTTGAACTCAATCCCACGGTTGACGAAGGCCAACACGCCACACACCTTCTTAACAACACTGTCAACCTGCGGGGTTTTCCTTAATTCTGCTTGTCATGGCCTTCTCATGGCCCCTTCCAGATCTCCTAATTTCATTCTTGAGCTCCTTCCTGGCACCCTTGTGATTTTCTGGAGCTCCAACAGTAGCTAGTTTCTTGAACCTTTTGTGAGTTTTTCTTTTAGATTTTCTCCATCCTTTGTAAACTATGGTTCTTTTACTCTACCATTCTTTCTGTGCCTCAATGGAACATGCCTATGCAGAACACCCTTCAAATTTTCCCTGAATGTTTGCTGCATTTCTGCCGTGCATTTCCCTGAGAACATCTGCTCCCAAGTTCTTGCCTAATAGCATCGTATTTCCTCCTACCCCAATTAAATGTTTTCCCAAATTGTCTGCTCCTATCCCTCTCCAGCCCTATGGTGAAAGAGATAGAGTTATGATCGGTACCTCCAAAATGCTCTCCCACTGAGAGGTCTGACACCTGACCAAGTTCATTTCCCAATATCAGAACAAGTGTAGCCTCTCCAGTAGTTGGCATATCTATATATTGTGTTGGGAAACCTTCCTGAACACACCTAATAAACTCCACCCCATCTAAACCCCTTGCTCTAAGGAGATGCCAGTCAATATTAGGGAAGTTAAAATCTCCCATCACAACAGCCCTATTATTATTGCACCGTTCCAAACTCTGCCTCCCTATCTGCTCCTCAGTGTCTCTGTTACTATTGGGGGTGGGTGGGTCTATAAAAATTTCGAGTAAAGTTATTGATCCCTCCCTGTTTCTGACTTTTATTGACCCCTCCCTGTTTGTGTGCATTTCTTGGATTTCTGGTATCTGCAGATTTTCTCTTAATGTTTTGTAGTCGAGTATAGAGCATACAGTCAGTGGCCACTGCATTAGGTATACCTTGGAACCCAGTGTGGTCTTCTGCTGTAGCCCATCCACTTCAAGGTTCAATGTGTTGTGCAACTTGAGAAGCTGTTCTGCAAACCAGTTTTTTAATGTCAGTATTACTGTCAGCTTGAACCAGTCTGGCCATTCTTCTCTGACCTTTCATTAACAAGACGTTTTCACCCACAGAACTGCTGCTCCCTGGATATTTTATATTTCTCACACGATTGTCTGGAAACTCTGGAGGCTGTTGTGTGTGAAAGTACCAGTTTCTGAGATAGTCCAACCACCCCATCTGGCACCAACAATCATTCCACTGTCAGAGTTAATTAAATCAGTTGTCTGAACAAGAACTGAACCTCTTGACCATATCTACATGCTTTTATTCATTGAGTTGCCACCATGTGATAGTTACACTGGCAAACAGCTGTACACGTGTACCTAATAAAGTGGCCAAAGAGTTTAAATTCTATACTTGTCTACATTGTTATACAATAGACTGTACTTTCTATGGTATCAGCTGAATAGAAATAGTGGCAATGTAGTGAAATCTGTTAAGATACAATGAACAGTCACTCCCATTCCAACTGATCTCATTGTTGGAGAATACAAATCTACCTAATAAGTATAAAGCCTATATTTTAAAGTTGCAATGATGAAGTACCTGTGCAATTTTCTTTGGAAATTATAAGATGGTGAAAACCAATTTTTTTTCCCGCAGTGGGTCTTTTTTTTTATTTTGAGGTCCTTTTCAAGAAAGCTTTTTTATAAGTGTGAATAAAACCCACAGGAATGGGTACATTTCTTGTGTTTTTTTTTAATGTATAGTGCCTGTTTTATAAATAGATGCAATCTTAGATGGAAGATATTAACTGTTATTTTGAAAAGAGAGTCACAGAGTATTAGAAAAGTACAGGACAGAAACAGACCCTTCAGCCCACTTATTCCATGCTGAACCATTTTAACTGCCTTCTCCCATCGACCAACAGCAGAACTGTAGCCCTCCATACCCCTATCTTCTATGTACCTACCCAAATTTCACAGAAGTGTTGAAATTGAGCTCACATGCACCACTTGCACTGGCAGCTCATTCCACATTTAAACCCCCCTCTGAGTGAAGAAGATCCCCCTCATGTTCCCCTTAAGTTTTTCACCACTCCACCTTTAACCCATCACCTTTAGATGAAGTCTCACCCAACCTCAGTAGAAAATGCCTGCTTGCACTTACTCTGTCTGTATCCCTCATAATTTTGTATACTTCTCTCCAATCTTCCCTCAAATTTCTACATTCCAAGAATAAAGTCCTAACCTATTCAATTTTTCCATGCAACTCTGGTCCTCCAGACCCTGCAACATGCTTGCAATTTTTTTTCTGTGCTCTTTCAACCTTACATCTTTCCTGTAGATAAGAGACCAAAACTACACACAACACTCCAAATTGGGGCGTCACAGTAGTGTAGTGGTTAGCACAATGCTTTACTGTACAGGTGACCCGGGTTCAGTTCTCACTGCTGTCTGTAAGGAGTTTGTACATTCTTCCCGTGGTCGCCTGGATTTCCTCTGGTTTCCTCCCACGGTCCAAAGATGTACATGTTGGTAGGTTAATTGGTCAATGTAAATTGCCTGTGATTAGGCTCGTATTAAATTGGGGGTTTGCTGGGCATTGTTTAGGAAGTGTCTCAAATGAATAAATCAGGCCTCACCAAAAGTCTTACTCAACTTCAACATAACATCCCATCTCCTGAACTCAGTACTTTGATTTATGAAGGCCAATGTGCCGAAAGCTTTCTTTACAGCCCCATCAATGTGTCACCACTTTAAATGATTTATAGACCTGTATTCCCAGATCCCTTTGTTCTAGCCCACACCTCAGTGCCCTACCATTTTCTGTAAGACCTACCCTGGTTGGTCCTACCAAATGCTGACATTGGTAGAAATCTGAGATTGGGAGACCTTTGGAAAGCACAGTTAATGAGCAAGTGTGCATATATATGTATGTCTTCTACAGGTACACCCAAAGGAGAGAACAGAAGAGATTCTGCAGATGCTGAAAAGGCTTGAGCAACACACATAAGATTTCTCCAGTATTTTGATTGCATTACGAATTGTTTTCTTAGCAGAATCACTGTATTGTCAGTATATGAAGCATACCAGAATAGATTATGGTTCGGTGCCAAACACTCAACCATGCCATAACAGACAACACAAAAACAACCAACAATTTATAAGATAATAGTGCAAACAGCCATGAGCAGTCCACAATCAGAACAGTCACATGCACAAATATCAATAATCAAACTTCAATAAATGTGAACATATAAACAATTAAATAATTATCAACAGAACAAGGAGAGCAGATAGACTATTTAATGGATGTTGTGAAGGGGTAGTTAGGGATTACACCTGAGTGAGTTTTGTTGAGAAGCTGGATAGCTACAGGAAAGAAGCTTCGTAGATGACGTGTAATCCTGGTGGTGATGGACTTGTAGCAATTGATGGCAATTTGGTGAATAAATGACTGCTAGGGTGGGTTGAGTTGGCAGTAATATATTTTTTTAGCTCTTTACTTCCTTCTGGCCACGAACAGGTTTTCTAATGTTGGTACCTGAAATCCAACGATCTCCAGTGAGCGAACTACTCACTGCAACCTGGACTTGGAGAGGGAGGAGGTGGTGAGGAGCCAAACGGTGATAGAGGTGGTCACAACATGCTTAATGATTTCTGAGTAAAAGTTTATCAGGATGCGCTCTTGAGATGTTAAATTTCCTATGCTGTCGTAGAAAATATAATCTCTGCTGGGTTTTCCCAGTGATGAACGTAATGTGCTTGTCCCACTTCAATGTATTGCTACTGGTTGTCCCCTGGAATTCGAATGGCTCAACCGCAAACACTGCCTCACCATTCATTTCAGGGGTAAGGTGGAGAGGTGTCAGCAGAATCAATCCTCATTTCCGCTGTATTGACAGCATTAAGTTCCAAGTTGTTATGAGCACACTATGCTGTTCTTTGGTAGCAGGTCACATCATTATTAAAAATGAGACCAACTGCAGTTGTGCCATCTGCGAACTTTCGGATTTAATGAATTTGTGGAGGTACAGTTATTTTTATAAAGTGAGAACAGGAAAGGGTGAAAGAACACAGCCCTGGGGAGAGCCTGTGCTTATACACATTGGATTGACAAGTAGGAGCCCAGCCTGACACACTGCTTCCTTCCTGTCAGGAAGTTTGTAATCCACTGGCAGACACTGTAGGGTACAAGTAGCTGGTTAGCTTCCTGTGGAGTAACTCCAGAAAAATAGTGTTGAGGGTGGAGCTAAAATCCACAAAACAGATCCTCACATAGGTGTTGGGCGAAGTCCAAATGTTGAAGAATGTAAAGAAGACACAAGTTAACTCCATCCTCAACCAAGCGCTTTGCTCTAAAAGCAAACTAGCAGGTTATGAAGAGGATCAGTAATGGACTTAAGGTAGACCAATATCAGACATTCAAAGGTTTTCATAACTACTGAAGTCAGAGCGATTGGCTTATAATCAAGTCCTGTGATCTTGTCTTTCTCGAGAACTGGAATGATTGTAGGAACCTTAAAGCAGTCCAGAATCCTGCATAATTGCAAGGAGGTGTGAAATATCTCAGTAATGGCAAGTGCTAGCTGATCCACACAGTGCCTTAGAGTACCAGGTGAGACACCATCACAGACTGCAGCTTTCCTAATGTTCTCTTTTCCAAATAGTTTGTGAAAGTCGTCTTGCCTCACAGAAAATATAGGGTGGGATGGAGGGAGGGGGAAGAGAGGGAAGCTGAAGGAAGTGAATGGGGGATGGTGACATTGGAGTGGTTGTGAAAGGGAGGGGTGAGGTAGGGGCTCAGCACATTAGGATCAAGGGAAATGAGAACAGCTAGATGGTGATAGTCTTTTTCAACACAACAATAAAACTGATTGATCTGATTGGCCAAGGTAGGGGAGGGAGAGACTTGGGAGCACTTCTGTTTGAAGTTGGTAAGACTTTTGCAGGGAACTCCAGAATGCCTGGGTATCATTGTTGAAGTGTCTCTCCAGCCGATCCTTTTAAGTGACTTTTGCCACTTTCAGGGCTTTATTGAACTGCTATTTCCAGACCTGCAGGCATGATCCCTTGCAGATTCGAGAGTCATCAACTCCTTGGTGAACCACTTGCACTTTGTGCAAAGAATCAAAATTGTGAGAAAGGAAATTGTTAATATTTGCTCATTTTTACCTCAAAACGGCGCCATTTGGCCCATTGTTTGACCCAATTTCTCTTATCTGATTCTCCTGCCATCTGCCTAAGGCAGTCACAGAGAAAACCTGCAGAGACTAGAGGTCAGCATTGAATGTAGGTTGCATGTGTTTTGATCATATCTTAATTTCCTAAATCAGTGGAAATAATTTCTATATTTCCTCATGATCCTTTTAACAATTCAAAACTGATCAAATCCCCCACTCCAATATCCTACACCTTAGTAGACCAACCTGAAACTAGTTTTCATAATCTAGTACCGACACAACACAGTAAAGGACCACTTCAGCACAATACATCCATACCTCTTATCAAGCACCCATTTACATTAATCCTACTTTATTCTCCCATATTTTCAGCAACGTATTCCCCACTCCCTGGATTCACCACTCGCATGCATTCTAGGGTCAATTTACTGTGGCCATTTAACCTAACAATCGTAATGGTTTGGGGGTTTGCAAAGAAATGAGACCACCTACAGGAAACCCATGTAATTTTAAGATGAGGGCCATTTAGTTAAACTGTGGAAACAGGGTTATTAACTCTCAGTAAGGAAAACTGATTTTCATCATTGTTTTCTTGTCCCTTTTGGAAATGCAAGTCTGTCATTTCAATTTTTTGATGGTCAATTGGTAGACATGCCTCATCTTGTAACATGGCAGAAGTTGATCAACGTTGTCATTGGTACATCCAACTCAAGCATATTCTGGGTATGGACAATTCAGCTATTAAACTAACTCCATCCAACATACAAATCTACAAGCTATCTCTAAGTGTTGAACAAATCCTTCCCCTGCAAAGATGAACAAGATTAATCGCAATTGATTAATGTGCTAGTTTTTTAATACTAATGTTTTCATGTAATTATTTGTTCTTTTGCACTATCCTTCTCAGTCTTTTTAAAATATGGTGGTTATTTTACTTTTCTGTTATGGGTAAACAGATTGTTTTGCATGAGCTTGCTAAGTTAACAAATTTCACGTCACATGCCGGTGATAATAAACCTGATTCTGAGACTGATTGATTTTAAAGTATGAAAATGACACAACCTCATTTTTTGTCATTCCTTATCAGGTACTGAAACTTCTGTGAACCTCCACCAGAAATTGTACTACCACAAGCTGGGATTTCAACAGTCTGAAGATATATTATGTGCTGAATTTCCAGACAATCCAAAATGGATGGGTGGAGCTGAGGTATTAGCACATCCAAAGTACAGCACAGTACCTGCTCTTTGGCCCACAATGTTGTGCCAACTATTTAAACTACTCCAAGATTCCAAGATAAATCTAATGCTTCCCTCCCACATAGCCATCCATTTTTATTTCATCCATGTGTCGATCTAAGAGTGTCCTAAATGACACTAATGTATCTGCCTCTACCACCACCTCTGGCAACATGTTCTGTGCACCTATCCCTCTGTTTTTAAAAAAAAAAAATAAAACTACCTCTGACATCTCCTCTATATTTTCCTCCAATCAACATAAAATTATGCCCTCTTGTATCAGCCTGGGGAAAAAGATGCTGGCTGTCCACTGTATCTGTGCCTCTTATCATCTTGTACACTTCTTAAGTCATCTCTCATTCTCCTTTGCTCCAAAGCAAAATGCCCTAGCTTGCTCAACTTATTCTAATGAGACATGTTCTCTAATCCAAGCAGCATTTTGTTAAATTTCCTCTGCACCATCTGTAAAGCTCCCACATGCTTTCTATAAAGAGAGGACCAGAACTGAACACAATACCTCAAGTGTGGTCTAACCAGAGATTTATAGAGCTGCACATTACCTCACGACTCTTGAGCACAAAATCCCCAGTTAATGAAAGCCAATGTACTTATCACTTTCTTAACCACCCTATCAACATATGTGGCAACTTTGAGGGATCTATGGACGTGGACCCCAGGATCCCTCTGTTTCTCCACATTGGTGAGAATCCTACTATTCTGCCGTCAAGTTCAACCTTCCAAAGTGAATCACTTCACACTTGTGCAGGTTGAATTCTATCAGGCACTCCTCAGCCCAGTTCTGCATCCTACCAACGTCCTGTTGTAACGTACAACAACCTTCTACGCTAATCCACATCACCACCAATCACTATCATCTTCAAGCTTACTAACCCCCCCTTCGACTTCTTCATCCAAGTCATTTATAAAAGTCAGAAAGAGCAGGGATCCCAGAGCGACAGAACTCCACTGGACACCAACCTCGAGGAAGAGTACGCTCCATCTACAGTCACCCTCTGCCGTCTATGGCAAGCCCATTCTGAATCCACACAGACAAGTTTCTCTGGAACTTGCCTTCTGACTTGGGGAACCTTGTTGAACACCTCAGTAAAATCCATACACACCACGTCCATTGCTCTACCTTCATCAACATGTTTTGTCACTGCCTTGAAGAAGTCAGTCAAGTTCGTGAAGCACAACCTGCCCCTCACAAACACATGCTCACTATCCCTCATCAGACCATGTTTCTCCAGAAACTCATAAGTAAGTTTCTCTTCAATCCTCTCCAATAGCTTGATGACCACTGAAGTAAGACTCACTAGTCTATAAATTCCCATGAGCTTTGTTGGAGAAAAGAATGATGTTTGCCACCCTCCAAACTTCTGGTACTACTCTTCTGGCCAGTGAGGATGCAAAGATCATTGTCAAAGGCGCAGTAATTTCTTCCTTCACTTTCTCTAGTACCCTAGAGTATATCCCATTCTGACTCGATGACTTGTCTATCTTAATGATGTTCTAAAACAGCCTTTTTCGACTTTTTTATCCTGGAGGAACCCTTGAAATAATTTTCAGGTCTCGGGGAACCCCTGCTTGTAAAAAATAAAAATAAAAATATATATCTACAGCTAACAGGGCTGCTTGGTCACTGCCCACCACTGCAAGTGCTAGCATCGCGTGAAATTCAGAAAACAATGTTTATTTTTTTAAAATCATGTTCCCTCGCAGAACCCCAGTTGAGAAACCCTGTTTTAAAGTTTCAACGCATCCTCTTTCCTCATGTTGACATGTAACAGCATATTAAACTGTTCTGTGCTGTAAAAATACCTCTCACTGGTGAATACCAAAGCAAAGTATTCATTAAGGAACTCCCCAACCTCCTCTGACTCCAGGCATGTTTCTTCTTTTTATTCCTGATCAGTCGTACCCTCACTCCAGTCATCCTCCTGTTTTTTAAATACATGTAGAACACCTTGGAATTATCCTTAATCCTATTTGTCAAGGCCGCCTTATGCTCTCATAAATCCCTTCGTAAGCTCTTTCCTGGCTAGCTTAGAACTCTAGAGCCATGTCTGATCCTTGCTTCTTAAACCTTAAGTAAGCTTTCTTCCTCTTGACTAGATGTTCCTCATCTCTTGTTTACCATGATTTCTTCACCCTGCAATCCTTTCCCTGCCTCAATGGGACCAACTTATCCAGAACCCCATGCAAGTGGCCCCTAAGCAACCTGCACATTTGCATTGTTCATTTCCATGAGTACAAATGTTTCCAATTTACACTCACAAGTTCCTGCCTAATAACATAATAATTCACTCTCCCCAATTAAATAATTTTTCATACTCTCTGCTCCTAGCCCTGCACGTGGCTATGGTAAAGGTCAGGCTGTTGTGGTTACTGTCTCTGAAATGCTGATCCCCAGAGAGATTTATCACCTGACCAGGTTCATTGCCTAGTAGCAGATCCATATAATGTCTGCTATATTTGGCCTGTCCACATAGTGTCAGAACTCCTAGGTGAACACACCCAGCAGTTTCTACCCTATCTAAACCTTTCGACCTAAGGAGACGTCAGTCAATGTTAGGGAAGTTGAAGTCACCTATGACAGCAATTGATTTATTTTTGCACATTTTCAAAACTTGCCCCTCAAACTGCTCCTCGGTGTCTCTGTTGCGATTGTGGGGGCTGGGCTGTCTATAGAATACTCCTAAAAGAATGATTGCTTCATTCCTGTTTCTAACTTCCACCCATACTGGTTTGCTGGAAAATCCCTTCACAACATCCTCCTTTCTGCAGCTGTGATACTATCCCTGATTAGCAGTGCCACTACCCCCACATCTTTACCTCCCTCCTTCTCCTAAACCCTGGAATACCCAACAGCCAAACCTGCCTTTGTGACAACCAAGTCCTTGTAATGGCCGCAACCTACTGCTTCCATAGTGTTCCACGATCTAAGTTCATCACTCTTGTTCCTGATACTTCTCACATTAAAATGGACACATTTCCACCCATTCAGCTGACTTCATTTATGCCTATCCTTCCTCACAGTCTCTACGTGTTGCATCTACCATTACACCAGCTGCTCCATCCTCTGACCTGTCATCTCGTTCCCATCCCCGTTAACCTAATTTAAGCCTTCCCCAACAGCTCTAGCAAACCTGCCCCCTCGAGTTCAGGTGCACCCGCCTCTTTTTGTACATGTCATATCTTCCACAGAAGAGATCCCAATGATCCATAAATCTGAAACTCTGCCCCTGCAACAACTCTTCAGCCACGTAAACATCTGCCAAATCATCCTATTCTTACCCTCACTGGTGAGTGACACAAGCAGCACTTCAGAGATTACTCCCTTGAGGTCATGTTTTTTAGTTTCCTACCTAGCTCCCTATATTCACTCTAAAGGACGTCATTCCTTATCTATGTCGTTAGTACCAATGTGTACCATGACATCTAAAATATTGTCAAACAACACACACACAATGCTGGAGGAGCTCAGCAGGCCAGGCAGCATCTATGGAAAAGAGTTTTGTTAAACAAGTTTTTTTCCCCCTTGAATTTTACTGTGATTTGCTATATTTTGTTTATTGCTGTAACTTTTATCAGTTTGTCCTTTCAGTAACCAGCATAAAGAGCATGTCTGTGTGCTTATTTCTCTTGAGTTACTCGATGCTGCATGAAACTTTTTGATAGTCTAGTCAGGGGCAGCCCCTACTAAAACCTAATTTTTTGAACAAATCGAATCATGATTGTGGATAGTAAAATGACATTAATATGATTGTGTATTTAGATAGATATGATTAGTTAAAGACTGCCACATTTAAAAAGTGGAAGCTTTGTGTTTGCAACATTTGTATATAATGTAGGTATTGGTCAAACTTCATAGTGGTATTTTATGTCTTTATATCTTAATTGAAGCGCTGCGTATTGCTCAATATTTCATCGTGTTGGGCATTGTGCTTCCAAGAAGGGACAGTTAGGATGTTATCCTTCTGTGTATGAGTGATGTTAATACTCCTAATGCTTATCGCAGCACACAAAAAAGGTTATTCAGCTCATTGTTATGCTGGAGCTGGCATAGACACATAGTCCTATCCCTCTTTTACTTCCCGCTATAACCCTGAAATGTATTCTCTCATATAACCAATAATTCTTCTTGAATCATTTACCTCTTCCCTAGACCTGAGGAATTAACCTGCTGGAGAGCAACTGAGTCACAGTGAAGACATTTAGATAGCACCCAAATTGACACATTTTTTCCTCTTTGCGAAAAAAGTTCTGACCTTTTGGTACATCTTGATTAGAGTACTGTTTGTGTTCTTTTTCTGAAGTATCAACGAACAGCAATCAAAAATGATGATCCATAATCAGGCAATTAAATGGAAGGAGGAATAGTTGAATTTTGAATGACATGAAATGCATAGTGATTTGGAATTGATGTAGGTAAAAATATTAAATAGGGCAATGAAGATAAATACAAAAAAGATATGTTGTTGCTTTGTATCATGTAGGCTACTTTTGGACATTGGGTGAATCAACCATCTGCCCCACTTTAAAAGTAATGCTTGGTTCTGTTTGGATAGATAGTCTTAATTTTTAAATTATTTACATACATCGTTTGAGCCCATCTCTAATTTGGCAGATAATTTGTGATTTTAACTTGTTAACTGGCATAATGGTTTTAGAAAAATCTTTTAGATCTGTTTCATTTAACTAACTAAATGCAACCTCAGCATTGTTTTTTTTGTCTCTAATGCAGGTATCAGATGATGGGCAGTATGTTCTCTTGTCTATTCGAGAAGGTTGTGACCCAGTCAATCGACTTTGGTACTGTGATCTAAAACAGTTGCCTGATGGAATTAAAGGTAAATACTAAAGGAATTTTGGTCTTTGCCATATCTAGGCCCCTCATCAGTAATTATGCAGTTCTCTTCTCAAATGCAATGATTTTTTTCCCAGCTTTTTTGATTTGGTATATTGCTTTCTTCATAAATGCAGCTAGTTTAAGTTGTCAAAATAGATCATCTCTTTACAGAAGGCAAAAATAGATTTGCTAGAAATCTGAACTATGAACAGAAATGGAAATCCTCAGAAGATCAGATGACTCCTCTGGAGAGAGAAACTGAATTAGCATTCAGATGATACTTCATTAGGAAAGTTACAAATGGACATTATCACTTGAAACATTAACTCTTCCTCTCTTCAGAGCTGTTGCCTGTAGTACTGGGTATTTTTAGCACTATTGTCTCTTTGTTAAAATCTATCCTTGGAAGCAGTGAATCTCCCAGTGTTAATTCCAGCATCACAACTGGCAAGACATAGGTGCTATTGGTACCTTGATAATTTGCCAAAATAACCAAACTTTTTTTCATTCGTGAGATGTAAACATTACTGGTAAGGCCAAGATACTAGCCAGGTTGACTTATTTGTGAATCCTGTGTCCATGAACTCAGATCATTAAAAGATATATGAGACATTATACAGTGGAATGCAAATGTTTGGGCACCCCTGGTCAAAATTTCTGTTACTGTGAATAGTTAATTGAGAGGAAGATGAACTGATCTCCAAAAGTCATAAAGTTAAAGATGAAACATTCTTTTCAACATTTTAAGTAAGATTAGTGTATTATTTTTGTTTTGTACAATTTTAGAGTGAATTTAGGGGGAAAAAAAAGGAAAGGTGCTCCATGCAGAAGCTTGGACACCCCAAGAGATTTGAGCTCTCAGATACCTTTACCAAGGTCTGAGACCTTAATTAGCTTGTTAGGGCTATGGCTTGTTCACAGTCATTGTTAGGAAAGGACAGGTGATGCAAGTTTCAACGCTTTATAAATACCCTGACTCCTCAAACCTTGTCCCAACAATCAGCAGCCATGGGCTCCTCTAAGCAGCTGCCTAGCACTCTGAAAATTAAAATAAATGATGCCCACAAAGCAGGAGAAGGCTATAAGAAGATAGCAAAGCATTTTCAGGTAGCCATTTCCTCATTTCATAATGTAATTAAGAAATGGCAGTTAACAGGAACGGTGGAGGTCAAGTTGAGGTCTGGAAGACCAAGAAAACTTTCCTAGAGAACTGCTCGTAGGATTGCTAGAAAGGCAAATCAAAACCCCTGTTTGACTGCAAAAGACCATCAGGAAGATTTAGCAGACTCTGGAGTGGTGGTGTACTGTTCTACTGTGCAGCAACACCTGCACGAATCTGACCTTCATGGAAGAGTCATCAGAAGAAAACCTTTGCTGTGTCCTCACCACAAAACTCAGCATCAGAAGTTTGCAAAGGAACACCTAAACAAGCCTGATACATTTTGGAAACAAGTCCTCTGGACTAATGAAGGTAAAATAGAACTTTTTGGCCGCAATGAGCAAAGGTATGTTTGGAGAAAAAAGGATGCAGAATTTCATGAAAAGAACACCTGTCTAACTGTAAAGCACGGGTGGATCGATCTTGCTTTGGGCTTGTGTTGCAGCCAGTGGCACGGGGAACATTTCACTGGTAGAGGGAAGAATGAATTCAATTAAATACCAGCAAATTCTGGAAGCAAACATCACACCATCTGTAAAAAATGCTGGAGATGAAAAGAGGATGGTTTCTACAACAGGATAATGATTCTAAACACACCTCAAAATCCACAGTGGACTACCTCAAGGGGCGCAAGCTGAAGGTTTTGCCATGGCCGTCACAGTCCCCTGACCTAAACATCATCGAAAATCTGTGGATAGATCTCAAAAGAGCAGAGCATGCAAGACGGCTCAAGAATCTCACAGAACTAGAAGCCTTTTGCAAGGAAGAATGAGCAAAAATCCCCCAAACAAGAATTGAAAGACTCTTAGCTGGCTACAGAAAGTGTTCACAAGCTGTGATACTTCCGAAAGGGAGTGTTACTAAGTACTGACCATGCAGGGTGCCCAAACTTTTGCTTTGGGCCCTTTTCCTTTTTTGTTATTTTGAAACTGTAAAAGATGGAAATAAAAAAAAGTAATCTTGCTTAAAATATTAAAGAAATGTGTCATCTTTACCTTTATGCCTTTTGGAAATCAGGTAATCTTTTATTCGCTTAGCTATTCACAGTAACAGAAATTTTGACCAGGGGTGCCCAAACTTTTGCATGCCACTGTTTATGTCCCTGTATTTTCCCTGCTGTTAGTTAACATAATATGGTATATAGAGGAAAGGTGAAGTGAATTACCAAAATCACTCATCCAAATCTTGAGGGCATAGGTTTAAAGGGAGTAGAGAAAGGTCTAAAAGGGACCTGACAGGAAACTGTTTTTCACAAAAATAGTAGTGAATAAATGGAATTGAGCTATGAAGGAAGCAGTAGAAGTGTATACAATTACAATATTTAAAAAGCATTTAAATAGCATTCAAACCAGTATGTTCTTGACATTTAGGTGAGTTTGTTTTCACACTTAGAAATATGATTCATTTGTTTTAACAGGAAATAGGTGTGACATATCAGACTTTAATTTAGTATATGCTCTACTGATATATAGCAGTCTGTACATCTGTAAGCTTCATATTGTAGTCTTCCTCATAACCATATTTAAATACAGATGACTCCCCCATTATATGATGGGGGATGGGGAAATGATTGTATTCTGATAAAATGCACCACGTTATCTGCATTCATCAAGAAGTGCAGGTCAAAGAAAAATTATTTATTAACTTTTTTAACCAGATGCATTCTGTGAGAATGAATTTTGTGTTTTATCTCAAAATTTTGGATAATAATTTGTAAATTTTGTAAGTGCAAATTTTCAGTCACTAAAAGGCCATAAGATGGGATTGTCTATACTTTTCACATCCTGTTTCTTCTAAACTTTGCAAATTAAAAGTGCTGATTTCTCATTCATTTTTGTACACCTGATTCAGTAACCATTAGTGCATTAAAAAGCAATAGCTTGAAGACTCTCCCGTCATCAAGTAATCCCAAGTATTTATTTTGCCAAAGGACTGATTATAAACTTCAGAAAGGAACCTGTTCTCATCCAGGAATCAGCAGTGGAAAGGGTGACCAATTTCAAGTTCCTGGGTGTCAACATCTCTGAGGATCTATCCTGGGCCCAATATATTGATGCAGTTACAAAGAAGGCATGACAGTGGCTATCTTTCATTATGAGTTTGAGGAGATTCAGTAGGTCACCAAAAGACACTTGCAAATTCCTACAGATGTACTATGGAGAGCATTGTAACTGGCTGCATCACTGTCTGGTAATGGAGGGAATGTGGGGGGCCCACTACATAGGATTGAAATAAGCTGCAGAAAATTGTAAACTCACTCAGCTCCATTATAGGCACTAGTTTTCATAGCATCTAGGACATCTGCAAGGAACAATGCCTCAAAAAGGTGGCATCCATAATTAAGGGCCCCCATCATCCAGGACATGCCCTCTTCTCATTGCTATCGTCAGGGAGGAGATGCAGGGGCCTGAAGGCACAGTGATTCAGGAACAGCTTCTTCCTCTCTGCCATCCAATTTCTGGATGGACATTGAACCATGAACACTACCTCATTACTCTTTTTGCACTACTTATTTAATTTGGCTACTATTATCTATGTTTGCTGTAGTTTACAGTTTTTATTATGTACTGCTGCAGCATAACAACATGCGTATTTCATGATGTATGCCAGTGATATTGATTCTGATTTTCTTTCTTTGCTGGAACCTGCTTGGATCCTGAAATCTCTTTTAATCCTCAAATTTTTGCACATTGTTTCTATTATTTTTGTCACATCTTCTACAACTCCAGCATAACATCCCAATTTCTGTACTCATTGTATGGATTTTTGCATCAAAAGCTGTCTAGGTAGGGCTTAATTTGTGAGTTGCTGGACGGCACAGCTCATAGGGCCAGAAGAGCCTGTATCTCTAAATAAAAATGTTTAAATAGCGGACCCAGCTCCAATCACTGTGGCACAGCACCAGTCACGGTATTTCCCAGTGGCCAAACATTTTAATTCCAATCCCGATTCCCATTCCGACATTCCCAGTCTGTGGCCTCCTCTACTGCCACACTGAGGCCACTGTCATGTTCCAGTTAAAGTTCATTGTCATTCAACTGTACATGTGTGTGCAGCTAAATGAAACAACATTCCTCTGGGACCAAGGTGCAAAACATGGTACATATGGCATATCACAAACAGCACATAAAGTAACATTAACACCATAATATAAACTGATGCACAAGCTGACATTGTACGTATACGACATATAATTAAATATATAGTAGTATAATGGGATTGGCGCAGTCATAAATAATGCGTACTGAGTGGTAGTGGGGTGTTCAGCAGTCTCACAGCTTAAGGGAAGGAGCCGTTACCCAGTCTAATGGTCACTGTTCTTGTACTGCAGTACCTTCTGCCTGATGGTAGGTGGTCAAAGAGAGTGGGGGATGAATGGGTGGGGTCCTTGACCAGGCTGAGGACTCTGCGAACACACCATTTCTGGTGTATGTCCTGGATTTAGGGGGTGGGGGGAGAGACCCCAATGATTCTCTCAGTGATACTCACAATCCATTGCAGGGTCTCACGATCAGATGCCTTTCAAATCCCATGCCAGTTGGTGATGTATCTGGTCAGGGCATCCTCAATGGTGCTCTGGTAGAATGTGGATGGGGATCTTCAGTCTCCTTGGGAAGTGGAGCCACTGTTGTGCTTTCTTGACTGAAGAGATGGTATTGAAGGGCCAGGTGAGACTTGGTGCTCCTGACTCTTTATGGAGGAGCTGTTGTTGTGCTGTAGAGTGTGGTCAGCCTACACCTTCGTGAAGTCCACAATCATCTTGTTAGTCTTTTCCACACTGAGACTCGTTGTTATGTTCAGACCAGTTCACAAGCCGCTCTACTTCCTCTCTGTATGTCAAAGCATCATTGTTGCTGATGAGGCCAACCACTGTTGAGTCATCAGTGATCTTAATGATGTGGTTAGAACTGGATCCAGCAGTATTGTTGTGCGTCAGCAGTGTGAACAGCAGCACCGGTGTTCTGTGTGATAGAGCTAGAGATATTGCTGTCAGCAAGGACTGTCTGAATTCTCTCCAACAGAAGTCCCAGATCTAGTTACAGAGGGAGGTGTTGAGCCCCAACAAGGACAGTTTACCCACCAGCTTCAAAGGAATGATCATATCGAATGCTGAACTGAAAGTGAGGAACAACACTCTGATGTAGGAGACATTGTTCTCTAGGTGGGACAGGACTGAATAGAGGGCGAAGTTTATCGCATCATCAGCGAACCAATTTGGGCGATATGCAAAGTGGTAATGGTCTAATGTAGTGGGAAATTGGGAAACAGGATTTGATGCAGTTGTAGGAGCATCACCTCAAATTCCATTTGGGTAGCAACGCTTGATGGCATGGACATCGATGAATTTATCTTCCAGTAATTTCACCCTCTCCCCACCCCTTCTCTCTTCTTCCATTCCCTAGTCTGGCTCCCCTCTTTTTTTTCTTTTCTCCTCACCTGCCTATCACCTCCCTCTAGTGCACCCACTCCTTCCCTTTCTCCCATGGTCCACTCTCCTCCTATCAGATTCCTCCTTCTTGCTTTTCCACCTCTCATTTCATCTCCCTTCCCCACCCACCTACCTTCTCTCGCATCTGGCTTCACTTATCGCCTTCTAGCCTGTATCGTGTTCCCTTCCCTCACCATCTCATTGTGGTTTCTTCCCTTTTCCTTTCCAATCCTTAAGAAGGATCTCAACTCTAAACATCAATTCTGTTCCTTTCATACCTGCTGCCTGACCCTCTGAGTTCCTCCAGAATTTTGAGTGTGTTAATCTAAATTTGCGGCATCTGCAGAACCTTTTATTTAACATTTTGGACCAGCCTCCCGTACAGAACTTGGTACGTTCTCTGGCGGAATAATAGGAAAGTGTCTCATCTCTGACCAAGGGTCTTCAACTGGACATATTAACTCTGTTTTTCCTTCCGCACTTGCCGCCAAACTTATTGAGGTTTCTGCTTTTTTATTTATATTTGCTTTATATTTATAGCATCTGCAGTTTTTGATTTTACTTTTTGACTCCCATCTTTATCTAAAAGCACTGAATATGCAAAACAACTTCAGAGAATTAATGCAGATTTGTTCTAATAGGAATTCTGCCATGGGTGAAGCTTGTGGATAACTTTGATGCAGAATATGAATACATCACAAATGAAGGAACAATATTCACTTTCAAGACAAATCTCAATGCTCCGTGTTATTGCTTAATCAATATTGACTTCAGTGATCCTGATCCTTCGAAGTGGAAAACCTTGGTTCCAGAGCATGAGAAAGATGTACTTGGTAAGTGTAACTTTTTTTTGTTTTGCCTTTACATACACATTTTTGTGGATGGGGTTTTTAAGAATGTTCAACAAAAATTGCATGTAATATCTAGAAGGCATCAGTGCACATTGGTAAGCTTTGTCATGTTCTCTCATTGCTTTTGATGGTGTTTTTGAAACCACTTGAGAGCAGCACATTTGTCACATTTCCTCTCTTTCTGTGAATTTATTTTTCATCTTTTTTTAAAACCAAAGACCATCTTCAGTGTACAGAAAGCAGGTATCAATAAATTATGGAACAATTAGCCTGAACAATTTTTATGGTCACATAATTCAACCAGGTCATCCTTAAAAAAAATTTGTTAACAATTAGAAATTACTATATGAGAGAGAGAAACGTCCACAGCTTACCATCATGCTTTTACTAATTTGGTAGACGCTACAAAGAAACTGAAAAAGTTTATTAGAATTGCAAAGATGGAATGCATGATTAGAAGGTTTTTTTATCGGTCCTACTTTTAAGGAGACGGGGCAAGGAATATGAGAATGAGACACTGATGTTAGAGCAGTGGGAAATTTGGAATTACATTTGTAGCTGGAACACAAGGCAAATGTTAAAAATGGGTTATGATCTAAAGGAATAGCAACTCAAGCTTGAGGGGCTAATTGATTACTATTCACATACGCATAACGAACAATTTTTTTTCCAAATGGAGTGAATTGAGGTCATGAGGAAATTTAAAGATGATCTGACCTTCCTCTTGACTAGGGTCTTTTCTTTTAGCTCCCTTTTTTCTCTGGTAGTAGGCATTATTATCCTCTGCTGCTAAGTGTATTCACAGTCTGGCAGTTTGACTGTCCTGACTTATACTCTCTATATTGTGTTGTGGTCGGTCTGGAGTTGTTTTTTTTTCTTGTGTTGTGGGGCTTGGGGAGGATACTAAGCTTACCTGTCTTTAATTTAGGTGCTTTTTTGTTAAATTCTCTTCCTTTGTAGCATATTGTTATTGTATGCTTAATTTTGCACTGTATTAATGTTCCTCATTGGAATTTGGGGTTTTTAATTTGTAAAATGTTTCGAAAAACTAATAAAAAAAAATTTTTTTTAAATGATCTGTCAGTTAACAATAACTCATGGGCATTGCTCTTCAAGGTTTGATTCCTTTTAAACGTGCAGTGCGATGGAATGCTGATTGACCTTGGAACGATTAGAAGCCTTGGGTCATTTTAACACATTGTCCCTCCTAAAGTTGGTGATGAATTGTCAACTGATTTAAAAACTCTTAACTAGAATCATGAAGCACTTGTGATCTAGAAGGTGGCTATTGAGCCCAGCATATTGAATGTAATCAAGCTCAAAGCAGGCCTAATAAAAACATAGAAACCTACAGCACAATATAGGCCCTTCTGCCCACAGTGCTGTACCGAACATAATCTTGCCTTCTAGCATAATACTTGCAGTACTGCACATCAGAGCTCTTCAAGTGCACATACAAATATTGTTTAAATGTGTTGATAGTCTCTGCCTTTGCCTCTTTTCCAAGAAAATGAATTCCAGCGATTAACCAACTAGGCGGGTTTCCATCTCTCTCCAACATATACAAAATCAGATTTAATATCACTGACACATGTCATGAAATTCGTTGTTATGCAGCAGCAGTACATTGCAATACATAAAAACTCTAAATTACAGCATATATTTTTCTCACCCCTTATGGGTGGTGTGTATGTGTATTTTTCCCTCAATTTTGGGTCTTCTACCAGAGGCCTGGGAGCTTGAGGGTTTGGTGCAGTATCTTTGCTGTTTGTGGTAGTGTGCTCTCTGGACCTAGATCTCAGATGTTGTTCCTGGGATTTGTTGGAGCCAGTCTCTCAGTCCAGGTGTCACAGCCCAAGTGTTCTATCACCACCAGGATTATTCTGGCTTCCACATCCTTTGTTTCTGCTCTTTCAAGCCCTGATATTTCTCCAGCTTCTCATGGTCTTTCTTCCTGATCTTACTATAATTTGGGATTGCCACATCTATTACTATTACTTTCTTCTGTTCCTTGTACAGTATTGCTATGCCTGGTTAGCTGGCCAGTACCTGCTTATCAATCTGTATTTGGAAGTCCTGCAGGATCTTAGCTCTCATTCTCTGTTACCTTCTCGGGTGTTTCCCATTTGGACGTAGGTGTATTCAATCCATACTCTGCACTGATATTCTTGTACACAACTCCTGCAACTTGGTTGTGCTGTTTGGTATATGCTGTCCCTGCCTGCATCTTGCACCCTGCTACTATGTGCTGAATGGTTTCAGTGGATTCCTTGCATAGTCTACATATTGGATCTTGTATGGTGTGATAGACCCCTGCTTCTATTGCTGTTGTGCTCAGCACCTGTGGGACAACCCGTTCAGTGACTTGACCTGCCATATCCTCTGGTCCTCCAGTTCCGTTTCAAAAAAATAGTGGGAAAAAAAAATGAAGTAATGTTCATGAGTTCAATGTCCATTCAGAAATCTGATGGCAGAGGAGACGAAGCTGTTCCTAAATCATTGAGTGTGTGCCTTCAGACTGTCCCTGCCTGCATCTTGTACCCTGCTACCATATGCTAGATGGTTCCAGTGGATTCCTTGCACAGTCTGCATCTTGGATCTTGTTTGCTGTGATAGGCCCCTGCTCAAGCCCTCAAGTCTCAGTACTCTTTCAATCTTACTGATATCTATTCTGTAGGTAGGTGACCAGAACTACACACAATACTCCAAATTAGGTCTCACCAACAACTTGTACAACTTCAGAATAATATCCCAACTCCTGTACTCAGTACTTTGATTTATGAAGGCCAATGTGCCAAAAGCTCTTTCTGACCCTATGTATATCTGTGATGCCACTTTCAAGGAATTATGGATCTGTACTCCCAGTTCCCTCTGTACTCAGTCATTCCGCAGTGCTCAGCCCTACCATTCACTTTAAGTTCTACCTTGGTTTGTCCTCTCAAAGTGCAACATCTCACACTTGTCTGTATTAAGTTATATCTGCCATTTTTAATCCCATGAATTCCCATCTTTATAGCCTTTGCTGTCTACTTTTTCCCCAGTCTTGTTGTCTTGTGCAGATTTGCAGATCCAATTTACCACATTATCACCCACATTGTTGATATTAGTGGCAAACAACAGACCCAGCACCAATCCCTGTGACACACCATTCGTTACAGACCTCCAGTCAGAGACGCAAACATCTACTACCACTCTCTGACTTCTTCTACAAAGCCAGTGTCAAATCCAAGTTACTACCTCCTCCTGAATGCCAGCCAGCTGAAGCTTCTTGAATAAATTCCCATGCTGGACCTTGGTACAGGTCGTGCTGAAGTCTGTGTAGACAACATCCGCTTCCTTTCTTACATCAATTTTCCTGGTACTTTATAAAATTAGTTCGACTTGACCTACCATACAGCCATGCTAACTAATCCCTATTATACTTTGTCTATCCTAATATTTATATATCCAGTCTCTTACTATTTTATTTAGGGATACAGCGTGGAATAGGCACTTCGAGCAGTGCTGCCCAACACACCACCCCCCCCCCTCCCAATTTAACCCTAACCTAATCACAGGACAACTTACAATGACTAATTAAGCTACTAACTGGTTTTTCTGTGGACTGTGGGAGGAAACTGGAAAACCTGGTGAAAACCCACGCATTCTACAGGAAGAAGATACAGACTCCTTATGGGGGACGGTTGGATTGAACTCCAAACTCCAAAGCCCCAAGCTGTAATGGAGTCATACTAACTATATACTACCATGGTACCTTAGAACATCTTCCAATAACTTACCCACTACTGACATCAGGCTCACCTGCATATAATTTCTTGCTGATACTTAAATGCTTTCTTAAACAACGGAACAATACTAACTGTTCTAAAATCCTCCAGCACCTCATCTGTAGCTAAAGACATTTTAAATACATCTGTTAGGATCTTCTCACAAGGACTGAAAGGACACCTTGTCAGGCCCTAGGGATTTATCCATCCTAATTTGCCTCAAGGCAACAAGCACCACCTCTTCTAATCCACAAATGATTTATGAACCCACTGCTGTTTTGCCTTAGTTTTATAGACTCTGTGTCCACGTCCTGAGTAAATACAGATGTAGAACAATCCATTAAAAATCTCCCCCATATGTCTTGGCTCAGTCAATTCTGTCGAGGTTACCTCAGAGACAATTGCCTCTTTTTTTTTTGTTCCTTCATTTCTAAAGGCTCATTCACATTATTGTGATGTTTTTAATCAGTATTACTTCAAGACCATAAGACAAAGGAGCAGAATTTGGCCATTTGGCCTGTCGAGTCTGCTCCATCATTTCATCATGACTGATCCATTTCCATCTCAACCCCATTCTCTTGCCTTCACCCTACAATCTTTCACACCCTGACTAATCAAGAGCTGATCAACCTCCCGCTTAAGTGCACGCAGTGACCTGGCCTCTATAACTGCCTGTGGCAATGAATTCCAGATTCACCACCCTCTGGCTAAAGAAATTTTTCCTCATCTCTGTTCTAAATGGGCATCTCTCTATTTTGAGGCTGTGCCCTCTGGTCGTCAACTCCCCCACCAAAGGAAAGGTTCTTTCCACATCCACTCTATCTAGTCCTTCCAACATTCAATAGGTTTCAACCTGATTCCCCCCTCATTTTTCTAAGTTCCAACGAGTACAGGCCCAAAGTTTTCCTGACGCTGTGTTCTATCTGCCACTACTTTGCCCATTCTCAGTCTTGCTGCAGCCTCTTTTCTCCTCAAAACTACCTGCCCCTCCACCTACCTTTGTATTGTCTGCAAACTTGGCCACAAAGCCATCAATTTCATCAAATAAATCAACGTAAAAAGAAATGGTCCCAACACAGACCCCATGGAACACTGCTAGAAAAGGCTCCCTTTATTTCTACTCTTTGCCCCCTGCCAAACAGCCACTGCTCTATCCATGCTAGTACCTTTTTTATAATACCATGGACTCTTATCTTGCTAAGCAGTTTCATGTGTAGCAGCATTTCCAAGGCCTTCTGAAAATCCAAGTACGCAACATCTACCGGTTCTCCTTTGTCTATCCTGCTTGTTAGTTCCTCAAAGAATTCCAACAGATTTTTCAAGCAAGGTTTTCCCTTGAGGCAGGGGTTTCCACTGTTTGTTATGCCATGGACTCCTACTGTTAACCAAGGGGTCCATGGACCCCAGATTGGGAACACATGCCTGAAGGAAACCATAATGACTTTGGTTTCTGCCTCCAAGTACATCCTTAACAATTGACTGCAACATCTTCTAATCACCGAGGTCAGGCTAACTGGCCTATAATTTCCTTTCTTCTGCCTCCTTCCCTTCTTGAAGAGTGGTGTGACACTTGCAAATTTTCAGTCCTCCAGAACCATGCTAGAATCTATTGAGTCTTGAAAGATCATTACTAATACTGCACAATCTCTTCAACCATATCTTTCAGAACTCTGGGATGATTACTATTCTTATTTTTTTAAATTCCATTTCCTCTATTTCATTCAAATGACCAATAACTAGGAATGGTAAGTTCCTAGCTTAGCCCCTCTTTTAGGCACACTTCGATAAAGATGTTTAATATTTCCAAGTATCTGTATATGTTCTCAGCTTATCAATCCCATTCACTAAGCTTTTGAATTTCCTATATAACTATTAACCTTGGCTGAGAAAGGCAAAACAGTGGTGTACTTTGTATAACTAATGCCTTATAGTGCATTACTTAGCAAACCAAGGTCATGACTGAATCTATGTGGAATTTGCAAGTTCTCTTTGTGACAGCCTGGGTTTCTTTCAGGTGTTTCATTTCTTCCCTCATTCCAAAGGCACGCAGGTTGGTTGGTTTAGCCACTGTAAATTATCCTTACTTTGTAGAGGACTGAAAGAATCTGATGGGATTTGTGATTAGAGAGTTAGTGTAAGCTAGACAATGGGGTGACCCGTTGGGGCACCCTTTGAGAGAAGGGTGGTACAGTCTGATGTGACCAGAATGAACATTAAATTTTCCTGAATGCTATTGGTATCACTTTGCTTTGGAAATTGAAGAAAGCCTCAGTTTATTAAAGAAGAAGGACGCGTAGAAAGGGAAATATAGCTCCTCCTTGTTTAACGCAGGACACTTTTGATGGCATCATTTCTGGTTGATCTGCCACCCTTGTGCCTCTCGTTGTCATTCTGGAGACGTGGATTTCTCAGCACCTTTGTCTCTTCCTCTCTCCTCGTCCTGTGCCAGTTGTTGTCAATCTGGAGATGTGCATGCCTCTCCTCCTCTGTCTCTTCTCATCTTTTTTGTCCTGACTCTTTGATCCTGGAGTTGTGTGGCCCTGGCCTCATCCGATTCTTGTTCTCTCCCTCTCCTTGCCACTTCCTGACAACTTTTGGCATCATCTCTTGACCATAATCTCCCCCTTCTCTTTCCACGCGGCATAATTAGGCTGACCAGTTTTTTTTTCTAATGCTGGATAGAAGATACGAAGCAGTAACACCAAAGCCTCCAGGATGCTGATATTATTGATGATGTGGTTGGTACTCTCCTAAATGGACGTGATATAGTCACCGCTGTCCTTTGACTGCAGCAAAGGGTTTGATGGGTGTCTCGAAGTCCGTCATTACAATACAGACAGGCATACTTTATTGATCCCGAGGGAAATTGGGTTTCGTTACAGTCGCACCAACCAAGAATAGTGTAGAAATATAGCAATATAAAACCATAAATAATTAAATAATAATAAGTAAATTATGCCAAGTGGAAATAAGTCCAGGACCAGCCTATTGGCTCAGGGTGTCTGACACTCTGAAGGAGGAGTTGTAAAGTTTGATGGCCACAGGCAGGAATGACTTCCTATGACGCTCAGTGTTGCATCTCAGTGGAATGAGTCTCTGGCTGAATGTACTCCTCCTGTGCCTAACCAGTACATTATGGAGTGGATGGGAAACATTGTCCAAGATGGCATGCAACTTGGACAGCATCCTCTTTTCAGACACCACCGTCAGAGAGTCCAGTTCCACCCCCACAACATCGCTAGCCTTACGAATGACTTTGTAGATTCTGTTGGTGTCTGCTACCCTCAGCCTGCTGCCCCAGCACACAACAGCAAACATGATAGCACTGGCCACCACAGACTCGTAGAGCATCCTCAGCATCGTCCGGCAGATGTTAAAGGACCTCAGTCTCCTCAGGAAATAGAGACAGCTCTGACCCTTCTTGTAGACGGCCTCCGTGTTCTTTGACCAGTCCAGTTTATTGTCAATTCGTACCCCCAGGTATTTTTAATCCTCCACCATGTCCACACTGATCCCTTGGATGGAAACGGGTCACTGGTCCCTTAGCCCTCCTCAGGTCCACCACCAGCTCCTCATATTTAATTATCTCTTATTGATGGGTGGCAGTTAGATCTGTCCCAATCCTGCACATGCTGAAGGTGATCAGCAGTGTGTGACCTCTCAAAATAGAGCTGCCCTGCCCTTGTGCTCCAGTTGGTGTCACTGCTGAGGCTGGCTGTGTGCATGTGTCGTGGTGTCAAGTCCCGATTTCCATGATGGCAGATCGGCTCTCGGGAGAAAACAGGGCAGTTGATTTAGGCAAATGAAAAATTTTATATAAATATATAACCCTGAACTTTGCCTGCATTCTGTAAGTTAGCGCATTTTAAGTCAATTTAGCCAAAAACAGTGCCGCTGTAATGGACCATTTGCGCTAATTAGAGGTCACAAACAGTCAAACTGAGCATGAGGATTTTAGTAGTATATAGATGGGTGGGTTGATAAGGTGACATGAGCTTAGAGGGGCTGAAGAACCTACCGTAGATTCCGGATTATAAGCCGCTACTTTTTTCCCACGCTTTGAACAGCTTTGAACACTGCGGCCTTTACTACGGTGCGGCTAATGCATGGTTTTTTTTCATGCCGCCAAAAACATTTTGCCTCGTAACAGTAGACCAATAAAATTGATGAGTAGTTCACAGAGGTCCAATGAAATTGTACGATAAATCAAGCGCACTTTCACAATTAAATTATTGTAAATCAGTCATTTGTACTCGCCCTCATCAACATGGAAAACACTCGAAGAAAAGCATTGTGCTGCCTTTATGGCAGTTATTTAGTTTATAATATTTTCGCTTAGTAATTCATTTGTTAGTATTTTCTAGTTAAAGTTAGAAGTGTTTTAAGTATATTTGTTTTCTGTACTACATCCCGGAATGCTATGACGTCACATCCGGTTTCGCCGCGTCTTGTGGGAAAATACCGGTTTGCGATAAATGGAAAGGAGGGGGCGAGCGCATTAGACCCGAGCGAAAACGCTGCTTTTAAGTTAAAGGCAATCAATAACTTTTCCTGGTAGGCTGCAGTATATATTTTTTTACCAGTCGTTAGGAGATATTGGAATGTTGTTCATGCACTGTTCAGTAAAAAAGTATACGCAACGTAATTTGTGTGTTACCGATACGTATGTATATTTAAAAGTAACCGTGTTACAGGCACGGTTCGAAAAAAAGCATTTGCAATATGTATTTGTTTATGTTACCATACGGATTTAATTAAAAGTTAAAAAATCCTCACGTGTAATATCTTTCTGTGTAAATATCTCATATTACAACGTGGGACACCTGCAGCTTAAAATCCGGTGCGGCTTGTACAAGTACAAAATTGATTTTCTTTCTAAAATTAGAGCTTGCGGCTTTTAATCAGGTGCGCTCTGTAGTCCGGAATCTACGGTATTTTCATGCTGTGTCTCTGACTCTGATTCCTTTTTGTCTCTTTTGTAATGTTTGCTCTCTTTACCTTTCATATTCTTACTAATTTTCCATATTACTAATTTTTTCTCCCTCTCATTGTATCACTGTTGATGGGTATAGCTTCAGAAACTGTAAATTTTCAGTATTTGATTTGTCATTCAGTCTGGAAAGGTTATTGTCTATGAATGAGCACACTGATGCCAGCGTGATTGCATTAGATGTTCTGAATGTCATTCTCGGTTTGGTTTGTAGCATTCTTGTCTTTCAGTCAGATGACCCAAGTGCCATTTTATCAGCTTGACACATATCCAAACTGGCATTTTCATGCTGTACCAAGGACCTATTGTTGTCTATCAGGTAAAATGTTAAACTGAGGCTCCATTTGCCCTCTGGTGAATATAAAAGAACTCCCAGAACTATTTGAAAAATAGACAGAGTTCTCCCCAGACTGTCATCTGAGAAAACGGGTTATCTGGCCATAAGCTCACTCCTAGTGTACAGTCTCCATGCACAAGTGAGCTGCTGCATTTATATTAAAAGCATCAGAAATCTTCAGAAGTATTTGTGTCGTTTAAGACATTTTTATAGAAGTTACTATATGAATTGTTTTCTTTCCTGATCTGCACCAATACAATTATTTGCCTTACTGATTCAGTGACTTTTTTGCCAGGCAAGTCTGACATTAGATGATGTTTAAAGAGTAGGTGAGATGCAGATGCTTGCATCATACACTGGGGTGCTCTCTTCAGTCACCTGATGAGGTAACCGTAACCTTTGGCCCGGTGCAGATGTCGTCAGCTGGTGCCCAACCTTTACAGTGTTTCAACCCTTAACCACTACACTCTTCGGTTGCCGGGTCAGCATTGGTGGCCATTCCTGACTTGTAGATCCATATCCAGCAAGAGGCTCTTTCTGCTTCCTCCCCCATCCTAAGAGCTGCTTGTAGGCTCATCAGGCCAGGGCTTATGCCGGTTTCCATGGCGTGAAGCGACTGAGAGTACGAGACTCCCCCCTCCCCCCCCCGGATAGGACACCAGTCTATCGCGAGGTTAACCCCCAGCGTTTTGCCGGTATCCATTTTCAGCTGGGTGTACTGGAACAATGTTTGGTTAAGTGCCTTGCTCAAGGACACAACATGCTACCTCGGCTGGGGCTTGAACTTGCGACATTCAGATCGCTAGTCCAGCGCCTTAACCACTTGGCCACGCGCCACACAAGCTGCTTGGTTCTTGTTCTTTTCATTAAGGCCCAGCTCAGACTCAGCCACCATGCTGACCTCCACAGCCAATCTCTAAAGGGACTAGTCACATCTGCCATCCTTTATCCCTGCACTCCTGGGCTAAGGACTGAGGGCCTTTCTCTCGTGAGCCTCCTCACATCCTTCCTCCCATAGTACTGTGAGCTCCATCAGGATGATTTCCTTGTCTTTGGCAGACCACAGTATGATGTCTGGTCAAACTGTGGTTTGCACCACTCCAGGAACTGCAGCTTCCTCCTACATTGACCCTCATTTCCCATGATTTGGCAGTTTGCAGCAAATTGGATTTAGGCATCTTTGATAGGACTGGCGTGGCCCTCTCTTCGGTGAAAATGATTGCCCTGTTTGCCCCTCTGCCAGCTGGTCCCTTTGTACACCTATCCCGCTCCACTGTTTCATCAAGGGACAGCAGGATCTTGTTGTGTTGCCACCTATACGATCCTTCTGATAAAGGTGTTTTGTATCTGTGTGTACCAGTGAACCTTGTTGACCATAATGTTTGCATTTGCGGTCCTCTCTCAGCCCCCGTGTGATGGTGCAGGGAGAGTGTCATACACGGACCAAACGAGGAAAGAAATGCAGAAGCGCACTAGTCTGCACGGCTCTGCACAAGTGATCTTGTGCTTGAGAAGATCCCATTTTGTCCAGGTGCCCTGTGACCCCAACTCCACCACCTTCAATACCTGTCTTTCATCCTTGTGGTTCCATATCTCTGCCTGGTCCATGTCACACCTATCCCTTGCACTTGTACTCCCCCTTCGTTGGAAGTATGCAGAACCAAGGCCTTGCCATCCCAGGCATGGGTTGCCAATGAGGTCTCTCAATTGCAGGAAGTTCACTGCCTGGTCTATGGCCAAGTTGGCAGCCCACTTTCGGCCCAAAAGGTTTTTGAATCTCTGACCCAGGGTGCTTGAAACTTTGCATGTCAAGTATAAAGTATAGTAAGCCTGTAAGTTATGTTTTCTTCAATATTTGTTGATAACTAGAGTTATAGAGTTCTATAGCACACCAACAATCCCTTCAGCTCATCACAACCCTGCTGACTTTTCTATCCATCTACATTAATCCTGTTTGCCTTGCCTGTTGAAATATTTGTCTAAATAACTCTTGAATGTAGTGATTGAATCTGAGTCCTCCAACACTTGGCTGCGAATTCCAAATGTTAACCACACGGTATTAAAAAAAAATACTTCTCAAATCGTCTAAATTTCCTCCCTCTCATCTTAAACCTAGGCTGCCTTGTTCTGGATACCCCTACCATGGGAAAAAGATAGCTAGGGTAGATAGAATACCTTTTATAATTTTATATACCCCCTTGGCCTTTTTTGCTCCAGGATAAACGAGCCCGCTCTGTCCCATCTCACCTCCTTATTGAAGCCATCCATTCCAGGCAACTTCCTGGTGAATTTCCTCTGCACTTTTAGGGAACCTTTAACTTTTCATTAAGGAGCATTACAACATGGATGCAGGTCATTCAGCTCATGAGTCCATGCCAACCATAGTGCCCACCCATCATCCCAATTTCCTGCATTTGGCCCATGTCCCTTTAAGCCCTGCACCTGCATATACTGATCTAGTGTTTCCCAAAAAACTATTCTGTACCTGCCTTGAACACTCTTAGCAGTTTGTTCCATATACTCACCACCCTCTCTGTGGAAAAAGTTGACCTTCAAGTTCCTTTTAAATCTCTATCCTCTCACCCTAAAACCCCTAAAGCAGTGCCCCCAAGTTTTGGGCTCCCCTACCTGAGAGAAAAAGACCACTACTATCCATTTGATCTTTCCCCTTTGACCTTAGTCTTGTACACTATGGTTGCCCTCATTCTCCTACACATTAAAGAATGATGACCTAGCCTGACCAGTGCCTTCCTCTACTTCAGGCACTCGAATCATGACAATATCCTCTTAAAACATTTCAGCATTCTTTCCAGTTTAACCGTGCAACTGCAACACAATGTCCCAATTGCCCTGACTGGTGATGACTGGCATGCTAAACACCTTTTTCACTCCCCTGTTTATGTGAACCACCCATTTTAGTGAACTGTACACTTGTACTTCTAACTCCCTCTGTTCCATTACACCCTAGTGCCCTACCATTCATAATATAACTTTGACTCAGTGCTTGGCTGTACTGAAATCCATTTGGCTCTCCTTGGCCCACTTCCTTAACTGACCAAGATCCCCCTGTAACATGTCATAGCGTTTGCTATCAACACCATCCCCTAATTTCATGTCATCCACAAACTTCCTGATTGAACTTTGTGCAATCACATACAGTAACAGTTATCAAGGGTCCCAACACAGATCCATTGACTTGATTATGGACTTTAGGAAGGGGAAATCGAGGGCAGACACACCAGCCTTCATCAAGGGTTCAGCACTGGAAAGGGTGAGCAGTTTCAAGTTCCTAGGTGTCAGCATCTCTGAAGATCTATCCTGGGCCCAAGGTATTGATGCAATTACAAAGAAAGCATGACAGCGGCTATATTTCATTAGGAATTTGAGGAGACTTGGTACGTCACCAGAGACTCTAGCAAATTTCTATAGATGTACTGTGGGGAGCATTCTAACCAGTTGCACCATCTGGTATGGAGGGGCCACTGCAAAGGATCACAAAAACTTGCAGGGTGTTGCATTCTCAGCCAGCTTCATCATGGGGACTAACCACCCCAGCATCAAGAACATCTTCAAAAAGGCGGTATCAATCATTAAGGACACCTCCATCACCCAGAATGTGCTCTCTTCTTATTACTATCATCAGGCGGAGGCACAGCAGCCTGAAGACAACACTCATGTTTTAGGAACAGCTTCTACCCCTCTGCCATCAGATTCCTAAGCAGACAATTTACCAGCCCATGAACACTACCTCACTATTTTTACTCTTTTGTACTACTTACTTATTTTTTCTTCTTTATATATATTTGTTATTGTAATTTATAGTAATTTTTATGTATTGCATTCTAATGCTGCAGCAAAACAAATTTCAAGACATATGTCAGAGATACTAAACTTAATTCTGTTAGGAAAGTTGTGGAGACTGTGGAAAGGATCCAGACCAACATTAGCAAGATGCTGGCTGAATTGGAGCGTATAAGCTATAAAGACAGGTGGACAAAAATGGGTTGCTCTCCTTAGTGCATTGAAGGCTGAGTGGAGACCTGAAATAATTTTTAAAATCTCTTATAGCCATAGACAGTCAGAATCTGTTCCCCAGGGTAGAAATGTCAAACACCAGAGGACATGCTTTTAAGGTAAGATTGGGGAAGTTTAAAGGTGACGTGAAGGGTAAGTTTTCTTTACGCAGGGTGTGGAAGGCTGTCTGGAATGGATTACCAGGGGTAATAGTGGAATCAGGCAATTTGATAGAGTTTAAGAGACTTAGATAGACTTATTAATATGAGAGGACTTCAATGTAAATTGAGGACATTTCATACAAATCAGCATCAAGCAATAAGATGGCGGTGTGCTTGTTTGCAGCAGACACTCTGGGTCCATCAGAGGTCTATCTCTCCTTTACATCGTTCTTATAATAGCAAGTCCCTGCTAGATACCAAGAACATCAAGTACTGCAGGTCTGTCCCATCAGCAAGTTTCTCAATAGTGATGGAGTTGGACTTAACTGCGTCCCATTGTGTTGTAATCTGGACTTACATAGAATAGTATAGTACGTTACAGGCCCTTCGGACCACAATGTTGTGCCGACCCTCAAACCCTGCCTCCCATATAACCCCCCACCTTAAATTCCTCTATATACCTAACAGTCTCTTAAACTTCACTAGTGTATCTACCTCCACTACTGACTCAGGCAGTGCATTCCACGTACCAACCACTGTCTGAGTGAAAAACCTTCCTCTAATATCCCCCTTGAACTTCCCTCCCCTTACCTTAAAGCCATGTCCTCTTGTACTGAGCAGTGGTGCCCTGGGGAAGAGGCACTGGCTGTCCACTCTGTCTTAATATCTTAATATCTTGTACACCTCTATCATGTCTCCTCTCATCCTCCTTCTCTCCAAAGAGTAAAGCCCTAGCTCCCTTAATCTCTGATCATAATCCATACTCTCTAAACCAGGCAGCACCCTGGTAAATCTCCTCTGTACCCTTTCCAATGCTTCCACATCCTTCCTATAGTGAGGCGACCAGAACTGGACGTAGCACTCCAAGTGTGGCCTAACTAGAGTTTTATAGAGCTGCATCATTACATCGCATCTCTTAAACTCTATCCCTCGACTTATGAAAGCTAACACCCCATAAGCTTTCTTAACTACCCTATCTACCTGTGAGGCAACTTTCAGGGATCTGTGGACATGTACCCCCAGATCCCTCTGCTCCTCCACACTACCAAGTATCCTGCCATTTACTTTGTATTCTGCCTTGAAGTTTGTCCTTCCAAAGTGTACCACCTCACACTTCTCTGGGTTGAACTCCATCTGCCACTTCTCAGCCCACTTCTGCATCCTATCAATGTCTCTCTGCAATCTTTGACAATCCTCTACACTATCTACAACACCACCAACCTTTGTGTCATCTGCAAACTTCCCAAATCACCCTTCTACCCCCACATCCAGGTCGTTAATAAAAATCACAAAAAGTAGAGATCCCAGAACAGATCCTTGTGGGACACCACTAGTCACAAGCCTCCAATCTGAATGTACTCCCTCCACCACGACCCTTTGCCTTCTGCAGGCAAGCCAATCCTGAATCCACCTGGCCAAACTTCCCTGGATCCCATGCCTTCTGACTTTCTGAATAAGCCTACCATGTGGAACCTTGTCAAATACCTTACTAAAATCCATGTAGATCACATCCACTGCACAACCCTCATCTATATGCCTGGTCACCTCCTCAAAGAACTCTATCAGGCTTGTTAGGCACAATCTGCCCTTCATAAATCCATGCTGACTGTCCCTGATCAGACCATGATTCTCTAAATGCCCATAGATCCTTTCCAACAGCTTTCCCACCGCAGACGTAAGGTTCACTGGTCTATAATTACCTGGACTATCCCTACTACCTTTTTTGAACAAGGGGACAACATTCGCCTCCTTCCAGTCCTCCGGTACCATTCCCGTGGACAATGAGGTCATAAAGATCCTAGCCAGAGGTTCAGCAATCTCTTCCCTTGCCTCGTAGAGCAGCCTGGGGAATATTCCATCAGGCCCCGGGGACTTATCCATCCTAATTTAGCAGCTCCAACACCTCCTCTCCCTTAATATCAACATGCTCCAGAACATCAACCTCACTCATATTGTCCTCACCGTCATCAAGTTCCCTGTCAGTGGTGAATACCAAAGAGAAGTATTCATTGAGGACCTTCGCTCACTTCCACAGCCTCCAGGCACATCTTCCCACTTTTATCTCTAATCGGTTCTACCTTCACTCCTGTCATCCTTTTGTTCTTCACGTAATTGAAGAATGTCTTGGGGTTTTCCTTTACCCTACTCGCCAAGGCCTTCTCATGCCCCCTTCTTGCTCTTCTCAGCCCCTTCTTAAGCTCCTTTCTTGCTACCCTATATTCCTCAATAGACCCATCTGATCCTTGCTTCCTAAACCTCATGTATGCTGCCTTCTTCCACCTGGCTAGATTTTCCACTTCACTTGTCACCCATGGTTCCTTCACCCTACCATTCTTTAGCTTCCTCACTGGGAGAAATTTATCCCTAACATCCTGCAAGATATCCCTAAACATCGACCACATGTCCATAGTACATTTCCCTGCAAAAACATCATCCCAATTCACACCCGCAAGTTCTAGCCTTATAGCCTCATAATTTGCCCTTCCCCAATTAAAAATTTTCCTGTCCTCTCTGATTCTATCCTTTTTTATGATAATGCTAAAGGTGAGGGAGGGGTGATCACTGTCCCCCAGATGCTCACCCACTGACAGATCTGTGACCTGACCTGGTTCATTACCTAATACTAGATCTAGTATGGCAATCCCCCTAGTCGGCCTGTCAACATACTGTGACAGGAATCCATCCTGTCTTGTTGCATACCATTGTATAGAGACGGTGCATGGTGCAAATGACTTTCTTGGAGGTTTTTTTATTGTGTTCACAAGACCCTGTTGGACATTGGCAACATAGAATACTGTAAGTCTGGTTCATTGGAAAGGCTGACGCTGGGGGAGCTACGTTGCCTCGGTTGTGGTGAGGACTATGCCCTCGCCATGAGGTTGCTTGTTGCAGATCCCCAGGGGAGAAGATGCTGTAGTCAGTGTGGAAGAGAACACTGGCCTCTGTGGGCGTGCTGGAATCCATGCTGGTTTGAGGGCTGGCCCCACACGATGATGCTGCCTCCAGTGTTCGCTCATAGCTGCCCTTCAGTGGAAGAACAAACTGGACCAGGACACCTTACCATCAATCTACAGTCACGTCGCTCAGGGACTTGGGCTATATATTTTTTTTCTTTGTGGCTGTGTGTTGGTAATGTGTTGAGTGCCTTGGCCCCAGAGGAATACTGTTTCATTTGGCTGTATTCATGTATGGTTGAATGATAATTAGCCATAATGATAATTAACACATCATGGTGGGCAAATTAACCTGTCCCAGCCCTACCTTTCTTTCTCTTTTATTTCCCATAATTCTCCACCTTCCCCCTAGCCCATTTCCCTCCAGCCTATCACTTCCCAGCTCTCTACTTCATCCCTCCCCCCACTTCTTATCCCTCGACCATCCCATGTTACTTCACTCCTAATGAAGGGTTTCGGCCTGAAACATCGTCACTTCCTCCTCCCATAGATGCTGTCTGGCCTGCTGAGTTCTGCCAGCATTTTGTGTTTTTATTTATTTCCAGCATCTGCAGATTCACTCGTGTTGTCTAGAGATGTGTTGGCTTCTGTTCTGGGATGAAGCAACTATCTTCCCAAGGGCCTCTCATGAAGTCTGAGGATGCTCTAGGTCAGGCCTAGGGATTTATCCGCCTTAGTGTGCTGTAAGGCTGCAAATACATTCTCCCGAGTAATATGAATGTTCAGGATGTATATTTTATCCATTTCTTTGACATTAAGTTGGGCCTTTCCCTTATTGCTTGAGCTACTCGGATAGTTTGATCATCTTCCAAGAGAACTTCATACTGTGAGACATCTTGGATTGACATGATGCTCATTATCACCATTATGTACCTTATGATGTGAGCAATCATGGACTTTGACCACGATTGCTTATGGCAAACTTTTCTGGTAGTTCGATGGTGGTTTGCTATTGCCGCCTTCTGACAGTGTCTTTGCAAGATGGGTGACCTCAGCCATTATCAATACTCTTCATAGATTGTCTGCATGACGTCAGTGGTCACATAACCAGGACTTGTGATATGCACCAGCTACTCGTATGACCATGCACAACCTGCTCCCATGGCTTCACGTGACCCTGATCAGATGGTGGGAGGCTAAGCAGGTGCTACACTTTGCCCAGGGGTGATCTGCAGGTTGGCGAAGGAAAGCAGCTCCTTGCATCTCCTTTGGCAGAGATCCATCCCCACCTTGCCACCTACATGATACCGAAGCCTTGATTTTGCAAAATAAGTTTTAGCTTTCAGCTGGTCATAAGACACAATTAAGCATAAAATTCTAAAGCTAAGATTATATCCATAAACATCAATCATCTGAAGCATAAACCATATTTTAGATTGTTGCCCCATATGATTAATATCTACACTAATGTTTTATTTTCTAATGTATTTGCTGTTTCTCTATATTTTCAGAATGGGCTGGATGTGTCAAGACAAACTTTCTGGTGTTATGCTACCTCCATGATGTGAAGCATGTTCTGCAGCTCCATGATTTGGCTACAGGCACTCATTTGAAGACATTTCCTTTGGATGTGGGCAGTATTGTAGGGTACAGTGGACAGAAGAAGGACTCTGAAATCTTCTATCAATTTACAAGTTTCTTGACTCCAAGTTAGTAAAGAAGAAAATTCATGCATGTGGTCAAGTAAAATGTTGCTGCTGTGATGAAAGGATTATTGTGCATTAGCTGATTTTGAAATTCTTCAGGCGGCAGATTCAATCTGCAACAAGTCAAATGCAGCAAGTTTCCTGAAGTGCCTCTTATTGTCACTTCATGAAGCTTGGTAGAATTGTTATTATATCTTAGCAAATATATTTGCTCCCCATAAGAGTTGTTGAACTTTACTTTTCCTGAAAATAACTTATGCCCTGCATTAGAAATATTCCAACTGAGTGATAAATGAGGAACAATTCATCCTTGGTAGATTGCAGTAAAGGTATGAAAGAATAATAGCTACAGGTTATATTTCCCTTCACACATCAGTTATATAAAATCAATGCATTTTCTATTTTAAGTATTTTTTACCTAATTCTGAAAGTGTCTAGTACTGAGTAGCCACCAATCATGAGAGAAGAATATGTAAAAAGAAATGTGGTGGGGACTCCGGTTTCCTCCCATGTTCCAAAGATGTCCAGATTGGTAGGAGAATTGGCCACATGGGTGTAATTGGGTGGCCAGAAGGGTCAGTGTGCATGCTGTATCTCTGAATGAATGAATAAGTGAATTAGGTAAGTAGTGGGCACCAGAGATCTGCAGTTTACAGGGAAGCCTCTGATGACCTGGTAATTTCTATAAATTGCTGGAAACATGCTTAGAAGGAAAATTTTAGGTCCAGTGGTACTGTTACCAGCATGGCCTTCTCATTAAACCAGAATTTGTTGTGATAGTGATCATGCTAGTAAAAGAAAATGCTCAGTCATGATACCTCTACCAAATCAAATTTTCATTTCACAGCAATTCTGATTCTCTAGGAACAAACAACAGGTTCATTTATCCAAAGGTTCTACACAAGGTGACTAAGAGTAAAGTGTCTAGATTGCACAAGAAAGGTTGTGATACTGTGAGAAGCTGGGAGGTGACAGATGGAGGAGGTAAAGGGCTGAAGAAAGAGGTATCCAATAGAGGGTAGTGGAGTAAAGGGAAAGAAGTGGGAAGTGGGTAACTGGAGGGAGGTGATGGGTATGAACAGTATGCAAGGCAATTTTTTTTCACTATACCTCAGTACGTGTGACAATAATCATCTAGTTAGCACCAATCAGTAGTCTGTAGCCAGCAGGATTCATTCCATGTAAAAATGGTCTTTGGCTGAAGCAAAGTCTGATAGCAGATGTATGCAAGAATGCCCTATGCGGCTAGCAAGCTGTTCGTGTATAGTTACAACACTAGATTCTACCCAATCATGTGGGTACGTTGTGTCCATAAAATCAATTCAATCTAATGACTGATCCATCTATCAGTCATCAGAAAATGAGGGAAGGTGTCATTGACATTAGTAATTAGTATTTGCCAGCACATTGCTCAATTTGGGCTTTGCCATGACGTGGCTTCAGAGCTCATTGCAGCCTTTGTAAATACAGACAAGGTGAATGCCAGAGATGAGTGATTGCCCTTGATATCAAAGTGCCATTGGATCAAAGGACATGAATACTGAAGCCAATGAGCGTCCAGTGGAAATTTCTTCACTGGCTGATATAATACCTTACAATAGGGAAGATCTGAGTGTTTGTTGGAAGTTGCCACCTCTGTTCCAGAACAGGCCTATAGGAGTTTCTCAGTAAAGTGTCTTCTGATTGCCAATTTTCAGCTGCTTTATCAATGGCCATTCTGTCATGCTGTCAGAAGTAATGGTAAATACACGTTTCCATAATACCTAATTCCAATTACACATCCTGCCTATATACAGCAAGACCTTGACAACAGTCAAACTTGTGAAGATAAGTGAAGTGGAATTTCCTTGTCACACAAGTCCAGTGAGACAGCTTGGCAATTTGTCCTTATTATTCAACAAAATTTCCATCACTGAATCTTCCAGCTATCCACCATTAATCAATAACTTAACTAGACCAGCTGTGTACACTCAGTGACCACTTTATTAGGTTCACCTTTCTAGTACTGGTGTGGTGAGTGGCCAAGTGGTTAAGGCGTTGGACGAGCGATCTGAAGGTCATGAGTTCGAGCCCCAGCCGAGACAGCATGTTGTGTCCTTGAGCAAGGCGCTTGACCACACAATGCTCCAGTCCACCCAGCTGAAAATGAGTACCGGCAAAATGCTGGTTATCGCGATAGACTGGCGTCCTATCCGGGGGAGGAGTCACGTTCTCAGTCACTTCATGGCTATAAGGCTTGGGACAGACTTTTAACTTTTCTAGTACTGCTGTAGCCTCCACTTCAAGGTTCGCAACATGTTGTGCGTTCAGCAATGCTCTTCTGCACACCACTGTTGTAATATGGTTATTTGAGTTATTGTTGCCTTCCTGTCAGCTTGAGCCAGTCTGGCCATTCTCTTCTGACCTCTCTCATTAACAAGACATGTTCACCAACAGAACTGGATGTTTTGTGTTTTTTTTTTGCACCATTCTCTGTAAACTGTAGAGACTTGTGCATGAAAGTCCCAAGAGATCAGTAGTTTCTGAGATACTCAAATCACCCCATTATTCCACAGAGTCACATAGATCACATTTCTTCCCCATTCTGATATTTGATCTAAACAACAACTGGGAGCCCCTTGGCCACATCAGCATACACATTATCATATATTGAGTTGCTGCCACATGATTGAGTAATTAGATACGGTGGATTCCGGGTAATCAGGCTGCGGCTTACTTGGAACAACTCTTAAAGAATAGTTTCTAATTAGCAACGGTTGTGTTTGTTTATATTCAAAAAGCAGTGATTTTTGACACTAATAGTTGGTGAGACATAAGCAGACAATTCAGAACAGCTTTGGTCACTGGTTTCAAGCACTCAAGCTTGGAGATGTGAGTTAAAATGAAGCGATTTCACTACTTCAAGTTAGGAACTACAAAGAAATTGAAGAGATTGACAATCATTTTGAATATTACAATGAAAATGAAGATTTAGTGGATGCAGTTGTTGAAACCTTTGTATGAAGGCAGTCTGTTATCTGCATTGGGTGTCTGCTGATTTGTTCAGAAGAACCTGGCACTGTACACTGAATGAATTCCACCATTGATAATGATGAGGAACCAATACACAATTTTATAGTACTATAGTAATGTACTTAATGGTAATGTTCTGTATTTCATTTAAATACATAACTTGTTACTCAGTTTGTTAACTATTTTCATGAGCTTCGACAAATTAGGACAGTCACTTAATTGGGCTAAAATGTACTGGTCCCAATGCATCCCGATTAACTGGAATCCACTATATTTGCATGTACAAGTAGGCATACCTAATAAAGTGGCCATTGAGTATATATAATATGGCTGCAAGTGCAAGTCAGACCATAAGAGGAGCTGCTCCATCGTTTGATCATGGCTCATCCATTTCCCTCTCAACCCCATTCTCCTGCCTTCTCACCGTAACCTTACATGCCCTGACTTGTCATGAATCTTATCAACCTCTGCTTAAATATACCCAATGAACTGGCCTCCACAGCCACCTGTGGCAATGAATTCCACAGATTCACCACCCTCTAGCTAAAGAAATTCTTCCTCATCTCTGTTCAAGATGGACATCCCTTCTGTTCTGAGGCTGTGCCCTCTGGTCCTAGACTCCCCCACTATAGGAAACATCATCTCCACATCCACTCTATCTAGGCCTTTCAACATTCGATAGGCTTTAATGAGATCTCTTCTCATTCTTCTAAATTCCAGCAAGTATAGGCCCAGAACCATCAAGCGCTTCTCAAATGAAAAGCCTTTCATTCCCAGAATCATACTTCTGAACCTCCTTTAAACCCTCTCCAATGTCAGCACATCCTTTGTTAGATCAGGGGCCCAAAACTGCTCACAATACTCTAAGTGAGGCCTCACCAATACCTTATAAAGCCTCAGCATTACATCCTTGTTTTAATATGCTAGTCCTCTCAAAATGAATGCTATTATTGCATTTTTGCTTTCTTCACAGAATCAACCTGCAAATTAATCTTTAGGGAATCCTTCACAAGGACTCTCAAATCCCTTTGCACTTCAGGTTTTTGAAATTTTTCCCATTTAGAAAATGGTCTGTTTTTATTCTTTCCACCAAAGTGCATGACCATACACTTCCTGACACTGTATTCTTTCTGCCACTTCTCCTAATCTGTTTAGGTCCCTCTGCAGCCTCCTGCTTCCTCAACACTACCTGCCTATCCACCTATCTTTGTAAATTCTGCAAATTTGGCCACAAAGCCATCAATTCCGCCATCCAAATTATTGAAATACAACTTAAAAAGAAGCAGTCCCAATGCCGACTCCTGCGGAACACCACTAGTCACCGGCAGCCAATCAGAAAAGGCTCCCCTTATTCCAACTCTTTGCCTCTTGCCTATCAGCCAATGTGCAATCCATGCTAGTATCTTTCCTTTACTACTTTGGGCTAAGCAGGTTCAGGTGTGACACCTTGTCAAAGGCCTTCTGAAAATCCAAGTACACAACATCCATTGTTCCCCTTCCTCTATCCTGTCTGTTATTTCCTCAGAGTTTCAACAGATTTGTCAGGCAGGATTTTCCATGAAGGAAACCATGCTGGCGTTGGCCTATTTTATCATGTGCCTCCAAGTATCCTGAAACAATTGACTCCAACATCTTCCCAACTACCGAGGTCAGACTAACTGGCCTATAATTTTCTTTCTTCTGCCTCTATCTTCTTGAAGAGTGGAGTGACATTTGCGATGTTCCATTCCTCCAGAACCATGCCAGAATCTACTGATTCTTGAAAGATTATTACTAATGCCTCCACAATCTTTTCAGAAACCTGTGGTGTAGTCCATCTGGTCCATGTGACTTAACTATCTTCAGATCTTTCTGTTTTCCAAACACCTCCCTAGTAGTAGCAACTGCACTCACTTCTGCCCCCGACACTCTCGAGCTTCTGGCATATTTCTTGTGTCTTCCACAGGGAAGACTGATGAAAAATACTTACTCAGTTCGTCTGCCCTAGTACTACCCCTCCAGTGTCATTTTCCAGTGGCGTGATATCTATTCTCGCCTCTCTTTTACACTGTATCTGAACAAAAAAATTTGTATCCTCTTATTATTGGCTAATTTATCTTAATATTTCATCTTTTTGCTGCTTATGGCTTTTTCAGTTGCCTTCTGTTTTTTAAAAGCGTCCCAATCCCCACTAACTTTTTGCTTTATTATGTACCTTCTCTTTTGCTTTTATATTGGCTGCATCATCCTGCCTTCTTCTTTGGAACGTATCTATCTTGCACTTTATGGAATTGCTCCCAGAAACTCCAGCCATTCCTGCTGGTGTCCCTTTCCAGTCAACTTTGGCCAACTCCTTTCTCATGCCTATGTAATAATTCCTTTTACTCAACTGTAATATTGATGTGTTTGACTTCAGCTTCTTCCACTTTCAAAATGTAGGGTGAATTCTATCATATTATAATCACTGGTCCCCAAGGCTTCCTTTACCTTAAGCTCACTAAACAAAAATCTAGTTCATTACGCAACACCCAATCCAAGATAGCTGATTCCAACAGTGAGCTCAGTCATAAGCTGCTCTCAAAAGCTTCTCAGAGGCATTCTACAAATTCTTTCTCTTGGGATCCAAAATCAGCACCAGCCTGATTTTCCCAATCTACCTGTATATTGAAATCCCCCACGACCATTGTAACATTGTCCTTTTACCAAGCATTTTCTATCTGGTTTTAATTTGTAGCCCATATCCTGGCTACTGTTTGAAGGCCTGTATACAACTCCCTTGCAGTTCCCTAACTCTATGCATAATATTTCCCGGTCCTATCTCACCTCTTTCCAAGGATTTGATTTTTTTTTACCAACAGAGTTGCACCACCCCATCTGCTTATCTGCCTGTCCTTTTGATGTACTCTTTCCAAGGATTTGATTTTTTTTTAACCAACAGAGTTGCACCACCCCATCTGCTTATCTGCCTGTCCTTAAAAGTCTGCATTACATCTCCATCTAAATGTGCAATTTATAGTCATTTACAATAAATAGTATGTACAGCAGGATAGTCAATATAACATAGAAATACAGTTGTGTCAGCATGAGTTAATCAGTCTGATGGCCTGGTGGAAGAAGCTGTCCTGGAGCCTCTTGGTTCTGGCTTTTATGCTGTGGTACAGTTTCCCAGATGGTAGCAGCTGGAACAGTTTGTGGTCGGGGTGACTTGGGTCCTTTGTGATCCTTTGTGCCCTTTCTGCACACCTGTCTGTAAATGTTCTGATTAGTGTGAATTTAAAATCTACAGATGCGCTGGGCTGTCCGCACCACTCTCTGCAGAGTCCTGCGATTGAGGGAAGTACAGTTCCCATACCAGGCAGTGATGCAGCCAGTCAGGATGCTCTCAATTGTGCCTTTGTAGCCTGCACCAAACTGGTTCCACCATCTTGAGGTGAAAGAAACACTGTTGTGCCTTTTTCACCACACAGCCGCTATGTACAGACCACGTGAGATCCTCGGTGATGTTTATGCCGAGAAAGTTGTTCACCCGCTCAACCCCAGATCCGTTGATGTCAATAGAGGCTAGCCTGTCTCCATTTCTCCTGTAATCCACAACCAGCTCCTTTGTTTTTGCGACATTAAGGTAGAGGTTGTTTTCTTGACACCACTGCGTCAGGGTGATGACTTCTCTGTAGGCTGCCTCATTATTATTTGAGATTAGGCCAATCAGTTTAGTGTCGTCAGCAAGTTTAATTAGCAGATGGGAGCTGTGGGTGGTGATGCAGTCATAGGAAAAATAGAATAAAGGAGCTGGCTTAGTACACGCCCTGAGGGGCAGAGATGAGGGAGCCCTCTCTTACCACCTGCCGGCAATCTGACAGGAAGTTCAGGATCCAGCTACACAAGGCAAGGTGAAGGCCAAGGTCTCTGAGCTTTGTGTAGAGCCTGGAGGGAATTATGGTGTTGAATGCTGAACTGTAGTCCATGAACAGTATTCTCACATAAGCATTCCTCTTCTCCAGATGTGTAAGGGGTGTGTGTAGAGCTGTGGCTATTGCGTCGTCTGTCGATCAGTTATGTCGGTAGGTGAATTGTAGGTGATCCATTGTAGGTGGTAGCTTGCTACAGGTGTAGTCCTTGACCAGCCATTCAATGTATTTGCTTATTACTGAGGTGAGTGCAACAGGATGCTAGTTGTTGAGACATGTTACCTTGGTCTTTTTATGTACAGGAACAATGGTGGAACTTTTGAAGCAGGAGGGCACTCTACACTGGGAGAGGGAGAGATTAAAAATGTCTGTAAACACACCTGCCAGTTGTGCCATACACATCCTGAGTACTCGCCCTGGGATGCCGTCTGGTCCCACAGCCTTGCAACTGTTTAACCAAGTACAGCTCCAGTAGCACTCAAAAAAAACCCAGCAGAGACTGGTCAGATTTGAGTTCAGCATCTGACAGCCTAAACCAGCAGTTCCCAATCTAGGGTCCACAGACCCCTCAATTAATGGTAGGGGTCCATGGCATAAAAAAGGCTGGTCTTTAATGTTCATTCCTTCTACCACCAGGTAGCTATAGCTACAATGTGTACTATCTTTACAGTGCATTGTAATTTCTCAATAACTCTGTTTTAGCATTTCTTCTCATCCCTTGAGCCTTGATGAATATGTGTAATAAGTACAATAGAACTGAATCTAACTTAGTCATAACTTCCCATCCCTTGATCCTTGTTGAGTTGAAGTGCTGAAGCTCTGTGTAATAGCATTGTGCAAGTACTTGTAGCAAAAGGACTGGTATAGTTAAAGGTAGTGGCTTGGCTTAACTGGAATTTAGAAGATTAAGGGGGGATCTTATTGAAACATATAAAATTCTAAAGGGATTGGACAGGCTAGATGCAGGAAGATTGTTTCCGATGTTGGGGAAGTCCAGAACGAGGGGTCACAGTTTAAGGATAAAAGGGAAGCCTTTTAGGACCGAGATGAGGAAAAACTTCTTCACACAGAGAGTGGTGAATCTGTGGAATTCTCTGCCACAGGAAACAGTTGAGGCTGGTTCATTGGCTATATTTAAGAGGAAGTTAGATATGGTCCTTGTGGCTAAAGGGATCAGGGGGTATGGAGAGAAAGCAGGTACAGGGTTTTGAGTTGGATGATCAGCCATGATCATACTGAATGGCAGTGCAGGCTCGAAGGGCCAAATGGCCTACTCCTGCACCTATTTTCTATGTTTCTATGTTAACTTGGCCTCTGCAAATGAGAAAATCAGTAAACTGCCCTGGCATTGCCAGCAAAGCTCTCACCATAAAGATTACAATGTAAAAATAACAGTTGGACTTTTTAATTAGCAAGTAGGCTTTTGCTAAGACAAACATTGAACAGATATATTTTGGAAAAATTATTATTTTACAATGAACATTTTTATTATATTTTACTAAAATAGTTATTGCAGTTATTGTATTTATCCCTCTCTTCAAGACACATTACTGCTTTCTGCACAGTGTGGTGCTCTACTTAATTCTTATATTTTCTTCAGTGATGATAAATGTTACTACACTGAAAAAGAGTAAGTGAATAGTTTAAATACTGTAATAGAATGTATGACATGTAAATTACAGCAGTAAACTGTGACATTTGGTTTTAATTGCTATATCGATCGGTAACACTACTAAGTGGTCATTTACTGATTGCGGTATCACAGCTGTTTGGTATAAAATGCGAATTGTGTGCTTGAACGTCAGCTATTTTAGAACATATATTAATTAATGTTAACAAAGGGAGCAAGTTTCCTGGTGATACAAAGCTAACAAGGAAATCAGGCTGCAAGGAAGATTCCACAATATGATGTAGAGAGGGAAAGCAAAAGGGCAAGATAGCCGCTGGATTATTATGGCTGCCAAATGTACGGATACCTGCTTTAGTAAAAAGAACTAAAAAACAGAATACTTTTGAAATAGATTAAATTTTCAAGTTTACTTGCAACAGAGATTTACTGTAGTGATTTCTCGGAGGAGAGGACTGTTCATGATGAAAGGCTCGGTAGAATGAACCAGCCTATTTTCTCTGAAATTCATAAGAACAATAGTGGAACTTATTGAAGCATTAGATTCTGAATGAGCCTGACAAAATGGATGAAGTAGAAGGTGGATGGTCCAGAACTTGGTATAACTTCAGGATAAGTGATAAAACATTTGGAATTGAGGTCTGGATTTTCATTATTCAGAGAGTTGTCAATCTTTGAAAATCTATTCACAAAAGGCTGTAAATATTTAGGTGAGTAGGGAAAAATGTATCTGGGAATCATGCAGGAAAGGAGCTAAGGCAGATCAACTATGATACTGAATGAAGGAGCAGGTTCCAAATAACTTACTCAGCTTTTTGTGTACATCACTTCAGGTTTTTTTTAGTGATTTACGTACATAATAGTGCATTCCAAAAGTGTTGATTGACCACTGTAAATTGCTGCAGATGTGTAGCTGAGTGGTAAAAGCTGGGGAGGCACGAGTTGATAGAAATATAGGGAAAGTAAAATGGTTCCTCACCAGCCTGTCCCAATTGCCTGTGCATTTGCCTATGTACCATGAATCTGTCCAAATGCCTTCTAACTGTGTCCACTTCCTCTGGCAGCTGCTTCCGTGTAATCTAGCTCTCATTTTGTGGAAATGTACTTCTCAAGGTCCACTTTAGATCGTTCCCTTCTTTCCCTAAACCTGAGCCCTTCAGGTTTAGATTTGCCTAGCCTGGGAAAACAACTGTGGCCATCCACTTTATCCATGCCCCTCCTATTTTATAAATGAGTTTACCCCACTGCCTCATTCACTCCAGGAAAAAAGCCCCAACCTATCCATTCTACCTTATAACTCAAGCCCTCCAATCCCAGCAGCATCTTTATGGTTTAATACTTGATGGTCAGTGTGGACAGGTTTCCTTTCTGTAATTCCCTATGATTTTATCCTCAATCTAGAAATTTGCCTTTTGTAGAGAATTCTCTTCTGAGCATTGCTAATATTCCAATTTATTGAAAAATGTTTTGATTTCATGCCTTATTGACCTCTAAGCTTTGCAAATATAAAGCATAAAATTAGATTAACAAAGATTTCCATGTCTTTCTGTCTTCTGGTTTCGTGGATGTCTGTGAAAAGCAAGAATTTCAGGTTGTGTATTCAAAGGCAACACGAGTGAATCTGCAGATGCTGGAAATAAATAAAAACACAAAATGCTGGCAGAACTCAGCAGGCCAGACAGCATCTGTGGGAGGAGGTAGTGACGACGTTTTGGGCTGAAACCCTTCATCAGGAGTGAAGTAACATGGGATGGTCGAGGGGGATAAGAAGTGGGGGGAGGGATGAGGTAGAGAGCTGGGAAGTGATAGGCTGAAGGGAAATGGGCTAAGGGGAAGGTGGAGAATTATGGGAAATAAAAGAAAAAGAAAGGTAGGGCTGGGGGGAGATTATAGTGAGAAAAAGAGAGAGAAAGAGAACCAGACTAAAATTATAGATAGGGATGGGGTAAGAGGGGGGCGCAGGGGTTTCAACGGAGGGCTACCTAGGGCGGGAGATATGGTGTTGCTCCATCAACCTGCATGTGGCCTCATCTTGACGGTAGAGGAGGCCATGGACAGACATGTCGGAGTGGGAGTGGTCTGTGGAATTGAAGTGTGTGGCCACAAGGAGATCCTGCCACTGCTGGAGGACTGAGTGCCGGTGTTCGGCGAAACGGTATATATTCTCTAATATTAAATGAAACTATTGAATTATCAAAATAGTTATCAGTTCTAATTACAGAGTGGCCTGCATTAATTCTTAATTCATGTAGGAAAGTTTTCAGCATTGATGCAAATTGCTGGCAGACTGCTTCTCTAAGACTCTAAAGTACAAAAAAAATCTTATTTTAAATCCTTTGTCATCTGAAGCTGATTTTGGAAAAATCTGTTCCAGGTATCATTTATCACTGTGATCTCACTGAAGATAACTTGGAGCCAAGAATTTTCAGAGAAGTGACAGTGAAGGGATTTAATCCGTCTGATTACCAGACCGTTCAGGTAAGTGTATTTTCATATTTTTCAGTAATTATTTTAACATGTTTCTCTTAACTTCATCATGGACGCATACCGACCCTGTGTGTGTGAGTTTCTGTCTGTGTCCCCACTCAGTTGATGAGTATATTCGGGGGAAAAAAGATCAATGAGTATTTACACAGTCAGAGAATCCAAGAAAAATTGCTTAGTTGTGGGAAATTAATGTTGAGGTAAGAGAAGCCAAATTGCTGCCTCCTATTTCTTATGTTCATACATTAAAAGCCATCATCATTTGCTGTACTCACTTGTTCAATTAGTTTGTGTACAAGTGGCTCTAAACCAATAATTGATTACTTTCTCTTAAATTCTGTACTTCTAATATTTTTCTTCCAAAGTGCACGATTTTGCATTTTCTCTCGCATTCCATCTGCTTTGTCCTTGTCCATTTATTTGACTTATCAATAATGCTGAAGCCTCTCTGCAACCTCCTTTTGATCCATACTAGCAGTTTATGAAACTATTAATGCATTTGGATATAAACGCAGTAGCCTCTTAATGGATTGTTCACTGGGGCCCCAGCATTAATCCCTGCAAGACTAAATAACTCGGTCTCCCAACCTGTTTTTTTTTGTACTTCCACTGCCGTGTAAAGTAGCTTTATTTAATACCCTATAACTTATCTGATGGTCTAAGGTACACCATATTCATTAGTTTTCTCTTAAATACTTCTCTTAAATACTTTCTGAATTAAAACATAAATATAATTTCCCACGTATGTCAATGCTACCCAATTGTATCATTTTACATGTGCCACAATTCTGCTGGGTGAGAGCCTCTGCATCCACTAAAGTAAACTAATTTTCACTGTGAGTAAAATAGATGCAGTTCCAGTTGATATTTAGTGTTATTCATATCATGACTGTGTAGGTGGAAGAAGCTGACTTGTTTAGATTTGGTTGAAGTTAAGTAGCAGCACCGTAATCAGCAGGATTGTCCTAATCTTTGCCTGGAAGTCTTTCTGACAGCTGATTATGCTGTTAAGCCATTATTCCTCCTATCGTTGCCTGACTCCCCTCTCTCTGTAATAAGCATATTCATACTCCTTTGCTTCTGCTTTGCTTTTCAAATTGGAAGATTGCAATGAACAGTAGTTTATCTTTCTTCAAAAAGAAGCATAAAAGAAAGTATGTGAATGAATGTGTGTACAGACAAAAGTGTAGTTTATTATGTACGCAAGGTCATGCAGATGCTGGAAATCCAGAAGAGAACACACAAAATGAAGGAGGAATTCAGCAGGTCAGACAGCATCTATGGAAATTAATAAACAGTTGATGTTTAGGATGAGACCCTTCATGAGGACTAGAAAAGAAGGGGAAAGATGCTAAAATAATGTGGGGGAGGGGGAGGAGGACGACAAACTAGAAGATGATAGGTGAAGCCAAATGGGTGGTATGGGGAGATGGAATAGGAAGGTGGGAAGTGATAGGTGGAAAAAGCAAAGAGTTGTAGAAGAAAGAACCTGATGGGAGAGTAGAGTGGATCCTGGGAGAAAGGAAAAGAGGAGGGGTCCCAGGAGGAGGCTATAGGCAGATGAGGAGAAGAGATAAGACCCCAGAGTGGGAAATGAAGAAGAGGGAAAGGGGAGGGGAAAATTACCAGAAGTTGGAAAAACTGCTGTTCATGCCATCAGATTGGAGGCTATGTGGACAGTTTACTATGTGCAGTGTGTGAGGAAAAGACTGAGTAACAATTAAGAATAAAAAAAAAGACCTCTTCAGAGACTTTGCATCTATACTCTCAGTGCACAAGTTTATATCTATTGCTCGAAATTCAGAGATAACATGCTGACTGCACTCAAGAACATGCTGTCTTGAGAAGGCCGGACATCCACTGAAGAGCAAATGATTAAAGGCTTTCATGAAGCATCATTCACTTGCTGCTATGTTGTAGATGAGTTTAGGTACTAAGTCTTTACCCACAAAAATAGGAGTGCCATGTTTCAACAGGCCTAACTCTGACGCAAACACTTTGACCTCCTGCATTTATAAAATCAGCTCGTCTTCATTGATACTTCCTCAACCAGTACTGAGCATAATACTAAAATAACAGCGATAAACTGCACTAGCAGTAACTGGAGTCCTCCATTCTATGACCAAGTCTTCAGATGTCAAAACTTCTAGAAATCACTTGTCAGAATCATTTCAAGATGCTTATATCAGTGTCACCAGTCTTCCATCCACCCTCCTCACAAGGAGGAAGAAACCTGTGAGAATACTACATTTGTTATTAAGTTCTTGCATTCAGAGGTTTGGACCTTTGACCACATGTGTTCAAGTTTAATTATGGTTATTTAGGATTATAAACTGGAGCAAGTAAAAGTAGTCATTTGCAAAAGTGGTTTTGAATTTAATGGGTTAGAAAAGGAATGGGGGGGGCAGAGATGCGTCTGTACCAAAGGAGGTGTGAGGTGCTCCTTCCCTCCGCCAGCCTGCAGGTCACCCGTGGGCAAGGTAACCATCTGCTTAGCGCCCTCCCCCCCCCCCCCCCCCCCCCCAACCACCATCCGATCAGGGTCACATAAAGACATGGGAGCAGATGGTGGTGCATGTCATATGAGCAGCTAGTGCATATACGGTGTGATCACAATTCTATCTCCTTTACCATAGCATTGGATAGGGACAGACAAGTTAGGAAAGTGTTTAATTGGAGTAAGGAGAAATATGAAGCTATCAGGCAGGAACTTGGAAGCATAAATTGGGAACAGATGTTCACGGAAATGTACAGCAGAAATGTGGCAAATGTTCAGGGGATTTTTACATAGGTCCGTTCCAATGAGACAGGGAAAGGATGGTAGGGTACAGGAACCGTGGTGTACAAAGGCTGTGAAAATCTAGTCAAGAAGAAAAGAAAAGCTTATGAAATGTTCAAAACACTAGGTAATGATAGTGACCGAGAAGACTATAAGGCTAGCAGGAAGCAGTTTAAGAATGAAATTAGAGCCAATGGGGGCCATGAGAAGGCCTTGGCGGGCAGGATTAAGGAAAACCCCAAGGCATTCTACATGTATGTGAAAAGCAAGAGGATAAGACTTGAGTGAATAGGACCAATCATGTGTGACAGTGTAAAAGTGTGTATGGAACCGGGCGAGATAGCAGAGGGACTTAATGAATACTTTGCTTCAGTATTCACTACGGAAAAGGATCTTGGTGATTGTAGTGATGACTTGCAGCAGATTGAAAAGCTTGAACATGTCAATATTAATAAAGAGGATGTGCTGGAGCTTTTGGAAAGCATCAAGTTGGATAAGTTGCCGGGACTGGATGAGATGTACCCCAGACTACTGTGGGAGGCGAGGGAGGAGATTGCTGAGCCTCTGGCAATCAGCTTTGCATCATCAATGGGGACAGGAGAGGTTCCGGAGGATTGGAGGGTTGCGGATGTTGTTCCCTTATTCAAGAAAAGGAAGTAGAGATAGCTCAGGAAATTATAGACCAATGAGTCTTACTTCAGTGGTTGATAAGTTGATGGAGAAGATCCGGAGAGGCAGGATTTATGAACATTTGGAGAGGCATAATATGATTAGGAATAGTCAGTGTGGCTTTGTCAAAGGCAGGTAGTGCTTACAAGCCTGATTGAATTTTTTGAGAATGTGACTAAACACATCGATGAAGGTAGTGCAATAGATGTAGTGTATATGGATTTCAGCAAGGCATTTGATAAGGTACCCCATACCAGGCTTAATGAGAAAGAAAGGAGGCATGGGATCCAAGTGGACGTTGCTTTGTGGATCCAGAATTGGCTTACCCACAGAAGGCAAATAGTGGTTGTAAACGGGTCATATTCTGCATGGAGGCTGGTGACCAGTGTTGTGCCTCAGGGATTTGTTCTGATGCCCCTTCTCTTGATTTTTATAAATAATCTGGAAGAGAAAGTGGAGGGATGGGTTCGTATATTTGCTGATAACGAAGGTTGGGGGTGTTGTGGATAGTGTGGAGGGCTGTCAGAGGTTACAATGGGACATTGATAGGATGTAAAACTGGGCTGAGAAGTGGCAGATGGAGTTCAACCCAGATAAGTGTGAGGTGGTTCATTTTGGTAGGTCAAATATGATGTCAGAATATAGTATTAATGGTAAGACTCTTGGCAGTGCGGAGGATCAGCGGGATCTTGGGGTCCGAGTCCAAGCTGCTGCACAGTTTGACTCTGTGGTTAAGAAGGCATATGGTGCATTGGCCTTCATCCACCGTGATATTGAGTTTAAGAGCCGAGAGGTAATGTTATAGCTGTATAGGACCCTGGTCAGACCCCACTTGGAGTACTGTGCTCAGTTCTGGTCACCTCACCACAGGAAGGATGTGGAAACTATAGAAAGGGTGCAGAGGAGATTTACAAGGATGTTGCCTGGATTGGGGAGCATGCCTTATGAGAATAGGTTGAGTGAACTCGGCCTTTTCTCCTCGGAGCAACGGAGGATGAGAGCTGACTTGATAGAGCTGTCTAAGATGATGAGAGGCATTGATCGTGTGGATAGTCAAAGGCTTTTTCCCAGGGCTGAAATGGCTAACTCAGGAGGGCACAGTTTTAAGGTGCTTGAAAGTGGGTACAGAGGAGATGTGTCAAGGGTAAGCTTTTTACTTAGAGAGTAATGAGTGCGTGGAATGGGCTGTTGGCAACGGTGGTAGAGGCAGATATGGTAAGGTCTTTTAAGAGACTCCTGGATAGGTACATGGAGCTTAGACAAATAGAGGGTTATGGGTAACCCTAGGTAATTTCTAAAGTAAGTACATGTTCGGCTCAGCATTGTGGGCCGAAGGGCCTGTATTGTGTTGTAGGTTTTCTATGTTTCTATATCTCAAGTCCTGGTTATTCAACCACTAACAACCAGGCAGACAATCTTTGAAGAGTATTGATAATGGCTGGGGTCACCCGTCTTGTAAAGACATGGCCCAAGAAGAGGGAATGGCAAACCACTTCTGTAGAAAAAAAATGACTAAGATGAATCATGGTCATTGACCATAATTGCCCACATCATATGACACAGATGATGGTGTTAATAAGGAAATGTATGCTATATGTGTCTCTAGATCCACAGCTCTGTGGCTGACTCCTTACTGACCAAAAAGTGACTAGTAAGCCAAACAATTAAGATGGCATTTAGCAATGGGCAAGAAATGCTGCCGTTGATAGCAGAGTACTATGAACAATAAAATAAGATTGTAATAATTCCATTGAGAATTAAACTTTAATACCCAGCTATTTTTTAGAACAGCATCAAAATAATTGAAATTGAGATGGGCTAAATATTTTCAATTGTTTTATTGCAAATTTGCAAGATTAATAAGATTTATGGATAAGGCATTAAGAAGATTAGGGAGTGCTGCTCTACCAATTGTTTCCTGGTCTGTCCAGCTAATAAAATTCTCTTTGTCTTACAACACTGAAATGGCCTTCAGCCCAACTCACCCAGACCAACAAGCGTGTCTTTGATCTATTCCCACTCTAATTTGTTTGCCCCGTGTTCCCCTCAATGTTTCTTATCCATATTTCTGTCTAAATGTCTTCAACCATAACCACTTCTGCAGTTTCTTCTAGCAGCTTTTTACATATTAAATGAATCAGAATCAGGTTAATTATCACTTTCATATATTGTGAAATATGTTGTTTTGTGGCAGTACAAAAAATTACTTCTGGTTACAATAAAAACAAGTAAATAATCCAAAAAAAGGGGCGGTGAGGTAATGTTCGTGAGTTCATGGACTGTTCGGAAATCTGTCTGCAGAGAGATAAGCTGTTCCTAAAACATTGAGTGTGAGTCTTCAGGCTGCTGTACCTTCTCCCCAGTGGTAAGAATGAGAATAGGGCATGGATAGTGAGGGACCTTAATGATGGATGCTGCCTTCTTGAGGCACCGCCTTTTGAAGATACCTTTGGTGAGGTGGCTTGTGGTCATGATGAGTGGAGCTGCCTGAAATCCACTCTGCAGCCTCTTTCAATGGTGCTACAACCACCACCTGCAAGAAAAACATAAGACTATAAGATAGACTATAGGATAGATAGAATTGGACCATTTGGCCCATTGAGTTTGTTCCAACATTTCATCATGGCTGATCCAATTTTCCTCTCAGCCCCAGTCTCCTGCCTACTCCCCATATCCCTTCATGCCCTGACCAATCAAGAATCTATCAACGTCTTCCTTTAGTATACATGAAGACTTGGCCTGCACAGTTGACTGTGGCTGAGAATTCCACAGATTCACCACTCTCTGGCTAAAGAAATTGCTCCTCATCTCTGTTCTAAAATGATGCCTTTCTATTCTGAGGTTGTGTCCTCTGGTCTGACACTCTCCCACCACAGGAAACATCTTCTCCACATTCACTCTATCAAGGCCTTTCACCATTCGATAGGTTTCAATGAAGTCACCCCCCCCCCCCCACCCCCACACCAATTCTTCTGAATTGTAGTGAATACAGCCCCAGAGCCGTCGAATGCTGTTAATGTGACAAGCTGTTCAATCCTGGAATAATTTTTGTGAACCTCCTCCGAACCCTGTCCAGTTTCAGCATATCCTTTCTACGATAGGGAGCCCTAAGCTACTTACAGTACTCCAAGTGAGGCCTCACCAGCGCTATATACAGTTTCAACATTACATCCTTCATTTTATATTTTAGTCCTCTTGAAATGAACAATAACATTGTGTTTGCCTTCATTACCACAAACTCAATCTGCAAATTAACCTTTAGGGAATCCTGCACAAGGGCTCCCAAATTGCTTTGCACCTCAGATTTTTGTATTTTCTCTCCATTTAGAAAATAGTCAACCCTTTCATTTCTTCTACCAAAGTGCATGACCATACACTTCCTGACACTGTATTCCATCTGCCATTTCTTTGCCCATTCTCCTAACCTATGTCCTTCTGTAGCCTCTTTACTTCCTCAAAACTACCTGCCTCTCCACCTATCCTCATATCGTTTGCAAACTTAGCAACAAAGCCATCAATTCCATCATCAAAATCATTGACCTTTGGCATCTGATTGCATCACTGGCTACATCAACTTCTGTGTGGACACTGTAATACCATCCAGGACGGTTCACTGCTTCCCTAACAACAAACCATGGGTTGCCAGTGATCTAAAGGCGGTTCTCAACCACAAAAAGAGAGCCTTTAGATCAGGAGACGGGGAGGAATTGAAAATGTGCAGAGGGAGCTAAAGGAGAAGATCAAGGTGGCTAAAGAGGAATACAGGCGAGAATTGGAGAACCGGCTTGGGCAGAGTAGCACATGGGAGGTGTGGAGAGGCATGAAGAAAATCACTGGCCTTAATCAGCCTAGCTGTAGAGGCTTGGAATGCAGCCGTGAATGGGCTAATGAAGTAAACCAATTCTTCAATGTGTTTGACAATTGCCTTCCTGTTCACACCCCCCTCAGCACACCAGTCTTGGTGTTGAAGGACCCAATGCTCCCTCAGCACTAATGCCTCCCCTCCTTCCTCCTCTCACCTTCAGTTCAGCATGTGAACGAACAACGACTGTCTACATCCCCTCCTTGCCCTGCAGCTATCATCTACACCTCCACATACCAACTGCTATCGTCCCGATCTTCACCTTCCCCAGCCTTCACCTTCCACCAGCTCACCAGTCATTAAGGACTCACCATCACTACTGAGCAGGTGAGAAGGACTCTGGGACGGCGAAGCTCTGGGACCGGATGGTGTGAACCCCAGGGTCCTGAAGGAGTGTGCTAAGCAGCTGTGGGGAGTTCTCCATTGCATTTTCAATCTGAATCTCAGCCTGGAAAGGATCCTGACTGTGAGGAAGACATCATGTGTGGTCCCAGTACCCAAGAAGGTCCATCCAAATGTCTTGTATGACTACCGTCCAGTGGCCCTGACCTCAAACATCATGAAGACCTTAAAGTGGCTGGTCCTGGCTCGCCTCTGACCCCTGCAGTTTGTCTACCAGGAGCACATTGAATTGATGATGCTGTCATCTACCTGCTGAACAGAGCCTACTCCCATTTGGATAGGCAGGGCAGCACCGTGAGGATCTTGTTTTTTGATTTCTCCAGTGCCTTCATTCCTGGGGGGAAAACTCTGTTCAATGCTGGTTGGCATTTCCATTGGGTCCTGGATAACGGACTACCTGACTGGCAGACCACAGCTGGTGAGGCTTCAGAACTGTGTCAGACATGACTATAAGCAGAACTGGGACCCCACAGACACTGTATTGACTCCGTTCCCGTTTACCCCGTATACCTCGGACAACAAAGAGTCAGGTCATCTGCAGAAATTCTCTGATGACTTAGCAATAGTTGGGTGTATAAAGGGAGGATGGGAGGATGAATACAAGGCCCCAGTGGAAGACTTTGTCAAGTGGTGCAAGCTGAATCATCTGCAGCTCAACGTCAGTAAGACAAAAGAGGTGGAAATGGGCTTTAGGAAGACTAAGCCCACACTGTTCCTTGTTACTACTGATGGTGAGGATGTGGATGTGCTGAGGACCTACAAATACCTGGGGTGCACCTGGATGACAAGCTTGAGTGGAGCACCAACATAGAGTTTCCAGAATTGCCTCTACTTCTTCAGGAGACTGAGGTCCTTTGGAGTGTGCCAGACTCCCCTTCACTTGTTCTACCAATCTTTTTGTCACCAGTACAGTCTTCTATGTGGTGGTGTGCTGGGGCAATGGCATCAACACAAGTGACACCAACAGGCTCAATAAACTGATTTAGAAAGGCTGGCTCTATTATAGGAGTCAAACTGGACACACTGGAGGTTGTGATAGGACAAATAACCCAGGCAATTCTGGACAATGTTTCCCACTTTCTGTATGCCATCTTGACTGAACAGAGAAGTTCTTTTAGTAATAGACTAAAATAACTGCTGCTTCAAAGAGCACTAAATGAGGTCGTTCTTGCCCTCAGCCATTGGGCTCTATTGTGGGTCAACCTATAGCCGGGGAAGTGATGTCCTCCCTCCTGTTAAATTTTGGAGGTCACTTATTTTTTATCCTTGCTTCTCTTCTAATATTTGTATATCTGTGCACTTGTACTTCAACTTTAACACTGTAATTTCCTTTGGGATCAATAAAATATCTATCTATATAACATAAAAAGAATCGGCCTCAGCACAGACACCTGTAGAACACCATTAGTCACTAGCAACCAGCCAGAAAAGGCTCCCTTTCTTTGTTCCCACTCTTTGCTTCCTGCCAATCAGTCACTGCTTTATCCATGCTAGAATCTTCCCTGTATAGCCATGGAACTTGTAGTTTGTTGAGCAGCCTCATGTGTGTCACCTTGTCAAAGGCCTCCTGCAAATCCAAGTACACAGCATCAACTGATTCTCCTTTTATCGTGCTTTTTATTTCTTCAAAGAATTCAAACAGATTTGTGAGACGAGATTTTCCCTTGAGGAAGCCATGCTGACTGTGACCTATTTTATCATTTGCCTCCACATTTCCTGAGACCTCATCCTTAATAAACAACCTCAAAATCATCCAAATGACGGAAGTCAGACTAATTGACATGTAGTTTCCTTTCCTCTGCTTCTCTCCCTTCTTGAAAATTTGTGATTTTCCAGTCATCTGGAATCATTCCAGAATCTAGTGATTCTTGAAAGATCATTACTAATGCCTCTACAATCTCTTCAGGCACCTCTTTCAGAGCCCTGAGGTGTACACCATCTGGTCTAGGTGATGTATCTACATACAGACCTTTCAGTTTCCCAAGAACCTTCTCTAGATGTGTGAATTAATCATATTTCATGACCCCTGACACCTGGAACTTCCAAAATATTACTGGTGTCTTCCACCATGAAGACTGACATAAAATACTTATTCAGTTCATCCACCATTTTGTTCTCCCCTATTGCTACCTGTCCAGCATCGTTTTCTGGTGGTCCGCTATCCACTCCTGCCTCTCTTACACTTTATGTATCTGAATTAACTTTTGGTATCTTCTTTAACATTATTGACTAGCTTACTTTCGTGTTCCATCTTTACCTTAATAACATTTTTTAGTTGCCTTCTTTTGATTTTTAAAAACTTCCCTATCTTTGAACTTCCCACAAATTTTTGCTCTGTTATATGTCCTCTCTTTGGCTTTTATGTTGGCTTTGACTTTTCTTGTTAGCCATGGTTGTGTCGTCTTTCCTTTAGAATACTACTTCCTCTTTGGAATGTATGTATCCTGTGCCTTCCAAATTGCTTCCAGAAATTCCAGCCATTTCTGCTCTGTTGTCATCCCTGCCAGTGTTCTTTTCCAATCAATTCTGGCCAACTCCTCTCTCATGCCTCTGTAATTTCCTTTACTCCACTGTAATCCTTCTCAAAATTCATGATGAATTTAGTGATATTATGATCACTTGTCCCTAAGGGTTCTTTTACCTTCAGCTCTCTAATCAATTCTGTTTCATTGCACAATACCCAATCTAGAATAGCTGATCCCCTAGTGGGCTCTACCACGAGCTGTTCTAAAAATCCATCATGTAGGCACTCTAGAAATTCCCCCTTCCTGGAATCCAGCACCAACTTTTTTTTCCCAATCTACTTGCATATTGAAGTCCCCTGTAACTACTGAATTTTCTATCTCCCATTGTAATTTGTAGATCACATCCTTACTACTATTTTGGGATCTGTATACAACTCCCATCAGTGTCTTTTTACCCTTGCAGTTCCTTAGCTCTATCCACAATGATTCAACACCTTCTGACCCTAGGTCACCTCATTCTAATGATTTAATTTCATTTTTTACCAACAGGTAGTGCCACCCCCTGCCTTCCTGCCTGTCCTTTTGATACAGTGTGTATCCTTGGACATTAAGCTCCCAGCTATAATCTTCTCTCGGTCATAATTCAGTGATGCCTACAACATCATATCTGCCAATTTACAACTGTGCTGCAGGTTCATCTACTTTATTCCGTATACTGCGTGCATTCACATATACTGCATGCATTCAGTCCTGCGTTCACCCTTTTCAATTTTGTCTGCCTTTTACATTACAACTCATCCTATTAATTGCAATTTTGTCTTGTCAACAGCCTCTGCTCACTACACATTGCCTCTATTTGTAAACCAGCTACCTCATCTTTAGCACTATTATCTAAATGGGCTAGGGGGAAAGTGGAGAATTATGGGAAATAAAAGAGAAAGAAAGGTAGGGCTTATAATACCTTAACTCCCGCCTAGGTAGCCTCCTACCTGCCGGCATGAACATCCAACTCACAGACCTTCGTTGAGACCTGCCCCTCCTTACCCCCATCCCTATCTATTATTTTAGTCTGGTTCTTTTTCTCTTTTTTCCCCCCTCACTATAATCTCCCCCCAGCCCTACTTTTCTTTCTCTTTTATTTCCCATAATTCTCCACCTTCCCCCTAGCCCATTTCCCTCCAGCCTATCACTTCCCAGCTCTCTACTTCATCCTTCCCCCCACTTCTTATCCCCTCTCCACCATCCCATGTTACTTCACTCCTGATGAAGGGTTTCGGCCCGAAACGTCGTCACTACCTCCTCCCATAGATGCTGTCTGGCCTGCTGGGTTCTGCCAGCATTTTGTGTTTTTATTCTTGATTGGCTTGTTTGGTTATATTCAGAAAGGTGCCAGAAAAAGGCCAGTAACATCATGGAGGATCCCACCCATTATGCTCATGAACTATTTGTCTCATTCTCATAAGGCAGGAGGCTACACAGCATTCCCACCAGGACCACAAGGCTTAAAAACAGTTACTTTCCCCAAGCAGTAAGATTGATCAACGCCTCCACGCACTAACTCCGCCACTACTTCATTATTTCTCGTCAGTCACCTTATGTACAGCCTAGCATCAGTTTATGGGCATGCAGTCAATCTATGTATATGCAGTATGCTATTTTATGTATTTATACTTATTGTGTGTTTTTAGTATGTTCTTTGTGCTGCATCAGATCCAGAGTAACAATTATTTCATTCTCCTTACACTGTGTACAGGAAAGTACATTAGATAATCCTGAGTACTTAGACATTTGAAGAAACCTGTTTTTGAGGTTGAATCTTCTTGTTGTGCAGACCTTCAATGAAAGCTGTAAGATTTAATAGGTTCAGTCATTTAAGATAGTAAAAAAAAATGAATGTTAATGTAACTTTTATGTGGTCTTTCAATGATCATAATAGCAGCAAGTATGATCTACAAAGAAAGAAAATAGTACCTCCAATAATCCAGAGACATTATAAAAGCATGCTCTCTACTTTTGAGATTGAGCATTTTAATTGTAATCAAAATTCAAAACTGATAATGCCATTTTGTTTCTATGCAGATCTTCTATCCAAGCAAAGATGGGACTCTAATACCCATGTTTATAGTCCACAAAAAACAGATAAAACTTGATAAATCTCACCCTGCTTTTCTCTATGGATATGGAGGCTTCAATATATCACTTACACCAAGTTATAGGTATGTAATGAATCTTTTTCTAGATACAAACAGGTCTCCTGTGCTTTAATCATTGAGTCAAGGAAACTGGCTCAATATGGGTTTGAGGGGAGTGCAGGAAGCTGCTCCTTTTAGTCTGATGGTGCTATAATTGAGATGCATGAAATTTTGCACTACTATTGAGAGAAAATTCGTGAAAATCAGTAGGTGAAGAGGAGTAGGCTTTCATGTAAATCCCTCAATGAAGCCATTAAGTGATAATACACTCGCAGTTTATTACTTTATTTTGAATTTTATTTGATTTTTCTTTTTCTGTGTTATGAAACCATTTTAGTAAATTTGAATTGGAGGTGAAAATTAATGTACCAAGTTTTATTTTTGTTTGTACTTTGACCAAGTGCATGTTATTCTGGTTTGTTGTCTTATTCTTTGTTTTTAAGGGATATTTGTAATTTTGCATTAACTTTGTTTTTCTAATTTTTATCCATTAGTTCATTTCAAATCATTTCAAATTTCAGTTCATTTTGAATCAGCCATCTTGAATACAAAGAAAAGCTGATTATTCTTGTGTGTTGTCAATTACAAAATCTTAAAAATTCTTCATCAAGGGTTTTGACCCAAAATGTCACTGTTTATTCTCCAAAGATGCTGCCTGACCTGAGTTCCTCCAGCAATTTGTGTGTTGTTCGGGATTTCCAGTGTCTGCAGAATCTCTCGCATTTATAAATTTGGCAGTTTGGGGATAATATCAAAAAGTCATTCTTCACACAAAATTGTGCTGAAAACTGGAACACTTCCCAAAAAAAAAATCTGTAGCAAAGCTAAATGAAAATTTCAAAACTGAGCTGATAAGATTTATGGAATAAGAGCAGATAAATTTGAAGAGCATGTCAGACATTTTCTAATTGATGATACAACTGAGGGACTGAATAGCCTATTCTTGCTTCTTTATGCCAAAGACTAATGACATAATTATTGACTATGATACACCTAATATAAATATTATAAAATTGTTAAACTTTAGAGCAGTGCAATCCCCTTTAAAACTCAGGGTGTCCTCTTTTGCTATGATAGGTGGAAGAGTGACTCCTCATATTCTGTCTGAGTAGCATCAATCTGATGGCATAAACATTAATTTCTCCTTCGGGTAAAAAGATAATTCCTTCCCCCTTCCCTCTTCTTTTGTTTGGCACAGCTTTGTGGGCCGAAAGGCCTGTATTGTGCTGTAGGTTTTCTATGTTTTTTTATTCCCAAATTTGGCCTCTTACCTCTTCTCCTCACCTACCTATCACCTCCCCATGATGCCCCTTCTTCTTCCCTTTCTCCTATGGTCCACTCTCCTCTCCTATGATATTCCTTCTTCTCCCGCCCTTTACTTTTTCCCACCCACCTGGCTTCACTATCTTCTAGTTAGTCCTCCTTCCCACTCAAATGTTTATTTTGTCATCTTCCCCCTTCCTCTCCAGTCTTGAAGAAGGGTCTTGGCTTGAAATGTTGATTGTTTATTCATTTCCATTGATCCTGCCTGATCTGAGTTCCTCTAGCTTTTTGGGTGTGTTGCCCTTTAAAGCCTATTTATTTGTAATATCATGCCCCTCATGTTTTAAAGTTTTCAGTTTTTCATTTTCTTTCACGTTACTCCCTCTGAGCCTCTTTCTTTTATGTTTATATTTTGTATTTTAATCCCATTAAATCCATTCTTTTTATCTTGGTGTCCCAAGTTCCTTTTTCTCACTGCTGCATCAGGTTGTAAAGAGTGCAGAGGACTATTTACCTTCAATTTCCAAAATAGCTAGTATTGAAAGTGCACAGCTAAATAAATATGTATTTTGGGGGGCCTGTTGCTTCAGTCGTTTAAAAAGCTTTTATGTAAATACCCATGGCTAAGTGACTGTCTCACACAATAGATACTGTGCACTATTTCTAAAAATGATTACTTCTGAAGTAATGCACAGAAAATGCTTGCATCGATCCAGGATAGTCTGACTCACCATCAAGCTATAATACCATCGTAATGTCAACACATTTTTATTGTGTTTGAGCATGCAAGTTGAAAGCAATTGCCTATATTACAGTGGTATTTAATTTTAATTGCAATAGAGCTTAAACTTATCTGTTATATATTAACAAACATTTATTATTAGTGGTCTTTGATTAATTTGAAAATTCCTTGAATATTGAGCTTGTCTTATTTGCAGTTCATTAAGTAATCATTATTGCTTATTTAATACCAGATGTGCTCTAGTTTTTATTTCTGAATTTCACCTTTAATAACTTGTTCTTTTGGAGATCTTGGATCTAACCATTGGCTAGAAGTTATCAACTTGCAGGATTGCAATTGTTTTTAATTCTGCTACTGCATTTGTGTTTCAGTGCATCAGAGTATCAGCAATTCAGATTGAATCCTCAAAGCTCTTAATGAATTAGCACAATATTCATACTTTTTATGTGAGGAAGTAGTGTTGGTGCACCAAGCAAGATCCTATACTTGGAATAGTCTCCATTGCAAATGTAATTAGTTGACTTTGGAAATAGTCCAAGGGGTCTTCAGATGTTTTTTTTCTAATTGGTATATTTAAAAATCCCTTTCTTGGTTTCATAGTTGAAAAAGGAAAGTATTATGGGTAGACAAGTGACAAAAATGTCAAAATTTACATCTAGTCCCAAAGGAACTGAACATGATTGCTACAATGTGCTGTATGTTAAATCAACATAGCAAAAAAAGGAAGAGAGGTTATATTTTGCCCTTGGGTTTTTTTGGTTGGCTGACTTGCATACAGTTTAATTTGTTATAAAAGACAATGTCCCTGCTAGCTTGTTTTTAGAAGAAAAGAATTCTGTGGAGAATAGCATCTTTTTATAATTCAGCATGTGATGAAGCAAGCTCTCAGAAACAAACATATAATGCTAAATAAAGTAATGATAAATTGGTGAAATCTGCTTTTGTTCCAGAATTTAAGGTTTATAACTGGTCAGGTTTAAATGTAATCAGAATATATCAAGAAAATATAGATTGACCTTGAATAATAATCCAATCTGAAATTTTTCGACAAAACTTCCTTTTTCAGATCAGGTGTAAAATATATTTTTGAAGAACTGTTTATAACTCTGTTGAATGTGAATGTAATCATTTATTTTGTTCTGAACCCCATATTTCATTTTGTATTCTCAATATAATTAACTGAATTAATTATTTTACAAATTTAATTATAGCAGTTACTTGGAAAAAAAACAAAACCACACAAAGGTTGAGTACGGGGGTTGAAAATGTATGATGCTCTTCCAAAATTAGAAAATTTCCAAATTCAACAAAGTACATTTGATCCTTTATTACAAAACCAGCAAAGATGAGCAATCTTATGGCGATTAAAACTCCTGAAACTAAAGTTAGCAAAATTAACATTCCAATTAGTGTACCAAGGGTTTCAGCTAAATTAGTGTAATTAAACGTAACCGGCGGTCGACATAAATATATCACTCCTGGCCCACTCCCTTGTTCTGACTAGACTAAGCTGGCCTAAAGACAAAACATGAATATGTAACTTTTCTCATTTGCTTCTGCCACGTGACAAATTACCCATTAAAAATATTTAGCACAAAATTCAGTACAGACAGAGAATAGATACATGGCACTTACATCTCAGCCCCTTTTTATTACACTATGATAATTACAACTGCATACTACTAAAACAGGAGACACAGAATCTTCAGGGCTAAACATCTTAACATTTATATAAATGTCCCTTCTCTCTTTTTCCACGCAAGACATGTAACAGTCATCTTGGCCAGAGGTTACCAGGGCTTACCCCAGTACAGAGTGATTTTTACTAACACTTTCTGTCAAGTCAGTCATGAAACTTCTAAACCTGCAGCTTTTCAACACTCTGCCTCCTGTAGAAGACAGATCTTGGTTATAGGCCTGTCCAGACAGCTGGTCTTGGTCTTGATGCCCACCTTTCGCACAAATCCTCTTCTGTCTGGAAAGTCTTGAGTCACTCTTCGCATAATCCGTGAGTTTCGAGGTGCTGTGTTGACAACTATAAGTACAGTGTCTCCTGGGAGGAAATTGTGTTTTATACCTGACCATTTTTGATGTTTCTGTAGCTATGGTAAATACTCCTTGACCTGAAGTTCCCAAAACAAGTTTGACATAGGTATATTGGGCCTACTTCCATCTTCAGTGAGCATACATGTCTTCATTTTGGAACTCTTCTGGGTGTAAGGATGGTGAGAACCAACAGATGGTTGGGTGTTGGTACTTCCAAGTCATTGCTTTAGTAATTGGACGACCATTGATAATAGTCTCTACTTCACAAAGGACTGTGTGAAAACCTTCTTTGTCAAGATTCTGTACCTTCATGGTGGCATTGAGGACCCTTTGCACAGACCTGATGAGTCTCTCCCATGTTCCTCCAGAATGTGAACCTCCCAGGGAATTAAAAATCCACGTAATTCCTTTCTGAAGGACATCACTGATCCATGAATGATTCCACTTCTCAATGGCTTCTTGCAACTTGCACTCAGCTCCAACAAAGTTTGTCGCATTATCAGAGTGCAGTTGAGGAACCTGTCTTAGTTTAGCTATAAAGTGTCAAAGTGCATTAACAAAGGAATTTATGTCCAAAGAAGATGCCACTTCAAAGTGAACAGCTCATATAGCTAGACAGGTAAATATGAACCCTTCACTGTAAACAACTTCACTGCAGTTCCATGACTTCTGGTCTTCTCTTGACAAACCAGGTCGTTCATCCTGCCTGCATTGAGGGAAGCTGCTTTGGGCTGCAGCTGCCAAAGTTCATCCAAGTTTAAACTGAGCTCTGGCTGTGCACCATTTCTCCCAACACCATGGTCTCCTTTCAGTGGTCCATTCACAGTCCAACCTATTATTGTTCTAATTGCATACGATCCATCATTAATACTGTGAATTATTTGCAATGGCTCCAATGCTTTAGGCACATTTATCCCGATCGGCAGCTCAATTTCTGAATCAATCTGTGGCAAATGGATGTTTCAGGTGAGACCATCCCTGGAGGTCCCTCTGACATGAAACATTCCTTCTGTGGACCGGCATGCCTTCCTGTGTAAAGGTGTTCAGTAGTTCACAGCCATCTAAGCCAGAAGCCACTTCATTCCTGAACCACAGTAGCTACTAACAATCTTCTCTTGGCCCATGGTACATAAGAGGATGCATGTCCTTTTTCCTGTGAGTTTGAGCATGTTCATGAGGTCCACTGTGCAGAACACTGCTGTACTTCCTTGATCCAGGAAAGCATAAGTAACCACTGTCTTGTTACCCTTCTTAGACTTGTAATGAAATTATGGGAAGTTTACGATCATGATCACCAGCCCCTGTAAGGCGATAGATAGCACTCTCTTATGTGTCTGATTCTTTCATGGCTTGTTTTGATTCTGCACCCTTTTCATTAGAGTGAAAGTGAAGTATGCAGGGATGCTTGCCACTGTCCTGTACACAAACAACAAAGCAGGCACCATTTTCCTTTGGGAAGGCAATTCGCTCACTCTGAGCCCTTTCCTCCAGCAGAGTGCACGAATCCAATGTATGTTCACCCTTGCAGAATAAGCAAACACTTTTGACTGACAGGACCATTTCCCTTGGGTCCAGGTTCACTTTTAGCTTTACTTTCCATAGTGGCCACAGTAGTGGCAAGGCTGTTTCCTTTAGCCTTAGAATGAAATTGTGACTTAGTTTTGTTCACGCCTTTGCTTATTGCTGGTGATGTAGCATCCTGTAAGTTGCTAAATACCGGGTGTGTAGCAATCTTTACTTTGCTTTTCAATAAAGTCAGCTGTGTCACCAAAAGTAGTTTTTTGGTTGTGCCTCTCTTGCAGTTCACAGAATGCCGTTCTCCATTTAATCCTAAGCATCTAGGGCAATTTCATTATGACAATCACCATATTAACAGGCATGTCCAGTTCATGCGTGTACTGCCATTGCAATAGTCACTAATGAAGACAATAGTCTTGAAAGGTTTCACATCTTCAGTTTTGATAGGCACCTAAGAAAGAAGCTTTTGCATGTAGGCAAATGCAATTTTCTGTTAATTACCAAAATGTTCCTGCAGAAAAGCCTTTAGACTTTAGATATCCTTTCTTGGGATCATCATGCTGGCAACCTCTGACAATTTCTCTATGGCAATCCCTAGTCTACTGTTAAGGAAATAGAGGCAGTCACCATAGCTGTCAGTCTTGCCTTCAACACTATTTTAAAAAGCCTTAATGAATGCACAATACTAAAAATAAATCTCTATTGAAGATTTGAATCTCTCTTTTTGGCAAAGATGAAATGCATTACTGTTTTAGCAGTAAGGTTGTTATTTCATTTTGCTTCCTCATAATATCAACAATACTATTTTTGTATTTATTGCCTGAATCAAGTGTTCTCATGCTGTAAGTGAATGTCCCCATGAGCTCTTCAAGCTGTGGGAAATGACACAGGTTGAGCGTGCCTCATTAGTGCAGGCTGAGAATAAACACCCTGAATTCCCTCTTGGGGGTCTAGCTCATATTTCACAGACATTTGAGGAACAAATGAATCAAAATTGACATTGAATGTTTTTGTTCTGTGCCCAATCAATACAGGAGCTCACACCGCTGGAGCACTTTTAACACTCGCCTCACTTGAAGCCCTTGGCACATTAACTTAGCCGACCTGTGCGGCAGTTTCTGCTCCATCTTTTTCCATAGCTGTTTCTCTTACTCTTCCAGAGCATGCCTGTCCTTCAGAAATTGTTGCCATGTGATTAATGTAGCTAAATCAGCCTTATTTAAATGCATGCAGAGGAGGTATTAGATACAGAAGATGCTCTGCCTGCAGCAGGACTTTGAGCGCTGGCATTTGACACACTATCACTCAGGTTTACGTCATCCTGTGGGACCTCTGTTATATACATATTCAAAACATGCTGTGGAATTTGAGAAACATAGCCTGATGGAAAGTGAAACTCATATTCACTTGTTTCAGCAACATGACCTTCAATGGTACATGTTTGAGTCAACTGTTGTATAATAACCCTTATGAATGCATTACTAAGACGTCCAGTGTTTGTAAAGCACCTGGTTCTATTTGTCTTGTTCAACCTTGAAGTAATGACAACAGCATGTGGTTGCTTAGCAACAGCTTCACAGAGACCAGTCAGATCCTCAAGATAAGGCATTTCCTTATTTCCCATAAGATCCCTAATTAATGGTATTAAACTTTTAATTTTTTCCTGTTTGTTTTATATTCCTTTTGAAGACTTTTGATTCTACCTGCTAAAGCTTTTGAAGTTTAATTTCTCTTCTGCCAGCCCCGATACAAGGGTTGCTTGCGTCAATTCCATGCTTCAATACACTCGTTACTTTCTCCTTATTGCGCCACTTGCAATTAACTCTTTGTTTGTCCACAGTACCGGCAATATTCCATTTCAGTAAATGTAGTCAACAGACTGCCCGCGCATCCACAGCACAGAACTTAAACCAGACCAAACAAAACACCAGTCAAATTCAAACATCAGCAACTGGAATATTTTATCACTTCAATAAAACAAAGCAAACACCACACAATCGAGCAACTGTCTCCTATGGACCATTCAAAACTGCTCAAACCAGCAACACGCAGCATGAATCCACATAAGGATGTTAATTGCTGATGATTTGAAAATTGTCTGAACTGATACAAAGTACAAGGTCATAAGCTGTTTTTGAAAAAAATAACCAGTCACGGGTATACCCTGCATCATGGGGGAGGGTTGTGTTCCTAGAAAATCAATAATGATAAGTTGTATTATCTACATAGGAATAAAGTTGGGGGAAAATAATTTTTTGTCTATATTTAACTTTTTCATAAGAGTGAATTTTTAGTCAATATTCCAGACTTTTGGACCATATGGACTGTAGCAATTCCTATGTGAGGCTTCTGGTTGATTACAGCTCAGTGTTCAACACCATCGTACCGTCGGTATTAATCAGCAAGCTTCAAAACCTGGGCCTCTATACCTCCCTCTGCAACTGGTCCTTGACTCATTGGGAGACTACAGCCTGTGTGGATCAGAGATAACATCTTGTGGACAATCAGCACTGCCACACCTTAGGGATGTGTGCTTAGCTCACTGCTCTGCTCTCTCTGCACCCATAATTGCACAGTTCAAATGCCATCTGTACATTTGCCGATGAAACAACTGTTGTTGGCAGAATTTCAAATGGTAACTAGGAGGCAAACAAGAGAGATATTCAGCTGGTTGAGTGGTGTCACAACAACAACTTTGTATTCAACATCAATAAGACCATGTATTTGATTGTGGACTTCAGGAAGGCGATGTTGAGGTAACCCACACCAGTCCTTATCGAAGGATCAGCAATGGAAAGGGTGAGTTGTTACAAGTTCCTGAGTGTCAATATCACTGAAGATCTATCCTGGGCCCAGCGTATTGTTCCAATTACCGGTACAAGGAAGGCATGACAGGTACTATATTTAACTGAGGAAATTCGGTATGTCACCAAAGACTCCAGCAAATTTCTACAGACGTACCGTGGAGAGCTTTCTAACTGGTTATGTCATCATCTGATATGGAGGGGCCACTGCACAGGATTGCAAAAAGCTGTAGAAAGTTGCAGACACAGCCAGCTCCATCAGGGGAATTGGCCTCCCCAGCATCAAGGACATTTTCAAAAGGCGATGCCTCAAAAAGACAGCATTCATCAATAACGGCCCCTGTCATCCAGACATGTCCTCTTCTTGCTACCATCAAGGAGAAGGTACAAAAGTGTGGAGACACACTCAGTGTTAGGAACAGCTTCTCCCCTCTGCCATCAGATGCAAATGAATTTTGTTTTCGATAAGGGTGAATTTCTGTTATTCAGACTGCCATAACGTGGAAAGTCATTTGTAATCTATTTTGTTTGATTACGTTATAAAGGAAAACAGATTCTTTAAAAAAAAAATACAGTGCCTTGAAAAAGTATTCATGCCCCACAACTATTTTCACATTTTACTATCTCATTTTCTAAATTTAAAATATAATTAAGGAAGATTTTTGAGCTAATGTACAAAACATTGTGCATAATGTTAAATCAAAAGAAAAATTCCAAAATCTGTCAATAGTTTACTGAAAGTTTAAAAACTAAAATTGTGAGGCAGAAAAGGTATTCATTCCTTTTGTAGTTACTATACTAAATACCTCACCAGCTCACCAAATTTGTTGATGTGGAAAACTGGAGGATCACCTGAATAAATATCCGCTCTCTCCTTAAGCTCCAACAGTAGATTTTCAACAGTCCAAACCAAAATGACAAAAGAGCATTCAAGGCAAGTCAAAGAAATGATAATAGAGAAGCACAAATCTGAGGAAGGGTACAAGACCATCTCAAAGGCACTGTATATACCTTTGAGCTCAGTGCAGTCCATCATGAAAAAGTGAAAAAAAATATGAAACCCCAGCCACACTGCCTTGGTCAAGACAACCCTCTAAACCTAGTCACCGAAGAAGAATGGCACTTGTCAGAGAGGATACTGTGACACCAACAGTCACTCTGAGGGAGCTGCAGAAATCAGCGGCTGCAACTGGAAATGAAGTTCCTAGCCCCACATTTTCTAAGACCTTGCACAAAAAGAGTACTCATGGAAGACTGGCAAGGAAGAAGCCATAGCTTTAAAAAAAAGCATATCCTTGCCCATAAAGACTTTGCAAAGCAACACTTAGAAGATACTATGAAGAGCTGGAAGAAGGTTTTGTGGTCAGATGCGACTAAAGTAGAACTTTTTGGCCTCAATACTAAGCAGTACGTGTGGCTACGCATCAGCCAGGTAATGCCATCCTACTATAAAGTATGGTGGAGGTAGCATCTTGCTATCTGGATGCTTTTCAGCAGCAGGGATAGGAAATCTGGTGGATTGATGAGAAGATGAATGGTGCTGAATGCAGAGAGAGCCTGGATTAAAAACCTGCTAGCCTCTGCCAGAAAGCCTATACTGGTGAGGAAGTTCATCTTTCGGCAGGACAATGAGAGTAACCATGGAGTGGCTTCAAATCAAGAAAGTTGTCCTTGAGTGGCCCAGAGTCCTGTACTTAATCCAATGGAACACCTCTAGCAAGACCTCAAGATTTCTATCCACCGCCACTCCTTAACTAACCTGGTACAGCGTGAGCATTTATGTAGGAAGGAATTGGCAAATCCTGCTCCACATTGTGCAAAGCTAATAGACCTTAAGCAAAAAGACCTCTGTCTATGATATCTGTGTGAGGTGGTTCAACTAAGTACTGAGCAAAGGGGGTAAATACTTTTGAACTGCTGACATCTCCATTTTTGTTTTTTTAGTTTTTCTTGCTTTGCAATTTTCTGTTTTGGCCTTTTCTGAAAAAAAGAGCATGTGATTCACAAATAAAAATTCTCACTTAAATTGATCGAAGTCCATGGTTATAATATTCATTTATGTGAACAAAGGGTTGGGGGCTGAATGCTTTTACTGTACCCTGTACCCTGACATTGTTGATATTCACCTGGATAAATCTAATCCCCAAAACAGTACCTCCAAAATTACAGCACTTTTTCAGTATTCTGCTGTGGTGTTAGCAGAGTTATATCCTCATGTTGAGTGAGGCTCAAACCAAATGACCCTTAGTTAAGAGCCCTAAGATAGTTCTACTCTCGAAAGAGAATAATTGTAACATTTTAAAGATTATTCAATTTTTCTTTTCATTCATTTTCATTGTTCTTTAGAAGGAAGTATTGTTTCTAGATACTGGACAGCTTGGATTTTCATATTAGTACAGATAATTGAATGAGAATAATATTTATGATCAATTAATACAAAGTGAATTCATTGGAATATTTTTGCAGACTATCTTCATACACTTTATAGACTTAGTTAAGAAACACATTAATCATTGAAGATGTGAATTGTTTGAAGGTTTTCTGACCTTTTGAACAAAGTATTAGAAGTTTTCTGTGACATTTCTCCAGCTGTCAATTATATCTCTGAGGAATATCACCAAAAGACTCCACAGTATTCTTTTGTACAGGTCTTTCACAGCCCTTACCAGTTGAAAATCTGGGTGCCAATAAATTACCATTCCATTTTGAACAGAATTTATTAGCTGTGAGCTAAATACCTGTTGCAAGTTACTTAATGGCATAATGAAAATATATTTTGCTCTGAGAAAGATGCAATTTAATATTTGCTTGATATTTTGTTTAAAGGTCAACATTGTTCTGAATTTTTTTATACTTGAAAAAGCAGTTTCAGTGGATTATTCCATTAGCTGACGCAGCCCAGAGTTTTGTACATTCAAAGCAAAATGTAATATGAATTATGCACACAAGAAGTTGGTGCAAATCAGGTTAGACAGCATCTTTTTTTTTTGGGGGGGAGGGCACTGAATAGTTGGTGTATTGGCCATGACCCTTCATCAGGACTGAAACATTTTGTTTGTATTAAGTGTAAATTTTCCGGTCTATTTTCATAAGTCAATCCCATTTGCACCAGAATGCCTGATTATATGCAAACCTGATCTAGAATGCTGGCAGGTATTGAATTTGGCTATTGAAGCTATTGAAAGAGATTTCTTGTCACTTTCCAATGGAAATGTTGACTGATCTTGTTTTCCTCCCATTGTTTGTGTATCTGGCCTCAAATTGAAATCAGCCAACAGCAAGAAACAAGTGTGGGACCTTCCCATCTAACTTTGGTGTGTTGTTCCATCTTGGTCTGCGTGATTGACAGAGGGTCTGCTTGGACAATTCATTTGTGCCCCTCTGTTTGACACAGCTGGAAATTTCATAGGAGATGAGAATTAGAAGTGGAGTGGACCAAATGGTTAACAGTATTCCATTAAAGCCTAAATTCTTGTCTTAGCCTTGAGTGCACTTACTGACTCAGAATCCACATTTCTTGGGTAGGGGATTCCAACGTTCACACCCTGCCTTCCTCCCCCACAACCCCTCCCCCACTTTCTTTTTTTCTCAGTTGTCAATATTTTATTCCAAGACCGTTTATGATGGAGGGAGACATTTTATAAACTCTTCAATTAATTAAAATGAACATTATCTGAAAACGTGAAGACATTAAATTATAAGTAATGATCTTCAACTTTAAGATCAAGTGAAATAACTCCAATCCACACAAAATGCTGGTGGAACACAGCAGGTCAGGCAGCATCTATAAGGAGAAGCACTGTCGACGTTTCGGGCCAAGACCCTTCGTCAAGACTAACTGAAGGGAAAGATACTAAGAGATTTGAAAGTAGTGGGGGGAGGGGGAAATGTGAAAAGCTCCAATCCACAGTCGCTTTACCTCTTTCCCCCACGGGATCAGGAACTCTAAATAAGTGCCTGCAGTTGCTATTTCTATGTCCATCCCTGGCACAAAGCTGGAGGTCTATGGTGAACTACATCAGACCCCTCTTCACATTAATGTTTTGCCTCTTAACTCAATGGCTGAATCCAGCAATAGATTAAGCAGTCCAGCAACCTACCTGCTCTCTAACTCCTCTTGAGCTGCCATTTCTCACAGAAATACATGATGTTCAATTCATCAAATAAAGAGTTAGCATTTCCATTAGAAAACATGGGCTCTGGGGTTTTTATATTTTAGATTTTCCATAAAGCCTTGATGAAGGTCATTCAGCCCATCAACTCTGTACTGGCTCTCAGAGCAATTCCATTAATTTCTTCCTCTGCCTATTCCAGGTACCCATTTTCTCTCAAATGCCCATTAACTCCTGATACTTGATTCTCTCTTACCACCCACCTACACTAGAAGTAATTCAATTAATCTATCAACTAACAGATCCTTGGCGGGTGGGAGGTAGCCTACATCACAGTATACAAACTCAGCACATGTGGAAGAGTGTATCCTTTCCCCCATTCATAAATTTAGTGCATTGTTGTTGAGAACTATGAAATATTTTTCAGTGCCACTTCTTGCTTCTGTGTAAATGCTTTTATTTAAGTTTAACCCTGTAGCTTCATACCAGGTTACTCTAAATTCATTCATATTATGTTTGTTTTCCATTTTACTGCAATAGGATTAGAGGTTCCATGGTATCTAAAGTAACCAGTTATTGGCCCCTCATTGCTGTTGTGGGAAGTTATCTCAAATACATTTCACAGACTTGACTCAAGGCTTTTTTAAACTTGATTAAGCCGATCTATGAGAGGATTAAAGTGGTCCACAATTAAGGCTCTAGCTACATTCTCTTTTGCAAGTTTATTTTTTTAATTATTTGAAGCATCTTGAAAAGAAACTAAATGATATAGCAAATAATTGGAGAAACTAAGACATTGTTTTAATTTTTGCAGTGTTTCAAGGCTTATTTTTGTGAGGCATCTTGGTGGTGTTTTAGCTATTGCTAATATCAGAGGAGGGGGAGAGTATGGAGAATCCTGGCATAAAGGTAAGGCAGTTAATACTAGTTTGTGCATTATTTACTGCATGATGACATTTCTAATACATTTGTGTTGCTCATTTGTTCTCTAGTATCACTGTAAAACCATTCTCAATTTTAAATCAGGTAATCAGCAGATGGAATACATATTAGAAACAGTGGATAACAGTTTTACAGTGCCTTCTGCAGATAGAAACTGTATATCTCTGTTATTCTCCCAATGGAAGTCCCTTTGCTTGCAGTACATGTCAATTAATCTGTCTAAGCAATTAGTTATCTAATTGTCAATCTAAATGTAAATCTTCTGGAACTTATTATTTGTTATTTATTTGTGGTAATATTACTTTGTGTTGTGTGCGAGTTGTATGTACTGTGTTGTGCACCTTGGAACGTTGTTTCATTTGGCAGTATGCATTTATATGGTTGAATGACAATAGACTTGCAACTTGATAATTCGTAAGGTTTAATTTTAGCCACATCAAGAACCTTGCTGAGCATCCAGGCAGGCAATTAAATCACATTTTTTTATTGATATACTTACAGTAACTATCTTCTCTAAGAAATTAATGTCTGAATGGTAAAGTTATTACTTCCAAGCCTGTGATGATTGTTCCTCATGATACCTGCTCTCTTTTTAGATTTTTATTTTTAGAATCTTGTTCGGCCCTCGAGCAATTTGTCCCAATGTTAACCTCTAATTTCTGGACTTGTTCTATATTTTTTTTATCTCTGAATGTTACAATTATTTTGCTATTGCTTATAGAGCGCTTAAAAATCTCAAATAATTGTGACCTCTACATTGCTTTGCTTGCTTAGTACATTGACTTTGCTTAGGAATTTTTATTTGAAAAGGAACTAAGTCAACATACGAAACAAACAAATTGGCATTTTTTATATTGATTTTGCCACCTGCCCTTGTTGTTTAATATTCTGATAAAAATTTATAGGTGACTTTTTTAAATATATCATTTACATTGGTAACGGACTCTGAATATCAACTATCCAACTACATGTTAGAAATGCGGTAGGTAATGCAAATTTTATTTCCATTAATTTTCCAGAAATTCTAATACAACATATTGGGGTTTAAAGAAAATGTATTTCTTGGCTAAGGTATACTGATAACATCAGCTAAGTAAGTCCATGATAAACATGTAGATTTTATCTTTTCAATAATGTTCATAAATGGTCTAAATTCTATTTCCATATTATAATTGGAGAAGGCAGAGGCAAAAGTTGGAACTATGAAATTTATTAAGACCATTACCATATCTGCTAAATATTTGTCACAAAATGTTGGATGTTGGATGTTTAATGTTGGATTCATTTCATTAATGTTGCAAGTACGTCTGAGTAATGTTCAAATACTAGCAAAAGTACAGTAACATCTGTATTGCCCACTTCATGCTTGCTGTAATCCCTTCATTGCTACCCTTCTATTCTCTTGATTCTCCCAATGTTTGCTATTCAAGCTCAAAACTTCCCATTCATATCAAACATTGTCCCATCAGAATATTCTCAACGATTTATTTTTGTAACACACCACTTCTATAATTTCATTCCCACCACTAGCCACCTCGTTTCCTCCCTATACCCTTCACCCTTCGTGGCTAGACTCACTGGTATTTCCTGATCTGTTAATCCCTCCCCACACATACCATCCTGACCTCTAGTTTTTCCTTGCAACTATAGGAGGTGCAAAGATTATACATCACCTCCCTCACCATTATCCAGAGACCTAAACAGCTATTTTGGGTGAGTTAAAGATTCACGTGCACCTCCAACCTTGTTTTAATGCATAGAGTCCCTACAATGTGGCCTCCTCTACCCCGGCAAAATCAAGTACAGACTAAGTAATTGGTTTTTAGAGCTCCTGCACTCTGACTGCAGTGGTCATCTCGAACTCCATTTCAACTCATTCACACACTGATGCATCTGTTCTCAGCCTTCTCCATTGCCAGGATGAGGCCCAGCACAAACTAGAGGAATAACATGTTCTATTTGGGTAGTTTACAACCCAATGATGTGAGTATTGTATTTTCCAATACCAGATATCCTTACCTCCTTTGTTCCCCTTGCTCTTCTTCCAATTTACTTCTGGACCTACCATTTTTGTCTCCTTTTCCAGAAATTCTTTGCCTCATTCCCCCATCAGCTATTTTCATCTCCTTCCTTCTTGGTTCCAGCCACTTACCACCCACATGTTTTACCCACTGATTCCATCTGCCCTTCACCTCTCCCCGAATGATTCCCATTATCAGCTTCCTTACTTGGTAGATTCCACCACTGGTGGCCTTTGTGTCCTTGCTTATTACCCGCCAGCTGCAGTCTCCAGATTCACCCTGCTCCCACTCCCTTCAACTGGTTCTATCTGCCTTTTCTCTCCTTGTCTGCTTCCAACTATCACCCACCTGCACCTGTCAACTCCACACCACCTCCAAATGGCTCCACCTGCCCATCATCATTCATCCCTCAGTCCACCGCTTACCTACCAGCCCCTGCCTCACCCCCACCCCCTCCATCTTTATATTGGTCATCTTCCCATTCCACTCGCAATCTGATGCAGTGTTTCAATCCAAAATGTCGACGATACTTTTCCCCCGCTGATACCACTCCCACCTACTGAGCTCCTTCAGCAGTTTCTGCACTCTCTTAGTTTCATTCCTTTCTGATTGAAAGTTTCTTGCACTTCTTAATGGATTGATTTTCCATATCTGGAAGAATAGACATGGTGTTCACTTGCACACTGATAACCAGGTTTATCCTTTCTTTCCCTCTTTGAATTCATTACTGTCCTTATGATGGAAACTTAGGGATGGCAGGTTGCTCGCAGCACTGCAGCATGTGTGCATTTTTCATTATGTGCTGTGTTGTATGACGTGGCCGATCGTGGTCCCATGGCCATGATTGTTCCTGTTCTGGGCAGTGCCTTTGCAAGATAGGTGACTCCAGCCATTATCAATACTTTTCAGAGGTTGTCTCCCTGGTGTCAGTAGTCACGTAACCAGGGCTTGTGATCTGCATCAGCTGCTCATACGACCATCCACCACCTGCTTCCATGACTTCATGTGATTCTGATAGGGGGCTAAGCAGGTGCAGCACCTTGCTTAAGGGTGACCGGCAGGCTAGCAGAGGGAAGGAGTGCCTTACACCTCCTTTGGTAAAGACATATCTTCACTCTGCCATCCAAGCATGTGCATCCACAGTCTTTGTTTCTGTTTCCCTCTGAAAATGCCAAAAACGCGAGTTGCTACGAGAAATTCCTAAATGGTAGAAATGCACGTTTTAACAGCCTGCATGAAGAAACCACAGTGGTAAACATACTATATATCCTATGAGTAGGTATTGTGAAAATCATATACAAAACTACAAATTTAAAATGCTGTGAGGTAAACTACATGTTTCCTTTTGAGTGCCAGGTGAAAACTGAGACAAACACTAAGCATTTCCAGACAATGATGAATCAGACACAATATAGATATCTTACTGGAATATATCACGGCTAGGTTGTGCCATTTGACCGTTTTACATTCTGAATGAATCTACTGTTTATATCATGAAGACAGTGTAATTGAAACGTTAGTATTTCTATTTAAATAAAAGTTTAGTCTAGCACCGCATTTTTCCAATGATGTTCTCAGTTAAGCATGCTTTGATCACACCTTGACAGTTAATAAGCAATTTTCAAAGCAGCAGGTTTCAAAGCTACTCACCACTCCTGAAGAACGTTTACCCCCTTCCCTATTCCCAACAAACTTACAAAAGATGCTTATTATTAAAGACAAGGCATAATTGAACTATAGTTGCAAGAAAAAGTATGTGAACCCTTTGCAATTACCTGGTTTTCTGCATTAATTACTCATAAAATATGGTCTGATCTTCATTGAAGTCACAATAATAGACAAACACAATCTGCCTGAACTAATAACAAACAAGCAATTGTACTATTTCACGTAAATACTGAGTGCACCATTTAAACAATCAATCTAGGTTCAAAAAAGTATGTAAACCGTGGGGCAATGCCTTCTATGAAAGCTGTTTGGAGTCAGGTGTTCCAATCAATGGAAGTTGTAGAGGTACCCTGCCCTATACTAAAAAAAAGACACAAAGCCAGGTTATTGACAGAGCCTGCTCTGCTCAAGAACGATCAGTTTATGTGTACCGTGCCTCAATCAAAACAACTTTCAGAGGACCTTGGAAGAAGAATTGGAGAAATGTGTGAAGCTGGAAAAAGGCCACAAAAGCATTTCTAAAGATCTGAGTGTTCATCAGTCCATAGTAAGATAAATTGTCTACAAATGGAGGAAATTCTGTACTGCTGCTACTCTTCCCAGGAGTGGGTGTCCTGCAAAGATCACACCTATGCTGAAGGTGGTGAAAAAGAACCTAAGGATAACAGCAAAAGACCTGCAGAAATCTCTAGAACTTGCTAAATTCTCTGATCATGTGTCCACTATAAGAAAGACACTGAGCAAGAATGATGTTCATGGAAGAAAACCACGGGGGAACTACTCCTCTCCAAAAAAAAAACATTAAGACCATTTGGATGCTCCATGGCATTTCTGGGACAATGTTTTGTGGACAGATGAGACAAAAGTTGAACTTATGGCAGAAATGCACCTGGCTATTTTTGTAGGAAAAAGGGCACTGTACTCCCAACACCAAAACCTCATTCCAGTTGTGAAGAATGGTGGAAGGACCGTCATGGTTTAGGGCTGCTTTGCTGCCTCAGAACCAGTACAGCTTACAATCGTTGAGGGAACAATGAATTCAAAATTGTATCAAGACGCTTCACAGGAAAATGTCAGGTTAGTAGTCTGTCACCTGAAGTTTAATAGAAGTTGGATGTGCAACAAGACATTGATCTGAAACACAAGAGCAAATCAAACAACAGATTGGTTTAAAAAGAAGAAAATTTGTGTTTTGGAATGGCCAAGTCAGAGTCCAGACCTTTACCCAATTGAGATGCTGTGACATGACTGGAAGAAGGCTGGTCATGTATGGTATCACAGAAATATTGATGGACTGAAACAGTTTTGTATGGAGGAATGCTCTGAAATCAGCAGCTACAGGAAGCATCTGGTAAAGGCTATTACTGCTTAAGTAGGTTCTACCAGTCACTAAATACAAGGGTTCAGATAATTTTTTTCCAGCCTGGACTGTGAATGATTAAACAATGTGTTCAGTAAAGACATGAAAAGTACAATTGTTTGTATGTTATTAATTTAGGCAGATGGTGTTTTTCTATTATTGAAACTTGGATGAAGATCAGAACACATTTTATGAGTAATTAATGCAGAAACCAGGTAATTACAAAGGGGTCTCAAACTTTTTCTTGCGACTGTAAGTGGCTTTGAAATACATTGAGAAGTCAAAAAAAATGTTTATCCCAGTTGTCAATTTGAGGTTAACTCGCGTGTCAAGGAATCTTGCTGTTGATTGAATGTCAGTATCATACTGTGTTCGCAACATGACTTCTGTTGTTTGTTTTTTTATTTAATATTTTCCCAGTTATTGGTAACAAATTTTAAAATATATATACATTTGAATTAATTTGTTTAAATATACATTTGTACAGTTATGTTTCACTTTAATCGGCTTGTATATTGTATTTATTTGCTTATTTTCAATAATTCTTCAGATAATGGATCTATTTTTCAAATATTCGTACATGGAAAGCTTTCAAACTAGTTTTCATAGTTGGAAACTCCTATAATCTTGCAACATTTTATTGACACAATATACTGTGGAGTTTCCATTTCTCCTTATTACTTTTCCATCCATCTGTAAAGGAAAATCAACTTTTTGATATCCTGATGTTATACCCTGCACCTTATTTTGTTTATCAGCACCATGACATCGTTAAATAGTTCAATTACAGATTCCTAAATGTACCAAGGATTAATTGAAATCTGATTGCTTGCCTAATTAAATATTCCATGTATTGGCCTGCTAGGTAAATTAGTTTTATTTATTTATAAATGGAAGTGCTTAATACAGAAAAATGTTTGAGAATGTTTTGTTCAGAGTCAGGGTAAAGGTAGAAAGATGGAAATAGCCAGATTAATGTCTTCTCCAAAGCTCCCCACTTCCTCACACCACCTCTCACTTGGTCCGATCTCTTCTGTCTCCATAATCTCATGTGACTCTTTTTTGAGACAATGTTTATCGCCTTTAATGTTGTAACGTCCATCTGAGTACCTTATTCTGCCCTCTAATTTTCATGGCTAAGGAGTTTAACGCTTGACTTTATTTTCAATCTCTACCTTGTTTTTTATACATCTCACTGCCTTGAACAACTTGCAGCAAGTGTTTTAACATTTGCTCCTTGTTTTTACCTTGTGGTTTCCCTAAAAGAGCCAGCTTCCAAAGTAATCTTTGTTATTTCTAGTAGTAACTTCAGCTGACCTCAAGTAAATCTCAATCCCACAATGTACTGTTAAATTTATGTTTTTATGCCCATCCATTATCATTTTCAGTTCCTGTTCCCGTTTAAATCGCAGCAAGAGGCGGAGAGGGAAGAGGTAAAAGAAGCTTGGAGAGAAGCTTTTTTTTAACTGATCGCAGCAAAGAGGCTAGACTGCGCAGGCGCGTGACGTAGCGCACCAAAGGTTTAAAAAGGAGAGGAAGTTTTCAACGGTTATTTAAATTGCAACAAGAGGCAGAGAGGGAAGAGGTAAAAGAAGCTCAGAGAGAAGCTGTTTTTTTTTAACTGATTGCGGCAAAGAGGCTAGACTGCACAAGCGCGTGAAAGTCGGCCCGTGAGGCAGCGGGAGAATTTAAATAGCGAGCAGAGGCTGAGTACGAGCTTCACTCCAGGTGAGGTAAGGCCAGGTAAGCTCCTTTAATTAATCTAATTAGATTAGGAGTAGGTAATGGAGGCAGCAGTTAGGGCAGTTGAGTGCTCCGTTTGCAGTATTTGGGAAGTCAGGGCGAGCACAGCTGTCCCTGATGACTACACCTGCGAAAGGTGCATCCAGCTGCAGCTCCTGACAAACCATGTTAGGGAACTGGAGCTGGATGAACTGGATCATTTGGGAGGCAGAGGCAGAAATAGACAAGAGTTTCAGGGAGATGGTCACCCCTAGGAGTCAGGAGACAGGTAGTTGGGTGACTGTCAGGAGAGGGAAGGGGAATAGACAGGAAGAGCAGAGCACCCCTGTGGCCGTTCCCATCAACAATAAGTGTACCGTTTTGGATACTGTTGGTGGGGACGACCTACCAGGGACAAGTTGCAGTGGTTGCATCTCTGGCACCGAGACTGGACCCTCAGCTCAAAAGGGAAGGAGGGAAAAGAGGCGAGCAGTAGCGATAGGGGATTCGATAGTTAGGGGGACAGATAGGAGGTTCTGTGGAAGAGATCGAGAATCCCGGATGGTCTGTTGCCTCCCTGGTGCCAGGGTCCGCGATATCTCAGATCGAGTTCTCAGTATTCTCAAGAGGGAGGGTGAGCAGCCGGATGTCGTCGTCCATGTAGGGACCAATGACGTGGGTAGGAAGAGTGAGGAGGGCCTGAAAGGTGAGTTTAGGGAGCTAGGTGCCAAGTTAAAGGACAGGCCCTCCAGGATAGCAATCTCAGGATTGCTACCGGTGCCAAGTGCAGGTGGGTTTAGAAATAGTAAGATAGTGCAGATCAACACGTGGCTGAAGACATGGTGCAGGATGTAGGGCTTCAGATTTATAGATAATTGGGCAGTTTTCCAGGGAAGGTGGGACCTGTTCTGGCGGGATGGTTTACATCTGAACTGGAGAGGGACAAATATTCTTGCAGGTAGGTTTGCTAGAGAGGCTCCAGTGGACTTAAACTAGATATGAGGTGGGAGGGGAACCAGAGTGTAGGAACAGATGTATGGAAGAAGGAAGAAAAAGAAGACAGTAAAGTTCTTTGTACTGTTAGAGATAAACAGAGAGGAAGAGTGGAGAATTTCTTAAATGCATTTATTTTAATGCTAGGAACATTGTAAGAAAGGTGGATGAGCTTAGAGCATGGATTGATACCTGGAAATATGATGTTGTAGCTATTAGTGAAACATGGTTGCAGGAGGGGTGTGATTGGCAACTAAATATTCCTGGATTTCATTGCTTCAGGTGTGATAGAATCGGAAGGACAAGAGGGGGAGGTGTTGCGTTGCTTGTCAGAGAAAATATTACAGCGGTGCTCTGGCAGGATAGATTAGAGGGCTCGTCTAGGGAGGCTATCTGGGTGGAATTGTGGAATGGGAAAGGTGTAGTAACACTTATAGGGGTGTATTATAGACCACCTAATGGGGAGCGAGAATTGGAGGAGCAAACTTGCAAGGAGATAGCAGATATTTGTAGTAAGCACAGGGTTGTGATTGTGGGAGATTTTAATTTTCCACACATAGACTGGGAAGCCCATTCTGTAAAAGGGATGGATGGTTTGGAGTTTGTAAAATGTGTGCAGGATAGTTTTTTGCAGCAATACATAGAGGTACCAACTAGAGAAGGGGCAGTGTTGGATCTTCTGTTAGGGAATGAAATAGGTCAAGTGACGGAGGTATGTGTTGGGGAGCACTTTGGGTCCAGTGACCACAATGCCATTAGTTTCAATATAACTATGGAGAAGGATAGGACTGGACCCAGGGTTGAGATTTTTGATTGGAGAAAGGCTAACTTTGAGGCGATGTGAAAGGATTTAGAAGGATTGGATTGGGACAATTTGTTTTATGGGAAGGATGTAATAGAGAAATGGCAGTCATTTAAAGGTGAAATTTTAAGGGTACAGAATCTTTATGTTCCTGTTAGGTTGAAAGGAAAGGTTAAAAGTTTGAGAGAGCCATGGTTTTCAAGGGATATTGGAAACTTGGTTAGGAGAAAGAGAGATATCTACAGTAAATATAGGCAGCATGGAGTAAATGAGGTGCTCGAGGAATATAAAGAATGTAAGAAGAATCTTAAGAAAGAAATTAGAAAAGCTAAAAGAAGATACGAGGTTGCTTTAGCAAGCAAGGTGAAAATAAATCCGAAGGGTTTCTACAGTTATATTAATATCAAAAGGATAGTGAGGGATAAAATTAGTCCCTTAGAGAATCAGAGTGGACAGCTATGTGTGGAGTTGAAAGAGATGGGGGAGATTTAAACGGGAACAGGAACTGAAAATGATAATGGATGGGCATAAAAACAATTTCTTTTCTTCGGTATTCACTACAGAGAAGGATATTGAATTGTATAAGGTAAGGGGAACAAGTAGGGAAGTTATGGAAACTATCACGATTAAAGAGGAGGAAGTACTGCCCTTTTAAGGAATATAAAAGTGGATAAATCTCCGGGTCCTGGTTGAGGGAGGTCAGTGTAGAAATAGCAGGGGCTCTGACAGAAATATTTCAAATGTCATTAGAACAGGGGATGGTGCCGGAGGACTGGTGTATTGCTCATGTGGCTTCATTGTTTAAAAAGGGTTCTAAGAGTAAACCTAGCAATTATAGGCCTGTCAGTTTGACGTCAGTGGTGGGTAAATTAATGGAAAGTATTCTTAGAGATGGTATATATAATTATCTGGATAGACAGGGTCTGATTAGGAACAGTCAACATGAATTTGTGCGTGGAAGGTCATGTTTGACAAATCTTATTGAATTTTTTGAAGAGGTTACGAGGAAAGTTGACGAGGGTAAAGCAGTGGATGTTGTCTATATGGACTACAGTAAGGCCTTTGACAACGTTCCGCACGGAAGGTTCAATCGTTAGGTATTAATATTGAAGTAGTAAAATGGATTCAACAGTGGCTGGATGGGAGATGCCAGAGAATAGTGGTGGATAACTGTTTGTCAGGTTGGAGGCCGGTGACTAGTGGTGTGCCTCAGGGATCTGTACTGGGTCCAATGTTGTTTGTCATATACATTAATGATCTGGATGATAGGGTGGTAAATTGGATTAGTAAGTATACAGATGATACTAAGATAGGTGGCGTTGTGGGTAATGAAGTTGGTTTTCAAAGTTTACAGAGAGATTTAGGCCAGTTAGAAGAGTGGGCTGAGCGATGGCAGATGGAGTTTAATGCTGATAAGTGTGAGGTGCTACATTTTGGTAGGAATAATCCAAATAGGATATACATGGTAAATGGTAGGGCATTTAAGAATGCAGTAGAACAGAGTGATCTAGGAATAATGGTGCATAGTTCCCTGAAGGTGGAATCTCATGTGGATAGGGTGGTGAAGAAAGCTTTTGGTATGTTGGCCTTTACAAATCTGAGCATTGAGTATAGGGGATGTAATGTTAAAATTGTACAAGGCATTGGTAAGGCCGAATTTGGAGTATTGTGTACAGTTCTGGTCACCGAATTATAGGAAAGATGTCAACAAAATAGAGTACAGAGAAGATTTACTAGAATGTTACCTGGGTTTCAGCACCTAAGTTACAGAGAAAGATTGAACACGTTAGGTCTTTATTCTTTGGAGTGCAGAAGGTTGAGGGAGGACTTGATAGAGGTATTTAAAATTATGAGGGGGATAGATAGAGTTGACATGGATAGGCTTTTTCCATTGAGAGTAGGGGAGATTCAAACAAGAGGACATGAGTTGAGACTTGGGGGGCAAAAGTTTAAGGGTAACATGAGGGGGGAATTTCTTTACTCAGAGTGGTAGCTGTGTGGAATGAGCTTCCAGTAGAAGTGGTAGAGGCAGGTTCGGTATTGTCATTTAAAGCAAAATTGGATAGGTATATGGACAGGAAAGGAATGGAGGGTTATGGGCTGAGTGCAGGTCAGTGGGATTAGATGAGAGTAAGCGTTCGGCACGGACTAGAAGGGCTGAGATGGCCTGTTTCCATGCTGTAATTGTTATATGGTTCCAGGCCAGTATGTTGCGCCATACAGTCCCTTTGGGTGTAGTTAGAGTTGGCTGCTTTGTGAGGTGGCATCCCTGGGATTTAGTTCGATACATTAGAAGGCATCTATAAAAGAATAAAGTAACTCAAATCAGATATAAGTCTAGTAGAGCAATGCCAACTAGCAAGGCAGGAGACTAGAGAATGGATAAGTGCAGAAGCCTATTAAAGCATTTAGAAGTAATAGGTCACATGATTATAGCTATAAAAGTATCAGATGTTTAAATTGAAGTTAAATTCAGAGATAGAATTGCCTCTGAAGAGTGAGCCAAGCCTGCATGAGACAGGAATACGAGGAGACTACTCAGCCCCTCAAGCCTTCCCTGCTGTTTATTAAGATGACTGATCTGATTTCTGGTCTCAGCAGTACTTAAACATACCCGATAAACCCTGATTCCAGTGTAATCCAAAAATATATCTAAGCCTTAAGCATACTTTGTCACACAGAATCCACAGCTGCCTGGAGTAGAGAATTCCAAAGATTCATCCCCCTGAATGGATAACCCTTTATCCTAAGACTGTGCCCTCTAGTTTTTGGTTCCTTTACCAGTGGAAGTTGGGTGGCCGGGTGGAGATACATCTCTATCAAAGGAGGTGTAAGGTGCTCTTTCCCTCCTCTAAACTGCAGGACACCCTTGAGCAAGGTGTAGCGCCCAGTTAGCCCCCGGATCAGGGTCATGTGAAGCCATGGGTGCAGGTGGTGGATGGTCGTACGAGCAGCTGGAGCATATCATAAGTCCTGGTTTTGTGACCACTGATGCCAGGCAGATAATCTCTGCAGAGTATTGATAATGGCTGAGGACATTCATCTTGTAAAGACACTGCCCAGAAGAAGGCAATGGCAAACCAATTCGGTAAAATTTGCCAAGAACAGTTATGGTCATGGAAAGACCATGTTTGCCCACGTCATACAACACGGCACATGATGATGATCACCAGTGGAAGCATACTCAGCTACAAAGTCGCATGTTCAATAAATATACCCTGTATTCTGCTAACGTGCAAAAGGAACACATTAAGGCAGTATTTTTGGAGAGAAATAAACAGCTAAGGCTTTGGGCCAAAACTAAATTCATTCTGCCCAATCCCCTCAGTTTTTCATAAAACAGTCCTCTCATTCCTAGAGTCAACTGGTGAATGTTGGCTACATAATCTTTAAGCAGAGCTATGTAGGAGAAAATGTTCATGAAATGTGCATGTTTAGTACAGTTCTAAGAAAAAATTGTAATACATTAGTAGTTTCATTGAAAATTGTAAAGTGACAGTGCACCCAAGGCAAATTTGGGGGTAATTTTCAGAACACAACTTAATAGTGTTCACTTTTTTAATAAGAAAGATGGGAAACGTCTGTAAAACATAATGATAAGTACAGATGTCAATTGACTAAATTTATATTAAGAAGAATGAATAAATTTTGCTTAAAATGGTTCCCAAATATAAACTAAGACATTCTTACTGCAAGAAGAGGTAGGCTGGTTTGGAGGTTCACTGAGATGGGTAGAATTCAAAGTGTTGGACTTCAGTTTTGAAGATACAGTTGCCATAAAATAAAGAAATAGCCTTTCAGAATTGCAGATGAATCGTAAATAATTTATAGTCCTTTTGAAGTGCAGTGTCCATTGGCATTGAGCATGGCAGCACAAAGCAGTCCCTTTGGTCCACCTAGTCCATGCCGAGCTATTGCTCTACCTAGTCCCATTGACCTGCAGCTGAGCCACAGTCTTCCACGCCCCTCCAATCCAAACTTCTCTTAAATTCTGGAAATCAAACCCACTTCTGCTGCAGCTTGTTCCACACTCTTACCAACCATCTGAGTGAAGATCACCCACATGGTCCCCTTAAATATTCTGCCTATCACCCTTAACCTGTGACCTCTAGTTCTGGTATAGGACGGGAACCAATATCCTGGTCAGGGGGTTCACTGGTGCTTCTTGGGAGAGTTTAAATTAGTTTGGCAGGGGGGTGTGAGCATCTGGTCAGTAATGGAGGGATGGAGAGGAAGGTAGATGGCAGGGCCAATAAACACAATGTAATTAATACAATGGAGTGGATAGTTTGAAGTATGTGTAGTTAAATGCTCAGAGTATTATGGCTAAATGTGATGAACTTAGAGCATGGATCAGTACATGGAATTATGATAGTGTGGTCGTTGCTGAGACTTGGTTGAGAGAGGGCAACAATGGGTGCTTAATGTCCCAGGGTTTCAATGTTTTAGAAAAGATAGGGAGGTAAAAGATGTGGAAGAGTTGCACTACTAATCAGGGACAATATCGCAGCTGCAGTAAGAGGGGACATAATGAAGGGCTCATCCACTGAGCTTGTGTGGGTAGAATTTAAAAATAGGAAGGGTGCAATCACTTTCATGGGTTTGTTCTACAAAACCCCCAATAGCTACCAAGACATTGAGGAACAGGTATGCGGGAAAGGTGCTAGCATGGACAGAAGATTGGCTGACGGACAGGAGGCGAAGAGTGAGTGTAAAGTGGGCTGTTTCTGGTTGGCTGTGTTGCTCAGTGGTGGTTGGTGTTGGGACCACTTCTCACGTTATTTATCAACGATTTGGATGACAGAATTTGCAGGTTGAATTGGTGGTGAGGACTGGAATATAAAAGCAAGGATGTAATTCTGAGGCTGTATAAGGCATTGAAGTGGCCTCACTTAAAGTATTGTGAGCAATTTTGGGCCCCTTATTTAAGAAAGGATGTACTGACCTTGGAGAAGGTTCAGGGGAGATTAACAAGAAAGATTCTGGGAATGAAAGGGTTATCAAATGAGTATCCATTGAAGACTCTGGACATGTACTCATTGGAATGTAGAAGAATGAGGGGAGATCTCATTGAAACCTACCAAATGTTGAAAAGCCTAGGCAGAGTGGATGTAAAGAGGATGTTTCCTTTGGTGGGGCCAGAGGGCACAGCCTCAAAACAGAGGGACATCCACTTAGAACTCAGATGAGGAATTTCTTTAGCCAGAAGGTGGTGAATTATGGAATTCATTGCCACAGACAGCTGTGGAGGCCAGGTCACTGGGTATATTTAAGCCAGAGGTTGATAGGATCTTGGTAAGTCGGGGCGTGAAATGTTATGAGGAGAAAGCAGGAGAATGGGATTAAGAGGAAACTGGATCAGCCATGTTGAAGTGGCGGAGCAGACTCCATGGGTGGAATGGCCTAATTCTGCTCCTATATCTTTTGGAATTGATGGCTTGTGGCCAAGTTTGCAGATGATACAAAGATAGGTGGAGGGATAGGTAGTCTGCAGAAGGACAGGCAAATTGGGAAATGGGCTAAAAAAAAGTAGTAGATGGAATATAGTGTAGAGAAGTGAGTATATTTAAAGCAGAGCTTGATAACTTTTCAATTAGTCAGGGCGTCAAATGTTTCAGAGAGAAGGTAGGAGAATGGGATTTAGAGCAATAATAAATCAGCCATGATGGAATGGCCTAATTCTGCTCCTATGTCCTATTAAGGAAAAGAATGAAAACAATAGAGTTGTTGGTGTCATGGGGGACTTCAACTTCCGTAATATAAACTGGGACCTTCTTAGTGCAAGAGGATTAGATGGGGCAGAATTTATTAGGTGCATCCAGGAGGGTTTCGTAAATGAATATGAAGCAAAGGAGCTGTATTGGACCTGGTGTTGGGTAATGCAGTGGATGAGTTGTTAGGAGGCAGTGACGATAGTTCCTTTAGTTTTAAGGAGCTAGGTAAGGACCTAAGTATGGACTTTGTAGGAGAGTGTTCAAGTTCAAGTTCAGTTTATTGTCATTCAACCACACACATGTACACCACCAAACAGAACAATGTTCTCTGAACCAAAGTACACAACACAGTACATATAACTCACACGGATAACACATAAAGTAATATTACCATAAATAATAAGGTGCATATATGATACAAGTTTAAAAAATAAACAGTATAACATTTCTGGCATTTCATATGTGATGACACCTGTGTGGTGGCAAGAAGTTCAGTAGCCTGGGGAAGAAAGCTGTTTCCTGTCTTATCAGTTCTTGTCCTAGTGCTATGGTACCTCTTGCCTAACAGTAGGGGGGTGAAAGAGGTTGTGGGACGAATAGGAGGGCATTGAGAATGCTAAGGGCCCTGCATACACAGCGCTGCTAATAAATATCTTTAATGGGTGGAAGAGAGACCCCAATGATCCTCTTAGCGGTCCTTGCAATCATTTGTAGGACTGGTGGTCAGATGCCTTGTAATTTCTGTACCAACTGGTCAGGATATTCTCGACAGTGTTCCTGGAAAAATTAATTAAAATGGTGGCGTGGGGCCTCAATCACCTCAGGTAACAGTGCTTTCTTGACCAAAGAGGTGGTCAAGAAATGGACCAGGTGAGATTATCTGTTAGATGCACTTCCAGAAACTTGGTGCTCCTAATTTTCTCCACAGAGGAGCCGTATATGTGTATTGAGGGAGTAGTCAATCTGCACCTTCTAAAGACCACAATTATCTCTTTAGTCATGTCCACATTGAGACTCAAGTTGTTGTGCTTGCACCAGTCTACCAGCTACTCTACCCTCCTGTCTGTATGCCGTCACGTCGTCATTGTTGATGAATAATAAATTGGAGCCAGGTACATTGTGACAGCATTAGGCAAGAACTATTGAGAGTTAATTGGGAACTGCTGTTTTTGGGCAAGTCCACATCCGTCATGTGGAGGGTGTTTAATGACCAACTGCGCAGGGTACAGTAGAGGACGGGTTTTCCAGTCAGACAGTAGGACAACAGTGGGCAGGTGAGAGAAGCTTGGATGTCAAGGGAGGTAGTGAATTTAGACAAGAAGTAAAAGAAAAGTATATAAATTGTACCAAGCTGGAATCAAACAGAGCCCTTGAGGATTATTAAGAAGCCAGAAAAGAACTCAAAAAGGTAAATAGTGAAGCCAGAAATGCCATGGAACCCCTCAGGAAGTAGAATTAAAGAAAATCCCAAGGCATCATGTACATACATCAGGGGCAAGAGTATAACTAGGAAGAAGGTAGGTCCACTCAGGGATAAAGGTAGGAACAGAGATGTGGGTGAAGCCCTTAATGAGTACTTCACACAAGTATTTACCAAGGAGAAGGATTTGGAGAGTAGGGAGATCAGTGCATTGAGTGTTAATAATTTAATAGGAAAAGAGGAGATAGTGTTGGGTCTCTTAAGTAGCATTAAGGAGAATAAGTCCCCAGGGCATGATAGGATATACCCAGGTTATTGAGAGACACAAGTGAAGAGATTGCTGGAGCCTTGATCAATATCTCTGTGTCCCAGAGGACTGGTGATTAGTTAATGTTGTTCCATTATTCAAGAAGGGAACCAGGGACAATCCTTAAAACTATAGACTCCTGAGTCTCACATCAGTGGTAGGGAAGTTACTGGTGAGAATTCTTAGAGATAGGATTTATAAGCATTTATGGCCTAATTAGGGAGAGTTAGCATGGCTTTGTGCAAGATAAGTTGTGTCTTACTGCATTGAGTTTTTTGGTGAGATAGCGTGGATGATTCATGAAGCTGTGGATATTGTCTGCGTGGATTTTAGTAAGGCACTTGACAAGGTCCCTCATGGGAGGCTCAGGGAGAAGATTAAAGTTTTCTCTTTATTCTTACAATCTTATTCATCTTTCCTGTAGTTAGATGACCAGAGCTGCACACAGACTCCAAATCTGTCTTCACCAACACCTTATACAACTTCAATATAACATCCCAACTCTTGTACTCAGACCTTTGATTTATGAAAGCCAATGTGCCAGAAACTCTCATTAAAACCCTATCTACCTGTAATGCCACTTTCAAGAGAATTATGGATTTTTTTTTCCAGTTCCCTCTGTTCTTCTACACACCTCAGTGCCTTACCATTTGCAGTGTATACTCAGTGGCCACTTTATTAGGTACTTCCTGTACCTGGAAAAAGTGGTAACTGAGTGTATGTTCCATAGTTCAATAGTTTAATTTAATATCAGAGAATGTATACAATGTACAACCTGATATTCTTACTCTCCACAGATCCTTGAAACAGAAAAAAACCCAAATAATGAATGACAGAAAAAAGATGTAAGAAATTCAAAGCCCCCTGCCCCCCCCACACACAAGCATCATCATCCTCACCTTTCCCTCTCACCCAAATTATTCTAGCATAAAACATCAGCAATCCCACCACCCACCATGCCAGCAAAAGCAAAAACCGCAAAGAGAGATGATGGTCTACAGTCCATCAAAAATTAACTGTTCACTTCAACATTCCGACATCCCACAGGCTGTCTCTCACTAACAAGAGAGAGGTAGAGCGACAGGAGAGACAACAGTCACTATTTCGATGCTGCAGTCAGTCTGAAGTGTTGCTTTTTATATCTCAAGCTCCCTGGCTTGAGAATCAGCAAATCATTTACTGAGTGCAGAGCCCTCCATCAGCCACTCGCGCTGTCTTTGATGTTCCGGCTCCCGCTGTGCTTCAGTACGCGACACCAGTGAGAATTCGTGTCACAGGGCTGTGCGGTACCAAAGTCACTGACTTCTAGCCAAACGTGGACATACTGAAACACGGGCAATCAGTGTGGTCTTTTGCTGTTGTAGCCCATCCACTGCAAGGTTCGACATGTTGTATGTTCAGAGATGCCCTTCCACACACCACTGCTAAAATGCGTGGTAATTTGAGTTACTGCCTTCCTCTCAGCTTGAACTAGTCTGGCCATTCTCCTCTGACCTCTCTCATTACAGGGCATTTTCACCCACAGAACTGATACTCACTGGACGTTTTTGTTCATCGCACCTTTCTCTGTAAACTCCAGAGTTGTGGGTGAAAATCTTAAGAGATCAGCAGTGTATGAGATGCTCAAACCGCCCTGTCTGTCACCAACATTCACCCCATGGTCAAAGTCACATCATTTACAGCTCCTCTCCATTCTGATGTTTGGTCTGAGCAGCAACTGAACCCTTTGATCATATGAACCCTATGCTTTCATGCATTGAGTTGCTGTCATATGATTGGTTGATTAATATTTGCTTTAATGATCAGGTATACCTAACAAAGTGGCCATTGAATGTAAGTCCTGGTTTGTTCTCCTAGACTGCAACACCTCACGCTTGTCTGCATTAAATTCCACTTGCCATTTTTCAGCCAGTCCAGATCACATTGCAAGCTTTGATAACCTTCTTCACTGTCTACTACCAGCCTTAGTGTCATCTGCAGATTTGCTGATCCATTTTACTGCAATATCATCCAGATCATTGATATACTGTAGGTGACAAACATCAACTGACCCCACACCGATAGCAGCAGCACACCTTTAGTTACAGACCTCCTGTCAGAGAGGGAACCAATCTACTACAACTTTCTGGCTTCTCCTATGAAGCTAATGTCAAATCTAATTTACTACCACATCCTGAATGCTAAATAATTCAACCTTCTTGACCAACCTGCTATGCAGGACTTTGTCAAAGGCCTTGCTGAAATCCATGTAGACAACATCTATTGCCTCTCCTTCATCAACTTTCCTGGTAATCTGCTTGCAAACTCTTAAGACTGGTTCATCGTAACCTGCCTTACACAAAGCCATGTGCCTATCTCTAATCAGGCCCTGTCTATTCAAATACTTATTTATCCAGTCCTTTAGAGTACCTTACAATAATTTACCTACTGCTGTTTGTAAAATCACTGGCATGTCATTTCCTAGTGTTTTCTTAGAACCTTTCTTAAACAGCAGAACAACATTACCTCATCAAGGAAGTGCAGTAGTCAGTTTGCATGCAGCAAAGTACCACTAAACATCGTACTAATGACCTTGATAACATGTTTTAATGTTATTACTCCAAAAATAAATATTAGCTAAAGCCTTCCTACGTTTTTGAAATCTTTTATGTCCACCTAGAAGTCATATACAAATGTTTGTTTGTAGTTTAACAGCTCATTCAACTGGAATGCTAGCTGGGCAAGTCATTTTGTAGGATGTTTCAGAGAACAAATAAGTATGAATAATGATAATTTCTGTGTTATCTTATAAAGTTACTTAGTTGAGGTTTATTGTCATATGCATTAGTGCATGTATGAAGTACTTATTTGCAAATGTATCACAGGTACATAGCACCATAAAAGCATTCACAAGAAAAACGAATTATACACAAATTACAGATAACTCTTTTACGAAAAACACAATTAGAACAAAGCTTTCAGTAAGATGGCAACGTGCTCAGGCGCAGTGGCTTCTACAGGCCCAACCAAAGGTGTTATTGTCTTTTGTGGACATATTGCAAGACCCTATTGGACATTAAGAAGTTAGGGTACTGCAGGTCTGCCCCTTCAGCGAGTTGCTGGTTGATGGAGAAACTGAAGCAGCTGGAAGGTGCTGATCGTGCTGCTGCCTGTGTCATAGAGGCGTCAGAGGAGTTGGTGCACAAAGACAGTGTGGAGTCTTACAGCCAGTGATTATTGTAATTGCTTTTGTTGTGATCGCAAGACCCTTTTGGGCATTGTTAATGTGGAGTGCTACAAATTCAATCTGCTGATTTATTGGCTGATGGTGGGGGAGCTGCGTGGTCTCAGTTATAGTGAGCTCTAGGCCTCAAGCCGCGGTGTAGCTTGGTTAGTGCTGCCCAGGAGAAAAGTTTTTTGAGTCAGTGTGGTGTTCTGGGGCTGGTGTGGTGTGCTGTGTCCAATTTGTAGTCAGTATTCGATCAGCAGAAGGCAAGCCATATTGTGTTTGACTCCAGATTGCTGCAACATTCATGGACTCCAGGTCTTGAACTATATATTTTTGTGTATGACTATATTACTGATGTCTTACATGTGCTGTGTGCTGTGTTTGACTGTTGGTACTGTGTTTCGCACCTTGGTCCCAGAGCATTGCTGTTTTGTTTGGCTGTATTCATGTATGGTTGAATGACAATTAAACTTGAACTTTAAAAGAAAATGATGTCAGTTTTAGTGCAAATAGATCAGGATGGTCACAGTATTGCCAAAGTGTCTATCCAAGGATTGTCACCTAGTTTGTGAATTCCCAAGATCAATGCTGTCTGGAGCTTAGCTGCTAGTAGGGTCACCCATGACAGTAAGGTCAAGGAGGAAGTTCCAGACAAAGAGCGATCCAAACAAGACCTCAGTGGTGGAGCTGGTGGAAGATGATGACCCATCACAATGGCAGTGAAAAGCGGAGGAAGGCTGCAGCAGTGATGGGTCCCCATTCATCTTGTGTTCCGTGCCACTGGGCCCTGACCCTGATCTGTCAAGTTCCATTCGGTGGCTGCCCATGCATCAGCCTCCTCACTTTAGGCAAAGTCACACTGGCATTTTCCATTAAGAGAGTCCACCCTAACATCCTGGGTCAGCCTCTACAGCTACCTGAACACCCACTAACAGACAACCCCTTAGGTGAACATCATACTCAACTCGAGTGATCACACCACTACAATGCAGTGGTGATTCGCATTTTGCAGTTTGGTTCAAGAACAGAATGAAGTAGTTGTTCTTGAAATTGGTGATGGGGGACTTAAAGCTTTTGTACCTCCTGCCCAGTGGTAGCCATGGAGATCGTTGATGATAGAGATTTGTTCTTCTGTAGGTACTATCGGTGGTGGAAGGGATGCACCCATAATATATTGGACAGAGTCCAGAACTCTCTGCAGCTTCTTGCATTCCTGTGCATTCATATTGCCATTCCATACCATGATGCAATCAGTCAGAATACTTTCAACCTAATATCTGTCGAAGTTTGTTAGTATATTCACTGACAGACTGAACATTGTGACCTAAGAAAGTAAAGACTTTGATGCATTTATGACTGCATCTATGTGCTGGGCCCAGGACAGGTGATCTGACATGTTAATACTCTGCAATTTAAAGCTGCTGACGGTCTCCACAACCTTTTCTCCAGTGTCGACTGGCACCTGTTCTCCCTTCTTCCCATTCCTGAACTCAACAATGATCTCTTTAGCTTTGCTGATATTGAGTAAGAGTTTGTAGCTATTGCACCATTCAACATGGTATCCATCCCAAAACGCTCCAATAAGCTGACTTGCTGCCATCTGTGATTCCTCCAATAATAGTAGTGTTGTCAGCAAATTTGAAGATGGTGCTGGACCTCTGCTTAGCCACACAATTGTGGGTATAGAGAGTAGAACGGGGGGCTAAAGTGCAACCTGAGTTGCACTTTTGTTCATGATCACTGAGTAGGAAGTTATGAACTACATATGTTTACTATCAGGTTATTGCTGCCAAACTAATGTGCTAATTGCAGCTACCTATATTGTAATTAAACTCAGATCTTGACAAATTATATTAAATAAAGAAAACAGTAATTACAGCTAACAACAGCTAGTACTTTGAGAGTTGGTCTCATTTGCTGAAGACAGAAATATTGTACAATTTGTTTTTAAAGTAATCCTCAAAAGCTCAGTTGGCAGTAAGACAATTTCTTACATTTTTCACTGATCTCTATTATCAAACTTTTCCTTGGGTTCAAATCTGACATGAACCATTTTACTGTGGTTCTAATTTATCGTGAATGATGAAGAGCTAAGGGCTGATTTTTAAAGGGAAGTTCAAAATTGATTATTTTTAAATGAATTATATTGAAAGTAATTGTTTGAGAAGTCTTATGTGAGCCAGCAGTTCATACACCATGACAACAAGCCTCATTCCAACGTTCCTCGTGTATATACAGTTGGCCCTCCTTATCCGCGAGGGATTGGTTCTGGGACCCCTCGCGGATGCTCAAGTCCCTTATTCAAACTGTCTCAATGCGGTGGATCTTAGGACCCAGCGGAACCCGAGACCTTATTTAACCTTAATGCAGTGGACGTTAGGATCCGGCGCCAGAGCTCTGAATCCACAGTGTTTCTGTTCACAAAAATAATCACGATCACGTGAAAACAAAGTGGAAATAATAAAGCGATCAGAAAAAGGTGAAACGCCATCGGTCATTGGAAAAGTGTTAGGCTACATCGGTCAACAATCGGAACAATTTTAAAGGATAAAGTGAGAAAAGCTCTGCCCCGATGAAAGCTACAATTATTACTAAGGAATGCAGTGGTTTAATTATTGGGTTTTGGGGTTTTGGGTTTTTGATCCTCCACGTCAACCCGGCACGGTGGAGAGCGCACTCGAGAGCGGTCTGTCACTGGATCGAACTCGGAAACTTCCGTTCCCAAGCCCGGTACTGAAATATACATTCCTAAGTGTTTTATATGCATAGAAAGGTAAAATATATACTATATACTGAGACAAATGTTTGACTAACTGATGCTAAATAATACCGAATGTACCTGTTCCGACTTACTTAGTAAGAGAACTTACGATTTTTTTCCCATCCCAATCCATGATAACCCACGCACATCCTCTCATATACTTTCTCTCTCTCTCTCTTTTAATCTTTTTATTAGTATTAAAAATATTATGAACAAAATACAATTAAAATATTAATAATGGATTACAAACATATAAACTCCCATTACACATGAAGGAATACATAAACAATGAATACAGTATAAGTAAGCTTTCCCAAACATAAACCATATAGTATATATATGAACAAGGTAAGTCTAGATATTCCATAATATATAATATAAAAAAAAGAGAAAAAAATATATAAATCTATATATGAAAGTTAACTAATCTACTAATCTAATATCTAAGAAAAAAAAACAAAAAAGGAAGAAAAAACTAAAAAAAACTAAAAAAAAAAGGAAAAAAAAGGGCTGTTCATAATATCTCACAAGCATACATAAACATCAATGTCGTCAACTCCGATCCTCTCAACATACATACGATTAAAGCTGAAAAAACCAATAAGCCTGGCACAGGGCCATTACATCATATGAAAATATTGAATAAATGGGCTCCATATCTTTTCAAATTTAATAGAAGTATCAAATACAGCACTTCTAATTTTTTCTAAATTTAGACATAACATAGTTTGAGAAAGCCAATGAAATACCGTGGGAGGATTAATTTCCTTCCAATTCAACAAAATAGATCTTCTAGCCATCAAAGTGAGAAAAGCAATCATTCGACAGGCGGAAGGAGATAAGTGAAGTGAGCCCATCATCGGTAAACCAAAAATTGCGGTAATAGGATGGGGTTGTAAATCAATGTTCAGTACCGCCGAAATAATATCAAAAATATCTTTCCAATATTTTTCCAAAATCGGACATGACCAAAACATATGAGTTAAAGACGTGATTTCTGATTGACATCTATCACAAATAGGGTTTATATGAGAATAAAAATGAACTAATTTATCCTTGGACATATGGGCCCTATGCACAACCTTAAATTGTATTAATGAATGTTTGGCACATATAGATGATGTATTAACTAATTGAAGAATTCTATCCCAATTCTCAATAGGAATAATAAGATTAAGCTCTCTTTCCCAATCATTTTTGGTCTTATCAAAGGGCACTGAACGTATCTTCATAATTATATTATAAAGTTTTGATATAAGCCCTTTTTGAAAAGGGTTTAATTCAAACAAACTCTCCAAAATATCTGAATGAAGGAAATTTGGGAATGAAGGACGTACCGTACTTAAAAAATGCCTAACCTGTAAGTATCTAAAAAAATGAAATCTAGGCAATTATATTTATTTGCTAATTGCTCAAAAGACATAAAACAGTTGTCCAAAAATAAGTCAGAAAATCTTAATAATCCCTTAGTTTTCCAAGCCAAAAAAGCTTGATCTATAATTGAGGGGTGGAAAAAACAATTAGATACAATAGGACTATTTAACACGAATTGAGTCAACCCGAAAAATTTCCGAAATTGAAACCATATACGTAAGGTATATTTAACTATCGGGTTGTCGATTCGATTCGGCAATTTAGAAAGAGCAAAAGGGAGAGATGTCCCTAAAATAGAACCCAGAGCATAAGCAGATACCGATTTAGTTTCCAAACTCACCCAATGAGGGCCAAAAGGACCATCCCATTCTTTCAACCAACATATCAAATATCTAATATTAACTGCCCAATAATAAAATCTGAAATTGGGTAATGCCAACCCACCATCCTTCCTTGTCTTCTGTAAGTATATTTTACCTAACCTGGGATTTTTATTCTGCCATATATATGAGGAAATTTTTGAATCAACATTAGTAAAAAAGGATTTCGGAATAAAAATTGGTACCACTTGAAAAATATATAAAAATTTAGGTAAAATAACCATCTTAATAGCATTAATCCTACCTATCAGAGACAAAGATAATGGTGACCACTTAGTAAACAAGCCTTTAATCTGATCAATTAAGGGTAGAAAATTAAACCTAAATAATTCTTTATGGTTTTTTGTAATTTTAATCCCTAAGTAAGTAAAAGAGTCTTTAACTAATTTAAACGGTAAAATACCATAGTTTGGGACCTGTCTATTCAAAGGAAACAATTCACTCTTATTAAGATTTAACTTATACCCAGAAAACTCACTAAATTGAGCCAACAATGATAAGACTGCTGGAATAGATTTCTCAGGGTTAGAGATGAATAATAATAAATCATCTGCGTATAAAGATACCTTATGAATATCTGTTCCACGATTAATACCCAAAATATCCTGTGATTCTCTGATGGCAATTGCCAAAGGTTCTAAAGCGATGTTAAATAGTAATGGACTAAGAGGACAACCTTGTCTAGTGCCCCGAAATAAACGAAAAAATTGAGATCTTTGATTATTAGTAAACACCGAGGCTACTGGAGTTTGATATATCAGTTTAATCCAAGAGATAAAGGTCAGACTGAAGTTAAACTTCTCCAGCACATAAAATAAGTAAGGCCATTCAACTCTATCAAATGCTTTCTCCGCATCTAATGAAATAACACATTCTGAAGTATTGTGTGAAGGAGTATAAACAATATTCAATAATCTCCTAACATTGAAAAAAGAATAGCGATTTTTAATAAAACCGGTTTGGTCTTCCGAAATAATTTGGGGTAGTACCTTCTCCAGCCTGGAAGCCAGTAACTTGGAAAAAATCTTAGAATCCACATTCAATAAAGATATTGGTCTATAAGATGCACAATCAGTAGGGTCTTTATCTTTCTTCAGTATTAAGGAAATGGAAGCTCTATAAAAAGATTGAGGCAAATTCCCCAATCTAATTGCTTCTTCAAAAACCTTGCATAGCCAAGGAGATAGAGTAGCAGAAAAACATTTTAAAAATTCTACTGTGTACCCATCTGGACCTGGTGCTTTCCCAGAATTCATTGAGGAAATGACCCCTTTAATTTCCGCATCCGTAAACGGAGTATCTATTACTGAAAGATCATCAGATGATAGTTTTGGAAAATTCAAATTCCCAAGAAAATCACACATGGTATTATGATCCTGAGGGAATTCAGATTGATACAGGGAGGTATAAAAGTCTTGAAAAGACTTATTTATCTCATCATGGTTAACTGTCAAATCCCCGTTCTGCTGACGAACCATAGTGATTTGCCGTTTAACTGAAACATTCTTCAGCTGACTAGCTAACAGTTTTCCCGATTTATCACTATGTATATAAAAATCAGATCTGGTTTTCATTAATTGATTTTCAATCGGAGATGTAAGTAATAAACTATGTTCCATTTGAAGTTCAACCCTTTGTTTGTAAAGCTCCTTGCTAGGAGTAGTCGAATATTTCTTGTCAATCTCTTTAATTTTATCAACCAATAAAAGAGTTTCCTTCTTAATGCGTTTTCTCAGACCAGCAGAATAAGAGATAATCTGTCCACGTATATACGCTTTAAAAGTGTCCCAAAGTATTCCGCAAGAGATATCCTCCGTGGAATTAGTTGAAAAGAAGAAATCGATCTGTTCCTTCATAAATTTAATAAAGTCCGGCTCTTGCAATAAGGTAGAGTCAAATCGCCATTGTCTAGCACTTAAAGCTGTATCCGTAAAATTAATAGAAAGTTTTAATGGAGCATGGTCGGAAATAGCTATAATATCATAATTACAACCAATTACCGATGGAATAAAACAAGAGTCAATAAAAAAATAATCAATTCTCGAATAGGAGTGATAAACATGTGAGAAAAAAGAAAACTCTTTGTCATTAGGATGACGAAATCTCCAAATGTCAAAAACTCTGTCAAAAAGGAGTTAATACAAGTGGCCGACTTATTGGGTAGAGTCTGAATAAGTGTAGATTTGTCCATCAAAGGAATTAGACAACAATTAAAGTCACCACCCATTATTAACTTATATTCATTTAAATTAGGTAAAGAAGTAAATAAGGACTTAAAGAAATCAGGACAATCCACATTTGGGGCATAAACATTAACCATAGCAACCTTTTTATTATCGAGTAAACCCGTAATTAACAAAAATCTACCATTCAGATCCGAAAGGATATCATGTTGAACAAATGCAATAGAGGAGTCAATAAAAATTGAAACTCCCTTAACTTTGGCATTCGAATTCGAATGATACTGTTGACCCCGCCAAGACCTAAAAAAGCGATATTTGTCCTCCTTCCTCACATGAGTTTCTTGTACAAAAATAATATGAGCATTAAGTCTTTGGAATACTTTGAAAATCTTCTTTCGTTTAATCGGATGGTTTAATCCATTAGTATTCCAAGACACAAAGTTAATGGTTTGAGCCATGTTTCTAAAGTCATCCCTTTGGTATATAAAGGGTTAACCATGTTATAAACTCATGCACCCGGAAGAGGAACAAAAATAAAGAGCGGGCCTGGAAGTGACGACATCGTAGACATATTTGTAGTTCAAGAACAGCCCAAGTAAAAAAACTAAAACAAATTGATAAGAGAAAAATTAAAAAGGAAAACAGACCAACCCCCACCCCCACATGAAAAAGAAAAAAAGCCAAAATATGGCTAGAAAAAAGAAAAAATTAGACTAACTCTACCCCCATATCAGCGGCAGACCACTCCGTGTTTAAAGGATATATATAAAAAAAAACACCCGAACTTTAAGAACTATGATCACAGTACTAAAAACTACGCTTCTTAATATGCTGAGTTGTAAAGAAAAAGGGAATATAATCACTAAAAGTTTATAAATCGGGTTATAACCCAAACAAATCAAGAAGTATTTAAACTATGATAAGCGATGCATTATAGGAAGAAGAAGACGAAAAAAGAAACAATAACGCCATCTTAAACTAAACCAGTACTTTGCAAAAAACCATTATCTTGATATTAAACAAAAAATTCACTTCGAAAGGTTAAAAATATACCTTCAAGGGAACAAAAATAATAGACAAAAATATAGTATAGTAGTTAAAGTGTATAAGACAAAGCGATTAATATAACGAAAACACACTTTAACTTAAATATGAAGTATAGGATAAACCTACACCAATAACCAGAGACTAACCCTGGTTTAAGAAATCGAAAACCATCTTTCACGATCAGAATCACTCATTTAATGGAGAGTAGTAACTGTATCAGTAGGGAAGTTCTCCTCCAAATACTTTTTCGCTTCAAAGGTAGACAAAAATACTTTACGCGAAGCATTCAGGGGGGAGATCCTGAGCTTCGCCGGGTATAAGAGCGCAGGTTTTAGATTTTTCTCATAACATTCAGACATCAGAGGTTTAAAAAGCAGCCTTTTTTTCATAACTTCTGGGCTAAAATCTTGCACCAAACGAAAGCAATAATCACGAAATTTAATCATCCCAGCCCTTCGAGCTTCACGAATGAGTTGTTCTTTGTCGTGTACGTAATGAAATCGGATGATTACCACCGGGGGCTTATCTGAAACCGTCGGTGAACGACTCCAAATTCTATGTGCTCGGTCAAGTAGCGGAGGGTTTACTGGAAAAACCGACGGAAACGCATCTTTTAGAAATTGAGCAAAGTATTTCGAACGATCGCCTTGTTCTATGCCGTCTGGGAGACCAAGTATGCGTAGGTTCTGTCTTCTGGACCGATTCTCCAAATCGACACTCTTGGCTTTAAGTGTCTCCACCAGTTTAATAGTCAAAATTAAATCCTGTTGCAATTTTTCAATTGTCAAATCTCGTTTCCGAGCTTCTTCTTGCAACGATGTGATAAGCGCTTGCTGCTGGTTAATTACTGAATCCGTCTTAACCATATAATCTTGAAAAGCCTTTATATCTCGTTGAAAAGCCTGATGTTGTTCCTCAAATTTTTTATCCAAAAGCTCCATAAGCAGTTCATAAGTTAACTCAGTGCGTTGCGGTTGAGCTGGCTTCTTTCCATTACCGTTCGGGTTTCGCCCCGGTTCTCGTCCTTTGGATCTAAGAGCCATTTCTGTTTGCATATCTTCCAAAATTCACAATAAAATCTTAACGATAAGCCCGAGAAAGTAGCAAAAATCTTTTGGTGTAGGTAACAATAAGTTGAATAAGGATGATCAAAGGTTAAAAAAAGTAAAGGTTATGGAGCGGATCTGAAACAGTACTCACTCCATGAGCGTCTCCCGCTGACCTTCCTCATATACTTTAAATCATCTCTAGATTACTTATAATACCTAATACAATGTAAATGTAATTACAGAATAATGACAAGAAAAAAAAGTCTGTACATGCTCGAACAACGAGTGCTGGAAGAGCACTTCCAGGTTTTCGCGATTCGCGGTTGGTTGAATTCGCACATGCAGAATTTGTGGATAAGGAGGGCCGACTGTATTAAATAAGTGGAAACAAACGTAAATGGTAGCAAAGCTTCATTTGATCCACGATCCTGAACCACTGTGGATAACTTCACTCACCTCAACAACATTTGGATTTAGTTTCAAGGACTCGACAACTCTTGTTCTCACAAACACGAGGAAATCTGCAGATGCTGGAAATTCAAGCAACACACACAAAATGCTGGTGGAACACAGCAGGCCAGGCAGCATCTATAGGAAGAAGCACAGTCGACATTTCGGGTCGAGACCCTTCGTCAGGACTAACGAAAAAAAGAGATAGAGATTTGAAAGTGGGAGGGGGAGGGATTAAGGCTAAGAGGTGGGAAGTTGATTGGCAAAAGGGATACAGGGCTGGAGAAGAGTTATGGAAAGCAGAATTAGGCCATTCAGTCCATAGAGTTTGCTCCGCCACTCTGTCAGGGCTGATTTATTATTCAAGCATTTTGTACGATGATGGTGCTTTGCTCCCAGGGCAGCAACGGGTAGTACAAGACGACATTGGGCTCCTCATTAGGGACTTCCTGTACCTCATAAAGTGACCACTGAGTGCACGTTTGTGGTCTCCCACTGCTCTAAACTAGTGGTCCCCAACAACTGGGCCATGACACTATTTTCACCCAGAAAGTGGTGAGTACCAGGAATGAACTATCTGAGAAAATTGTTCAATCAGAATCACAGACAACTTTTAAGAGGTGTCTAGACAAACACCTGATGCCTGCAGTACTGAACAAGCCAAGTACTGGAAGTAAGGATTAAAATGGATGGTCTCCCTGGATGTGCCAGGCCAAATAGTTTGTTTCCATGCTCTGTGGCTCTAAAATTGAGGTTGGGGTAATAGAAGATTCTTCACAATGACGGAAGTGTGAAATGGACATTTGTATAGAACATTGTGGATTCTGTAGGTTATTCATTAGCTTTGTCTGAGTGAATGTAAATTTTGATCTTCAATGCATTTTTGATTAGTAAGTAACACTAATTTTTCATTGTTGGGAATGCTTTGACTATAAAATTATGTCATATTTAAAGTGACACTAAACCTGCAAGAAGTGTATTCAGCTGTGGTCTCTTTCAAACCATGTTAAGACTATAAAAAAATAGGAGCAGAATTAGGCCATTCAGCCCTTCAAGTCTGCTCCAGCATTTCATCATAGTTGATCCATTTCCCTCTCAACCCCATTCTCCTGCCTTCTCCCATAACCTTTCACACCCTGACTAATCCAGAATCTACTAACCTCCACCTTAAATGCACCCAGTAACCTGGCCTCCACATCTGCCTGTGGCAACAAATTCCACAGATTCACCACTTCTGGTTTAATGAATTCCACCTCATCTCCACTCTAAATGGACGTACCACTATTCTGAGGCTGTGCTTTCATACCCACTCTATCTCGGCCTTTCAACATTTGATAGGTTCCAATGAGATTTCTCTCTCCCCCTCCCCACCACCATTCTTCTAAATTCCAGCAAGTACAGGCCCAAAGCCTTCAATCACTGCTCCTATGATAACCCTTTTATTCTCAAAAGCATTCTCATGAACTTCCTCTGAACCCTCTCCAATGTCAGCACATTCTTTCTTAAATAAGGGGCCCAAAACTGCTCACAATATTTTAACTGAGCCAAATGAGGTATTTGAGTACAAGAAATGCGAGGAAACAATTAAGAAGGAAATCAGGAGAGCTAAAAGAAGGCATGAAGTTGCTCTAGCAGATAGGGTAATGAGAATCCGAAGAGTTTCTTCAGATGTTAAGAGCAAAAGGTTGGTAAGGGACAAACTTTGTCCTCTTGAATATCAGACTGGTCATCTATGTATGGAACCGCAAAAGACAGAGATTTTAAATAGATTTTTTTGCATTTGTATTTACTCAGAAGATGGACAGAGTCTATAGAAGCGATGCAAAGCTGCAGTGAAGACATGGGCTGTATACAGATTACAGAATGAGGGGGTGTTTTCTGCCTTAAGTCAAATTAGTGTGGATCAATCCTTCGGGCCTGACAAAGTGTTCCCTTGGGCATTGTAAAAGACTAGTACATAAATTGCAGGAGCCCTAGCAGAGGGATTTAGAATGTCCTTAGCCATGGGTGAGGTGCCGGAGGATTGGAGGATAGCTAATGTTGTTCCATTGTTTAAGAAAGGCTCTAAAAATTAAGCCAGTGGGCGTGATGTCAATAGTGGGTAAGTTACTGGAAGGTATTCTAAGGGACTGGATATATAGGTATTTAAATGGGCATGGACTGAATAAGGATAGTCAACATGGCTTTGTGCATGGTAGGCTATATCTAACCAAACTTATAAGAGTTTTTCAAGAAGGTTACCAGGAATGTTGATGAAGGCAAGACAGTTCATGTTGTCGACGTGGATTTTAGCAAGGCCTTTGATAAGGTCACAAATGGGAGGTTTGTCAAGAAGGTTCAGTCACTTGGCATTCAAGATGAGATAGTAAATTGGATTTGACATTTGTGGGAGAAGGCAAAGTGGTAGTAGCTGGTTGCTTCTGACTAGAAGCCGGTGACTAGTATACAGCAGAGATCAGTGTTGGGTCCATTGTTGTTTGTCATTTATATCAATGATCTGAATGATAATGTAGTAAACTAGGTCAGCAGATTTGCAGGTGACACAAAGATTGGGGGTATACAGGACAGCATGGAAGACTATGGAAATTTGCTGCGGGATCTGGGCTGAAAAGTTACAGGTGGAATGTAATGCAGGCAAGTATGAGGTGTTGCACCTTAGGAGGACAAACCAGGGTAGAACTTAACATGGTGAGGGATAAGAGTACTAAGGAGTGTGGTAGAACAAAGGGATCTGGGAATACAGATCCAAAATTACTTGAAAGTGATGTCAAAAGTAAATAGGGTCGTAAAGAGAGCTTTTGGCACATTGCCCTTCAAAAATCATGATTGAGTATCAGGAGTTGGGATGTTACGTTGAAATTGTATAAGACATTGGTGAGACCTAATTTGGAGTATTGTGTGCAATTTTGGTCGCCTACTGTACCTACAGGAAAGATGTCAATGAGATTGAAAGAGAGCAAAGAAAATTTACAAGGATGTTGCCAGGCTTGAGGACCTAAAGTTGTATAGGTTGAATATGTTAGGATTTTATTCCCTAGAGTGCAGGGGAATAAGGGGAGATTTGATAAAGATACATAAAATTATGAGGAGTTTAGATCGGGTAAACGAGTGTAGGCTTTTTCCACTAAGTTTGGGTGAGACTAGAATGAGCTGACAACAGAAGTGGTAGATCCAGGTTCAATTTTAACATTTAAGAGAAATTTAGATACGTGTTTGGATGAGAGGTGTATGAAGGGCTATGGTCTGGGTGCAGGTGGGTGGGACTAGGCAGATAGTTTGACATGGACTAGATGGGCTGAAAGGCCTGTTTGTGTGCTGTAGTGTGCTCTGACAATGGCCCTAAACTTGTGTACATTTACCTGTTCTTTTGTATTTACGTATGTATAAAAAATAATTCACTAAGATTAATAAATGTGGCTTAAATAGTGTCACCTTAACCAGACCCTGTATATAGCCAGCAATCTGTACCAGTCAACATGAGGATTTTTCACATGATGTGAACTTGTAGGCACTTTACCTTAAAGACAATATGTTTAGCATTGGAGGCTGTCCAAGTGAGATATACGAGGCTGATTTGTGGGATGAGAGGAAAGACACTTTGGGTCTGTATAGAATGTAGAACAGTGCAGCACAGTACAGGCCCTTCAACCCACGATATTGTACAACACCTTAATCTACTCCCTTCCCTCCTACATGGCCCTCCAGTTTTCTTTTCATCCATGTGCTTATCTAGGAGTTTCTTACATGTCCCTAGTGTACCTGCCTGGCATTGCGTTCCATTCATTTACCATTCTCTGTGCAAAAATAACCTATCTCTGACATTCCTCCGATACTTTACTCCAATCACCTTAAACTTGCAATCAGTGACCACTTTCCCCCAGCTTTTGAAGAAGAGCGTTCCTGTTCATTATTGCAAATAACTAATCAGCTAATCATGTGGCAACAACTCAGTGCATAACAGCATATGGACCTGGTGAAGAGGTTTAATTGTTGTTCAAACGAAACATCAGAATGGAGAAGAAATGTGATCTAAGTGACTTTGACCACAGAATGTTTGTTGGTGCCAGACGGGGTGGTTCGAGTATCACAGAAACTGCTGATCTCTTGGGATTTTCATGCACGACAGTCTCTACCAAAAATCATGTGGAAAAACAAAAAAAAAATCCACTGAGTGGCAATATTGTGGGCAAAAATGCCTTGTTAATGAGAGAGGTCAGAGGAGAATGGCCAGGCTAGTGGAAGGTGACAGTAACTCAAGTAACCGCATTTTGCACCGGTGATGTGCAGAAAAGCATCTCTGAATGCACAACACATCAAAGCTTGAAGTGGATGGGCTAGAGCAGTGGTCCACAACCACTGGTCCATGGCCCAGTTGTTGGGGACCACTAGTTTAGAGCAGTGGGAGACCACAAACGTGCACTCAGTGGTCACTTTATGAGGTACAGGAAGTCCCTAATGAGGAGCCCAATGTCGTCTTGTACTACCCGTTGCTGCCCTGGGAGCAAAGCACTATCATCGTACAAAATGCTTGAATAATAAATCAGCCCTGACAGAGTGGCGGAGCGAACTCTATGGACTGAATGGCCTAATTCTGCTTTCCATAACTCTTCTTTCACCACCTTTTGAGGAAGAGAACACTCCTCCCACCCCAACTGTCTTAAGTGGGTGCTCCCTTTAAACAGTAAACTATAGTTCTGGATTCTCCTGTCAGAGAAAACATCCTCCTCGTATCCATTCTGTCAATAGCCTTCAGGATCTTTTATGCTTCAAGTCTAGTCTAAATTTCAGATTGCTAAGCTTTTAAAATCTTTTATAGTGACTAAAGGCTGGGGCTATTTCCTGGTATCTCTGTTTGTAAAGCATTTTAAAACATGCATTATTAAATCTTTCTGGAAGCTGTGCAGTCATAGTTATGCAAAATGTTGCTGGACTAGTCAAGGAAATAAGATATCCTATTAATAAATGCTCGTTGATAGCTGGGCTGAGCAGTTAAGTAATGTATGTAGCATTGAAAACAATAACTGATGTGTAATTGTTTCATTTGGTTTATTTACAGCAGTTTTAAGCATTTTAGTCATTGTCACCCTAAGGGCACAGAAAGCCTGCAGGGATTGAGCTATCACATGACTCCTCAATCTTCAACTCTCGGTGGTTGAGGGGCTTGATCCTTCAATTGCGGCTTAGATTCATCAGGAGGCATCAACCACATAAAAATTCCACATTAATGCACAGAATAGCATCAGCACTACATGGTTTCAATCAATTGTACAAAAGCCTTTGACTCTGGCAAACCAAGAGAGACCTAACAAATTTAGCTGCCCTCGGAAATTTGTTTCCATTCTACTTCTGGTACATGATGGAATGAAAGCCATTGGTGCAAGCGAATAGATCCACCACAGTTCCAAAAACATTCTCCATATTTAACATAGCTATGTTGACCTTGCCTACAGCAAACTTTCCATTGGAATGCAGTTAACTAACAGGGAAATGCAATATTATTCAACTCTAGTAACTTCTATTTCAGAACCAACATCACACCTACTTGGGTCATCAGACTGCAGTTTGCAGGCAGTGCTTGTATATCCATCTCCGGAACTAGCTCTCAGCAAAAGCACACATTGATGGTGGTATTTATCACTCCCTCCGCTACACCAACATGACCTTTGGCCATTTGAGGATAAATGTTCAGCTCTTATCCTCTATCAAAAAGCAATTTATTTTTCTTCACCTTCCTCCATCCTAGCATCATACATTACAGCAGATCACTGGAGAGGTACCCCAAGACTGCTTTCGCAAAGTCTCCCAAATCCAGTGACATAGAAAGCATATGAGCTTTACCATCATCTCAGGCTGACATTCAAAGCATTAAGATTCTAACTGAGCACATTTCTAGTTCAGATTGGTGGGCGGCATTTTTCACAAGTCAATCACCAGACTCCTGAAATGGGTACAGTCGGCCCTCCTTATCCGCAGGTTCCGCATGCGCAGATTCAACCAACCGTGGATCAGGAAAATCTGGAAGTTCTCTCACCAGCACTCATTGTTTGAGCATGTACAGACTATTTTTTCTTGTCATTTTCCCTAAACAACACAGTATAACAACTAGTTATTATACGGGCAGTCCCCGTGTTATGAACTAGTTCCGTTCCTGAGTCCACCTTTAAGTCGGATTTTAAGTTGGAACAGGTACATCCGGTATTATGTAGCCTCAGTTAGTAAAACCTTTGTCTTAGTATATATTTTACCTTTCTATGCATATAAAACACTTAAGAAACACATGTATTTCAATAATTAAACCACTGCCTTGCTTAGTAGTAATTGTAGCTTTCATCGGAGCAGGGCCTTTCAAATGTTTCATTAAAATTGTTCCGATCGTTGACCGACTGTAGTCTAATGCTTTTCCAATGACTGATAGCATTTCATCTCTTTCCGATTGCTTTATTATAACATATAACAATTACAGCACGGAAACAGGCCATCTCGGCCCTTCTAGTCCATACCGAATGTACTACTTCCAATTTAATTTTCAATCGTGATTATTTTCGTGAACAGAAACACTGCGGATTCAGAGCTGTGCCGGGTCCTAAAGTCCACCGCACTGATATAGGTTAAATAAGGTCCAGGGTTCCGCTGGGTCCTAAAGACCACCGCATTGCGACAGGTTAAATAAGGGACTTGAGCATCCGCGTTTTTTGGTATCCACGGGGGGTCCCGGAACCAAACCCCGCGGATAAGGAGGGCCAACTTTACTTCAAGTTCCATCATGGCAAAAAGTTACCAGAAAGACAAGAAATAATTCATTGAATAAAAGATAGAATATTCATCTTGACTCATGGGAAATCCTGGCCACTGATTTTCTCAGAATGTAAATGGAGCATTCAAGATGTTTGACCCTTAGATTTTATTCTGATTTATTTAAGAGAGCTTTGAGCATCATCAGTCCTTTAAGGGCACATAAAATCTGCAGAAGTGGAGAAGGTCCTGCACGGTATAAATGATGCAGTGCTACCATTTAGTACATTACATTGGCTGGTAACTTCAAAAGTTTGTTGAGTGGATTTTTTTTTATATACACCTGATTCTGAGTATGCATTAAAGATGCCTTTCATCAGTCAAAAATTCTTGCACAACCATAAATAATGAATGTGTATTTCTCCATCCTTTTTCAGAATTGGAGAAAATCCCAATGGACTTGAGGGTTATCAAAGTACACTCAAAATTATATAATGTCAGGAAAAGGGTAATCAGACTACTCACTGATACCCAACAGATATATGTGATGGAAAAAGATCTAGTGCTCTCTCAATGTAAATAATGAATAAACTTGCGCTTGCAGCCGGGTACGGGTATCAATTATAACTGACGTTTTGATGACCACAAATTACACAAAAAATTAGTCATTACAGGTTTGGGCTTTCAAATAAATAATAGCTGAGGCAGCGGAAGAAATCTTCGCTTTATGGAACTAATACCACTTTTGGAATATTTAAAGTGAATTAATTTTATGTAACTGTACCCTCAATGATTTTGATATGGCAGATTGCTTAGAAATGTGTTTAGATGCATTGGATTATTGCTTAATTGATTACTAAATAATGTTGGCAGAAAAAGATCACCAAACTAAAATGTTCTTGTGCTGGATTGCAGGTGGTATGCTGGAAAACAAGCAAAATTGTTTTGATGACTTTCAACGTGCTGCTGAAATTCTCATCAAGGAGGGCTACACTACTTCAAAGAAATTGACCATTAATGGAGGCTCCAATGGTGGTCTCTTAGTCGGTATGCTAATTCATTTGTGTGTGGTTTAGTTCATAGTGAAATTTGTATATTTTTAGCTCTTTCTTGCCTCTTCCTAGGTAATTTTTATTTCTCGAGTCCAAAAAGAGCTTGTAGCTGTCAATAGTCTTTTAACTTTTTTCAGCACCTCTAACAATCAGTAAACATTATTTATTTATTGAAATACAGCGCAAATTAGACCTTTCAAACCACGCTGCCCAGCAACCCTAGCCTGATAGGACAATTTACAATGACCAATTAACCTATCAACCGATGAGTCTTTGAACTGTGGGAGGAAACTAGAGCACCGGAGGAAACCCACACAGTCACGGGGAGAATGTACAGACAGCAGTTGGAATTGAACCCTGGTTGTTATTATTATAAAGTGTTGTACTAACCACTATGCTACCGTGTTGAAAGCGCTTAATTCTTTTTTTAATAAATTGTTTGAAAAACCCTTACTAAAATAATCTTCTGTGATGCAGATTAATTAAAAGAACAAAGATTAAGTTATAGACAAACCATCTGTCTGCATTTATCAGTCAACATCAGTGTCCCATTCAAATGAATTGGATTTTACCATATCAACCAGCCATGGCTAGCACAAAGCAAAGTAGCTGGATGTAAAATTCTCCTGTCTCTCCCCCCACCCAATTCAGTACATATGAGATCTGCTCTAGGATTCAATGCTAACAATTGACATTAGATACATGGCATCAACCAGCTAGGTAACTCTTGACTTCTGCAGAGAACAGGCATGGCAGTCAGAAATGAACTCACCAACATACAACTGCTGGCTAGTGAGTAGTGGGACCCATCTATTCTATACTACCCACAACAAATGACTGTTGCTCACTTTTTCATGCTGGTGGAAACCAGGCTAATTACAGAATTTGCAAAAGGAATGTTTAAAAAAGAAATAAGAGACGAGGGTTCACAAGCTAAAGATTGTCAGCAATTAGGAAAGTAAATCCAAAAATATTTGAGCTGAAATAAAAGGCAGAAATGCTGGGAACACTCAGCAGATCGGGTACCATCGATGTAGACAATGTTTCAGGTTCAAGGCACTTCATTTTGAAGTGGAAAAGGAGAAAACAAATTAGTTTTCAGCAGCAGAGAAGGTGGAAGATTGACGGGTAGAACAAAAGAAAATATCTTTAATATGATAAGATCAAATTAGTGTAGCTCTTAAAATCTGATCCTGCATATCTGTCTGTATTGTGTGTTGCTAAGTAAGGCAGTGGGATGTGTCTAGCAGACCAGATTATGTTGAAAGAAAGAGAAATACTAAAACAAATGGATGACAGGCCAAAATCCAGAGTTCTGATGCACACAGAAAGTAGTGTGGCATGCCTAACATTGGAGAGTATGACACTGAGTCCAGCTTGGCACAATATGATCAGACAGAAGGTGAGGTGCTGTTTTTCAAGTTTAGACTGGACCTCAGTACAGGAGGCTGCAGACTGATGATGGGATAGTGAATTCATGTGGCAGACAACTAGAAGATCGGTGTCTCTTCTGCAGACAGAATATAGGTATCTTGCAAAATGCTCACCCAATTTGTACATGGTTCTCCAGTGTAAAGGAGCCCCATGTATTATGCTAGAATGGACTAAGTGCAAGTGATTCACCTGGACAGACTTTGTGTAGACACAACACCGCAAATGCCGGAACCTGGAGCCAAAAAAAAGCAAACTACTGAAAGAACTCAGCTGGCAAGGCAGCATCAGTAGGAAGAAAAGAATAATCAACCATATGTACTGAGGCTCCTGCATCAGGAATTTTTGTGGCCCTGGATGGATGGAAGTGAAAGAACAGATGCTGCACTCTAGCGTGTGCATAGGAAAGAGCCACAAGCTTGTGAGTTCCCATGGCATAGTGGACAGGGATTTGACTATATCTCATCTGTTTCTTGTATCTTACTCTTGCCCTCCTCTCCTGGACAGTGCAAGAACTGTGTTCCCTGGTCCTTGCCTTCCACCCATCAGCCTCTGCAGTCCAAGTTTTCTGTCACCTACAAACTTAGTTATCATTAGGAGGAGACAAGTGGCATGCAAAGGGATATTAGATAGGTTAAGTGAGTGGGCAAGAAGTTGGCAGAAGGACATGATGTGGAAATGTGAGGTTATCCACTCTGGAATGGAGGCTGAAAGTCAAATTATTATGAAATGCTGAGGTGCAAAGAAATCTAAGGTTCTGGTATATAAAACAAAGTTTGTATGAAGGTACAATATATAATTAGGAAGGCTCATTCAATGTTGCAAGGGGCATTTCATATGAATGTAGAAGGGACTTGAGGTAACTGCAGGGCACTGACGTGAAACTGCAACTGGAGCTCTGGTTAGATTTAAGGCCTCCAAATTCAAGAAAGGTGATACAGTAACATTTCCAATAACCCAGCATCCTTAGGACTTTGGTGCTGGATTAGTAGATTTTCTAGTCTATTGAATATTACTCCTGTTAAGACAGTAAGACATAGGAGGAGAGTTAGGCTGCTCAGCCCATCGAGTCTTTTCACCCATTCCATCATGAGTGATTTATCCCTCTCAATTCCATTTACCTGCCTCCCTTCCCCCCCCATCACCCTGTAATATTTTAGGCCCTTCCTAATCAAGAACTTATCAACCTTTGCTTTAAATATATTCAGTGAAGTAGCTTCCACAGCCATCGTAGCATCAAATTCCACAGATTCGCCAGCCTCTGGCTAAAGAAATTCCTCCTCGTCTCTGTTCTAAATGGCCTTCCCTCTATTCTAAGGCTGTGCCCTGTGGTCTTTCCACTATAGGAAGCATCCTCTCCACATCCACGCTATCTGGACCTTTCAATATTCTCTAGGTTTTAATGAGATTTCCCCCCTTCATTCTTCAAAACTCCAGTGAGTACAGGCCCAGTCATCAAATGCTCTTCATATGTTAAGCCTTGTATTCCCGGAATCATTCTCATGAACCTCTTCTGGGCCTTCTCCAGTGCCAGCTCCTAATTTCTTGGATAAGGGGCCCAAAACTGCTCGCAATACTCCAGAATGCATTCTGACAAATGCCTTATAAAGCTTCAGCTTCACATCCCTTTTATATTCTAGTCCTCTCAAAATGAATGCTAACATTCCATTTGCCTTCCTTACCACCCACTCAACCTACGTAGGAATCCTGCACAAGGACTTCCGAGTCCCTTTGCACTTCTGATTTTTAAATTTCCTCCGCAGTTAGAAAATAGTCTTTACCTTTATTCCTTCTCCCAAAATGCATGATCACTATATTCCATTTGCCACTTCGGAAAAAAGCCGAATTTGTTTTTATTACTCTTAATTTGTTTTTTTTGGTGTGTTGCATGGTAGTACGATTAATTTGCTACTGAAACCAGTGAGTTTAAAGGGAACCTGAGAAACAGAGCCACGGTAAGTTAAAAGAGAGCAAGGGGAACAGGGCCTGGGAGTCTTTAATTAAAGAATGAGAAGTAAGGCCCTGGTGAGTTTAGAGTGTGCTGAAAATAAGCCTCCAGTGAGTTTAAAGGGAACTGTCGCCCCAGTAAATGTAAAGTGAGTACAGGAAGCAAAGCCCCAGTGAACCAGGCCCCAGTAATCCAGAGGAAACTGGATAATTGATGCTTTATTGTACCTACGCTCATCCAGTACTGAGAGATTCACTACCTTGATTCCTAGAATGAAAGGATTAACATTGTGACGGAGCAGGTTGGCAATGCTAATTCTCCCACTAACCTTTGCCCAGTTAGTCACTCCTCCTCGTTCTGTCACTGCTCTAGTTTCTCCAATAGTTTACACACTTTGCCCTCCCGTTCTGCAGTTCTTGTGAGTTCACCATTCACACACCCCAACAGTAAAACAATCGCTGGCTTGGCTAATCAAAGCAATCCCTTCAGTTAACGTGCTCTACAGGTTTATAACTCACAAAAATGAGGATTCTAGACACTGGCATTTCAAACAGTTTCATTTATTTTCACTCACACCGTTGCATTGGTTTGTAGTCAGCGGAACGGCCCCAATTTTCACCCAGATAAATAATGCCTGGGTTACTGGGAGCAGTAACACCACTGGTGAGGAGGCATTATTCTTTTATATTTATCTGAGCACGTGGACACTGATCTATGGGTTTAACTAACGCATTTATTGTGGAATAAAACTGTAGGATATTAGAATCCCTGTTTAAGATGTTCCAATTCTGCATCTGAAATAATTATTATAGTCTGCTCACATGATTTCCCCACCTCTTCCCCCCACCCCCAGAGCAACAGTAGAATTTCTTGGTCCTTCTCATTCTGGCTTTGCCAGAGATATGTGAAGGTTGGAGTTGATGGTTAGTGAATAGTTATTGGAAAGTTAAAGACAAAGTGTATTGTGGCGAAAACCTCTTGTTTATTTGTGAATTTTTGTACATATGCTTTTTTCATTTGTCTACTTGTAAGTATTTTTCTTCACAACTTTTGGGAACTTTTGCACTTTTTCCACCTGTCACTAAATAAAATCCCTTGCACTAACGTACTGTTGCGGCTTACTATCTGTTTTTTTTCCAAATAGTGACCCTTGTTGGGCACGCTTACCCATACCCGATAATGAGGTGTGACGCAGATGAAGGACGTTATTCAGATTGGATAAATGTAAATTTGAGTATCTAAGAATGAAAAGTTATCCCATTAAAATATAAACATTATGAGAGAAATTGGCAGAATGGAAGCTAAGAGCATGTTTCCCTAGTGAATCTATCTGAAAACATGCAGCATGGTTACAGAAGGTCACATATTTGCTTAGGAAGAGTTCCTTCTTTGGTCAAAAACCTCTGAAATTCTTTTCCCCAGAGAGCTATAGAGTCAGAGTTATTGAATATATTCAACAAAATGATGGACATTTAAACTGCAAGTGGGTTGAAAGTTATGGTAAGGGAGTACCGTAGATTCCGTACTACAGAACGCACCTGATTAAAAGCCGCTGGCTCTAATTTTAGAAAGAAAATCAATTTTGTACTTGTACAAGCCGCACCGGATTTTAGGCCGCAGGTGTCCCACGTTGTAATATGAGATATTTATACAGAAAGATATTACACGTGAGGATTTTTTAACTTTTAATTAAATCCATATGGTAACATAAACAAATACATATTGCAAATGCTTTTTTCGAACCGTGCCTGTAACACGGCTACTTTTAAATATACATACGTATCGGTAACACACAAATTACGTTGCGTATACATTCCAATATCTCCTAACGACTGGTAAAAAAATATATACTGCAGCCTACCAGGAAAAGTTATTGATCGCCTTTAACTTAAAAGCAGCGTTTCGCGCTCGCCTAATGCCCCCACCTTCCCGTTTATCGCAAACCGGTATTTCCCACAAGACGCGGCGAAACCGGATGTGACGTCATAGTATCCCGGGATGTAGTACTTCTAACTTTAACTAGAAAATACTAACAAATGAATTACTAAGCGAAAATATTATAAACTAAATAACTGCCATAAAGGCAGCACAATGCTTTTCTTCGAATGTTTTCCATGTTGATGAGGGTGAGTACAAATGACTGATTTACAATAATTTAATTGTGAAAGTGCGCTTGATTTATCGTACAATTTCATTGGACCTCTGAACTACTCATCAATTTTATTGGTCTACTGTTACGAGGCAAAATGTTTTTGGCGGCATGAAAAAAAATCATGCATTAGCCGCACCGTAGTAAAGGCCGCAGTGTTCAAAGCTGTTCAAAATGTGGGGAAAAAGTAGCGGCTTATAATCCGACATCTACGGTAAGTAAGTGGAGGCAATGGCCAGGGACAGGATTGAGCAGTAGATTGTCTTACTATCTATAACTCTTGTGAGATGCCTTGGAACATATTGCTACATTAAATGTTTAAAATTTTGTTGTTAAAAGTTTCAATTGTATTCAAATAACATTTATTCTATTCCTTATCAAGAATTCTGTCTGTACATGCTTTAGATTACTCTTAAATTCTCTAAGTTATTTTTCCATTTCACTGTTTCTTTTTTATTCTCAGTCGATTTTCATCAGTTTCATACTGCTTTGTCCTTTCTTTAAACAGCAGCGTGTGTGAATCAGCGACCTGATCTCTTTGGCTGTGCGGTAGCGCAGGTGGGAGTCATGGATATGCTCAAATTTCACAAGTTTACCATTGGACATGCCTGGACCACTGATTTTGGCTGTTCAGAGTGCAAGGAACAATTTGACTACCTAATCAAGTAAGTAATGTATGGAATCTTTCTGAAAGAAATCAACAGTTGATCTTGGATTGACAGAATTTGAAAGGAAAGATTAGCTTTATTGTTAATGTCCAGCAACTCTTCCTGCAATTGTAAAATATGTGAATCTTCTGAACAAGATCATTTATCTTTCAACTGACTGACAGCTGCATGAGATTACTGGGAGATGAAAATACAGAGTTAGCGAAATACGCCTTAAAACATTTAGAATAAAAAGAGTACAGCTAAATTCATTTACCATTTTGATACACAAAAGTAACCTGTATGATACTGAAAAGAAGGAGATTTTTAATTTGAATTTTAATGATTACAATGAAGGCTATCAAAGTTAAAAACCAGTTTGAAATTCCAACACATTTTCTAAAATAATCAAGGAAATTATTATATTTTACCAAAACATGCAAAATATAGAATACTTGTAATATTTTATTTCCACATTATTTTTGGATATGCAGTCACTTCCAGTGAATTGGGACACATTGGAGCCAGTAAATTTTGGACCAAATAAGCAGCGATCCCAATGAGCTGATGTTTCATGGAACTAGTTAAAAAGGTTTAAAAAGACACACTGATTTTGACTGAGTACAAATTTTGCATTTAAATGAAAAGCAGAATATTTTAGAACACTACCAACACTACTGGTGGTTGTCCATTGTATACAACGATGGCAGGAAACCTGTGTGGGAGAGTTTTTAAAGTGGAAAGCTGTACCGCCATCTCAACCTCAGACGTCTGGGGCCAGTAGTACAAGAAGATGTCACAACTGGGGTCTTCCTTGGTTACAGTGGATGACCATGACTTCTGTGCCAGGTAATGCCCTTCACTCTCTGCAGAGCATTGCAGAAGCACTTTGCTGGCCATTGGATCTCACTGTTGATCTCATCTGCCCAGTCTGTTGGAGCCAATTTCGCCTGCTAGGACAGGCATGTCCCTGTCTCTCTGGAGTGAGACCCGTTGGCTACCCTCACCAGGTTTTGCCAGCCTGTTGAAACGGTATGCAAGGGTGTGGTTCCTCTTGGATGCAAACAACTGCTCTGATTCACAGGTGAGAACTGAGTGTCTGGTGGGGCCCCACCAATTGTATTGTTCAACATGATTGTCGATAACTTCAAATTTTTCAATGTTCTTAAACTGGCCTGTGGGGGATGTTTCTTATTCTGCCTGTTGAAAGTCACTTTGTCATGACTGGCTAGTTTAGAAACTGCAGCTGCTTTTCCCATTGGTTAGCTGCCTGGTGTCCAGTTTCAAATATCACAAGTATAAAATAGAATGTGGAAGGGGCTTGCTCTCTCTTCCTTTGTTTTAGGCAAGTGGTGCACATAACCACTGGGAAGGTGTGCCCTCTGTGCACTTCTAGCTGAGTATGTTTGTTGAATATTCAGCGTTGCCTTTTCTGTAACTTGGGCAACATGCATGTTTGGTCGGATTTTTACTGCTTGTAAATAAATGATTAATATACTTAATCGCAGTCAGTATTTTCTGTCTCACTCGCCAGACCCACGAACCTGTTTCAAAGTTACATTTTTTGTGCTGCTTTGTGCTCTGGCTATTTGAGCAGAAGTACATTTCTTTAGAAGGTTCTTTAAAAGAACAGACCCAGCATATGAGAGCTGCAGAGACCCAGGCTGGACAGATAATAGTGCAGGCTTTGGTTCTCTTGTGGAGTTACAGAATGCCAGTAGATTGGTCAGACCAGTTAGATTTCACCGGGATTGAAAGAGGACATCACTTAAATCATTGGGTTTTCCCAGGAGAAAGGGTAGTTGGCAGGATGCTTTCTGACTGTTTGCAGTGATTATAAGGTATCAGTCTCTTAAAAAAAGAAATTGAGGACCTAAGCCCTGTATTATTTTGAGAGAATCATTGCTGATGGCCCAGACTCAAGCTGCAAAGTTGGAAAATAAGAATATAGAGATAGCTTGTTGGCTAATGAAGATGCAGAAATTAGAGATGGCTTGAAGGGCTAATTGGCAATCAGATCCTGTTAAGGTTCAAGCCATCATGAGGGAGCGGTGATGATCTCAACACCTTAGATAGGGAATGGGCATGTCTTTTTAGAAGGTAAGGATGGGGTGGAGGGAATAGAGCGAAATTCTGGAATTCCCTCTCAAAATGATCACCCTCTCCCTGTGTATCCGAAACAATATGGGCCAGGCGAGTGATCATGTATTCCCACACCCACTGTGGGGGGCATCGGCCTGCAGCTCCCTCCACTCAGGAGGGGGAGGGAGAAGAGGAGTAGGAATGTGTAGGGGACGGTACAATGGGCACCTCAAGACCACAGAGCTCAGGGAATACTCCACTAAGGAATTAGTGAATTTAGGGCTTGGGTACAGATAAAAACTAGGAGAGTCTTTGGCACGAGGGTATTGAGGATATGGGATGAGGGGGTACCAGTGTGAGCCTATCTAATAGAGAGATGGATGCTTAGGGAGCCTATTGTCCCAACACGTAATCAATAATGCCCTGAAAATGCTGCTTGTTTCCCCTATGCATAAAGCATCACTCTAATGGCTGCAGTTAAATCCAGGTGTCTCACTGTTACTGAATGGAATTTAAAATCTCAAGCAGAATGGAGCACAGTAGATGAGGGCACTAAAGTCCTTCATCAGTGGGCTCTTACCACACAATTATACAGCGATAGTCGTAACCAGCCCAAGAATATTGAATTAACTTCTGGAATGATAGGAAATGTGGTTACGGAGGCAGATTCTCAAATAGAAGGAATAGTGCTCTCTTTAATAGCACCAGCTGTTGGTTATCCGATAAATACAGTGATTCAATTGTTACAAGGTATAGAGTATGTAGAAGAGGTTGCACATAGCCAGGTACAGAAGTTAGATAAGCAGATGGGGAGTGAGGGATCCTGCATGTCCCATAAAGAAATATTGTTAGCATTGCTCAAAGCTGGGAACCGGGAGGAGCAGGTAAAAAGGGTTCCCATTCCTGCCCTCAATGCTGTGCAAGGGAAGTACTGCCCGGGGAAGCAAGAAAGGGAGACTTTTGAGGGGGGAGCGTCATTCTTCAAGCCCTTTCCAGATGAGGGCTCCTTTTGTCCTCGGCCAGATTCCTTGCATTCCATTCAGGATTCCATACAAAGGGTCTTGGCTAACATACAGCAGCAGTGGTAATCGGCGGGGGTGGGGGGAGTGGGTTGTAGTTAGTGCTTTTGCGCCTCATCCTTGTAGGGAGCAGCTGATTTGACCTACATCCCTCTTCCCTGTAACTAGGGTATGAATGATTTGAATGTGGAGAAATATGTGAGATATGGTCACATATGTCACTTTGCATGTGTGTGAGGACTTTGCCTTTAAGCGACTGTGAACATTTTGGGCCCCACCCAGTTGCATTTTTCCTTCTCAGTTCTTTGATGAGTGCTATTTCTCTGTGGGAAAATTAACTGTTTTAAAGTTTTGCAGTTCCATTCGAAGCTTTAAAGAAGAGTAGAACACTTTGTGTTTTGTGTCTAATCTGTTACTTAGTTTCTTGTGTTAGGTCTGTTACTTGTTTTTTTTTCAATCTGTTACCTGATTATTGATAGATAGATAGATAGATACTTTATTCATCCCCATGGGGAAATTCAACTTTTTTCCAATGTCCCATACACTTGTTGTAGCAAAACTAATAACATACAATACTTAACTCAGTAAAAAATATGATATGCATCTAAATCACTATCTCAAAAAGCATTAATAATAGCTTTTAAAAAGTTCTTAAGTCCTGGCGGTTGAATTGTAAAGCCTAATGGCATTGGGGAGTATTGACCTCTTCATCCTGTCTGAGGAGCATTGCATCGATAGTAACCTGTCGCTGAAACTGCTTCTCTGTCTCTGGATGGTGCTATGTAAAGGATGTTCAGAGTTATCCATAATTGACCGTAGCCTACTCAGCGCCCTTCGCTCAGCTGTGTCTTACTCTGTTACCTTGTTATTTGATTCCCATGCAATTAGCTTTAGTATTATCTCACATTTCCTACTGGCCATATGAAATTTGAGTTGATGGGATAGGAATCTGGGCAACTTTATTCTGGATATGAGATGCCCATATTTCAGAGGGACATAAGGATTTGGGGAGCAATTCCAGTAAAACTGTTTTTCTAAATATCCAGTGACTTGTCAGGAGCAAGTGCACGTGTGTCTTCCTGCATTGCAGAATGACAAGATGGTGGTTCCTGACTTGTTCTGGAAGATCCTGTGATATATTCCTGGGGGTGGCATTTGAATTTGCATAACGGATCAGCGGGTCAGATTATTGAATTTATATGAGGACCCCTTACTACACTGTGGATGGGATGCCACTGATATTGATCCCTTTGACAACAAAGAAAAAGACAGTTGGGGGAAATTATCTGGCTTCTTGGGTTTGGCATTCTGTTTTGGAGGAGCTGGGACTTGAGCCTTAATTACCTCTGTGGGGTAAGTACTTTAAGGGCCGGTATTTCCCTATGTACCATTTATCTAATTGGAAGGTTCTGACTCTTAAAGTGATTACCCCAGCTGATAGAGTGTTGGTGTAGGTGGTATGTTGAGTGCAGATACAAGGTGCAAAGTGGATGGCTGTGTCTAAACCAAATGATGTGGTGAATGTGGGCACTTGCTGGATATGCAGTTCCCACAGGGTGGTGCAGTTGATATGTGGTGCTGTGCATACACCACCTCAGTGCCCTGCATGAGCACCTTGCCCTTATTGGTCAATGAGAGGGCTATTACAAAGGAAGGAAAGTTTTGAATGATTGCCTTTCTCAGCAAGATACTGTCCTGGGAAAGATTCACGAAGAAGGGTAGCACTTGAACTGTTATTGGTTAAGGATGCTGGCAGGTCAGGTAACATCACTTACCTGCTTGATCGTATCTGAGAGTCGGTTTATAAGATCAAGTGGGGGACCAGCTCATTAGCTATTACACTCAGTGGTGGGGCCCATGACCTTTTGGGGCACAGGGAGGCTTATGGACTACTGAAGTATACTGGGGAGAGTGACTATTGGGTTTACAATACTGGGTATTGTACTCCTGTGTTTATATGTAACTTAGTAGGGAGTTCGAGAGTCATACTAACCTGAAAGTTCAATCATGGTCACAACTTTCAAGGGGTAGAGTGTCCTGTGGGGGGGGGGGGGTGACTTATTCTGCCTGTTGAAAGTTGCTTTGTCATGATTAGTTAGTTTATAAACTGTAGCTGGTTAACTGCCTGGTGTCCAGTTTCAAATATCCTATGTATAAAATAGCATGTGGAAGAGGCTTGCTCTCTATTCATTTGTTTAAGGCAAGCAGTGTACATAACCATTGGGAGGGTATGTCCGCCTGGCAGGTGCTTTTATCTGAGTATGTTTGTTGAATATTCAGCTTTATAGTTTCTGTAACTTGGGGAATATGAACGTTTGCTCGAATTTTTACTGTTTGTAAATAAATGACTAATATACTTATTCACAGTCAGTGTTTTCTGTCTCACTCACCTGCAGACCCGCAAACCTGATTCGACATTATACTAACTTGTTCAAGTAGTGAAATTATTTCATTTTCACTCTCAGCTGTTTCTGACGTCTCCAAGCTTGAATGCTTGAAACTGTACTGAGCAAAACAGCTCTGAATTATCTTGCTGCTTATTTCTCGCCAGCTATCAGTGACAAAAATCACTGCTTTGGAACACAAACAAATGCAATTGATGCTTTTTAAAAACTGTTCACTCTAAGCACGCTGTAGTGTCTAATGGCCACACAAACCACTAGTTAGAAACTGTTTGGCTGCAGTCTCCTGTCACAACTAAGAGACCTAATAAATGAAGGGAATCCTGACAATTTTTGCAATTAGGTTTTGTTCTTATTGCCCCAAATAAGTGGCTGCCCCAATTAACTGATGGCTCAGTTAACCAGAATCCTCTCTATTGGCAAGAAGCAGCTTCCTTCAAGACGCTTACTACTTCTGATCTTCACCCCTTTTAGGTTGTTTGATTAGTTTAAGGGAACTGTATTCCTCCAAGTGAGATTTGCCTGCCTACTTATTTGTGTCCACACCCAACATTTTTTAATGAGAACCTGATATATTTTCACTGGCACTTGATGTGAAATTTGTTGCTTTATGGCAGCTTATGGTGCAAAGATACAAAGATTACAAGAAAGAGCACGAGAAAAGGAAAAAATAAGGTAGTGTTCACGAGTTCATGAACTGATCGGAAACCTGATGGTGGAAGGAAAGAAGATTTTTAAAATATCCCTTAATCCAGCATCTGTCGTGCCACATATTAATATGCGTTAACTGCTGTAGTGGGATCAAAATGATAAATTAATGCATGTGTTGAAGGAATTTAAAGTTCTCAAAACAGGCAGAAAGTTGCAGAGTATTTGCTCCACATATTAAATTCAGCAAACTGACCCAAATTCAGAATGAAATTGGCAAACTGTGACTGCCAAAGAGCCATTTCAGTATCACTTGTTTGGACAGGCCTTGATGAACTTGGCGCAGGGAGTAGAAGCTTCAACTGTTGCAGCTTGCAGCATTTTTACAGAACCAGCAGAAACTGCTTTTGAGTCTGCTAAGTAAAAGCCTCTTAAAATTGGCAGCGCGGTAAAGGCCCGGAGCAACTCGCCCCTGTGAGGCACGAGTCCTAATGCAGAGTACAGTGCACTGTTCGGACAATCTAAATGCTGGCCCATATATGTCGAGAGTCAGATGGGACTGGATCACTCTGGGCACCAAGCCAATTTGGAGTGGTCGAGAAAGGCTCCTTCAGCAGTGAAATCTAGGTCTGGAGCAATTGTCCGGCAGCAGGGCCCGGGTCCTCGTGCTTCGTGTCTGTGAACATTGCGGTGATTTGCCCCGCTATTATGATGAACTGAATACCACGGCTTTGGGCCTTCTCCAGGCTGCTGTAGGAATTTGGATCTAAGGACTCAATTTGATTCAGAATGCTATTGTTGTTGCTCATTTCTAATGTTTGTTTAATTTGTGTTTTTTTTCTGTGGGCACTGGGGGGGTGGTCTTTTTTTTTAAATTGAGTTCTTTCAGGTTCCTTACTCTGCAACTGCCTGTAAGCAAACAAATCTCAAGGTTACGCAATTTCTACACTCTTTCATAATACATGCACTTTGAAGCTTTCAAATAAATTAATGGCCATTTTTTTAACCAGTTTTCAGCAAATGCTTTAAAGTTTGGTACATTTGATTGAGGTCGATTTTCTACATGTTTTACATTGGCATTTTACTTTTGAGTCTTGTATCTGCATGGATGACTTGTACACTTTTACAGGCCTAACTGATGGTGGCAGAATACAGTCCTGAGTTTTAATAGTACAGTGTGGTCCCCCAGTTGTGAAATGAATCACTAAGCATGAACTTCCGGTCCCTCCATCCACCTGTTATTCCCTTAACAACCTTTAAAGTTAACAAACTTGATCAAATTTGCGATTAATATCATGAAATTGGTGGGTATTTTGGTGCTACTAGATGTGAACCTTTGCTTCTCATGGATACAAGATTTTGGGAATAAAAGTAAAATACTCAAATACCAAATTTAATATGAAAACTGTGAAAGCTTTCTGATGATCCTACAGCTTGGTTTACTATTCAAGTTTGTGAGTGTTTTATCAGTAAATTTGTAAATTTTGTTAATCCAAGTTTCCATATCAATTTTATCTTATTTATTTATTGAGGTGTAGTGTAGAGCGTCGCCACTCAGCAACCTTCTACTCAACCTTAGCCTACTCATGGTACAGTTTACAGTGACCAATTAGCTTACTAACCCGTATGTCTTTGAACTGTGGGAGGAAACCTGAGCACCCAGAGGAAACCCATGCATCCCATAGGAAAGACATACAAACTCCTTGGAGATGACATCGAAAATGAAGTTGAACTCCAACAACCCCAAGCTGTAATAGTGTCACCCTAACCGCTATGCCACCGTGATACCCCATCTTCAAAACAAATATAATACATTAAAAAATGTAGAATCTGACATTAAGGCAAAAAACAAAAGAACTGTCAATGAATGTACTGCTATTTGACAAATACATTTAAATATTCAGAATGCTCTTTACGTTTTATTTGAAAAAATAAATGAGTAACCAGGCAGCTTAATCTTGTAAAATTGACTGCCATTGATTAAGACAGGTGGAATAGTTTCTAAACTCCAAGGAAAAACTGATGTCCTTTGCTCATGTTGTGCACTTGAAGTAAATTGTGGCAACATACTTAAAAAAAATATCAATCACATCCAAATTTTGAGGTAACTTTGAAAAGCACATGCCAATGATTTTTTGTAAGTAAGATTCAATCAAGATCGTGTACAGTAGCGTAATGTTTATGTTATTGAACAAGTAATGTACTAAACTGGAAACTCCAGGGACAGGAGTTCAGATTCCACCACACCAGGTGGGAATTTTGTTCTTTTAAATTACAATACAGAGCAATGACAGCCTGACATTTTCTTCCAGCAGATGACGGCATATTCATAGCAAAGTGATTAACCACCTTCACAGATACTCTGCAAGCCACATACTTACATCAAATTCTGTAGAACGTCAGATGTACCAACAGTGACTTGGGCATCAGATGTAATTGTGATGAGAGGCAAAAATTCAATAAAAATGGAAGGTGTTTGAAGTCTAGATGGAACAGATTCATGTGAGCTTTAATGTCATATTTAAAGTATGAACTTTTCTTTTTCTTTTTAGATACTCACCACTTCACAATATTAAGATTCCGGCGGGTGAAGGTGTTCAGTATCCAGCAATGTTGCTGATGACTGCAGACCACGATGATCGTGTAGTTCCTCTCCACTCTATGAAATTCATAGCCACTCTGCAACATGTTGTCGGTCGGAATCCAAATCAGGTTAACCCGTTGTTCATCTATGTTGATACCAAGGCAGGACATGGTGCAGGAAAACCAACAGCTAAAGTCATTCAGGAAGTTTCCGATATGTATGCTTTCATTGCACAAACATTACAGCTTGAATGGATCGATTGAAACTGACATTATCTCAGCATTTAATTGGTATTGGGAAAGTAATCTCAAAATGTAGTCAAATTTAAGGCAAGAATACATTGAAGAATGGGACTATCAAAACAAAGTAGTGTGTGCTATAGGGCTGAATGGAATTTCAGACCTCAGTAGTGTAATTAGTAAAATGGAATGAGTGATATCTTTAAAAAAAAAAGTTGACGCTTACAGGTGTTCTCATCTCACCGTCAAGGTCACTGAGGGATGGACAATAAAAAGCGGTCTTTGCAAAAATGCCTATATCCCATGGTGGAATAAGACCATGTTTTGACAAGTTAGTGATGCAGTAACATTTCATTGGTTATTTCTCCCCCACTAACAGAATGTGTCATTGTTATAATTGGATTCATTTTGTTATTTGTTTTTTAACTTGTATTATTAAATGTCCACTGAGAATTTAAATCACTGGTCTTGCAAAAATACACAAATATGGGTAGACTTGCAGTAAATTTATAAATAAAAATATTATTTCCGTGATTATCCATATCAAAACAGTACATATTTTCTGCAGTTCTGGCTAACAGTGAAACCATATGTTTGCTGATAATTCATTTAGAGTGGGCATTAATTTGCATTCAACAGAGTTTAAACATATAGATGCTACAGTTAGAACTGCTAAGTCAATTACATAATTATTTAGGCATATTGACTAAAACAAGTTATTTTTTATGTTGAAGATACTTGCCAAAAATATCTGATAACATTTCCCACTTACTGAAATTGGCTCTGCGGCTTTACAGGATATTCTATCTGTTTGGCTGCGTAAGGCACCATTTAGTTCCATTCAAAAACATGAAAGTTGGCACAATAAATAAAATTTTAACCTTTGGCTTGATCTTTGAAATGTATTTGTTTTGTATTATTAGGTTTTTGTGTGTGTTTTATGTTAAAGGGAGCCTGATGCAATACAACTGAATTTTTCAGAACTCCAGTTCTATCTTTCAGGTGCTGTGCAATTTCACAACGTGATAGGAGGGAGAACAGTTTGAGATTTTCTCTAATGGCTTCAACACATTTGGTAAATCATAAGCTACATCCTGGTACAATTAAGTTATTCCCACACTATCTTTTCTTATGTGTAAGTAATGTAAAGAAAATAGAGCATGAATTATGAATTATTTTCCTACCTCCCCTCTGAAGTGTGCCTCACAAAGTCTGATACCATGCAAATATCTTAAACGTATTTCCATTTTCAGATCTCTTCAGTAGGTCAGATGTTTTGTCTTGTAATTCCAATGTATCTTAATTGTATTTGACTGTTACATTACTAACTAATTTTTACCTCATATCTTAATTCGAGAAAACGTGTCACTAAAAGGTCAGGTCAAACATGAAAAATAAAAAGGAATTTACTATATATTTCTGCTTATTGTCTGAAATTATTTTACATATTGCAAAAATAAGCATATATTTCCTTCCTTCCCTTCTGTACTTGAGAATAAACTGGGCTTGGCAATGCAGAGAAGCAATAACAGTATATATTTTTGTTAAAGGTCCTGGATGCAGATATTTGCTGCTCCAACTACAGATTTTGTCTGGTTTAAGATCGTCACATGTGTTTGACAGTTTACCAGTGACTTGTCCAGTTTTTTATTTAAGTCTGAACTATATAGGATTACGGGTAGCTGCAGCGTGTGGGCTAAGGGTAGATCATAATGGATCCTCAAACTCCTCAGGAGACCACAGTGTGGATCAGTAATAACATTGCCTCCTCACAAAAGTGCACCACAAGGATGTGGGCTTAGCCCACTTCTGGTTTTTTTTGCTGTGCTCATTAGTGTGTGGCTAAGCACAGCTCAAACATATCTATAAATTCAGAGATGACACCACTGTTATTGGTAAAGTCTCTGACGGTGACGAGGAGATGTACATGAGTGAGATTGGCTTCTTGAGTCATGTAGCAACAACCTAACGCTCACTGTTGGCAAGACCAAGGAACTGATTGTAACTTCAGGAGAATATGTACAGTACTGTGCAAAAGTCTTGAGCACATATATAGAGCCTGAGACTTTTGCACACTACTGCATTTGTCAACATGGAGTGGAGAACGAATTTGTAAATCTGGCGAGAACATAAGATGTTAGGAATTACGAGGGTGGAGTGCCGCGGGAGCGGTGTGGGACGGGTGGCAGAGAGGAGTGCTGTGGGTGGTGTGGGTGTAGACACACCCAGCCCTGAGACACCTGGCAAGGTCATTTGATCCCAAACAATTGGTTTGTTGATCATTACAGAATGTCCCTCTGATGCTTCTCTCTCCCTCCCCTCTCTTTTCCCCTTTTCCTGCCCCCCTTCCCACTCAGTCCACTGAGACTCATATCAGAATCTGATTTATCATCGTTCACACTATCAGCAGCACTACAGTGCAATATGTAAGATTACTATACTACTGAGCAAATGTCTTAGGCACCCTAGCTCTATATCTATCTATCTTTAAGACTTCTGCACAATACTGTACTAGTCCTCATTGAAACATCAGCAGTGGACTGGGGGAGCAGCTTTAACTTCCTAGATGTCAACATCTCATTGGATTTATCCGGGCCCAACATATTGATGCAATCATTCTTTGTTTGGTGTTGGAGGAGATTTGGTATGTCACTGAAGAATCTTAAAAATGTGTGTGTGTGTACAATGGAGAGCATTCTGACTGGCTGCATCACAGCCTGGTCTGGAGGCTCCAATGCACATGATTGCGAGAGGCTATACTCAGCCAGTGACATCACTGGCACTACCTTCCCCACCATCAAGGCAGTACCCCAAGGCATTCATCACCAAGGACACTCACCATCTGGGAAATGTCTTCTCATAGACCGTGGAGCAGAACAGTAGAGGAACAGGCCCTTTGGCCCACAATGTTGTGCTGAACCAGTTAGTAATCAAATGGCTAACTCAACTCATCTCTTCTGTCTACTCAATGTCCATATCCTTCCACTTTCCTCACATCCATGTATCTATCTAAACATTTCAAATCCCCTAATGTACCTCTACCACCCACCATCTTGGGCAGTGTATTCCAGGCACCCACCACCCTGTGTTTTTGGGGGAAAAAAGTGTCCCTCACATCTCCTTTGAAATTAATCCCTCTCACCTTAAATACATGCCCTCTGGTATTAGACATTTCAACCCTCAGAAAAAGCTGTTGGCTGTCTACTCTATCTATGCCTCTCATTACCTTATAAACCTCTATCAGATCTATTTGAATTAGTGTTGCCATCCTGTCAGCTCCAACCAGCCCGGCCATTCTCCTCTGACCTCTCTCATTAACAAGGAGCTTCCACCCACAGAACTGCCATTCACTGGATTTTTTGTTTGCTTGTTTTTCACGCCATTCTCTGTAAACTCCAGAAACTTTTATGTGTGAAACCCCAGGAAATCAAAAGTTTCTGAGATACTCAAACCACCCTGTCTGGCACCAACAAACATTCCATGGTCAAAGTCACTTAGATCACATTTCTTCCCCATTTTGACGTTTGGTCTGAATGACAACTGGTCCTCTTGACCATGCCTATATGCTTTTAGGCATTAGGTTGCTGCAATATGATTGTTCGATTGGATATGTACATCAACAAATAGGTGGCCACTGAGTGTAGAAGCCTAAAGAAAATGATGAAAAAAAGCTCTGTTTCCCATATTACTAATAACCTGTCCAGCACCTCCAGCTCAATCTGTATCAATCTATGGGTCCCACAGTGGCCTCATCAACTACCTTGGAACTGGAGATTCTCAGCCATGACGGACTGTCCAAAGAGAAAAATGACTGTTCTGAAATAGCTTGCCTAGAGACATGGCTAGTTTTTGAGTTTGTCTTCAGTCCTGCTCCCTAGTACCATAACCTTCCATATATCATGTGCTGCAGTCACTTGTTGAAATCTCATAGAATGAACAGAACTGGATGAAAACTGGGTTCTCTAACAGTGTATAAAATCTGTCCTATCCTGCTTTACACAGACATGAACATCTTTTGTCAGCAGTTGCAAATGTGATCGAGTATTGTACAACCGTAAGCGAATATTCTCTCTTCTGACCTTGTGATTAAAGGAAGGTCATTGAAACAGTTGAAGATGGTTTGGCTTAGGAGTCTGCCCTGAAGAACTCATGCAGTCATGTCTAGGGACTGGGATAATCGACCTCCAACAATCACAACCTTTGTGAAATCTTGAAAAAGCCAATCTCTGCTGATGTTTTGCAAGAGTATGATGAAAGCTGCACTGAAAACTCTGCATAGTTGGGAGGGTAAGCAACACAACTTCCTTACTGTTTGATACAGAATAGTATCATATAATAATGAATAATATCTCATTCCTGGCCCCTTCTGTTGACAGTCCAAAGCTATCAGAGGCTGTCATGCACTTGGGTTCTAAAGTTCTGCAGTGAATAGTGATGAAGGAATTTCCTTGAACATCCCTAATTTTAATGACAGTGGATGGTCAAAGATGGGGGAATTAAACCGTCGTCCTAAGTGGATCAAGGCACAAAGATCTGGAGGGTCATGCAGCCTCTATGGTGGGGTGAGTGGGGGAGGACTGTTGAAGTTCTTTTCAGATATATAAAGAGTAAAGAGAGAAAAGAGTAGGTAATGGACCACTGGAAAATGACACTGGAGAAACAGTAATGGGGGACAAAGCAGACGAATTGAATAAGTATTTTGCAACAGTCTTCACTGTGGAAGACGCTAGTTGTATGCCAGAAGATCAAGAGTGTCAGGAGACAGAAGTGAATGCAGTTACTATTACTAGGGAGATGGTGCTTGGGAAACTGAATGGTCTGAAGGTGCATGTCACCTGCACCAGATGGACTACACCCCAGAGTTCTGAAATAGCTAAAGAGATTGTGGAGCCATTAGTAATGATCCTTCAAGAATCAATAGATTCCATCATGGTTCTGGAGGATTGGAAAATTGCAAATATCGCATACTCTTCAAGAAGGGAGAGAGCCAGAAGAAAGGAAAGGAAGGCAGCATACTGTCCTCAAGTGAAAATCTTATCTGACAAATCTGTTGGAATTATTTGAAGAAATAACAAGTGAGGCAGGCAAAGGAGAATCAATTGATATTGTGTACTTGAATTTTCAGAAGGTCTTTGACAGGGTGCCTTACATGAGGCTGCTAAACAAGATGAGGGCGCAGGGTATTACAAGGAAGATAATAGCATGGTTAAAGCATTGGTTGATTGGCAGGAGGCAAAGGGTGGGAACAAAGGAGTCCTTTTTGGATTGGCTCCTGGCAACTAGAGGTGTTCCACAAGGGGTCTGTGTTGGGACCATTTCTTATTACGTTCTATGTCTATGCTTTGAATGATGAAATTGATGGCTTTGTGGCCATGTTTGTGAATGATACAAAAGGTAGGTGGAGGGGCAGGTAGTGTTGAGGAAGCAGAGAGGCTGCGAAAGGACTTAGACAGATTAGGACCAAGAGCAAAGAGATGGCAGATGGAATACAGTGTTGGGAAGTAGATGGCCATGCACTATTTTCTAAATAGGGAGAAAATTCAAAAAAACCGAGGTGCAAGGGCATTTGGGAGTCCTCATGCAGGATTCCCTACAGGTTAATTTCCAGCTTGAATCGGTGGTGAGGAAGGCAAATGCAGTGTTAGCATTCATTTCAAGAGGACTAGTGTATAAAGGCAAGGATGTAATGCTGAGGCTATATAAGGTACTGGTGAGGCCTCACTGGCAGTATTGTGAGCAGTTTTGGGCTCCTTATCTAAAAAACGGATGTGCTGACATTGGAGAGGGTTCAGAAGAGATTCACAGCAATAAAAAGAGTTATCATAAGAGCCGTGATTGAAGGCTGTCAACCTGTACTCCATGGAATTTAGAAGAATTGAGGAGGTGTGGGCATGAAGAAGATGTTTCCTTTGGTGGGGGAGTGTAAGACCAGAGCACGCAGCCTCAAAATAGAGAGGCGTCCATTTAGAACAGAATGGGGTGGAATAAATTTAGCTAAGAGGTGGTAAGCTGTGTTCATTACCACAGGTGGCTGTGGAGGCCAAGCCATTGGATGCATTTAAGGCAGAGGTTGATGGGATGGTCTTTGGTCAGGATGTGAAAGGTCATGGGGAGAAGGTAGAAATGGATCATGATGAAATGGCAGAGCAGACTCGATGGGCCAAATGGCTTAATTCTGCTCCCATGTTTTATGGTCTTACAGATTTTGCAGGTTAATCATCTGAGCTGATGATTCCCAATTAATGCTCTCGATCTGAAACGTCCACTGGCCATCACACACAAAAAAAGCTAGTGTTCAGCCCATTTGACTCACTGTCAAAAATGGCTGACGGCACTGGATACAACAAGGGTTATGGAACTAGACAACATCCCAGCTGTACTACTGAAAACCTAGGCTTGAAAACATCCTTGCCTAGCGATTTCAGGACAGTTCTACTTTTTCTTCTCCGTTTTCTTTATGTATTGGCATTAAACGGAATTTCAAAGCTCTGTCGGCCTTCTTCCCTCTTACTAGGCATAAGCACGCGTACTTGAATGATGAGGGTGGCAAAGTGGACAAGAAGGTGTTCAACTTCCTGATTTGGAGGAGTGAGGAATATTTACTGACTGACAGTAAAGTGTTTTATGTCAGTCGGTAAAATACTTAAAGCACTTCTGTTTCTGAATTGTCTGGCGATTTGTTAAAAGTATTTCAAACGGCAGATATCAAGTAGTCAGGTTGTGTATTAAACTTTATTTCACCTCTCAACCCCTTAGTTAACCTAATTTAATCTCTCGCGTTTGAAGGAGACAGTGTGACCCTGTCAGTCGGGCATTGCTACCAAGGATCTAACGTTACACAGTGGAGGATCTCATGACCCGGCCCACAACGAGCCTCAGCCACAACCCAACCTTTATCGATGGAGTGCTCTATTGGTAACTCCGGCCTGACTGTAAAATGCCGCACAGGATGATGGAAGGTGCCCTCAATCCTTTAATTTATTATCACGGAGTTTAGAGCCGATGACTATCAATTACACTTTTGCCTGCTGTGACTACAACTGCGCGGTAATCCGAGATTCCAATGTGTAACTATTTTTAATATTGTAGCAACATGGCTCGCGTATCCTTCTATATATAAACTGATTGATGATGCTGCTAAATTTGGCTGGGGTGATTTTTAACCCTTGGGATTCCATAGATTTATCAAGCAAAATAATTTGTACTCAAAATAAAAGTGACAATTTAAAAGCAAATTGTGCAGCAGTATACCTGGGGGGAAAAATGTTTCAAATAATTCCAGCAAATCACCTGGAGGATGTTTTCAGTATAGCAATGACATATGGAGACAATATGACATATGGAGACAATGTGGCATTGTTTCTTCGCTTCTGGCTTCTTGGTTGCATTTCCGATTTTGTTTAGCTGTGGCGCTAGCTACCTTGTGTGTTGACAGGGGTCCAGAGGATGGTACAACTCCTTGCAGGTGTATCGCTGGAGAATTAGAGTGAGGATTCATGGCTGAATTTCTTGCCTTCAGATAGTTTGAAAGGCAGATTTTATAACCGGGTGCCTACAAGGCCAGTCAGATACTGCAGAAACCGGTCAGGGGATAACCGGCACAAAAATCATCTGGGAATTCCCGCTCAATCTTCAGAGATTCCCCATTGTTACCAGCGCTCTCATACCAGAGAGTTACATTTCAGCCAGCCTGTGAAACGTTATGGAGATTTTAGTACTGAGTGAAATAAAATAAACCACTCGGCATAATAAACTCCTCTGTCGGGGGAGGGAGCTTTACTGGAATCGGAGGATTTACCTCAGCACAGAAGGGTACGTCTGACTGGAATGTCAGAAAGGGCTTTCCTCCTAAACCCATCACCGATTCTTTCCCTGTCCCTATTCACTTTTCACTCCACTTTTAAAGGCTTTCAGTCTCTCTGTGTTTACTCGAAGTACAGCCTCGCCTTAAACAAAACCTCAGCCCCCCCCCCCCCACTTCCACTGGTCGTTTTAAAGTGGTAACATTCAGTGACATCACTGAACAGTAGAATTACTCCAGCAAAATATCTAAAGGTTGGTGTTCCCGCGACTGCTTTTCCTCTTCCATTATCTTTGCCGACGAAAAGTATGAAAGGGAAAAAAAGCTGGCGAGCGAGGTAGCGAGATGAGAAACGACGTGGCTGTTCCTTGCTGGAAGTTCGATGGTCACTAGGACCCGCTAAAAACCTGCTGCAGCCGCTGATTCTGGCACATGTTACTTCCTCGACACACAGCTCGAACCGGACGCACCCTCGGACTTGGCTTTCGTCGCCGTCAGACCTGTAGTTTGATTTCTATGCCGTAGCTTTTTTTAAAAAAAAATATATGAAAGGACGAAAGAGAACCTGGCCCGTAAGCGGGAAATTGGGGTGGGGGGAGGGAGCATTTTCCCCATTAAACGGAGCAACTCTCGCCTGACGTGCCCGTCCCCCCGGATCTGCTATTTCTGACTGTCTCCGACCTCCTCGCCTCTCTCCCGAATCCGAGTGCGCGATCGTACCAGGATGGACGGCGAAAACACAACTTTGTGGGAAACGCTGTTGTACGGTCACCACTCGTGCGGCGGCTGGAAGCCCATCGTGGAAGGCTCTATCTACCACCTAGCCAACATCTTCTTTGTTTTAGGTTACATGGGCGGCAGCGGCCTCGTTGGCCTTCTCTATATCAATCTTTTCCTGTGCTGTGCTTTCCTCTGCACTTGCATCTGGGCGTGGACGGACGTGTGCGCCGCCGATATCTTTTCCTGGAATTTCGCCCTGGTGGTCATCTCCGCTGTCCAGGTCATCCACGTCGCCTATCAGCTCCGCAGCGTCTCGTTCCAGGAAGACTTACAGAACCTGTACTGCGCTATTTTCCAGCCGCTCGGGATCCCGCTGACTGTCTACAAGAAGTTGGTTACCTGTTGTAATGTGGTCTCTTTGGAAAAGGATCACTGCTACGCCATGGAAGGCAAAACTCCAATCGAAAGGCTGTCTCTCCTCTTGTCCGGAAGGTTCGTAAGTGACCCGAGTTATTCCGCGAGTCCTTGACGGAGAGTTTTGAAAACTGTTGCTTGCCGGTGTGCTTCTTCCGACAGGGTGAAGCACAACCGCGATTCGATTTGGCTGGATGTGAATTCGAGGCGAATATTCGTTCCTTTCCACTTTACAATGTATGCATTGCGAATAAATGACCGAGAAACTCTGGAAGACACCTCCCAAAATATTAGGTCACGGGCGGTCTGATTAAATAGGCATCCGCTGCAACTTTATTCCCGATATACATCGCAGCCCTCGTTCGGGTTATGTACCAAGAGCCTGCACTGGGCTGGTGTCTCCGAAAGAGACAGCGTAGATCGGCAGCTCCTCAGTATGCCGTGAAGAATCGAGGAGACGAGAGGGTGTAGACTCCAGAGATAAGGGCGCTAAAACAGTCCCTGCCGCCCGTCGGGTACCGATTTGCACAGATCTCGTTTTCCAGAGCTCTGGCTGCAGTATATGCGCTTTTCCCAGGGGCTAAGAGATTTCGAGTGATCTACTTGACACTCGTTTGCCATGCCAGGGTGTCAGACCTGCCGAGCAGTTTAGCAATTTCGCATCGATTTCGGATGTCGAGCACCCTCCGTTCTTCGCTCCTGCATCGATCCCTGCCGCGAAATCATCATCTCACACTCTGTTTACTTTTCATTTGGCAGGATTCGGGTGACGGCGGACGGGGAGTTTTTGCATTACATTTATCCGTATCAGTTCCTGGATTCCCCGGAATGGGATTCACTCCGGCCATCGGAGAATGGGATATTCCAGGTAAAATGAGAATCGTGGATTCAGGGGAGCAAGGATCATCTTTAGGAGTGCCCGGCCACCGTACACAACGTAATACATCCCCAGAATCTGTGCGAGTGTTTGTTAAACCCCACTTTATTCTCCCTATAAAGGTGTTTCTGTTCAGTTCGCTTGGTCCTCCTTTTCCTGGCACAATCATTGGGAGATGGGGGTTTCTTATAGTCACGGGAAGGACTGTTTTCCGAGCAATAGAGTAGGAATATAAATTGCATCTACCTATACAGATGGTGTTTTGAGAGTATATTCAATTGGTATTGACTCAAAGCACATGCTTTCTGCCCCTCTGCTTAGCCCCGCAGGAAATGTTGCAGTACAGACATCCATTACAAATTACCATGTCATTATTTAAGGACATTTTTATTATTTCCTTAGACCGAAAGAGCACGCCTGCTCTCTCTCTCTCTCTCTCCCCTACCTCAGCCGCGCAGTCCCAAACGATCGAACTTAGCCCCCCCCCCCGCTCTCGAAATAAGCCCGAGGTGCCGTTGTTCACATTTTTAAAGAAAATATTTTAACAATCAAAAATGTTCCTCCCGTCAGCCGTATTCTGTAACAGGTTCTTTTTTAAAAAAAATTATTTAATTGCGTTTTTAAGTAATTACAAGTGTGGAAAAAAAATGTATATATCCCTTCCCCCCTCCCCTTAACCCCTCCCCCCTAACTTCCCTATATAAAAAAAGAGAAAGTAAGAAAGAGAAAAAAAGAAAGAGTGCCTGGTTGTTGGAAGATCTCCACATGCTCCATGGAGTTCTTAATAACTTTAGTATATATATTTATTTATTTCCCCAAGTAACCAATTGTTTCATCTTCAGAGCACCTATATATTTAGTCCTGTCTTTTGTAAATAAGGGCTCCAAATTTTCAAAAATGTTTCATATTTATCTCTTAAATTATAAGTAATTTTTTCTAATGGAATACAGCCATAGATTTCTTTCTTCCAACAATCTATACTTAAATATGTATCCGATTTCCAAGTAACTGCAATAGCCTTTTTGGCTACTGCCAGTGCAATTTTTATGAATTCTTTCTGATATTTATTTAGTTTGAGTTTCGGTTTTATCCCTTCAATATCACCTAGTAAAAGTAATATTGGATTATGAGGAAGTTGTATTCCCGTAATTTGTTCCAGTAAAAGTCTTAAATTTGTCCAAAAAGGTTGAATTTTAGAACAAGACCATGTAGAATGTAACAGGTTCTTGCTGGTAGCGCAGCCAGCACGGCCAGTTGCTAGAGTTGAGTGGACCCAAATGCCAGAGTTTCGACAGGTTTGTTTAAGGGACTCGGCCTGAAAGCTGTTTCCCTCGCCGCAGGCGCTGAGTGTTTTCAGCAACTCTGTATTTCAGAATTCCGGTACGGTATCTGGGGAGTGCGGGTGATGCGGTGGCGGTTTCCGAGCGCGATTCAGCTGAACCACTCGCGTCGTTTTCAGAGCATGTCTGTATTTGCCCCCTTCTCCAGGTGACGCTAACAGCCGAGACTGACTGTCGCTTCGCAGCCTGGAGGAGGAAGAAACTCTACCTGTTATTCGCCCATCACCGCCGCATTTCCAGACTGTTTTCCGTCTTAATTGGAAAAGATATTGCGGACAAGCTGCACTCACTAAACGACAAAGTCTGCGTTAACAGCGGATTCCGCTACGACATCAGGTTGCCCAGCTTTTATCATTTGGCAGTGCCTGTGAGCCACCTGTCCGAGAGGAACTCGAGGCGCCTCAAGTTATGAGCTTCCTTCCCCGAGTGGATGGTCGGCGGGACCCAGCCCGGGAATCCCTACACGAGTGCGAGCAGCGAGGACGCAAGGCGAGCCCCGAAACCCTCTGCTCCCGGTGGAGCTGGGGGCGGAACCCAGTCAGTGGTGGTTCCGAGCTGCTGAGAGTTTGCGTTCGGCATCGCCTATGGCTTCCCTGCTGACTTCTTTTTCGCAATATGTAAGGGGGAGATGGTTTGTGGCGGCAGCGGGGGAGTGGGGTGGAAGGGGAGAGGTGGTAGAGGATGAGACTGCAGGAGATCAGAAATATCCCACATCATGAACGGTTGAGCCTGTGCTCATTGCCAATCCTGCAATGATTACTATTAGTTGGGACGGGGGGTGGGGTAGGGGGAGTGTTACTGCTAATTTCTGCAAAGCACTTCGGTTTTCAAAAGGAAGTGCAAGTGGTAACGTTGAACTCTCCCCAGCTCCCGCAGTCTCTTGTACAGGGGGGCACCCATTTACCCCGAGTGTTGCAGGAGATACTGCAAGGGGTGAAGGCAGGGAGTGCGGCTGGCCGATTCTCCGCCGCGCTGACGGCTTTCCGCTCTGCCTCACACAGCGAATATGCCCTCTGGAAGACGAGGCGAGGATGCGCAGTTACCTGGCAGGACCAGTATGGTAAAAGGTGGAAGTTCAGGGCGTTCGCATTTCGACGCAACCACACGGAGGCAGAACAGCACAGGATAAGACCCTTCGGGCCACCATGTCTGTGCTCGAGCACGATGGCAACTTAAACTCAATCATGCCTGCAGACCATCCATATTCCTCCATTCCCTGAACATGTCCTATGTCTATCTGGGAACCCCTCAAACGCCACATTCATATCTGCTTCCTCCCTTGGCAGCCCGTGTCAGGTACATCCCACTTTGTGTGTTCTTCCTCCTAATATGTCCGCCCCACTCTTCAAGAGAGTGCATTTTTTTTTAATTTGGAAAAAGCGAACCCGCTACTTGACTCCATCTTCCTCGTGATCTACTTTCTTAGACAGTCAAATGGTTAAAAGCCCATTTGCAATGAATGTATTAGAGTTACAGTAGGTAACGAGCAGAAGTTAACGAGATGACGCGCTTGTTCGGTTGCAATCAGTATTATAAAGAAAGGGTGTCTAGTATCATTGTAATACAATATATTCATTGTCGGAAATCTAAAGTAATCTGTGTAATTTGAATTTCCAGCTAATCTTTGATGAATAAAGAGGTGTTGGATTTCTATGTTGCATCTTCCACCTCAAGTTATAAATCTCCGTCTGTAGACTGTCAATGTCAGTAAACAGTGTTCAGTAACAATAATTGATTTGCTCCCGGTGACGGAGAGTCATCGACGTAAGTTCAAGACTTGCTTGTCTGAAAACAACTTAAATGTCCTTCAAAAGTTTCCCCTAAACTTTGATGGGGCGTCACGTGCCTCGCAGCTCGGGTTCAAACCTGTTCGTGCAGCCTCCCGGTGTCGCAGTGACTCCCACGCCCTAAAGATGCGCTGGGATTTTGTTTAGACGCTGCGATTTACTCACTAGTACATGGTTAGCGCCGTAAGGAAGTGGATGCGTGTATATGTGTGAGAGAAAATAGTGACGGAGTTTCGGGAAATGTGGAGAACGAGAACGGGGTGGCTCCCTTCTGAGTCATTGTAAGACAAAGTCCTGGGGTTTAGTTGTAGGACTAGTGCATTCTTCCGGGTGGGAATCATTTTGTCCAGAAGCTACATTTACCCAAGTGCAGTGAAATCAAAACTAAAGGGGTTGTGAAGGGAAGACAGGAGGGTATCACAGACCAGGAAATATCTATCTTGGAATCATGGTTTTAGAACACCTGGATCCAGCAAAAGGGAGAGGCCCAGTGTAGTACAACCATTTAATGGTAGATGTGGGGGGGGGGGGCGGGAGTCATATTAGTGAATACATCGTGAGAATCGGGTGCAATACAATGATGAGGTGAAAGTGCGTGAAATGTTTATGGCAGCACAGTTCATAGAGCCACCATTTTGCAGAATCAATCCACAAAACCTAGGGTGCTGTCCATGCAGATTGCACACTCGCCCAAATCCCAAAGACATTTGGGGTTTTTATGCTAATTGGCCACCCTAAATTGCTCTTGGTGTGTAGGTGAGTGGAAGAGTTTGAAGAGTGTAGGAGAATGTGGGGGAGAATTTTTTAATAGGATTAATGTAGGGTTAGAGTAAATGGGTCAGCCCTGATCTCAGTGTGATAAAGGGGATGATAATGAGCATGTTGTACCCCTCTATATTTAACCATAGGAGAAACCTGCTAAAGTGTTGGGCTCAGTGACAAAGACGACCTGGATGTGAGAGTGAAGCTGGCTTGCTCCAATTTTACAGAGTACTGCATCTGCATCACTGTGTACATTTCTAATGTCCCCACCTAAGAAAGAGTTTATCTGTGGCAGAGGAAGTGCAATTAAAGTTCTCTAGATTAATTCCTGGTATAGAAGATTGAGGTAAGACAGAACAGGCTTACACGGTTAAAGGTACAGAAGAATGAGAAGTGATCTCATTGAGACCAGCAAAATTGTTATGCCTCACAGAGTAGATGTTTCCCCTGGTTAGATGCCTAGAACCAACAGTTATAGTCTCTGGATAAGGGATTGGTCAATCAGGACTGAGATATTTTATGGTTCATTGGGCTGGGGAAAGTATGAACAGTACAAAAATGATAGTTATACCTGAACCCAAGAGGGACAAATGTCTTTGTGAACAGATTTGGTAGAGCCGTTAGGAAGAGTTTAAACTAGTTTGGCTGGGGGAAGAGAATCAGAGAGATAGGTCAGAGGATGTGACAGTTCATGCACGGGTAGTTGTAGCTTTTAGAGTGAGGAAGGATATACAGTCAATAGCACAAGGTTGCAGTCAGTGGGATGGGTTGAAGTGTACTGTGTCTATTGTGATGCAAGAAGTATGAAGAACAAGGGTAATGATTTAGAGCATGGGTCAGTACATGGAACTACAATGTCATTGCCACTACAGAGACTTGGCTGTCCCCAGGGCAAGAATTATTTAGATGTTTCAAAAATGACAGGGGGGAAGTTAAAGAGGTGAGCAGTAGCATTGTTGATCACAGCTGCAGAAAGGGACAACTTCAAGGAGAGATTGTCTATTAGAGTCGATGTGTGTGAAAGTCAGAAACTGGAAGGGAATAATCACTCTTTTGGGAGTGTTCTATTAACCCTCCCCCCCAGCAGCAACAGAAGCACTGTGGAACAGATTGGGGGCAGATTTTGGAAATCTGCAATAATAACAGGGTTGTTATGGCTGATTTAAACTTCCCTGTGATTGGCACCTCCTCAGCACTAGAGTTTTAAGATGGGGCAAAATTTGTTAGGTGTTCCCTGAAAGGATTCTGGACATAATTATAAAGACAGGATGACTAGAAGTGAGGCCATCCTGGATCTTGTGTGAGGCAGTGAACTAGGTCAGGTGTCAAATATTTTGGCTGAGGAGCATTTCAAAGATAATGACTTCTTCTACAAGAGGGTAGTGAATCTTCGCAGTTGTCCACTCAAGATGACCGTAGTGTCAGTCATTGTGTACAGTCAAGACAGAGATTGATAGACTCGTAGTTACTAAAAAAAGTGAAAAGATGTGTGGTTAGTGCAAGAAAGTGACACTGAGTTATTCTCTTATACAATGGCAGAGCAGGACTGAACAGCTCACTGGCCATCTCCTGCTCCTCTTTCAGATTCTTAAAAATAAAAGTCTGCAGTCAGGAGAGGCTTAAAGCTAGAGTGAGCGAGGCCTTGCCCATAATGATAATGTTCTCGTACCAGAGAAATAAGCACAGGTATTCAGTACTCAGCCAGGTACCCCATCTGGGCCGGATGCTTTCTGTGGGTTCACCATCATGAAGGATGCTCCCCTGTTGGCTTGGATGTCTTGGGTAGTTCTGGACCTTACACAAAATTTTCAGGAACAAGAGCAATGTTAGCTTCATAGATAATTCACAACACAGAAGACTGGTTGATCCAATGTGCCTATGCTAGTCAAAACAAAATGTTAGCAAGCAAATCCTTCCTTCCTGCACTGGACGCCTAAACCTGGAAAAATTCTGCCTTTTTCATTTTTATCATCCATCTGTGTAGAATTCCACCCCCTCTCCTGTGACCTGTGTAATCCTTCTACAGTTGAAATCTATGGACTTAGTTTCTGACCCTTCAGCAAATTTATTTTATCTAGGAATTTTGATAATTAGCAATGGAGAAGATCAAGAAGTTTGATTCTGGAGTGATTATTTGATCCATTTCATCAGTTCTGTTAGTGGGTGTGAAAGGCTCAATGGGATAACAGAATAGTGCCACGATTCCAGAGACATAACACAATGACATTCTGGAACAAACAGGAATAAGGTGTGTCCTAAACCAGTCCTTGGGCCTCTTAGTGGTCCTGGTGAAAGGTTGGGACAATCCAGAAAGAAGCAATCAGCATAGATGAGTAGACAGTGACGGAAGATAAATTACAAGATGCAGCAGCATGGAAAATTGCCCAGGTAGGTCCTTTCAACAAAAGGCAAAAACATATCCAATACGGCTAATTATAGCCAATTGATTTACTCTCAGTTATCAACAAGCTATGGAAAAGATGTAATTGACAGTATATCAGACAGCACTTATTCAACAATAACCTACTTACTGATACCCAGTTTAAGCTTAGCCAAGATCATTTGGCTCAATATCTCATAGCCTTGGACCAAAGAGCTGAATTCCAGTAGTGAGGTGAGAGTAACGGCTTTTCACCCTAAGGCAGCATTTGATTGAGCAAAAGACAAATGGCTGGAATTACACAGTGGGTCAAGCAGCAATTATGAAAGCAAAGGGCAGGATCCTACATCAGGTCTTTGCATCAGGTACTTCATCTGAATTGGTTCTCGTATTGCTTTATTATTGTCACATGTTCCAAGATTCGGTGAAAAGCTTGTCATGCATACTGTTCATACAGGACAAATCATTACACAGTTCATTGACCTGGAATAAGGTAAAACAATCACAATGCAGAATAAAGTGTAAAAGCTAACAAAAAATGTGCAAGTAAATGATAATGTTCAAGGTCATTACGAGGCTAAGAGTCCATCTTATTGCACAAGAGTGGGGCAGAAGCTGGCCTTGAGCCTGGTGGGACGTGACTTCAGGGCTTTGTATCTTCTGCCTGAAGGGAGAAGAGAGCATGTTTAGAGTGGGTGGGGTCTTTGATTATGCTGACTGTTTTACTGAGGCAGCAAGAAGTATAGACAGAGTCTATAGAGGGGAGGCTGATTCCTGTGATGTGCTGAGCTTTGCCCACAACTCTCTGCAATTTCGTGCAGTGACATGTAGAGCAGTTGCCGTACCAAGCTATTATGTATCTGGACAGAATGCTTCCTATGGTGCATCAATAACAATTCTTAAGAGTTATAGGAGACTTGCTGAATTTCTTCACCCTTCCGAGGAAGCAGTGTTGGTGGTGAGCTTTCTTTGCCATGACATCAATGTGGTTGGACCAGGACAAGCTAATGGGGACGTTCACTCCTAAGAACTTGAAGCTCTCAACCCTCTCTGCCTCAGCGCCATTCATGCAGACAGGAGCATGTGCACCATCCCCGTTTTCTGAAGTCAATGAGCAGCTCTTTTGTTGACATTGAGGTAAAGGTTGTTGTCGTGACACCATGTTCCTAAGCTTTCTATCTCCTTTCTGCACATTAACTTATCGCTACGTTGGATGTGGCCCACGACAGGAGGTATCACCTGTCAAATTTTAGATACAGTTGGTGCAGATTCTGGCCACGCAGTCATGCATGCACATGGGTTTGAGTAGGGGACTAAGGACACAATCTTGTGGAGTACCAGTGTTTAGAATAATTGAATTGCTTCCTGACCTTACTAATTACAGTGAGTCCTTGCTTATGTGTTATGAGTTCTTCCAGACATTTCTTTTTAGCTCCTCAAGTCTGCAGTCTCTAATGTCCCACAATTAGCTGTGAGTGGCACCAAGGAGTCCTTGTAAAAGTGAAGACATTGAGCAACAAGGAGAAAACAGATCAGTATTTGGAGACCTAACTTGCACAAATCAATGTTATAATTATTGATGGTTAATTAATCCAGCTCAGGGACAGTACTGCAAAAATTCTTTAGGTTTCACAAATAATTCCACAATATGCAATTCCATTCAAGCTCCTTAGCACTTGATGTAATCCATTAGTGAACGCAGGAAAGCCTAAACAACCTAGATCGATAAGTGGCAAGCAATGTTCAAGACACAAAGATACCAAACAATGACCATCTCCAGCAAGAGAAAGACTAATCCTGCCCTTGACATTCAATAGTATTACCAAATGCAATTCCCCCACCATTAATATCCTGAAGACCATCAATGAGTTGAAGCTCAACTGCATTTGTCACGTAAATACTATGGCTACAAGCAATGTTCCCACTACGGTGTACACACACACACACACACACACACACACACACACACACACACACACACACACACACACACACACACACACACACACACACACACACACACACACACACACACACACACACACACACACACACACACACACACACACACACACACACACACACACACACACACACACACTTCCTTTTCCGGTTTCTGATGCAGATGGCTTCGACAACATGGAGTTTGTGATGACTTGTCTTCTGATTTTAGAACTGACTTATTTATACTGCTTTTATTGAAGAAATTATTCTGTGCGCACCTATTGTCACTGGGCAAAAAACTGCACAGCATAAGATTTCTGCGCACACTGATCATTACAAATTAGAGAGAATGTTAGCTGCAAGAACAATTTGGATGTTCTGCTGTGAATGACACTCCAACGCTTTAACATCATTTGTAAGACATACGTCAGGAAAACATTCCATTTGTCTCAATGGAACAACTCCAAACAATTCCAAGAGCAGCATCATCTGAGGTAAAACAACCCAATTGGCTGGCACCCCATCAGCTGCCATAAACATTCACTCCCTGCTTTAGTGTCAGGTTACTGCAGTCTGCAGGATTACACACATTGCCTACTTTGACAACACCCCGCAACTGGGTACCCACCCCACCCACTCAAAAGGACAAGAGCAAGACGTCCATGGGACAACAGCACCTTCAGGTTCCCTTCCATGCCATGCACCATCCTGATTTCAAAACAGATCATCAGTCCTTCATCATCACAGGGTCTAAATCTTGGAACTCCCTACACAAAAGAGCTGCCGAAGATGCCTCACTAGCAGGACCACAGCAGGTCATTAGTGTGGCCCATCACCATCTCTTTAAGGGCAGATAAAGAAAGGCTGGCAACACCTAGATCCTAAAAATGGATGAAATAGAACTTTATTGTCATCGCTGAAGACAGCAAGACTGCAGTGCTACTCCTGTCTCTGCAAAACCAATATTTACAATGCATGCAGTGTGACTTAATTTTTATGAATTCCCATATTTACATGCAACAAGTGACTTTGATAGTCCACAAAGGCCATTGGCAAGCTGGGTGTAGCATTATCCAGCTGCACAACAGTCCTCACGAAGAAGCGGTTTTTCAGCCTTACTGTCCGGGTGAAGATGTTTCTGTATCTCCTACTAGGTGGCAGAAGATTGAACAGACAGCGTCCGGGATGGGATGGGTCTTCAATGAAGTTATGAATGCACCATAGGCATCCAGAGTTGCAGATTGTCTCCAAGTCCAGTAGTTGAGTCCCAGTGATGCACTCAGCCATGCTTATCACCAGCCCACAGTTGCCTCGTATCTTTGGAAATCAATAAAATGTGAAATATCTCAGTTAGTCCATTGAATGGGTTCTGTGCCTCCTTTAAGGCCAGCTCACTGTGTTACTCAAGATTCATAATACTGGAGTTTAAGCTTGAAGATATACATTTCTTTGTGATTAGTGTCCATTTTCTTCAAGGTGCAAATGGTTTCTGTAGGAGAATCGAACAATTTTTTCCCCATTTTAAGAAATCAGGGCAAGTAAAACCCTTTCTGGATCACTATAAAACAGTAAACTGGAGAGTCAAACATGCTTTTTCAGAGTTTCTGAAAACTGAATCATAGAGTCAAAATCAGTGATGTCATCTTTCCAATTCCTGCAATGACCTTTTACCATTTAGCGTTGTCAGTGCATGTCCATTGGGAAACTGGCTTGAGGTTTCCCAACCATATTTTGCTTTGGAGCCTTGAACCAAACAGGGAGATGTACATACATACTATTTGACTAGACTGAAGAAATGCAGCAAAGAAACAGGCCCTTTGGCCCACTGAGTTTGTGCCAACCAGCGAACACCCATTTTATTATCCACAACACAAGCCAATTTATTTCAGAATTATGAGAAATTTCAATAATGTATATATAGCATATTAAAAACAAGCTGCTTTCCCCTACCCCCACTTTTTTTATTCTAGCATCTTACCCCTTCTTTCTCAGTCCTGATGAAGGGTCTCAGCCCGAAAGGTTATTTATGTTTTTCTATAGATCCTGCCTGACCTGCTGAGTTCCTCTAACATTTTGTGTATGTTGCTTTGGATTTCCAGTATCTGTAGACCTTCTTGTATTTATAACTGGATGACAAATCACACAAACATTAAGTGCATTTTCTGTTATTCATATGTATTATGTTATAGTTAGACATTAGAGACAAACCATTAAAGACCAGATGGATGAGCTCAGTCATGGACAGTGTAGCACAAATATTCATGGAAACCAGAAATAATGAAATAAAATTAGTTATTTACTTAAGAAAAAATGATAGCAGTATGATCTAATCTTGTTGTAATGTATAAATTACATAATAGTTTTTTTGTGGTTACTGGGCTCCTTCAGTATCTAGAAACTACTGTTCGCTGTGGTCATTGCCACAGACCCTTGAAAAAAGTTGAGATTTCCACACCACTCAGCTGCAGCAATTTGGCAAACATCCAAAGCTCTGACGCTCTTGATAAACAGTTAAGCTTCACAGCAGGGTGACACTTCTTCGATGCAGTGAACAAACTTTTTACTCTTTCGCCTCTGGGCGATATCTCATAAATAAAGAACAATAACCAGTTGCATTTTCATTGCGCGTCGGGTAATCTCAAAGTGCTTTAATGCCAATAAGGCACTTGAAGTGTGATCATGTTGGGAGATAAGAGACTTGAGGGGCCAGTTTGGAGACAACGAGCCTTCTACCAACTGCAGTGTCACAATGACCATATGACCAGTTTTGAAACATTGATCAAAGGACAAACATCAGCTAAGCCACAGCGATTTCCTCCACTGCACATCTTCAGAATAGTGCCCAGAGACCTTTAACATCTCCGAGAAGTTTGGCAGGGCCACCATTACAGGAAAGATGCATCACTGACACCGCAGCTCTCTGTCACTCTGCACCACAACATATTATGGATGATTATACATCTTTATTGACTTCAGATAAGTTCTGATGAAAGACAATTGATGTGAAGCATTAACTCTATCTCATTCTCCACAGATGTTGACTGATTTGCTTCATATTTTCTGCGTTTTCAATTTTATTTCACACTTACCCGATTCCTTGAAAAGACATAATCCAATTAGGCCAGGAAGAACCTTTCTGTGTCTCAAGATTGTTTAATGTTATTTCCAGTGAAAAGGAATACAAAATAATTGTTACTCTAGGTCCAATGCAGTACAAAAAAAAAGATAAAGAACACAACAATAAAAAAACCCAACAAATATAAATAAATAAGGTAACTTATATACATAGATAGATTGTACGTCCATAAAGTGACACTGGACAGGAGTGACTCTGACGAGAAATGGTGAAGTAATGGTAGTGGGAATGTAGTGGGGTGGGTTAAGTTGGTGGTGGTGTTGATCAGCTTTACTGCTTGGGGGACCTAACTGTTTTTGAGTCTGGTGATCCTGGTGTGGATTGTATATAGCCTCGTCCCTGATAGGAGAGGGACAAACAGTCTATTAGCAGGGTTTTTAGGATACTTTATGATGTTGCTGGCCTTTTTCCAGCATCCTTCCGTATAGGATGGTAGGTAAGCTAGTGTCTGTGATGCATGGGGGTAAGCTTTGACTACCCGTTGCAGAGCCTGTCTGCCTGCCGCAGTACAGTCTCTGTACCAGACAGCGATGCAGCATGTTGGGAAGCTCACATCTGTAGAATGGGGTGAGTATAGATGTGCAAAGTCCAGCTCTCTTCAGCCTCCTTAAAAACTAGAGGCATTGGTGAGCTTTCCCGATTGTGTAGGATGTGTTCCCAGGACCATGAGAAGTTGTGGAAGATGTACACTCCCAGGAATTTGAAACTGCAAACAATTCCCACCGCTGTGCTGCCGGTGTAAGTAGGAATACAAGTGGTGGAAGTTCTCCTGAAGTCAATAACCGTCTCCTTTGTCCTGCTGACATTGAGGAAGGGGTGATTTGCCTGGCACCAGACCTCGAGCTCTTCCACCTCATCTCCGTGGGCTGTGCTGTCGTCGTTGGGTGATGAGCCCCACCACTGTTGCATCGTCGGGGAACTTGACAATGTGATTACTCTGGTGTTTGGCCGTGCAGTCAGAGTGCACAATGGGCTCAGCACACAGCCCTATGGGGCATACTGTACATATTGAGGATGGTGGGAAGGGAGGAGCGGTTGTGCATCTTAACTAAATTTTACCATCAAAGTCCCTGGTTGATGATGGCCCAAACAACAAGAAGGCAGGTCTGTCTTATAACTTCTCTCTTCCTGGAATCTATAATATATCAGGTCATACGTTAAAAGAAGCCAGATTAAACCTAGTAAATCATATGATTCAAATATTGTTTAAAAATACTCGGATGTAGTTTCTGCTTTTAGTGAAGTTTGATTGCAAATGCGTAATGATTTGATAAGACATTCCTCTGTGTACTATTTTTAGTCAAATGGGACCATAACAAATTCCTTCTGAAAGTTCAAGCATACTATAGTACAAAATGTCTCTTATTCTCTGTGACAGGGTCAGAAGGAATTCCAGCAGATAACGAGCCGAAATTTCTGCAAGTGTTAACTGTGAAGTGTTCTCCTTATGACATCAACTCTCATTTATAAAGATATTGAAGTTATCTTGTACAAAGTGTGTGTTAATGCCCATTACTGTACACCGCTGGCATTTAGGGCAACAGTGAAGGTCCTCCATCTCTGGCGGTGATCACGGCTTCCTTCCTCATGTCAGGAGCCTCCTCTCCGTTTTCACTATTGTCAGTCCTGCAGGTCATGAGTGGTGACTCTGGAATCCCATCATACTTGGAAGGATTCTGCATTGCTGTTTCCATAACAATTTTGTTTTACCGGTCAGGGTTGTTGGCCCTGAACTGAATCCCTGAAGCTGGAGGACCGGTGGACCACTCTTAGTCTGGCATCTACCCTTTGACCTGTTTGGCAGGGGTGACCCGACCAAGAGCAAAAGCCCTGACTCCAGATAAAGTAGCTCTCCTGGTCATTGAGGCACGAAAGCCTCCAAACCACAACAACGTTATGGTCCTCTTGGAGGGATCTTGTAAAGTACAAAACCATAAACACAAGAATTTTGGCAGATGCTGGAAATCCAATGCACCACAGACACACACAAAATGCTGGAGGGGTAGAGAAGAAAGGACCTGATAGGAGAGGAGGTTGGACCACAGGAGAAAGGAGGAAAGGACCCAAGGGGAAGTAACAGGCAGATGAGAAGAGGTAAAATAACAGAGTGGGAAATGAGGGGGGAGGGTGAAATTTGTTTACCAGCAAGAAAAATCAACATTCAGGCCATCAGGTTGGAGGGTTCGCAGAAGGAAAATAAGGTATTGCTCCTCCACCCTGAGGGTGACGTCATCAAGAGGAGGCCATAGACTGACATGTTGGGACAGGAATGTGAATCGGAATTAAAATATTCGGCCACCCGCTTGTGGAGGATGGTGCGGAGGTGATCGACGAAGTGGTCCTCCGATTTACAACAGGTCTCACCAGTGTAAAGGAGGCCACGTAGAGTGCACTGGACACGATAGACGACCCCAGCAGTTTGGCAGGTGAAGTGTTGCCTCACCTGCAAGGACTGTTTGTGGCCCTGAATGGAGGTGAGGGAGGAGGTGAATGGGCAGGTGTAGTACTTAAGCCACATGCAGGGATCGGTGCTGGGAGGAAGCTTAGAGAGGAGGGACGAACAGAGAAGTAAATTACTGAGGGAGTGATCCCTGTAGAAAGCAGGGGAGGTTTAGCAGCATCCTTCAGAATTTTGGTGAACAGATGCCATACTAATTCAACTCCCAATTCAGACTTTCCACAGTCAGTACTTGTTCATTCCAGTTTTTAGTTCCAACTTAATCAACGGAAATATTAATTCATCCTACAATGTTCAACATTAATTTCCGTTAGTATGTGCTATACTACATTTGGTGCCAGATTTTCTATAGATGTTGATACTCTTATATTACTTCCACTGTATGAATTATTAACCTTCACTTCTTCCATCCACATCCTTCCAGAAGTGGTTTAAGCAAGCATGGAATGGATCAACAAATATTATGAATTTTATTGGTAACTCGTTCCTCCATGTTGCATGCCCATCTGTACACCAGGGGATCCATCTGCTCCTTACCACTCAATAATTTAATAAATATTTTATGTAATATACATCAAAACACTTAGTGTTTGAGTAACTTGATTTCCCACAGTCCCCTTCTTTTAAAATATTACCCATTACCCATTGCTCGTTCTTAAGTTCACATTTGATATTTTTCCATGGAAACTCATTGCCATGATCTTTTCATCAAATGCGCTAATTTTTCAAGATGCAACTTCAGCATTCATTGCTCACGTCTGCCTGCCATTGGGAAGATGGTGGCACCTCTGCTACCCAGAGATACTCCATTTTCCTCTTGGAGTTCCAGGATTTAGAAGATCCTTAGAATTATATTTCCATGTCAAAATAATGTAAAGCTTAGAACGGAACCTGAACATTCTGTTTTGCAATTGTTGGTAGATATTATTATACCTGGGTATTTGCTTTCCATGAATAAGTTAGAGTCATAGAACACTACTATAGCACAGAAACGGCCCTTCAGCCCATCTAGTCTGTGCTGAGCCAGTAATCTACCTGATCCCATCGGCCTGAACCCAGACCATAGCCCTATCTTCTTCCCATCTCCTCCCTTCCCTTCCACCTATCCAAATTTCTCTAAAATGATTAAATCAAATCCACATCCACTACTTGCGCTGGCAGCTTGTTCCACACTCTCACCACCCTCTGAGTGAAGCAGTTCCCTCTCATGTTCCCCTTCAACGTTTCACCTTTCCCCCTTAGCCCATGGCTTCTAGTTATAGTCTTACATAACTTCAGTGGAAAAAGCCTGCTTGGATTTACCCTATCTATAAAGCCCTCCACTGGGTGGGGTCGAGGAAGATGTTGCATCCCAGTTGTCTGCATGATACATAAGCTAGGCCAGTACTATGTGCAGAGCAAGCTGTTGCCCATGTAGCAGGCTCCCCTGCTCCACGCAGCTGGAAAAAAGTAAAGGCAGAGCCCGATACAGTTTGGCACCTGCAGCAACGAAGGTGTTGCCAGTCAGCGTTGAACTCAGAACTGCCTTAGCGACTCTAGTTCTGATTTTTTTCCTCGGGGTTTACTGCCTTAGCGACTCTAGTTCTGATTTTTTTCCTCGGGGTTTACTCCCAAAGCCTTCACCATGAGTGGGTATAGCCACAAGGCAGTGGAGGTTTGAGATCAGAGTTTTCCTTCTCCTAGATGATCTGCCAACCATGGGTGATGAACCCCGTCTGCCCAAACCCTATCGGCTCCGGGAGGGAAGTCACATGCTTCTTCATAAGCTATCATGAAGGGGACCAGGACGGCAATGCTTGGTTGTTGGCAGGTAGGGTTAATACCTGACTTTCAAGAGCACTTGTGAATTATGTTCCAGCTGGACTTTCTCCTTAAGCTGCTGGAGAACATGTGGTGAACTACATATACCTGTCTGGACATGCCCCTCTGCTGACTGCTCCTGTGGCTCCTCCCACAGTCCCCTGTATAAAGGCGATTGGAGGCACTGCTCCTCCCTCAGTCTCCAGGATGTTGTGTGGTGGTCTCCTGCAGCTAATAAAAGCCTATCATTCGCCTCCCGTCTCCAAGAGTTATTGATGGTGCATTAGAACAGTGGGAAAGAACAGGTGCTGTTTTCTCCTGGTAGGGATTAGTTTTTAATTCCATGTTTTTGTCACCCTGCAAACTTATCCTTCAATTGCTTTGAATTATGGAGGACAACGTGTATAAATGTCTCTCTCCAGCAGACTTCATCATGATCATCATGACTCCAGTATTTCTACTATTTTTTAATGTTTCTTAATTGTACATATGATTTGTTTTGTGTTCTATCGCTGAGCAGCAGTGAACCATCTGATTGGCCTATCAGAATTCTCTTTGGGAACTAGTTGACTTGCTCAGCATTTCTGATCTGACTATTGTTCATGATTGCACTTAATAAAAACAAATCTATCGCCTCAGATTTTTGTACACCTCTATCAAATCTCCCTCAATCTTCTACGTTTCCAGGGAATAAAGGTCCTAACCTATCCAACCTCTCCCTATAACTCAGGTCCTCAAGTCCCGGCAACATTCATATAAATTTTCTCTGCATTCTTTCAACCTTATTTTGATCTTTTGTTATTGTGAGATTATTGAACCCCTGGTACAGTAAGGCTGGACTTTTGCCCTTGTAATCAACCTCATTATGGCCCTCATTACACTCTCTGTAATGGTAATACTTTATTCTGCATCCTCAATTTGTTAGTGTGGAAATCTGATTGTTTCCTGTTTAGCAGTTACTAGATTTTAAACGTCCAAAATGAAGTCATAAAATTAATTCAACTAATAAATTAACATTTTCTTTTAGTATTATTAAATCACAACGATTTCCAAAACCTTGACTTTGGAATTAATAATTTTATCTGTAGTTGCAACTTTTAGCTGAAGTATGAGTTAATAGACTATGCATGAACAGTGTATGCACTTTCATAGTAGTGAGTAGTTTCTGCTCAAAGGCTTTACAATATAACTTAAAGAGTTTGAGGACAAAAGATAAAATCATTCTGAAAAATATCACCTTGAGGATTATTATTAGAATACTGTTTTGTAAATTGAAAGATGTTGAATACTCATTACAAATTTGGAAAATCGGTTTATTTTTGTCACAGGTACAGTGAAAATCATAGTTTTGCATGCCATCCATATAAATCATTTCATCACGCCAGTACATTAAGGTTGTACAAACAAAATAAATAACAGGATGCAGAATAAAGAGTTACTGTTTTAGAGAGTGTAATGAGGTAGATTTGCAAGGGCAAAATTCCACCCTTATTGGACTAGTCGTTCAATCATCTCATAACAGTAGGATCGAAGCTGTACTTAGTCTGGAGGTGCTTGCTTTCAGGCTCTTGTATCTTCTGCCTGATGGTGTGGGTTGGGGGGGTGAGGGGTGCAATGGTGGTGTGCGGTGGGTTGTGGAGAGAGAAGAGAGAATATTTGGGTCTTTGATTATGTTGGCTGCTTTACCAACATAACTGTCGACAGAGTCCATAGAGGGGAGGTCGTTTTCCATAATGTACTGAGCTGTGTCCATGACCCTCTGCAGTTTCTTACGATCTTGGCGAACACTTTCCATATCAAGCCGTGAGGCATCTGCTTTTTACGGTGCATTGATAAAAATTAGGGAGTGTCAAAGGGAACATGCCAAATTTCTTTAGCTTCCTGAGGAACTATGGGCACTGGTGCACTTTCCTGACCATGGCATCTATTTGATTGAACAAGGACAGGTTATTCATTATGTTCACTCCCAGGAAGCTGAATCTCTTAACCTTATCAGCCTTAACGCCATCGATATAAACAGGAGCATGTGCCAGTGCCCATTGCCTGTAATCAATAATCAGCTCTTTTCCTTTGCTGAGTGAAATGTTGCTGCTATGACACCAGTAGGCTCTCTATCTCCTTCGTAAACTGGACTCATCATTATTTGAGATATGGCCCACAATAGTGATGTCATCTGCAGACTTGCCATGCAGTTGTGAGTGTAAAGTAAGGGGTTGAAAATGGAGCCTTGTGGGGCATTAGTGTAGTGAATAATCATGGTGGAGGTGTTGCTGCATGTCCTTACTGATTGCAGCCTATGGGTTGCAGTCGCAAAGGGAGGTCTTGTCTCCAAGGTCTAGGAGCTTGGAGATAAGTTTGCTTGGAATTATAGTATTGAAGGTGGAGTTGTAGTCAATAAATCTGTTATAAATCAGTTGCTGCTTTCATTGCACTACAGAAGTTGCATTTAGCTTTAACAGGCAAATTCCTTTCTTCTCCATTGTCATACCTGATTTCAATTCAGTTAAGCAGAAGAAGGGTCTCAACCAAAAACATACATACTCTATTTCCTTTTTATACATGCTGCCTGACCCGCTGTTCCTCCATCTTTTTGTGTGTGCACCAGATTCCTGCACACTCTAGTGTCTTTTTCAGTACCCACTTTATTCCACAAACCATCCACTCTGTTTCCAGTGCAACTAATCTCCTCTATAACGCCACTTGACTTATTATAAGGAGACCATTTGGTCCATTGAAGCATACTTGTTCTTAGCCTTAGCTTTAGAAATAATACATCTAAAGATGCAATGCACCGCTATAGGGATGGATGAATCTGATATGTTCATAATTTTCCCTGTTATAGGTTATAGTGGGGTTATAGAGGAGATTTTCCCTGTGTAGATGGGTGGTGAAATTTAGTTCTCAAAACACCATTAAAAATCCCAGAATCACAATTCAAGTGCAGAACACTTACTGAGAACTAACAATTAGAAGGCCACATCTGTCTGAGAAGTGACTTGAAATTGCCTACCATCACAACAGGTCAAAGTAGACACTTTTATTGGCTCTTCACTCAACCTCGGACATCTGGACGGTGAAGATGCGTACATCAGGATGCTCTTCATTGACTACAGCTCAGCACTCAATGCCATCATCCCCTCAAAACTAATCAACAAGCTTCAAGACCATGGCCTCAATATCTCCTTGTGTAACTGGATCCTCGATTTCCTCACATGCAGATCCCAGTTAGTTCGGATTGGCAACAACATCTCCTCCACAATCCGAACAGGTGCACCACAAGGCTGTGTGCTCGACTCACTTTATAATTATGACTGTGAGGCTAGGCACAGCTCCAATGTCATATTTAAGTTAGCTGATGACACCACAGTCATTGGCTGAATCTAAGTCATGGTGAATCAGCATATAGGAGGCAGATTGAAAATCTGGCTGAGTAATGCCATAAAAACAACATCTTACTCAACGTCACCAGGACCAAGGAGATGATTATTGAATTCAGGAGGATGAAATCGGAGGTCCATGAGCCAGTTTTTGTCAGGGATCAGAGGTAGAGAGGGTCAGCAACTTTAAATTCTAGTGTTAATATTTCAGAGGATCTGTTCTAGGTTCGGCATGTAAGTGCCATTACAAAGAAAGCACAGCCTCTACTACTCCATTTTCTGAGAATTTTGCATAGATTTGCTATGTCATCTATAGCTATGACAAACTTCTATAGTTGTGCAATGGAGAGTATATTGACTGCTTGCATCACAGCTTGGTATGAACACCAATGCCTTTGAATGGAAAAGCCTACAAAAAGTAGTGAATATAGCCCAGTCCATCACAGGCAAAGCTGTCCCCACCCTTGAGCATATCTACATGGAACGCTGTCACAGGAAGGCTGCATCTATCATCAGGACCCCACCATTTAGGCCATGCTCTCTTCTCAATGTTGCCATCAGGAAGAAGGTCCTGTACTTCAGGACCCACATGACGAGGTTCAGGTACAGTGATACCCCTTAACCATCAGGCTCTTGAAGCAAAGGGGATAACATCACTTGCCCTGTCATTCCAGTTTCCTCCTCCTGTAGTTGATAATCACTTCCTTGGTCCTCTTTACACAGAATGACAGATCGTTGTGGCACCACTCAGCTAGAGCTATATTGTTTAAAAATATAAGGGCCTGTTTAAAAAAGTATCAAATGACTGCTGCTCATCTGTGTTAAAGAGTGGAATTTGGTGTTTCTTCTCACAGCATGGTTTGGGTCATGTCCATAACTTTAATTTAAGTCTTTATATATAGTTGTACATAAATTCTATTGTATATTAAAAAATTTCTTGTACACCTTTTCCTGCAAGAAAATGAATCTCAAGGTACGATGTGCGGACATATACCGACTTTGATAATGTTTATTTTGACTTTGACTTTCATAATTTGAAGAAAAAGCGTTTGGATTCTTGGATCTTCTTTGCAAGATTTCTCCCACTTTTGCATATGGAAGGAAAATTACTTGGAAACAAATGCTTGTCCCTTTTCTCTGATGCATAACCGGGAAACACTGGACAACTAAGATTTTGCTTTCTGAATACTTTTGGGAGTACCTTTCGGATTTTGTGTTGCTAATCATGAAAATCTCCAAGAAATATCCCTATCACACACCTTTTGTTTTTGAGATCGCCTATATTTGCTATTTCAAATAATTCAATTAAAAGAGTTCCCACGAAGTAAGCTATAGAATTTTATCTATTGCCCAGGCACGCAGAGCAGATGCTGCATGGTAGGGCAGGTTTTAGAAATTCTATAAATTTCTGTCAGGAATTTGGATACCTGAGACAGATTTTTCCCAGAATAACCGGAGCCAAAGTTACAGAAGGCATTTTTGTTGGCCCACAAATCAAACAGGCCATCAACCACGGACAATTCAAAGAACTTCTGGTGGAACCATAGAAAATCGCATGGAAGGCAACCAAGGATGTTAATAAAACATTTTCTTTGCAAATACAGAGCACCAAACTACGTGCAGTTGGTTGACAACATGCTTCCAGAAGTTCATCACGTCGCCAAAGATTCATTTTCTGCATTCCTGTTTAGATTCCTTCCCTGCAAATCTTGGTGCTGTCAGTGACGAGCACGGTGAAAGGTTTCACCAGGACTTTGCGGTCCATGGAGAAATGGTATCAGGGCAACTGGAATCCATCAATGCTGGCTGACACTTTAAGCGAGAAGCCTCAGACACCGAGCACAAACGAAAATCATGAACAAAACATTTTTAGCCCAGTTGAACTATTGCAAAGTGTCTGCATCGTTTTGCAATTAAATGCATTATATTCAGTAATAGTTAATTTCTTATTTCTCCAAATTCCTATGTGATACAAGCAGTCTGAAATTAGATCGGCGTTCAGCTTCAAGCGATCTACCATTTAAAAAAAAAACTCAGGAGCAACACTTCCGAAAAAAAATTGTTTGTCCAGCGTAATTTTAAAAAAAATATATATTACCTGGAATCGAGTTTCACGTTTTAATATCTCTACTGACCCGGTCTATCCTCTACATGACCTCAGGTATGCTAATATAACCACTTGTTAATCGGAGCAGGCGACGGTCCCGCGCAGGGATCCCGGTCGGCGAGCCCCGGGGTTCCGCGCCCGTCCCTCACCGGGAGCGCGACCTGTCAATCACTGTCCGCCGGGTACGCGCGCGCGGGGGTGAGGTCTGCCTCCTGCCGTACACTCGGCTCAGCTCAGCTCATGTCCATTTTAGTCAATGCTCTGCGTTGCGCGTCGGGTTTTCAAAAGATCCCTCTCTCTCTCCCCCCCCCCCCCCGGCGCCTGCGTTATTTGGTATCGAGCCTTTTCTTGCCCCCCCCCCACCTCCGCAGAACCGATCTCACCCTCCTGAAACTTTCTGAATCTATTCCGGGCTAGCTGACGGCTTTTTAGAAGGTAAAGTTCGTTCGATTTTAATGAAGTTTCTTCACTCCCCCCCCCCTCCCCCAACCTAAGTGTGTATTTGCAGCACATACCCAGCGGATAAATTTAGAAGGAAAGTTATGAAGGCAGTTCGCACAAAGGACAACAATTGGGACAGCATAGGTTTCTTTTTGTGGGAAAGGGTGCTCAGTGTTTAATGGGAGTCAGGGTCGTACTAATTAGACTGCAGTCGGTATACGGAGGTGCATGTTTTGGATGGGGCAGTGTTGAGGAAGGACAGATGCGGGAGCCGTGGACCGTCATCGCCTGCCATTCCCTCCGAGGGAGTGCGAACGGGAGATAACAAACACGCTGCGAGCTAGGAACCGCGATCGGGGAACGGAACTAGATTAAAGCCTTCGAAAGGGGTCGCTTATTTAAAACGTGCAGCACAAAGTTGCATGCACAGCCACTGGAAAATACGTCAATGTTTTGCAAACCGCGGCACTGCAGTGGCTTTTAGAACGAAGGCCTTTTTTTTGTAAATTCCTGTTAAAATGTGTCGGAGATTTGCTGCAGATGGCCAGCGACTCCTCCGACTCCGGGGCTAGATCCAATAGGTCGGTTCTGGGTGAGTTCACCGACACAATCTGATACATCTCTGCTCAATGTGTTCAGGTCTGCCGATATGAACGTTACACCGGACTATCCCCGGATTCTCAGCTTCTTGGTGAACGCATCGGTAACTCCGACCTACGATTTCAGCAACGGGACGGGGCTGCTTCCCGGCCAGACGGCAAGCTGCAACAACTGGAAAGAAATACACCATTTGACCTTACACCTCGCCAACATCTGCTTCGCCATTGGGCTGCTTATTCCCACCACCGTTAAGATCCACATGATTCTGCTCCGGGGCATGATAAGCGTAGGTAGGTGCTGTGTTGGAGGGACGGCAGCTGGAAACCGGGTCACATCACCGGGGGTTGCATGGCAGGGTGGAGGGGGCTCTGCCGATTCCGGCATGACAAGTCATAAGGAATGGCTGAGAATCTCATTGCTGCAAAATCTTCTCAATTAGGTGTTGGCCTGGGCATGCTCTTGAAATGATCAACTTCAGGGTCAAGAAAGGTAGTCCCAAAACTTTATCAGATGGCATGAGGCCGAGGACCTTCACTACCAGGTTACTGTGATTGTGTGTAGAGTCAGTGGGGATAGAGGTGCAGTTCATATCCCAAATGCTGGCATGCTTAGAATTGGAAGATTGCGTTTGGGCGGGCCAGAGGACCTTAGTTGACAGGTTAGAAGTCCATGAGAGCAAGGAGACAACTAGGAATAGAAAACAGGAGGAGGACGCAGAGTGAAGAAAGGCAGATGTAGCTGGGAGAAAATTACACGGTTGCAATCCAACAACGCCTGTGGTTTAAACCGGTTGGAAGCGAAAGATATCCGTAACGCACAAGTGGACTGTCCTGCCTTCAGCAGTATTGCTCTGACTCTGTTTGTCAGATGTGGTTGTCTTTGCTGATTACCTTGTGTGGATTTTGTTTATTCTATTGCAAGACTCATAATTCACAGATTTGTCCAAATTTGCTTTGGTCAGATGGAGCAGGCCATCTCAATTGATCCTACAAGTATTGACAGCTTGTGTTTATCTGAGATCTCGTTCCTACCTCCAAGTTAACTTGCAGTTCTGTAGAAAATGAGGTGTTTTCAATAATGCTCCAGGAGATGGGATTAGACAGGTACAACACTGACCTGATAGCCCACCCATTTTTAATCTTCACTGAAGTCAATGGTGATTGTCCGTCGTGTCCGGCGATGGCAGAAAACCTGTGCGGGAGAGTTTTTAAAGTGGAAAAACAATTGCACTGCGGCAGTTTCACTTTCTCAGTGGTGAATCTGTGGAATAAGTGGCTTTGGAGGCCAGGTCATTGGGCATACTTAAGGCAGAGGTTGAAAGATTCTTCATTAGTCATTGCATGAAGGTTTACGGGGAGAAGGCAGGAGACTGGGGCTGAGAGGGAGATGGATCAGCCATGATGAAATGGCAAAGCAGACTCAATGGGCCATGTGGCTTAATTCTGCTCTATATTTCATGGTCTTATGACCTCAGAAGTCCAGGCCCAGTGGTACGAGCAAGCATCACAAAGCCAATAAGCAGATTGTTGAAACACGTATCCATCCCAATCATGATTTCCTTTTGATGAATTGCTAACTACCCACAACATTACAAGTCAGTAACCTTCATCATTACTCAGGTGTCATAAGGCTACCATGACTCAATGGAATGTGAATCATTCCAGTTGATGTGTGATAAAGACTTGTTTCTTAACTTTTGAAGTAAGATTGAAAATCATATATTAAAACAACAATTGTTCAAGGGATTGTTAATTGGGATAATTGTTCAAGAATGGTAATAGGGATAATCCCAGAAATGATAGACAAGCGAGTGGGTAAACTACTGGAGAGGATTCTTAGAGACAGCATTTGAGCATTTGGAAAAGTAAAACGATGGCGACCAGGGCTAGTAAAAGTGGTTTTATGAGGGGCAGGTCATGCCTCATAGAAAACGTAGAAAATCTACAGCTCAATAACGGTCCTTCAGCCCACAAAGCTGTGCTGAACATGTCCTTATGTTGGAACTACTTAGGCTTACCCATAGCCCTCTTATTTTACTGAACTCCGTGTGTCTATCCAGGAGACTCTTAAAAGACCCTAACGTATCCACCTCCACCACCGCTGCCGGCAGCCCATTCCACGCACTCACCACTCTCTGTGTAAAAAAACTTACCCCTGACATCTCCTCTATACCTACTTCCAAGCACCTTAAAACTATGCCCGCTCAAGCTAGCCATTTCAGCCCTGGGAAAAAGCCTCTGACTATCCACACGATCAATGCCTCTCATTATCTTGTACACCTCTATCAGGTCACCCCTCATCCTCTATCGCTCCAAGGAGAAAAGGCTGAGTTAATCTAAACCTATTCTCATATGGCATGCAGCCCCATCCAGGCAACATCCTTGTAAATCTCCTCCGCACCCTTTCTAAGGTTTCCACATCCTGTAGTGAGGCGACCAGAACTGAGCACAGTACTCCAAGTGGGGTCTGACCTGGGTCCTACATAGCTGCAACATTACCTCTCGACTCTTAAACTCAATCCTACCACTGATGAAGGCCAATGCACCGTGTGCCTTCTTAACCACAGAGTCAACCTTCGAAGCAGATTTGAGTGCCTTATGGACTCGGTCCCCAAGATCCCTCTGATCCCCCACACTGCCAAGAGTCTTGCTATTAATGCTATATTCTGCCATCATATTTGACCTACCAAAGTGAACCACCTCACACTTATCTGGGTTGAACGCCATCTGCCTCATCAGCCTGGTTGACTTTTTCAAGAAAGTGTCAAAACAAATTGAAGGTAGAGTGCAGGGGGTAGTGTATATGGATTTTAATAATTGTTCCCAAAGTCAGGAGGATCTGGGGAAGCGTGGCTGCCTGGATTTGGAATCGGCTTACCCACAGAAGGCAGAGGGTGCTCGTGGGTGGAGCATACTCAGCCTTCAGATCCGTGACTAGTAGTACTCTGCAGTAATCTATTCTGGGACCGTATTTCTTTATGACTTTTATAAACGTCTTAGATGAGGTGGGCTGGGAAGTTTGCGGATGATACAAACCTTGGTGGTGTTGATAGCGTAGAAGGTTGTCCTAGGTTGCAGGGGGATGTTGACAGGATGCAGAGCTGGGCTGAGAAGTGGTATAGTTCAATCCAAAAGAGTGTGAAGTGATTCACTTTGGAACTTGACGGTAGAGTACGTTGTTAATGGCAGGATTCTTAGCGGTGTGGGGTATCGAGGGATCTGGGGTCCAAGCTCATACACCAAAGATGCCATGCGAGTTGACAGGGTAGTTAAGAAAGAGTAGGGAATGTTTGCCTTCATTAATCTGGGGACTGAATTCAAGAGCCATAAGGCAATATAAAACTTTGGTTAGACCATTCTTGAAGTATTGTGTTCATTTCTGTTTGCCTCCTTATAGGAAGGATGTGAAATCGTTCATGAGGATGCAGAGATTTACCGTGCATCTACCTGGATTAGAGAGCAAGTCTTACGATGAGCTAGGCCTTTTCTCTTTGGAACAAAGGAGGATGAGGTGTTGACTTGATAGAGTTGATTAAGGTGATAAGGGGCATAGATAGAGTGGACAGCCAGCGACTTTCTCCCAGGACATAAATGGCTAATTCATCAGGCTCAGACTCAGGTTTATTATCACCAGCAAGTGTCATAAAATTTGTTACCTTAGCAGCAGCCAGTACAATGCAGTACAAGATAATTTAGAAAGAGGGAAAAATAGACAAATAAATAAATCAATTACAGTAAGTTTTAGGAATTCTATGGCAGAGGGGAAGAAGCTGTTCCTGATTCGCTGAGTGTGTGCCTTCGGGCTTCCGTACCTCCTTCCTGACTGTAAGAATGAGAAGAGGGCATGGCCTTGGTGATGGGTGTCCTTAATAATGGACATTGCCTTTCCGAGGCACCATTCCTGAGGATTTCTTGAGTACTGCGAAGGACAATACCCAAGAAGGAGCTGATCAATTTTACAACTATCTGTGGCTTCTTTCAGTCCTGTGCAGTAGCCCGACTCATACCAGACAGTGATTCAGCCTTTCAGAATGCCGTGCACGAAAACGCTTTTCGAGTGTTTTAATTGACAGACCAAATCTTTTCAAACGCCTAATGAAATATAACCACTGTCTTGCTTTCTTGAGAGTTGCATCAATATTTTGGGACCAGGTTAGATCCTCAGACATCTGGACATCCAGTAACTTGAAATTGCTCACACTCCCCACTTCTGAACCCTCTATGAGGATTAGCTTGTGTTCCCTCATCTTATCCTTCCTGAAGTCCACAATCAGCTCATCAGCTCTTTCATCTTATAGGCATTCAGTGCAAGGTTGTTGCTGCAACATTAGTAAACTAGCTGATGTATCTTGCTCCTGTATCCCTCTCATCTCCATCTGAGATTCTACCAACAATGGTGGTATCATTAGCAAATTTATAGATGGTATTTGAGCTATACCTAGCCATACAGTCATGGATATAGAGAGAGTAGAGTGTTGGACTGAGCATAGACTGCTGAGGTGTGCCAGTGTTGATTGTCAGTGAGGAGGAGATACTATCACCAATCTGCACAGATTGTGATCTTCTGGTTGGGAAGTCAAGGATCCAGTTGCAGAGAGAGGTACAGAGGCCCAGGTTCTGTAATTTATTGATCAGGACTGTGGGAATGATGGTGTTAAAGACTGATTTGGAATCAATGAACAGCATTCTGACATAGGTGTTTGTATTGTCCAGGTGATCTAAGGCTGTGTGAAGAGCCGTTGAGATTACATCTGCCATAGACCTATCGTGGCAATAGGCATATTGCAGTGGGTCCAGGTCCTTGCTGAGGCAGGAGTTCATCCTAGCCATGACCAACCTCTCAAATCATTTCATCACTGTAGATATGACTGCTACTGGGTGATAGTCATTAAGGCAGCTCACACTACTCTTCTTAGGCACCTGGTATATTTGATGTTTTTTGAAGCATTTGGGAACTTCCTAAGGTAGTACTGACAGGTAGAAAATGTCCTTGAATACTCCTGCCGGTCAGCACAAGTTTTCAGAGCCTCACCAGATACTCCATCGGGGGCTGTCACCGTGCGACAGTTCACCCTCCTGAAAGACAGCCTCTGAGTCAGAGGTCACGGTCGCCAGGTGCAGCAGGAATCTTTACAGCTGTAGTTATAACTAATTTCAAAGCAAGCATAGAAGGTGTTGAGCTCATCTAATAGTGAAGCCTCGCTGCCATTCACAATGTTGTGTAATGTCTTCCAAACCCCGTCAGAGTTTTGTGCATCCAATGTTGCCTCCAACCTCAGTCGGAACTGTCTCTTCGCCTTTGGAATAGCCTCCGCAAGTCATACCTGGCTTTCTTGTGCAGACCTGGGTCACCAGCCTTGAATGCCACAGACCTAGCCCTCAGCAGATGACCTAACTCCGGGTTCATCCATAGCTCTTGGTTTGGGAATGTACAGTAAGTCTATCTAGGCGTGCACTCATCCACACAGGTTTTGATGAAGTCAGTAACAACTGTGGTATATTCGTCTGGATTCAAAGATGAATCCCTGTATACATGAGGGCATAATTTTAAGGTGATTGGAGGAAAGTATGGTGGGGATGTCGGGCGTAAGGTTTTTACACACAGTGATGGTGGGTGCATGGAATGCACTGCCAGCGGTGGTGGTAGAGGCAGATACATTAGGGACACTTTAGAGACTCTGAGATAGGCACATGGATGAAAGAAAAATGGAGGGAAGTGTTGACTTGATCTTGGAGTAGGTTAAAAGGCTGGCATAGTATTATGGGCTGAAGTGCCTGCACTGTGCTGTACTGTTCTGTGTTCTATATATAGTAATATGTTCCAGGTGGTAATTAAAACACTAGTTCAGATAATGGATTAATTTACAAAGTGACAACAGTGCACAGTTGTGCTCTTCTAAAGTAACACACAAAACGCTGGAGGAACCCAGCAGCTGAGCCAGCATCTATGGAGGGGAATAAACAGTCTACATCTTTGGCCAGGAATGTTCATCAGGACTGGAAAGGAAAGGGGAAGAAGAAAGAATATGAAGGGGGGGTGTTGGGATGGAAAGGATTACAGGTGATAAGGAGGAAGATGAGTGGCTGTCTGAGGGGCATGAAGTAAGAAGCTGGGAGGTGATAGGTGGGAAAAGATAAACGGCAGAAGAAGAAGGAATCTGATAGGAGTGGAATTCACTGCCTGCTCTTCCACATTGCTTGGAGATAACTATTTTCAATCTTATTATTTATATTCAATTGCCATAGATTGGAGAGAATGAGTATATTAAAAATTTGTATGATTGGTTCATCTGTAGTTATTGGCAGCTTTCTGTCCTCCTTTGTTATGTTATCTCCAGTTATTTTGTGGCACTTTGCATTGACATAAATCTATGTCACTCTCAGAGGAATTTTGAGTTGACTGAACCTTGTCTTCATGTTCACAGGCTGTGCACTCTTCATTGCCTGGGCAGTATTTTACCGATGCGCTTTAGATATTGTCATCTGGAACTCTCTGTTTCTTATTCTCAACATGATGCATTTAATCTATCTGTTGTACAAAAAGAGGCCTGTAAGTATATTTAACTGAGCTTTCAATTCCATTTATTTTCTGTGCATAGTTCATAACTTTCCCGTGGGCTGTTAAAAATATTCTGCCTATTACAAGGAACTTGATCCATATGAAGCCTCTTAAGGTAAAACATTTGCAATTTCTATAAATCTATTTCCATTATGATAAAAAGATTCCTGATTACTTTCACCTACTCTGAAGGTTGCCCTTCTTACTCCTCTGAATAAAACCTCCTGCTTGAATTAGGACTTTCTGGACTGTTGAAAGTTATTATCAATTGTCACTTCAAAATATTCATCCCACTAGCTATCATGGTGCTTGTGCAATGCATTTCTATATTTATATTCTGGAGCAGTTCACTGACATATCTGTCATTTCTTAAATATAACTGGAGCCTATATTGGGGTCTAGCATTGTTCACTTATGATATCGGGAAGTTTATGCTGGGTGATAGAATGCTTTCCACTTCAAGAACTCAGTAACACAATCAAGTGCTGTCAGATCATGCACTGGATTTTAAGGGTGGAGGTGGAAATTGTTTCTATCCTTTTATAAGTACTTCGTGCCCCCATTTTGGCTCTCTTTGTATCTTTGTAATATGTGACAAAGAAATCTGGAGAAAATACATATCATTGGTTCAGCTAGATTCAAATAGAAAATAGGACAGAAATTCTCTTGCGTTGTTTGTGATGAACACATAATTAAATAGTGGCTTGATATCAGCAAGAGTGAACTTCTGAAGTGCAGTATTATGTGAAGCTATGAATTATTGTGTAAGTGACAGGATAGAATATTTTCAGAAATTTCTTCCTAGGATTATGGAGGCTAATGCCCCTGAAGTCCTTTGAGCTGGAGAGATTCAAAAAAGCTTCACCTTGCCCTCTTATTAAAATACATGTTTTCTATGGAACACACACAAACTGCTGGCGGAACTCAGCAGGCCAGACAGTGTCTATAGAAAGTAAACAGTCAATGTTTCAGGCCGAGACTCATCAGGACCCTTATCAAACATTCTCTTGTATGTTTTCTTTGCTTTACACCAACTGTGCCTTCCTGACCATAATCTTCAAGAGGCGAGGCATTATAGTTGGCCAGTTATATCTAAGCAATAATTCAAAACAGTGATCATTAATAAAATACTTGAATTTACAGATTTCTGCTGTGCTGAATTCACTAAATTACACATTTACTCAGTCAAACTATCTCATTACAGATTAAACTTAATAAGGAGCTCAAGGTACTTTACAGAAGAATGTTTGAGCCACTTCATGTTCCTCCTGATTTGTTCCAAAGACTCACCGGACAGTTCTGCAGTATTATGACTCTTAAAAAGCATCAGACCTATGCAGCGGAAGATAAAACATCTGTTGATGACCGATTGAGTATCCTGCTTAAGGGAAAGTAAGTCCAGAGCAAGCTCCCCTGTTGTTTTTTTTTTAATCAATCAACTCACTTGTCTTCAGAATTTCTTAATGATGTGTCCATAGAAATAATATTTGAAGCAAATTTGAACAGCAAGGTCCCACAGTAGCAGAAGACTGAGGGAGAAAATTTATTCTGGATATAGGATTGGCGTCCTGCTGTAATATGAGAGCTTTCACATCCATCTGGAATGGCAAGGCAGTTGGGCATTTTATTTGAAAGAGATCACGCTCTCGGTAATGTGCCAAAAAACCTGTTTGATCAGGGGTCCATGGACCTTTTGCTTATTGGTATTGGTCCATGACATAAAAAAGGTTGTGAACCCCTGCACCTAGATTATTTTCTGATCATGAATGGAGCTTGAAACTTCTGATTGGTAAGAGTGTTATCTAAGGCAATGTAAGGTTTTAATTTTTTAGACTTACAAGGTGGTTTTCATCAAATATTGTTAGATCCAGTTTATTCAATTAATGCTATAAATTGAAAGCTATTCAGACCAAGATGATGCACAGTCAGAGGGAGGGGAAGAAGAGGCAGGCGCCTCACCCCAATAACCATTAATCATATACAACTATTTGAACATGGACTCTTGCATAGTCTAACCAGTCCTTCCCCACCATCATTAAAAATATGCTTCCGAAAGCCAACATATGTAAGTTCCTGCATATGTCTCTGGTTCAAAGTTCAGAGTAAATTTTATTATCAAAAGTATATATATGTCACCATAACAACCCTGAGATTCATTTTCTAGTGGGTATACTCAACAAATCTATATAATAATAAGTATAACAGGATCAATGAAAGCTCAACCAGAATACAGAAGAGAGCAAACTGTGCAAAATGCAAATATAAATAAACAGCAACAAATAATGAGAACATGAGACGAAGAATACTTGAAAATAAGTTCATTGACTGTGGGAACATTTCAATGATGGGATAAGTGAAGTTGAGTGTAGCTGTCCTCTTTTGTTCCAGACCCTGCTGGCTGAGGGGTAGCAACTGTTCTTGAACCTGGTGACGCGAGTCCTGGGGCTCTTGTATCTTCTACCTGATGGCAGCAACAAGAAGAGCATGACCTGGGTGGTGGGGGTCATTGATGATGGATGATGCTATGACAATGTTTCATGTAAATGTGCTCAATGGTTGGGAGGTTGCCCGAGATGTCCTGGGCTGAATCCACTACTTTCTGTAGGATTTTCCATTCAAAGACATTGGTGTTTCCCCACCAAAATGTGACACAGCCAGTCAATGTACTCTCCACTACACTCCTATAGAAGTTTCTCAGAGTTTTAGATGTCATGCCGTATTTCCGCATATTCTTAAGGAAGCAGAGACAGTGCTGTGCTTTCTTTACAATTGCACTTCCATGCTGGGTCCAGGACAGATCCTCTGAAACAGTAACACCTAGGAATTTAAAGTTACTAACCCTCTCTACCTCTGATCCTTTGATGACAACTGTCTCGTGGACCTCTGGTTTCTTTCTCCTGAATTCTATAATCAGTTCCTTCGTCTTGCTGACATTGAGTAAGATGTTGTTGTTATGACACCACTGAGCCTGATTTTCTGTCTCCCTCCTATATGCCGATTCATTACCACCTTTGACTTGACCCACAATAAATAAAATATGCAGATTATGGAGAGTTTTGTGAAGATTGGATGAAATATGTTCTTGTCATTAATTACTTGTAACTTGAAAAGTTCCCAAGAGTGCTTCAGGGAAAACGTTATAGATCAGAGGATTCCACCCTGGGATCTATGGACCCCTTGCTTAATGGTATTGGTCCATGGTATAAGAAAGACTGGGAACCCCAGTTATAGATGTAGTCTCGAGTCTTATTGAACTGCACAATTAGCAGCATTCAGTGATGGCTGCCTTGAAAACAAAGATGGTTCGAAGTGAAGCAGTCTTACAGTCATTGCTTTGCATGGATCAGAATGGGACCTTTTGCAAGTTGGCTGTTAATTTCCCCTTCTATTCTCCAGCACTCTGGGACTATATGTGGTTCATTTATATAGTACCGGAAATACGGAAAGTTAGATCCCAAGTACTTGTCAATTGAGTGGGGATAAAATGTGAAGTGATAAATTCACAAAATTTCAGAGGGCTGGTTTATAATTGAAAGTCTAAAATTTTACACCTTCCCTGCTGGGTATTTCTAGAGGAAATTGTGCAAGGTGAACAACAAGGCCAACTACATAGGATGGAGAAGACAGAACCCATCCTGGTGCATTCCTGGTTTCACTGCTGCAGTATGGGACCTGGACACCTATCTTCACCCTTCGTTTGGCACGCCCACACTGTGCACAAAATCGCCGCCCCTCCATTTCGAGCCCAGGTCCCTGGCACTGCATCTGTCTGAATTCAAGCCCCTGACCTATCTGCCCAGCCTCTCTCCCACTCTTCTGAACCCACCCTGAGAGGGAATGGGTGAGTAAATAGGAAGGTGAAAAGATTCAGTTTAGTTTCTAAATGAGCGGAAGAGGCAAACGAGTTTCTTCGATGATCTACACAGACTACTGAGAGCTTAGTTAAATCACTGCAACTTTTGTTTCAGTCTCTGGGGAATTTAGAATACAGAAGTGAGAACATGATGCCTCAGTTATTTAGTACAGAGTAGTGGGATATTTCAAGTGGTGCAGTGTAGCATTTATCAATAGATGACTGAAAGGTTCTTTGCAGAGATATTTATAATCTTTTTGGCTTAATTCCAGTCCTCTGCTTTCCAGCTTGGGCGGAAAGCGAAGGGCAAACCAGTTGAGGAGGAAGTCCGGAAAATGCACGCATGAATGTGGGACGTGATTTGCGTAATGCAAGGTTGAATAATGTATTAATTCCGGCTGGCGTAGAGCATTCTGTCACGCTCCTGATGTGCTTTAATACATTGTGCAAAAGCTCTGAGGTATCAGTCAGCAGAGGTCACCCAGTCTCCAACCTGTTCTTGTGACTGCTGCTTTGGTGAGGCTGGTCCAGTTAACTTCTTGTGGTGTTATTATCTCTGGATGTTAGTGGCAGAGGACTTGGTGATGGTGAACCCAATTTTACCATTCTGAGGAAGAGCCATGACCTGGAGTAATAACTATACTTCTCTTCCAACAAATGGTTTTTGTTCAGCTGAGTGTTTCCAGGTTTTAATTGTTACAGTAGTTCACTAAGTGTGGCTAAGTTCACTAAGTTTTGCTACAACAAGTGTATGGGACATTGGAAAAAAAGTTGAATTTCCCCATGGGGATGAATAAAGTATCTATCTATCTATCTATCTATCTAAATAGGCCAGAGGACCATTTGAAGAATTTAAATTTCCTGATATGTGAATTGATAGATTATGAGTTATAAATAGGATAAATACAGGGTTTTTCCACTGAGGTTGAGTGAGACTAGAACTAGAGGTCATGAGTTAAGGGTGAAAGGTGAAATGTTTAAGAGGAACGTGAGGGGGGACTTCTTCACAGAGTGTGCTGAGTGTGGGAGGATCTGCCAGTGGAAGTGGTGAATGCATATTCAACTTCAACATTTAAGAGAAGTTTGGGTAAGTGCATGGATGGGAAGGGTATGAAGGGCTATGGTCCAAGTGCAGGTTGACCAGATTAGGCAGACTAGATGGCGAAGAGCCCGTGTTTGTACTGTCATGCCCTCTGACTATGACTCTAGAACTAACATTTCAGAACTGAGATTATTTCACCAGAACTGTTATATGATTGCTCGTCCCCAGTTGATAAGTCATACTTGGCTAACATACTTAAAGCAACTCTTTAACTTGACAGGATGAAAGTTTCTTATCGTGGTCACTTCTTGCACAACATTTACCCCACTGCTTTCATCGACTCACCGGAATTCCGATCAACTCAGTTGAACAAAGGAGAAAAGTTCCAGGTAAAGCAGAAGCTTTCGCCATTTCAGGGTCGGCATGGTTAACGTACTGGAAGTGACTGAACTAAATAAGAGTGAAAAAGTCGTTGCTGATAACTTGTTGATATTGAAGTGCTTAAGATTGTAAAACACTTTGTTGTATGATCTCATGGGATCGTACTTGTATGGTTTGGAAATACATGGAGACACGGGACTGCAGATGCTGGAATTTGGAGCAATAAACAATCTTCATGAGGAATTTAACGGGTTGAGCAGCGTCTGTGAGGGGGAGGGAGTACGTTGGAAGGAACTGTTGGGAGTTTTGGTTCCTGATGTAGGGTTTTGACCAGAAACGTCGACAATTCCTTCCCCCCTTACAGACGCTGCTTGACCTGCTGAGTTCCTTCAGCAGATTGTGTGCTTCATGTGGAAATATTTCTTTGATATGGATGTGTGTGAAACAAAAGCAGAAAATACTGTTAACACATAGAATGTCGATCTGTATCTGTGGAGCCAAGAAAAAGATTGCAGTGAAGAAGATCAGAATTTTCCTATCTCTATTTGCTTATCCTATGGAGTGTTCCAGGATTTTCTTGAATTATGCTTCTTAGGCACTCTTTGTTAGTTTTCTAGGATTAAGCTCTAGATTGTTAGAATGTATGGAAATACTCATTGTTAGCCACATGCAGTAAACAGTAAACACATCCAGAAAACAGTAAATAATCAACACATCCAGAAATTCCTTCTTATAATTTATATTTTAATAACTCCCTGTTCCTTTGCACCTAATTCTTACACAAAAGAGCAAAGGTGTTTTCTCAAACTTCTGTTGACCTTGCGAAGCAGTGTCTGTGCAGATGCAGTCTGTTCTCCTTCCTGCAAAGAGCCAAAATCTCCGGTTCGGTACTGAAAGCCTGGGTGAGCTGCATTGGGTCATTTTTGAACCTACTTTTCCAGCCAGAATCGAAAGATTTTCAGACTTCTGTTTATAGATGGCGTCTGGCATGACATAGAGTCAAAGAGCATTGCCGCACAGAAACAGGCCCTTTGGCCCATCTAGACCATGCTGAATAATTAGTCTGCCTGGTCCCATCAATACACATTTGGATCTTAGCCCTCCATACCCCTCCCATCTATCTACTCCGTCCAGGGTTGTGATTGCAGGATTGCTCCAATTTCATGTGCTAGGAAGATCATACAGTCTAATACGTGGCTGAGGAGATGTTGGGGTGGGGGGAGAGGTTGTCAGATTTTAGGTTCATTGGGCTGTCTTCTAGGGAAGGTGGGGCCTGTACAGACGGAACAGTTTATACCTGAACCAGAGGGGGACTGTTATTGCTGTGGGAAGGTTTGTTAGTGCTGCATGGGGTGGGGGAGTGGACGAGAGTTGTGGGGGATTGGAACCAGAGTACCAGAGAAGGTAGTGGAGTGGTTGTGGGGAAGGATGTTGTTAAGCCTACATACAGTCAGGAATTGAAACGTTGAGCATGGTGAGACTAATATTCTATGTTGTGTGTGTTTCAGTGCAAAGAGTCTTGTAGGAAAGGCAGATGAGCTTGGGGCGTGGATCATAGCTGGAATTATGATATTGTAGCTATTAGTGAGACTTGGTTGTAGGGCTGGCAGCTCAATGTTCCGTGGCAGAGCAGGAGGGGAGGTGTTACTAGTCAGGGAAAATGTCACAGCAGTGCTCAGTCAGGACAGACTGGAGAGTTTGTCTGCTAAGGCTATGTGGGTGGAATTGCGGAATAAGAAAGGGATGATGGTGTTAATGGGCTTATATTACTCCTGTGTGAAGAGTAGCACGCCACACGGTCTTTCGTTCTGCGCCTTGTAAGGCATGAAAATGCCCGACGCTGACCTCTCGGGCCTGAGTCGACATTGTGTGTGTATTACAGCCGGCAGGATTAGAGTAGCAAACTTGTACAGAGATTGCAGATTGTTGCAACAAACATAAATTTGTGATAGCAACACGCATACAAAGTGCTGGAGGAGCTCAGCAAGTCAGGCAGCATCTTTGGAAATGAATGAACCGTCAATGTTTCGGGCTGAGACCCTTCATCAGGACCGGAAAGGAAGGGGGAAGATGCTGAAGTAAGAAGTGGTGGGGAGGGGAAGGAGGATAGCTAGAAGGTGATGGCTGAAGCCAGGTGGGTGGGAAAGGCAAAGGGCTGGAGGGGAAGGAATCTGGTAGGAGAGGAGAGTGGACCACAGGAGAAAGGGAAGGAGGGGCACCTGGGGGAGCTGATAGGCAGGTGAGGAGACGTTAGAGGCCAGAGAGTAGGAATAGAAGAAGGAAGGGGCCGGGAGGAATGAGCAGATGGAAAAATTGATATTTATGCCATCGGGCTGGAGGCGACCTAGGTGGAGCACGTCTTACTGATGTACAAGAGGCCACATTGGGAGCACCGGATACAGTGGACAGCCCTAACAGATTCACAAGTGAAGCGTTGCCTCACCTGGAAAGTCTGCGGCCATGAGGGAGGAGGTGAATGGGCAGGTGTAACACTGTGGCCACTGGCAGGGATAAGTGCCAGGAGGGATATAAGTGGGGAGAGATGAATGGACAAGGGAATCATAGCCGAGAGTTGGGGGGGGAGGCAGGTAAAGATGTATTTGGTGGTAGGATCCCACTGGACATGGCACAATTTGCAGAGAATGATGGGTTGGGTCCAGCAGCTCACGGGGTAGTGGATAAGGACAAAAGGAACTTTATCCTTGTTAAGCTGGTGGGAAGATGGGCTGAATGCAGATGTCGTGAAATGGGGGAGATGCGGGTGAGGACGGCATCAATGGTGGAGGAAGGGAAACCATATCCTTTGAAGGAGGAGGACATCTCTGATGCCCTGGAAAGGAAAGCCTTATGCTGGGAACTGAAGCTGCAGAGACGAAGGAACTGGGAAAATGGGATAGCATTTTTATAGGAGACAAGGTGGGAAGAGGTAGAGTCAAGACAGCCGTGAGAATCAGTAGGTTTATAAAAGATGTTGGTAGACACATTGTTTCCAGAGTTCGATGCAGAGATTGAGAAAGGGGAGGAGGTTGTCAGTAATGAACCAAGTGAATTTAAGGGCAGGGTGGAAAGTTAATGAAATTCACAAGCTCTGCATGTGTGCATAGTAGGTTATTTTAGCTTTCCACATATTCTTTTCAGCTCCTTTTTCCCTCTACGCAATCCATTGTCTCTTCAGGAACTATGGCACACATCTGGGAGTGAAGCATCATAGCCATTCATGAGGTTAGGCTTTGCCTTGTAGGGAACATGAGGGTGAATTTCTTCACAGAGATTTCAGAGTGCGGAATGGTTTGCCAGCGGAAGTGGTAGATATAGCCCATAGGCATGGGCTATATAGTCCATAGCCCTCATAATTTTGTATACCTCTATCAAATCTCCCCTCAATCTCTTACACTTCAGGGAATTAAGTCCTAACCTAGTTGGTCTTTCACTACAACTCAGGTCCTCAAGTCCTGGCAACATCCTTGTAAATCTTCTCTGCACTCTTTCAATCTTATTGACATCTTTCCTGTAGGTTAGTGACCATAACTGCACCACAGTACTCCAAATTAGGTCTCACCAATGTCTTATACAAGTTTCAACATAACATCCCAACTCCTGTACGGAATACTTTGATTTATAAAGGCCACTGTGCCAAAAGCTCTCTTTATGACATTATCAACCTGTGACACCACTTTCATGGAGTTATGGGTCTGTATTCACAGATCCCTCTGGTCTGGTGCACTCGTTAGTGCCCTACTCTGTAAACCAAATACAAATTTGTCTTTCAGTCAGTTTCAATGTACTTTATTGTCGCACTTTCCAGGAATTAAGAACACTGCCTCCTGATTTAAAAGGTGCAGGTTTATAATGCTGCCTCTTTGTTCCTCCTTATGACTCAATTGCTCTTACTTTATGCAGTGCAGCATGCAACCAATTTGAAGGGTTAATTTTTGTTGTTTTCCCCGTGTTCTTCAGGTAACACAAGTAATCCATATGCTTAATGCATTGTCTTGTGGTTACAGAATAAGGTGAATTGGCCATGTGGTTTAGTATCAACGTCACCACGAAGTTACAACTCTACTTTTGAAGGCCAGTGAAAATGTTGCATGCATCCCCAAATAATGAGTTGCAAACCTTCTGCGATGTCTTTGTATGTTTCGTTCAGGGGTTCCCAACCTGGGGTCCAGAGACCCCTCGGTTAATGGTAGGGGTCCATGGCATAAAAAAGGTTGGGAACTCCTGATTCAGAGGGTCAAACAACATGATCCCAGGACACCACTGTTGTGAAATTAAATGTTGGGCACAGAGGGGAGGGGGCTTTGGTGACTTACAGCTTCACTTTATTTCCTCTGTGAGTGAATCTGATCACGATCTTCACATCCCATTGTTCATGGTCAATATTGGAAGTTACATGTGGAGAATGGGTAAATAGTGTGTAGGTGCAGACTCTCCACAATCCAGCATTCACAGTACTATCAGGTTTCATGGTTATCCCGTCTCTAAACAGATATGTGCTGGGGCTTCCTAATGGATTAGCATCAAATGCTTGTGCTTTAAATTATTATTAGCAATGCATCGTGGTTGGTCAATTCAGTCCTTACTGTCCACTGGGACTAAACTGATGTATGTTTAACAGAATAATGTGAGACAGTACAGGACCATAATGATGTTTTCCGTCCATGTCCTTTCTCTTCAGGTAACTATCGTGGCTGACGATAACTGCAAGTTCCTTTGCTGGTCCCGAGAGAGGCTGACTTTCTTCCTGGAGTCCGAATCCTTTCTGCAGGAAGTATTTAAGTACCTAATAGGCAAAGATATCACAAACAAGCTGTATTCCCTGAATGATCCAACAATAAGTGACAAAGTAGGTATTGGTCGTGTGTGCTTGAATATTCTGTAAAGTACCCGTGAAACTGAAGGCATTAAAGATACTTGGTTCTGAAGTATTTTTCATGAACCATGTATATTATGAATATTTAATATATCACAATATATGCTAACTAATCACCAACGATGATGCACATTTTGAGTTACTTTAAAGCATACAATTTAAGTTATATGTAATACGTAGGCTGTATGATAATAAGGTATGAGGTATGTGACTTTATTAAATTAATTTTTAACCTCTGTTAATCCAGGTTTCAGTGTTATTTCTGTTTCTATAGAGGCATAGAATCACAGGACAGGGAAACAAGCCATTTAGCCCAACCTGTCCATTCCAACCAGTGGATACTTTCTATATTAATCCCATCTTTCAGCCTTCGATCTCTTAGACAATTTTAAGTGTTCATTCAGTCACATCTTACTCAATGATCCAGATTCAGCCAATCACTGCCAGAATACCACGTTCTGCATTTGATGTTGCCTCTCTGACTGGAGGCCTGTGACTAAGTGGTGTGTCGCAGGGATTGGTGCTGAGTCCATTGCTGTTTGTCATCTACACCAGTGATCTGGATAATAATGTGGTCAACTGGATTCAGCAAATTTGCAGATGAGACCACGATTGGGGGCTGGGGGGGGGGGGGCGGTGGTGTAGTGGACAGCGAGGAAGGTAAATAGTGAGACAGCGAGGATTGGGTAAATAGGGTAAATGAGATCTTAAATGGGTTTTTTGCATCTGTATTTACTAAGGAAACTGGCATGGAGTCAATGGAAATAAGGCAAACGAGTAGTGAGGTCTTGGAGGTGTTTGCTATCTTGAGGCTAATCCGAGTAGATAAATCTCCAGGACCTGACAGGGTATTCCCTCGGACGTTGAAGGAGACTAGTGTTGAAATTGCAGGAGCCCTGGCAGATATATTTAAAATATCAGTATCTACGGGTGAGGTGCCGGAGGATTGGAGGATAACGCATGTTGTTCGGTTGTTTAAAAATGGCTCTAAAAGTAATCTGGGACATTATAGGCCGGTAAGTTTGACATTGGTAGTAGGTAAATTATTGGAAGGAGTACTAAGAGATAGGATCTACAAGTATTTAGATAGACAGGGTCTTATTAGGGAGAGTCAATGTGGCTTTGTGCATGGTAGGTCATGTTTAACAAATCTGTTAGAGTTTTTCGAGGAAGTTACAAGGAAAGTGGATGAAGGGAAGGCAGTGGATGTTGTCTACGTGGACTTCAGTAAGGCCTTTGACAAGGTCCAGCATGGCAGGTTAGTTAGGAAGATTCAGTTGCTAGGTATACATGGTGAGGTAGTGAATTGGATTAGACATTGGCTCAATGGAAGAAGCCAGAGAGTGGTAGTGGAGGATTGCTTCTCTGAGTGGAGGCCTGTGACTAGTGGTGTGCCACAGGGATCAGTGCTGGGTCCATTGTTATTTGTCATCTATATCAATGATCTGGATGATAATGTGGTAAATTGGATCAGCAAATTTGCTGATGATACAAAGATTGGAGGTGTAGTGGACAGTGAGGAAGGTTTTCAAAGCTTGCAGAAGGATTTGGACCAGCTGGAAAAATGGGCTGAAAAATGGCAGATGGAGTTTAATACAGACAAGTGTGAGGTATTGCAATTTGAAAGGAAAAACCAAGGTAGAACATACAAGGTAAATGTTAGGGCACTGAGGAGTGCAGTAGAACACAGGGATCTGGGAATACAGATACAAAATTCCCTAAAAGTGGCGTCACAGGTAGATAGTGTCGTAAAGAGAGCTTCTGGTACATTGGCCTTTATAAATCAAAGTATTGAGTATAAGAGTTGGAATGTTATGGTGAGATTGTATAAGGCATTAGTGAGGCCGAATTTGGAGTATTGTGTGCAGTTTTGTTCACCGAATTACAGGAAGGATATTAAGGTTGAAGGAGTGCAGAGAAAGTTTACAAGGATGTTGCCGGGACTTGAGAAACTGAGTTACAGAGAAAGGTTGAATAGGTTAGGACTTTATTCCCAGGAGCGTAGAAGAATGAGGGGAGATTTGATAGAGGTATATAAAATTATGATGTGTATAGATAGAGTGAATGCAAGCAGGCTTTTTCCACTGAGGTTAGGGGAGAAAAGAACCAGAGGACATGGGTTAAGGGTGAAGGGGGTGAAGTTTAAAGGGAACATTAGGGGGAGCTTCTTCACACAGAGAGTGGTGGGAGTGTGGAATGAGCTGCCAGATGAAGTGGTAAATGTGGGTTCACTTTTAACATTTACGAAAAACTTGGACAGGTACATGGATGAGGGATGTATGGAAGGATATGGTCCAGGTGCAGGTCAGTGCGACTAGGCAGAAAAATGGTTCGGCACAGCCAAGAGGGGCCAAAAGGCCTGTTTCTGTGCTGTAATGTTCTATGGTTCTATAAAGACTAGCCAAGTTTGCAGCAGGCTCTGAACCAGCTGGAAGAATGGTCTGAGTGGCAGATAGAATTAATGCAGTGTGAGGTGTTACACTTTGAGAGGACCAACCAAGGTAGAACTTACACAGTGAACCAGTAGGGCAGTGATCAGTGTAGTAGAAAAGAGTGATCAGGGAATACAGATCCGTAATTCCTTAAAAATGACGTTATTGGTACGGTTGTATAATTGGCCTTTGTAACCAAAAGTATTGAGTACAGGAATTGGGATGTTGGTGAGGACTAACTTGGAGCATTTTTGTGCAGGTTTTGTCACCCACCAACAAGAAAGATGTCAATAACATTGAAAGAGTATAGAGAAAATTTACAAGAATGTTGCCAGGACTTGAGTACTATATTATTGGGAAAAGTTGAATAGGTTAGGACTTTTCTCCCTGGAGAGGGGAGATTTGACAGAGGTGTACAAAATTATGAGGGGTATAAATAGGGTAAATGCAAACAGGCTTTTTCCACTGAGATTAGATGAGACTAGAAGTCGATGTCTTGGGTTAAGGGTGAAAGGTAAAATGTTTAAGGGGAACAAGAGATGGAACTTCACTCTGGCTGGTGCCAGCGGAAATGATGGATACGGATTCAATTTCAACAGAATTTCAATAGGACAAAATTTTAAGAGATTTTGGGTAAGTACATGAATGGGAGGGGTATTGAGGGTTATAGTCCTGATGTAGATTGATGGGACTAGGGGAATAAAAGCTGGCACAGACTAGATGGGCTGAATGGTCTGTTTCTGCAGTTTAGTGCTCTGTGACTCTATGTCCTTCAATAGTTTGGTTTCACATTTAATGTTCTCTTTATTGTTCTCTAATGTTATTATTTTTTGGCCGTACTCTGAATTCTTAAACATTCCTAAACCTCAGGCTTCTCTGACAAGGAATATCTTTATAACAATTTTATTAATTTCAGTTTGTCAAGTAATAAGGTTCTGTTGGGTGTCACATCCTTTGAGGAATCTTGTCTGATAATCATGCGCAAGTTTTAGATATGAAGTGATAACGGTCTCTGGTGCGTTAGGCGAGTTTCAGATCTCGCTCAATGTTTTACTGTGCAGCCATGAGTTAGGATAGCTATGGACAAAAGAACCATCACTGAGTTTTGTTTTTCTAATAACATGGGTTATAATAATATCCAATATGTTTCTCCATCAAAGAACAGCTTAACTTCCATCAGCTTTGTGAACGATTGCCACAATGGGTGGGTGATTCATTATACCTGGTTTGCAATGAATTTAACAGCATGAGGATCTGTAATGCACTTCATGTGGATCTACGTGAGGTTCTGTGTGCTTACGTGCGCCAGTACCTGTGAGTAAGCATTTGACAGACCAGTGGAATGGGTCTGCAGGGCTGAAGGCACATTCTACCATCTGGCAACTTGGTTCATGGCTGCATTCCCGACTTGCGAGCTGTTCGGTATCCGAACGGAATGATGCTGAAACCTGGAGAGAGCCTGTAGAGAAACAAATTATTTACAAATTGGATGTTTCCAAACCAGCAACATTAAATGCCAGTGGCAATTTACAATGCCAGGATACAGTGCTGCGGCTGAATTTCTGTGCAGATGGATCTAATCATAAAAGTTTTACTTGCTCTCCTGATCAGCGTATGTTCTACAACCTAAAGGAATAGACACAGAATGATACACAGGCATTGTGATAATTTTCTAAGGGGGAGAAAGCTGTTGCAAAACTACTTTAAAAACCTGTTTATTAATTAGCCAGGCTGATTGGATGTTTTACAGAGTAATAATCCTTTAAAGAGAATGAAAAATTGATTGTAAAATCTCAATTTGCTGATGAATGGTACATTACTAATTAGCCACAGTGTTTAGTTCCTGTTGAGTTGCCATGTTTGTTGTTTTATTTTCTAGCCTGGTGAATATTTGGGGACAAAATACCGGGTGCAGCAAGAATTTCACTTGTGCAGAATGTTTACATGAGCGGTATCTTGTCAACAGTGAAGTGGCTCTTTCATAGATTCAGATAGCAAATAGGCCTTAAGAAAGATTAAGGATATTAGGTGAAAGCTGAAAGGTTTAAAAGAAGTGTTCAGAATCTGAAGATTGTTGGCAAGGCCAGTGCTAATTGTCCATCCCCACTTGAGAAGATGGTGGTTATGTGGCCTTACCAAACTGTTGTGAAAGTAGTGAGGGCATTCCCACAAAGATTTTGGATAAGAAGTTCCAGCATTCAGACCCTATGTCGATGAAGGACCGGTGATACATTTTCAGCCCAGGAGATGTGGTGCAGGTGGTTCTTTCCCAGTGCATTGGAACCCTTATCCTCCTTGACTATCCAGTTTGCAGTTTTCGGAGGTGCTGACGTGCTGTGAGTACATTTTGTGTGTGCCGGTGTGGATGAGGTGCTAATCAAGGAGGCCACTTAGTCAGGGATCATTAAGCTTCCTCGATTTATTTTTGTTTGGAGGTACAGCACGCAATGGGTGCTTCTGGCCCTTTGAGCCGCGCAGTCCAGCAACCCCCGATTTAATACTAGCCTAATCACGGGATAATTTACTATGGCTGACTAACCTACGCCTTTAGACCGTGGGAGGAAGCTGGAGCACCGGGAGAAAACCCACACATTTCACGGGGAGGACTTACAAACTCCTTATGGAGAACGCCGGGATTGAACTCCGAACTCTGATGCCTCGAGCTATAACGGCGTCGCGTTAGCCGCAACACTACCGTGACGCCTTCCTGGGTGGAGCTGGAGCTAGAGTCACCGGTTTAGAAAATCATGTCATGCTTCTGACTTGTAAATGACAACAGGTAACTCACTCAGGACAGAGTACACAGTCTTGTTCTTGAGCTTCCCTATTTTTATGTGGCAGACCCTCTTGATTTCTGGTTGTTGGTGACCGCCAGCATGTTGGTGGGGAAATGGACGATGGAAGCATCATTAAGTACCAAAGACAGGCATTTTCTCATTAGAAATGAATATTGCCTGACACATTCGAGGCACACGCCTGTTGCCCAGGATTTGATACATGCAGCCAAGGACTGCTTCATTTGCAAAGGAGGCAAACGGCCCTTTTCTCTGACCTGGTAATGGAAGGCAGTTTATTAGTGTAGCCGCTGAAGATGATTGGACCTAGTTGGTAGGTTAATTGGCCGGTTGGTATGTTAATTGGTCATTGTAAATTGTCCCGTGGTTAGGCCAAGATTAAATGGGGAGGGGTGTTGCTGGGCAGTGCAACTTGAAGAGCTGATACTTTGCTGCTCCTCAATAAAAGTTCTTGTCTTTTCTCAGTTGTGGCTGGCGTTGAAATGAAATCAAGATATTGCAGAGTAATCAGCAAGTCCTGGTATTTGAACAGGAGCATTGTCATTTAATTATTTGAGAGTGCGGCTTGCGAAGAGACTAGGCCTCCACAGGGTACAGTGTTAATGGCAGGATTCTCAGCAATGTGGAGGAAAGGAGGCTCCTGGGGTCCCTGAATCTACAGATCCCTTGAAGTTGATGGGGTAGTTGAGAGGTCTTCGTTGCTGGGGGATTGAGTTCAAGTGCCGCAGGATAATGTTGCACGGTAATCTAGTTAGAACCACTTGGAGTTCCTCATTATAGGAAGGACATAGAAGCTTTAGAGAGGGTGCAGAGGAGATATAGCTGGATGATGGCTGGGTTAGAGAGCATGACCTGTGGGAGAGGTTGAGTGAGCTAGGACTATTCTCTTCGAAGTGAAGCAGGATGAGAGGTGACTTGAGATGACATTCTTCGATCAGCTTTTGAAGACGTACGGGCAGAAGCTGAAACAGGAGGCGGCCATAGTAAAAACCGTCCACTGTTGGTCTGACCAATTGGCCTCCATGCCGCAGGACTGCTTCGATGATGTCGACTGGAATGTCTTCCATGATGAGGGTGTCTCCCGAGTTCACGGATGGAGTCACGTGCTTCATGCAGAAGTGCATCGACGATGTTGTCCCCCAGGAGATGGTCAGGGTCTTCCTGAACCAGAAACCATGGGTCAGTAGTTCCGTGCGAGCAGCACTTCATGTGCGACACAGAGCTTACACTGCAAGCAATCAGCAGGAGCTCAAGAAAAGCAGCTACGATCTGCGCAAAGCAATCAAGGCTGCGAAACAACAATACAGGGACAAGATTGAGTCAAGATTCACAACGAACAGCACACGTGACTTGTGGCGAGGGTTGCATACCATCGCAGACTTCAAAGCCAAACGTTGTGATGCTGCCAACATCGCGGCCTCTCTCCCAGATGAGCTCAATTGCTTTACACTCGGTTCAGTGTCACTAACGCTGAGCCTCTGAGGAAAGCCACTACTTCAACCTGTAACCTGGTCGTCTCTGTGGTGGAGGTACACAGATGTTTCTAACGAGTGGACAGTCGCAAGGCTGCGGGACCGGACGGCATCCCAGGGTGGGTACTCAGGATGTGCGCAGCACAACTGGCAGGTGTGAGTGTAGAGTGCCCTCCTGCTTCAAATTATCCACCATCGTCCCTGTACCAAAAAAGACCAGGGTAACATGCTTGAATGACTGGTGTCCTGTCGCACTCACCTCAATAATAAGCGAATGCTTTGAGAGGCTGGTCAAAGACTACATCTACAGCTTGCTGCCACCCACACTGGACCCCCTACAATTCGCCTACCGACACAACTGATCGACAGACAGCGCAATGGCCGCTGCTCTATATACCGTTCTTACACATCTGGAGAAGAAGGATGCTTATGTGAGAATGCTGTTCTTGGACTGTAGTTCAGCATTCAACACCATAATTCCATCCAGGCTCGACAAGAAGCTCAGAGACCTCGGCCTTGACCCTGCCTTGTACAGCTGAACCCTGGACTTCGGCAAGTGGTAAGAGTGGGCCCCCTCACCTCCACCCCTCTGACTGTCAACACAGGAGCCTCTCAGCAGCTGTGTACTAAGTCCCCTCCTTTACTGTCTGTATACCCATGACGGTACCACCACCCACAGCTCTAATCTGTTAATTAAATTTGCCGATGACATTACATTGATTGGCCTAATCTTAAACAATAACGAGGTGGCCTACAGGGAAGAGGTAATCTCTCTGACACAGTACTGTCAAGAAAACAACCTCTTCCTCAATGTCGCAAAAACAAAGGAGCTGGTTGTGGATTACAGGAGGAATGGAGACGGGCTAACCCCTATTAACATCAATGGATTTGGGGTTGAGAGGGTAAACAGCTTTAAATTCCTCGGCATCCACATCACCGAGAACCTCACGTGGTCTGTAGACACCAGTTGTGTGGTGATAAAGGCCTCTTTCACCTCAGACGGTTGAGGAAGTTTGGTATGGGCCCACAGATCCTAAGAACTTTCTACAGGGGCACAATTGAGAGCATCCTGACCGGCTGCATCACTGCCTGGTATGGGAACTGTACCTCCCTCAATCACAGGACTCTGCAGAGAGTGGTGCGGACAGCCCAGCGCATCTGTAGATGTGAACTTCCCATGATTCAGGACACTTACAAAGACAGGTGTGTAAAAAGGGCCCGAAGGATCATTGGGGACCCGAGTCACCCCAACCACAAACTGTTCCAGCTGCTGCCATCTGGGAAACGGTACTGCAGCATAAAAGCCAGGACCAACAGGCTCCAGGACAGCTTCTTCCACCAGGCCATCAGACTGATTAACTCACACTGATTTGAGTGTATTTCTATGTTACATTGACTGTTCTGTTTATTATAAATTACTATGATTGCACATTGCACATTCAGACAGAGACATAATGTAAAGATTTTTATTCCTTATGTATGTGAAGGATGTAAGAAATAAAGTCAATTCAATTCAAGATGGTAAGAGGAATAGACAGAGTGAATAGATTCAAAATTGTTTAATGACATTTTCAGTACACAAGTGTAAAGGAGACTAATATAATTATTATGCCAGATCTGATGCAGAACAAAAAGAAACACAATATGATAAAGAATAATAATAATAAAATACAATAACTATAAGTAAATAAGATAGCTTATATCCATAGATTGTTTGTATATCCATAAAGTGATACTAGGCACAGGAGTGTCTGTACCTAAGGTGACTCTGACAGGAAATGATAAAGTAGTGGTGGTTGGGGGGTGTGGAGGAGTGGGTTCGTGGACGGAGGTGTTGATCAGCCTCACTGCTTGGGAAAAGTAACTGTTTCTGAGTCTGGGGGTCCTGGCATGGACGATACGTAGCCTACCCCCCGATGGTAGTGAGACAAACAGGATGTGTGGGATCCTTCATGATGTTACTGGCCTTTATCAAGCACCTTTCTGTATGGGTCGGCTGGTACCGGTGATGTATTGGGCAATTCTAGCTATCCATTGTAGAGTCTTCCTGTCCATAACAATGTAGTTTCTGTACCTGCAGTGATGAAGCATGTTAGGATGCTCTCTACTAACGCATCTGCAGAAGGACGTCAGTATAGATGTGCATATTCCAGCTGTTTTCATCCTCTTCAGAAAGTAGAGGCATTGGTGAGCTTTCCCGCTTTGTTTAGAATGTGTACTCAGACCATAAAAGGTTGTGCAAGATGTGCACCCCAGGTGTTTGAAACTGCTCACAGCTTCCACTGATGTACTGCCGATGTAAGGAGTGGTGTGAATGGTGCAGCTCTCCTGAAGTTGGTAGCTAGCCATCTCCTTTGTCTTGTTGCCATTGAGGACGGGGTCATTTGCCTGGCACCAGGCCTTGAGCTCTTCCATCTCTCTGTAGGCCGTCTCATGGTTGTTGGTGGTGAGCCCCACCACTGCTATACCATTGGTGAACTTGACGATGGGATTACTTGGGTGTTTGGCCGTGCAGTCGTGTGTGAGCAGAGTGTACAGCAAGAGGCTCAGCACACAGCCCTGGGGGCATGCCTGTGTTGAGGATGATGGGGAGGGAGGAGCGGTTGTACATCCTGACTATCTGAGGTCTGTTGGTTCGGAAGTCCAGCGCCCAGTTGCACAGTGGATAGCCAGCGACTTTTTCCAAGATGGAAGTGGCTAATACAAGGGGGCAAAACTTTAAGGTGATTGGAGGAAAGTATGGAGGGTCTGTCAGAGGTAGCTTTTTTGCAATGGTGTGTGTGTGTGTGTGGAACATGCTGCCAGAGGTGGTGGTAGATGAAGATACATCAGGGATGTTTAAGATAAGCACTTGGATGAAATAAAAATGGAGGATTATGTGTTGGATTGCTATTGGAGTAGGTTCCAAAGTTGGTACTACATTGTGGGCAAGGCCTGTACTGTGCTGTGTTTTTCTGTGTTCTATATGTTATGATTCTTAAGTTTGGATCTACGTAATGAATGGAGATCGTGAGACTGACAAGTTATTATTTTGTTGTGATGCATTTGGCTGATTGCAGTGGAGATGGTTGTATATCGCATGCAGTTCATTCTTTCTTGCTGCCCAGATGTTTTTGCATTTATTATTTCAATAAGTAATTCTTCAATTGGAAAGTTAATTTTTAAATGTTATTCTTCTTTTAGTAATTAGTTTTCTGTTCAGTAATTGGTGTTTATAAGACCATAGGTTATCACAGCTTCCTTGACTACACCATCCCCAGCTTCCTGTAAGGACTCAGTTTTTCCATTTTCCCCACCTAAAGCTGATAGATTCTTCATTGGTGTTTTCATGGCGTCGTTTACTCATCCACATTGTTGACAGAGCTGCCAAGTGCACTTCCCCTCTCTATCCCTTTCCCAACCAGAGCATGGATAGGGTTCCTCTCATGTCACATCCCAACCCATCGCATCCAGCATACAAATCAACATTTCTGAAGGCTCTCGGCCCGAAACATCGACTGTACTCTTTTCCATAGATGCTGCGTGGCCTGCTGAGTTCCACCAGCATTTAATGGAGCTGTGTGCTGAACTCTTCCTGTTCAAAGTCATGGGACGCCAACAGTAGTGTAGCGGCTAGCGAGGTGCTGCTGCAGGCCGGGGTGTCAGAGTTCAGGGTTCAATTCTGGCAACTTCTGTAAGCAAGCTTGTACATTGCTTCCTCCGTGCACGTGTGTTTCCTTCAGCTGTTTTCTCTGATTTCTTTCCACAGCCCAAAGATGGACTGGCTAAGTAGGTTAATTGGTCATTGTAAGTTGTCCGGTGATCAGGCGAGGGTTAAGTCGGTGGATGGCATGAACCGGTGGGCTGATAGGACCTGTTCTGCGCTGCAGCTCTATATTAAATAAAAAATCAGATTTATTGTCAAGTAGCCATTGGAAATCTGTCTCCCTCCTATTTCAGATGCATAAATCAAATTCCATAATGGTAAGAACGTCCTGGACAAATAATTGGTGGGTAAGGTGCGGTGACAAGTTCACCAACACACACAAAGTGCTGGAGGAACTCATCAGGCTTGGCAGCATCTATATAAAAGAAAACAGTCAATGTTTCGGGCCGAAACCCTTCGACAGGACTTGATGTCAACTGTACTCTGTTCCATAGATGCTGCCTGGCTGGCTTGAGTTCCTCCAGCATTTTGTGTGTGTTGCTTGGATTTCCAGCATCTGCAGATCTTTTCGTCCTGTCTTCAGGTTCTCCTTTCAGGCAATGAATCAAGGAAGAAGACCATGGAGACTTGGGGTTTTCTCTGGTTCGTGATTGGGTAAAAGGTTTTCTCTTGTTTGTGATTGGGTAAAAAGTTCACCAACTGCTCACTGAGTAAAATCGAAGTAAATCTTATTATCGAAGTCAGTATTTGTCACCGATTACAATGAGATTTTTTTCTTTGCAAGCATTCACTGTACAATGTAGAAGTACAATAGAAAATGAAAAACTGCACACAAAGACTGACAAATCGTGCAAATACAAAAAGAAACAAGTATAAATCGATCTATCAATCTGAGAACATGAGTTGTCGGGTCCTTGAAAGTGAGTCCGTGGGTTGTGCTCATTGATCAGTTCAGTGTTGTGGTGAGTGAAGATGTCCACGCTGGTTCAGGAGCCTGATGGTTGAAGGTTAGTAACTGGTCCTGAGCCTGTTGTTGTGGGATCTAACCCTTGTGTACCTCCTTCCTGATGGTAGCAGTGAGGAGAGAGTATGGCCCTGCACTGAGAAGCAGCATTGGGTCGTTTTGTTAACCTTGCATCTAGAAAAACAGTATCCTTTCCATTACAGACTGCCAAAAAGATAGAGAGACAACCGAGCCTATGTTCGCAGCTTTCAATGATGAGAGTGAGAAACAGTATGGCCAGTACAAGTGACACCGACGATGGACTATCTAGTTTCCTACATGGTGGTTCTACTGCATCGTCAATCCGTGAGCCCCAAATAAATGGCACTTTCCTTCACTCTTCTAGCATGCTATAAAAAAAAAATGCACTGTTTTTTTTTTAAGATGTGAACTCACACACAGTCAAACTAACTAATGACCAAAGTATGAATCGGCTTAAAGAGGATTGCTTATTTTCGGCCAAACTATTCACATTATAATGAAGCGGAAATTTTAGAACCCTTCCTCCGGTATCTAAAATCCATGAAAGGACTTTAACATAAGCTGTTGTCCTTAAAGCTGACCATAACTAGTAATGATAGCTGCTCCAGATCCTACTCAGGAACCCACTCACTTCCAGTCTGATGTATCAGATACTGAGAGCTTTCTAAATATTTATTCCATTCTAATTCCAGTTACATTTTATGCTCATAGCCACAACTGACCACAGTTCCCAAGCAGCTAGACGTTCAGATAATATGCTTTTGTAAGAGTTTCAAAAAGCATTGTGTTAAAATGATTTCATAGAACATAGAATAGTACAGCACAGCACAGGCCCTTCGGCCCATATAACCCCCCCAACTTAAATTCCTCCATATCCCTGTCTAGTAGTCTCTTAAATTTCACTAGTGTATCTGACTCAGGCAGTGCATTCCACGCACCAACCACTCTCTGAGTAAAAAACCTTCCTCTAATATCCCCCTTGAACTTCCCACCCTTTACCTTAAAGCCATGTCTGCTTGTATTGAGCAGTGGTGCCCTGGGGAAGAGGCGCTGGCTGTCCACTCTATCAGCTAGACCATAAGACTTAGGAGCAGAATTAGGCCATCTGGCTCATTGAGTCTGCTCTGCTATTCAATCATGACTGATCCTCTTTTTAAAAAATCTCCTCCTCAAACCCAGTTCCCGGCCTTCTCCCCGTAACCTTTGATGCCAAGTCCAATCAAGAACCTATCAATCTCGGCCTTATATACTCCCAGCGACCGGGCCTCCACAACTGCATGTGGCAACAAATTCCACAAATCCACCACCCTTTGGCAAAAGAAATTTCTCTGCATCTCTGTTTTGAAAGGGCGCCCCTCCATCCTGAGGCTCTGCCCTCTTGTCCTAGAACCTCCTATCATGGGAAACATCCTTTCCACATCTACATTGGATGTCTTTAATTACTTTAAGGACCATAGTTTATGTTAACGTCCTTTCATAGATTATATTTAAAGATCTTAGATACCGGAGGAAGGGTTCCACATTGGTGTCTAAAATGACTGAATTACTCACTAAATTTTCAGAGGAAGGGTTCTACCTTCTTTTTTGTTGTAAAATTGAGTAAAACAAAAAAATAAACTGCATTTTTTGCACCCTGTCGTCATACAGTAACAAACTTGTAACTTGAAATCTGATTTCAGAATTACAAAGCAGATTCATTCTTTTCCGTGTAGCCCGACTGAATGAAGCTCTGCTGCTTCTGTCTTCTGACCTAATTCTGTACAAGTCTGTACGTATTCAAGGTCATAGTGGTAACTGTCTGCTCCCTTGTGTGTGCCTGTGAAATTTTTGTGTCTGAAGTTAACACTTTCTACTGTTCCCATTTTCTAAAAAAGGCACTAACCTACAAGACCGCTCTTATTTCCCTGATTGGAAACAACTGCTCCTTCATCCTCGGCACACTTGCAGCTAACTACATGGTCCCGCTCCGTGAAGGTGAAAGGTCTTTGAGTCAGTACAAATGCACAATTTATGTTGTTCTAATAAAAGTGAAGCTTTGATCAAATCCCAAAGTCTTAGGAGGAAAGTATCTTTTATCATTACTCTTAAAGATCAATCTGTTAACCGAAGGGCCCTTGGGAGGATTTGTAATCAATGGGGCAGGGTGAGCCACTACTCAAGGTCCATAAGATATAGGAGCTGAATTAGGCCATTCAGCCCATCGAGCCTGCTCCACCATTCCATCATGGCTGATCCTGGATCCCACTGATCCCCACAGACCTGCCTTCTCGACGTATCCTTTGATGCCCTGACCAGTCAGGAAAATGTACCCACAGACTTGGCCTCCACTGCAGTCTGTGGCAGAGCATTCCACAGATTCACTATTCTCTGGCTAAAATAATCCACCCTTACTTCTGTTCTAAAAGGTTGCCTCTCAATTTTGAGGCTGTGCCCTCTAGTTCTGGATACCCCCACCGTAGGAAACATCCTCTCCACACCCACCTTATTTAGTCCTTTCAGTATTCGGTAGATTTCAATGAGATCCCCTTGCATTGTTCTAAATTCCAGTGAGTACAGGCCCAAAGCTGCCAAAAACTCCTCACATGTTAACCCTTCATTCCTGGAATCTTCCTCATGAAGCTCCTCTGGATTCCTTCCAATAACAACACATCCTTTCTGAGATATGGGGCCCAAAATTGTTGACATTGCACCAAGTTCAGCCTGACTAGTGTCTGATAAAGGCCCAGCATTACTTATATTTCTACTCCCCTTGAAATAAATGCCAACATTTCATTTGCCTTCTTTACCACAGACCCAACCTTTAAATTAACCATCTGGGAGTCTTACATGAGTACTATTAAGTCCCTTTGCACCTCTGATGTTTTAATTTTCTCTCCAGTTAGATAATAGTCTGCACTATTGTTCCTTTTACCAAAATGGATTATCGTACATTTCCCAACACTGTATTCCATCTGCCACTTTTTTGCCCATTCTTCCAATCTGTCTTAAGTCCTGCTGCAATCACATTGTTTCCTCAGCACTACCTACCCCTCTATCTATCATTGTATCATCCAGAAATTTTGCCAGAAAGCCATCAATTCCATGATCCAAATCACTGACAAACAATGTGAAAAGCAACGGTCCCAATGCTGACCATTAGTCACTGGCAGCCAACCAGAAAAGGCCCCTTTTGTTCCTATTTTATTCCCACTCGCTGTCTCTTGCTTGTCAGCCATTCCACTATGCATGCCAGTATCTTTCCGGTAATGTCATGGCATTTTATCTTGTTAAGCAGCCTCGTGTGGGGCACCTTATCAAATGCCTTCTGAAAATCCAAGTAAATAACATCCACTGCCTCTCCTTCGTCCACCCTGCTTGTTACTTCCTCGAAGAACTCTAACGGATTTGTTAGGCAAGATTTCCTTTTACAGAAACCATGCTAACTTTGAGCTATTTTGTCATTAGTCTCCAAGAACAACGAAACCTTATGCTTAATAATAGACTCCCAACATTTTTCCAACTATTGAGGTTAGGTTAACGGGCCAATAATACTTTTCTTTTACCTTCCTCCCTTAAAAAAAGTGGAGTGACATTTGCAATTTTCCAGTCCTCCAGGACCATGCCAGAATCAAGTGATTCTTGAAAGATCATGACCATTGCATCTGTTATCTCTTCAGCATCCTCTCTCAGGATTCTGGGATGTAGTCCATCTGGTCCAGGTGATTTGTACATCTTAACACCTTTCAGTTTGGCTAGTGCTTTTTCCTTTGTAATAGCAATGGCTCTCACTCCAGCTCCCTGACACTCACAGACCTCTGGCACACTGCAGGTGTCTTCCACAGTGAAGACTGATGCAAAGTACTCATTAAGTTCATCCACCATTTCTTTGTCCCCCATTGCTACCTCACCGGCATCATTTTCCAGTGATCCAATATCAACTCTTATCTCCCTTTTACTCTTTATATAACTGGAAAAAAAAATTATAGTATCCTGCTTTATATTATTGGCTAGTTTTCCCTCATATTTCATCTTTTCCCTGCCTATAGCTTTTTTAGTTGCCTTTTGTTAGATTTTAAAAGCTTCCCAGCCATCCAACTTCCCATTCAGTTTTGCTACCTTTTTTTGCCCTTCCCTTGGCTTTTAGACAACTTAACTTCCCTTGTCAACCACGGTTGCCTATCCCTGCCATTTAAGAACAACTTCTTCTGTGGGACGCATCTACCCTGTGCCTTGTGAACTATTCCCAGAAACTTCAGCCACCTCCGCTCTGCTGGCAAACCTGCTAGTACCCTCCTCCAGTCCACCTGGGCAAGCTCCTCTCTCATGATTCTGTAATTCCCTTTATTCCCTTGTGATACTAGTACATGTGATTTATGCTTCTTCCTCTCAAATTGCAGTATGAATTCAATCATATTATGACCACTGCCTCCTAAGAGTTCCTTTACGTTAAACTCCCTAATAAGATCTGGGTTATCACACAACACCCAGTCAAAGATAGCCTTTCCCTGAATAGGCTCAAACACAAGCTGCTCTAAAAAGCCATTTTGTAGGCATTCAACAAATTCCCTCTTTTGCGATCCAACACCAACCTGAATTTTCGAATCCCCTTGCATATTGAAGTCCCCTATTACAATTGTGTCATTACCCTTATTACATGCCTTTTCCAGCTCCCTTTGCAATCTCAACCCCACATCTTGGCTACTATTCGGAGGCCTATATATGATTCCCATAATGTTTTTTTTTATCCTTGCAGTTTCTTAACTCTCCCACAAAGATTCAACATTCTCCGACCCTGTGTCCACCTCTTTCTAAAGATGTAATTCCATCTCTTACCAACAGAGCCACACCACCGCCTTTGCCTTCCTGCCTGTCTTTTCAAAACAAAGTATATCCTTTGAAGTTAAGCTCCCAACTATGGCCTTACAAGTCACGACACAGTGATGCCCTCAATGTCACATCGACCAATTTCTAATTGTGTCACGAGTTTGTCCTCCTTATTCTGAATGCTACGCACATTTAAATTCAGCACCTTCAGCCCAGCGTTCTTCACCCTTTTGAATTTTGCCACTGTGGCACAATTTGACTCTTTGCTCTGTCTGCATTTGTACCCAGTCATTGAGTTCTCCTTCCTTACATTCATGTTGCCTCCATCATCTGCTGGCTCATCCTCAGCTCTGTCCTCCTGGTTCCCATCACAGGCTCATGTCCTAGTGTAGCCTTTTAGAGCAAAACTGATTGCAGTTGCATGGGACACTAATTGAAGAGGGAGTGAATATTGTTTTTTTGCACATTAAATAGTAAACCGTGCCCCCTCTTTGCTGGAGTATTTAACCATCCAGTGAACTCTTGCTGGTCCTTGGAAACAGTGCAGTTTATGAAACTCCTTCCACTTATCATAAAGATGATGAAGCAAGGATTGGTTATTTTGCCTAATTTGTAGCCCCAGACTGAAGCATATTTGAATGATTACGTTATATTTTTTTTCAATGAAAACAATACCTGGTTATAATCTTTCACGTGCATAAAGTCAGATTACTTTTGTAATAGTGGAATTTTGACTAGATTTGAGTGGTTGCTTATCATTTAGATTGACACGTGTTTTCATCCCCCTTGACAAGACTGAGCCACGCTTTACCTGTTGAAAAAGAAGGAAAATTTACATCATTCATGATTGTATTTGGAGAACTTGCAGCCAGCCTCCTTTTTGCTGCCTTCAAATGTTTTTGTAGAAATATTTAACATTTCAAAATCACTTGTTGCGGAGTGGTCATTTCTGCAATCATAATGGCCTGTCGGATAAGTTTCTATGCCATCGAGCTTGCTCCTTGGCCTGTGGGATTTCCATACAAGTGTTATAGCTTTCATCTGGGTAGATTGAAACTTTTGCAATGCCAGTAAAATATACACAGTGCATATATGAAGTATTCACCCCCCCCCACTTGGAAGTTTTCATCTTTTATTATTTTACAACATTGAATCACTTTTTATTTTTGACACTGATCAACTCTTTCATGTCAAAGTGAAAACCAATCCCTACAAAGTGATCTAAATTAATTAGAAATATAAAACACAAAATAATTGATCGCAAAAGTATTCACCCGGCCCCTCCCCCTTTAATATGACACACCAAATCATCACTAGTGCAGCCAATTGGTTTTAGAATTCACATAATTAGTTAAATGGAGATCACCTGTGTGCAGTCAAGGTGCTTCAGTTGATTGGAGTAAAATACACCTGTGTCTGGAAGCTCCAACTGCTGGTGAGTCAGTATCCTGGCAAAAACTACACCACGAAGACAAAAGAACACTCAAAGAAACCCCATGAAAAGTTTTATCTGGAGGAGTTACAAGCTTCAATGGCTGAGATGGGAGAGACTGCTTATACAACAACTGTTGCCCGGGTGATTCACCAGTTGCAGCTTTATGGGAGAGTGGCAAAGAGGAAGCCTCTGTTGAAAAAAACTCACATGAAATCTCAGCTAGAGTTTGCCAGAAGCCATGTGGGAGACTCTGAAGTCAGCTGGAAGAAGGATCTATGGTCTGATGAAACCAAAATTGAGCTTTTTGGCCATCAGACTAAACGCTATGTTTGGCATAAGCCAAACACCTTACATCATCAAAACCACACCATGAGGCATGGTGGTGGCTGCATCATGCTGTGGGGATGCTTCACTGCAGCAGGCCCTGGAAGGATTGTGAAGGTAGAGGGTAAAAATGAATGTAGCAAAATACAGGGAAATCCTGGAGGAAAACCTGATGCAGTTTGCAGGAGGTAAAAGATTTGTTTTCCAGCAAGACAATAACCCCAGGCATAAAGCCAAAGCTGCACAGGAATGCATTGAAAACAACAAAGTTAATGTCCTGGAGAGGCCAAGTCAGAGTCCAAACGTCAATCCAGTTGAGAATTTGTGGCTGGACACTCATGATCCCCATGCAATCTGACAGAGCTTGAGCAGTTTTGTAAAGAAGAATGGGAAAGATTGCAGTGTCCAGATGTGCAAAGCTGATAGGGATCTATCCACACAGACTCAAGGCTGTAATTGCTGACAAAGGTGCGTCTAGTAAATACTGACTTGAAGGGGGTGAGTACTAATGCAATCACTAATTTTGTGTTTAATAACTGTAATGAATTTAGACTGATTTGTAGAAATTTGTTTTCACTTTGACACGAAAGAGTTTTCTCTGTTGGTCAGCGTCTAAAAAGTCAAATTAAATCCACTGTGATTCAATGTTGTAAAACAATAAAATATGAAAACTTCTGGGGTGGGGGGAGGTTGTGAATACTTTATATAGGCAGTGTATGTTAACAGAAACTTACCCAGGCATGTGCATGAAAACCTGATGTGGCTTTATCCGTTTGTTGGAATTATTAGTCAGAGATACCAGTTGAGAGATTAACAATGAGCAGTTGTGTTGTTTTGAAAATTTGGATTTGATGACTGAAATTTGCATGTGAAAACAACATTTTTACTACCGAAGACCAGACCTACCTGCTCTTTCCTACAATAAACAGGCTACACCTAATGGTGAATCAACAGTGATATTTTGGCATATGCATATAACTGCCATTGTAGCATTGCTATTTAGCAAAATGGAACACACAGAAAGTTGTTTTTTTTTTTGAAGCAGTAAAGATCTTTATTGAACTTGGTCATGTCACATTGTGAGTTGCTACTTCAATGTTCAGAGTTGTTTAAAGTGTGTAAATTTCTTTCTCAAATGATATCTTGAGTTTGGATTGTTCTAAAAGTTTGCTCATCACAAGACTAGTGCATGTTGCATTTGGAGTGTATCTCTTCATGAAATGTTAAAATTGAATGTATTGCTTTCACTTTGGATAGTAATGACTATAGAAGATTTACTAATGCAAAATTTAAGTTTGATTGTATAACTTAGAGCAGTAATTTATTAACAAATATGTCCAGCTCCATTTATACAGCTATCAGTATTAATGGTTGGATAAAAACATCTCGCTCTGCAAAGACCTTAGGTTTCACGTCAGCCAATGGAAGTTTATCAAAGCTTTAGATGACATGTTGCATCACAGGAGTCTTCATAGAGATGTACAAGTTTGTAAATAGTTTAGATACTTACACAAACGATACAAAATGTGAAGATAACACTTAAAGATGTAGAAATCACTGGCTTTGAGTAGTACGAGCAGCTTCAATCAGTGCAATCATAAGGAATAATTTGTGAGAATGGGGAAAGAGCAGAGTGTTTGGAAATGAGAATAAGATTTGCTGATTTGAACCTGATGAGCAGAACGGGTACCTCTTGCTATATTCGTTCCATGAAGTTACACAGAGTGGCTTCCACTTTCCCAAGCAAGAACAACATGTAATTAAAAATGAGTAAGAACCACAAATAGCATACACAAAATTTGAATTGTTGATTAACATTTTCGCGCAAGTTATTGGCTAATATTTGAAAATTGGAGTGAAGTCAGATGGAAATATATTCCATGACTTTCTGTGATGTGCATCCTGCTGTATCTCTGCTTGGTTCAGGTTTTGCTTTCTCTTATGGATGAGTGGATGAATTGGTAACTCTACAGCAGGTACACAGGATAATTGGTTTCTTCAGTGAGCAGAGCAATTGACTATGAGCTTCTTAACTGAAGTGAGGGGGGGGGGGGGGAGTGAAACAGTGAAGTTACTCCTAGTTGAGATAGAAAATTTTTTGATTGAGAGACAAAAAAGGACGCAATCATTTAAAAAGGATCATTTTTATTATTTAACCTTGAAGAGTAATTAAAACCTAAAAGACTAACTTTTACAAAATTGTCAGTCTTGTAGGTTGATTGACAGTAAATAAATTTATAACTGGCAAAGTTTTGCAATTAGTTATATCTTCCCCTGAAGTACGGAAACATTGCCCAGTTAAAGAACACGTATAATGAGTGAGGCTGTAAGATCTTGCAGATTATTTTTGTAACTAATTTTTTTTTGTATGTATTATTGTTAGTTTGGTTGACAGCATTTGATTGCAGAGGTTTTTTATTTTTTGTTTCTGTTTCTTCTATGCACAACAGAGAGGTCCCCATATTCTAAGACTTCAGGAAAAATGAGACCCATTGAGGAGAGTATTGAGGATGATGTCTTTGAACCACCTTCACCAGTTGTCCATGCTGCTCCCAACTGGTCCTGATCTGAGTGTACAAGCATCTTACAAGCAAGTTTTATTTTGCCTTTAAGCAGTAAAGTATTGACACACAGCCAGCTACAGGGACCTTGTAATGCACACAAAGATCGAGGAATTGGCATATGTTCATTCCCTTTATCACCTCATCACTGACACTTTCCTAACTGTTGATTGTTAAATAAAGCACTTCAACATAATATTGCTTGAGCCTTTGCAAGCAACCAAGTACTCATTAACACTCAAGGCATTTCATTGAAGCACCATCTCGTTTAATGCCTTCCCTGCGAATCACATTTTGATTCGAGATCTGTAATTGCAAGAAACATTAAAGGCAGATTCATTATGGATCAGGGTCAGTGGGAGAGGTGTTTATTCTTGGTGTAAAAATAATCTCACACACGCCTCTATGATTTTGTTGTATGCCAAAGTCAAGTTGAAAGTCATTTGTGCAGTCTAGGCCACTTAAGATGTTTTGGCCTAGAAATGAGCTGTTTATCAAAGCACTTCTTGCTGCCTGCATAAGAAAAGATTCATATTATATAATGGTAAGTTTGTCTGTAGCGATTTTTTTTTTTCACTCGCCCTTGCATTTGGAAAGTGCTTTGGTTATTGCAGTGATTTACAGCAGCAGCGATCAATGGTTGGGTTTCAGTCCGCGCTGCTGCCTATGTGGAGTATGTGCGTTTTTTCTGTGACCGCGTGGGTTTTCTCTGGTTTCCTCCCACAGTCCAAACACGTACAGATTTAGGTTTAGTGTTAAGTGACCGGTAAGCATGCTGTTTTGACAGGGTGACACTTCCAGGCTGCCTTCAGCACATCCTTGGGACGTGTTGGTCATTGACGCAAACATAAGAACATAAGAAATGGGAGCAGGAGTAGGCCATCTGGCCCGTCGAGCCTGCCCTGCCATTCAATAAGATCATGGCTGATCTGACCATAGACCTACCCACCTTTTCCCCACAATGCTCAATTCCCCTACTGTGAAATAATCTATCCAACCTTGTCTTAAATATATTTACTGAGGTAGCCTCCACTGCTTCATTGGGCAGAGAATTCCACAGATTCACCACTCTGGGAAAAGCAGTTCCTCCACATCTCTGTCCTAACTTTATTCCCCCAAATCTTGAGGCTATGTCCCCTAGTTCTAGTCTCACCTATCAGTGGAAACAACTTTCCTGCCTCTATCTTATCTATCCCTTTCATAATTTTATGTCTCTGTAAGATCTCCTCTCATTCTTCTGAATTCCAGCGAGCACAGTCCCAGGCGACTCACTCCCCTCGTAGTCAACAACACATTTCACCGTGTTTCAATGTACATATGACAAATAAAGCTAATCTTTAAGATCTTAATCTTTAGTTTTCCCCTAGATTTGCTAGTGGCAGTAGAAATCCTCAAATACTTATTCCAGTTCCTGTAAATTTGCGAACTAGACCAGGATATTTGGAGTCAAGGTATCAGGTTTCCTAAAGCCTCGGGGTTGAGACATTTTGATTCACTTTCCCTCGCTCACAGAACTGCAAAGATGAAGATTACATAGGGAATGATTTCACCCTATTGATGACCAGCACAAGCATGATGTTGGGCTACAGAGGTTGCTGGTCAAAATTCCAAGGTGACTAGAAATGACCTGAAAATATCAAAATTGTTTAACAGTGGATTATCAATTTTCACTCTAACATTGAGCTTCAAAGCCTACACAAAAAAGTCCTTTTCATTTTTATATATTAAAAAAGTGGTTATTCGAAAAGGGGTTATGAATAATGGTGTTCAAAGATCCCTTTATCTTGAAGTTAGGGTTCAGTTTGCAAACTGTTAATTTGTTGTGTGTGTGTTTTGGCATCTGGGCACCACTGATTGGATGAGCATTTATTTTTCTCTTCCCAGTTGTTCCTGGGCTGAATGATGTAATAGGCCATTTTAGGGCAGTTAAGTCTGTGGCTCATATCCAGCCTGGGCCCAGTAATGATGGCTGACTTCGCCCTCTGGAGGACAGTAGTAACCAGATGTGTATTTAAGAGCATTAAGAGTAACCTGGTGACCACATTATAATAGACTATTATCCCATTTTGAATAATTACTTGGATTCAGTTCCACAGCTGCTTGCATTTCTTGCTGTTTGATATTAATCCAGTAACTTAACCAATGTGCTATCATTGCCTTCTGCTTGTGGTCCACTTTGAAACTTGATTTTCTATACTGCAGCTTTGACAGCTGTGTCTTCAGCTGCCTTTGGCTTAATACTCTGGATATCACCTGCTACCTCTGTCACCTCGTTCTGTTTCCTTGGATACCTGCCAATGCAAGGGAGAAAATTGTTGAAGCATTGGTTATTTTAAGAAACACATCAGGAGATTAGAAATGGGCAAACATTCAAGTATTCAAGTTCTGGTCACCAAATTTTAGGAAAGATGTCAACAAAATAGAGTACAGAGAAGATTTACTAGAATGTTACCTGGGTTTCAGCACCTAAGTTACAGAGAAAGATTGAACAAGTTAGGTCTTTATTCTTTGGAGTGCAGAAGGTTGAGGGGGGACTTGATAGAGGTATTTAAAATTATGAGGGGGATAGATAGAGTTGACATGGATAGGCTTTTTCCATTGAGAGTAGGGGAGATTCAAACAAGAGGACATGAGTTGAGAGTTAAGGAGCAGAAGTTTAAGGGTAACACGAGGGGGAATTTCTTTACTCAGAGAGTGGTAGCTGTGTGGAACAAGCTTCGAGTAGAAGTGGTAGAAGCAGGTTCGGTATTGTCATTTAAAGTAAAATTGGACAGGTATATGGACATGAAAGGAATGGAGGGTTATGGGCTGAGTGCGGGTCAGTGGGACTAGGTGAGAGTAAGAGTTCGGCATAGACTAGAAGGGCCGAGATGGCCTGTTTCTGTACTGTAATTGTTATAAGGTTATGAGTGATGGGGCTTTACCTGATCCATGAACAATTCTCAACAGCCATAAAGTCAATGGAATAAATGAAATAAAGTTGAATACCCCTGCATTCAGAGAGCATTATAAGTGGCAGTCAGTGTGCCTTTAGATGATAAAGTTCAAAGAAAATTTATTATCAAAGTACATGTATGTCACCCTATTCAATCCTGAGATTCATTTCTCGCAGGCATACTCAATAAATCCATAATAGAATAATAATCATAATAGAATCAATGAAAGACCGCACCAACTTGGGCATTCAAAGCACAACAAGATGTTCAAGTACACAAGGAAAGAAATAATAATACTAAATAAATAAGCAATAAATAGTAGGAACACAATGAAGAGTCATTGAAAATGAGTCCATTGGTTGTGGGAACATTTTGATTATGGGGCAAGTGAAGTTATCCCCTTTAGTTCAACAACCTGATGGTTGAGGAGGAGGAACTGTTCCTGACCCTGGTGCTATGAGTCCTGAGGCTCCTGTACCTTCCTCCTGATGGTAGCAGTGAGAAGGGAGAATGTCCTGAGTGCCGGGAGCCCCCGATGATGGATGCTGCTTTCCTGTGACCATGTTTTGTGTAGATGTGCTTAATGGTGGGGAGGACTTTACCCGTAATGGACTGGGCTGTATCCACACTACTTTTTGTAGGATTTTCTGTTCAAGGGCATTGGTGCTTCCACACCAGACTGTGATGCTGACAGTCATTGTACTCTTCACTGCAAATCTGTAGACGTTTGTCAAAGTTTTAGATGTCATGCTGAATCTTCGCGCTTTCTTCGTAATTGCATTTACTGCAGGGCCCAGGAAAGTCCCTCCAAAATGGTAACACCAAGGAATTTAAAGTTGCTGACCCTCTCCACCTTTGATCCCTGGATGAGGACTGGCTCATGGATCTCCGATTTCCTCTTGAAGTCAATAATCAGCTCCTTGATCTTGTAGGCACTGAGTGAGAAGTTGTTATGGAAACACAGCCAGATTTTCAATCACCTTCCTATATGCTGATTTGTCACCACCTTTCATGGGGACAATGATGGTGGTGGAGTCAGCAAACTTAAATATGACATTGGAACTGTGCTTAGCCTCACAGTCATAAGTGTAAGACAAGTAGAGCAGGTGTTTAAGCACACAGACTTGTGGTGCACCTGTGCTGATGGAGATTGTGGAGAAGATGTTGTTGCCAATCCAAACTGACTGGAGTCTACAAGTAAGGAAATTGATTATACTCTGTAGCTCTTGTATAACCAATCTGTTGGATTTTTTTTTTTGGAGTGTCCATCCAAATTTAATAGATAAGAGCCACAAGACATCATGTTTCCCCTTACAAAAGATTTTCAATGAAATGTTCCACTGAAGGATTATCAAGGATGAATGTTATCCATTGGATCAGGAGCTGTCTTAAGGTTGGGAAGTGGAGTGCAAACAGAAAAGAAGCTGGAAGACAGTAGCCTGAGTATTCTGTGAACACAGTATTTATTTCATTTAGCTATACAACGTAGAACTGACCCATACTGCCCAGCAACCCACTGATTTAACTCTAGCTTAATCACAGGACAGTTTACAATAACCCCAGTCTGTCTTTGGACTGTGGGAGGGAACTGGAGTACCCAGGAAGAATGAACAAACTTTCTAATAGAGGACGCTGGAACTGAACTACGAACTCTAATACTCAAGCTTTAATAGTGCCATGTTAACTGCCATGCTACCATGGCACTCCAAGGATGTGTGCTGGGACTTATTTCTGAAAAGTATAAAGGCCCAGACTGCCAATTTTAGTAGAAGGTTGAGTTTGAAGGCTACACCATAGTGTAGAATTAATGAGAGGACTAGAATATGAAAGCAAGGATGTAAAGCTGAGGCTTTATAAAACACTGGTGAGGCTTCACTTGGAGTATTGTAAACAACTTTCTGCCACTTATCTGAGGAAAAAATGTGCTGACATTGGAGGGGGTTCACAGGAGATTCAAAAAAATGATTCCAGATTGAAATATTTGACATGAAGAGCGTTTGATGGCTCTGGGCCTGTTTTCACTAGAATTCAGAAGAATGAGGGGTGATCTCATTGAAACCTATCAAATGTTGAAAGGCGTCGATTGAGTGGATGTGGAGAGGGTGTTTCCTGTGGTGAGAGAGTCTATGACCAGAGGGCACAACCTCAGAATAGAAGGGTGTTCTTTCAAAATAGAGATGAGGAGGAATGTCTTTAGACAGAGGGTGGTGAATCTGTAGAATTTGTTGCCAAAGGTGGCTGTAGATGCCAAGTCATTGGATATATTTAAGGCAGAGGTTGATAGATTCTGGATTGGTCAAGGCACGAAGGAATATCGCGAGAAGGCAGGAGATTGGGAATGAGAAGGAAATTGGATCAGCCATGATGAAATGGCAGAGCAGACTCGATGGGCCAAATGGCCTAATTCTGCTCTTGTATCTTGTGGTCTTATGGAATGGTTTGACTGGTTTTACACCTGGAGTGATGAGTTACAGATGAAACAGAATTTGGGCCAGTACATGCTGTTGCATTAACCATAGGGGTATATCCTTCTTTACCATTTTAGCAGCATTTGCTGCTTCAGTTGAGAAGAGTGAAAACAGTACTTCCACTTAATAATCCAACGTTAAGCAATCTGCAGTTTTCTATTTCAGACAGAGCATAGAACATTACAGCACAGCACAGGCCCTTCAGCCCACGATGTCTTTCCGAACTTTTAACCTACTCAGATCAATCTAATCCCTCCCTCATACATTACTCTCAATTGTTCCATCATCCATGTGCCTATCTAAGAGTTTCTTTTAAAAACTCCTAATATATCTGCCACCACCCCTGGCAAGTTGTTCCATGCACCCATCACTCTGTTTTTATGGGGGGAAAAAAAAGCTATGGCATCCCCCTCCTATACTTTCCTACGGTCACTTTAAAATTATGCCTTTCATCTCAGCCATTTCTGCCCTGGGGGCAAGTCTGGCAGTCCACTTGATCTATGCCTCTTATCATCTCATACCCCTTCAGGTGACCTCCCGTCCCTCTTCACTCCAAAGAGGAAGGCCCTAACTCACACAGCCTGTCCTCGTAAGACATGCTCTCTAGTCCAGGCAGCATCCTGGTAAAACTCCTCTGCTCCCTAAAATCAGGTGACCAGAACTGAACACAATATTCCAAGCGTGGTCTAACCCAGGTTTTATGGATATTAAAATACTTGCAGGTTGGCACGGATAGCAGCACTGCTGTTTCATGCTTTCAATGACCGAGGCTCAATCCAGACTTTTGCTGCTATTTTCATGTTCTTCCCATGACTCTGTGGGTTTCCCCTAGAAACCTGTGTGGGCTTCCAACTTGGGGTCCACAGACCCCTCGGTTAGGGGTCCATGGTATATTTTTTTTAAAAAAAAAGGTTGGGAACCCCTGCCCTAGATACTTAAGTTACTTCCAAATTGGCCACTGTAAATTGCCCCTAATATGTAGTTGGATCTAAAGAAATGTGAAGAGAATAGGTTCCAGGTCAAATTAGTGGGGGAACGATGCTGTTCTATGGGTTGCAATAGAATTGATGGGCTGAATGGCCTCTCGTGTCATATGAAATGCCATCTGAATGTATTCTGCTACACAGAGCTGCCTCACTGCAATCTCACTTTGTGTATAACCAAGTTGTAAACGTCAGCTACATGTGACCACACAGCTAAATCCTAGCTGCCTTTATTTTCCCCACTAATCTCTCACCAGAACTGAAAGAAAGACTCTTAATTCTTAAACAGGAGGGTGGGAAAAAAAAAGAGCAGCCGCGAGGAATGACTTCATTTGGTTAGCAATGTATATTGTGTGAGTTGTGGAAAAGCACCTGGGAACTAGAAATGGCAGGATGAGTTTCTGGAATGACATAATGCCAGCTGAAATGGTTGACATAGATAGATAGATACTTTATTCATCCCCATGGGGAAATTCAACTTTTTTCCAATGTCCCATACACTTGTTGTAGCAAAACTAATTACATACAATACTTAACTCAGTAAAAAAATATGATATGCATCTAAATCACTATCTCAAAAAGCATTAATAATAGCTTTTAAAAAGTTCTTAAGTCCTGGCGGTAGAATTGTAAAGCCTAATGGCATTGGGGAGTATTGACCTCTTCACCCTGTCTGAGGAGCATTGCATCGATAGTAACCTGTCGCTGAAACTGCTTCTCTGTCTCTGGATGGTGCTATGTAGAGGATGTTCAGAGTTTTCCATAATTGACCGTAGCCTACTCAGTGCCCTTCACTCAGCTACCGATGTTAAACTCTCCAGTACTTTGCCCACGACAGAGCCCGCCTTCCTTACCAGCTTATTAAGACGTGAGGCGTCCCTCTTCTTAATGCTTCCTCCCCAACACGCCACCACAAAGAAGAGAGCGCTCTCCACAACTGACCTATAGAACATCTTCAGCATCTCACTACAGACATTGAATGACGCCAACCTTCTAAGGAAGTACAGTGGACTCTGTGCCTTCCTGCACAAGGCATCTGTGTTGGCAGTCCAGTCTAGCTTCTCGTCTAACTGTACTCCCAGATACTTGTAGGTCTTAACCTGCTCCACACATTCTCCATTAATGATCACTGGCTCCATATGAGGCCTAGATCTCCTAAAGTCCACCACCATCTCCTTGGTCTTGGTAATTGTATTCCACTCCCAATAAACACAGATAAGAAACAGAGCTATGCATTTAAATGTATAGGATGCTGTTTCCTGTTCTTAACCTTTCCTCCTGATGCGGCCTCCTCTACATCGGTGAGACCCGTTGTCAATTGCTGGACCGGTTCGTCGAGCACCTCTGCTCCATCCGCCAAAAGCTGAACAGCCCAGTGGCCATGCCGATCAGACATGTTGGTCCATGGCCTCCTTTTGATGAGGTCACCCTCAGGGTGGAGAAGCAACACCTTAAATTCCATCTGGGTAGCCTCCAACCTGATGGCATGAATATTGATTCCTCCTTCCGGTTTAAAAAAAAATCACTCACCTTCCCCCTCTTCTGTTATGCAAACTGGCCTCTTGCCTCCTCACTTGCCAATCACCTCCCCCTGGGTCCCCTCCTCCTTCTGTTTCCTCTATGGTCCACTCTCCTCTCCTATCAGATTCCTTTTTCTCCAGCCCTTCAGCTTTCCTACCCACCTGGCTTTACCTATCACCTTCTATCTATCCTCCTTTCCCTCTCCCCTTCTTCTCATTCTGTTCTCTTCCCCCTTCCTTTCCAGTCCCGAAGAAGGGTCTCAGCCTGAAATGTCAACTGTTTATTCATTTCCATAGATGCTGCCTGACCTGCTGAGTTCCTCCAGCATTTTGTGTGTGTTGCTCTGGATTTCCAGCATCTGCAGAATTTCTCACGCTTATCCCTTCTTTCACTTCTTTGCTCTCCGACTTCATAGTGTAACAAATTTCAGCACAGGAGAGGATCAATCAGCCCATTGACTGTGCCAATGACAGAGCCCAACATAATTACTCAGTGTGCATTTCTCTAATTTATATGCTGGCATCAATAATAATTTTAATCCTTGTGTTATTTCAGTGTCTGTTTCAATATGCATTTGCAGAAATGTATTCCATTATTTCTTCTAATGTCTACTCTGTTGGTGCTTAATCTAAATTTATCTTTCCAATCATTAACTACTAGAAATAACCCAGCAGTATTTTTTCCTCTTGAACTATTTCGGAGCTCAGTCACACTTCCGCTCACTCTTTGCTGAAAAGATAACTTTGCAGTTATTCAAATTACACTTCTGTATAATTCTCTGCCCTTTGGGCCTTGTCTTACAATCCCCATTACCAAGTACTAATACAGTTGAGACGAGAGAGACTGGAAATGTTGGAATCTGGAGCAATGAACTATCTGCTGGAGGAACGCAGTGGTTTGAGGTGTGTGTGTGTGTGTTGCCATGTTGCTGCTCGTACATGGTTTTCCCCCAAAAGTTTGGCAATTTGCTGCCCCCAAACAAATGGTTCTCCACCTGATGAGTTCCTGGTGAGGGCTTGCACTGCTCAGTTAATGGTAGGGGTCCATGTCATGCAAAAGCCTGGGAACCTTTGTGTTCTAGAGTTGCCTGTGACTTCTTGTACCTCCATTCATCCTTTACCAATCACTGTATCTGTAGCTGACGGTCTGTTGCTCCCCCCTCTAGAAATTTACTGATTTTGGTCCAATTCGTTGCTTGGGTGCTTCCTCAACGAATTGTACATTAAAACACTGAGAAGGATAAGTAACCTTAATAACAGGTCACACTGACTGACTGGAGATTAGGTTCTGTACGAGCCTGTGATAACAGAAGCTGAACAACTGCTGCGTCAGTTTGAGAAACTGAATCGAGCTGGAAATAATGGAGCACATCTCTCTGATTTTGATTATAGATCTGACACGCTCACTCATGTGCAACAGGACCGAGGGCTAATGTCACCATTCTTGCCACGTTTGGCCAATGTAATTCTGAACTAGTACACAACGTTTACCCAGCCTTTAGCATGGTCTAACCAACTGAGTATCAAGTTGGTTTAATCACATGAGCTCAAGAATTACCACCTTCCTGGGATTAACAATAGTGGGTAGGATTAAAACACATTGCCTTTTCAAAGGAAGAATTAAAAATAGTTATCAGCTTTGAGGTGCATATTTTTAAATGCTCACCCACATCAGATGTTCTTGCAGACTCCTGTGTTCTCTCCGAGTCAATCTTTGTACAAAATCCGAAGATGATCACACCCAAGTGTTACGTTTGTAGGGAGGTCCGGTGTTGTTCTCTGTGCTCACCATGAGCTAAGACTGACTCTCATGCTCCTGGTTACTGATGTTTTCTTTTGTGTGATTGTTCCTCTCAAGGTCCTGAAATTGTGTGTGGTTTACCTGGTACTTACCATGGGGCATATTTCCCACCGATAGTTTCAGTTATACCTGGGAGCAGACTATTTTGAACTGGATGAATGGGAGAGTCATAGAAAAGCACAATGCAGAAACGATCCTCTTGACCCACCCAGTCCATGCTGAATCAATTAATCTGCCTAGTCCCATCGACTTGCACCTGGAGCACAGCTCTCCATACCCCTGCCATCCTTTACTGATCCAAACTTCTCTTAAATGTTGAAATCAAGCTCACATCCACCACTTGTGCTAGCATCTCATTCCACACTCTCACCAGCCTCTGAGTGATGAAGTTTCCCCTCATGTTCCCCTTAAACTTTTCACCTTTCACCCTTAACCCATGACCCGCAGATGTAGTTCCACCCGATATCAGTGGGGGGGAAAAAGCCTGTTTGCATTTATCCTATCTATACCGCTCATTATTACATATATCTCTATCAAATCTCCCCTCAATCTTCTGCGCTCCAGGGAATAAAGTCTGAACCTCAAGAGGTAGAATTTGGGAGAAGATGAAGACAATACAGGGGAATAAGACTAGGGCTAATGCAAAATGAGTGTGACTGTGCAGGTGATGGTTGACACAGAGCTGTTAGGTGAAAGGGCATGTTCCTTTCTATTGGCTGTTCGAATACTGTTCTCGCCCACCTTCAACTTCAGCTTTCATTGAAGCTGATTCACAGGGACAGAATACGGATCTGTTACGGTGCTCTGACTCCAACATTTTCAGAGGTGCATACCCATCTGTACTTCAATAAAGACAAACCCAGACCGAGCACCGAGGTGAATCCCTGTCTTCCACTGGGGCTGTCGGAGCAATGAATCGCACACAGCATGTTGTGGAGAGGCAGCCTGTGAGAGCCGGTGTTGGGTGGGCTGGTGTAAATGGTGCTGTTTATCAAAGTTCAAAGTAAATTTAGTATTAAAGTACATATATATCACCATTACACCCCCAAGATTCATTTTCTTGCAGGCATACTCAATAAATCCATAATAGAACAATAACTAAAAGAATCAATGGAAGATTGTGTGTTGTCTTTTGCCTACTGTGCGTTCAAACAGTATGCAAAAGGCAACAAACTGCAAATATGAAAAGAAAGAAATAATAAATTTCACTTCATAAAGTGAAGTTATCCCCTTGGGTTCAAGAGCCTGATGGCTGAGGGATAACAACTGTTCCAGAACCAGGTTGTGTGCATCCTGAGGCTTCTGTACCTTCTTCCTGAAGGGAGCAGTGAGAGGACAGCATGTTCTGGGTGGTGGAGATCCCTGGTGATGAGCGCTGCTTTCCTGTGTCAGTGTTTCGTGTAGGTGCGCTCAATGGTTGGGAGGGCTTCACCCATGGTGGACTGGGCTGTATCCACTACTTTTTGTGGGATTTTCCATTCGTCACTGCAGGGTCCACCCTGGTCGGGCAGTGAGTGTGTAAGCTATTGCTGGCAGTTGGCTGCTTCAAATGTTCACAGACAGGTCAGATACTACGGAGGATAGATGTTGGGATGTTTTCAAACAATGGAGCATAGCTGCAGGATAAGGGTGCAGTCAATTATAAGCTTAGAAATCTCTCCTCATTGAGGAAGTTGTACCTCTGGAATTCTCTGCCCCCTGCTGGTGTGGAAGCTGGGTCATTAGAAGTATTTAAAGTGGGGGCTGATAAATACCTGAAAGACAAAGGACTGGAGGGATATGGAGAAATGTCACAGACGAGGGGCTGAGGTCAGCATAGTTCAACCATGGTTACATTAACTAGTGGGACTGGCTTGAAGGATCTGTCACACAGCTTCTGCTCCTATTTTCTTGTGTACTTGCAACCCTTTTTGAAGCACTGCTAAAAGTTTCATTATTAATAAAATACATTTCTGAAACACTCGTTGGCCTCTGTTTTTCAAGCGCACCTCGATGTCACACCCTGTCAAATGCAGCTTTGATGTCAAAGCAGGTTACTGATGCTGCTGGATAGTACTGTAGACATATCTACCGTCACCCTTGGCTGATTGAGAATGCACTCATTAGCTAAATTAGATCTGTCCTGCTTTCTGTGAAATGGACATACCTCACTATTTTTTTTACATTAGCAGCTCCATGGCAGTTGTAATACTGCCTGAGGCACAACTTGTTGTGTAACTGCGATTTCATTCCTTGTGTATCTCATCTTTTTCCAGTCACAGCTGGTGTTGAAATGAAACCAAAGTATTTCAGTGTATCCTGGCATTTGAAGAGGAGCATTGTCATTGAATTATTTGCCGATGCAATTGTGAAGAGAGTCATACTCTGTAGAGTACAGGATTCTTGGCAATGTGGAGGGAAGGATGGCTCTTGGGTTCAAATTCCATAGATCCCTTGAAGTTGTTGCACAATTTGATGGGATCTTTATGAGGCATATGATCAATGTAATGTTGTGGCACTTTAAAACTGTGGTTAGACTCACTTGGAATATTGTGCTCAGTTCTGGTCACCTCACTGCAGGAAGGATGTGGAACCTTTAGAGAGGGTGCAGAGGAGATTTACCAGCATGATGTTTAGAAAGCGTGTCTTATGAGGATAGGTTGAGCATGTTAAAGCTTTTCTCTTTGGAGAGAAGGATGAAAGGTGACTTGGTAGAGGTGTACAAGATGATGACAGGCATAGATTGAGTGGACAGCCAGAGACCACCCCCCCACCCCCCCAGGCAGAAATGACTAATACATGGAGACTTAATTTTAAGGTGTTGAGGGAAGGAAGATGCCAGAAGTAGGGTTTTTCTTTTGCCCAGTGTGGTAGGTGTGCAGTATGTTGCCGTGGGTAGTAATAGAGGCAGATATATCAGGGTCAATAGGTAGGCATGTGGATAAAAGAGAAACTGAGGGCTATGTGAGAAGGAAGTATTGGATTGACATTGGAGTAGGTTTAAAAAGTTGCTACAACGTTGTGGGCCAAAGAGCTTAAACTGTGCTCTACTATTCTATGTTCTATTTTAAACAATGCCTCAGTGGACACACTTCCAGTCTCACGCGAATTGCTACTTTTGTTTGATGCACACTTTACCGACTGTTACAACAAGCCCTAAATCACAAATTTTAATGTAATTTGTATACAGCAGAGTCCAGCATAATCCTAGAGATTATGAAAGGAAAATGTCTCTAATTTGTTTCTGTTTCACCAAACATTTGAGTTTTGGATTCAAATTCTGTTCAGACTCTGCCCAGGGTTAGATATTATCCATTGCCTTATGAACGATATTTTATAATATTCCAAATTCATAGACCCTAGGTGGTTATATAAAAAAAACTTTTATTAGTTGTGTTTTAGAAAAAGTGCATGAATTTGCATTTCCTCCAACAGGTGTAACAAGTACTAAAGATTTAATAAAGGGAGTGAGCGAAATTGCTTGCATTCTTTTAAGTATTCTTATAATTCTGTAGTATTTTAAGAAAATAAAAATGGCCATGTATCAGCAAAATATACAAATGTTTTTGCACTGGTGAATCAGGATAACATGATAAAACAGATTTTAAGATGGTAGCATCCCTAACCTCAGCAGCACTCGCGCGAGGGAGTAGAATAGGAGGGAATAGTGAGTGCATCTATTCAGACACTTCTGTACTAACACTAAGTCAGTTGACTGTAGATGGTATGGTTTGAAGATTAGTGTAGGGAAAAGAAAATTGAGAACATGAGGACAAGTCGATTAGGTGTTAAAATTGCACAATGTAGTGGAATCATATTTGCAAGAGAAAATATCAGTGAGCAATGAAAGATTTCTGTGTGAATGGAAGTGAATGTAAGTGGCTGCAACATTTAAAGATGTTGGGTAGAAGTTTGTCCTCATTTGGGAGGAACGTAGATGGAGTGGTCTGTGCCCGCCACTTTCCTGATCATTTACAGATGATGGTAAGGCCAGCATTTAGTATCCATTCTTAATTGCCCATGACGGTGTTGGTGAGTCACATCACCTCAACCTTGACAGTCCATTAAACCATATTCCTGAAGCGCACACAGGCTGACATATTGTAGATCAAAGGATAAGTTCCTAATAGAATTTCTTTGAAATGCTTGATTTTATTTTTTTTAAATTACATATAAAATCAAAGGAAGAGAACTGGTGATTTTAATTTATTTGCAATTTTGAAACTTCACTCTTTTCCTACAATGAACACATCATGTAACATTGTTTTGAATTCAGTTTTTCTTCAATAGTTTGAAGCACATGTTCAAGATTTATTGGTTGTAGATACAACCAAATGAGCAGATGTTCCTCTGGACCATGTTGCACCCCCAAGACAAATCTCACACAGCACATAAACCCAAAACACAGTGGATTCTGGCGAATTGGTCCATCGGTTAATCGGGGCAGCCGCTTATTTGGGACAGCTCTTAAAGACCAAAAACTAGTTGAGAAAATTGCCAGGAACCCCTTCATTTATTTGGGACACTATGTTGCTTTATTGGGACAGGAGACAGTTGCTGAATAGATTCTAAGTGTCAGTTGCATGCACTTGTGTGGCCGTTTGCTGCTACACTATGCTTATTATCTATCTATCTAGAGTGAACAATTCTGAAATGGCATCTGTTGCATGTATTTGTGATCAATAAGCAGTGATTTTTGTCACTGAAAGTTGGCAAGAAATAAGCAGTTAGACAATTCAGAATTGTTCTGCTCACTGCAGTTTGGAGATGCCAGAAACAACTGGGAGTAAAAATGAAACTATTTCACTCCTTCAACAAGTTAGGAACTACAAAGAGTGTTGAGGTATTGACAATCATCTGAATGTTACAATGAAGATTGGGAGGATGCATTCATCTGAAGGCAGTCCATCATCTACCCTAGGTGTCTGTGCTAATGTTTCTTCATTGCCTATACTGGATGAATTCCTCCATCAATAAATATTAGGATCTAATGCACAGTTTTATAGTACTATGGTACTATTGGTAGTGTTATAATTTGTTCTGTATTTCATTTAAACATAATCTGTTATTCAGTTAAAGGGTACTTTGTCATTTTTGTATCTTTTTTAACTACTTCCATAAACCTTCAGCTAACTAGGGCAGCTGCTTAATTGGGGTAAGATGTACTGGTCCCGATGTGTCCCAATTAACTAAAATCCACTATTACCATAAGTAAGTTAATTCAATATAAATTCAAAATGTATGTAGTGTGCAGCACAGGTAAACAGTAAATGGTGCAGTAAACAACTCTTTTTTCCTAGTAATGAGACTGCAGTTCAAAATTCAAATAAATTTATTATCAAAATACATGTATATCACCGTATACAACCCTGAGATTCATTTTCTTGTGGGCATTCTCAATTAATCCAAGAAACATAGTAGAATTAATAAAAGACTGCACCCAACAGGACAAATGACAAAAAACAACAAACTGCAAATACAAAAAAGAAAAAAACAAATAATAATAAATAAATAAGCAATGAATATCAAGAACATGAGATGAAGAGTCCTTGAAAGTGACTCCACAGGTTGTGGGAACAGTTCGGTGATGAGGCAAGTGAAGTTATCCCACTGGTTTAAGAGCCTGATGGTGGTGGGTTAGTCTTCCTGATGGCAGCAGTGGGAGGAGGGCCTGACCTGTGTAGTGGGGGGGGGGGGGGGGGGAGGAAGGTGGTCCTTGGTTATGGATGCTGCTTTCCTGCTTCGCGCTTCATTTGTAGTTACACTTGCGTGCTGGGCCCAGGACAGGTCCTCTGAAATAGTAACACCAAGGAATTTAAAGTTGCTCTGCACCTCTGATCCTTCAGTAAGGATGGGCTCATGGACCTCTGGTTTCCCCCTGAAGTCAATAATCAGCTCCTTGATCTTGTCGGCACTTGAGTGAGAGGTGGTTGTTATGGATACACACAGCCAGATTTTCAATCACCCTCCTATTTGCTAATCTGTCACCACCTTTGATTGGGACAATGATGGTGGTGGTGTCAGCAAAATTAAATATGGCATTGGAACTGCTTAGCCTCACAGATGTAAGTATAAGACAAGTAGAGCAGGGGGCTAAATACACGGACGTGGTGCCTTACCAAGGTAAACACTTCACATTTATGTGGGTTAGACTCCATCTGCTGTTTCTCATTCCATGTCTGCAACTGATCTGTATTGTGCTGTATTCTTTGCCAGTCTTGTACAGTATCCACAACCCCACCAATCATCCACAAACTTACTCAGCTACCCCTATGCATTTTCATCCAGGTTGTGTATGTGCATCACAAACAGCAGAGGTCCAGGTACAAATCCCTGCAAATCATCACTAATTACAGACCTCCAGCTAGATTAAGTCCCTTCAACCGCTACCCTCGCTCTTCAATGTGCAAGCCAGTTCTGAATCCAAACAGCCAATTCGCCGCAGACCACATGCATCTTAAGCTTCTGGATTCGCCTCCCATGAGGAACTTTGTCAAACACCTTGAAGTTGTAGAAGTTGCAGAACCTGGCCCTCTGTACCTCCCTCTTCAATTGGATTTCATAACCGAAAGACCACAATCTGTGCGTATTGGTGATAACATATCCTCCTCACTGTCGATCAACATTGGCACACCTCGGGGGTTTGTGCTTAGCCCACTGCTCTGCTCTCTCTATACACATGACTGTGTGGCTAGGCACAGCTCAAGTACCATCTAGAAATCTGCTGATGATACAACCATTGTTGGTAGAATCTCAGATGGTGACAAAAGGGTGTACAGAAGTGAGATATGCCAACTAGTGGAATGGTGCTACGGCAACAATCTGGCACTCAACGTCAGTAAGATGAATGAGCTGACTGTGGAGTGAAGGGTAAGATGAAGGAACACGTACCAATCCTCACAGAGGGATCAGAAGTGGAGAGAGTGAGCAGCTTCAAGTTCCTGGGTGTCAAGATCTCTGAGGATCTCACCTGGTCCCAACATATCGAAGTATTTATAAAGAAGGCAAGACGGCAGCTATACATTATTAGGAGTCCAGAAGAGATTTGGCATGTCAACAAGTACACTCAAAAACATCTATGGCTGTATCGTGGAGCCCATTTTGATAGGCTGCATCACTGTCTGGTACGGAGGGGCTACTGCACAGGACCAAAAGAAGCTGCAGAGGGTTGTAAATCAAGTCGGCTCCATCTTGGGTACAAGCCTACAAAGTACCCAGGACATCTTCAGGGAGCGGTATCTCAGAAAGGCAGTGTGCATTATTAAGGACCTCCAGCACCCAGGGCATGTCCTTTTCTCACTGTTACCACCAGGTAGGAGATACAGAAGCCTGAAGGCACACACTCAGTGATTCAGGAACAGCTTCTTCCCCTCTGGCATCTGATTCCTAAATGAACATTGAAGCTTTGGACACTACCTCATTTTAAAAAAATATACAGTATTTCTGTTTTTGCACATTTTTTAATCTATTCAATGTATGTATACTGTAATTGATTTACTTGTTTATGTATTATTATTTTTATTTTATTTTTTTATTTTTTGTGCCAGAATTTGTATTGCATTGAACTGCCGCTGCTAAGTTAACAAATTTCATGTCGCATGCCAGTGATAATAAACCTGATTCTGATTCCTATCCCCAAGTAGTATCTCCAGCAATCTCCCTACAACTGACATGAGACTCGCCAATCTTTTGTTCCTTGTTCCCCTCTTAAATAGAGGTACAACATTAGCCACTTACCAGTCCTCCAGGACCTTGCCTGATATGAAGATACTGCTCAAGGCTCCAGCAATCTTGTCTCTTCCCTTCTTCAATAACCTGAAATAAACTCCATCATGCCCTAGGGACAATTCCACCTTAATACCCATTAGGAACCCCAACACTTCCTCCTCCTTTACATAATAATTTAAGAAACTTTCCTGGATACATTTAACAAATTCTGACCCATCTAAACTCCTTGTACTAAGAAGATATTTATATTAGGGAAGTTGAAACCACCATGACAACAACCCTATTATTTTTACACGTTTCCTTAATCTGATTACACATCTGTTCCTCAATGTCCCGGTGGCTATGGGTGGGCGGGGGGCAGGGGAATGGTCTGTAATACAATCCCATCAGTGTGACTGCACCCTTCCTATTGCTGAGCTCCACCCAAATGGACTCTGTGTCTGACCCCTCCATTGTGTCTCCCCTGGGTGCAGCTGTGATATTGTCCCTGATTAGTAGTGCAACTCCCCCCTCCCCCATTTTACCTCCTCCTTACTTTTCTAAAACTTCAAAAACCTGGTACATTAATCACCCATTCCTGCCCCTCTCTCTACCAAGTTTCAGTAATGGCTGCATGTACTGACCCATCCTCTCAAGTTCATCACCCTTACCCATAATACTCCTATCATGCACACTTCAAACTATCTGACCCAACGTACCTGTTAGTTTGATTCTGATTTGCCTTTCCGTACTTTCCCTGACATCTACCTTCTGGTTCAAACCTTCCCTTACTGACCTCATGTTCTGGTTACCAGCCCGCTGCAGAACTAATTTAAACTCTCCCAAGTAACATTAGCAAATCTCCCAACCAGGATACTGATTACCCCTCCAATTCAGGTGCGACATGCCCATCTTGTACAGGGATTGGTGGGGGGGGGGGATATTGTCCAGTACCCATCATGTTCACTTAAACAAACTGGAGCATCAAGCTGGCATTGGAAATTGTCACCATGTTACTGCTAGGTTAGAGTCACAAAGTGGGAGAGTCGTAGGGTTACAGAACACACAGAGGCCCAGCAGACAACTTATTTATGGAATCCAAATTCCCTTTCTGAACTAGATCCATTTCTCTGCATTTGGTCCATGTCTGTAGTAAATATTATTCAAATGTTGTCATTGAACCACTGTGTCTAGACGCTCATTCCATATACCTGTGAGGAAAAAGTTGTCCTCTTTCCCCTCTCACCTTAAACCCATACTTTCAAGTTTTGGACTCTCCTCCCTTGGAACAAAAGACTGTGACCAACCACCCTCAATGATTTTTCATCCGCCCCTTGTAACGCAAACCCCTTCATCTGGGTAACATCCTTTCGAAGCTTCTCTGCACCCTTGTGAGTTTAATGACCAGTACTGAACCCCATTCTCTCAAGTGTGGTCTCACATTATACAATTGTAACATTATGCCTCAACACTCGCATCGGTTCCCCTGACCAATGAAAGTAGGTACGCTAAACGCCTTCTTCACCCTCTTGTCGACTTGTAACACCAAAGAACCCTTAAGGTCACTCTGTTCTGCAACAGTCTCCAGGACCTGCCATTTACTGTGAAAATCCTGTCTTAACTTAACCTTGCAACTGTCACAGTGAGCTTCCATCTGCCTCTTCTATTGAGAAGTCATCTGGTTCACTTGTGCCCTTTGAGGAAGGAAATCCACCATCATTCTCTGGGCCAGTTTGCATGTGATACCAGATACAAATAACCCCCTTAAGTAGGTTAGCAAGTCACTCAGTTCAATCACAATTAAGGTCGGTTAATAAATGCTGGTTTAATTAGTGAAGACCAAAGACACATGAATATCAAAAAAATTGATGACGATCAGTAATGAGGGGCGGTTGAAGGAAAAAGAAGTTTTCAACTTAATGGGCCTGAAAGAAGAACAGAAGTTCAATCGTTTTCATGGAATTTCTCCTGACAAGTAATTGTCTTTGCAGAGAATATCAGCCTAGGGTTTAGGAATTTACCATTAATCCTAACAAGAGAGCTCTGAATTAAGGTACAAACACAAAGGTCTGATTTCGGAGAACCGTGGAGACAATTAAAATGTTTATAGGTGATGTGCCAAAAACATTTTTGGCAGGGGGATGCATTAACATCCAGGTTCCTGGCGGGTCTTTTTCCTCGCTGGTGTAACGTGGTGAGTGCAGTTTGGTCACACTTACCTGGCAAACATTTATTCTCTCTGCATACCTGCCGATGGGGCTAATTGGCAAGTTCTTCCGGCAAGACATCAGGACCTTTCTTGCCCTGGCTATACCCCCACACCCACCCGCCTTTTCAGATTTGTAACATTCCATCATTTAATAAAAGATGTTTGTTAAAGCAAAGTTTGTGACTCTGACGTAAAATGCAATGAATCATAAAGTGTCCCTTATGTATTGTTTATGTGGACAGAATTCTACATTAAATTTGTCTGGCTTGCATTACATTTTATTTTGTGTGTGTGCGCGCCCTTAACTCCTGGTGGAGTCGTCGGGGCGCTATCACGACAAGCTTTTTGCACCGATCTTTCTGGTGATTGCGTACACACATCGTACGATGTGTCTTGGGCACCTGAAACCTGGCGGAGCCCCTCCCCTCCCTCCCCGGGTTTTTGCAGCCGGCTGGATTCGAACTCGGGAGCCTTCGCTCCAAAGTCCGGCGCTGATGCCATTAGGCTACAGCCGGCCTATTTTATTTTGTGAAATGCGTTAAAATTAGAAACACTGGATTGGATTGGACTGGCTAAAGGATGTTAAAACTTGAACTCTGTGAACGTATATATGTGAAACCATTTTTTACCAGGTATCTCTAGAAACACAGTTGGTTAGCCCCTCGCTGACCAGCTAAATAAACTCAATGGTTAGAAAACCAACTTTCTCGAACTCCGTATGCCTGGGGTCAGTATGCCTTGGGTCCCACCAGACCAGGAGAGCCAGGATGTTTTGACCACCAGCACTGCAATCTGAGCAAATTCTGTGTAAATGTTGTACACTTACAACTATCCGTCAGCAGGAAATAACAGATCATACACTGCATAGAATTGTAAGAAAGGTGTATTTATAAATATCAAGTTAATCAAACAGTTCATAAAGAAGAAAAAGTTAAAAAATAAATAAAAGGGCCCATTATAATTAAAACAAAAAAAAATGCACAGTCTAATTTTCCAAAAGCTGGAGAAGTCCTTGTACTCACGGCACCATCTCCTACTCACTGATCACTGACTGTACTTTCATGGACTCCATCAAATCCTACAGCCAGTTCTCTTTATCTTCTTTCTCCATCTCCTGCCAAAAAGGACCTCAACCCCTTTGGTATCCATCACAAAACCTCTCCGCCCAGCTTTCTCTAGAACTTTCTCCCAATTCTACCATACTGACTGGTTGACCCGACATTCCTAAGTGAACATCACAATCCCTTATCTTTAATGGTAACCCCAGCACTATCAGAATAACACACTGCTTCTACAGGAAGCTATAAAATGAAATACCGTACAGCATTAGCTGTAAAAGCTTAACCAGGGCATTACCTATGAAACAACCACAGCCAAACTTGTAGCTGGAACATTTTCTAGATTATGCTTATTCCTGGTCTTTCATGGAAATCTTTGGTGGTCACACAGGATCGAAAGAAGCTGCAGAAGATTGTAAACCTAGTCAGCTCCATCTTGGGTACTTGCCTACAGAAAGTATCCAGGACATCTTTAGAGAGCGGTGGCTCAGAAAGGCAGCGTCCATTATTAAGGACCTCCAGCACCCAGGACATGCCCTTTTCTCACTGCTACCATCAGGTAGGAGGTACAGGAGCCTGAAGTCACACACTCAGCGATTCAGGAACAGCTTCTTTCCCTCTGCCATCCGATTCCTAAATGGACATTGAATCTTTGTACACTACCTCACTTTTTTTTTAAAGTATACAGTATTTCTGTTTTTGCACATTTTAAAAAATCTATTCAATGTATGTAATTGATTTACTTGTTTATTTATTTTTATTTTATTTATTTTTTCTCTCTGCTAGATAATGTTTTGCATTGAACTGCTGCTGCTAAATTAACGTATTTCACGTCACATGCCGGTGATAATAAATCTGATTCAGATTCAATTGAATGAATCACGGTTGCAGTTTCCTGATAAGTGTTATGCGGTGCAGTTATATTAATTTGTAATGAACTTGACCCATGTCAAAATGAAAAGTTTGAGAACTTCCACTAAGGGAAGAAGTCACGTTATTTGGGACCTTGTAATTGGACTTTTTTTTACATACTGATGGGTGTTCTTTCTATTAACCATGGCTAACGTTGTAAAGGAGCAGCCTTATTTTCAAAATAACCGAGGATTAAGTACTTTGCTTTAATTAGAGTTAGAATATCGACTGTGTCTACTATTCTAATCGACCAAATCCAAGTATTTGATTTCAGATTTCGGTCATATAACCATGAGCGGAAAGTTTAATGCAGTAAAACTCAAAACTGTTTATAAAGAGTGAGCAGAACTATGAAATTGTGACTGATGGTGTATTCACTGTTTTTTTAAAAAAAAAACTAATATCTAAGAGTTTTGGGCACTTATAAGATTTTAATTAGATAAATTTTAAAAAACTAGTAATTGATTGTACTCATTCTTTCAGCTCTTTTTGACTCGCGTAGACTAACACACCAATACATTTATTAATTCATAACTTATCAAGATGGTGGAACTGGTTGCTTTCAATGAAGTGTTAATCATATAAAGATGTATGATGGCGAAGTGGAGATAACGTCTGTATCAAAGGAGGTGTAAGGTACTTCTTCGCTAGTCTGTAGGTCACCCTTGGGCAAGGTGTAGCACTTGCTTAGATCCCCGATCAGGGTCATGTGAAGCCATGGGAGCAGGCGCTGGATGGTCGTATGAGCAGATTGGTGCATATCACAAGTTCTGGTTATGCGACCAGTGATGCCAAGCAGACGATCTCTGAAGGGTATTGATAATGGCTGGGGTCATCCATCATGTAAAGACTCTGCCCAGAAGAAGGCAATGGCAAACCATTTCTGTAGGAAGAAATTAACAAGAACAATCATGGTCATGAAAAGACCATGATTGCCCACATCATACGACATGGCACATAATTAATAAATGAATGATGTAAAAATGCTATCAGAAAAGATTGCTGGAGTAAAATTTAGAACCCTGTATTCCTAATCTGAGGAATGGAATGTACGAAAACCTTAAATTCTCTCACCACTGGAATGGTGTTTGAACTTTGCAGGTTAATTGGCTGAGGATGAAATAAAGGTGTCCATTACATTTGTATTTACAATATTAAAGGATTTTTTTTTTAATTTCAGTGTTTGTGAGAGTTCTGGTAGTCTCCTTCCTTCAGGACTCTGTTTTAGGTCTCTGGAGTGGGATATAGAAAACATGTTCTGGAATTTGAAAGCAAGAAAATGGATCGGGAAAAACAAGCATTTTCATCAGATTTTTGCTAAAATACAACTTTTGCAAGCCATTTTTCATACACGTCATTTGAAATATTTGCATCTCATTCTGGCAGTGTCTGCCCACCAGGAAGTTAAACTAGACTCTTTCCATCACAATTCACTCTAATGCTTGGTGTCAGTCCCTCTTGTGACATTATCATTGTGTATTTTGGAATTACTGACGGAAACTGGATCAACAGCCGTTAAATCAGGGGCAAATATCAGGTCGGCAGCTGAATGTTAATTAAGGACAATGGCACTTTATTGTAATCATTATTGACTTCCTTGTGCTTGCTTACACATGCAGCCCTGTGGCAGGTGGCTACCTCTAGATGAAGATCAGTGTCTCTGCAACTAGATTCTGCCACCTCTGGCCCTGGTGAATATGGCTCATGGGTTTATAGTGGGGTGAGCCCTGTCACATGTCACTGCACCCTCTAACACTTACCCCCTTGAATTTTATTCCCTTGATTTTGTGCTTCCACTAAACCCCACATCCCCCTCGCCATCTCCACCACAGTGAAACACGTATCAACTGCTGCTAGAGTGCTATCAACTTAGTGAAACACATGCTTCGATCAAATGGTATGGGAACAGGACCCAAATAGGCATCAGTTAGACGAGAAGCTAGACTGGACTGCCAACACAGATGCCTTGTGCAGGAAGGCACAGAGTCGACTGTACTTCCTTAGAAGGTTGGCGTCATTCAATGTCTGTAGTGAGATGCTGAAGATGTTCTATAGGTCAGTTGTGGAGAGCGCCCTCTTCTTTGTGGTGGCGTGTTGGGGAGGAAGCATTAAGAAGAGGGACGCCTCACGTCTTAATAAGCTGGTAAGGAAGGCGGGCTCTGTCGTGGGCAAAGTACTGGAGAGTTTAACATCGGTAGCTGAGCGAAGGGCGCTGAGTAGGCTACGGTCAATTATGGAAAACTCTGAACATCCTCTACATAGCACCATCCAGAGACAGAGAAGCAGTTTCAGTGACAGGTTACTATCGATGCAATGCTCCTCAGACAGGATGAAGAGGTCAATACTCCCCAATGCCATTAGGCTTTACAATTCTACCACCAGGACTTAAGAACTTTTTAAAAGCTATTATTAATGCTTTTTGAGATGGTGATTTAGATGCATATCATTTTTTTTACTGAGTTAAGTATTGTATGTAATTAGTTTTGCTACAACAAGTGTATGGGACATTGGAAAAAAAAATTGAATTTCCCCATGGGGATGAATAAAGTATCTATCTATCTATCTATCTATCTATCTAATTTAAGAAAGGATGTGCTGACATTGGAGAGGGTTCAGAGAATGTTGATGATAATTATTGCAGGAATGAAAGGCTTATATGAGGAGCAACTGATGGCTCTGGGCTTTTACTCATTGGATAGTAGAAGATTAGGAGGGGAGAGAACTCATTGAAATCTATTAAACATTGAAAGGTCCAGACAGGGTGGATGTGAAGACGATGTTTCCTATGGTGGGGGAGTCTAGGACCAGAGGATACAGATAGAGTGGATGTGGAGAGGATGTTTCCTATGGTGGGGGAGTCTAGGACCAGAGGGAACACCCTCAGAATAGACGGACATCCTTTTAGAAAACAGATGAGCAGGCATTTCTTTAGCCAAGGGGTGGTGAATTTGGGAAATTCGTTGCCACAGGCAGCCGTGGAGGCCAGGTGATTGGGTGTATTTAAGGCAGAGGTTGGTAGGTTCTTAATTAGTCAGGGTATGAAGGGATACGGGGGGGGGGGAATTCAGGGGAATGGGGTTCAGAGGGAAATGGATCAGCCGTGATGAGATGGTGGAGCAGACTCGATGGGCTGAATGGCCTGATTCTGCTCCTATATCCTATGGTCTGATTCATTCTGTATGGACTTGGTCCACATCTCTCCATTCTCTGCATATTCATGTTTCAGAAGTGAGGAGATGTCTGCCTTCCATGCTTCTGGAGTACATGCCAAGGAATGCCCTAATGCTCAGTACAACTTCAGTAGAAGAGGTTGCATGGGAAAGCCTACAGTCCAGGGCCCTACAAAGACCAGGAACTAAGCTCCATGGAACAACCAGTCAATCATTTCAAAGTGGATGAAAAACCATTACTTTGAAAGTGAAAGCATTGATTTGTTTGATAGAATGAATGAAGATTATGGCATGTCCGGAAGCTGTGTGACAGAGATGTCTCCTGTGTACCAGATGTTCTATGTGTAGTGGGCAGCACCTCTTCATAATGACCCTCTTGGAGAGTGGAATTGAAACCCTATACTCCACATATTGCTGGTTGTTCTGCAATGTCACAAGTGTCCTTGATCGGATCACGAGAACATCTCTCCCATCGTTGGAAGTACTACATGAGGTGCTGCCTTAATGTTGCAATGTTATCAAAGAACCCACTATAAGGCCATTCCATCTCCTGACAGCTACCAGCCTGAATTCCCACACCACCTGGTTCAAGAACAGTTGTATTCCTTCTGCCATTCTGTTCTTAAACCAACCTGCACAATCCTAATTAGTACCTTAGTACAGGCACACCAAGACCTCTTGGTACTTCAATGGGCATTTTGTGGTAAAGTCAGTCAAGTTACTGCTCTTCATTGACTCTTCTTGACTTTCACTAAAAACTGTCCATTGGTCCTGATGCAGGACTGATAAAATGTTGACAATTCTTCTCCTCCCACAAATACTCAGAATCAGATTAATTATAACTAACACAGAGACATAGAGTACTACCTTATGTAGATTCCATGCCACCAACCTGATCTTCTGCCTAGACCCATCGACCTTCACCTGACCATATCTGACCATACCACCCTACCCCCATCTATGCACCAACCCGAATTTCTCTTAAATGTTGAAGTTGAATCCACATCCCACACTTCTGCTGGCAACTCATTCCACACTTTCACCATTTTTTTGAGTGAAGAAATTGCCCCTCACATTCCCCTTAAACATTTCACCTTTCACTCTTAACTCATGATCTCTAGCTCTAGTCTCACCCAGCCTCAGTGGTAAAAGCCTGCTTGTAAATACCCTATCTATACCTCTTATAATTTTGTATACCTCTATCAAATCTCCCCTCATTCTTCTACGCTCCAGGGATAACATCCTAACCTATTCAAACTTTTCCTTTGACTCAGATCCTCTAGTGCTAGCAACGTCCTTGTAAGTTTTCTCTGCACTCTCTCAATCTTATTGATAACTTTCCTGTAGGTAGGTGACCAAAACTGTACACAATACTCCAAATTAGGCGTCACTTATACAATTTCAGCACAACATCCCCAGTTTTGGTGTCATCCCGCAAGTTGTTGATCCGGTTTACCACCTTCTCATCCAGATTGTTGATATAGATGACGGGCGACAAAGGGCACGGCACCGGTCCCCGTGATATACCAATAGTCAAATGCCTCAAGTCAAAGAATGACCGCCCTCTGGCTTCTCCCACAAAGCCAATGTCTAATCCAATTTACTACCTGATTTTGAATGCCAAGCGACTGAACCTTCTTGACCAACCTCCCACATGGGACCTCGTCAAGGTGCATGTAGACAACATCCTCTGCCTTGCTTTATCAGCTTTCCTGGTAACTTCCTTGAAAAGCTCTGTAAGATTGGTTAGAAACAACTTACCACGCACAAAACCATGTTGAGTACCCCTAGTCAGACCCTGTCTACTCAAATACTGATATATCCGGTCAATTAGAATATCTTCCAACACCTTATTCACTATTGATGTTTGGCTCACTGGTCTCTAATTTCCTGACTTATTATTAGAATCTGTCTTAAACAATGAAACAACATTAGCTATCCTGCAATCCTCCGGCACCTCACCTGTGGTTAATTTGGTTAGAAGTTGAAGGTGGGTAGGTACAGCAAAAATGGAAATCAGAAATGATCCAGCTGAACCATGGATAGCTTAATACTGAGCTAGTATTGCACCACAAGTGGTGGATCCTGAAAAAGCAATGGAAGAATTAGGAAATGACGATTTATTGACAGTGTAGAAAGACCATTGGTCCTACATAGTTTTTCCCTTTAACATTAACAGGTGAAAAATGTTAAAGAAGATACGGAATAACATATGAAGTGGAAGTGTCAGACGAATCATTAGAAATAAGAATAAAAGCAAGTTTATAATCTGAAAGTTTAAAATAAAATTTGAATATGTTCTAATTTTGGAATCAAAATCGGGCAAGACATGAAGCAGCAGACAAATCGTATCAAAGTGCATTCGTTCCTTTGAGCGTTAAAGCACCATCGGCAAGTCAGGAAAATAACGGTGCCTGTTTGCCTGGGTGAGTGCCGTGCTACCAACACTCAAGAAGCTGAGCATCTTCCAAGGCGAACATTACCCATTCATTCATTCATTCAGCCCCTTCACCTTGGCAGTCGAGTCACCATCTTTGAAGTGCACTCTTTTCAGCTGTGCAGACCTCCATTCAAGCTCACCAAAATCCAACACTTGCAGCATTATTTATGATTAAATCCATTCAAAGTTCTGTGAACTTGGGCCAGAGAAGGATCAAGATATTCAGAAAGTGTAAAGATCCTCAGAGTTGCTCGTTGGTTTCAGGAAATCTTAGGGACAGAGTCAGAGGGCTGAAAGTAACATTAATGTCATTGTGTGAATATGTGAACATAAGATTGCAGTAACGCTGATATTGGTGATGTTACATTCATTGATCCTATTCAATTACAAAATTTATGTTGTTCATTCTACTTCTGCACTGAGCAATACTTGCAACTGATTTTTCAAATCAAAATCATCTTGCTTATGTTGTTCGAAATATTTCACAGCTGAAGCCCAATTTGATTTAATAAACTGCTCTTAACTTATTACACAGAAGTCTCACATTGCTTTAATTCTTCAATTGTATTGGCTTTCTATGTTCTTAAAATATAAAACGCTTAGAGTTCTGATACATTTTTCTCATTCACAAGCGATGATTTTTGCTGCAGGTTCCTGAGACTAGTGTGAGAGTTTTCATCTACGAAAGGAATACACTCCCTGTTTCCTTTTTTCCATATTGTGCTGCACAGCAACAATTAGCCCATGTCTGTGACATTTAGATTGATTTACTTAACCAGGCTAATGGAAACAAGATGATTATGTCTGTGCTTAATATTAACACCAGGTAGGGAACAAACCTTGCATTCTAATTATTTCTAATGTCAACAGTTCAAATTTTACTGCAACGAAATGCAAAAATAAAAGATTTATTCTACATTGCATATTTATGAAATTGTCTTAGACCACTGATTTCTTTTAGAACTTTATTTTTCTTTTTAATCTCAATGTATTGATTATCTTCCCATGAAAACACGGGAAGGAGGTACAGGAGTCGGAAGACCCGTAGACATAATTTAGGAACAACTTAGTCCCCTCTGCCGCTACATCTCTGAATGGTTCATAAACCCATGAACACTATGTCCTTAGTCCTTGATTTGCAACTTATTTGTAATTAGTTTTATGTGTTTACACTGTATTGCTGCTACAATACAATAAAATACATGTAAAGTTAGATAATGATTATAAACCGGATAGTGTTGTAGAAGTTCTGGATGAAAGGGATTCAGTACATCAAATGCCCAGTTGATGGCACTAGTGAGATGCACGAGTCTTTAGAGTGGATCAGACGGTAGCGAGAGCCGGGGTACTGTGTGTGTGACTTTGATTGTGGTGGAGGTGAATGAAGGAAGAGTAAAAACTGCAAGAATTTATGGACACCCCAACATACAATCATTCCTGTAATATTATGATATTAAAAATGTGATGTACATACAATTATTCCTATATTTATTGCCCTTGCAGTGCAGATATAGAAAAGCCATGCAGTGAGTTAAACACCTTCTCCAAATTCACCCAAGACAGAAGCTTCCTCCAGGTTGTTAATAAGATCTTACTTATGAAACTGTGGAAAATTAAGAAAAATACATATTAAATTCAGCACAGAATCATCGCATGTCTGAACATGCTAATACTGTTGATTATTCTCACAGTTGGTATTGAACAAAGTAACACACACATGCAACACTCATTAAGAATGCTGTGTAGGCAAAAACCAACTCATGGGGCTCTTAATAACGTTATCTTAACATTATTGTTATCTTAATAACGGTAAATGATAAACATAATATTTCTTTCAAAATATTTCTACTAGATGTTTACCAATATCAACAAACTTGAGGCTCACAGATATTGCTGTTTCAAGGGTAAGTAAAGAGGGAATGGAGAGAGATGCCTTTCCACCGTGTGCTTTAAGTTGAAATCCAAATTAATCTACGCAGGAAATGATATAAAGCAGAGCTTACATGCAGGAAGTGATGTTCATACAAAATAAACTGCACCTATAGAGGCCAGGATACTCCCCACCTGGCCTCCTGAGGAGAGCAACCTTAACTATTGAAACAAAAGTCAAATGATCTTCTCATTAGATCTTTGGTAAATGAAGGATAGTCTCAGAATCTGGTCTTGAAAACTGTATCAGTACAGAGTCTTTAACTGTCTTCACATCGACAATGCCAGCCTCGACATTCCTGGTGGAGATTAGCAAGAAGTGCTGGTTGCCCACGAGGAGTGGGTGAGCTGATTAGCTCTTCTGGCATGATCAGCCGGATTGAGATTAGTGGGAACATTGGCACCATCTCTAAGGAGTCTCCATGTGTTTTCCCCATGGAATGCATGGGTTTCCTCTGCGTGCTCCTGTTTCCACAGTCAAAAGGTGCACTGGGTAGGTTAATTAGTCATTGTAAGTTGCCCCGTAATTAGGTTAGGGTTAATTTTGGTTGTTGGGAGTTGCTGGGGCAGCGGGACTTGAAGGGTGGAAGGACCACAAAATGGCTAAAACCACTCCAGCAGGTCAGAGTGAGATTTCTTACTTTGTCTTTAGTGCAATGGGATTTCGTTGGCTGCAGTTCGATCTTGCAACAAACCAGCGAGTGGTCTGGGTTGCAGTCTGCGCTACGTGTGAAAAGCCCACCACCGAGGAATGAGCACCTGACCAGAATCCAGTGTCTGGAGTGAGGGTGTCTCCAGGAAACCTGATGCTGAAACTTGCTCTGCAAGCACGAGTCGGCGTTACACAGATTATGACAGGTGCAGAACTCCAGCAATCTCTGTCTGCTCTCGTTCAGCTTGTGATCTGCACCCACCCTGGCACTGAAGTCTCCCGGGTGAAACTTACTATGAGTATTCCTGACAGTAGCTGCAAGGTTCTTATAAACTCATCCTTTGCCTCAGATGTGGAGCACAGTGCGGGAGCGTACTCACTGGCAAGATTAACTGAATCTTCGCTTCTTTAAGATTGTCATAGCTGGGGGTGGCAAGGGGAGGTGGTAAGGTAGTAGGTAAGCTCCCTCAACCTATTAAATGACCCCTGTGGCGTGCGTCTCAAATAGCCTCTGACAGCCAAGTCCAGCTCCTGGCCTTCACGTGTGGCTTAGCTACTAAGCCCAGCAGAACTGTCTCTACTGACAGAGTTAAAGTCAGGTTACTGCAGACTGAAAACACCACACGAGAGAGACCAGCTCTAAAACAGGGATGTTGAAATGTTCAGACAATGGTGACTGGCCTTTCTGATACCCTCCAAGGCATCAATGGTATCAGGAGCTGAAAATACTTCACGTGGACATAGCCACCCTCCACGGGACGCATCTGGCTGACTCGGGTACGCTCAAGGAGAAAGACTACACCTTTATCTGGCAATGGAAGGGCCGTGCCGAGCCCAGAGTGTAGGCTTTGCAGTGAGGAATACATTGTGGACCAGGGTGAAACCAGGCAGCAAAGGATCTGAGCGACTTCTTTCTTCTATTTCATGTTCAAAGTATTGGCTTACCTGTTCTCTTCTAACGGGTCCCTGAACAGAGAGGTGTTGAGGGGAACGAGCAGCATTGTTTAGCCAAAAAAAGCTGTTAAAATTTCAACTGTGGATATAGACCTTCCACTTAGCAAACCAGAATCTAATGTATCGGTGGGGCTAAGAATTTGGGGGAATATGGCAAGATTTGTGGGATAATGGGCATAAGGTGAGACGCTTTACAGAATACGCAAAACTGCTGGATTAATGGGAAAAGGGGATAAGACAAGAAGGGATAGAATTATATTGACTTAGAATTCAGCATAGTATGCTTAATTTCTTGTGTCTTGTTGGAAAACACCACTCGGGTGTGTAGGTGTTGCTGTCATTATGAAACAGTTGAACACACATTTTACAATATGAAGCATACAAGGATGAAAGAAAGCAAATGCAGGCTGCACTACTATCTTTTGGGAATGATTGTTTTCATTTAAATATATTACTGAGTTATGGAAGTGACTTTAATTTAATTCATAATATTGTCTTTCATTATTTACAATCTATAGGGCTTTTGGGGTAAATTAGCTTTCATTTGATAAAGATCTAGTAGGGCTTTTCTTTCCCAACTCTCTACACCACACTCCAGTCCAGTTGGTGGCGGTGATGCACCTTTAAGTTGGGCTGCCGATTGCTTTTAAAAGTCAGAAGAAGAAGACTTGATCTTCACTAAATAAATAAATATACAAAGCTACGCAGAGAATTAAACACCTTCTCAAGAAATCACCCAAGACAGAAGCTTCCTTCAGGGTTTTTAATGAGATCTTGCTTGTAAAACTGCAAAAAGTAAAATACATATTAAATTATACAGAATCGTTTTGTGCTGATTATTCTCTCAATCGGTGTTAACCAAGGTAATACACACATGCGATACTCCATAACTACGCCGTGTAAGCAAGAGAAAACTTGTGGCGGGCGCAACAATATCTTAATAATGCTAGGTCATAAACAGAATGCTTCCTTCAAAATGTATCTACCAAATGTTTAAGAGGGGATGGAGATAGATGTCTTTCCAGCATATGCTTCAAATTGAAATCCAAAGGAAATGACATAAAAAACCAGCTTTTATACAGGAAGTAACGTTCATACAAGATGAACTGTGCCTCTGGAGGCCAGAGCCCCATGAATGGCAGAAATAGTTTCCCTTCTCCCTCCAATAATATTAATTGTTCTTTTTGCTTGATGTTCTTCTGGTGCTATGCAGTGCGATATTGTGGAGGCATGCTTGCTATTTTTTACTGATTTGACTCAGTGCAAAAAGACGGTGCACTGTCTGTTTCGATGTTCCAATGTACATGTGACAAATAAAACTAATCTCTCCAAATAGTGTCAAGTGATTTTTGTGTGTATTCTGACTTACAGCCATCTGTAAAAATGGAACCCAGGGACAGGCTGTCAAGACAAACCCACTGTGTACTTCATTCTGGACTGCTGTGTAAGTTGTAGCATATACCGCTGTTACACCATGCTTCATCACAACACATGAGAAATAAGCCCTGTGAAGTCCATGTGAAGTAAGATTCATTCTTTTTATTTAATATTAATTATTTTCACTACTTAAAGTCAGTTAATAATGTCTGAGAAAATCTTTTCAATCAAACTGGAGCAGAGATGGGTGAAGTTTCTGGGAACAGTTCACAAAGTGCAGGGTAGATATGTCCCACTGAGGAAGAAGTTCTTAATCGACAGGGGTGGGCAACTGTGGCTGACAAAGGAAGTTAAAGACTGCATAAAAGCAAGGGCATATAAGGTAGCAAAAGTGAGTGGGAAGTTGGGTAATTGGGAGCCTTTTAAAATCCAACAAAAGGCAACTGAAAAAGCTATAAGAAGGGAAAAGATGAAATATGAGGGCTGACTAGCCAATACAGCAGGATACCAGAAGTTTTTTCAGTTATATAAAGAGTAAAAGGGAGGCGAGAGCTGATATTGGACCAATGTAAATTATGCTGGTAAGGTAATGTGGGGCAAAGAAATGGCAGATGAACTTATTGGGTACTTTGCATCAGTCTTCACTGCGGAAGACACTAACGGTGTGCCAGAGGTCCGTGAGTGTCAATGAGCAGGAGTGAGTGCCATTGCTGTTACAAAGGAGAAAGTGCGAGGCAAACTCAAAGGTCTTAAGGTGGATAAGTCACCTGGACCAGATGGACTACATCCCAGGGTCCTGAGAGAGGTTGAAGAGATGGCAGATGCATCGGTTATGGTCTTTCAAGAATCACTTGATACCGGCATGGCCTGGAGGACTGAAAATTTGAAAATGTCACTACACTCTTTAAGAAGGGAGGAAGGTAAAAGAGGATGATGTAGGCCACCTCAGTGGTTGGGAAGGTGTTCAAGACCATTATTAAGGATAAGGTTTGAGGTACTTGGAGACTAATGATAAAATAAGGAAAAGTCAGCATGGTTTCTGTAGAGTTCTTTGAGGAAGTAACAAGCAGGGTAGACAAAGGAGAGGCATCTACTTGGATTTTCAGAAGGTGTTTGATAAGGTGCCACACAAGAGACTGCTAAACAGGATAAAATCCCATGGCATTATAGAAAAGATACTGGCATGGATAGTGGAATGGCTGACAGGTAGGAGGCAGTGAGTGGGAATAAAGGGGACCCTTTTCTGGTTGGCTGCCAGTGACTACTGGTGTTCCTCAGGGGTCAGTATTGGGACCGCTACTTTTCATGTTGTCAATGATTTCGATAGTGCAATTGATGGCTTTGTGGCAAAGTTTGTGGATGATAGAAGATAGGTGGAGGGGTAGGTAGCGTTGAGGAAGCAATGCAATTGCAGCAGGACTTAGACAAATTAGAAGAATGGGCAAAAATTTGGAATCCGGTTTATTACCATTGGTATGTGTCGTGAGATTTGTTAACTTAGCAGCAGCAGTTCAATGCAATACATAATATAGAGAGACTTGGGAGTCCTTGTGCAAGACTCCCAGAAGGTTAATTTATAGGTTGAGTCTGTGGTAAAGAAGGCAAATGCAATGTTGCCATCTATTTCGAGGGGAATACAATATAAAAACAAGGAGATAATGCTGAGCCTTTATAAGACTCTAGTCAGGCCACACTTGGAGTATTGCCAACAGTTTTGGGCCTCATCTCAGAAAGGATGTGTTGTCATTGGAGAGAGTCCAGAGGAGGTTCACAAGTATGATTCTGGGAATGAAGGGGTTAACATATGAGGAACGTTTGGCAGCTTTGGGCCTGTGCTCACTGGAATGCTGGTTACTCTATGCTGTGTGGTGTGTGACCAAGTGGTTAAGGCGTTGGACTAGCAATCTGAAGGTTGTGAGTTCGAGCCCCAGCCGAGGCAGATGTGTTGTGTCCTTGAGCAAGGCGCTTAGCCACACATTGCTCCAGTCCACCCAGCTGAAAATGGGTACCAGCAAAGTGCTGGGGGTTAACCTCGCAATAGACTGGCATCCTATCCGGGGGAGAGTCTCGTTCCCTCAGTTGCTTCACGCCGCAGAAACCGGCATGATGAGCCTATAATGCTTGGGACAGACTTTAACTTACTTTATGCTGGTCAGGAATAGATAATTGAGTGTAAGGAGTCAGATGAATTCCAGGTCATGCAGGAGGCTGAAAAGGTGATAGATAGAACATATGGAGAGGTAGTTACAGCCAAGGTGCAGGACACAGTTCACTGGGTAACAGTCAGGGAAAAGGGGTTAAGCAGCCAGTGCAGAGTACCTGGACACTGTTGGGGGGATGACCTAGCAGAAGGTCAGGTCTCTGGCACTGAGTCTGGCTCTGTGACTCAGAAGGGAAAGGGAGAGAACAGCCGTGCTGTAGGGATAGGAGATTCATTAGTTATGGGAACAGAAAGGAGGTTCTGCGGAGGGGAATGAGATTCCCGGATGGTATGATGCCTCCTGGATGCCGGGGTCTGCGCCATCTTGGATCGAATCCTCTGCATTCTTAAGTGGGAGGGTGAGCATCCGGAGGTCATGGTTCATAGGGAGAGTGATAAGGTGCTGCAAAGTGAGTTCAGGGAGCTAGGTAACCCAATCACAAACAAGAGAAAATCTGCAGATGCTGGGAATCTGAGCAACACACACAAAATGCTGGAAGAACTCGGCAGGCCAGGCAGCATTTATTAAAAGAGTTCAGTCAACATTTCAGGCAGAGACCCTTGGCAGGGTTTCAGCTCGAAATGTCAATTGTACTCTCTTCCTAGATGCTGCCTGGCCTGCTGAGTTCCTCCAACATTTTGTGTGTGTTGTTTCAGGGAGTTAGGTGCTAAGTTAAAGGGCAGGACCTCCAGGGTTGTGATCTCAGGATTGCTATCTGTGCCACATGCTAGTGAGGCTAGAAGTAAGAAGATCAGATAGTTTAACATGCGGCTGAAGAGTTAGTGTAGGAGGGAGGGCTTCAGATTTTCAATCATAGGGCTCTCTTCCAGCAAAGTTGGGACCCGTACAGAAGAGACAGTTTGTACCTGATCTGCAGCGGAACTAATATCATATGGGGAAGTTGGTTTAAACTAGAGTTGCAGGCGGACGGGGACCAGAGTGCCAGAACGGTTAGCGGAAGGGTTGTGGAGACCTCAGACAAAATCAGGAATCAAAAGGTTGAGGGTGGTGCAACCCAGGTCAGGAGCTGAATGCAAGAAGTATCGTAGGAAAGGCAGATAAGTTCAGCGCGTGGTCCCACACGTGGAATTGTAGCCATTAGTGAGGCTTGGCTGCAGGAGGAGCAGGGCTGGCAGCTCTGGGGTTCTGTTGCTTTACAGCACGTAGGATCAAAGGAGGAGCGGTGGCGTTACAGGGAAAATGCCGGAGCAGTGCTCAGTCAGGACAGACCGGAGAATCGTCTATTGAGGCGTTATGTGTGGAGCTGAGGGATTATAAATGTATGGCCACGTTAATGAGTCTATATTACAGACCACCCAACCATCTGCGGGATTTAGAGAAACAAATTTGCAGAGAGCTCGCAGACTGCAGCAAGAAACAAGGTTGTTATAAGTTGACTGGAACTCCCATACTTTAAAAGGACTAGATGGGATAGAGTTAGTCAAGTGTGTTCAAGAAAGTTTCCTTCATCAGTACGTAGAATTCCCAACGAGATACTGGATATCCTCTTAGGGAATGAGAGAGGGCAGGCGACAGAAATTTGTGTAGAGGAACACATTGGATCTAGCTATCGTGATGTCATTAGCTTCAAAGTGAATAGGTCTGGTCCACGAGTTGAGTTTATAAATTGGAGGAAGGTCAATTTTGATGGTGTCAGAAAGGATCTGGTAGGTGTGGAGTATTGCAGGCTTTTTTTTTGGCAAAGGTGTACTTGGTAAGTGGGAGGCCTTCAAAATCTTGAGAGTAAAAAGCTTGTATGTGCCTGTCAGAGTAAAAGATAACAAGTATAGGGAACCTTGGTTTCCAAGAGACATTGAGGTCCTGGTTAAGAAAAAAAAAGAGATGCGTAGCAGGTAGGAACAAATGAGATACTTAAGGAGCGTAAGAAAAGAAAGAGAATTCTAAAGAAAGAAATTAGGAGGTCTAAAAAAGGCATAAGTTTGTACTAAGCAGACAAGTTGAAGGAGAATCCTAACGGATTCTACAGATATGTTAAGAGAAAAAAGATTGCAAGGGGCAAAATTGTTCTTCTGAAAGATGAGAATGGCAGTCCATTCATGGAGCCACACAAGATGGGAGGGATCTTAAATGGTGTTTCTGCATCCGTATTTACTCAGGAGATGGACAGAGTGAGGCAAAGCGGCAGCAATGTCATAAACCCTATACAGATTACAGAGGAAGAGGTCCTGAGGAAAATTAGGGTGGATAAATCCCCAGGACCTGATAAGATGTTCCCTCAGACCCTGTGGGAGGCAAGTGCAGAAATTTCAGGGACCCTAACAGAGATATTTAAATCATGCTTAGTGACAGGTGAGGCACTGGAAGATTGGAGGATAGCTAACGCTCCATCGATTAAGAAAAGCTCTAAAAATAAACTAGGAAATTTTAGGCTGTTAAGCCTGACATCAGTAGTGAGAAATTTATTGGATGGTATTCTAAAGGACCAGATATATGAATATTTGGATAGACATGGACTGATTAGGGATAGTCAGCATGACCTTGTGCATGGTAGGTCATGTCTAACCAATCTTATAGAGTTTTTCAAGGAAGTTACCAGGAAAGTTGATGAAGGCAAGGCAGTTGACATGCCCCACGTGGGAGATTGGTAAGGAATGTTCGTTTGCTCTGCATTCAAGATTGAGTTAGTAAATTGGGTTAGACATCGGCTATGTGGGAGAAGCCAGAGAGATGGTTGACTCTCTGACTTGAGACCTGTGACTAGCGGAGTGCCACAGGAATTGTGCTGGGTCTGTTGTTGTTTGTAATCTATATCGATGATCTGGATCATAATGTGGGTTAATGGGATCAGCAGATCAGAGGATGTCAACAAGACTGAGACTGTAGTGGACAGTGAGAAAGACTATCAAAGCTTGCAGAGGGATCTGGGCCAGCTGGAAAAATGGCAGGTGGAATTTAATGCAGACAAGCGCGACATGTTGCACTTCAGTAGGGCCAACCAAGGTAGGTCTTACACAGTCAGCGGCAGGGCAGTGAGGAGTGTGGTAGAACAAGGGGTCTGGGAATACGGGTCCATAATTTATTGAAAGTGGCGGCACAGGTAGATAGGGTCGTAAAGAAAGCTTCTGGCACACTGGCCTTCATAAATCAAAATACTGAGTACAGGAGATAGGATGTTATGCTTAAATTGTATGAGATTTTGGAGAGGCCTAATTTGGAATATTGTGTGCAGTTTTGGTCACCTACCTACAGAAAAGGTCTAAATAAGGCTGAAAGAGAGCAGAGAAAACTTACAAGGATGTTGCCGGGACTGAATTTCCTGGGTTATAAGGAAAGATGTTTAAGAGAAGCTTGAATAGGCACGTTGATGGTAGGGGTAGGGAGGGATATGGTCTCCGTGCAAGTGAATGGGAATAGGCATTTTAAGTAGTTCAGCACAGACTAGATGGGCTGAAGGGCCTGTTTCTCTGCTGTACTTTTCTATGACTCTTCCATAGCTCCAAGTTGTATTCCAGAAATCAGGATAAGGTTGGTCTGCCCTGATTGAGCATTCAGCAGCACCATACAGAAGGTATGTTTGGAGATCCATGTCAGGAAACCTTACCACCCACTCATATAAATAATGGTGACTTTTATAAACCTTTGCATGAGAAGTTCACTTCCCCCTTACCTTTTCTCAGTGTGGTGAAATAATTTACTGCAATTCTCCATGCCAAATGTATTCCAGATGTTAGCATGCTTAGCTTTTTTTTACCAGCAGCTAAAGGAGACAACCTCCCCCCCCCCCCCCCCCCCCCCACCAGAGGGAAATGTCCCCTCTTTCATGCTGTGGGAAGACAGATTTCGCCTCCGCTTGTACTCCCGCCAGTGTAATCGGGAACAGATTTTATTACTAGGTATTAATGGATTGAATGAAAAGGTAAAACTGAGGCAAATAGATTTCAACCCAGGCAATTTTGGACTTGAAGAGGGCACAACAGAGTTGTATGCAAATCTAGAGGTGGTGAGAATTCAGCTTTGATCACAGATTCCGAAAATACGATAGATAGAAATGAAAAATAATCAAAAAGGCTTAACAAATGTTGGTCTTAAGATCCGGAAGACTAGAATACAGTTGGATAAGCTGTACTGTAGCTAGATACGTCCAGTCAGGGGGTTCGCATGGATACTGTGAGCAGTTCTGGACATGAAAATTCAGAAGGGAAGCATTGGCCTCACAGTGGCAATTTTCCAGAATGTACCTAGAATCAAAGCGTTAAATTATGAAAATTATTCACATAAAGTGGAGCTGCATTCAGTGTCCAAAGGGCTTCATCGGAAGTTTTGATGACGGGGTACTGACGGAGGTGGTTCAAAAGGCTTCAGCTACCTGCTGGGGGATTGGTGAAGTGGCTGTTGCTTGTGAGGGAGGCTGCTTGGTCTGAAAATTAAACCCCGGTCTTTAAAGAGTGAAGTTTGAATCCTGATCCCATTTGTGACAGGTAGAGTTTTGCAAGACCATGACTCTGTTAATGCTAAATTAACAAAACCTGTTATGAAATGCAAAGGATATAGAGTTAGGTCACAGAAGAGATCAGCCATGTTCTCACTAAGGAGTTAAACTGCCTCCTCCTATTCCTATCACAACATGCAATCATATCTTTTATGGACACAATGTTAACTTTTCACTCCTTCATCAAGGATCAATCTGTTTACCTTAAAACAAACTCTGAATTCACCGGTCTTAAAGGAAGAGAATTCTGATGGTACATGACCAAGATGGAGAGTAAAGAAAATCACCTAATCTTTGACATTAAACGTCCTATCCAAAGGATGTGTACTTGAGGGTTTGAGTACTACATTTTGGTGTTATCCTGAGTAAGGAAAGGAAGAAATACTTCTTGCACGTGGAGAAGTTGTGCTTTAGAACTTGCTGCCTGAATTAGATAACTACTTAAAGGAGAAATAGGCTGAAGTGAGGTGAATATTTTATTCAAAGAGTCAGCTTGGTGTGGAAATATATATTTAAAACTTTGAGAATTTTTATGCATTTAAACTTGTGAAGTGACAAAATGGAACCTGTATAATCCCAGAGCGCTCTGCTATATGCTAAGTGTGTGAATGGCAGGAGGCATGTACAATTATGATCATTGTTCATTGTGTAACCAAGGTACATTGTTAGTCTTGAATACTGCAGCTGCTAAGGGGAGGAACTGACTCCCAGAACAGAAAACAACCAATGATAGCCTGAAAACTTGTATAAAAAAACAAACTTTGTAAGCTGTAAAAAAAGAAGCTGCCTGCCATTCAGTGAGGAAGAGAGGTGCTTCTCCTTGTAAGTAATAGGCATGCCTTTGAACAGATCCACTCTTTGTTATAAGACTTAGCGAAATGTACACAACATTGGGACAACAGGCCAAATGGCTTCTTTATCTAGTAAGATTGCGATGGTCCTAGATCAGGTGCAAAGTGCTAAAGGTAGGGGATTTCATCCACAAATTTACACTGGAACTGTTCTTCTTGGAACAAAGAGGCCAGAGGAGTTTTAACAGATCATCGTCATATACTGTACAGAAATTTTTCCCATTAGCTGATGTTTCAAGGACCAGGCAGAGTTTTACATTGTAAATATATTGTAAGCACTTTTCTCAATTAATATCTGGAATAGAGCAGGTTGTCTTAAGAGGCTTGTATCTCTATAATTTAGAAAAGTGAGAGGAGACTTGATTGAAACCTGAGTTGCTGAGGGATATTTGCACAGTGAATATGGAGAGGATGTTTCTCTGTGTGGGATAATCGTGAATTAGGGACCAATGTTTACAAATGAGTGGTTGTCCAGTGAAGACAGAGATGAGGAGATTTTCTTTTCTCTTTATTTTGGTCATGTTTCTTCAGAATTTACTTCCTCAAAGACCAGAGAATTCAGAGTCTGAATAGTTTTAAGGTAAAGCTAGATTGATGCTTGACGAGGGAGTGATTGGTTAATGCCGGTAAACAGGAAAGCAGAGTTGAAGTTGCAGTAATTTCAACCATTATCTTTTTAGATGGTATAGAAAGCTTGAGAGACTGAGAGGTTCTTAAATTGTATATTTGTTAACAAATTGAAGATTCCTTACTGAAGAAGTAAAACTTCAGAGGAAAATAGGTGATCAAAAAATTGTGAAGAATTGATACTATCATGGAGGTTAATTTTCAGTGGCAAAGAGTTTGCTTGTCAGTACTTAAAGCTTTTCAAATTGTTTAAAAAGTTAGTTAGGATGGAGTGGACAAGTCTCAGCTTATAGCAAATTCAGCAGGAAACTTCGAAATGTCACACTGAACCATGTGCTTTAAAGCAAAGTCTTTGGACAATTTCCTGTTATGGGGATACTTCAGCAGGACCAGCATTGTCAAATTAATCAACAACTTTCTGAGTTCCGTGTTTAATTTTGCTGGTGAACTTGTAGGCGTTTTTGTTCAATTTACACTTTAATAATATTGAGTGTCGACAGACTTGTCATTCTTTTAAATGCAAAATCCATAACAAGATGCAAAGACATTTATCCTGGAAATAAACTTGCTTCATAATGTTGCCACGTTCACTACATCAGTGAAGACAAGCAGGTGATAAAAATAAATTTGCCACACAATATTTTTGAAAGACCAATTTACTGAATGGCTGTAATTATTATTGTGTTAACTGTGGACTGTAGAAATTGTGTTAAACCACTACAGAATAATGAAATGAATGTTTAGGCTCTTATCAAAGTATCCCAAGAAAATGCAATCGGTATTTATTTTTATTTTGGCAACTTCAAAACCCTTTATTGCAAAGAAATAATTAGCTTTGTTATATGGGATCAATTTGCTTGAAAGAAAGCAGGAGAGCTGGAGTCGAGAATACAGAGCACTGACTCATCCATATTTCAACAAGCCTGTTTCCTACAGGAAATACCCATCAGCAACGTAATCTTTCAGCCTCTTTGGGGCCTGAGATCTAGATAAACTGACAGAGTTTTGTGACAAATACTTACATAATTATTGCATCTTTATTCATTAACTGGGGTTCATTTGGCAGCAGGTCTTTCATCGTGACTGATTCCTAAGTGGCTTGAACCCAGTTGACTTGCTAATGAAAAATGTGAGTGTGTTGAATTAAAATGTGAGTGTGCTCTAATTTATGATGTGAAATGTTAAGGTAGACAAGATATGCAGAGGGTTTGGGCAGTTTTGTAGTTAAACCTGAGTTCTTAACTGGAAGTCCCAGAGTTTTCAAAGACCTTACAACTTCCTGCACTGACAACTTCCTGATTTATTTAGCACAAGGAAATTGATCTGACTGTACCATCTGATCTAATTACAAAATAACAAGCACACTAGTTTTAAATATAAAAATTATGCCCCCTTGCCTTCCTGGGACTGCAGAACTTATTCAATAGGAATTGCCTGAGTTCCCAACGCTGCAGTAGTCATCAACAGTAATTATCACTCGTATTCCTCATTCGGCAGACTGGTTAGCATGATATTCTAAAGAGTGGAAAACTCTCATCAGAGTCGGGGGAAGGAGCAGCAGCTGCTTAAGGTGACAGCGATGATGTTGTTAGGGACATGATCCAGCATGTCACTGAACATTTTTCCCTTTACACCTCATACCAATAAAAATTCTTGCATTGATGTTTGAACTGTAATTATTGACAGGATTGCAGTCTACTCTTGTTCACTTTGGACTGAAGGCAGTCGTGTTAAACCACTACAAATAATGGAATGTGTGGATAGGGCTGAAGGAAATTAGCAATCAAACATGGATCATGAACATTTTAAAAAGGGACACAAGTAGATCATTAAAGCAAAAGGTTGAAACACATGCGGGGATGAATTCCCTCTCCCACAGCAGGAGAATGGCACAAACTCCCAAAGATCACTTCAGAGACTGGGGGCTTAAAAAAACATTAGTGGCAAGAGTAACTGAAACAATGAATGGGAAAGAAGTTAACTGGTGATAGTGTGGGGTTGTTGGTGGGAGGGAGCAGTGGGTCTACTTCTTCATGCCTTTACTCTCCAGGTGCTAATTACTTGTGAATTTTTTTTGCATGGTTTTTCATGGTTTGTATTCCTTGTAGTTGTAGCTCTTCCACTGATTTTACAAGTGCAGAACTTTATCATGAGACGGGAAAGGTTTAGGGAGATGAGTGAGGCAAATTGTTTTTACACCTGGTTTTTTTTTGACTATCACTATGCCTGCCATGCAATTCTAGGGAAGTGGTTGAAACGGAACACAGTGGTGTAAAGAAGCATGGAGATGTATAGATAGATAGATACTTTATTCATCCCCATGGGGAAATTCAACTTTTTTTTTCCAATGTCCCATACACTTGTTGTAGCAAAACTAATTACATACAATACTTAACTCAGTAAAAAATATGATATGCATCTAAATCACTATCTCAAAAAGCATTAATAATAGCTTTTTAAAAAGTTCTTAAGTCCTGGCGGTAGAATTGTAAAGCCTAATGGCATTGGGGAGTATTGACCTCTTCATCCTGTCTGAGGAGCATTGCATCGATAGTAACCTGTCGCTGAAACTGCTTCTCTGTCTCTGGATGGTGCTATGTAGAGGATGTTCAGAGTTATCCATAATTGACCATAGTCTACTCAGCGCCCTTCGCTCAGCTACCGATGTTAAACTCTCCAGTACTTTGCCCACGACAGAGCCCGCCTTCCTTACCAGCTTATTAAGACGTGAGGCGTCCCTCTTCTTAATGCTTCCTCCCCAACACGCCACCACAAAGAAGAGGGCGCTCTCCACAACTGACCTATAGAACATCTTCAGCATCTCACTACAGACATTGAATGACGCCAACCTTCTTAGGAAGTACAGTCGACTCTGTGCCTTCCTGCACAAGGCATCTGTGTTGGCAGTCCAGTCTAGCTTCTCGTCTAACTGTACTCCCAGATACTTGTAGGTCTTAACCTGCTCCACACATTCTCCATTAATGATCACTGGCTCCATATGAGGCCTAGATCTCCTAAAGTCCACCACCATCTCCTTGGTCTTGGTGATATTGAGACGCAGGTAGTTTGAGTTGCACCATATCACAAAGTCCTGTATCAATTTCCTATATACGTTAATATGTTGGGAATGGAAGGATATGGAGCATGTGGAGGCACATATGTTTAGTTTGGTATCATGGTCAACATAGACACAGTCTGTTCCTGTGCTCTACAACTTGATGTTCCAAACATTGGACCAAAATGTTATGATTGCCACTGATTTCAAATCTCTTACTGTACCCCACCAGAATGATGAAACTGGGCATTTGCTGGAGTTTGCAGATGCAGCTACACACAGAGCTTTAAGATGTTGCGAGCGACCCTGTTTCCCTCTGGAGGGCTACCTTCTAACCTGCTTCACTCATCATCACCGTTTGTGGATTGGACTGTAGTTGACATTGTGATGTGCCTTCCGTCGCTCCTTTTTCAGTTGCTAGTTTTGGGTGACTTCGAATTGGGGTGGCCTACTGATAATGAACTGAACACGGACTCTTTGATTTTGTGTTTTATAATCTGTGTTGTTGCTCGTTCTTTCGTGTTGCCATTTGCGCAGTTTGTTTTTTTTTTGCGCAGAGGTGGGTTGATGCTCTTGTTGTTTGATTTGCTTTTCGCACCGGGGTTGGGATTGATGATCTTGTTGCCGTTAGCGTAATTTGTTCTTGTTCCCACTAGAGTGATTTGTTCTTGCTGAGCACATGAGGGTGATGTTCTTCTCATTTGCGTGATTTTGTGTTTGCACAGGGGAAGGGCGTTGATGTTCTTGCCATTTGTGTAATTTGTATTTTGCATGGAGGGGTGGTGATGTTTTTGTGACCATTTGCACAATGTTGTTTTTCATGTATGTGGGGGGGAATGATGCATTTTTTCTTTGAATATGTTGCATGGTTTTCCTTGTTTCGTGGCTGTCTGTGAAGAGGATGATTCTCAGGGTTGTATCCTGCATACTGTACATACTTTGATAATAAATGTACTTTGAATCCTCTGAAAAATCAATGTATTGATGAAGATTTCAGGATCCAATCATTCTTCTCATGGCTCAGAATTTTCATGCACTACACAAAGAAATTCACTTTCAAACTAATTCCCATGGAAGTTCATTGAGCCACTGTATGAAATCCAATTCTTACTCCACAAGTGCTACCTGATTTACTGATTTTGTTTCTGCAACCCTTTCTGTTTGGCTTTAAAATGGTCCAAAAGAAAAAAATTTGTGAAACATACTTGTTTTCTTTTGTGTAAGGTGTATGCAATTTGCAAAATTTATTTTGGCACTTCTCGAAATTTTACTTGCATGTGTAGGACCAGCAAGTAACTTTGTAAAATTTGTGTTGAAACAGGTTTTAAAGAGACAATTAAAGATTACTTCTGTGTTGATTAATGTGAAGCAGGTATGGCCATGTCCAAACTTCCCTCAAGTAGAATATGCTTTGATAACTTTTCTTAATCTTCATTCTTGCCACAATACCATGCTGCCCACTGCTTTGACCATCCTCTTTGTATCTCTAGACTATTTGTAACTTGGGATCTCACCTATACACTTGCCCCCCACCTACTACTTAATCAGAGTACTCTGGCCCAGTCACATCACCAATTCCCAGATTCACCTTAGGAACCTCACTCAGCAACATCCCCAACATTCTCACACCCCCCCCCCCCCCGCACCTTGGTTTAATTGTTGCTTTGACATCCCATCTCGCTTTCTATCACTGGTCCACAGTTTGATCAAATACCAAACTCAGCCACTGGATATTGGCAAGTGTCAACTTAATGCAGCAATTTCTAAGCTTAGATATAGTCTTGAAAATGTCTAAAATTCTCTCCGTATTATTCTCCTCCTACATGGAAAACCAGCCCATTCCCCACTCTTTGGTTCTCAGTCCATTGTTTCTCCTGCTTATGTGTCCAACCAGCACCAGCTTCAACACTTAGAACCATAGAACATTACAGCACAGAAACAGGCCTTTTGGCCCTTCTTGGCTGTGCCAAACCATTTTTCTGCCTAGTCCCACTGACCTTCACCTGGCCCATATCCCTCCATACACCTCTCATCCATATATTTGTCCAAGTTTTTCTTAAATGTCATAAGTGAGCCTACATTCATCACTTCATCTGGCAGCTCATTCCACACTCCCACCACTCTGTGTGAAAAAGCCCCCCACTAATGTTTCCTTTAAACTTTTCCCCCTTCACCCTTAACCCATGACCTTTTTTTCTCTCTGCTGGCCTCAGTGGAAAAAGCCTGCTTGCATTCACTCTATCTACACCCATCATAATTTTATACACCTCTATCAAATCACCTCTCATTCTCCTACGCTCCAGGGAATAAAGTCCTAACCTATTCAACCTTTCTCTGTAACTCAGTTTCTCAAGTCCCGGCAACATCCTTGTAAACCTTCTCTGCACTCTTTCAACCTTATTAAAATCCTTCCTGTAATTAGGTGACCAAAACTGCACACAATACTCCAAATTCGGTCTCACCAATGTCTTATACAACCTTACCATTACATTCCAACTCTTATACTCAATACTTTGATTTATAAAGGTCAATGTACCAAAAGCTCTCTTTACAACCCTATCTACTTGTGACGTCACTTTTAGGGAATTATGTATCTGTACTCCCAGATCCCTCTATTCTACTGCCCTCCTCAATGTCCTACTATTTACCTTGTATGTTCTACATTGGTTAGACCTTCCGATGTGCAATACCTCACACTCGTCCGCATTAAACTCCTTCTGCCATTTTTCTGCCCATTCCTCCAACTGGTCCAAATCCCTCTGCAAGCTTTGAAAACCTTCCTCACTGTCCACTGCACCTCCAATCTTTGTATCATCAGCAAATTTGCTGATCCAATTTACCACATTATCATCCAGATCATTGATATAGATGACAAATAACAATGGACCCAGCACTGATCCCTGTGGCACACCACTAGTCACAGGCCTCCACTCAGAGAAGCAATCCTCCACTACCACTCTCTGGCTTCTTCCATTGAGCCAATGTCTAATCCAATTTGCCACCTCTCCATGTATACCTAGTGACTGAATCTTCCTAACTAACCTCCTATGCGGGACCTTGTCAAAGGCTTTACTGAAGTCCATGTATACAACATCCACTGCCTTCCCTTTATCCACTTTCCTGGTAACTTCCTCGAAAAACTCTAATAGATTGGTTAAACATGACTGACTGTTTCTAATAAGTCCCTGTCTATCCAAATACTTGTAGATCCTATCACTTAGTACTCCTTCCAATAATTTACCTACTACCGATGTCAGTTTACCAGCCTATAATTTCCTGGCTTACTTTTTGAGCCTTTTTTAAACAACAGAACTACATGAGCTATCCTCCAATCCTCCGGCACCTGACCCGTGGATATCGACATTTTAAATATTTCTGTCAGGGCCCCTGCAATTTCAACACTAGTCTCCCTCAAGGTCCTAAGGAATATCCTGTCAGGTCCTGGGGATTTATCTACTCTGATTTGCCTCAAGACAGCAAGCACTTCCTCCTCTTTAATCTGTACAAGTTCCATGACCTCCCTACTTGTTTGCCTTGTTTCCATAGACTTCTGGAATCTTGATGTCTCAACTTGATCCTTGACAGCCTGACCTTATTTCCTTCATACCTAAAGCTCTTTGACCACAACTCTGACTGCTGGTGATCATGTGCAGCCCATCCCTCTGAACCTACACTCTTTCTGCTACCTTCATGCTGCGTGTACCATGCAGGTGGTTCTTTTTGTCGTTTTTTTTCCAATCTGTACTTCAGTATCTGGATAAGAAAGCAGATATGTGGCTTCCCATGCTGCCCACACAGTCTTGATTGCATGTGCCAGTTTCTGGGCTCAGATATAGTCATGAAAAGATCTACAGTTCTCTCTGTAATATGTTACACTTATTCCCTGATGTTTAATGATGCTGAAGGACATCATTACTACTTCCCAAGCCCTCCAGATTAAAAACAATCCTAATTTTCTTTGCAAACTGAGGCATATATTCTATAACTTTTTAAAAAATTATCTTTTTTGTAACATTTAACATTTATGCTTCTATGCTAACCTTGTGTTAATCCTTTCAATCTTGGTTTTGCATTGAAAGTTCGCTTCTTCTCTCAACCATGAAATCAGCGACTGGCTGGTCTGTCTCCTTGCTGCCAGAGTTCCCCATGATTTGACACTTGACTTTAACAGAGCCTGCTAGATCCTTGCACGTTCTAGATGAGTGCAATTTTCTTCATTTCAAGGACAAGTGGTGTACATTACTAACTCCAAGTACCTCAAAGTGACAAAGAATTTAATCATTAATGAAAACATACAGCAACACTTTGGAGTTAAAGGAATGGAATTATTTATTAAATGTTACTTATACATTTATTCTCTTTAAATCAAGTAAAATAATTTGCAGGCTGTGTAAGACCTGTGTTTCACAAAACAAGTTCTGAATTAAATAGTGAAACAGAGCGAGGTTACGCAAATCAAGACAATCGGTGCTACAATGCAATATTTCGACAACAGTGGTTGACCTTAAACAGGTACGGTGTACGGTATGGTGTAGTGGTACAGATATCCAATGTTCTTAAATACCAACAATCAAACAACACAATCTTAGAATATTGTAAACAATGTGTAATGAAGATCAAAACTGGCAGCCAAAGTAGGTTCTTTAAAAAAATATGGATAATTTAAAACTATCTAAAGATGCCTTTTAAAAATAAAAAGTGTTTGCTTTGGTTTTTGGAACACAGTGTAAGTACGGTTTCAGTACATTAATAGCTGTGATTAGAAATACAGACTAGTTACAAGCTGTACAGTTCACCAATCATTGGCAAATTAACACTGTGACATGAAAAAAAAAGTATACTTGGAGGTAGTAGTTCATTTCACAACTAGCGACTTCAAATTCTTGATTGCCCTCACAGGCAACATATATTTTAAAGAAATGTCATAACTCAAGGAACATGAGCAGGAATCAGTAGTTGTTTATTCAGTTACTTTTGCTTTCTGGACCAGCAAAGAGATGGGAGCCCTGCATTTACTTCACATTCTGTATTCAAAGGAAGACTCCTCTGAGAGAGATTTCCTTTCATCTTTCAAGGGTCCCAGACATTTTTTTGATGGGTGGTTTCGAGTGGTTTTGGGTTGCTGGGAGAGTCACTCAGCCAGTGTTTGAGCTGCAAGAGCCAAGGAATCCAAATGAAGTTCAGAATGATAAGTTTCCTCTTCACAGGAACTCCTGATGTATTTGGGTGAAGGACATTACTGGATTTTCTTTTTGGTTAGCTTGAAACATTTAATATTTGAGCTTCTGAGTTCTTTCTCCTAAATAGAAAAGTTGTGCAGCTTATCTAGGAAAAGCTGAGCTGGCATTGGAGAGGGGTTCACGAGAATGATTCCAGAATGAAAGGGTTAACGTATGAGATAGCTCTGGGCTTGTACTCACTGGGGTTGAGGGGGGAATCTCATTGAGACCTATCGAATACTGAAATGATAGAGGGAATTTGTAGAGGATGTTTCCTACAGTGGGAGAGTCTAGGACCAGAGGACACTGCCTCAGAATGGAGGGATCTCCAATTAAATTAGAGGTAAGGAGGAATTTCTTTAGCCAGAGTTCACTTGTTATTACTTAAAGCTTTTCAAATTGTTTAAAAGGTTAGTTAGGATGGAGTGGACAAGTCTCAGCTTATAGCAAATTCAGCAGGAAAATTCGAAATGTCACACTGAACCATGTGCTTTAAAGCAAAGTCTTTGGACAATTTCCTGTTATGGGGATACTTCTGCAGGACCAGCATTGTCAAATTAATCAACAACTTTCTGAGTTCCGTGTTTAATTTTGCTGGTGAACTTGTAGGCGTTTTTGTTCAATTTACACTTTAATAACATTGAGTGCCGACAGACTTGTCATTCTTTTAAATGCAAAATCCATAACAAGATGCAAAGACATTTATCCTGGAAATAAACTTGCTTCATAATGTTGCCACGTTCACTACATCAGTGAAGACAAGCAGGTGATAAAAATAAATTTGCCACACAATATTTTTGAAAGAACAATTTACTGAATGGCTGTAATTATTATTGTGTTAACTGTGGACTGTAGAAATTGTGTTAAACCACTACAGAATAATGAAATGAACGTTTAGGCTCTTATCAAAGTATCCCAAGAAAATGCAATCGGTATTTATTTTTATTTTGGCAACTTCAAAACCCTTTATTGCAAAGAAATAATTTAGCTTTGTTATATGGGATCAATTTGCTTGAAAGAAAGCAGGAGAGCTGGAGTCGAGAATACAGAGCACTGACTCATCCATATTTCAACAAGCCTGTTTCCTACAGGAAATACCCATCAGCAACGTAATCTTTCAGCCTCTTTGGGGCCTGAGATCTAGATAAACTGACAGAGTTTTGTGACAAATACTTACATAATTATTGCATCTTTATTCATTAACTGGGGTTCATTTGGCAGCAGGTCTTTTATCGTGACTGATTCCTAAGTGGCTTGAACCCAGTTGACTTGCTAATGAAAAATGTGAGTGTGTTGAATTAAAATGTGAGTGTGCTCTAATTTATGATGTGAAATGTTAAGGTAGACAAGATATGCAGAGGGTTTGGGCAGTTTTGTAGTTAAACCTGAGTTCTTAACTGGAAGTCCCAGAGTTTTCAAAGACCTTACAACTTCCTGCACTGACAACTTCCTGATTTATTTAGCACAAGGAAATTGATCTGACTGTACCATCTGATCTAATTACAAAATAACAAGCACACTAGTTTTAAATATAAAAATTATGCCCCCTTGCCTTCCTGGGACTGCAGAACTTATTCAATAGGAATTGCCTGAGTTCCCAACGCTGCAGTAGTCATCAACAGTAATTATCACTCGTATTCCTCATTCGGCAGACTGGTTAGCATGATATTCTAAAGAGTGGAAATCTCTCATCAGAGTCGGGGGAAGGAGCAGCAGCTGCTTAAGGTGACAGCGATGATGTTGTTAGGGACATGATCCAGCATGTCACTGAACATTTTTCCCTTTACACCTCATACCAATAAAAATTCTTGCATTGATGTTTGAACTGTAATTATTGACAGGATTGCAGTCTGCTCTTGTTCACTTTGGACTGAAGGCAGTCGTGTTAAACCACTACAAATAATGGAATGTGTGGATAGGGCTGAAGGAAATTAGCAATCAAACATGGATCATGAACATTTTAAAAAGGGACACAAGTAGATCATTAAAGCAAAAGGTTGAAACACATGCGGGGATGAATTCCCTCTCCCACAGCAGGAGAATGGCACAAACTCCCAAAGATCACTTCAGAGACTGGGGGCTTAAAAAAACATTAGTGGCAAGAGTAACTGAAACAATGAATGGGAAAGAAGTTAACTGGTGATAGTGTGGGGTTGTTGGTGGGAGGGAGCAGTGGGTCTACTTCTTCATGCCTTTACTCTCCAGGTGCTAATTACTTGTGAATTTTTTTTGCATGGTTTTTCATGGTTTGTATCCCTTGTAGTTGTAGCTCTTCCACTGACTTTACAAGTCTGTGCCTGGGTCTATGCCTCAACAGTTTCCATCTATTTGTAAGGATATTCACCTGGTTGGAAAACAAGTTGGAGGATTTTTAAAGGAACTAATGCATGGAGTAGTAAAATTCCTTTCAGGGAGAGAGGTTGCGGGTGGGGTGTGGAATCAAAATTTCAAAAAATACCAGAGCTGGGAGAATATTAGCTATAAACTTTCATTGTTTTTGTGGAGCATCAGAGGCGAATGGGAAACCAGATAAAGGTTATAAAATTGAGAAACATAGATTAGGTGGGTAGTCAGCCTTTCTCGCCAGGTGGAAATGTTAAATACGAGAGTGCAGAGCTTTATCATGAGACGGGAAAGGTTTAGGGAGATGAGTGAGGCAAATTGTTTTTACACCTGGTTTTTTTTTGACTATCACTATGCCTGCCATGCAATTCTAGGGAAGTGGTTGAAACGGAACACAGTGGTGTAAAGAAGCATGGAGATGTATACGTTAATATGTTGGGAATGGAAGGATATGGAGCATGTGGAAGCACATATGTTTAGTTTGGTATCATGGTCAACACAGACACAGTCTGTTCCTGTGCTCTACAACTTGATGTTCCAAACATTGGACCAAAATGTTATGATTGCCACTGATTTCAAATCTCTTACTGTACCCCACCAGAATGTTGAAACTGGGCATTTGCTGGAGTTTGCAGATGCAGCTTCGCACAGAGCTTTAAGATGTTGCGAGCGACCTTGTTTCCCTCTGGAGGGCTACCTTCTAACCTGCTTCACTCATCAGCACCATTTGTGGATTGGTCTGTAGTTGACATTGTGATGTGTTTTCGGTCGCTCCTTTCCAAGTTGCATGCCATCTTGGACAATGACTCCCATCCACTCCATAATGTACTGGTTAGGCACAGGAGTACATTCAGCCAGAGACTCATTCCACCAAGATGTAACACTGAGTGTCAGACACCCTGAACCAATAGTCTGGTCCTGGACTTATTTCCATCTGGCATGATTAACTTATTATTTAATTATTTATGGTTTTATATTGCTATATTTCTACACTATTCTTGGTTGGTGCGGCTGTAACGAAACCCAATTTCCCTCGGGATCAATGAAGTATGTCTGTCTTTTTCAGTTGCTAGTTTTGGGTGACTTTGAACTAGGGTGGCCTACTGATAATGAACTGAACACAGACTCTTTGATTTTGTGTTTTATAATCTGTGTTTTTGCTCAGTCTTTCATTTCGCCATTTGTGTGATCTGTTCTTGTTGAGTACATGGGGGTGATGTTCTTCTCATTTGCGTGATTTCGTTTTTGCGCGGCGGAAAGGGGTTGATGTTTTTGTTGCCATTTGCGAAATTTGTTCTTTGCATGGGGGTGGTTGGTGATGTTTTTGTTACCATTTGTGCAATGTTTTTTATCACGTATGTGGGGGGGTACTGATGCTTTCTTCTTTGAATGGGTTGCATGGTTTTCCTTGTTTCGTGGCTGTCTGTGAAGAGGATGATTCTCAGGGTTGTATCCTGCATACTGTACATACTTTGATAATAAATGTACTTTGAATCCTCTGAAAAATCAATGTACTGTTGAAGACTTCAGGATCTAATCATTCTTCTCATGGCTCAGAATTTTCTTGCACTACACAAAGAAATTCACTTTCAAACTAATTCCGGTGGAAGTTCATTGAACCACTGTATGAAATCCAATTCTTTCTCCACAAATGCTACCTGATTTACTGATTTTGTTTTTGCAACCCTTTCTGTTCGGCTTTAGGATGGTCTGAAAGAAAAAAATTTGTGAAACATGCTTTTTTTTTGGTGTAAGGTGTATGCAATTTGCAAAATTTATTTTGGCGCTTCATGTGTAGGACCAGCAAATAGCTTTGTACAACTTGTGTTGAAACAGGTTTTAAAGAGATAATTAAAGATTATTTCGGAGTTGATTAATGTGAAGCAAGTATGGCCATGTCCAAACTTCCCTCAAGTAGAATATGCTTTGATAACTTTTCTTAATCTTCATTCTTGCCACAATACCATGCTGCCCACTGCTTTGAATCTCTAGACTATCTGTAACTTGGGATCTCACCTATACACTTGCCCCCCACCTACTACTTAATCAGAGTACTCTGGCCCAGTCACATCACCAATTCCCAGATTCACCTTAGGAACCTCACTCAGCAACATCCCCAACATTCTCACACCTCCCCCCTGCACCTTGGTTTAATTGTTGCTTTGACATCCCATCTCGCTTTCTATCACTGGTCCTCAGTTTGATCAAATACCAAACTCAGCCACTGGATATTGGCAAGTGTCAACTTAATGCAGCAATTTCTAAGCTTAGATATAGTCTTGAAAATGTCTAAAATTCTCTCCGAATTATTCTCCTCCTACATGGAAAACCAGCCCATTCCCCACTCTTTGGTTCTCGGTCCATTGTTTCTCCTGCTTACGTGTCCAACCAGCACCAGCTTCAACACTTCCGGAATCTTGATGTCTCAACTTGATCCTTGACAGCCTGACCTTATTTCCTTCACACCTAAAGCTCTTTGACCACAACTCTGACTGCTGGTGATCATGTGCAGCCCATCCCTCTGAACCTACACTCTTTCTGCTACCTTCATGCTGCGTGTACCATGCAGGTGGTTCTTTTTGTCGTTTTTTTTCCAATCTGTACTTCAGTATCTGGATAAGAAAGCAGATATGTGGCTTCCCATGCTGCCCACACAGTCTTGATTGCATGTGCCAATTTCTGGGCTCAGATATAGTCATGAAAAGATCTACAGTTCTCTCTATAATATGTTACACTTGTTCCCTGATGTTTAATGATGCTGAAGGACATCGTTACTACTTCCCAAGCCCTCCAGATTAAAAACAATCCTAATTTTCTTTGCAGACTGAGGAATATATTCTATAACTTTTTAAAAAAATTATCTTTTTTGTAACATTTATCATTTATGCTTCTATGCTAACCTTGTGTTAATCCTTTCAATCTTGGTTTTGCATTGAAAGTTCGCTTCTTCTCTCAACCATGAAATCAGAGACTGCCTGGTCTGTCTCCTTGTTGCCAGAGTTCCCCATGATTTGACACTTGACTTTAACAGAGCCTGCTAGATCCTTGCACGTTCTAGATGAGTGCAATTTTCTTCATTTCAAGGACAAGTGGTGTACATTACTAACTCCAAGTACCTCAAAGTGACAAAGAATTTAATCTTTAATGAAAATATACAGCAACACTTTGGAGTTAAAGGAATGGAATTATTTATTAAATGTTACTTATACATTTATTCTCTTTAAATCAAGTAAAATAATTTGCAGGCTGTGTAAGACCTGTGTTTCACAAAACAAGTTCTGAATTAAATAGTGAAACAGAGCGAGGTTACGCAAATCAAGACAATCGGTGCTACAATGCAATATTTCGACAACAGTGGTTGACCTTAAACAGGTACGGTGTACGGTATGGTGTAGTGGTACAGATATCCAATGTTCTTAAATACCAACAATCAAACAACACAATCTTAGAATATTGTAAACAATGTGTAATGAAGATCAAAACTGGCAGCCAAAGTAGGTTCTTTAAAAAAATATGGATAATTTAAAACTATCTAAAGATGCCTTTTAAAAATAAAAAGTGTTTGCTTTGGTTTTTGGAACACAGTGTAAGTACGGTTTCAGTACATTAATAGCTGTGATTAGAAATACAGACTAGTTACAAGCTGTACAGTTCACCAATCATTGGCAAATTAACACTGTGACATGAAAAAAAAAGTATACTTGGAGGTAGTAGTTCATTTCACAACTAGCGACTTCAAATTCTTGATTGCCCTCACAGGCAACATATATTTTAAAGAAATGTCATAACTCAAGGAACATGAGCAGGAATCAGTAGTTGTTTATTCAGTTACTTTTGCTTTCTGGACCAGCAAAGAGATGGGAGCCCTGCATTTACTTCACATTCTGTATTCAAAGGAAGACTCCTCTGAGAGAGATTTCCTTTCATCTTTCAAGGGTCCCAGACATTTTTTTGATGGGTGGTTTCGAGTGGTTTTGGCTTGCTGGGAGAGTCACTCAGCCAGTGTCTGAGCTGCAAGAGCCAAGGTATCCAAATGAAGTTCAGAATGATAAGTTTCCTCCTCCCAGGAACTCCTGATGTATTTGGGTGAAGGACATTACTGGATTTTCTTTTTGGTTAGCTAGAAACAATTAAAATTTGAGCTTCTGAGTTCTTTCTCCTAAATAGAAGAGTGGTGCCCCTTATCTAGGAAAAGCTGAGCTGGCATTGGAGAGGGGTTCACGAGAATGATTCCAGAATGAAAGGGTTAACGTATGAGATAGCTCTGGGCTTGTACTCACTGGAGTTGAGGGGGGAATCTCATTGAGACCTATCGAATACTGAAATGATAGAGGGAATTTGTAGAGGATGTTTCCTACAGTGGGAGAGTCTAGGAACAGAGGACACAGCCTCAGACCGGAAGGACGTCCAATTAAAATAGAGGTAAGGAGGAATTATTTTAGCCAGAGGGCGGCGAATCTGTGGATTTTGTTGCCACAGATGGCTGTGGAGGTTGATAGGGATAATAAATCAGCCATGATTCAATGGCAAAGTAGAGCTGATGGGCTGAATGGTCTCATACTGTTCTTTTGTCTTATGGTCGAACTGGAATTGCTCCACCACTGATCATAGGTAAAGCATGATATGGGACAAAGAAAGCTCTGGTTTCCAAAAAGCAATGATCATGAACCACTCATAAAGAAATACTACGATAAATGATGAAGCTACTCCTGTCGCAGTCTTTAAAGGACTGTCAAATTTACAAAGAGCTGGTAAACTGGTTGTGGTGAATGTAATCATTTCTTGGACCTCCTAACAATTTTTTTCTAAGACAGCAAATTTCACAGATAGTGTATATTTCTAAATTATACAGCAGGTCATTTTTGGCCACTTTGCCTTTTGAATAAATGTGTCATACAGAAGTGAATCAAGTGATGTTCCCCCTTAATCGTGGCATTTCCGTTACACTTAGAAACTGCCAAGTCTCTTTGGAAATTTTGCTGGAACAAGATCACCCTAGCCCTAAAATACACTCTGCCTTTTTTTTAAAAAAAAGAGTAAATTAATAATGCCCATAAATCAAATCCAATAGTATCTTTGTGCCTTCTCCTCAGTCACAAAAAGGATGATTGAAAACCGATTTCCAGACAAAGCAACAAAAAGGTAGAGGGCTGTACAGAAAAGGGGAATGAGGTAGCCTTTTGCTGTAAACAGGAAAATAAAAACAGGTCTGTTTTACCAGATCAAACATACCACACAAATCTGCAGGTGCCAACCTGACAACAACAACAACAAAAAATGGATTATGTGGGGTACATTAAGTAATCAGTACAATAAGACAATTCTACCATTATTATTTTATACAAAAATAACAAATACAAAAAAGATGTCATAAATTTGATTATCAGAAATGTAAAGCTCAGAGGTAGTTACTAACAACAGTATGTAAATATAGATATCAATACCAAGCTCTAAAATTATTTGGTTTGTTCAGAATACTTTTGAATATGCAATCAGTACTTAATTTGAAAATAAAAATCAAGCTACTTGGTATATTCCCTGAGTAAAGTTCTTTCTCCTGAGACACACTTTGGAGTAACAATGATCATAACATTACAATATATAAAAATACAAAACCAATCTTTTATCTCTCAGATATGTTTGGTCTGTGCTCTTAGGAGTTCGATGTGGTATACCAACTGAACCCTGCACTGAGAAGCTTCAAATGCTTTTCACTGTTCTTTTAAAATGCACCCTGAAGGTTTCTCGGGTGCCAGGGCCGGGTTACTAAAAATTTTATCTCAGCTCTGAACTTTCCATTGAAAGCAGGGAATGTCCAACTTAGAAAATATTCACGCTTTCTTCATTCACTAAGGTCAAGAAACTTTGGTTTAGCATGTCAAAGTGACTTGTAGCTTGCATTTTCCTTGTTGTTTCTTGCCTAATCTCTTTTTTTTTAATTAAAAAAAGATTTATATATGTACATTTAGCAATGCCATTCTGATTTGTCTGTACATTTTTAAATAAAGAAACAATTCTTACACTATGCAAGGGCACATTTCTCGCTAGGAACAACACATTCAATATCGTCAGGTTTCAGATTATAGGAAGGTTTGGTGTGTTCAAAATCAAGACAGCTTCAGTACCACCTGAAAAGATCCAAACACTTCCGTTGGGTTTAAGTGTTCAGGCAGCTTATGCTTGTCTGTAATATACACACTGAGCAGCAGTCTCATTCCCAGTCCTAGAGACATAGAAACCAACAATCTCTTTTCCGTGTTGAAGACCAAAAATGTTAGCCACACATCATTTATCATACTTGCATTGTCCAGCTAATGCCTACCAGATTCCAGCTTGACCAACGTACAGCCACTTTGAAGTTTCCTGCCGTATCAGCTTTCACATGAACTGATGCCTCTGGGGGTATTTTTGAAGGGTTCAGCTGAATGGCCTCTCTTCCCCCTTCCCCCATGTGTACAAGAAGTCTCCCTATGGGAAACATATAATCACATAAAAGTACGTGACCTCACTGCTGGGCAGCTGCCATTCAAAACTCCCATTTGCTTTAAAAGCCTAGTTATGGCTTCCTCTTTCTTTCTGACCTAATGCAAATTTCAGATTCTGTGATGTAATGTTATCTTTATATTTTAATCTTTACAACCGGGATGGTAACTCCAGCCTAGTTTTAAGCGATACACTGCTGCATTTGTCACATTTATATCTGTGCAATTTTGAAATACATTTGAGCATTCTTGCCAACATTACTTGCAATATGTGGAAATGCCAAATAAATAGAAGTTCAAAGGACCGACCCCCATCCCAATCCCATTAACTATAACGAGATGCTAAGGTCATATTAGGTCCTGACCTCAGTTTGTTGCACATTCATGCCCTTTTTGCACAGAAATACATCTAATGATATTAGTGGCTTGATTAATAGTGGGAAGTGAAAAGTGAGCTTTTAAACAAAGCTCTACATTTAGCATAACTAAGAAAGGATTGAAAAGGACCACGTACACTTGTATGATTTCCTTTCAGCAAAACTGATTGAACTTGCATAGTGAAGTCAATGAATTTCTAATGCCCTCAGCTATGGTGACTCCAGTGAGTCCAGTCAGCAACTTATAAAAGTTACAAGTGTACTCTCAGTCTCAAGTTGCCTATTGGAAGAATTAACTGCCTGGTGCAATACATATTGCCCAGGGAACGGCCAGCAAAACTTCAGATGACATCTGCCTGATATTAATGACAGGCACAATTTAAATACAGGATCAAAAATGTAGTAACCATTGCATTACACATAAATAAGAGCTGGTGAGGGGAAAATTCATATCAGAATGGATTATTTTTTAAACTCAATGGTCCTGAATCCAAGAAACTATTTTTGTTATTCATTCCTTTAAGGGATGTGGGCGTCACCAGCTAAGCCAGCATTTATTGCCCATCCCTAACTATTGAGCCTTTTCTGTTTGTTGGTAATTATAACAACAGATAACAGCTATTGCTCCCTGGAACTCTTTCCCTAACTTTTGTAGCTTTGATGCACCCTTAAAATCCATATTTTAAAGGTGCTTCCTCCTAGCATGCCTAGATATGTAGCAACACACACAAAATGCTGGTGGAACGCAGCAGGCCAGGCAGCATCTATAGGAAGAAGTACAGTCGACGTTTCGGGCCGAGACCCTTCGTCAGGACTTCGTTCCAGGACCCGAAGAAGTACAGCCGACGTCTCGGCCCAAAACGTCGACTGTACTTCTCCCTATAGATGCTGCCTGGCCTGCTGCATTCCACCAGCATTTTGTGTGTGTTGCTTGGATTTCCAGCATCTGCAGATTTCCTCGTGTTTGCCTAGATATGTAAGTTTAGTTATCTTCAACATGGGATTCTTAAGTACATTCAAGACTCAATACAGCCGTCCCACCTTTGGGAAGTCCATTTGTAGGGCTGTGGGGGAACAGCTCAAGAGTTCCACTGGCTGGGCAAATGTTTCAAAGCTATCAATATACGTGATGATCCAAATAGGTTTTTTGTAAGACTATGGTTTCAAAACACTATTTCATATATAGGCTTAATTAAGTTGTAAACATCCCTTCTGAGTAAGTGTAAGTGTTTCATGTTTTGTTCAGTACTTATTTCAAATCAAATCAAACAACTTCAGACACAATAGCACCTTCCAGTTAAAATATAATTAAAAGGTAAAGAGATTAATTAGCTATAATGGAATTTCCTACAAAGCAATTCTGAATCAAAGTCATACTTAATATCATGACTTTGCAAGATCATCTGTGGCAACCCTTTTATTCCACCAGCGACCAGTGCAATAGCCAATTGCAGAGCAGCCAATAGCTGAACACCCTAAATATTTAAACTATCAAAAAAGGACTTTGTATCGTCCACAGGATGGGACCTCCAGTGAACTACATCAAGGGGCAGAAAACCTAGTTAATGCTTCACGAAGTTTCCAGAACACAAACTTCCAAATAGGACTTCTTGAGTGACATTTTCCCCCAGTAACATTAAAGATTTAAAGAGCCTCTTAATAGTTCAATTTCAGATTACCATTGGCATTAAAAGGAGTGATTTCCACATAGGCAAGTTCTTCACTGACCTCTCTGGGCTTCTTTCTTTTCAGAGAATACATTGATGAAATGCATTTACCGCATTTCCCTTACATTCTCCAATTCTCAGTGTGGTTTAATTACTGAAATACAAGAGGGTGATGCATATTTCATGGACTGCAAGAGGGGGTATATCATGTTGTGATTTAAGGACATGTCTAAACCTCACTTGGAAGTATTCACTATAAACTTTAGTAACTGGGTACCTGAAAACAACACACGACAGTCAGGTTAAAATTTTTCCCAGATCTTAGGCAAAATCCCTGCCTTCGTATCTGCGGCTGTATTTTCCATTTGAGCGTTAACTTTGTGCAGGATGACTTCCAAATCAAATTTCAAATTATTGCATTGACTGCGGATGAAGCAATTTACTGACCCTGGAAGTATTTGACCTTAGGTGAACCTTTTCTTTTGATGCACAGAATTTAATACTGCATCTCTTGTACCTGGGCTTAGAAACAACGTCAACTGCTGCTGAGGTGTTTACTGCAGAACATCAGCAGAAATGGCATGACATTCAAATCTTAAGGACTCTATTTTTAATCTTTTTTATATGTAGAGCTATATATATCTGTACATTATATATATTTATTTGAAAGTATACTACAGTGTTCACAGATTTGAGTTTAAGACACAATTAACAAAATAAAAAACCCAAAAAGCACTTGCAACATTAAGACACAAACACATTCACATTATCTGTAGTTTCAACTCCCCAATATTAAGGTCCACGGCAGAGGCATGTACCTCAGTAGTGATCTTGCTTACAGAAGAAAGATGCACTCTTGTGTTATTTATTATATATAATTAGCAGACATCTAGCCAGATATTTGCTGATTTCCTTGGTACCCCAGCTCTGGTAGCATCCACATCTTGGTTTCCTTTGGTATTCAATGTGTATAAACAGCTTTGCTTCAGCTGCCCGCCAAATCGGACGGAGCCTCTGCAATAAAGCTCCAGCGTTGATCAGATTGTGTATTGCTTTGCAGTTCCGGGAGGACACCTAATGGATTGTGAACAGTATTCATTATAAAAGGTTAGAAAAGTCAAGGAAAGGAAACACGGCATTTGACAATGAAAACATGTTTCACTGGGAAGTTTCTGCATATTTAGGTAAAAGTAGGACACACTGGATGTGCACTAATTTAATCCAAAGATAACTCTTTGTAAAGATTGAATTAACCAGTTGAAAGTCTCAGATGATTTAATAGATCCTTTGTTTTCAAAGAAAGGAGTAGCAGTGTGTGGGTTTACTTCCCCTTTACTTTTTCAAGTATGAGGTAGTTTAAGATCCTGTTTATTTCTTCAAAAAGAAACACTTCAAGTGTGGTTATTTGCTTTCTGTTTTTTTCCTTTTCTGAACGGAAGACCCCTTTCTTCTTTGCTCTTCTGGGCACGCAGAAGCCTCGTGAGATGATTTGCCAGAGTTCTCCATCTCGGGCTTTTCCTCCTGAAGATGAGCTGGAGCTGGGTGGCCTTGAGCCCCTCCCACTTCCCTCGGGAAAGCAGCATATGAGGAGGTGGAAGGTTGAGGATCTGCTTCGTATTTTCCCTGAGGAATAAAGGACTGTGGTGGGACATTTTTGAGAGGACAATTGGCTACCATGTGCATGATGCTCTGGCAGTAATGGCACTTCTTTGGCTGAGGAGGTAGATTGCATTCCTTAGCATGGTGATCAAGGCCTCCACAGTTGTAACATCTGCATAGAAACAAAATGAGAGTCATAACAATAGCTGCAGCAACACTGAGAGGCAGCTGAATACCCTGTATAAAATCAGTGGTCCTCTGCCTGTTGCAATACTGAATATTGAGAAATCCACAAGGGATTTTAATGACGTAATCATGACAACATAGGAAAAGATATCAATGGGCAGTACTACACATGAATGTATTCATTGTAATCCAAACATTATCGCTGGAAATATCTGTGAGAGCAACTACGGGGGAGAAAAAAAAGAATCACTGCAAGCTTAGATAGCCCTCCTCGCTCTCCACTATACCCCCAATCCTGGCTTCATCGCAAATTTTCCACATTATCATCAAAAGCATTGGTACAGATGATGGACACAGGACCGATCCCTGCAGCACACTATTCGCCACAGACCTCCAGCCCGAGACAACCACCTACTACCAATCTCTGTCTTCCCCCCACGAAACCAATACTGAATCCAATTCACTACTTCGACCTGCGTGCCAAGTGACCTAACCGTTTGGACCAGTGTCCCATGGTCAGAGTCCAGGTAGACAATGTCCACTGCAGCCAAGTCTCACTGATGACCATGTCATAATTCCATGAGATTATCCATGCTCTAAGTTTATCTGCCATACCTACAATACTCCTTACATTGAAATATACACTCAGTGGCCATTTTATTAGGCACCCCCTATACCTATTAATGGCAACTGAGTGTATGTTCATGGTCTTCTGCTGCTGTAGCCCATCCACTTCAAGGTTCAACGTGTCGTGCGTTCAGAGATGCTCTTCTGCACACCAGTGCTGTAACGCCTGGTTACTTGACTTTCTGTCGTTTTCCTGTCAGCTTGAACCAGTCTGCCCATTCTCCTCCGATCTCTCTCATTAACAAGGTGCTTTTGCCCACAGAACTGCTGCTCATGTATTGTTATTGCTTTCTCTCGCACCATTCTCTGTAAACTCTAGAGACTGCTGCAGATGAAAACCCCAGGAGATCAGCAGTTTCTGAGATACTCAAGCCACCCTGTCTGGCACCATCAATCATTCCACAGTCAAAGTCACTTAGATCACATTTCTTCCCCATTCTGGTGTTTCGTTTGAACAATGACTGAACCTCTTGACCTTCTATGCATCGTGCTGCTGCCACGTAATTGGCTAATTAGATATTTGCATTGACAAGCAGGCGTACATGTTCACCTAATAAAGTGGTCAGTGACTGTCATGTTCTAGAACACAGGAATACATTAAAAAGGCTACTCGACCTCTCAGGCTGCCCTGGTATTCGATACTATCACGGCTCATCTGCCCCAGGTCTCGTGGCATTTTCTGTTCCAGTATTGCATGGTCCTCAGTTCCCTGACCAATGAAAAATGTATCTTCTTCCACTTTAAATGCCTCCAGTTATCCAACCTTCAACTCCCTCGAGGTGGGAAATAGCACATAATAAGCATCCTCCTAACTCGTGGGTGGCCCAGACCTGCACTCTCACTGCCTCAGAGACGTGGGTTTGGTCCTGACCTTGGCTGCTGTTAGCATGGCGTTTGCATGATGAGGTGAAGGTCTTGTATGCATGCCTTTATTCCTTCTACCAAAGTGCATAACCAAAGTTGACCACCCAATTAATTTGAACGACTTGGTTTACTGGGTGGCCACCAGATGGCGCTGTGTGTAGTGCACACAGCACTAAGTGTGGCGAGACTCTTTTTGACTAAAGCACCCTATTTTCACTATTTACATCGCACTTGTTGGTGGTAGTCCCAATTATTTTGTGCTTATTTTATGTAAATTTAACCCTAGCTATGGCTTCTGAGGTAAGTGCAAGTACCAGTGGTGGTGTCAAATGCAAACATCAGTCCATATTGATCTAAGAAAAGGTAGAAATGTTGAAAAAACTGGACCATGGTGTTTCTGTGCATAAGCTGTGTGACTTATATGGCACTGGTTCATCAACTGTGTATGACAGAAAGCATCAAAGGGAAAACACTTTTGTCTTTAATTTAGGTGCTTTTTTGTTAAATTCTCTTCCTGTGTAGCATATTGTTATTGTATGCTTAACCTTGCTCTGTATCAATGCTCCTCATTGGGATTTGGGGTTTTTAATTTTGTAAAATGTTTTGAAAAACTAATTTAAAAAAAAAAGGGAAAACATTTTGCAATTCTACGCAAACAGAGATTGCCTAAAGCAGGGGTGTCAAACTCATTTTAGGTCACGGGCCGGATTGAGCAAAATGCAGCTTCATGCGGGCCGGATCAGTTGGACGCGTGCGAACGCAACTTTCGTTGCCTCCGTTTTTTCAGCCTGCTCTCATGTGTCTCAGTCTCTGCTATAACTACAAAGTGTCTCACTTTACAAATTCCGTTTCTTATGAACAAGACTGCTGAATAAACACTAAAAACCCTGAAAACCTGGTACCTGAATAAACTCAGCATTAGCCATATCATACGCCATAGGCGCTTCGATTACTGGGGCCAGCTTTAATAGTAATTAGATATTATCTCGCGGGCCAAAGATAATTCCTTGAGTTTGACATATATGGCCTAAAGCAAATGTGCATTAGAAATACAACGAAAATTTGTAAGAACACTGAGGGTAATCAAGTGCTCTTACAAACCATGGTTTCGCCAGCTTCGGAGTGATAAGAGTCGAATTGTCAGGCAGTATGATAATGAACTGGTGGTGTAGTGGCATCAGCACTGGTCTTCAATGCAGATGGTCCAGAGTTCAAACCCATCTGGGTCCCATCCTGGGCAGCAGCCATATCTGCTTGGAAGAAAGACCTAGCAATCTACTTCTGTATCTTGCCATGAAAACCCTATGGTCCATGAAGAGTTGGATAAACAGCAAATGATAATGAACCAAGCTAAGCTGTCCTGAGCTGGGTGTATAAAGCAGTTTCATCTGGGAATGCACACCTAGGAAAACAAAGAAGTTCTCACAGGATTCAGACAATCTAAGGACAGCGTTACCATTTTATGGTGCTCCAACGCAGCAGGTACTCACAGACGTAAACCACTGGGGATTAGAATAAGTATATGCCCTAGGACCTTGAAAGATGTTAAAATCTAACCAGTAACATATGGTGCAAATAAAAAAATGGCTAGGTTACCATCGATAGAGAAAAATATTTTGTGCCCAAGGCCAACACACATTGCACATCTGTAGGGCTGTCCAAAGGTTGCAAAGTTCTTCTTGTTTTGGATAACAGTTCAGCTCACCCCAAAGCTGAACTCCTGTGTAACAATAATGTTCTGACAGTGAGTTTACCACCAAACTCTACATCGTTTATCCAACCCCAAGACCAAGGAACACAGTGCTCTCTAAAAGACAAGTATCACTCACTTTTTGTGAAACGTCTATTAGATGAGATGAACGCTGGCAATTCTGTACAGTCATTTATTAAAGAATTTAACATGAAGGATGTTCTTCTGTTCATTGCTCGAGGGTGGGAGAAGGTAGAACCTTCAACACTAGAGAATGGCTGGCATAAGTTGTGGCCTGCCTTGATTCCATCTACCAATTCTTTGCCCATTCTCGCAATTTGTCCAAGTCCTTCTGAAACTGTCCACTTCCTCAAAACCACCTGCCTCTCCAACAATCTTTATATCATCCGCAACTATGGCCACAAAGCCATCAATTCCATTATCCAGATCATTGTCAAATAATGTAAATATCTCCTTCCAGTAAGATGGAGGCACCCTCATATGCATCAGCCTTGCAGGGGCAACCAAAGCTGTATTTTTGTCTTTTCTAAAACTCCTCTTTCCGATCGCATGGCAATGCAGGACATTAAGAACCCCAGGTACTGAAGGTCTACCCCATCAGCCAGCTGCTCACCTGTGGAGGAGCTGGACTTGGTGCGAACTGTATTGCCCCCTGCTGCAGAAAGGTGTTGAGTTAATGTGTTAACACAGTGTGCAGTCCAACTGTGAGTGATTGCCTTGGACATTTTCTTTGTCCAACAGCAGCAACAGGAAGACCCTGTTGGATACTGGCACAGGTCCACAATCCCTTCTCTGAAATCCGAAAAGCTCTGAAAACTGAAGCTCTTTTTGTGGCGTGTGGAGCGTGTCATAACAAGGCTTGTTTGGCGCGCCAACAGCTGACGTCACTCAGGTGTGACGTGGCAGCACTAGCAGAGGCTGCCAGATGTCACTTGTGGCTCAGCACTCGTACTGGTTACACGTCCATTTGCTGTTCACTGATATTTTGTGTTCACTGTTGACTTTGTGTTTAATTTCACTGTGAAAATGTCAAATCGAGCTGCAGATACCCCTATGGGTAACAATGAGTAAAAGAGAAGGAAGCATCTATCATTATCAATAACGCAGAAAGTGGAGTTATTCCAGAAGCTTGATCGTGCTGTGTCTGTGCGCCGTCTTACTGAAGAATGTGGTGTCGGAACTACCACTGTGTATGATTTAAAGAAACAGAAAGACAAGTTACTGAAGTTTTATAGTGACAGTGATAACCATAAACTAATGAAAAACAGGAAAACACTGCATAGGGCAAAAAATGAAGGTCTTGACCGAGTGTTGATTGAGTGGATTAGACAACGAAGATGTGAAGGTATGCCACTGAATGGCACGTTGATATGAAACAAGCTGGAATACACCCTGAAGAACTGAACATTGAAGGTGAGTGTCAATATTCAGAGGGTTGGCTGCAAACATTTAAGAAGTGTCATGGTGTAAAATTTCTGAAAATCTGTGGTGAAAAAGCTTCTGCTGATCGTGAAGCAGCTGAAAATTACACTGACGGATTTGCCAAGATGATATCTGAACCTTAGCCCTGAACAAATTTACAATGCTGATGAAACAGCTTTGTCCCCGCGCTACGTTCCTAGAAAAACATTAACAACGGCTGATGAAAGGGCACTGACAGGTTTTAAAGATGCTAAGGACAGGTTAACTATTCTTGAGTGTGTCAGTGCAACAGGCAGACACGAGATGAAGTTGGCAGTGATTGGAAAAAGCCAACATCCGAGATGTCTGAAAGGTGTATGCAATTTACCTGTGCATTATTATGCAAACAAGAATGCATGGGTAACCCGAGAAATATTTTCTGACTGGTTCAATACCACTTTGTACCAGCGGCACGAGCTCACTGCAGGCAAGCTGGGCTGGAAGAAAACCGTAAAATTTTATTGTTCCTGGACAACTGCTTCACACATTACCCTGCTGAACTTCTCGTGAAAAGTAATGTTTTCGCAATTTACTTGACCCCCAGTGTGACATCTATATTACAGCCTTGTGACCAAGAAATTTTACGCTCCATGAACAGCAAGTATAAAGACTATTTTATAAAGACCGAAGTGTAAATAAGTTAGAGGAAGCTGACATTGAAGAAATGCTGAACATTGACAATGATGCACCTGTTGTGCATTCCTTGAGTGATGGGGAAATTGCTGAAATGGTGTTAAATACGGATGAGCATGAAGATCGTAGTGATGATGGTGACATAGTGAACACAGGTGAAAAAATCCCCATAGACAATATGGTGAAAATGTGTGATCAGTTAATTGCTGGCCTTGAACAACGTGCATTTAGCAGTGAGCAGGAGATTATGGCAGTTTACTCAGTTAAAGAGAGATTGCTTAGACATAAACCTATGTTAATGAGACAGGTGGCACTTGAAGAAATCTTTAAAAACGCCGTCTGTCGTAGTGCTGCTTCATAACTTGAGAATCCTGTTCCTGGCCCATCAGGTATCTGTAGAGTATTTAGCTTTGTTTGCCAGATGTAATGCAACTTAACTAGAGGTATCTGTATGTATAAACTGTAATAGTATTTGTAAAAGAGCACGGATTGGGAGAACCTGGAAGTTCTCTCTCCAGCACTCGTTATTTGAGCATGTGCAGACATTTTTTCGTCATTATTCCCTAAACAATACAGTATAACAACTATTTACATAGCATTTACATTGTATTAGGTATTATAAGTAATCTAGAGGTGATTTAAAGTATACAGGAGGATGTGGATAGGTCCGGAGATCCCCCACACTGAGACAGGTTAATTATCAAATTACGAAATGCAACTGGCCCCAAGGGATTATGGACCTGTAATGTCAAACACTGCAAGTCTGGTTTATTGGTGAGACTGACAGTGGGGGCGCTGCGTGGCCTCGGCTGTAGTGAGGACCAGGCCGCATGTCTCGGGCTTGCTAGTTGCAGCCATCCAGGAGGGGAAATGCTGGAGGTGGGGTGGCACAAAGTACATCCTGGATTGGGGACTGGCCTCCGATTGGTGCTGCTCTCCAGTGTTCGCTCGATGGAAAACAAGGTGGGTTGTGTGCATGCATATGTACATTAGCCTGCGGACTGCCTGCTCTTACATTAGATGTATACATACATTAGCCTGCCTGCTCTTGCTGACAACACCCATGCACCGTCAATTTACAGGACAGTCGTTTTTTTTGTTTACTGCTGTCATATACGTGCACTATGTGCCTTTTGCTGGGTATGACTGTTGGTACTGTGTCTTGTACCTTGGCCCTGGAGGAATGCTGTTTTGTTTGACAGTATTCTCGGATATCAATAGATTGAATTGGTTCAATACGTACATTTAATGCCAGAGAAATGTATACAATATACATCCTGAAATTCTTTTTCATGTAAAGTTGAATGACAATTGAACTTGAAAAGAAGTGGTCCCAACACCATCCCCTGCGGAACACCACTAGTCACTGGCAGCCAAACGGTAAAGGCCCCCTTTATTCCCAATCCTTGCCTCCTGCCAGTCAGATAAGCTTCTCTCCTTGCTAATATTTTTCCTGTAATATCACGGACTCTTGTTTAGCAGCATCACGTGTGGCACCTTGTCAAAGACCTTCTGAAAACCCAAATAAACAACATCCACTGATGTTCTTTTGTCTATCCTGCCTGTTTTTTCCTCAAAGAATTCCAATAGATTTCCCTTAGGGAAACTCTGCCGACTTTGGCCTATTTTATCACGGCCTCCAAGTACCCCAAAACCTCTTCCTTAATAATGGACTCCAACATCTTCCCTACCACTGAAATCAGGGTAACTGACTATAATTTCCCTTCTTCTGCCTCCATCCCTTCTTAAAGAGTGGAGTGGCATTTGCACCTTTTCCTTAATAATAACAATTACTCTTTCATCCGCCCCCCCCACCGACACTCTCGAATTTCCAACATACTGCTAGTGTCTCCACAGTGAAGACTGATGCAAAATACTTGTTAACTTTGTCCATCATTTCTTTGTCCCCAAATACCACCTCTCCAGCATCATTTTCCAGTGGACTGTTATCTACTATCATCTCTCTTTTATTCTTTATATACCTGAAGACATTTCTCGTAGTCTCTTATTTTACGGGCTAGTTTTACTTCATTTTTCATCATTTCTCTCGTAATGGCTTTTTAAAAAAACTTCCCAATCCTCTAACTACCCAATAATTTTTTGCTATATTTTATGCCCTCTCTTTTGCTTTTGTGCTGTCCTTGATTTCCCTCGTCAGCCATGATTGCCTCATCTTCCCTTTAGAATACTTTTTCATCTTTGGAATGTATCTATCCTGTGCCTTCTGAAATTCCCCCAGAAACTCCAGACATTGCTATTCTTCGATTTGATTTCATTTTTTACCAAAAAAAAATAGACCACCCCACCCCCACCATCTGCTTGTATATCAGCTGGCCTCTCCTCAACTCTGGCACTCTGGTTCCCATCCTCCTGCCAAATTAGTTCAAACTATTCCCCTACAGCTCTAGCAAGCATGCCCACAAGGACATTGGTCCCCCTCAAGGTCAGGTATAACCCGCCCTTTCTGTACAAGTCACACCGTCCCCAGAAGAGATCCCAACGATCGGGAAATCTGAAGCCCCATCCTGCTCTCTGCAGCAATTTCGCAGGCACACATCTATCTGCCATATTGCGGCACGTGGCACAAGCAGCATTCCGGAGAAATCCAGGAGATCCTGTTTTTCTGCCTTCTGCCAACACTCCCTATATTCTCTCTTCAGGATCAATTTCTTCCCACAGTCCAAATATGTACTAATTAGTAGGCTGATTGTTCATTGTAAATTGTCCTGTGATCAGATTCGGGTTAAATCGAGGTTGCTGGGCAGCACGACTCAAAGGGCCAGAAGGACCATTCGCCAGAATGTATCTCCAACCGTATAAAAATTTAAAAAGTAAATGATTGAAATCCAGCAGACACACTCAAAAGGGGTACATGTATTAGATAAAGCTGATAATTCGCAGTAGGTTAGACCACGGGCGGCTAATGGAAACAAGGAGAGGTACTGGAACTTTTAGGAAGAGGTGAGGCAGTGACTCAGAGTAGGTGAGATCACGTCAGTTGATCAAAGACTGATGAGCCCACCGTGCAGAGTGAAAATACAGTTCTATGAGGAATTCTCAGCGGTGGGCTATCCAGGGAGAGCTAAAACTCAAGGAAGAGCTGTGTCCAGACCACCAGGAGGTTTTGGATTGGGGAAAGCAGTGGGGTTGACTTAGCTGTGGCCTGGGCCAGGGAGATAGACCAAAGGAGGAGGAAGGAAAGTCGTAAGGTGGACACAGAGGGCCTGCTTGGTACCCTGGTTTCTGGCACATTGCCAGAAGAGACAAAGAAGAGTAAAGGAGATGGGCTGCTTCAGCTTTGGCCTCTCGGAGGCAGTACAGCAAGAAGGAAAGAAGATGAGAGAGTCACACATCAAGGCAGGCAGAAATCACAGCAGAATCTTCTCCACCCACATGGAGCACTGGCCAGATGATAGAACTAGTAAAGGCAGCATGCAGGTCAGACAAACGACTATCGGCAGCAGCCTTTGCTAGTACTGGCCACCCACAAATCTACACAAGAGCTTTAATAGGGGCCAGCAACACGATATATTAGTTGGCACAGGAGCTTCAGCATCCAGAAGTGACCTACCCTTGTTCGTGTCAAGATACTACAAGTGTAGAGGGAGGAGGGGACAATGAGGGCAGATAAAAAGTGAACCTCAGGTATCTGGGTTTGAGGGAGTGTGCTTCCCAATGGATTTCTGGATATGTTCCAACAATGAGGGCACAGTCCTGGGATGGATGCACTTAGTAAGACCGGGGCTGTCATAGACTCAGAGAAGCCAAATAGTCCACGGGTCAGGATCGGCAAACAAGTACCTTCACAGAGTCAACAACATGGCCATAGCTTCAACCAGCAGCAACTGGAGCTAGGATGGTGTATACACTGTAGATTATGTCAAGAGATCCCGGATGCACGGGGTTAACATGAACAGGATGGTGAACCAGTCAGGAAAGTCCAAACAGAAGAACCATACAAACCCATGTAGACGTACCCCCCAGACACAAGTGGAAGCAAAGGTCTAGACTAAAAGATGGCTCTAGACAGATAGGTTATTCTAAATTAGGCTACTGGAATTTTCACTTCTCCAAGAACAATAATTTTCACCATTCTTTGTTTCAAAGCCTTAAAGTCTAAAAGGTTATGTAAGGGGGCCGTGAATGTGTTTTAAGATATGTTGTTGAATGCTTACCCTTTGAGAATAATTGGTGAGCAGTGTTACTCAAATTAGGAATTTGAAATTTGTTCTTGGAGTGAGATTAGAACACTTGGGGAGTGAACGGGAACATTGCTTTTCTTAGTAATAATGTTCCAAAAGATTAAAGAAACAATATTGGGCATTGTCAAAGCACAGATTGAATTTTAGTTCTTTTGTTAAATTCGTTGTCATGTAGTCCAGCCGGTGGTGTAGTGGCATCAGCACTGGAGTTCAAGGCAGATGGTCCTGAGTTCGAATCCGGCCGGGTCCCAGCCTGGGCAGCAGTAGTATCTGCGTGGAAGAAAGGCTGGAAATCTACTTCCGTATCTTGTTGTAAGGACTAAACTATCGCCATGAGTCAACTCACAGAGTGTGTCTCATAAAATGCAAATGAGTGGCCAGGATTCAAGTCACGTACGACCTCCGAGAATGCAAATGTAGTCCACATGTGTCTGGCTAAGAGTTCAGCTAAGATCAGAGACAGAATCTGAATCAGGTTTAATATCTCTGACATGTGTCATGTAAAGTGTTGATTTGCAGCAGCAGCACATTGCAATACATAATAATAAAACTATAAATCAGAATACGAAGTATACAGAAACAGCAATCCATTGCTGACCATAGTGGACAGAGTGAGAAGACAGTCCAAGTGAACCAGCCTACTCGCAGTCTCATTGCAGAGAATTACTGGAAAAGCAGACGGGAAGGGATCCGAGTTGTGGCAAAGGAACCAAGTTCCACAAGCTTGGAAGCCAGGTAGACAAGCCGAGAGAGGAGAACTGAGCACAGAATGTCAGAAGGCAGTCCCTTCAGCCTGGATGGGATTGAGCACAAAATGAACTGGGTCCTTTTAGTGATGGGGTCAGCTAGTAAATGGACATGCCAGGAAGGGTGTGGGGTAAGGTCCCTACTGCCATTTGAACACAGACGGCCTCAAACTCTCTTGTACATGATCAAAGCAACCTGCCAACAGTCTCTGCAAGCAAACAGTACTATCTACATAGTACTGGCTGCTGGTCTGCAGCAGGGGGCCGGCTGTCAAAAAAAAAAGTTTGCAGAGTCAAGTGACCTGATGTTCTTGAACATCAGACAATGAGGGGATGGGGTGTTATGTTAACCGGCACCTATAGACACCAGGCAACAATGGGGTAAGTTATTTTGCACCCTTCTTCCAGGGATCGAGGAGGCCTAGCAGATCAGACTAAATTTTATCACTTCTGAAACATGGTCACAGCTTGCTGGCATGGGATCTTTGCGTATTCAGAGTCCGCGCTCACAATGCTTTAACGCCTTCAGAAGCTTTTGAAACATCTGGGTGGATTAATGTGTCCCATCAAAGGTGTTTCAAACTCCGGAGGTTTCTTATCAATTACACCATGCTTCCGATGTAAATATGTACTTCAAAGGAACCATTTGTCAGTCGCAAAATATTGACGTAAAACAGTAGCGCCGCAGCCCCCGTTGCTGTGGAAGGAGCAATATCTGTCTCTCCCTCGTCAGTGACAGGGAGAGCCTGCGGGAAGTCGAAAACGTTGGAGTGAAGAGTTAGCTTTTTGAGGCACTGTTGCCCATGGTCTCTCTTTGGGGGCTTTGCTGTTGCTGCTGCAAGGGAGGAGGCAGGGGGCTTTGGGGCACTGACGTCATTTTTCGGTAATCTACTGTTTGGCTTTTCTTCTGTTTCAAGGATGTCTGTGGAGAGTAAGAATTTCAGCTTGTAGATTGTATACATTCTCTGATATTAAATGGAACCACCGAACTATTGCATTGAATCACCTAATGTCACAATTGTCCTCAAGAGGATAAATCTTGATGACCTTTGAGTTTGGATGTCTCTACCAAGGGGGTTTTCAAGAGGATGTCTGTTGTGATGAACAACGGCTTTCCTATCCACCTCCCTCTTCAGTTTCTCCAATGACTTAGTCAAAGACATAGCATCACTATTTCTCTTCTTGATTGAATACTGGAATAACATTAGCTACATGCCAGTCTTCTAGGACCTTGCCTGTGGTTAGAGATGACACAATATCAAAGCGTCAACAATCTCATCTCTTGCCCTTTTCAATTACCTGGGGTACCCCTCTGGGGAATTATCCATCTTAATTTTCTCATTACCACCTTTGCTACCTCTTTATCTCGAAATGCTCTCGGAAATTAGCAAGCTCCACACTAACCCCTCCACACTCCACATCTTTCTTCCCGGTAAATGCTGATGAAAAGTATTAATTTGGGACCTCACCCATGTCCTCATTCTCCAAGCACATGTTCCCTCTTTATCCTTGAGTGGTCCTACCAGCTCCCTAGTTATCCTCCTTTTGATGTATGTATAGAATGCCTTGGGACTCTCTCTAATCCTACTTCAAAGTCAAAGTAAATTTGTTTTAAGACTACATATTCTTTATGTCACATATATCGATTCATATACTGATCACCTTATTCTGATTGAGATTCACTTTCATGCCGGCATTTACAGTAAAATAAAGAAATATAATAATTTATGAAAAAAAACAAACGAAGACTGACAAAAACGTGGAAAAAATGACAAATCATGTAGAGAACATTTATACTACTGAGAAACATGTGATGCAGAGTCCTTGAAAGTGAGTCTATAGGTGGTGGAGTGAGTTCAGCATGGAGGTGAGGTGTTATCCACAGTGGTTCACAAGCCTGATGGTTGAAGGGTAATGACCATTGCTGAGCCTGGTGGTGTGGGACGTAAGGCCCTCTGAACCCCGTACCTCCTGCCTGATGGTGGCAGCATAAAGAGAGCATGACGGCAGTCTGTAATGATGGAAGCTGCTTTCGCTTGCCAAGGACTTTTCCTAGGCCCTCCCGGCTTTCCTAATTTCCTCCTTGAGTTCTTTACTGGCCCCTCAATACCCTCAAAGGCTCGGCTTGATCAAAGCTTACATACGTTCCCTTTCACTTTTTGATGCAATTCACTGCCTTTCTCAACATCCAAGGTTTCCCTACCTTACCATTCTTGTCCTTCCTTCTGACTGGAGTACACCGTGCGCTTGGTGCATGTCAAACGTGGACCTGCCAAAAAACAATTCTCCATAGTTCATATCTAATACTCTTGCCAGAAGGTCCCAGTCTATATTAGGGAAGTTGAAGTCACCCACTACAACATACCTTCTCTAATCTTCCTGTATATTTATCCATCAGTGTCCAGCTGGCCACTGAGGGGTGGTCTGTGTATAATCCAGTCACAGTGATTGCAACTTTCTTGATTCTATCCATATAGACATGATAGACAAGCCCTACATGTGTCCCCTCTGTGATGCTCTCCCTGATTAATAACACAACGCCACACTCCCCCACAACATTTTTACCCCTTCTCTATCATTCCGAAAACATTCAAAACCCTAGACATAGAGCATCCTTTCCAGTTCCCCTCTCAACCAAGTATCTGTAATGGCCACAGTATCAAAGTTACATGTTTGACTTTGGCTTATAATGGCCACTGTGGCAGAAGCTCCCTATGACCCTATCTACCTGTGACACCAATTTTAAGGAATTATAGATTGTATTCCAAGATCCCTCTGTTCTACTGCGCTCCTCAGTGCCCCCCAATTCAATGTGGAAGTCCTACCCTGGTTTGTCCTCCCAACGTGCAACACCTCACACTTGTCCGCATTCAATTCCACCTGCCACTTTCCAGCCTGTTCTTCCAGCTGTTCCAGATCCGTCCTTTTTTGCCAACCCAATCTTGATGTCATCCGCAAATTTACCGATCCAGTTTACCAGATTACCAGCCAGGTCGTTGATATCACAGAGACAACAACTGACCCAGTGCCGATTCCTGGGACACGCCTCTAAGTTATAGGCCCCCCAAGGTCAAGTTCAACAGTACACAAGCATACAGCTAATCGGAACAATGTTCCTCGGGCACCACAAGGTGCAAAACACAGTACATATGTCACATATGCCATATAAAAAGCTGGGAGATCATAGGTCAAAAAGGTAAAGGGCTGGAGAGGAAGGAATCTGCTAGAAGGGGAGAGTGGATGATGGGAGAAAGGGAAGGTGGAGGGGCAGCAGGGGAAGGTGATAGGTTGCCAAGAGGAAGAGATCAGAGTGAGAAACTGGTTGGCCACCATAAAATCCTGCTTCTTGTGGACGGAACAGAGGTCCTCAACAAAGAAGTCCCCCAATCTAAGATGGGTCTCACCAATGTAGAGGAGGCTGCATCGGGAGCACCGGATATAATGGGCAACTCCAACAGAGTCACAGGTGAAGTGTTGTCTCACTTGGAAGGGCTATTTTAGATGAGGGGGGATAAATAGAAGACGTTGCACTTAAAAGGTCCTCTAGGGAAGGGGTTCCCAACCACTTTTATGCCATGGACCGCCGCCATTAACCGAGGGGATTTGTGAGCCCCAAGTTGGGAAGCTCTGCTCTATGGGTAGTGATCGCAATAGTATAGAATTCCAAATGCAGCCTGCAGGTAACACCATAACCCATGGCTTGAATTTAAATAAAGAGAATTGTAAAGGTTGGAGGGAGGAGTTGTCCAGGGCTGGTAGATCAGTGGCAGCTACTCAGATAGCTGGTGTTCAATGTTCAGCAAGGGTTTACCCCATTTATTCAAAACAAGGGGAAAGACAGAGGGTGGAAGGAGGGGGGAATGAACAGGCCAGATATTATTAGCAAGATGCTCAAGTCATTAAACAATAGCTAATCATTTAGGAAAGCCGTACATACTTAAACCTGGTCAATGTTGTTTTATGAAAGGTAAATCACCAGGCTAATTCTTGGGGTGAGAAGGCTGTCTAAATGAGAGGCACTAAACAGTTTGTGCCCATATTCTTTGGAATTTGGAAGAACGAGGAGTGTGCTAATTCAAGTATGTGAGGTTAAAAAGAGTAGGCAATGGGATGTTCACACTAGTGAGAAATTATCAAACAAGATGAGAGGCCAGTCATTGAAAACTGCGGTACACAGAAACTTCTCCTTTCCTGACCTCAGAATCATTCCACCCGCAGCTTTTGAATTTTGCTATCTATCAGAGTTTGCAGCTGATCACTGCATCAGGAAGTCATTGAAATCCTCTGACCCAAAAGACCAGACCTTATCCACTTTTCCATGAGCCCGCCTCAGCAGGCTGACCCGCAAGGGGCACTTCCTGCTGTCGCACGCTTCCACAAAGTGCAGCTGGTCCTTGGAGTGACCTTGCTGGCAGCTTCTGACAGGAATATTTGCATCCCCATTGAACCCAAACCTTCTCAGTGGGTGGCGTGATCCATGCCGTCTTCTCACTGCTGCCTTCGAGCAGGAGGAAGAGGATGTAGGAGCCTTTGGTCCCACACCAGCCAGGTTCAGGTGCAGTTCTCCCCTTTCAACCATCAAGCTCCTGAACTAGTATAGATAAGCTCACTCACCTCAACTCTGAACTGATTCCATAAGCTGTGAATTCACTTTCAACGCTCTACAATTCATGTTCTCAATATTACTTACTTACTTAATCATTTTTTTATTTGCACAGTTTGCCTTCTTTTGCACATTGTTTGTCAGTCTTTCTTTCTGTTTAGTTTTTCATTGATTCTATTGTTATAGAGTCACGGAAAAGTACAACACAGAGACAGGCCCTTTGGCCCATCTAGTCTGTGCGGAATCACTTAAGTTGCCTACTCCCATCAATGTGCACCTGGACCATAGCTCTCCATATCCCTACTATTCAGCTACCTATCCAAACTTCACTTAAATGTCGTAACCGAGCTCACGTGTACCACCTGCGCTGGCAGCTCGTTCCACACCCTCATGGCCCTCTGAGTGAAGAAGGTTCCCCTCATGCTCTCCTTAAAATTCTCACCTTTAACGCATGACCCCTAGTTATAGTCCCACCCAACCTCCGTGAAGAGAGGCTGCTTGCATTTACCCTATCAATACCCCTCATTATGTTCTTTGTTCTATTGTGAATGCCTGCAAGAAAATGAATCTCAAGGTAGTGAATGATGACGTATACATATTTTGATAACACGTTTACTTTTAACTTGGATAGACCCTGCAAACCCTTTTTAACCTCGGGAATGTTTGGAGCAGATATGGGAAGAAACACCATTTGCCAGTAGCTGGGAGAGTGTTGGTGGATTTGTGCACGTCTATAAGGCTGGCTGACGAACGTTCAGCTGCATGTCTAAATGCTGGCAGTTATGAGAAATTTGTTGAGAAAAGTACTCCTTAGTAATGTAGACAGTCTCTGAAACAGCGAACATCATGATGTTACATGAAGGAGTATGATATCACCGTCACGTTTTGCAATTTTAAAAGCTCTAGAATCATATAGCATAACCTTCAGGCTCTTAAATCAAAGGGGATAACTTCACTTGCCCCATCACTAAAATGTTCCTGCAACCTCTGGACTCACCTTCATCTTATATCCTTGATATATATTACTTATTTATTAAAATCAGAATCAGGTTTAATATCACTGGCATATGTTGTGGAATTTCTTAACTTTGTGGCAGCAATACAATGCAATACATGGTTTAGAAAAATAACTGAATTACACTAAGTATACATGTATATTAAATAGTGAAGTTAAAATAAGTAGTGCAAAAGAAAAGGAATAAATTTTTAAAAAGTAGCGAGGCAGTGTTCATGGGTTCAATGTCCATTTAGGAATCGGATGGCAGAGGGGAAGGAGCTGTTCCCTGAATTGCTGAGTGTGTGCCTTCAGGTTTCCGTACCTCCTTCCTGACAGTAACAATGAGAAGGGGGCATCTCCTGGGTGGTGGAGGTCCTTAATGATGGGCACTGCCTTTCTGAGGCACCGCTCCTTGAAGATGTGTTGGATACTACAGATGCTAGTACCCATGATGGAGCTGACTAATTTTCGATCCTGTGCCGTTGCCCCCCGCCCCCACCATACCAGACAGGATGCAGCCAGTCAGAATGCTCTCCATGGTACATCTATAGAAGTTCTGAGTGTTTTAGGTGATAAACCAAATCTCCTCCATCTCCTAATGGCATATAGCCACTGTCTTGCCTCCTTTATAGCTGCAACCAGGTTTCTTTTTGTATTTGTAACAGGTTTGTTGCGTGGTCTTCCATTCATCCTGTTATGGTTATTATTCTGTTATGGACTTATTGATGTAAGAAAATGAATCTCAGGGTCGTATCTGGTGACAGACATGCACCTTGATAATAAATTTACTTTGTACTTTAGATTTAACGACAGAGGAACAGAGCAGAGAATTTTCTATGCCAACATGTTTTCTTCTTGAGTCCATCACTAATCCGTTATTATTTTAAAATAGCAATTAAATCAAATTTTTAAGGTATTAATTTAGTCATGATCCATTTTTAATCATTTTACGGTGATGTTATGGTGTGAAAAATGAAAATGTAATACTCCGTTACATTGTAATGTTGCAAAATTAACTATGAACAGCAAAAATGATAAATGTATTTTTGACATATTTCAGTTTATTCAACAGTTCATTTTTTTAAACCATAATTTATTTTGACATTTGCTTTTAAAATTGCAGCTGAACTAAGATATGAAATTGCTCCTGAAGACTATAAAAGTCTGATGTACAAGTTTGCCAGAGAAAGGGTTTAACAGGTATGCATGCATATAAATTGTTGTTTGTAATCAACTTATTAGGTGAATTAATGAAATGAGAATTGTTTTATTCACCGCATGCCCATGGCTCCTTGCCCTTCGCCTTCAGATTTCTGAACAGACCATGAATCTTTATGACCACTACCTTGTTATTCCACTTTTATGCACTATTTATTTATTTTGGTAATTTATGATAAATTCATGCCTTTGCACTGTACTGCCGGCACGACGTAATCTTATGTAATTCAGGTCAGTCATTGTGTTCAAACTTTATCCTGATTCTGAAGAAATTTGTGTTCCGTCACAGTTACGCAACTTTTACAATGTTTGGAACAACTGCAGAAAGCACCAAGCTCTTTAGCCAGACGAAAAGTTAACAGCGAACAATTGAGCAGCGGGTGATGATCCCTGTGCATCTTTTACCAGCAGCGGGTACTTCCTGCTGCTTAACACATGCGTGGCCACAGGAGGGCGCCATTTGCAGTACTGAGCTCCAGAACAGCGGTGCTCGGGTCAAGCCAGAAAGCCGACTGGTCTTATGATCCATCTATCCAGCAAGCGCTCGTGTTGCTCATTTGGGGGTTTAACAGCCAAAAAAAAAATAACAGCCTGAGTTTTGTGACTGCAGTACTCTGTTAATAGAAGAACTAAAAGTTCACAGATAATATTAAATTTTCCTTTCAAAGAAGGTGTCTGGTAAAGAGCACTCACTTCAAATTGCCACTATGGTAGGCATATTAAGTTAACACATCAATAACAAGTGATAATAATACTAAAGGGATCTCACTACGCCCACTGGCTTTTACTGGTGCTGTTACTGTCAGTAAAGTCTAATTCCGGGATGGCCGTTTCTATTAGTGTGGAATATTTTGTTAGGGGATCATTGGGCCAAAATCAACGTCTGGATTGGGGACTGAATGAAAGCATCAGTGTCACAGAAGAAAGAAACGGGCCTCGAGGCCCAGTACGTCCATGCAGCCTGCTGTCTGCATCCATGCTAATTCCATTCCTACATATTACATTCATAGACTTACATACAGTGACAATCTAAGTAATGGCACTGGCTTCACCTCCAAATATTTACAGAATTGTGAAGACGCCCAGTGCAGAAACAGATTCTGAGGTCCCTGGGGTACAATGGACCGAATACTGCTCAGCTTTCATCCATCCCTATTGAACAACCATTCTAATCCTTTTTCCCTGAAGTGTTTGCCTAGATTCTACTTTAGTACATGTACGGTGTTGCCACTTACATTCTAAACACTCCCTGGGCAAAGAAGCTTGTGCAGCCTTTGCAAGTAGATTTGCTAAGCACAGCAGGATCTTATAGCGCGAAATTAGTGACTGAATGTGGGAAAACCATCTTGTCTATGGATATTTTATCAGAACTTTTCATAACTTCAACTTCCTTGCATAAGCTCATAAGACACTGGAGCAGAATTGGGCCATTCGGCCCATCGAGTCTGCTCCGACATCTCATGACCAATCCATTTCCCTCTCAACCCCATTCTCACCCTGACTTATGAAAAATCTATCAAACTCTGCTTTAAATATACTCAAAGACCTGGCTTGTCAATAGGTACATTTATAATGTCAGAGAAATGTACGCAATATACCTTCTGAAGTACTTTTTCTTCACAAACATCCACAAAAACAGAGGAGTCCCCCAAAGAATGAATGTTAGAACCCCAAAGAACCCCCCAGCTCCCCCCTCCCATGCATCAGCAACAGCATAGCAATGAACCTCTTACCCCACCAGCAAAAAGGCATCGGCGACCCCCACCCCCACTCAAGCGTGCAGCAAAGCATCAGTAAAGACACAGACATAGTACTCCAAAGACTACTCGTTCATCCGGCATCCGGCAAGCTCTCTCTCCCCCCAATAAGTGAAAAAGAGGTGACCCTGTTTCACAGCGAGAGGGGAGACTTAACTAACCAACTCGCTGATTTATGGTGTTAAAAGTCCGTTGCGTTGCTTTTTCCGAGATCTGTGGCCAAAGAACTCGGGTCCCCCGGTAAGCAGCCAGCTCGCTGCTTTCGATTTTCCGTGTACTCCCACAACACATCACAAGTCTTTGTCATGGATGTACCGACTACTGGGCAGTTATGATTTTTGTTAATGGTTTTGCATCAAACTCGTGTTTGCTTAGGAGGTACCAGCCTCAATGATGTAGTACCAGACTCTGGCCACTAGGTGCTGCTGCACAGCAAGTTTCCGAAGTTTCCATCGTAAACTGAAATTTTGATAATTCCACTATCAGAAATTGGCATTTCCCTGATTAAATATTAGTGTTTTAAACAGCAAGTTAAACCTGCCTCCCATATAACCCCCCCACCTTAAATTCCTCCATATACCTGTCCAGTAGTCTCTTAAATTTCACTAGTGTATCTGCCTCCACCACTGACTCAGGCACCAACCACTCTCTGAGTAAAAAAAACCTTCCTCTAATATCCCCCTTGAACTTCCCACCCCTTACCTTAAAGCCATGTCCTCTTGTATTGAGCAGTGGTGCCCTGGGGAAGAGGCACTGGCTGTCCATTCTATCTATTCCTCTTAATATCTTGTATACCTCTATCATGTCTCCTCTTATCCTCCTTCTCTCCAAAGAGTAAAGCCCTAGCTCCCTTAATCTCTGATCATAATGCATACTCTCTAAACCAGGCAGCTTCTTGGTAAATCTCCTCTGTACCCTTTCTATTGCTTCCACATCCTTCCTATAGTGAGGTGACCAGAACTGGACACAGTACTCCAAGTGCGGCCTAACCAAAGTTTTATAGAGTTGCATCATTACCCTGCAACTCTTAAACGCTATCCCTCGACTTATGAAATATAACACACCATAAGCTTTCTTAACTACCCTATCTACCTGTGAGGCAACTTTCAGGGATCTGTGGACATGTACCCCCAGATCCCTCTGCTCCTCCACACTACCAAGTATCCTGCCATTTACTTTGTACTCTGCCTTGGAGTTTGTCATTCCAAAGTGTACCATCTCACACTTCTCTCACAAAAAAAAGTGGACACAGCCCAATCCAACAAGGTAAATCCCTGCCCACTACTGAGCACATCTACACATAGCATTGTCGCAGGAGAGCAGCATCCATCAGCAGGGACCTCCACCACCCTGGCCATGCTCTCTTCTCGCTGCTGCCATCAAGAAGAAGCTACAGGAGCCTGAGGACTCACACCAGCAGGTTCAGGAACAGTTACTACCCCTCAACCGTCAGGTTCTTGAACCAAAGGGGATAACTTCACTCAACTGCATTAAAGTCTTCCCACAATCTATGGACTTACTTCATCTCATGTTCTTGATAATTACTGTTTATTTATTTATTATTATTATTATTTATTCATTGATTCTATTATGGTCATTATTTTATTATGGGTTTTTTTGAGTATTCCCTCAAGACAATGAATCTCTTTGTTGTACTTTGATAATAAATTTACTTTGAACTTTAAAGTATTCAACAGGTCAGGCAAAGAAAAAAAAAATTAAGATATTAAAAGCTTGCATCAGTCTGGGTTAGTCACTCAGTCATTCCCTGCTCTTCAGTTAAGAAACTCTGTACATCAGGGTACCATTGGCTGTTTGATAGAGCAGAATATCAGAACATTATTTGGTACGAGTCTTCAGTATCAAGATTCTTTTGGGTTTTATCCTAAAGTGGAATATGTCTTTAGCTGCAACAGTAAATGCAAACCTGAAGATCATAAACTATAGCAAAATTACGATTGTTTTAGAGGACAGGCAGTACAACAAAAACAACTTCTACAATTCTCCCACAAGCAAGTGAAAATCTGCAGATGCTGGAGATCCGAGCAACAGACAAAATGCTGGAGGAACTCAGCAGGCCGGGCAGCATCTATGGAAAAGAGTACAGTCGACGTTTCGGACCGAGACCCTTCAGCAGGACTGGAGAAAAGGATGAGGGGTCAGAGTTAGAAGGTGGTGGGAGGGGAGGAAGGACCAAAAGGGGTTAGATGAAAGTGGGGGGGGGGGAGAGGTGAGGTGAAGTAAAGAGCTGGGGAGTTGATTAGTGAAAGAGATACAATTTGGAATGGGAATGGAAGTGGAATTAAAATGGGTGAACACTGGGAGATCCTGCTTTTTTTCTGGCAGACTAGTAGGTTCTCAGTGAAGCGGTCTCCTAATCTGCTTCGGGTCTCCCCTGTATACAGGAGGCCACACCTGGAGCACCTGTTACAGTAGACGACCCCAAGAGACTCACAGGTGAAGTGTCGCCTCACCTGGAAGGACTGTTTGGGGTAGGCCCCTTTTTAATTCTACTTCCTTTTCCCATTCTGACACGTCTTCTACTGTCGCGATGACGCCACCCTCAGGTTGGAGGAACAACACCTTAATTTCCATCAGGTTGAATTCTGGTAATGCCCACCCCCCCCCCCCACTTCACCACTCCCCATTCCCATTTCCCCTCTCTCACCTTATCTCCTTACCTGCCCACCACCACCCTCTGGTGCTCCTCCCCTTTCCCTTTCTTCCATGGTCCTCTCCTATCAGATTTCCCCTTCTCCAGCCCTGTATCTCTTTCATAATGAACTTCCCAGCTCTTCATGTCACCCCACCTCCCTGGTTTGACCTATCACCTTGTGGCTGTTCTTCCCCTCCCCCCACTTTCTTCCTCTGGCCCTTCATCCCTTTTTCTTGTTCTGATGAAGGGGCTCGGCCCGAAACGTCGACGGTACTCTTTTCCATAGATGCTGCCTGGCCTGCTGAGTTCCTGCAGCACTTTGTGTGTGTTGTCTACAATTATTTCAATGCCTGAAGGAATTATACGAGTCTAGGGAACTGGTTCAGGGGAAACGGGGTTTCCATGTGTTTGAATAGCATTATCTGTTTTTATGACTGCTGTTGTAGAGTCATAGAATCATAAAGACTAGAGAATGGAATCAAAATGCCCATCTAATCTCATCCCGGTGCCTGTATTTCACCCATATCTTTAACTCTTTCCTATTCCTGTATTTGTCTAAGTACTTCTGGAAGACTGTTGCTGTTAAAAGTTATTGTGACGAGGGTTAAGATAAGAGGAGTGCTCGATGGCTCTGGGCCCGTACTCAGGGGAGTTTAGAAGAATGAGGGGGGAAGATTTCATTGAAACCTATTGGATATTGAAAGGCTTGGATAGAGTGGATGCGCAGAGGATTTTTCCTACAGTGGGGGAGTCTAGGACCAGAGGGCACAGTCTCAGAATAGAGCGACGTCCATTTAGAACAGAGATGAGGAGGAATTTCTCTTGCCAGAGAGTGGTGAGTCTGTGGTAAATCATTGCCACAAACGGCTGTGGTAGCTAAGTCGTTGAGCGTTTTTAAAGCAGAGGTTGAAGGTTCTTGATTAGTCAGGGCATCAAAGGTTTCGAGAAGAAGGCAGAAGATAGGAGTTGAAAGGGATAATAAATCATAAATGATAAAATGGCAGAGCAGGCTCAATGGGCCAAGTGGTCTAATTCTGTTCCTATGTCTTATGGTCATGTTTATCATAATGATCTATGAATTACTATAACTACAGGTCCCCCCCCCCAATTCGAAGGTACAGCGTTCCTATGAAACGGTCCGTAAGCCGGAATGTCGTAAAGTGAAGCAGCAATTACCATTTATTTATATGGGAAAAATTCGTGAGCATTCGCAGACCCAAAAAATAACCTACCAAATCATGCCAAATAACACATGAAACCTAAAATAACAGTAACATATATAAAAACAGGAATGATCTGATAAATACACAGCCTATATAATGTAGGAATACTTTTCTACAATTATTGCAGCACTGTCCACTGTAGCGAAAATCTCACGCAAGCACTCCCGGCAGAAACACATGGCGCAAGAGCTCCCGGCAGAAACACACGGCACAAGCACTCCCGGCAGAAACACTCTTTCCAGCAACCTTTAAGTTATGAAGCTACCAAATAACACATAAAAATACACAGCCTATATAAAGTAGAAATAATGTACGCCCAGTGTAGTTTCACGTACCGGAATCGGGAAGACAGCGAGCACACTGATGACGGTGTGTTTGGCTGAGTCGTCGGAGGTTGGGGTGGTGGGACACTGGGGTGTCATCCCATCGTTGTCTGTTTGCATCAGGGCAGACAGGTCACCTTCTTCTATGTCTGCCTGCCTCAATGTTGAAGGTCGAGTTTCACTGTCTGCTGAGGCTGATGTGGAAGGCTTGAAAAACGACAGTATGCTTGACTGCTTAGCCTCGTGCATTTTTCTATCATACAGTTCTTTGTAAGCACTCAAACCATCCTGCAAATATGCCCTAAACCTACGTATCCTTTCAAAATTAAAGTCATACTTTTCGGCAATCATTGCAGCGTTGTCAATCGCAGCGAAAATCTCACGCAATTGCTTCACGTTCAGTTCCTGAACGACTTCACTTTCGGGCCGTTCGCTACTGCGATCAGTTTCAATTGTTATCCTTTCCTCTTCATCAGCTCCTCATCTCTCAGTTCTTGGTCATGGGATGCCAAAACCTCTTCAACATCATCGTCGTCAATTTCCACAAGCCAAACTAACTTTGTCTTTACTTCATTCACCACAATCAAAACGGTTAATTATGTCTAGCTTTACGCTAAGTGTAACACCCTTACGCGCTCTTTTAGATTTTTCCGATACCTTAGAACTCATCTTGCTAACGGATGCACAAAATAAATCGACATAAAGCACAGATGCTCACAGGCAGGTGTTTAAGCAATGCCGGCTAGAATGCAGTTCTTGGCTGCTCTTTTTTCATAACGGTGAGAACAACTTCTGTCAGCGAAAACAGGTAACTAATGTAGGTCTTTCGTAACAGCAAGTGGACGTAAAGCGAACGTTCGAAAAACGGGGAACACCTGTACCTCTTATATGGGCAGTAACCAACTTACTTTAAATTGCTTGTTAGCCTGGTAACATCAAAGCATCCAGGGATTCAGCACAATGTATCGCGGAACTCTCACGCGAAAGGTCCTGCAACATCTAAGGAGGCGAACATTTAACACTGCGGGGCCAAGGTTCTTCATCAGGCCTCCATCCCAGCATCTGTAACGCCTCTTGTGTTTGTCAACTGCATCGCACTTTGAGAACTCTGACAGTTGGCATTTCTACCCTTTCCCGTGATTTTTCCAGCATGGAACTTCCCGTTCAGAAACAAAAGAACTTCCCATTCCCGTCCATGAAATTGAAACTCAGCAGTGGAATTTGATTTATCTTTTAAATTTATGCATCAAAAAAATATTATTCACAAAGTGCATATTTTGGCAGATCAGATATCAACAGGGAAGAATTCACCGGTTTCCCACTGTACTTCCTTTTCCTAGCGATCAGTCATTCACACTATTACGAAACCTCCCAAACAACTTACGTGATTGTGAACAGAGGCGAAGAAATTTGACTTGTACTAAACCTGATGCAGTGACGTCTTCACGTACTGGTGCTGAAGTTTAAACCAAATTGAGCTTTGGGCCTCACATGTAAAATCCACCAGCAAATTGGCAGGGGGAGCAGTACTGTCAGGTGACATGTGGGGTGGGGTAACAACCAACAGCAGTCCTGAATGGATGCCGGAGAGTCACTTCTGCTTCTCAACAATAACTAGAGTTTATACTAGTTTGATTGCACAACAAATGAAAATGATTGTATTATATGCCTTCACATTTTGTTGAATAAGTATATTTTTGAAATTAAATTAAAAAAACACCGGATCAGATCAGGAGATTAAATAAATGCAGTTCAGTTCAAGTAGGCAAAGGTATATTAAAGGCATCAGTTCTATCTGTTTTTACCTGATTTGACAAGCTGCTGATTCTACAACCAGTTTATGACTTTAATTTTCATGTTTATGGACTGCCATATTTATCTCGGATGATTACTCTGGCTGTTTAAAAGTTGCCCAAGGCATCCCTTTGTCAGTTGTACAGCAGCAGATCAATCTACATTTTGGTGTACAGTGTGCCATGGAACTAAAAACCAACTTAATTTAACACCACCATTCAAAATAAATCACTCTGATTCCCCACAGGAGGAATGTCTGCAGTATATTTGTCTATCTCTTTCTATACTGAATCTTAGAAACATAGAAAACCTACAGCACAATACAGGCCCTTCGGCCCACAAAGCTGTGCCGAACACATCCTTACCTTAGAAATTATCTCGGGTTGCCCATTATGCTCTAGTTTTCTAAGCTTCATGTACCTATCCAGGAGCCTTTTAAAAGACCCTATTGTATCCACCTCCACCACTATCGCCGGCAGCCCATTCCACACACTCACCACTTACCCCTGACATCTCCTCTGTACCTACTTCCCAGCACCTTAAAACTGTGCCCTTTCATGCTAGCCATTTCAGCCCTGGGAAAAGCCTCTGACTATCCACATGATCGATGTTTCTATCAGGTCACCTCTTATCCTCCATCGCTCCAAGGAGAAAAGGCTGATTTCACTCAACCTATTCTCATATGGTATGCTCCCCAATCTTTGTAAATCTCCTCTGCACTCTTTCTATTGCTTCCACATCCTTCCTGTAGTGAGGCGACCAGAAGTGAGCACAGTCCTCCAAGTGGGGTCTGACCAGGGTCCTATATAGCTGCAACATTACCTCTCGGCTCTTAAACTCAATCCTACGATTGATGAAGGTCAATGCACTGTATGCCTTTTTAACCACAGAGTCAACCTGTGTAGCAGCTTTGAGTGTCCTATGGACTCGAACCCCAAGATCCCTCTGATCCTCCACACTGCCAAGAGTCTTAACACTAATACCATTTCCTGTCGTCATATTTGACCTACCAAGATGAACCGCCTCACGCTTATCTGCGTTGAACTCCATCTGCCATTTCGCAGCCCAGTTTTGCATCCTATCAATGTCCTGCTGTAACCTCTGACAGCCCTCCACACTATCCACAACACCTCCCAACCTTTGTGTCATCAGCAAATTTACTAACCCGTCCCTCCACTTCCTCATCCAGGTCATTTATAAAAATCACCAAGAGTAGGGGTCCCAGAACAGATCCCTGAGGCACTCCACTGGTGATCGACCTCCAAGCAGAATATGACCGGTCTACAACCACTCTTTGCATTCTGTAGGCAAGCCAGTTCTGGATCCACAAAGCAATGTCTCCTTGGCTCCTATACCTCCTTACTTTCTCAAGAAGCCCTGCATGGGGTACTTTATCAAATGCCTTGCTGAAATCCATATACACTACATCTACTGCTCTACCTTCATCAATGTGTTTAGTCACATCCTCAAAAAATTCAATCAGGCTCGTAAGGCACAACTTGCCTTTGACAAAGCCATGCTGACTATTCCTAATCATATCATGCCTCTCCAAATGTTCATAAATCCTGCCTCTCAGGATCTTTTCCATCAACTTATCGACCACTAAAGTAAGACTCATTGGTCTATAATTTCCTGGGCTATCTCTATTCCCTTTCTTGAATAGTGGAACAACATCTGCAACCCTCCAATCCTTCAGAACCTCTCCCGTCCTCATTGATGATGCAAAGATCATTGCCAGAGGCTCAGCAATCTCCTCCCTCACCTCCCACAGCTGCCTGGGGTACATTTCATGGGTCCCAGTGACTTATCCAACTTGATGTTTTCCAAAAGCTCCAGCACATCCTCTTCCTTAATCTCTACATGCTCAAGCTTTTCAGTCCGCTGTAAGTCATCCCTACAATCGCCAAGATCCTTTTCTGTAGTGAATACTGAAGCAAAGTATTCATTAAGAACCTTTGCTATCTCCTCCAGTTCCATATACTTTTCCACTGTCACACTTGATTGGTCCTATTTCTCACATCTTATCCTCTTGCACTTCACATACTTGTAGAATACCTTGGGGTTTTCCTTAATTCTGTCCGCCAAGGCCTTCTCATGTCCCTTCTGGCTCTCCTAATTTCTTTCTTAAGCTCCTTCCTGCTAGCCTCATAATCTTCTAGATCTCCATCGTTACCTAGCTTTTTGAACTTTTCATAAGCTCTTCTTTTTTTCTTGACTAGAATTTTTTCTTGACTGTATCCTACCATCCTTTTCCTGTCTCATTGGAACGTTCCTATGCAGAACTCCACGCAAATATCTTCTGAACAACTGTCACGTTTCTTCCGTACATTTCCGAGAACATCTATCTCCAGGTTATGCTTCCAAGTTCCTGCCTGATAGCCTCAGATTTCCCCTAACTCCAATTAAACGCTTTCCTAATCTGTCTGTTCCTATCCCTCTCCAATGCTATGGTAAAGGAGATAGAATTGTGATCACTATCTCCAAAATGCTCTCCCACTGAGAGACCTGACACCAGACCAGGTTCATTTCCAATACCAGATCAAGTACAGCCTCTCCTCTTGTAGGCTTATCTACATATTATGTCAAGAAACTTTCCTGAACACACCTAACAAACTCCACCCCATCTAAACCTCTCACTCTAGGGACATGCCAATCTATATTTGGGAAATTAAATCTCCCACCACAACAACTCTGTCTCCCTATCTGCTCTTCGATGTCCCTGTTACTCTGAAAAAGCTTACTGGAACTCCTTTTTGCAGAGCTCTATGTTGTTCATGTTCATAAGAAATAATGTTTGGTTCCTGGGATTTTTTACATTAGGAATTATTAAACTGAATGTATTTTCTGACTGGATCCTGATTCTGACACTGCACCTGCCTTTAATCTTTTTCCCTTCCCCTTGCACCTGCCCTTGCTCGATATGTTGGCACGTATCTCTTTCTTTGCTTCCATTGGCAGACAGGTTGCATTCCTTTAATTTACTGCACTGCCTATCCCAACCAGCCTGCTCAGAGTATCCCCCGCCTTTGTTTGCCTGCCCTTCTGGCTGGCTGTCAGATCTAGGCACACTGTGTTTCTTGCAGCAGGGGAGAACAGGGTCAGTATTGGGAGGAGGGTTATCCCAGCTCCCGCAGCATGGGTAAAAGGTACCTGTTATACACCGGCCTACTTTGGAAAGCTCCACCCAGCTGTCCTGGCAAGCGGGCAAAAAGATGCACGAAGTGGTCAAGACTACCTGCCCTCTCTAACACCTCATCTTTCTTTTCCTGATGAAGGGTCTCGGTCTGAAAAGTCGACTGTACGCTTTTCCATAGACGCTGCCTGGTCTGCTGGGTTCCTCCAGCATCTTGTGTGTGTTGCTTGGATTTCCAGCACCTGCAGATTTTCTCTTGCTTGTGATTCGACCTCCTACCCTGTCAGCCATGTGCTTCAGAAACCTTCATGTGCTGACAAAGACTAACTGGCTCTTGCCAGCGTAATGTCCACTAAGTAGAAGAGCAATAAAATTTGATGTGACGCACAAGATAAAGATTAATGGTCTCCTGTAACTCTAGCAACCATATAATTTCCACCACACCCCTTATTGATTACATGGCAATCTCCTCACACACACAGTCGCTTCTACCTACAATTTGCTCCACACATCAACTATCTAAATCCAGATGAGAGGTGCATTAAAAGGTAAAAGGTGACTTACTAGAAGGATTACCTCCCAGTGATGAGGTCAGCTGGTACAAAGGGAAGAGTGAGCAGCAGAAGAGCCCGATAACAAGAAAATATGCATTTCTATGATATCGTCTTCTATTCTTTTACAAATTTCATGATTATTTCACAATAACTGGCAGAATTTTTGCATACATCAATATGGCATGTGGATCGGTGAGTAAGGCTTATACATCAATTTGGCATACAGTCTTAACCTCTTCAACCTTTCCTTATAACTCAGGTGGTCCTGTCCCAGCAACATCCTTGTCAATTTTCTCTGCACTCTTTCAACCTTGTTTACATCTTTCCTGTAGGTAGGTGACCAAAAACTGCTCACAATACTCCAAATTAGGCCTCATCAACATCTTATAGAACTTCACCATAAGATTCATCTCTGTACTCAATACATTGATTTATGAAGGCCAGTGTGCCAGAATCTTTCTCTACGACTCCATCAACCGGTGATGTCACTTTCATTATGTACCTGTACTCCCAGATCAGTATGACATGTTCATCAATATGGAACGTGGGTCAATATGGGATCTGGGTCAATACGGGACGTGGATCAATAAGGGATGTGGATCAATAGGAATGTGGGTCAATACGGGACGTGGATCAATAAGGGACTTGGATCAATATGGAATGTGGATCAATATGGAGCATGGATCAATATGGAACACGGATCAATAAGAATGTGGATCAATATGGAACGTAGATCAATAAGAACATGGGTCAATAAGGGACGTGGATCACTAAGAACATGGGTCAATAAGGGACGTGGATCACTAAGAACATGGGTCAATAAGGGACGTGGATCACTAAGAACATGGGTCAATAAGGGACGTGGATCACTAAGAACGGGTCAATAAGGGACGTGGATCACTAAGAACATGGGTCAATAAGGGACGTGGATCACTAAGAACATGGGTCAATAAGGGACGTGGATCACTAAGAACATGGGTCAATAAGGGACGTGGATCACTAAGAACATGGGTCAATAAGGGACGTGGATCACTAAGAACATGGGTCAATAAGGGACGTGGATCACTAAGAACATGGGTCAATATGGAATGTAGATCACTAAGAACATGGGTCAATAAGGGACGTGGATCACTAAGAACATGGGTCAATAAGGGACGTGGATCACTAAGAACATGGGTCAATAAGGGACGTGGATCACTAAGAACATGGGTCAATAAGGGACGTGGATCACTAAGAACATGGGTCAATAAGGGACGTGGATCACTAAGAACATGGGTCAATAAGGGACGTGGATCACTAAGAACATGGGTCAATATGGAACGTAGATCACTAAGAACATGGGTCAATAAGGGATGTGGATCACTAAGAACATGGGTCAATAAGGGACGTGGATCACTAAGAACATGGGTCAATAAGGGACGTGGATCACTAAGAACATGGGTCAATAAGGGACGTGGATCACTAAGAACATGGGTCAATATGGAACGTAGATCACTAAGAACATGGGTCAATAAGGGACGTGGATCACTAAGAACATGGGTCAATAAGGGACGTGGATCACTAAGAACATGGGTCAATAAGGGATGTGGATCACTAAGAACATGGGTCAATAAGGGACGTGGATCACTAAGAACATGGGTCAATAAGGGATGTGGATCACTAAGAACATGGGTCAATAAGGGATGTGGATCACTAAGAACATGGGTCAATAAGGGACGTGGATCACTAAGAACATTGGTCAATAAGGGACGTGGATCACTAAGAACATGGGTCAATAAGGGACGTGGATCACTAAGAACATGGGTCAATAAGGGACGTGGATCACTAAGAACATGGGTCAATAAGGGATGTGGATCAATAGAGTGTGGATCAATAGGGAGCGTGGATCAATAAGGAACGTGGATCAATATGGAACATAGATCAATATAGAACATGGGTCATTATGGAATGTGGATCACTAAGAACATGGGTCAATAAGGAATGTGGATCAATATGGAACGTAGATCAATATAGAACATGTCAATATGGAACGTGGATCAATAAGAACGTGGATCAATGGAGCGTGGATCAATAAGGAACGTGGATCAATATAGAACATGGGTCAATATGGAACGTGGGTCAATATGGCATGTGTATCAGCTGTAAATTAAATTTTACACTTGTTCAGTGAAGATCCAACTTTTGACACAATCTGAGTGACTCATTTATTCTAGGAAAGATATAAAGCTTCTGCCATGCACAATTTAGTCAGTATATGTTAAAATTGTACTGGGCATCAAATCTTCTTTAACAAGTCAGTGGCTGCTATCATTTGCTTCTTATTGTCTCTTTGTGACTAACATTCTTTCAATAATTGAGACTCTGAGATGTCTGAACCTTGTGAAACCTACCTTTGTGACAAGGATTTGGTGATCGAACTCATATACAATACCATTTTGGTGAGCAGCAATTGAATGCAGACCCTCTGATCAGCAATGTTCTAGTGTAGCAGCACCATATGCCTGCCTGCACTGATATTAAACATAGGCATTTATTAACTTATTTTAAATGGGGTGCTTCCATCTATGCACAGAGTTCAGTACAAATAAATTGCGCTCATTACAGACTTTGGCAATTAGGATTTCTACCTTCACCTATCCAAAAGTTTTAACTTCAGATTTTGATTTGGATCATTTTGGAAGCAAAAACATTACTACAGAATAATGGGGCTTTGAGTAAACAACCTGGTCTTGCTATCAATCATTTAGCAGATATGAACATGCAAGTATGAAAGCAAATAGGATGCAAAAATGTGGCCACCACAGCATCGTCACGATTATTTTTTTTTTAAAATTAAATGAACAGACAAAGATCCATAAAATATTAAGGCAGAGGTTCTGTGATCTGTTCTTGGAAAATGAATTGGAAAATTTGAAATCACAGAATCTTCTTCACAGTTTTGGGATCAAACGCAATTAAAAAAAAAATCAATCTCAAAATATTTTTGGTTAACAAATAATTGCTCTTTTGCACTCTTATGATACAGTCATTAGAAGGTATTCCTTTGGCAAAAATAAAGCAATGGTATAACCCCTCATACTACAATGAAAAACATCTAAATTTCGTACTGTTGTCTATAACGTTTTTAGAAATGAGGTAAAAGTAATAGCCACATGAGTACTTGCACTACCATTCATAATGGCAAAGCTGCAGTCTCGCCTGTAGATACACTTGTGTGTATTTTTTAAGGTGCAACAAAAAAGTGAGGGAAACCTCTTTGGAATGCACACTGACCTTTCGCCGCCATCCATCTGCTGCCGAATTCACTTTGGTTGACATGACTTGATGAAGGGTCCTTTGAGCAGAAGCAAAACTGTGGCAGACCGACTATAATTGGACCATCAGCAACACTTCAATCGACAGAACCGTGCCTCATAAACGTCACAAACCCTACATTATCTCCCAGCTTAACCTCCATCAAGACAAATTTTAAAAATGGAACGTCGTCATCACGAGCAATATTATTTTTCAGACTAAATGAGAGCACGCTCATGTAAATCAAAGTAATGTTTTAAATGGGTGGAAAGTAACAAGGGAAATGGAATTGAATTCACTACGGCATTAAGTGAACTGACACAATCCTGACCTCAGCCTTTTTGCCCTGAGAAAAATAGCCTTAACAAATAAAAGCAGTAACTGGGATTAAACGGGTCAGCTTGTTGGCTGAAGAACTTCAGAAAGCAAAAACTGAGGAAATGATGGGAATTTATGAAAGAGAGTGGAATGCTATATTTTTTTAGTGATGCTGTGACTGTTTACTATGCCTTATGTGAGTATTTGCAGTCAAATCCCACAATATAGTATTGTCAAAGAAAATACTCAGGCTATTGTTTTAGCCCAATATTGGTTGAATATAGGATTTCAGTTTGTAGAAACAAACTATCTCGTTCAATATAAAGTATCATCTTTTTGTATTTTATCACCTTACATCTTCCTTTACTTTTGCAATATTTTGAAAGAAGCACAGTGGACTGAAATAGTATTGTTTTCAGCAAAAGACCACTTTTAAACCAACGCTCATCCGTACGTGGAGCAAGTTACCCCCGATGCTTGCGAATGTTTAAAAGCTCGCTCACAAGTTGGAGGTTATTTATTTCTAATTGGCCTTAAATCCGCAAAAAGCTGGGTTTTTTTTTTGAAGAGTTCAGAAGCAGGTTAAAGGGCCTCAGTACCAGCGTGGCCAACAGACAAATCAATTTAATCAGTCACTCTGGAATGCAGAGTGTTACTGGATTCACTCAACCATTTCACCTCACCAATTGACCATCAACCTGCTGTGAAAGCTCCCACTTCCATACGGTATCATTCACATACCACTGTATACATTTGACTTGTGCTTTAAATTAGCTTTGCTGATATACCTAGTTTCGCTGTCTGGCAATGTTAAACCCATAAATCACCAACAAGGGGAAGTAAGCATCTTCAAGATAAACTTTTCACCAACATTCTGGTCTCTGCATTTTTCACATAATATGCACATTAGGTATAAACTGCAAATAAATCCTTCAGTGCAACTAGTTTCAATGGAGAATTAAGCTTTTGCTCGATTACAACTCGTATCTCGCCTACTCAAGTTTAATGTTCAAACCAGGTTTGTTTACTAAAACTTCTGTCTCTCCAGAGGACGGATTTAACAATGCAAGTAATTGAACAATCCAGAAGAGCGAGTGATTCGCTTTAGACTGAATGTGCCGTTTACTGCATTTCCAATTAATCCTAAATCCCAAATTATCCAGAAAGATTGTCAACAAAATTTCAGAAATAAAAAAACCCTCCTTACTAAGTTAATGTTCATCAGGAGTGATGCTTATCGACAGAAAATGCTAGTGTGACTGCCTTAGGAAGGGATTTATTTTTGTTGTGGGGTTAATTTGCAATGGATGTCAGTGTGTCACTATAAGCCTGCACATCAAATTTTCTGTTTGTGCCAGTTGCTAAAAATGAATGGCTATGGCGCATTCATTGGAAGTCTTAACAGGATATTCAGGGTATTCGGGCTACAGGTTATGCAGGTAATGTTTACATTAAGGAAAACTCTCCTCCAAACACAGATTATTATCAATAATCTGTATTTAGATGGCAGCTTTTACAGTGCAGAACATCTGTCCCAAACCTTTCAAACAAACGTGACACAAAGCCAACCAGGGCAGATTTGAGAATTGATAACCAAAAGCTTAATCAAAGGGGTATGTTGAAAAGAGTGTATGAAAAGGAGAAGGAGCTGTTGAGGGAGGGAATTATTAAGCTTTACAGCCTTATTATCCGAAGACATGGTCATCTATTATGCAGGATGAAATTCAGAGTTTCATTAAAGGCCAGCTTTGAAACAGCGCAAGAAATGTCAAGGGCATGGTAGAATGTGGAAGCAAGGTTAGAAATTTTGGGTGATAGATATCAAATAATTTTTAGCATAGGACAAACTAGAAATCTGATTCCTTTAAATTAAGAGAAGCAGAGAAAATCTGATTTGCTGTTAATGGTTCTTGAATTTACCTCAATAGGTTCAATAGGTACACTTAATGTCAGAGAAGTGTAGACAACATACATCCTGAAAGTCTTTTTCTTCACAAACATCCACAAAAACAGAGGAGTGCCCCAAAGAGCACCTTATATGAAAATAGTTCAAAGAATTATGTGGTGACTAGCTGTAAAACTGCACAGAAAATTATATAAGTACAGTAGTAAAGATCTGAGCTTTGAAATCCAGCTTGTAATTAAAATCCTTTCAGAGTTCTTTCAAATTTTCAGAACTACCTTTTTACAAGTTCACTTTGTGTGACACTGACAAGCTAAGGAATTTAAATCTGGATTGGAACCTTGTTGTGATGGAAGAAGTGGAAAAACCTGAAATCAAGTACCATAATTTATATGTGCTATGACAACACAAAATTTTGCTTCCTAACACACCTCACAGAGATATGAGCATCTTGTAATTAAATGGTTGATTAAATCAATATTTAATATTCATCCATGGACCGAGAATAAATGCATGTCTCACCTCAGCAGCAAGCTTCCATTATTTTTGACACTTCCTCAATTCAGTGCCAGTTCATTGCACCAAACTGAATAAAATATAACTTTAATAAAAAAGTAGGAAGCAACAACTTTGTGAAATGCACTGTTCATCTGCAGGGCTCATGACCACAGCTTCAAATTTTATTCTATGCTCTGGTCTCCATTCATGAGAGGTAACTGAGGAGAAATTCCAAAAATGCTGTGTGCGTCCATCTGGGCTAACTTTCCCAAGATTCAAGATTATTTAATGTCATTTTCCTGTACGGAATTAAGTAATTGCTACTCTGATGCAGCACAAAGAAAAACACAAAAGATAAAGAATAAAATGACAATAATAAAGACACGATAAATATAAATACATAAGATAGCTTATATACATGTAGAATGTATGGCCATAAAGTGCTGCTAGGCTCAGGAGTGTCTGTACATAAGGTGACTGACAGGAAATGATAAAAGTAGTGGTGGTTAGGGGTGTGGAGGGGTGGGTTAGTGGGTGGAGGTGTTGATCAGCCTCACTGCTTGGGGAAGGTAACTGTTCTTGAGTCTGGTGATCCTGGCACGGATGCTATGTAACCCCCTCCTTGATAGAAGTGGGAGGAACAGTCCATGAGCAGGGTGGGCGGGATCCTTTATGATATTGCTGGCGTTTTTCTGCCACCTTTCTGTATATATGTCCTTGACGACAGGTAGGCAAGGTACCAGCGATGCACTGGGTACTTTTGACTACCCATTGTAGAGCCTGCCTATCTTATCTGCTGCAGTGCAGCTTCCGTACCAAGCAGTAATGCAGCTTGTTAGGGTGCTCCCTGTTGCGCATATGGAGGAGGACGTTGAGTACAGATGCGCATTGTCCAGCTGTCATCAGCCTCCTCAGTCAGTAGAGGTTTCCTGATTGTCTAGGATGTGATCTGGGACCGTGAGCGGTTGTGTGAGGTGTGCACTCGCAGGAGTTTGAAACTGCAGTTTCCAACGATGTGCCGCCGATATGAAGAGGGATGTGAGTGATGCAAGTTCTCCTGAAGTCAAGAACCATAAGAACAGAAGATTTAGGAGCAGGAGTCGGCCATTTGGCTCATCGAGCCTGCTCCACCATTCAATAAGGTCAGGGCTGATCTGATCATGGACTCACCTCCACCTACTTGCCTTTTCCCCACAACCCTTAATTCCCCTACTATGTAAAAACCTATCCAACCTTACCTTAAATATATTTACTGAGGTAGCCTCCACTGCTCCTTTGCACAGAGAATTCCACAGACTCACCACTTTCTGGGAAAAGCAGTTCCTCCTCATCTCCATTCGAAATCTACTCCCCCAACCCCCCGAATCTTGAGGCTATATCCCTTAGTTCTAGTCTCACCTACCAGTGGAAACAACTTTCCTGCCTCTATCTTATCTATCCCTTTCATAATTTTATATGTTCCTATGATCTGCTCTTGTTCTTCTGAATTCCAGTGAGTACAGTCCCAAGTGACTTAATCTCTCCTTGTAGTCTAACCCCCTCATCTCTGGAATCAACCTGGTGAACCTCCTCTGCACTGCCTCCAAAGCCAATTTATCCTTCTTCGAGTATAGAGACTAGAACTGCGTGCTGTACTCCGGGTGTGGCCTCACCAGCACCCTGTGCAGTTGCAGCATAACCTCCCTGCTCTTAAATTCAATCTCTCTAGCAATGAAGGCCAACGTTCCATTTGTCTTCTTGATAGCCTGCTGCACCTGCAAACCAACCTTTTGTGATTCATGCACAAGTCCCTCTGCACAGCAATATGCTGCGATTTTTTACCATTTAGATAATAATGACCTCGCATTTACCAATATTGTACTCCATCTACCAGACCCTTGCCCACTCACTTATCTAGAAGCTCTCTGCAGACTCTCCATATCTTCTGCACAATTTGCTTTTCGACTCAATTTAGTGTCACCAGTAAACTTAGATAAACTACACTCGGTCCCCTCTTCCAGATCGTTAATGTAGATCGTGAACAGTTGCGGGCCCAGCACCGACCCCTGTGGCACACCTCTCACCACTGATTGCCAAGCAGAGTAACACCCATGTATTCCAACTCTCTGCTTTCTATTAGTTAACCAATCCTCTATCCATGCTAATACATCATCCCCAACACTGTGCGTCCTTATCTTATGGATGTGGCACCTTATTGAATGCATTCTGGAAATCCAAGAAAATAACATCCATCTGTTCCCCTCTATCCACCGCACTCGTTATATCCTCAAAGAACTCCAGTAAGTTTGTCAAACAGGACCTGCCTTTGCTGAATCCATGCTGTGTCTGCCTGATGGATCCATTTCTTTCCAGATGCCTCACTATTTCTTCTTTAATGTAGCTTCAAGCATTTTCCCAACTACAGATGTTAAACTAACTGGCTTATAGTTACCTGCCCTTTTGCCTACGTCCTTTTTTGAACAGTGCCATGACACTCACTGTCTTCCAATCTGCCGGGACCTGCCCAGAGTCCAGAGAATTTTGGTAAATCATCATCATAGCCTCTACTATAACTTCTGCCATTTCTTTAGGTACCCTGGGATGTAGGATAAAGACCAGGGGATTTACCTATCTTCAGGCGCCCAAGTTTGCTCAGCACTACCTCTTCAGTGATAGCTATTGTATTGAGGTGTTCACCTCCCATCGCATCCATAACATCTCTCTTTGACATGTTAGACGTGTCCTCCACTGTGAAGACCAACACAAAATAGTCATTCAAAGCCTCAGCCATTTCCTGATTACCCTATATCAATTCCCCCTTCTCGTCCTTCAAGGGACCTATATTCACTTTAACCACCCTTTTCCGCTTTATACAATTATAAAAACTTTTGCTATCCAGTTTTATATTTTGTGCTAGCATATTTTCACAATCTATCTTCCCTTTCTTTATTGCTTGCTTAGTGGTTCTTTGTTGCTTTTTAAAGTTTCCCAGTCCTACAGTTCCCTACTACTCTTGGCAAATTTATATGCACAAGCTTTTAGTTTGATGCCTTCTTTTATTTCCTTAGTTAGCCAATGCTGGCTCTCCTCATCCTTACTGTCCTTACTTTTAACTGGAATATACTTCTATTGAATACCGTGAAAAATCCCTTTGAAATTCTTCCACTGTTTCTCAACTGTCTCACCATATAGCCTGTGTTCCCAGTCTACACTAGCCAAATTTCCATAGGGTCCTCTAATCTACCACAGCCTCCAGTGTGTCCAGTTTGACTCCTATAAAAGAGCCAGCCTTTCTAATCAGTTTATTGAGCTTGTTGGCATCACCCGTGTTGATGCCATTGCCCCAGCACACCACCGCATAGAAGATTGTACTGGCAACAACAGACTGGTAGAACATGTGAAGGAGAGGCCTGCATACTCCAAAGGACCTCAGTCTCCTCAGGAAGTAGAGGCAACTCTGGCCAATCTTATAACCAACATTTCAATGACAAACTATCAAAACATCAGTTATAAAACCACAAAATGCTGGCAGAACTCAGCAGGCCAGACGGCATCTATGGGAGGAGGTAGTGACGACATTTTGTGCCGAAACCCTTCATCAGGAGTCATCAGTTATAATTGATAATTGTACCTGGCTTGAAGACCGAGAAGAGTTTATTCGTCATCTACGCCAGGAAAGCACTAGATCCTTTTTCAACATAAAAGCTGTTTGCATTCGATATTAATTTTCTCATCTGTTGTAAAATATGTATAACAATACTTCTGCCAAATATTGAAATAAATATGCAACACCATTTCACTCTCTTCCCCTTCTGCCTCCCCAACGTCAACACAACCACACTTTTCATGTCTCGCAACATGAATCGCATCAGACTAAAGCTAAAAATCTAAAGACCAGCAAGTAGTCATATCAAAGTATTGTCAGAAACAAAAACATAAAAACTATTCACCAATTACATCCCTAAATTTCCTATGGAGAACTAAAACCACAAAACTAAATTGATTCCTATGTGCTTTTTCCTCTCTAAGTGATGTTTGCTTGTAACTTCAATGCTCAACTTGATTACTCAGTCTGTGAAATGAGATCCTGCAAATTATTATGTAATGGCTGAATATTCCTACCAAGATATTGTCATTACAGCTAATGATGTGGTCTAATATCTCAACAACAAAAAACCAGCAATCTTTATTTCCATGCATTTTAAAAATAAAGCAACCACAAGTAACTGGAAGTATAACATTGTAAGAAAAGAGAGAGAGAGAGTTCTATTTGGCAGTATTTTTGAAATTGTTCTAGGGTTCTTAATGCTTCAAGACAGACTTCACCACAGATCAGTACAAAGGTTTTCCCAAGGCGGTTAAAGAGGAGCTCTTGCAACATTCGGCAAAGTGAACAAAGTGAATTCAGCGAATCAAGATGGGGAGAGCAACGCCGGAGTCCAGGGAAGTAGAAGGTAGACACCACGACGAGCAAGTTACAAAATCTGAGAAGTGGGTTGGTGACTCTGAGATCAGTGAACTGAACACAATAAAGGAAATGGGGTGGCACTCACATTACCAATAGCTGGAGACCATACTCGATTAACATTCACCACTGATTCGTGCTTTCTGTTTTCACCTCTTGTTGCAATAATTCTTTATCAAGAGTCATTTATTCAGCTTGACAGCAAGTAAGGGAGATTTTCAACCCAGTCCTGGCCCTGAGGCAACTGATCTTCTCATTGCAAATTGCCTTCATGCAAAGCAACCCCTGAGTACACTAGATTGCTGGACACTGATCAGAAGTGGAGACCATGGCTAATTTTTCACACAGAAGGCAGCAGGAGCCTTACCACTTTCTGAATTCAATTAACAGAGACTCCCAAAACTGGGGTGGTGTGTTGAATTGGGAACGATGCATTCTTGGAAAACAAATTCCCCAACTGAAGGTTGAAACAGCTCCCCCAAATGTAATACTGTAAAATCCTCCGATATACCCATGGGAAACTTACTGGAAGACAGACACTTCTGGCAACTGATTCAAAGGAATGTTTGCATGAATTATGGATTTATGAATTTTAAACAGTTATGGTACAGCAAAGACCACCTGGCCTTTTGTTCTAAGATGGCTGGATCATGATGATGATGAAATATTTGCGAACCTCCCTCAAAGATTCAACCACAGAACCATGAAACCTTCTGGGACAGACATAAAATACAGCAACCAGAGAGAAAGATGATGCCACTTGAAAAGAGTGAAAAAGAAACTGGAAAATTTCCTTCTGAACTCATTGTGCAATCAAATTATCATGCCAGGAATTTCTCACTACTGTGTTTCTCAAGAATTTTGTATAAGCTGCAGTTTTTGGTTACAGCGTCTGGTTGGAATTGCAAGCACCACAGACTGCCACTGACATCTCTACTGACCAGCTGGACAAGTTCCCTTGTGATGGTGGAGTCAATATGCAGAAGTTCTCTTGATTCACACATTCATGTCCCTGCTTTAGTTAATGTACATCCTTTCAAGACGGGATGTCATTGTGTAGGGAATCATGTCAGTAAGTTCACGGAGGACTCGAGCCCATAATTTAGGCTGTCACTTCAGTGCAGTGCTATAGGTATGCTGGCCTTAAAACATGGAGGAGCCATCACAAACTCCCACAGCCCCCCGATAATTCTGCCATTTCAGTCTCTTGAGGCTGACATGCGAGCAGCCTTCAGGAGGGTGAACCTGGATGCGGTCCCTGGCCAAGTACTAAAGACCTGTGCTAACCAACGAGCTGGAGTGTTCACTGAGATCCTTAACTTCTCACTTCGTCTCAGGCACCTACCTGCTTCAAGCAGGCTTCCAATTACATCGATGCCTAAAAATCGTGGCAACCTGCCTCAATGACTATCATCTAGAAGCACTACATCCACTGTGATGAAGTGCTTGGACACGTTGGTGATGAAACATATCAACTCCTGCCCGAGAAATAACTTGGATCCACCCCAATTTGCCTACTGTCACAACAGGTCAACAATATGTGTTATTTTATTGCCTCTTCACTCAGCCCTGGAACATCTGGACATCAAAGGTTCACACACCACGATGCTCTTCATTGGCTAGTTTGGCATCCAATACTATCATTCCCCCAAAAGAAATCAGCAAGCTCCAAGACCTTGACCTCAATATCTCCCTGTGCAATTGGACGCTCAATTTCCTCACTTGCAGCCCCCAGTCAGTTCAGATTGGCAACATCATCTCCTCCATGATCTCCATCAGTACAGGGGCACCACAAGGCTGTGTGCTTAACACCCTGCTCTACTCTCTTTACACTTACAACTGCGTTGCTAAGCACAGCTCCAGTACCCAGTCAAGTTTGTTGACAACACCACTGTTGCAGTCCGAATCAAAGTTAGGAATCAGCGGATAGGAGGGAGATTTAAAATTTGGCTGAGCAGTGTCATAACAACAACACCTCTCACTCGGTGTCAATTTTAATATTGCCAAGGAACTTTAACTTCCTTGATTCTATTATATTGGAGGAGCAGAGCAAAGTGATGATGGCGCTAAATGGCGACTCCTTTGCTTGCATCTTTGGAAACAGCTCTATTTCAATCTTTGATATATATATTTTTTTTCTTTTCAAGATCCTTTCTAAGCCCCTGACCTGGAGTTACACGCTGACTTTGGTTCTTTGTGGGAATTGGACCCGCCTCACGACCGGCCGCTTTTCGATGTCCCAAGGACACGGCCTGGAAAACTAGCACGCCTTCAGGGTGCCGGATTTTCGTGGCTCTGGAGTTGAGCTGATTCGAGGCCGGTGCCCCTGACTGAGGAGTCGCAGAAGAACACGGAACATCGGGAGCTGCCGTGAGCTGTGTGCCCACAGACCTGAACTCTCTGGGCGCAGAGCTCGGAAAAAGCAACGCAACAGACTTCAAACATCATAAATCAGCCAGATGTTTACTGTGTCTCCCCTCTCGCTGTGAAACAGGGACACCTCTTTCCCCGTTATTAGGAGAGAAAAAGCCTGTAGTATGTTGAATTACCGGGTGAACGAGCAGTCTTGGGGGGTACTGCAAGTCTGTGTCTTTACTGACACTTTGCTGCACACCTGAGTGCTCGGTGGGGGACGCTGATGCTATTTGCTGGTGGGGGAGGAGGGTTGTTCCCTGCTGTTGCTTCCGCGTAGGAGGGCGTTGGCACGTTTAACTGTCTTTCATTCTCTCGGGCACTCCTCTGTTTTTGTGGACGTTTGCGAAGAAAATGAATTTCAGGATATACATTGTATACATTTCCCTGACACTAAATGTACCTTTTGAGCTGTCCTGGGCAGAGCACGTAAGTGCAATTATGAACATAGCACAACAGCACCTCTACGTCCTTCGGATTTTGAAAAGATTTGGCATGACATCTAGAACTTCTACTAACTTCTATAAATGTGCGGTAGAGAGTATATTGACTGGCTGCGTCAAGCCCGGTATGGAAACACCAATGCCCTTGAATGGAAAGTCTTACAAAAAGTGGTGAATACAGCCCAGTCCATTCCGGGCAAAGCCCTCCACACCATCCACATGAAACACTGTCGCAGGAAAGCAGCGTCCATCACCAGGGACCTCCACCATCCAGTCCATGCTCTCTGCTCACTGCTGCCATCCGAAGGAAGGTACAGGAACCTCAGAGCACAGACCACCAGCTTCAGGAACAGTTATACCCCTCAACCATCAGGTTCTTAGTTACCCCACTGGGAGGAATAACTTCACTGAACTTTACTTGCCCCAACATTGAAATGTTCCTACAACCTATGGCCTCTTCATCTCATGTTCTCAATATTTATTGCATATTTATTTATTAATATTATTTCTTTCTGTTTCTATTAGCACAGTTTGTTGTCCTTTACACACTGGTTGGTGCGGTGTTTCATTCACTCTGTTATGGTTATTATTCTACGGATTTACTGAGTACACCAGCAAGAAAATTAATCTCGGAGTTGTATATGGGGACTTGTGGTAACTGTGGTGATTTCTTTTGAACCTACAGTCCTTTAAGATCTTGGACTATTTTTACTGTGCCCACAGTCTGTTTTTTTTTATCAATTATGCTATTGTTTGCACTGTTGTAACTATATGGTGTAATTATGTAGTTTTGTGAAGGTCTTGTAGCTTTAGTTTTTGGTCTTGTTTTTGTCTTGTGGATTTGGAGCTCCTTTCCGGGGAATGAGCTAGATGGTAGCACGATATTAATACGCAGCAGCCTCTCCGGACTCTGGATTGGGGATTGCCAAACGTTATGGGGATTTTCTGGTGTAGTCTGTTTTGTCGTGTGCTTTTGTGATATCATTCTGGAGGAACGTTGTCTCATTTTTTAACTGCATTGCATTTGTGGTTTCTAAATGACAATAAACTGAATCTGAATATATGTACTTTGATAATAAAGTTACTTTGAACTTTAGCTAACGCTGTACTACAGTAGTGAATGGCAATAATGTGCTGGCTGGGCCCAGAAGTATTTCTTCAGCCCAGATTTCTCACGATATGTCAAATACAGAAGTGTCGGATTGCTTTTCAACAACTATAACACGCTCGAGCAGTCCAAGGGAACAGTGAGTTAGCAAGAGATGATGTGATTACATGACCATTGTAATCAATTATGAGTAACTGAGGATCAAATGCTTATAGTAAGTAATCCATTTCTTAAATTAAGTCTGTAATACCTTGGCTGTCCCATTACTACTGACCATCAGGCCCCCCCCCCCCCCCCCATTACGTATCTTTATCACCTTCCTGAAACCTCCAACCACCCCTAGAGGGGTGATATCACCCACTTTGGGAAACACTGGTTGAGCTGAATTACTTTCATCTCAGGATGCACCATCTGTTCCACATTAAGCTTGTGAATTTATCTTTAAGCTGAAGAGCAGTGGGACTGAGGTGAGGCGGTGTATCCCATGGAAATGTCTTTCATTAGTACATTCTCCTCATTGTGCTTCAACTTGAGATGGAATAGCACGTGAATAAGGTGGTGTCATGATTCTGTCGCATCTGCATTCCTCTAGTTTTGCAAATGTTGTCATGCCACTGTGGTGACTTTCCATCCATATTCCACTTCTTACTTTCTATAAATGCCCTTTGCTGTTACTACTCATGCAAGCCTCTTCTAGCCACAGTTGACATACATCTGCTGTCATACCAACTCCCTTCTTTGTTAGCACTATAATGAAAAACAGGGCATCTTCCTTCCACTGAATCATGTTAATTCCTTTCCACAATTATAAGCCACAAAATACTGACATTACAAAATTGAAAAAGCCGGACCTTGGACACTAAGCTCACTTGTCTTTAATTTAGGTGCTTTTTTGTTAAATTCTCTTCCTTTGTAGCCTATTGTTATTGTATGCTTAATCTTGCACTGTATTAATGCTCCTCATTGGGATTTGGGGTTTTTAATTTTGTAAAATGTTTTGAAAAACTAATAAAAAAAATTTAAAAAAAAAAGAAAGAAAGAAAAAGCTGGACCTAGTGACCATCAGCAAAATCTAAGACATTCCACGACGACTCTGATAATCGTTTCTAACTGCGATGTGGCATAAGAAATGTTGTAGAACCATTTTGGAAAAGCAAAATACTACAGATGTTCAAATGTAAAAAAACCCAGAAAATGCTGAGAAAACTCAGTGGATGAAACAGCATCTATGGGGAGAGAAACGGAATAAATATTTCAGATCTATAAAATTTCATCAGTACTGTCATAAAAACTGAGCTGGTCAATTAATATCTTTCAGTCCTGTTGAAGGATCTTTGCCCCTAAGTGTTAATGTTCTCTTTCCACAGATGCTGTCTGACCTGTTGAAGACTTCCATGGATTATTTGAGGCTGTAATTTCCAAACCTGACTAACAGAATCACAATTTTAGCAACTTGCTCATTGGCATATATCCCACTGCTCTCCTTGCAAAATGGAAGGTCAATTAAATTTGGATAATGGAAGAATTTTCTTTTGATCAAAGGGATAAGGCTTGTCTTCATTTATAGCAGGACTGTTAATGAGTTTGTCCTGCTAAAACTATATAAATTACTTCCTTTAAGTACTGGCACGTATCATTCTGCTTGTTCGACAAGTTTCATAACGTAGCCTAGCATGCATTGGATTTAATGCACTATGCCAAACTATTCACAAAGTAATAACTCAACTTTGACTGATCTAGCACGTAACTAAAAGACAGACTCAATGAGTGGTGCCTTAGGAAGGAGGCATCCATCATTAAGGACCCCCACCATCCAGGAGGTGCCCTCTTCTCCATGTTATCATCAGGAAGGAGGGTCAGGAGCCTGAAGGCACACACTCAGCGATTCAGTAACAGCTTCTTCCAATCTGCCATCCAATTTCTAAATAGACGTGGAACCCATGAAACGCTACCTCACTACTTTGTTTTTTGCACTATTTTTATAACTTAACCATTATATATATTTACTGTAGTTCAGTTTTTTCTCTATATTTATTTATCATGGTACTGCTGCCATAAATTTAATGACTTTCATGATATATGCCGGACATATTAAACCTGATTCTGGTTGTTCTGAATGTCCAGCACACACATTAATTGGCATGGTAGCACAGCAGTTAATGCATTGCTTTACAGAACCAGAATTTGCCAATTAGGGTCCAACTCCTGCCTTTGCCTGTAAGGATTTTTTACATTCTCGCTGTGACCACATGGGTTTCCTCCGCGCGCTTCGGGCTCCTCCCACGGCCCACAGAGTACGGTTAGTGTTAGTGAGTTGTGGGAATGCTATGTTGACACCTGAAACATAGCAACACTTGCAGGCTGCCTAACACCATCCACACTGATTTGATTTGACACAATCAATGCATTTCACTGTATGTTTCAATATACATGAAAAAAAATAAGGATAACCTTTCACCTTTTTAAATTCATTTTGTCTGTACCTCTGGGCGCTGATGTCTAATCCTATTTACAGTTTATAATCCAGTATAACGTGCAAGAAGGCAGATGCACATACAGATAAACAGAGTTACCAGCAGGAACAATTTGCGCAGATGAAGCATTTGCAGCAGCTCACCTACAAACTGAACAAATTTCTTCAGCTGCCATCAGGGAGAAGGTACAGGAGCTTCAAGATCCACACCACCAGGTTCTGGAACAGCTACTGCTCCTCAACCATCAGGTTCTTGAACCAGAGGGGATAACTTCAATCAACTTCACTCACCCCATCACTGAACGGTTCCCACAACATTTGGACTAACTTTCAAGGATTCTTCATCCCACGTTCTCAATATTCATCACTTATCTATCCATATATCTATTTATTATTTGTCATTGTCATTATTTTCTTTCTTTTATTTACACAGTTTGTTGTCTTCTGCACATTGGTTGATTGCGCATCCAGTTAAGTGCGGTCTTTCATTGATTCTATTGCATTTCATGTATTTACTGTTTGCCTGCAAGCAAATGAATGTCAGGGTTGTATATGGTGATATATATGTACCTTGATAATAACTTTACTTTAAACTTTGAACTGTTTTAATATATCCCAGGGTCGTGACATAACCACATCTTTCTTTCACAGTAGAGAGTAAATCACATTTTCCTCTTCTGCATACATTCTTCCAACTCACTTACTTTTCCCAGGTGCCCTATTAGGATAAAAAAAAAGACCAATTTATCTTGGCATTGGTTGTCCCTCAAAGGGGAGCTGGCAATGGGACATAGGTAGGTTAACTGAAGAAGCAAAGACTACACAGATGGAGTTTAATGTGGGAAAGTGCCAGGTTGTGCATCTTGGAAAGAAATATCTCAAGACAGACTATTACCTGAGTGGAGAAGGTCTGCAGAGGAGATCACACCACCTAGGTCTTCAAATCACACAAAATTAGCAGGTAGCTGGGAAGGCACGCTGGCCTTTTTCGCAAGAGGGTTAGAGTTGAGGTATTGGGAAGTATTATTATAACTGTATAGGTGAGGGCATAATCAGAGTTCTGTGCACAGAACTCCCCTGGCATTGGAGGTAGTTCAAAAGAGATTCACCTCGGGGAAAAGGAGGAAGTGGGTGAGGCAGAGTGGAGTGATGATGGTGCTAAATGGTGACTCCTTTACTTGCATCTTCGGAAACAGCTCTATTTCCATCTTTAATATCTCTATTTTTCCCTTTCAGGGGTCTTTTGAAGACCCTGTCCTGGAGTTACATGCTGACTATGGTTCCTTGCGGGAATGGGACCCGCTCTTGGGGTTTCATAACTGGCCATTGTTTGGCAGGCCAAGGGTTTGGCCTAAGAGTCCGGCTCGGCTTTGGAGGCCTAGGATCTCGTGGCTCTGGAGAACGGTGGATCAAGGATCGGTGTCACAGCAGGAGACCCGTGTGTCATGGGGGAGTTGGAATATCTATGGCTGTGTGCCCAGAGACTCGAGATCTTTGGGCACGGAGCTTGGAAAAAGCGACATAATGGACTTCGAACATCATAAACCAGCAGGTTGTTTGTTACGTTGCCCCTCTTGCTGTGAAAACAGAGGCATCTCTTTCTCCCTTATTAGGGAGAGAGAGGGCCTGTGGTATGTTGAATGCTGAGTGAACAATGTAACCTTTGGGGTAACTGCAAGTCTGCGTCTTTACTGTTGCTTTCTTCACGCCTGAGTGCTTGGTGGCGGGTGCCATTTTCTTTGCTGCTGGGGGAGGGGGATCGTTGCTTTGCTGCTGCTTATATGCGGGAGGGAGGGGAGCTGGGGGTGACTTTAGGGTTCTAACATTTAACTGTCGTTCATTCTTTGGGGAACTCCACTGTTTTCATGGATAGATGCAAAGAAAAAGCATTTCAGGATGTATATTATATACATTTCTCGGCATTAAATGTACCTTTGAAACCTTTGGTGTTAGGGTACATTTCTGATGGGAAATCTGTGACTGGTGGTGTATTTCAGGGATGGGTGCTGTTGTCTCTAATTTATATTGACAACTTGGATATGAATGTAGGAGATATGATCAATACATTACAGATGACACAAAGATTGGTGGCGTTAAGAACAGCAAGACATACATTAGAGAAAAAGTTGGGCCGACTGATTGTCAATGGAATGTAGGTCCAGAAATGTGAGGACGTCTGACAGGGATAGAATACATACCATAGTGGAAGGGCATTGCAACAATGAGGGCTAAGGTGGTGAAGAAAGCACATGGCATGCTTGCATTCATAGGTTTGGGAATATAAGAACTGGGACATTATGTCTGCAGCCTTAAAAAGCATTTGCTTGACTACACTTGGAGTACTGCTTGCAGTTCTCATGACCACACTACAGGAAAGAGAGGGCAGAGGAGATTCACCAGAATATAAGCATTGGTGTTTCCATTTTCAGCTGTGATGTAACCAGTCAGGGTACTCTTCACTGACTATCTATAGAAATCTATCAAATTTTAGATTACGTGACAGATCTACGCAAACTTAACAGATCCTCTGATGTGGCAACACCAAGAAATTTAAAGTTACTGATTCTTTGCCTTGTTTTCTTGATAGGATGAATTCTATCTACCCACTCTGTCTCAACCCCTCATGGTGTTAAACACCACCACCAGACTTTCTCCAGTCTGTTCCAAGACAGCTTCTGCTTTACCAGCAGTTTGAATGGACCTTTGATTATTGTGCTGGCAGGAAACCCGCATCTTAACTGGACAAATATTCCCTTACCTCAGCAAACACAAATTTCAGCTGGTCTAGCATTGCAACACAAACCACAATACTTTCATGCGAGCCTCCAAAATGAGTAACAACAAGCAACAAAGCATATCATTAATAGCCATTAAACTGCAGGAAAACATATTGTAGATCAGCTGTCTTTTCAACACACACACACAGTGCTGGAGGAACTCAGCAGGCCAGGCAGCATCTATGGGAAAGAGTAAACAGTCAACGATTCAGGCCGAAGCCCTTCACTACCCAGTTTAAAGCTGGCCATGCATATCAGCACACTTAGTTCCGCATAAATCAGGTCTTTTACCAGAATGGACCAGTTCCATTTTATATATATTTTCCATGTAAAAGCACCTGTTTGGATCTGTGTGTGTATATAAGGTGCAAAGGGGGGGTGCTGGTGGAATGGTGGTCTGCAACATGAGCCCTATTGGTTTTAATTTTCCGTTGCAGACAAGCCCCAAATTGCTAGGTCTGATATAATAGACTACAAATGTAATTTTTTTTCCCCCTCTTCTTCTCTGTGATCTCAATCCATCATGGAAAGTGGGAATTCTACGAAGTTGCACAAGTTGAGGGTGGGACAAGGACAATAGACAGCCAGACAGACAGACATACTTTATTGATCCCAAGGGAAATTGGGTTTCGTTACAGCCGCATCAACCAAGAATAGTGTAGAAATATAGCAATATAAAACCATAAATAATTAAATAATAATAAGTTAATCATGCCAAGTGGAAATAAGTCCAGGACCAGCCTATTGGCTCAGGGTGACTGACACACCGAGGGAGGAGTTGTAAAGTTTGATGGCCACAGGTAGGAATGACCTCCTATGATGCTCAGTGTTACATCTTGGTGGAATGAGTCTCTGGCTGAATGTACTCCTGTGCCTAACCAGTACATCACGGAGTGGATGGGAGACATTGTCCAAGATGGCATGCAACTTGGACAGCATCCTCTTTTCAGACACCACCATCAGAGAGGAACAACCAGGACTGTGATGAGAGGAACAAAAGGAGACAAAATATCAAAAAAAAACAATGGGGGGGGCACATAAAGGAAATATTTGACAGGGGTAGGGCAGGGATAGAGGGTCCAGGGAGCTGATAGGGATTTGTGGAGTGTAAGTTCATTGATAAGTCAAGATCATTAATGGATCAGAGAGAAATGGAGTCAGTGTGATTAATATCAACGGGAAGGGTAAGTGGACACTGGCAAAAATAATCGGTATTCAAAACAAGAATTCAAGGACAGCGGGTCATCTTGTGTTCTGATTATGGTTAGAAAAGTTTAAGGCTTCACAGTTGTGGTCTGTGTTGTCAGCTAAATTTCTCAGTGAGGTCATTACATTCTTAATCAGTCCCAGATTTCTATTATTCTTGCAGTATTTAGGAGACATCAAATACAATGCTATTGAACTGGCAATTATTTTTCAATAACCAGCAGTAATGACTTCCTAATAGTTGATGCCTTGATGATAACTGCTGCAACACTGTGGCACTGGCAGTGGAACTTGCAACCTTCTGAATCCTCTAGCGAAGACCACAAACTCAAACTGAACAGAGACAAGCAACTTGTATTTATGCAGCGGCCTTTAAACCTCCAAATGCTCCAAGGAGCTTTATCAATGATCTTTAAAAATGACAGCATGCTTAGAGCACCAAGGGGTACCATTTAACCCTTCGAATCATAATCCAGAACCTAACAATCCCATTCCCCCACTCTCAAGTCAAGTGGAGTTTATGGCCATTTGTAGAAGTAGAATAAAAACCTTGTTTGTAGCAGCATCATAGGCAAGAAGATTCATACATTTCACAGACTATAAATCCAGAGAAATCTTTTTTTCTCTGGTGCTTATTCAATTACCTTTGGAAGGCACTGATTACTTCTGTTTCCATCAAATTCTCCACACATTTTCCCCACACTTCCCCTTATACCTTTTATCTTATATTTTAAATTTGTGAACAATCTGCTTTCGAGATTGGCTTCCTACTGTGATGGTGTGGGATTCTTTTCTACGTTCTACAGACAACCGTGTGGGTAGTTAAACTGGCCCTAGAATATAGGTGAATGTGGAATCTGGGGCTAGGTGTTGATCTGGAATGAGGAAAGAGGGTCAAATAAAATGGGATTATTGTATGATAAGTCAATGTTGGCATTTATTTGTGGATTGAATGGACTGTTTTCCTACTATAGCATTCAGAGAAAGGAGAAATGCCACTGGAATTAAAGGACTGACCGTAAAAGGCTTGAAGTTATGAAAGATCACAAGCGTAAAAGCAGTTTAGCACAAGGGAAGTGGTAATAGGACATGTCAACAAACAGGTAAGTGTGACAGAGGCATAAACAAGAGATGCAGGATCATTGTCGGAAGGAAAGTACTATAGATGATAGAAAGCAGAAATAAAAGATGAAACTGCAGGAAATGCTAATTTCATGGAATTGGTCAACATTGAATCCAGAGGACAAGATGGCTTCTCTCTCTGGAGTTGGGCTTCATTAGAATTATGTAAGTGATCAAGTTGGGAGCAAGATAGAGAATCAAAGTGAAAGGAAACTGAAATCTCTGAGTCACCCTTGCTGACTAATGGAGGTGTCCCACTAAGTGGTCACCCACCACAGAGGTGAGCTCAGGGAGAACATCTATATAGTACATTACATTGGAAGGAAATATAAATACTTGGGACCCTGGGCACCAGGAAAGAAGGGGGTAAAAAAAAGCATTGGAAGATGCTGTAGGAAGGGAATTGGTGGGGGAGTGAACTTGATGAAATGGTCAGAAGGCTGAGAGAAGAAGATGCATTTAGAGGTGTTGGGTACTGCAGAGATTGATCAGTGGGATGTGGATGCTGGTGGAGTGGGAAGCAGGAGCAAAGGGGATCTTATCCTGGTTTTGGGAAGAAGAGCACATGGTAACAGCAGGGGTGCAAGAAAAGTTATAGATATATTCAAGCAATTTCTCAATAATTGTAGATTGAATTCTCTGTTGATGAAACACCTGGACATCATAAACACTAAATGATAGACAAATTAAGGTCTTATTAATTAAGGAACTTATTGATTCACATTTCTTTTGGTTCCCAAGTCCTATTCTTATGGAATTATCTTGTTTTGCACCTATAAAGTAGAAAATCATGTTCAATTTTAGTTAACCTTCACAATCTTAAGTTTTGCAAAAGGAAGATATAAAACCATCACTTTGGCTGACTAAATTCACTGTGGTTTACTGAAGAAATTTAAAGTATGCATGTAATTAAGGGAAAAAGTTTTGAATAAGGGATGATTCATCCCTAGTGCAGACTGTATATAATTCACCGGAACCACAGAGAATGCCTCATGAAATCAGAGGCTGACCTTCTTGGCCATTTCACATAATCCTGTAAATACCGTGCTGGTTATCTATACTCTGATAGTATAACATTAAATACGCCATCCAACGATCTTAAGTATATAATATTATACTCTGATAATATAATATTAAGTTCTCCATCCAAAAATCTTAAGTAGTTAGCACATAGTTTAAAGACAAGGTTGCTGAAGAAAAATGCAAAAACTTCTCTTTGGTCATGTATGCTGAACAAATTTCTTCTTAGGCAATGATAATGATGTTCCCACTCTGGTTTTCTGGGTTGAGAGATGACTGATGGGCCCATTGTGGGAACTGCAGACTACTGGATCATTCAGCTGTTGATTCCCTTAATATACTAAACCCTATCAATCTCTTCTTGGATACAACTCAGCACCTAATTCCAAAGATTCATCGTCTTCTTAAGAACGCCAGCACTTGCAGAATCTTTTCTGTCCCTACCCAACGTCTTCCCACCTTTACGCAAATTCAACCAGAAATTCAGCACAGAATGACATGTTAAAACCAATCAGCATTTCAAACAAGTGATCTACATCAGCATTCTGTTCATTGATTACAGCTCAGTGTTCAACACCATCATGCCCTCAACACTAATCAACAGGCTTCGAAACCTAGGCTTCAGCATCTCCCTCTGCAACTGGATCCTTGACTTCCTCACCAGGAGACCATAATCTGTCCAGATCTGAAATTATATCCCCTCTTCTCTGATAGTCAATACTGATGCACCTCAATGGATGCATGCTTAGCCCAGTGTTATACCCTTTACATACTCAAGACTGTGTAGCTAGTTACACCTCAAATGTCAGCTATAATTTCACCAATGACGCAACTATTGTCGGCAGAATCTCAGATGCTGAAGAGGAAGTATGCAGCACTGAGATAGATCAACTGGTTGAGTGGTGCCACAACAACAACAACAACCCAGCACTCAACGTCAGTAAGACCCAAAGAACTGATGGTGTTCCTCAGGAAGGGGAAATCTGGTGAGAACACGCCAGTCCACATTGAGGGGGCAACAAGGGGAAAGTGTGAGGAGCTTCAAGCTCCAGGATGTCAACATCTCTGAAGATCTATCCTCTGAAGATGTAATCATTTCATTAGGAGTTTGAGATTTGGTATGTCACCAAAGATGCTAGCAAATTCCTACACACCATGTACCATGGAGAACATGCTGTCTGGCACAGAGCTGCCAGTGCACATGATTGATTAAAGCTGAAAAGGGTTGTAAATGCAGCCAACTCCATCGTGGGCACTAGCCTCCCTACCACTGAAGACATCTTCAAAAGGAAATGCCTCAAGAAGCCAGCACCAATAACTAAGGACCCTCACCATCCAGAACATGCCCTCTTCTCATACTACCAACAGGGATGAGGTACAGGAGCCTGAAAAAACACACTCAATGTTTTAGGAACAGCTTCTTCCACCCCACTATCACATATCTGAATGGATCATGAAAACCCACTTCACCATTCTTTCTCTTGGGCTCTCTTTTTGAACTACTTATTTAATTTAATTATATTTATGTATATATTTCTTTTTGTAATTTATAGTTTTTTATTATGTATTGCAAAGTACTGATATACCAAATCTGCTCAAACTCGTAATGGCACATTGCTACTCTCATGCCATCTTTGTAATTGCATCAATAGATCTCCAGAGATGTTGACACACAGGAACTTGAAACAGCTCACCCTTTCTATCACTGCCAATCCCTCAATGAGGACTGGTGTGTGTTCCCTCGACTTCCCCTTCCTTAAGTCCACAATGAATTCCTTGGTCTTATAATGAATGAAAGGCAGTTGCTGCAACACCACTCAACCAGCTGATCTATCTCACTCCTGTACGCCCTCTTGTCATCATCTGAAATTCAGCCAACAATAGTTGTGTCATTGCATTTAAGCTGTGCCTACCCACAAAGTCATGAGTGTAGAGAGAGTAGAGCAGTGGGCTAAGCACACATCTTTGAGGTGCACCGATGTTGACTGTCAGCGAGGAAGAGACGTATTTCTGATCTGCACTGATTGTGGTCTTCTAATGAGGAAGTCAAGGGTCCGGATGCAAAGTGGGCTACAGAGGCCCAGGTTTTGGAGCTTTCTGATTAGTATTGTGTGTATGATAATGTTGAACTCTGAGCAGTAATTAATTAGTTTTGAAATATCTTTAAAATATCCCTAATGATCTAGCCCTTATAACCCTCCAGGCTATCTGAAATTTACCACACTGTTCAACATGAAATTTTGATGCACCTTATAAGCAATTGTCCCCTTATTTTGTAGGTACAGTATGTCCTGTCGTTTGAGACTCTCCCACTTCTGAAAACAACTCAGATCTTTCACGTTCTCTTATAATTATATATATTTCAGTAAAACCATCCCTTGTCCTACTAAACTCCAAAGAATCCAAATCCTACTGTTTTTGCCATTCATTATTGCACTGTTGTTTTGCCACAGTAATTAACAAAGTGAATCACTTTTAGACAGGCTCCAAAATTACTCTAAACGTGATCTACCAAAACCATATACTGTTTCTAAATTAACAATACTGCTCCGAAGCTCCCCATCCCTTGCAAACATCTCAATATACCATGTGTCACACTGCCTGCTATTGATTCATGCAAAAGAATACCTTTATATTACATTCACTTGCATTTTCTATTGATTTGGATAGCAGTTCACCTTGTGAGTACTTTTACAAAAGTACATGGCTACATTGAACTCTTTTTTCAAGTTTTCACTCAAATATTCTCATCCAACGTACCTTCCGTCCTATTTTTATATTATTGGCAAATTTAGCATCCTGCTCCTTCCTCAATTCCTCATCATCCTGAAGCACTGGGAAAAAAAATAGCTCCATTCCTTTACTTTTCAAGCCTAATACCAACTATATACTCAATTGTCAAAAACTGAAGGCTTTCAATGACAAGCAGCCCTTCCCTTTTATAAACCTCACGATCCTTCGGAAAGGCCCACCGAAGAATCAATCAATATTAGGAATCAGAAGAATGCAAAGGACCGGGGCTTCTCAATGAAGTCAAGATATCACTTCATAGTCCTGATTCAGCAGAATATAGGCACTAGCTCAAGACTGACATTTTTCACTTGATTAAGAAATAATACCCAACAAACTATGTGCCTGCAGCATTGCAGTTCACTTGGCATAACAGTCTGTACAACTTTAATCTGAACACTCTGCACTCTGACAGCTGCGCTCGGGTCTCAGTGATCCCCACAAGGAAAGAACCACAGCGTGCTTTAGCCAGATATGCCCATCTCTGATTGTCCAATTATATTTACTCCACAAAGGGCAAGACTTGAAATGTGGGTGGCTGTTCTGTCATTCGGCATCTTGCAGTGCCATTGCAACATCTACAAAATTTCAGAGGCATCCCAGCTGACTGATTCAACCATTGATCTGATGGAGGAAATCAGTGGTCAAACAACATCTGTAGGAGGTAAGAAACTGTTGACGCTTTGTGTAGAAACCCTGCATCAGGACTGACGTGTACTACCTTTCCTCCACGGATGCTGCCTGGCCATCTGAGATCGCCCTACTCAGTGTTTGTTGTTCCGAGTTTCCACAATCTGCGTTCTATTTTGCCTCCTCTGATCACTGGTTTCTACCTCTGCCTCTGAAAGTGGACTCATGGTGGTACAGCCCTGCACTATTGCAGGGTTTCTGCAGAATTTCATCCACGTTATAAGTCAGCATTAACAATCTATTCACAGAATCACGGACACATACAGCAGAGAAATTCACCCTTGTGCATGCCACCCATGATTTCATCACTTTGTATACCTCAATCAAGATCTGCCTTTACCTTCCCTGCTCCATAGAACCATAGAACACTACAGCACAGTACAGGCCCTTCAACCATCCATGTTGTGCTGACCCATATAATCCTTTTTTTAAAAAAAGTACCGTACTAAACCCACACTACCCCATAACCCTCCATTTTTCTTTCATCCATGTGCCTGTCCAACAGGTTCTTAAATACCACTGATGTTTTAGCCTCCACCACCATCCCTGGCAAGTCATTCCAGGCACTCACAACCCTTTGTGTAAAAAACTTACCCCTGATGTCTCCCCTAAACTTGCATCCCTTAATTTTGTACATATGCCCTCTGGTGTTTGCTATTGGTGCTCTGGGAAACAGGTACTGACTATCCACCATATCTATGCCTCTCATAATCTTGTAGACCTCAATCAAGTCCCCTCTCATTCTTCTACGCTCCAAAGAGAAAAGTCCCAGCTCTGCTAACCTTGCTTCATTTGACTTGATCTCCAAACCAGGCAACATCCTGGTAAATCTCCTCTGCACCCTCTCCATAGCTTCCACATCCTTCCTATAATGAGGTGACCAGAATTGAACACAATACTCTAAGTGCGGAGTAATTTTCTCTCGAGAGAAAATACACCCAGCCCAATTCAATGTGTACTCTTAGCAGAAATGCTGAGCCAAAAGAAGATACCTTACAGAAAGTCACATCCACCAGTCCTGGGATGTAGTGAAACCCTTTGGGACACTGGCCTCAATCGTGGGCGATGGTGGATATCTTGGCGGACAATCTGATCCTTCCAGTGTGTTAAGCCGCAGAAAGGCTCCGTAGCTCCCGAGTGCATTTAATCACCCTTCTATAAATGTTATGTTTCATGAACCTCTCCATTTGTCTCTAATCAATCTGTCAGCACACTCTTTTTCCTGAGGACTGGCCAGACTAGCCATTTGCCAAGATACTGCACCCTTTAGTCATGGAAGAGTTTTGCGAGCGTGCCTTTGTGGACTGTCTGATATTCTTAGTCATATGGTTAAGTGCAGGCAACAATGAGATTTACAGCAGTACTGTCTACGTCTCTCACTTTACACCTGAAAATGACTGAGCAAGAGGCTATTTAGGGTCCATGTTAACTCACAGGGGGAGCAAACCCCTTCCATTCACGCTCTCCTTATTTCCCACCACCTTTGCAATTTATTTTCTCTCACACATGCCCATCAATTCCCCTGGTGATGTGATGTAGGTAATAGTGTTGCTTAAGCAGCATAACTTAATTTTGAAATTCTTCAGAGCAGGCGTTCCCGACCTGGGATCCAAGGTCTCCTCAGTTAATGGTGGTGGTGGGGGGGGGGGGGGGGTCCATGGCATTAAAAGGTTGGGAACCTCTGCTTTAGAGGTTTTGAATAAACAGCGTTAGAAAGGGATTCGCATTGCTCCCAAAAGCGATGTGTTTCATAAACCTCTGCAGTTACTTTTCAATACACCTGTCAGCACTGGGAGAACACATTTGAGAACTCCTAGTGGAAGTCATAAGAATGGTGTGTTTCTCCAAACACCAATCCAATATTGGAATAACAGCTCCACCACCTCCAGGTGTATGCCCTGCTCACCTGCACAACATGACTGCACTGTGAAGGCAAGTTCAGAGGAGGTAAGTGACAATGACCATTTTAACTACTGACCGATCTACTCAACCATAAAGGATGTCTGTGTCTTCTGCTAATTCCACTTTCTTTGAACAACACAGCAGAATGATTGTCTTCAGACCTCATTTAAATTATACTCTAACAGCACTCCGTCTTAATACTTTTTCATTTAGCAGATTCACATCATTATTATGGAAGACTTATTTCTATGGAAAAAAAATAGGTTATCTACTGAAGCCTAAGTAATTCCAAAACTGCCAAACGTAATTGAAACAAAAAAACTGAAGGCACAAAGACGAGTTAAGAAGGTAATGGGGTTATGACAGATTTGGAAATGAAGGTACAAAAGGAATAAAAACACAAAATGCTGGCAGAACTCAGCAGGCCAGACAGCATCTATGGGAGGAGGTAGTGGTGAAGGGTTTCGGCCCGAAACGTCGTCACTACCTCCTCCCATAGATGCTGTCTGGCCTGCTGAGCTCTGCCAGTATTTTGTGTGTTTATTTATTTCCAGCATCTGCAGATTCACTCGTGTTGTATACAAAGGTAATAAGTATGGAAGTTATGAACAAGTTGGTAGTGTGACGAGCTAAAGCGCCAGTCGTTTAAAAATCTGATGTTTGGGAACTGCTTTTTGCAGGGGGTGGCAGTGAGTCTCTGAACCTGTCTGTCTGTCCTGAAGAGTCACAGAGACTAGATTATTATGGGTACTGTACCTTCGCTGAGCACCTATGCTCTGTCTCCCAGTAGCCACCCATTTTAATTCTACTTCCTATTTCTAGCCTCCAACCTGATGGCATGAACATAGATTTCTTTAATTTCTGGTAATTGCCCACCATTCTCCATTCCCATTTCCCTCTCTCACCTTACATGCCCCTCACCCCTCCCTGGTGCTCCTCCCCCCTTTTCTTTCTTCCATGGTCTCCTGTTCTCTCTTATCGGAGTCCCCCTTCTCCAGCCCTTTATCTCTTTCACAAATCGACCTCCCAGCGCTCAACTTCACCCCTCCCCCTTTCCCCGGTCTCACCTATCATCTTGTATTCCTTCCTCCCCCCCCCCCCCCCACCGCCTTCTCACTCAGATTCCTTGTGGATATTAATCTACTTCTAATCACTTCAGATAAAATTTAAAATCATCCTCATAAACATCATGTAATTATATGGGTACAATGGTTTTGTCATGAGGTGCATCACATTGCTAAACCCAACATCCTGTGGGTCTTTCTACTCCATTCCTCACTTCATGACACCATCTTAATCTGTTGCTCTTGTTTCCGTTTCGTTAATCCCTCTTCTTATAGTGGTTGACCTCAAAGTGTATCGATTCTCAGGGAGTAGTAGAAGTAGGAGGCCTCTGGTAGTCTCGATAGACCATGGATTTGCACCCTGGAAAGTTTCCAGGGCACAAGCCTGGGCAAGTTTGTGTGAAAGACCAGCAGTTGCCCAAGCTGCAAGTCTCCCCTCTCCACACCACCGATCTTATCCAAGGGAAGAGCATTAGGACCCATACAGCTTGGTACCGGTGTTGTCGCAGAGCGATGTGTGGTTAAGTGCCTTGCTCAAGGACACACACGCAGCCTCAGCCAAGGCTCGAACTAGCGACCTTCAGATCATTAGATGAACGCCTTAACCACTTGGCCACGCACCAACACGGGGAGTACCACCTAGAGGATACAGCACAGAGAGTCAGGCCTTTCTCTGACAGGTCTTATCCTTGGAGAAGTAATAGAACATAGAAATCTACAGCACATTACAGGCCCGTCGGCCCACAATGTTGTGCTGACTATGTAACCTACTCTAGGAAATGCCTAGAGTTACCCTACCGCATATCCCTCTGTTTCTCTAAGCTCCATGTACCTATCTAAGAGTCTCTTAAAAGACCTTATTGTATCTGCCTCCACCACTACCGCCAGCACTGTATTCCACTCACCCACCACTCTCTGTGTGAAAAACTTACCCCTGACATTCCCTCTGTACCTATTTCCAAGCACCTTAAAACTATGCCCCTTTGTAAACACAAAGTACACTGCAGATGCTGTGGTCAAATCAAGACATACAAAAAAGCTGGATGAACTCAGCAGGTCGGGCAGCATCCGTTGAAAGGAGCAGTCAACGTTTCGGGTCGAGTTCCCTCGCCAGGACTCAGTCAACGTTTTGGGTCGAGATCCCTCGCCAGGACTCAGTCAACGTTTCAGGTCGAGACCCCTCGCCAGGACTCCAGTCAACGTTTTGGGTCGAGATCCCTCGCCAGGACTCAGTCAACGTTTTGGGTCAAGACCCCTCGCCAGGACTCAGTCAACGTTTCGGGTCGAGACCCCTCGCCAGGACTCAGTCAACGTTTTGGGTCGAGATCCCTCGACCAGGACTCAGTCAACGTTTCGGGTCGAGTTCCCTCGCCAGGACTCAGTCAACGTTTCGGGTTGAGATCCCTCGCCAGGACTCCAGTCAACGTTTTGGGTCGAGATCCCTCGACCAGGACTCAGTCAACGTTTCGGGTCGAGATCCCTCGCCAGGACTCAGTCAACGTTTCGGGTCGAGATCCCTCGCCAGGACTCAGTCAACGTTTCAGGTCGAGACCCCTCGCCAGGACTCAGTCAACGTTTCGGGTCAAGATCCCTCGACCAGGACTCCAGTCAATGGATGCTGCCCGACCTGCTGAGTTCATCCAGCTTTTTTGCATGCCCCCTTGTGTTAGCTATTTCAGCCCTGGGAAAAAGCCTCTGGCTATCCACAGAATCAAGGCCTTTCATCATCATATACACCTAAGATGATGATGGGCATTGATCATGTGGACAGTCATAAATCTGTGCATATTTCAGGTATTTTACTCCAACAGTGACAAGGTTCCAGATACGGTCTCAACATGGACCCTAATATTTGGAGCAAAGCGTATCTACATGTCGACTCAGATCCACTTGCAGTAAAAGCCAGTGTGCAGGCTGTTTGCTAAACACTTACTACACCTGAGTAGTGTTAGCTTTCAGCCATCTGTGGTGTGGTAGAGCAATGCTCCCTGTGCACAATCACCTTTCATTCTCTCTTCATTTAAAAAAAAAGAATATTAATGAATATTACACTGTAATTATTGAATCTCCTTCTTTCTTTATATTCTCCCCAACCTAATTGCTTAACTTCTCCTGAACCCCCTTCTTCCATGAACTGAGCTTCATTTTGAGGCAGTATGGTAGCGTAGTGGTTAGCACAATGCTTTACAGTACTAGTATCCCTGGTTCAATTCCTGCCACTGCCTGCAAGGAGTATGTCCTCCCTGTGGCTGTGTGGGTTTCCTCCGGGTGCTCCAGTTTCCTCCCACAGTCCAAAGACGCACCGGTTGGTAGGCTAATTGGTCACTGTAAACTGCCTGTGGTTAGGCTAGGGTTAACTCGGGGGCCACTGGGTGGTGCGTCTCGAAGGGCCAGAGGGGCATATTCTGCGGTGTATCTCAATAAAAACAAAATTCATTTTGGAGCAAGGTTAATTACAGCCATTGGGTCTTAGAGTGGTACAGCAGATAAAAAGCCCCATCAGTCTATCATGTCACTAGCAACCATCCAGCCTATCTACACTAATCTCACTTGCCTGCATTAGTACAACATCCCTCTGTGTTTTAGTCATTCAAGCACCTGTCAAAATGCTGATTAAATGTTGCTGCTGTTCCTGCCTGCAGCACCTCCGGTCACAGCTAATTCCATAGATCAGCTACTCTTGCTGTGAAAGATTTATCTCTCACCTGAAACCTAACTTTAACTTTAGACACACCTGACATGGGAAACCGACCCTGATCACCTGTCCTCTCCTTGCTTCTCATAATTTTATACCTTTATCATGTCACTTCTTAGCCTCACTTCCTCCAGAAAAGAAAGGATCCAGCCAATCCAGTCTCTCCTCATAACACAAGCCCTCCAGTCCATTTGCCTTGATTCAAGTTGATTGGATTCTCAGTGTCCTCACAAGAGAACAGTGATTTGCCCTTGTATTCCTGTTCGACACAATCCTCACTGATCTGTGTGAAATCTGTCCCTTTTCCCCTACCTGCTCTTTGTCTCTAAATGGGGTAACTTCATTCTCACCATCCCGTCTCGCTTTCGATCCTTACTATAAATGGTGGATGCGTTTACCTCTCTGTCAATTTGAATGGGATTGAAACCATTTCCCCATTCACCTGCTGCCCTGAATTTCTCTACATTCCTGCTTTTGCCTCAGTTCTAATCTCACTGTCACACTCACTCAATGGAGTGTATGGGGTGTCCAGGGAGGGGTAGCTCCTCTGGTGAAAGGGCTTGTCGTGTCCATTCTGGGACAGCTCTCTCACCTTCGGGCCTCCAAGCGGCTGTTCGTCAGCGACAGTGGCCACACCCTGGTACACAGCTTCGACAGGCGGGCCGAACCAGGTAAGGGGAGCGGGCAGGCCTCATGCCCTGGTGAGGCAGGGCCGTGCCTGCCCTAGCAGGTGGTGCCAGCTCCAGCGGGCTGGGCGGATGAGATCTACGGTGAGGTGCAACGGCCAGGAAGGTATCTCTGCAACACTTCAAGCAGAGTGAAAGGAACGCAAGGCACAGAAGAAGTCACGGTCATCCACTGCAATGAAAGAAGACCCCAGTTGTAACAACTACTGCACCACCAGACCTGGACTTACAAGGTCGAGAGAGTGGAACTGCCCCATTGCAGTGGCTCCTCCACTTTAAAGTTGTCCAGTCTTTGTTGGACATGTCAGCCAACCAACACTCACTCAATGTATGTGCTAGGAAAGCCAAAAGCACATGGACGATCAGGAGCGACTACGTGGGTTTAACGGCACAATTATCATGAGGAATCTGACAGTACACGTGCATAAATCACTCAATGCTTGAGACAGAGAAGAGTAAAGTATGCAGGAATTAGAACGGAGACATAAACTACAAAAGCAGAAGAACACAGACAACAGAAATACTGTGGCCAGTTCTGACCTTCACACTTTTAGGAAGAATAGCAGTGAGGTTATGGAAGAACGTGCTGGAGGAACTCAGAAGGTCTGCAGCATCCACTGTTGTGGAAGCGATTCACTGGAATGGCTCTGAAGGTGAGGGAGTTCAGCTCCAACTGGGAACCTGGTGCTTCTTCCCTTGAAGCAAAGGGACGTTGGGATAACCAAGACCATGGATGATTTTGATTGGTGATATTTCAGTAAGCTGTTCCAATTGGTAGATGCTTCAGATTGCAGATTTGAACACGCAGAACTATAAAATCTTAGAAATTATAACATGGGAAGAGCAACCTTTGGCCCAACATATTACTGCCCAAAAACATTAACATCTATTCCGAGATCTCATTCCATAGCTCTGCAATTTATGGTTTATCCAGACACTTTTCCAACAAGAAGGTCTGGGCCCTCAGCAGTTGCTCAGTGAAATAATTTTTTTCTAAACTTTGCTCTAATCCTTCTACTACTTATCTTAGTTCCACGAACCCTGCTACAAACCTCTCTTAACTGAAATAAAACCTTTCTGTTTAATCTGCCACGGTCTGTATATATGGTGTCAAAATGGTTGTTGTGATGCATCTGGTGTGGTAGTGTAGTGGGTAGCACTTGTCGCTCTCACTTTCAGCTTCCACCACTGGCTAGCAGTCTTGTGAAAAGGAGAGATGAATGTGTAAGCCTTTCCCTGCCCGTACACAGCCTCTCCAGCAGCAAGCCTTATGTCGTGCCTCCTTGCTGGCGACACACGGAAACCGAACTCCTTTCGGACTCGGGCTGAACTACAGAAGATGCGGGGGAGGTCTGGCCCCTGCACACATAACATGCAGGCCCACCGATGTGTGGACACGCCCTGGTGCTCATGAACCAGATCCCCAGCTGTGGGTAAATAGTCCCACTGCCTTGTGGGCAGCCTCGGGAGAGACAAAGTGCACGGGAGTAAACCCAGACAGCAAATCCGGAGTGGAGTCCCTATGGCAACTGGACATCATTGAACATCCTTCCAGCAGCTCCTGCAGCCAAGTTGGTGTCAAACATATTGCTTCATAAGCTTTCCTTTGGACTACACTGGTGAGGCCGAGAAGGGGATCTTGACGCCTGGGCATCTCAGGATCTCCATACCTTTCGCCCAAGCTTGTGATGTTTGTTTGGTCATCATCACCTATTGTCCTTCGAGACAGAGCACCATGAATATATATATGCCTGAAAACCTCTTGTCAGAAATGTGGCAATGTCTGCATGGATCTACTCTGTTCTGATACAGGGTCTCAGCTTGAAATGTCACCTGTTTACTCTTTTCCATAGATGCTGCCTGATCTGCTGAGTTCCTCCAGCATTTTGTCTGTGTTGTTTGGATTTCCAGCATCTGCAGATTTTCTCCTCCTTGGACTACTCTGCAGCCTCTCCAATGCTATCACATCTTTGCTGTTTTCTAATGGCCAAGATCGTATAACACCTAGCTGTAACCTAACTAGTCCTTTAATAGTTCAGACATAACCTCACTTCTCTAATATTTTGCCTTGGCAATAAACACAAATATCACAGATCCCTTCTTAACCACATAATCTACATGTCCTGGTGCAAATATTCCCAACCACTCTTGGGCACTGGCTCCAGAAATTTAATTTCCATTAACTGTCACTTCCAGTTGCCCCACTTGCTCTGCAATTTCATGAATCCACTAATTCTTCATTTCCTGTTTCCAGATTACTTCCCCTTCCCTAATTTCCCATTTTCCATTGTTTTCTCATATTTCCCCTTTTTCCCAGCGGCAGGTTTCACTATTGCACATAATCTAACTCAAAGTAATTTTAAACTTTATTATTTAGGTTATTATTTAAATGGTAAAAGATTGCATCATGCTGCTGTGCAGAGAGACTTGGGAGTGCTTGTGCGTGAATCACAAAAGGTTGGTTTGCAGGTGCAGCAGGCTATCAAGAAGGCAAATGGAACATTGGTTTTCACTGCCAGAGGGATGGAATTTAAGAGCAGGGAGGTTATGCTGCAACTGTACAGGGTACTGGTGAGGCCACAGCTGGAGTACTGTGTGCAGTTCTGGTCTCCTTACTTGAGGAAGGATATACTGGCCTTGGAGGCAGTGCAGAGGAGGTTCACCAAGTTGATTCCAGAGATGAGGGGGTTAGACTATGAGGAGAAATTGAATCGCCTGGGACTATACTCACTGGAATTCAGAAGGATGAGAGGAGATCTTATAAAAACATATAAAATTATGAAATGAATAGATAAGATAGAGGCAGGAAAGTTGTTTCCACTGGTAGGTGAGACTAGAACTAGAAGACATAGCCTCAAGCTTCAGGGGAGTAGACGTAGGATGGAGATAAGGAGGAACTGCTTTTCCCAAAGAGTGGTGAATCTGTGGAATTCTCTGCCCAATGAAGCTGTGCAGACTACCTCAGTAAATATATTTAAGACAAGGTTACATAGATTCTTGCACAGTAGGGGAACTAAGGGATATGGGGAAAAGGAAGGTAGGTGGAGATGAGCGCATGGTCAGATCAGCCATGATCTCATTGAATGATGGAGCAGGCTCGACAGGCCATATAGCCTACTCCTGCTCCTCTTTCTTATGTAAAAACCATTCCTTCCGCTGCAGATACACTGTTATTATATTGTCCACTATCGGACTAACAGCAGCCATTCACCAAAATATCTGAGTCAGAACTTCCGGCTGTCCCCAACTTGCAAGCAGGAAAATGAAGTTACACATCATAATTGAATTTGAAATCCATCAACATTCATTTACATTTTTTGAATCAAGATTCTGGAATCCAAATCTAACAGTGTTGTAGGGACAGTGACTTGTTTCTGTTTTAAGATGGTGTTGGTGATGCACAGTGTCGACTTGCAGACAGCAAAAGCAACTATTAAATACTTAATTAATCACACTTTTTCTGTAACACGATCACTGAAAGCAATAGCCTGTAACTTCCCTTTCCGAGTCGAGCTTTTGAAACGCCTGTGCGACCTGGCATCTTTGTGGGGTGAACTGAAATCTCGAAGGTGCAGGGTGGTTGCAGTGTGGTGTACGCAGGGCCTGGGCCTGGGAGCGGAAAATGAGCCAACGTTCGGCAGTTGGAGCGGACCCAGAGGCGACTCAAAGCAGCAGAACCAAGGTGAGGCAAAGTCAAGGCAGTGGGGTCTGGGCCCGAGAGCGAGGAACAAGCCAAGGTTCGACTAATACAAGCACTGGGCTCAATTGGAAAGCTCGGGTATGGGCTGATTTGAGACGGAAGGCCCCAGGCCTGGGAGCATATTTAAGCAGCAGGGCCTGGGTCTGAGAGCAAGGAACAACCTGCTGTTTGGCCGATTTCACTGCCGGGCTAGATTGAAAAGTCAGTGTGTCGGGGCCAGACCAGTGTTCGACTTACTGCTCCGTGACGTTTACGTTTCTGCGCTGAACTGAGGCAGTGGCCTGCAACTAACGAGCTCCTGGATCGCCTGCAATGATGACTGGCTTTGGGGCTGCGGACTCACATTCATGACCTTCCGTTCGGCATGTTATTTCCTGACTTTTATTGCCTGCACTATGTTTTTTTTAACCTGCACGTTGGGTGTTTGACGGCCTTCTTTTTAATAGGTTCTATTGGGTTAATTTGCTTTGTGGCTGCCTGTAAAGAAATGAACATCAAGGTTGTATATAGTATACATACTTTGATAATAAATGTACTTTGAAGTTTTTGTTCTGTTTAGGAAGATAGCAACCAGGGGATAAGCAATAAATATTGAATTTGCCCACAATACTGAACACAATATCCATATCCCAAGCTTCCCTTAAATATTTCATTTTAAACAGGTACCTTAATAATATAAGACAATCAGGTGACTGATAGGCAATCCTAGTGATAAGAGAACCACTTTTATATGTTGACATTTTTAAGATGTGAGTGAATTACAACAACTTTGCTACAGTCTTCAGTATATATTGCAACTCTTCACTGTATGCTTTTGCAAACGGGCAGATTTTTTCTCATTCCTGTGGTTCTTACCTCCTGTGGCTTGGAAGGCAGTATCCTGACTCTGCACGTGCAGACAGCACACTCTGCACGTGTGCGTCTATTATGCCCTTCTGGCTATTATTTTGTTTCTGTGCATGCTTGGCCATTATGTGGTTTAGTGCAGGCGTAGCGTTGCCATGGTGACAGCGACATACGAGGGCAGCACTGCCTGTCAGCAGTGTTCATTACCGAGCCCAAGGGCAGCTGCAAAGCTGCCCCTCCATCTGGGGGTCTCAGCAGACTTGCTCCTCTATGGGTGTTCACTCATGACCTGCAAGCTAGGGTTGCCTCAATTAAAAACCAATATTAACCTCAAGATTAACTGTAATTCATTTTCTGAAAGTCTTGCTCGCCCCAAGAAACAACCAAGTTAATTGTGTTTCGATAATGAATTGTATGTGCATTTTGCTCTGAGAAACATATTTTTCTCATGCTTTCTTACAATGTAGGCAAAGGCTATTCTGCCAATCAGCCCTGACAGCCAACTGAACAATCCCATTCCCTACCTATTTTCCTCCAAAAAACACTCTGTCCTTCCACTCACCTACGGCCAGGACAATACATAAAGGCTATTTGGGAGGTGGGAGGAAAGTGGAGCACCGAGAGGAATCCCAGACAATCAGAGACATGGAAGCAGGCACTTGGGCTCAATTCTTCCATGCTGACCAAGATGCCTAAAAGAGCTAACCCAATTCGCTTGTGTTTGGCCCATATCCCGCTAAAATTTAGAGAGAAACCTGCTTTAGAGTCTAAACTCTTCCTTTCAGCATACCTGTCCAAATTTCTTTTAAATATTGTAATTGTACCTAACTATACCATTTCCTCTGACACCTTGCTCCAAAATTTATCACCCACTGTGTGAAAAGTTGCCCCCCAGGACCCTTTTAAATATTGCCTCTCTCACATTAAGCCCATTCCCTCTCATTTTGGCCTCCCCTGCCCTGGGGAACTCTGGCAATTCACCTTGTCTATGCCCCTCATGAATTTTTAAACCTCTATAAGGTCAACCTTCTTCATACCACGCTCCGAGGCAAAATGCTTTCGCCTACCCAGCCTCTCCACTAACTGCTCATAAATCTTATTTGCACCCTCTCCAGTTAAAACACATCCTTCCCATGGTACGGCGACCAAAACTGCATGCAGTAGTCCAAATGTAGTCTTAACAACATCAAGTGCACCGGCAGACTATGTGAAGTCCACGTATTCTTGAGCACTAGAGGACAAAAGCATCTCCAATATTTGCACCAATGTGCCTCAGAAATAAAAGATGACAAGTGAACAGCATTGCTATAGTTTATACTTGTATGTATAACATTATAAGATTTGAAATAAAATCAATGGCAAATCTCACGGCTGATATTGTCAATCCCTTTGGTTTGTGATAATTAAATGAATAGATTGATATTTTAATCTAGTTATAAAGTGCAATTGGTTTGCCTTCTCAGCAAAGGGAGACTAAACAGCAGTCACGGATTCATAGACAACAAAATACAGAACAGTACAGTACAGGGACAGGCCCTTCAGCCCATCACCGTTGGGCTGAACCAAATAAATTAGTAATCAAGTAAATAACTGAACTAATCACCAACAGATATCCCTCCCTGAACTCACTATTATGCCCTTCAAGTTGGTGAATACAAAAGAAATCATTTAAGGCTCCCATTTCCTCTGGCTCTACAAGATTACCTCTCTGGTCCCCAACAGAATCTACACCCTCCCTGGTCATGCTCTTGCTCCGAATAGGATCTTAGAATTCTCCTTAATCTCACTTATTCAGGATATTTCATGGCCCTATTTTGCCCTAATTCATTTGGTAACTTCTTTTCCACACTCTCTATATTCCTCAAGAGTACTCACTTGATCCAGTTGCCTATTTCCTGATCACACCTTCAATATACTTTGTCATCCAACATTTTCTAATCTTGTCATCTTTACCTTTCACTCTTAGTGGAACTTGCTAGCCCTGAGCATTTACTAACACACACAACATACCGGAGGAGATCAACAAATCAGGCAGCATCTATAGAGGGGAATAAACAGTGGACGTTTTGGGCCAAAGTTCCTAAAAGAACTGGGAACGAGATTTTTGTAGTTGCATGGTTTTACTGAAGAAAGGTTTATTTTGAATTTGGCTTTGTTTTATCTCCTGCATTCAGGAATCATCAGTAGTTATAAGCGAGCGATTATTAACAACTTGACGATGAGTTGCTGTGTTATATCGACACGGCAATTTCAGCAGAAGACCTGTGCACAACTCTACAGCAGCAGCAAGTTCAAAATAAGTGGCCCAGCTGAAGTTAAATTGAAACTTTGATAAGCAGGGTATCAGTGAGTCTAATGACGTCAGTACCAAACACTGAACATAATTCACGTGAATCAGTTGTTGCTTGCAGTTTGATGCTACTTTTATAGTTGTGTTTGAATCCCAGTTCTTTGACTATGAAGATATCTTCCAGGTCAAGTTCACCAGTAAAGACAACTCGTGAAAGACGTACTTTGCTCTGAAAATTGAGTTCTGCTGAACGTGAACATTAGCGTTCTTTCGACTTCATTCTGCCCAAGAACCCACATAGCCTATCATTTGATGAAACTGTCCGCCCTCTAACAAGCATCTTTGGAGAGCAATCATCTCGCTTTGCTGTTTGCTACCATTGCCTAAAACATGTTAAACACAACACCAACGACTTCATCACAGATGCCGGTGTCCCCAATCGCAAATGATAGAAGTTCAAGCTGGGTAACGTGACAGAATCACAGTTTAAATGTCTGTTTTTATTTGTGGATTTCAGGCCCTGCCAATGCAGACATTTGGAAACGGCACCGGGCCAGACTGCAACAAGATCCTGATATGACTCCACAAGCTGTCATTCAAGAATGTCAGCGTTTGATGAATTTGAAACACGATTCCAACCCGGTCTAACAGAACCTTGATAACACCGTTTCCAATGGCACAGATATCATCACTCAGCAGGCTTCAAAGTGGCCAAACACAGACTGTTGGATCTGCAGTGTGTGGCACTACGCAAGAAACACATTTGCAGCAAATGCCAACGCTGTGGTCACAAGGAAAGATTTTGACGTCCCTCACTGTCTTCTAGGCCAGTGAAATACAAGGCCAAGAAGTTTCAAAAGCCATCAAAATCTACAAGGAGTTTAATGGTCACACACAAAGTCAACTTTGCCCCCAGGAGTTGGTATGTCAACATATTTATGGACAATCAGTTGGTCAGGCTACACCTTGATAAGGTGTCAAATATCAGCATTATCTCCAAACGCATGTGGTGGGCACTTGATTCCCCACCAGTCTAATCAACTCATCACTCCATCTATCGTGAATGGTAACCAACCCAAAGGGGAGTGTTATCTAACAGACCAGTCAGATCCAAATGTCCCTGGCATTGACTGGATGGGTAAGCCTGACCTCTGGAGCATCCCCCTGGGTGACGTCTGCAAGAAGACACTGGCCATTCAAATCATGTCAGTCAACGCTATACCATCATCTGTATGTGTGTGAGGGTCACCAGCAGGCTCAAGTGCAGAAATCACAGAGACTTTGGCAATTCAAACAAAACTATAAAGATTTATTACAAAAATTAACCAGGCAAACTAACAAGAGCTCAGGCAAACAATACAAAATCTTTGCAAACTTAGATTAGTCATGATACACAGAAGGGCTCAGTCTGAGCTTCAACCAACAAGGAACCACAACGACCCAACCAAGCGGGGTGGGCATGTTCCCCCTGAAATACACGCTGGAGCACACAGGAATCCCAGACATTGGCATTATCCTGCAAATTAAATTATCCCAAACTGAATACAAGTGATAAAAACAAAGTTTAACAATGTCCATGCTCCCAAGTGAGATATCTGCAAAGCAGTAAAAAACCAGCGTGTTAAGAGCATCCAGTGGATATAAAAGGGAAACAATCCAAGGAAAAGCATATGCACAAGGTGACACTGAGAAAGAGAGAAAATGCAGACCACATACCCACTGACAAAAAAAAACCTCTTTCTAAGAACGACCCCTGGTTGCGACAACGCAAGACCATACGACAACTGCAACAACGCCAGGCAGCGGTGTTTCAAACGGTCTGGGTTGCTGCAGCAAGCTGCACGCAGAAATCCATCGCCACCCAGACACGAAGCCAGTCTTCTGTCCCAAAAGACCAGGATCATGAGCAGCCTTACCAATCGCGGAGCAAGAGCAAGATGCCGGCAACAAGCCGGTGAGATCTACACTGTCAACTACACCTGTTGGGCAGCTCCAGGAGTCAATATCAAAAAAGCCAATGGTACAGAGAGGTTGTGCACAGACTTCTCAACTGGTCTCATTGCCGATCTGGAAACACACTAGTATCCATTACCAGTACCAGCAGATCTCTTTGGAAAATTGAACAGTGGGCGCTTCTTTGCGAAGTTAGACTTGGCTGAAGCTTAACTCCAGGTAGAAGTGGCAGAAAATTCACAGGAGCTTCTCACTATTACAAAACATAAGGGGTTGTTTTTCTTCCATCTGCCTTTGGGGTAAAGGCGGATCCTTCCATTTTCCAACGGCATCTGGACGCAATGATGAATAGCATTGATGTCGTTGCCGATTTCCTCAGCAACATCGCTGTGATGGGCATGGATCAGACAGAACGCCTGGACCACATTTAGAACAAACTATAAGACTTCGGGCAGAAAAGTGCAGCCTCTGATGTTTCCAATCAAGTATCTGAGATATGTCATAGATGAGTACGGTCATTGCTCAGATCCCGAAAACATCACTGTTGTCTTAAAGGTGCCTCCACCATCAGATGATTAGTCATTACTCAACATTCCTCCCAGCAATGCACCTGCTGAGGGAGTCAGTCGATTCCCTGCCCAACAAGGGTGCCTTGTGGAAATGGTCCAGTCAATGCCTAGAGGCTTTTGATCAGGTTTATCAATATGCTATCGTCCGACATTCTCTTGACACTTTTCAATGCAATATCCAAATAAGTTTTCTACAAACTTATCGGAGACAGACACCGCTGATGTTGCCAAATCAGCCAGCTGCGGCCATTTTGCTCCCGTAGGCAAACACTTTTGTTGGAAGGGTTTGATTAACCCCGACCGAGAAAAAGCACCTGCACCGGCACATCTGCAAGCAACTCTGTGATCAGAAAATAACCGTCTGTAACCACTAAGAAGAACTGATCAGCAGCCTGAGCCGGCTAATCCTATCCAAATCAACCCTCGGCACAAATCCTACAGGTAGCCATCTTCCAGAGGAAGGTGTTAAGTCGAGCCGAAACACCCAACGCCCATTGGTCAGCTGACAACAAATCACAGGCTGACTTTCACTGCTCATCGTTCCTTTCAGCGTCTCGAATGTTCTCGGGTAAGCCACTTAAATAGCTATGCTTTGGGGTGCGCTTGTGAGTTTTGAGGTTTTTGTAGTTGTGTGCTTTTAAGGAGCAAGGGTTTATTTTGAGTTCCGGCTTTGTTCTGACACCTGGGTTTGGGTCTCATCAGTAGCTATAGGTGAACAAACACAACAGGATGTATGCCAGTTGACCCCTGTCAATTGCAGAAAGGTTCAAGATGCTCTTAGTCTTGGCAACTTCAAGTACATGCAAAATTCATCATGCTCTCTGGCCAAGCAATCCAACCTGATGACTTTCTTAATTGCTATTTTGATTGGTGGGTCATATTTAACATCTTTGGACTATTTTTACTGTGCCCATGGTCTGTTTTTTAATCAATTATACTATTGTTTGCACTGTTGTAACTATGCGGTTTTTTGCAGGTCTTGTAGCTTTAGTTTTTCGTCTTGTTTTGTCTGGTGGATTTGGAGCTCCTTTCCGGGGAACGTGCTAAGACGGTAGCGCGATATTAATACGCAGCAGCCTCTCCGGACTCTGGATTGGGGATTGCCAAACGTTATGTGGATTTTCTGGCGCAGTCTGTTTTGTTGTGTGCTTTTGTGATATCATTCTGGAGGAATGTCATCTCATTTTTTTAACCGCATTGCATTTGTGGTTTCTAAATGACAATAAACTGAAACTGAATCCGAATTTAGTAGCTCGTTAACTTCCAGTGTGCTTTCTGCCTCATCTTTGGCTTCCTCAGCGTGATTCTTAGATCTCGGGTGTTAGTAATTTTACTTCAACATGAAGAAGCATTTTGTACTTTCCTCATGTCAGATGTGGGAGCTGTGGGAGACCTCCAGTCTCCCTGACAACTACATCTGCATGAAGCGCATCCTGCTTGTTAGGGAACAGGAACCAGTGAGGGTAAGAGTAGGATGATTTGCAGATTAATCTGCATCTGAGGAATTGATGCAGGGAGCAGCGTTCCAGATTTCTGGGTCAGTGGGATCTCTTCTGGGGAATGACCTGTACAAAAAGGGCAGGTTACGCCTGAACTTGAGGGGGACCAATACCCTTACGGACAGGTTTACTACAACTCTTTGGTCGGGTTAGCCTGGCAGGGGGATGGGAACCAGAGTGATAGGTCAAAGAAAGGGGCAGTTGGTATACAGTTAGATTCCCCATATTGAGGGAGTGTGAGGAAGGACAGGCAGCTGATAGGGCAGGTTTTGGAAAGGTGCATATATAACAGGGTTACTTCAACTTCCCTAACGTCGACTGGCATTTCCTTAGTGCAAATTGTTTAAATAGAGTAGAATTTGTTAGGTGTCTCCAAAAGGATTCCTGACGCAGCTTGTAGATGCTGACTAGAGGAGAGGCTATACTGCATCTCATGAAAGGCAATGATACAGGTCAAGAGGTCAGATCACTTGGTGGGTGAGGATTGTGGAGACACTTCATCACAACTACCTGACCTTTGCCTCAGAGATGGATAGAAGCAGACGGTATGGTAAAGTATTTAATTGGGGGAGAGGAATTACAATGCTCTTATGCAGGAACTTGGAGCACAAGTTTGGAACAAAAATGCGCCGATTGCTTAGGGAGCACTTGCGTACAGTTCTGGATAGATTTGTCCCATTGGGGCTGGGAAAAGATGGTTGGCTGATGGAACCATGGTTGACAAGAAATGCAGAACATAGAGTCAAGAGAAAGAACAATGCATACTTAAAGTTTTGGAAGCAAGGATCAGACAAGGCTCTAGAGAGTTACAAGGGAGCCGGGAAGGAGCTTAACTATGGGCCCTTAATTAAGCTAGAAGGGGGCATGAGAAGGCTTTGGTGAGTAGGATTAAGGAAAACTGCAAGGCACTCCACACATACGATAAGGACAAGAGGATGACTAGAGTGAGGGTAGGACAGATCAGGGATAGAAGAATGAATATGTGCCTGGAGTTGGAGGGAGGTCCTTAATGAACATTTCGCTTCAGTATTCACTGGTGAGGTAGGCCTTGGCATTAGTAAAGGTTCAACAGTTTCAAAGGTTCATTTATTATCAAAGTATACAACTCTGAAATTCTTCTCTGAGTAGCCAGGAAACGAAGAAAGAAAAGCAGCACGATCATCAATCCCCAAATCCCCCCCCTCCCCACCCAAAAAACAAACAAAAATGGAACAGGCACAATGATTCCCAAATCACCTCTCCCCATGCACCAAACAAAATCAGAACTGCAACACACACAAAATGCTGGTGGAACGCAGCAGGCCAGGCAGCATCTGTAGGAAGAAGTACAGTCGATGTTTTGGGTCGAGACCCTTCATCAGGACTAACGGAAAAAAGAGATAGTAAGAGATTTGAAAGTGGGAGGGAGATGGAGAGATCTGAAATGATAGAAAACAGGAGGGGGAGGGATGAAGCTAAGAGCTGGGAAATTGATTGGCAAAAGGGATACAAGGCTGGAGAAGGGGGAGTATCATAAGACGGAAGGCCTTGGAAGGAAGAAAGCGGGAGGTGAGCACCAGAGGAAAATGGAGAACAGGCAAGGTGTTATTGTGAGAGGGACAGAGAGAGAGAAAAAATAGGGGATGGGGTAAGGAGGGGAGGAGGGGCATTAACAGAAGTTAGAGAAATCAATATTCATGCCATCAGGTTGGAGGCTACCCAAACGGAATATAAGATGTTGTTCCTCCAACCTGAGTGTGGCTTCATCTTGATGAACACCACCTTATATTCTGTCTGGGTAGCTTCCAACCTGATGGCATGAACATTGATTTCTCTAACTTCCGTTAATGCCCCTCCTCCCCTTCTTATCACATCCCTTATTTTTTTCTCTCTCTCTGTCCCTCTCACAATAACACCTTGCCTGCTCTCCATCTTCCTCTGGTGCTCCCCTCGCCCTTTCTTCCCTCCAAGGCCTTCTGTCCGATGATACTCCCCCTTCTCCAGCCTTGTATCCCTTTTGCCAATCAACTTCCCAGCTCTTAGCTTCATCCCTCCCCCTCCTGCCTTCTCCTAACATTTCGGGTCTCCCCCTCCCCCTCCCACTTTCAAATCTCTCACTATCTCTTTTTTCCGTTAGTCCCGATGAGGGGTCTCGACCCGAAATATCGACAGCGCTTCTCAAACTACAGATGCTGCCTGGCCTGCTGCGTTCTACCAGCATTTTGTGCGTGTTGCTTGAATTTGCAGCATCTGCAGATTTCCTCGTGTTTGCTGACACATCGACCCCGAAATCCCTTTCCTCGCACAAAAAAAAGAACAAAACGGAACGGGCACATCGACCCACAAATCCCCCTCCCCCGCACAAAAAAAAAAACCGAGAAAGATCGGGTGAAAAGCACAGAATATAAAAAAACCGTAGGACAGAAAAGAAATCTCTATAGTCCAAGTCCATAGGTAAAATGCAGGAAACCTGGGGAGCGCTCACAGCGATGAAAAGGCAGGCAGCCGGTGCTCACCTTCCTCATTCGCCTCAATGTTTCCAATCTCCCTCATCGCTTCAATCGGCGCACAATGGAGATTTAATTGGTGAAATGGAGCCAAACACCAGCTTGCTCACCATGAGGTTCACACACACTGCTTCTGTCTCCCAGAATCCTCTCAGAGACTTCAGAGCATTGAAGACCCAAACGATCTCCAAACTTACGCATTCACCTTGATCTTTCAGCCTCCCTCGCTGCTTTCTTCAGCGAACAATGGAAGGTTTAATCAGTGAAGTGCAGTCCAATATCGGCTCGGACCCCATCCTGCAGCCTGCCCGCCACGACGTTTGCTCATGCTGTCTCTGCCTCCCGGAATCCCCTCGGGGACTGCGGACCACTGGAACAGCCAAACGATCTCCAAGCAGCAAGTCACAGACTCCAGCAGTTCCAGCATCGCACACAAGACGAAAAGAAAAACTCAACAGGCATAAAAGAAGTGTGATATGTGGTTTCGTGACCTATCCAGAAGATGTCGGCCAAAGGAGTTTTGTACGCAGGCGCCATCTTGACTGGAAGAGCAGTGTTAAACAGGCTGATATGCTAGAACATATCAGTTATGAAAGAGGATGTGCTGGAACTTTAAAAACATTAAGATTGTTAAATCCCTGGGGCCAGGCATGATGTACCCCAGGTTACTACAGCAAGTGAGGAAAGAGATTGCTGCACTTTTGGTGATGAACTTTGTACTCACACTGGCCACGAAATTAGCACCCAAATGATTAGAGGGCTGCAAATGATATTCCTTTGTTCAAGAACAGGAATAGGAATAACCTTGGGAATTACAGACCAGTGACTCTATACTGGAAGATTCTTAGAGGCAGAACTTACACGCCTTTGGAGAATGATAGTCTGATTAGAGATAGTCAACATGGCTTTGTGGGGTTCAGGTTAGGCCTCGTGACCCTGACAAATTTTCTGAGGATGTGACAAATTACATTGGTGAAGTTATGCTGTTGCAGTTGTTATGGTGCGCATGGATTTTATTAAGGTATTTTATAAAGTTCCTGTTGGTAAGCTCCCTCAGAAAGCCAGGAGGCATGGGATCTAGGGAAACATGACTGTGGGGATTCAGAATTAGTTTGTCCATAGAAGGCAGAAGGTGCTTGAAAATGGACTGTCTTCTGCCTGGAGGTCGGTGACCGGTGGTGTTCAATGGGGATCTGTTCTGGGAGCCCTGCTTTTTGTGATTTTTATAAATGACTTGGAAGGGTGGGTTAGTAGGTTGGCAGATGATCCAAAGGTTGGTGGTTTTGTGGATAGTGCAGAAGGTTGTCGTAGGATACAATATGACACAGACAGGATGCAGAGCTGGGCTGAAGAGTGGCAGATGCAGTTCAACCTGGAAAAGTGTAAAGTCGAATTTGAAGGGAGTGTACAGGGTTAAGGCAGGATTCTTAGCAGTGCGGAGGAATGGAGAGATCTTGGGGACCAAATTCATAGATCACTCAAAGTTGCCGTGCAAATTTGATATGTTTGTCGAGACACATAGTTTATTGGCCTTCATTAGCCAGGGCCCCGAGTTCAAGAGCCAGTTCACGAGCCCTGAGGTAATGTGGCAGCTCTATAAAAGCCTGGTTAAACCACTTTTGGAATATTGCAATCATTTCTGGTTGCTTCGTTATTGGAATGATGTGCCATCTTTAGAGAGGGCGTAGAGGAAATTCACCAGGACGCTGCCTGGATCAAGGAGCCCATAATCGATTCCACTGCTCCTCTGCGATTGAGGCGGCGGGCACGTTGATGAGGACGAGAGCGGCGATCAAGTGGGTGTGTTCAGCGCAGCCTGCCTGCATTTCGTGGGCCTTCCACTCCCTCTCAGTTACTGCGGTTGGAGGAAAGCGTAGGGATCTTAGGATCCACATTGCAAGGACTTATCGGTGACGCTGGACTTGTTTTGAGGGACTTTGAGGTTCATGTTGCACGTGTTCCTGGATTCTGGTTGCTCTTTCTCTTGCTGCTTTTGAGCGTGTTCATCGATGCGGACTTGGGTGCTTCGGCGAAGATTGGCCCTATGGCCTGCAGTGGGCGAGCAGCACAGTGCTGGTCTGAACTAAATTGAACACTCCTGCACCCCTGGCTTGACGTTTGACATCCTACGAGTCTGCTGCTCGCTTTTTGCAGTTTGCGCAATTAGTTCTTTTTTCGCGCTTTGGGTGTTTGATGTCATCTCGAACAGCTTCGACGGTGGTTCTTCATTTCGTGGCTGCCTGTGAGAGGACAAATCTCAGAGTTGCATTCTGTACGCATACTTTGATAATAAATGTACTTTGAATCTTTGATTAGAGGGCATGTCTTACAAGGATGGGTCGCAGAAGCTAGGTCTTTCCTCTTTGGAATGAAGGAGGATGAGAGATGACTTGATGGGGCTGTATGAGGGGTGATTGATAAGTTTGTGGCCTAGGGTAGAAGGAGTCAATTTTAGAAAACCTAGCACATTTATTTTTCCTACTTAGTCCAGCGACCGTGGAGCATACAGATCCCTTCTTTGTAGAAGTCAGCGTCTTGGACCTCCAGAAGTGGTCCACAGCAGGGGTGATTGATAAGTTTGTGGCCTGTGGTAGAAGGAGATGAGTTATTAACTTCAAACTTTCTGCATAATCACTCAAAGAGTTGACCTGCACATGCATGTAACAGGAGCTGCTAACTCATCTCCTTCTACCTTAGGCCACAAACTTATAAATCACCCATCTGTGGACCACCTGGAGGTCCAAGACACTCTCGCTGAAAAATAAATGCACTAGGTTTACTAAAATGGACTCTTCCTACCGCAGGCCACGAACTTATCAATCACCCCTCATATATGATAAGAGGCATGGATCGAGTGGAAAGCCAGACATTTCCCCCCCCCAGAACAGAAGTAGCTGAAATGAAGAGGCACAATTTCAAGGTGATTGGAGGGAAGTATAGGGGGTGATGTCAGAAGTAATTTTTTTTTTACACAGAGAATGGTGAGTGCAAGGAACCTGGGTGGTGGTAGAGGCAGACACATCAGGGACATTTATGAAACTGTTAGATAGGCACATGGATGAGAGAAAAATGAAGAACTATGTAGGAGGGAAGCATTGGGCTGATGGTAGTGTAATTAAAATGGTCAGCACATCTATGTACAATGCTGTAATATTCTATGTACACTGCCTGCATTACTTTTTGTTCAATCTACCTACATATGTTGTCTAACATCTATCTATTATTACATCTTATTGTTACACAGGCTCTGCTGTTTTGCTACCTTTCTGAGGTCCCTCTGCCAGGAATGCTATGATTTCTGTGGTTTTTTAAAAATTATATGACAATTTGGGCCCCTTATCTAAGAAAGGATGTGCTGACATTGGAGAGGTTCAGAGGAGGTTCACTAGGATGATTCCAGGAATGAAAGGGTTACCATACGAGGACCGATTGATGGCCCTGGATTTGTGCTCACTGGAACTCAGAAGAATGGGACAGGGGTGGGGGGAGGGGGGATCTCATTGGAACCTTTCAAACACTGAAAGGCCTAGATAGAGTGGACGTGGAGAGCCGAGGACCAGGGGGGGACAGCCTTAGTACAGCAAAATGTCCACTTAAAACAGAGATGAGGAGGAATTTCTTTAGCCAGAGAGTGGTGAATCTGTGGAATACCTTGCATCAGGCATCTGTGGAGGCCAAATCATATGGTACATTTAAGGCAGAGGTTGATAGGTTCTTGATTAATCAAGGCATGAAGGGATACGGGTAGAAGGCAGGAGATTGGGGCTGAGAGGGAAATGCATCAGCCATGATGAAATGGCAGAGCAGACTCGATGGGCCAAATGGCCTAATTCTGCCCTTCTATCTCATGGTCTTCTGTGACATCCTTGGCTCTCCCAGTCAAGGAACTACCATGAACCTTCTGACACTATACCACTTGAGATTTGCCATGTAATATTATTTTCACTGAAATCTCTCCTTAAAACAATCAGTGTTTTTTTCATCTCCTCTTTGATCGCTAGTTTCTTTCTTATAGAAGCAATATTCATCTGTGTTAGATAGGATTTATTCAGCATTAAACATACAGGCAGAGTAATTCATTGGGGCAAACTCCCAATCAGTTCAAGTATTCATAAATCATATATATATATATTCAGTATATTTATCATTAATTTAAGCACTTGAACTCCTAAGAATTACTTTCAGTTATCTTCTAAATTTATATTGTCATATCCAGTTCCATTTATGGCATGTGACTGTGAACCCTTCCAGCTTTATTGTAAATTCACCCTCTCTCGTGCCAGAGAAATGAGAAGATCACTGAGGTAGATAAGAGGTGGGAATGATCATTGACTAGGTCTTACATTATGTTTTTTTATCATCTTGGATTCTATTTCTTTTATATTATATGCAGAGGATTCTGGTTCATTGGGACACATTGGGGGCAGTACATTTTGGTTCAATTACCTGGCTGTCCTAATTAACCAAAGTTTCATGGAAATAGTTTTAAAAAGTATAAAACAGACAAACTATCGTTTAACTGAATAACAAATCATCTAGTTAAATTAAATACCAAACAAATTAGAATTCTAACTATATTACTACAGAACTATAAAACTTTTGTATTAGTTCCTATTAGTTATCGACGCAGTGTACACTACTGCGTTCTTTTGATTAACTGTAATAAAATCAGTGCAGACACCAAGTGCAAAGAATGTACACTACCTTCAACAATTGCAACTTCTAAATATTCACTTTCATTGTGATATTCGAGACTATCGTCGGTACCTTCAAATTCTCCGTAGTTCCTAACTCATTGAAGTAGTGAAATCACTTCATTTTCACTCCTGGCAGTTTCTAACATCTCCAAGCCTAAATGTTTAAAACTTCAGTTGTCCCAATTAAGTGGCATAATATCCCAAATAAACGAAGGGAATCCCAGCTATTTTCTGGAGTTAGTTTTTGTTCTTTAAGAGTTGTTCCAAATAGGTGGCTGCTCGGAGTAACTGAAGGTCCAATTAACAGGAATCCACTGTGTATGAAATATTCCTTCTTTCTTTTAAGACTCTTGAATGACAAAGATGAACTCTTGGTTTCTCAGTCTGCCTCATTATGGGCCTTGCACTTTTGTTTATCACACTGCACTTCCTCTGTAACTGTAACACTAAATTCTGCATTCCGTTTTTGTAGAACCTCAGAATATTTACATATGGAATAATCTGCTTGGGTGGCATAACAACACAAAGCATTTTGCTGTTTCTTGGCATATGGTGATAAGAAGAAAAACTACAATTACAATTAGTCCCTGTTAAGATTACATAAACCTGAGTCTTCAGTTGCTAAAGCATACTCCAAAAGAATCACTGTAAAGTATTTTAACTTTTCAGTCCTGTTTCTGGAGAAATACTTTTTGGTTTATGATTTTGATTCAATGTACAGTATATCCATCAAATGTTGGGCTCCTGGTAAGTGAACTATTCCTGATTATACAAAATTAAAAAATACTGTCCAAATCCTTTTCCCCGATTTCCTATTTTAAACTTGTGAGATTAGAATTAGCCATGCTCCCTGGAGCCACGTGAAATGTGCTCTTCTGTTTGGTTGCCACATTTAGGAAGGGGATAGTTGATGAGAACTGCAAGAATTCTAATTGTTTCAGTAGAGAATGCACTTGAAAGCTTGGGAGTGAGGGGTTCCGGGGAGAAGGCAGGAGAACGGACTTAAGAGGGAAACGGACCAGCCATGATCAAATGGCTGTGCAGACTAGACAGCCCAAATGGCCTAATTCTGCTCCCATGTCTTGTGGTCTCATGATGAAAGTATATTGTCGAGAAATGGCAAAAAAGAAGTTTTGCTTCACATAGGACTCATGTTGTACCTGAGTAGAGAGCAAATCCCACATGCGGGAAATGCGACAACCTTCCTCAATATTGATGTCTCTCACTTCGATGGACACAAGTAAATCACTAAAATTTCAATCAGAGCAGCATCAGTCTTTTTAATGATGTATCCAAAAGCAGTCGATCTTCTTCAAGCAAATTAAAAAATCCTCAGGAAAGGTCACACAATCAGCGTGTTATACACCTGAAAACCCATTCCAATCGTACAGCCCATATCGCAACATTCTACCTTATTGCAGCATTCAGACCACTTTCCATGTGATCTCGCTGAACCTGATCATGGGCAAAGTGCACATCAGAACTCAATAAATTAATACAAAGAGCAATGCTGTGCTTGTAAATAAACCAAACAATTATGCTGCTGATGTTTCTTGTAAAGTACTATTTTTAGCACTTCCAGGAATTAACTGATTAATAAATTTTGCAATGAAATGCGCTTTTGCCTGATGCTTATAATAGGAAGACTAGATGTTAAAGCTAGACATTAAATCTGTATAGTGAAGGGGAGAATTCTTGTATTACTGGTGAACTTCCAAATTGTTCTTTAAACATAAGCAGATCCATTACACCACTGAATCTATCAAGGTAAAATTAACAGGAATAATTATCACTTTAGGGATAACTAAATTCAGAGTTAAAACCTGGACTCTATTGGGTTGACTTTCAAACACAAATGTTGTTGTTGGAGGCATCTTATCAGATGGTTTTCTCCGCAGGAGAAGGAAGTGAGATAGTTTATTGAGAAAACAACGGAACAGGTGAGAAGGCGCATGGAAACGCATCAGTACTCTGGAAATGACTGCAAAGACCAGGATGAGAAATGGTACAGCATGTTGCAGCTTATTGGTAACAACCAGTTCCCAGGTAAACACAAACATTATCTGAGGACTCAAGTCCAACAGCCTTTTTTCATCTCTTGAGTCTTGCTTCAAATCATCATTTGTCAGTTTCACCTTTTCTTATTTGCTCAGGCTGACAAAGCTCGTTCATCCTTTTTACTTTAAGCGTATAACCTATCACTCCCATCTTTCTGACAAGTGGAAGCAATGTGAGACAATAGATAAAACCTTAGCCCTGTTTTCCCTATGTTCTTGTAAAGTTCAATATATATTCATAAAGAAAAAGGAAGAATGTTCTGTATGTGCACCAGTGATCAAATAGACTAAACCTGTATTCCAAGATCACAATTACAGCTTTGAGTTTAAGAAGTGTGAATTCTTCAAAGCCTAGAGGTTGAAATAAGCTTGGAGAAAACCAGCTCCAGCTCCCATGTGGTTTTGAAGGCATCCTTCATAAATTAGGACATCTTGGGAATGTTCCATCATTATCATTAAAGCCAGAGGCAAAAACTTTAATAGCACAAACTGCCGTCCAACAGCTTCTTACATAAGTTACTTGCAGGTCTTGTCCAATAGGGTAAAGTAATGATAGGTGACATTGACAGTGACCTGTATTTTACTTTCAGTGCAGTTTAAAAGCAACAGCATTACTATCTAATTATTAATGCTAAGGTTGAAATAAAATTCTGGCTACGTCAAAAAGTAGAAGTCTTTGGGTTAAGACTTGGTCCTTGTTGGGAGTGCACAGATAACCACACCTCTAAAAGTTGTGAATGAAGACAAATTTCTATCTCTTCCCCTCTGCCATGGGAGTCCCTTACTGCAGCAGGCAATTGAAGGGAAATTGTGTTTTGCTTAATGTGAACAAAACCTTGCTTCAGTGCAACTCTGCAGATTCACAAAATTAAAGTGCATTCTATGAATAAAATTGGTAGCATAAGTATTGAGCCCGACGGCTAAATTAAAAAGGAGCAGAACCACTGTGTGACCATTACAACTCTATGTTGTCAATAATGCTTTAGAAATAGTAACCTAATTTAAGGCTAGAGCAGAATACGGTACAATTCAATGTTTGAGATGAAATACATATTACCACAAAATGAAGGATAGGTTCAGTATATTGCTGCAGTTTCTGGACATTTCCCTTTGCCAACAAAGGACAGAAATTCATCTTGTGATGGCTTGTTTTAATCTGGCACCAGATAATTCTAAGTGGACCTTCGGCAAATCCCTGAAGTCTTTGAACAGGCGACTATAATGATCGGTGATATTGGAGATCATTAAGTGGCATTCAAAAGCACATGGAAGCTCATAAGTACCCTGGAAACTACTGCACAGACCAGGATGAGAAATGCCACAGCACGTTACAGCTTATTGATCTCAACCAGTTCCCAAATTTCAAAAACTCATTGACCTAATCAACAGCCACTGTACCTGTTGATTCCAAGTTTCCATGTTCAACAAGCTGTATTTAATTTTAAATAATATTGTATATTCATATTTTCCCAAATATTTCCTACCTTGTGGATATTTGCAAGGTCAGCTCTCCATTTCTTCTTTTCAGAGCTGAAAAGTTTGGGTTTCAGCAGCCTTTCACTGAAGAGTACTTTTCAGAGGTCAATCCTGGCTCTTACACTGGATCATGGTCAGAATAGCCCAGAAATAAACACAGTCTTCTGACTACAGTATTGGTTTAATCACAGATTTCTCTGACATGAACTCAGATTGTTTAAGGTACATAGAATAGCAATTTATTTGCTTTCCTGATTGCTGCTCTTTGGCAATGATTGGAGATGGTGACTTTTGATTCCGCTTCACTTTCGTATTGATTACTACAACCTCAATCAAGCAGTTTCATGACACCCGGAAATCTGCAGATGCTGGTAATTCAAACAACAACACACACAAAATGCTGGTGGAATACAGCAGGCCAGGCAGCATCTATAGGGAGAAGCGCTGTCGACGAAGGGTCTCGGCCCGAAACGTCTACAGTGCTTCTCCCTATAGATGCTGCCTGGCCTGCTGTGTTCCACCAGCATTTTGTGTGTGTTGTAGTTTCATGACATCTATTTGTTTCTTTCAATCAGTGATGCTCTTACATTTGGGGAAAAAAGGATCAGCCATAATTGAATGGCGGAGCAGACTCGACAGGCCAAATGGCCTAATTCTGTTCCTATGTCTTACGGTCTTATAGTCTTATGGTCTTACCTCCCTGCAAACTTAACTGATTTTATAATTTTCAGTCCAACCTATGAGTCAACTACCCCTCAAATACTGCTTCTGAAATCTTCCGTGCAAAAGAAAATTCTCAATTCAGCATCAATAAGTGAATTGTCAGGTTACTTGTGAGTGTTCAGTCAGTGGTGGTAAGCTCTTGGGAAAAACTCAGTTGGGATTCATCTCCAATTGGAAAGACAAGAAGTAGTCAAAGACCGAAATATGGTTTTGTTGCAGTGGGGGAGAGGGATCAGATTTTTTTTTTGAAGAGATAACAAATTGTATTGATAATGGCAATGCAGTTAATGTAATCTACATGAATTTCAACAAAGCTTTTGACAAAGTCGTCCCAATGGGAGACTGATCCAAAAGAACAGACACAAGAAGATTCAGGGCAAGTTGGCAAACTGGATCCAGAATTGGTGTTTTGGGTCATGACCCTGTATCAGGACAGTTCCGAAAACCCAAATGACAATCCAGTGACAACACAGTAGCAAGTTAACAGACACAAACTATTCTGCAAACTCGGATGATAAAGCACTCCGTAACAATTAAACTCAGATTCAATCCCAAAGGCAGACACTGCCAATAAACAATTGCATATTGGTCAAAATTGGGCATCAGGTAGATTCCCAGTGACCAAACCCAGACAACAGCCCAATGCCCAATCCATAATCCTAAATACCAGACCAATCCAATATGCCATCAACAGAACTGACATCATACCAACACACACTGACTAAACTCAGACAATAAACAGTCCACAATGATTAAACCCAGGTACCAAACTAACCCCTAAATCCAAACCAAGATACCAGTTCAGTAGTTAATGGGAAAATCTAACCACTTTTCAATCGATAGACCATGACTTCAGACCAAACCCCAATGGGAAGACCCTGATGTTGGACTGATCCCTAATACTGAGTGATCCTAACATCAGTCAGATGCCCCAATAGTCAGACAACAACATCACATCGATCTCCAGTGCGCAGACTCTGACATCAGATAGATCCACACTGAGCAGACCCTAACATTAGGCCCTTTCCTAATAGGCAGATGCAGATACTAGACTGATTGGGAGTCCTGGTGCAAGGTAGCATAGTGGGATGGAGATACATTGCTACCAAAGGAGGTGAAAGGCGCTCCTTCCCTCTGTAACTTGTAGGTCACCCTTGGGCAAGGTGTAGCACCTGCTTAGCCCCTCAATCAGGGTCACATGAAGCCATGGGAGATGGTGGTGAATGGTCGTATAAGCAGCTGGTGGATATCACAAGTCCTGGTTGTGTGACCACTGACGACAGGCAGACAATCACTGAAGAGTATTGATAATGGTTAGGTCACCTGTCTCGTAAAGACACTGCCCTGGAGAAGGCAATGGCAAACCACTTCTCTAGACAAAATTGCCAAGAACAATCCTGGTCATAGACCACGACCCTCCACCCCTTACAATACAGCACATGATGACGATGATGAGTGCAGGATTCTCTAAAAGTTAACATACAGGTTGAGTCGGTAGTAAGGAAGATAGATAGATAGATAGATAGATGCAATGTTAGCATTGCAAAGACTAGAGTATAAAAGCAAGGATATAATGCTGAGGATTTATAAGGCATTGGCCAAACAGCATTTGGAGTACTGTGAGGAGTTTTAGCACCCTTAGGAAGTATGTGGTGGCACTATAGAGGATCCACAACAATGATCCCAATAATGAAAGGGTTAACGTATGAGGAGTGTTTGATGGCTCTGGGCCTGTACTCGCTGGACTTTAGAAGAATCTCATTGAAACCTATCAAATATTGAAAGGCCTAGATGGAGTGGATGTGGAGAAGATGTTTCCTAACGTTGAGGAGTCTAGGGCCAGTGGAATTTCCCTTTCGAACAGAGATGAGGAGGAACTTCTTTAGCAAGAGGGTGGTCAATCTGTGCAATTAATTGCCACGGATGACTATGGGGGGTGGCGGCCAAGTCATTGGGTATATTTAAATCCAAAGCTGACAGTTTCTTTGATTGGTAAGGCCATCAAAGTTTATGGGCAGAAAGAGGGATAACATATTAGCCATAACTGAATGGTGGAGCTGACTCGATTTATCTATTTGTTTTTACTTACTGAAACAGCATGGAGGAGGCACTTCAGGCCCTTCAAATTACGTTGCCCCAGCAACCCCACAACCCTGATTGTCGAGGATCAATTTACAATGACCAATAACCTATGCAGTGCATTTTTGGACTGTGGGAGGAAACCGGAGCACCCGGAGAAAAGCCACACATTCCACACGGAGGATGTACAGAGACTCCTTAAGGAATTGAACTCTGAAACACCCCGGGTTGTAATAGCATCATGCCGACCACTACACTACCATGGCAAATGTGCCAGGTGACCTAATTCTACTCCTATGTCTTATGGTTCATCACCAATGAGAAAGTTCTGATGTCAGATTAATCCATAATGGACAAACCTTGACTTTAGACTCATCCCCGATGGATTTGTTCTCCTACGAGTAGATCCTAACATCAGATTAAGACCATAAGGTATAGGAGCAGAATTAGGCCATTTGGCCCATCGAGTCTACTCCACCATTTCATCATGGCTGATCCATTTTTCCTCTCAGCCCCAATCTCCTGCCTTCCCCTCTATCCCTTCATGCCCTGTCCAATCAAGAATCTTTCAACCTATACATAAAGACTTAGCCTCTGCAGTTTCCTATGGCAAGTAATTCCATAATTGACCTCAATCGGCAGACTCCTACAGTGGAATCATCTCTAGTGGGGAGATCCTAACATTACTCCAATCATTAGAAGCTCAGACAAGGCCAATAGTAAATCGCTGTGTGCAACAACAAGTACTACTAAAATCCAACTCAAATTTGCAGGAAAATATAGGGATCACTCATAAGAGTGAAGCAAATGTGCTTGGTATCACTTAAGTTAAAATCTCCTATATTCCCATGTAACTAGATACTGGACTCTAAAATATTCTTTCGTTAGTGAGGCTTAAGGTAGGTCAACGGCATAGATCAAAAAGTGCAATTACACTGCTGTAAAACAAGATCTAATTATTTCAGTGGAAATATATTCCCATTAAGAATACTTCATTCTTCTTATAAAACAACTTGAGGACAAGATCTATTTTGCCATAAAATATGCAAAGAGCATGCAGTTAAACAGCTCTTTATGCTATTAGGTCCTGGGGACTGATCCAGACAAGTAGATATCAAGAGTTTAAACTCAGTTTCAGTTCAATTCCAATCAACTTGCTCTGGAATGCAGTCACCATTCTGCAGGCACACCTTGCCGTCAGGTCACATGGGTTGAAACTCTTGCAAGTTGTCTAAAAGAGCTTGGTGTCAAGCTGCGATTCAGCTGAAAGCACTCCTCGTCTTAGTCATAAGATTTTAGTTTGCAGAAACAGAAAAGGCTGGCAACATGAGCAGTAGAGACAAGGCTGAAGCATTTGCAATTACGTTTCGCCAGATGTACTGAACAGATAATTCAACTCAGCTTCTTCCTGAGGTTCCCTATCATCATAGGTCAGTCTTTAGTCAGTTCAATCCACTCCATCTGATGTCCAGAAATGGCTGAGAGCACCAGCTTCTGCAAAGGCTTCTTATTGTGCAGACAACATCTTACCTGTAGTCATGAAGACCTATATTCCATATGGGAATCTTGATCTGGGCCTCTTACTGACCTGTCAACTTCTGTGCCATCAAAGCCATTAATACTGTATTTTGCAACATATCAGGCATAACTATTCATTTAAACAGTACAAGTGCCATTTTAAAAGACTCTCTAATAAAGCAACTGATGTTAGAATCATAGAGCTGTACAGCACAGAAAGAGGCCCTTTGGCCCATCATGCCCATGCTGACCATTTGCATTACTCCCATTTACCAGTGGCTGGTCCGAGGCATTCATTGCCTTCCTGATTCCAGTGCTCCCCCAGATACTCCTTGACTGCTGAGCGTCCAGCTGGGGTAACTGACCCTATTTCTCAGTGAAACTAAAACCAACAGGTACAGTTTATTTTAGGACAAATAGACAATTAGAAATATCATTCGCGAACACTGTGAGGAAGGATGATCTGAAAAGCATAAAGACTTATTATTATTTTTCATTCAGGACCTTGGTTGTCAGCTGGATATCTATCGAATTCTGGGACAATTGCTGAGATTTAAAAGTCATTATCGATTCTACCGAAGGGTCGCCTTCTGAACTTGCCTGAGTCACCAGCACCACCACCTCAAAAGCCAAGTAGCATCAGCAGTTAACTTAAATACAAAGTAAAAAAAGGGAAAAACTATGCCAGACTAATTGTGAATTCTAAACTAAGTTCAGTAAAGATAAGACAAAGAATGTATATTTAGAAATTATGTTATGGTGCAGAGCAATCTAGAGTTGTGCAACTAGGAGAAGGGGTCAGCTGTTTAACCCCTCGTACTTGCTCCTGTATTTGATGAGATGGTGTTGATGTCAATCTTGGTTGTCGCTCCATGTTCTTGCTTGTTAGTTTACTTCTTTCCACTTACCAGTAAATTTAAAAATCTCTTAACTAATCATTACAATTAACAGAGATTAAATATACAGCAATGGGTACCATGACTGGAAAATAATAGCTTATTGTTGGAATTCTCTGCATTTGCTGAATGTGGAAAGCGGCCAGTGAAGGAGTGGAGATTTGAGGCTTTGACTCGAGAGGCTTCGACGAGAAGAGGCTGAGGACGAGCTTCACTCCAAGTGAGGTAAGGCCGGGTAAGTTCCTTTCAAAGGAGAAAATTTCAAAAGTTGAGGCATGTATTGGGTAGGTCATGGCAGCTGAGAACGGCCCCGTGGTTTGTTCACCCTGCAGCATGTGGGAAATCAGGGATACTTCCAGTGTCCCTGACGACTATGTGTGCAGGAAGTGTGTCCAGCTGCAGCTTCTGGCAGACCACATTGAGCGTCTGGAGCTGCGATTGGATTCATACTGGAGCATCCGCGATGCTGAGAAAGTCATGAATAGCACATTCAGTGAGTTGGCCACACTGCAGGTAAAGGCTACACAGGCAGAAAGGGAAGGGGTGGCCACTAGACAGCGTAGCAGTAGGCAGGTAGTGCAGGAGTCCCCTGAGGTCATCTCTCTCCTAAACAGATATACTGTTTTGGATACTGTTGGGGGAGATGTCTCATCAGGAGAAGGCAGCAGCAGCCGAGTTCATTGCACCATGGGTGGCTCTGCGGCACAGGAGGGAAGGAAAAGGAGTGGGAGAGCTATAGTGATAGGGGATTCGATTGTTAGGGGAATAGATAGGCGTTTCTGCGGCTGCAAACGAGACTCCAGGATGGTCTGTTACCTCCCTGGTGCAAGGGTCAAGGATGTCTCTGAGCGGCTGCAGGACATTCTGGAATGGGAGGGTGAACAGCCAGTGGTCGTGGTGCACATAGGTACCAACGATATAGGTAACAAACGGGATGAGGTCCTAGAAGGTGAATTTAGGGAGTTAGGAGATAAACTAAAAAGTAGGACCACAAAGGTAATAATCTCTGGATTACTACCAGTGCCACGTGCTAGTCAGAGTAGAAATAGGAGGATATTTCAGATGAATACGTGGCTTGAAAAATGGTGCAAGGGGGAGGGATTCAAATTTCTGGGGCATTGGAACCAGTTCTGGGGGAGGTGGAACCGGTACAAACAGGACGGTCTGCACCTGGGCTGGACTGGAAGCAATGTCCTAGGGGGAGCGTTTGCTACTGCTGTTCAGGATGCTTTAAACTAATATGGCAGGGGGATGGGAACAAGTGCAGAGAGACAGAGGGGTGTAAAATGAGGGTAGAAGCAAAAAGTAGTAAGGTGAAAAGTAAAAGTGGCAGGCAGGCAAATCCAGGGCAAAAAGCAAAAAGAACCACTTTTCAACATAATTGTATAAGGGCTAAGAGTGTTGTAAAAACAAGCCTGAAGGCTTTGTGTGTCAATGCGAGGAGCATTCGTAACAAGGTGGATGAATTGAATGTGCAGATAGTTATTAATGAATATGATATAGTTGGGATCACAAGGACATGGCTCCAGGGTGACCAAGGATGGGAGCTCAACATGCAGGGATATTCAATATTCAGGAGAGATAGACAGGAAAGAAAAGGAGGTGGGGTAGCATTGTTGGTTAGAGAGGAGATTAACGCAATAGAAAGGAAGGACATTAGCCTGGAGGATGTGGAATCAATATGGGTAGAGCTGCATAACATTAAGGGGCAGAAAACGCTGGTGGGAGTTGTGTACAGGCCACCTAACAAAGGTAGTGAGGTTGGGGATGGCATTAAACAGGAAATTAGAAATGCGTGCAATAAAGGAACAGTAGTTATAATGGGTGACTTCAATCTACATATAGATTGGATGAACCAAATTGGTAAGGGTGCTGAGGAAGAGCATTTCTTGGAATGTATGCAGGATGGTTTTCTGAACCAACATGTCAAGGAACCAACTAGAGAGCAGGACATTCTAGATTGGGTATTGAGCAATGAGGAAGGGTTAGTTAGCAATCTTGTCGTGCGAGGCCCCTTGGGTAAGAGTGACCATAATATGGTGGAATTCTTCACTAAGATGGAGAGTGACATAGTTAATTCAGAAACAAAGGTTCTGAACTTAAAGAAGGGTAACTTTGAAGGTATGAGACGTGAATTAGCTAAGATAGACTGGCAAATGATACTTAAAGGGTAGACAGTGGATATGCAATGACAAGCATTTAAAGATCACATGGATGAACTACAACAATTGTTCATCCCAGTTTGGCAAAAGAATAAACCAGGGAAGGTAGTGCACCTGTGGCTGACAAGGGAAATTACGGATAGTATCAAGCCCAAAGAAGAAACATATAAATTAGCAAAAAAAAAGCGGCACACCTGAGGACTGGGAGAAATTCAGAGACCAGCAGAGGAGGACAAAGGGCTTAATTAGGAAAGGGAAAAAAGATTATGAGAGAAAGCTGGCAGGGAACATAAAAACTGACTGTAAAAGCTTTTATAGATACGTGAAAAGAAAAAGATTGGTCAAGACAAATGTAGGTCCTTTACAGTCAGAAACAGGTGAATTGATCATAGGGAACAAAGACATGGCAGACCAATTGAATAACTACTTTGGTTCTGTCTTCACTGAGGAGGACATAAATAATCTTCCGGAAATAGTAAGGGACTGAGGGTCTAGTGAGATGGAGGAACTGAGGGAAATACATGTTAGTAGGGAAGTGGTGTTGGGTAAATTGAAGGGATTAAAGGCAGATAAATCCCCAGGGCCAGATGGTCTGCATCCCAGAGTGCTTAAGGAAGTAGCCCAAGAAATAGTGGATGCATTAGTGATAATTTTTCAAAACTCCTTAGATTCTGGATTAGTTCCTGAGGATTGGAGGGTGGCTAATGTAACCCCACGTTTTAAAAAAGGAGGCAGACAGAAACCGGGGAATTATAGACCAGTTAGTCTGATATCGGTGGTGGGGAAAATGCTAGAGTTGGTTATCAAAGATATGATAACAGTACATTTGGAAAGAGGTGAAATCATCGGACAAAGTCAGCATGGATTTGTGAAAGGAAAATCATGTCTGATGAATCTTATAGAATTTTTTGAAGATGTAACTAGTAGAGTGGATAGGGGAGAGCCAGTAGATGTGGTATATTTAGATTTTCAAAAGGCTTTTGACAAGGTCCCACACAGGAGATTAGTGTGCAAACTTAAAGCACACGGTATTGGGGGTATGGTATTGATGTGGATAGAGAATTGGTTGGCAGACAGGAAGCAAAGAGTGGGAGTAAACGGGACCTTTTCAGAATGGCAGGCAGTGACTAGTGGGGTACCGCAAGGCTCAGTGCTGGGACCCCAGTTGTTTACAATATATATTAATGATTTAGACGAGGGAATTAAATGCAGCATCTCCAAGTTTGTGGATGACACTAAGCTGGGCGGCAGTGTTAGCTGACAGGAGGATGCTAAGAGGATGCAGGGTGACTTGGATAGGTTAGGTGAGTGGGCAAATTCATGGCAGATGCAATTTAATGTGGATAACTGTGAGGTTATCCACTTTGATTGCAAGAACAGGAAAACAGATTATTATCTGAACGGTGGCCGATTAGGAAAAGGGGAGATGCAATGAGACCTGGGTGTCATTATACACCAGTCATTGAAGGTGGGCATGCAGGTACAGCAGGTGGTGAAAAAGGCAAATGGTATGTTGGCATTCATAGCAAAAGGAGGTTCTACTGCAGTTGTACAAGGCCTTGGTGAGACCGCACCTAGAATATTGTGTGCAGTTTTGGTCCCCTAATCTGAGGAAAGACATTCTTGCCACAGAGGGAGTACAATGAAGGTTCACCAGATTGATTCCTGGGATGGCAGGACTTTCATATGAAGAAAGACTGCATCGACTAGGCTTATACTCACTGGAATTTAGAAGATTGAGGGGGGATCTTATTGAAACGTATAAAATTCTAAGGGGATTGGACAGGCTAGATGCAGGAAGATTGTTTCGGATATTGGGGAAGTCCAGAACAAGGGGTCACAGTTTAAGGATAAAGGGGAAACCTTTTAGGACCGAGATGAGGAAAAACTTCTTCACACAGAGAGTGGTGAATCTGTGGAATTCTCTGCCACAGGAAACAGTTGAGGCCGGTTCATTGGCTATATTTAACAGGAAGTTAGATATGGCCCTTGTGGCTAAAGGGATCAGGGGGTATGGAGAGAAAGCAGGTACAGGGTTCTGAGTTGGATGATCAGCCATGATCATACTGAATGGTGGTGCAGGCTCGAAGGGCCAAATGGCCTACTCCTGCACCTATTTTCTATGTTTCTATGTGTTGCTTAGCTTTTTCTTTAGATGTATAAATTCTCTGAACAATCAAGTTATTCGTCCATCATAAAACACCACCATGTCTCTAATTGTGTAAATAAACCATGTAACATTTATAAATGTGGAATAGTTATCTTTGCTCAAATGTTAGCAGCCGATGTCCGCACTGGCAGAGTCTTAATCATCCTGTTCCAGTTGAGGCACAGTGGTACAGGTAGTAAAGCTGCTGCCTCACAGTGTCAGAGAGCCCAAGTTCAATCCTGACCTCTGACTGCCTGGATCTTGCACACTCTCCCCATGACCATGTGGCATTTCATCCGGGTGCTCCAGTCTCCTTCCGCATTCCGAAGTTTCTGCAGGTTGGCCCCGGTAAATTGCACCACATGTGGAGGCGAGTCTGAGGGAATTTGATGGGAACATGGGGGAATAAAATATAGGATTGGTGTCAATCAGGGGTTCCCAACCTTTTTTATGCTGTGGACCCCTACCATTAATCAAAAAGTCCACAGAACCCAGGTTGGGAATGTTATGAATGTACCACAGCTCTGAGGGGCCGAAGGGTGCGGGGGTAGCCCCGTCCTTTGTGAGAATCGCCAAGATCACAATTGAGTCAATTCAGGAGACACAGGAAATGAGAGAAAGACATGCAGAATCCACAAAAGGGTTAGAATGTGTCCTGGCCTCCGAAAGGCGGACCCATTGATACCGGCTATTGTCTCTTGGAGACGGACTTGTGTATTACATCCTGTATGATGCCATCAAAGCCCCAGGCAATGAACCGAGGGGGAGGTTGGTGGAGGGATTGCATCATCCCCAACCTGATTGACACCTGAGACCCTGTGAGTCAGGATAAAAAGAGGGTCTGTGGGAACAGCCCCTCAGACGCACCAGAAGACACGCTAGAAATCTTGTGACAGCATTTAATAGCGACAGCCGGTGGGGGGCTCGTGTGCGTCCTTCCCTTGCCTGGGATTGGCGGCCTCACCACGGAAGAACGGCTTTAGCTAAAGGAGAGGCCACAAGTGAACGGCCACCCCCAACAAGACGCCGACGGATCAAACTCATAAAGGTTGGAAAACCCTCAGGGTAACTTGTTCCCATTCTATTCCTATTTCTCTCTCTCTCCAACAAAGTGCAACACAACGACAACCAAAAGATGGCAGCTTGTGGAACTGCAGTGAACTGTACATTTCCATCGGACAATTCATTATCCCCTAGACAACGATAGAGCTTATTTCTTATTGATTATTATTATACCCGCACCTTTAGATTTAGTACTGACAACGTATATTATCTGTATGTTTGCATTGATATTATTTTTGTGAATCTTTACTAATAAATACTGTTAAAATTAGTACCATCAGACTTCAACGGACCTCTCTATCTTTGCTGGTAAATGACCCAGTTACGGGGTACGTAACAGGAACCACTGGTGTAAATTGTGCTGGTCAGCACAGACTTAGTGGGCAGAAAGGCCTGTTTTGGTGCTATATCTCTATATGACTCCACGTCCTTCGGAAAGTTTCCTGAATGCGTTTGGAGCAACAAAGCAACGCAATCTGAAGTAACTAGTAATAATCGGTAGTTAGTTTCTTCTTGTTATTGATACTGAGATACAATGAAAAACTTTGCTTTGCATGCCACCTGTATAGGACAATTCATCAGATCAGTACAAGGAAAAAGGAATAACAGAATGCAGAACGAAGTGTTGCTGTTAAAGAAGTTACAACGCAGGCAGACAATAAAGTGCAAGGCCATAATGAGGTAGAATGTGAGGTCAGTCTTACATACTGTGTTGCATTTTATGACTATGAAAGCTGGGTTATGTACTTTCAGAGTAGAGGTTTGCAAGTTAAGTCTTTTGCTGTCACAGGAGGTTTTGGGGGTAACATGGGAGCAATTTATCATCAACATCCAAATGGTGAATCACCGTCCTACAGATTCAGCGTTCAGTAGAGCGGTTTCAGTGGTTGGGGCATGCCAGGCAAATTCCTCATGATGGAAGATCAAAGCTTTGGTCCAATGAAAAGGCCTAGAGACGTTCAATATCCCTCGTGATGGCCGGGATAGATTTAACCAGAGCATCTGGTCTTGAGGAGCAGGGGAAGAATCAAACCTGGTGCACTCAGTGTGGAGAACGAGCAGAAGACGCAGATTCACCTGGAAGCATCCTGTGCTCCTATTCTGCTTCTGCCAAAGGCCATTCCAAGCCAGAGCCTGGAGTCCATGCAGGAGTATTATTGTGCCCCACATACGTGACAAGACGTAGTGTAGCAGTGACCCACTTGGCCCCTCAGGTCTGCTCTGCAATTCTGTTGGAACATGATTGACCGAATTGAAAAATCAACTCCTCGCTACCCTTAAAACCTTTCACCCCCCCTTGCTGATCAAAGATCTACCACCACCTTAAAACCTCTTCAGACTCTGCTTCCACCATTCCTGCAACACCGAGAAAGGGAGAAATAAAAATCACCTTGTCTCTGACTTTTATTTTTAAACAGCGACTCCTGCCTCCACATCAGCTGCTGCAGCCAGTGAAGGGGCTGTGCTCTCTCCCCGTGACCGCTTGGGTTTTCTCCGGGTGTTCCAGTTTCCTCCCACAGTCCAAAGACGTGCTGATTGGTAGGTTAAGCGGTCATTGTAACTTATCCTGTGATTAGGCTAGGGTTAAATCGGGGGTTGCTGGGCAACGTGGCTCAAAGGGCTGGAAATCCCTACTCCCTGCTGTATTTCAACAAAACAAAATTTAAAAAAAATATCTCGGATTCCTCCTTCATGTTTCTACGGGATCGCCTCTCATGGTAGCGTAATGGTTAGCACAACACTTTACAGTTCCAGCGACCCGGGTTCAATTCCCGTGGCAGCATGTGAAGGGTTTGTACACTCTCCCCCGTGACCACGTGGGTTTCCCTCCACAGTCCAAGGACGTACCGGCTGGTAGGTTAATTGGTCATTGCAAACTGTCCTGTGATTGGGCTGGGGTTAAATCAGGGGATTGCTGGGCAATGTGGCTCTAAGGGCAGAAGGGCCTGTTCCTTGCTTTATCTCCAAGTAAATAAATAAATAAATAAATAAAATTCCTTTGTATACAAGTCCAACTCTTCCTTAGAAAAACAATCTCCCTGAAGAAAGAAGACCAATACAATATACAATATCCAGCTAGGGTCTCACCATTGCCAAACAAACTAAAGAACAGCATCCTACTTCAGCATTCGATTCCTCTAGCAACAAATAATAACATTTCGTTAACTTTCGTCATGCCAGCTGAAAATGAACATCTCAGTGGATCTGCAGACGGAGGATCCAGGTACGAGGAGTGTGAAAGGAAGTCAAATGCAAAAGGCGTTGGAACGACAGCTGTGGCACAGTGAGGATGAAGTCAGTGGGGATGATTTTTGTCCATAAGCATTTGATCAAAATCTACTATATCATTACAGGTTCATAACTTCTGTAAAATGTCAGAAGCCACATCAATTTCTCTGACTGAAATCAAGGTAATTTCTTCAGAGAAATGGCATTTGTGGTAGCTGGTCAAATATACACTACTGGTGTATATACAATAGCTGGTCATTTACAGACCGGGTGAAGGGGGAGGTAGGTGTGTGGTGCAGCTGAGATGAAACGAGAAGCTGTGAGCTGATACGCAGAAAAAATAAAAGCACTCTAATCAGAGAGGACAGTGGACTATGGAAGGAACGGGGGAAGGGTAGCAAAGGGAGGTGATGGGTAGGTGAGGTAAAGAGAAGAAGTGAGGCATAATTAGAATGGGGAATGGAAAAAGTGAAAAAATCATAATGTAGTGGTAACTACCAGAAATTAAATAAACCAATCTTTGCACCATCAGGTTGGTGGTTACACAGATATAAAATGAGATGTTGATCCTCCAACCTGAGTTTGGCCTTACTGTGGCAATAGAGGGGGCCATGGACAGGCATGTTGGAATGGGAACGGAAAGTCATATTGAAAAAGGCAGCCGTTGGGAGGCCCTGCCTTTTGTGGACAGAGTGAAGGCTCCTCACAACAGTGTGCTTCCCCCATCTGCATCAGTTCACCCTGACATACAGGAGGCCACACCAGCAGCACATTAGATGACCACAACAGGCTCACAGGTGAAGCGTCACCTCACCTGGAAGGACTGCTTCATTCCATGTTTTAAGAGATTTGGTATGACCTCCTTGGGTGGCAGGGTGGAGATATGTCTCTACCCAAAGGAGGTATAAGGTGCTCCTTTCCTCTGCTAGCCTGCAGGTCATCCTCAGGCAAGGTGTAGCACCTGCTTAGTTGCCCACCCCGGATCAGGGTCACATGAAGCCACGGGAACATGGTCATATGAGCAGCCGGTGCATATCACAGCTCCTGGTTATGTGACCACTGACGCCAGGTAGATATTCTCTGAAATGTATTGATAATGGCTGGGGTCACGTGCCTTGTAAAGACACCACCCAAAAGAAGGCAATGGCAAACTACTTCTGTAGAAAAATTTGCCAGGAACCATTATGGTCATAGACCACGATCATCCACCCTTATGACATAATGATAATGATGATAAGTGCAAGATTCCCTGAAGGTTGTGTTGGTACTAAGGAAAGCAAATGCGGTTAGCATTAATTTCAAGAAAGGGCCATCCATTATAAGGACCCTCACCATCCAGAACATGACCTCTTCTATTGTTACACCATCAGAGAGGAGGTACAGGAGGCTGAAGACTCACATTCAATGTTTTATGAACAGCTTCTTCCCTCCACATCAGATTTCTGAATGTTTCATGATCACTATCCTGCTCTTCCTCTTTTTCACTATTTGTTTGCTTTTTCAATGTGGCTTACAGTATATTTTTTATGTCTTGCACTGTTCTGCTGCCACAAAACAACTTTCACACGGTGTTAATAAACTTGGCTTTGGAATTCTGGATTCTAGTCGCTCCGCAGTGGAGATAAACGTTTACCTGACCACGATTGCCCATCTCTAACTTAATCAAGGAATAGTGGGGAAATCAAAGCACATGCAAACAATGCAAATGATTGCTTTACCGGTCTCCCTTTGGCTTCCATTTTTGCACGGTCTTCCCTTTTGGACGCCTCTCGCTGCCTGAACACGGTGTCCCTCCAGGGCCTGTTACCCGTATTGATTCCAGGCCTTTGCAAGATTTCTTGAAGGTGAATTCCACAGGCTCTCCTTCTTTCAAACTCCTGAATCCATCCATGTAAAGTTTGCTCTGAAGAATTAAATTTTAAAGAAGAGAGGAAAAACTCAATGGGAGTATCTTTAGATTGTTACAATTCATTCTACATGCAATATGCATAAGTGACTTTTGGTAATAGCTTAACAAAGCAAAGCATTAATTGATTTTTAAAGTTGAGCGTTTCTTTTGGGATATAAAGCAATATAGACATCGAGCACCACAGTACAGAAATAAGCCCTTCATCTCATCTGTTCTGGTCTTATGCCTAGCCATTCAGCTCCCTCACTGTCTACCAATAAATCAGTGAATCGGACTTGCAGCATCCCACATTAACAAAGTTCAACAGGGTCTTGCGGTCACAAGAAAAACAACAAAGATGATCACTCACTGCTAGACTACACCCCACTTCACACAACTTCAACATTATATCCCTACTCCTGTACTTAGTGTCCTGATTTATGAAGGCCAATGTGCAAAAATCTCTCTTCATGACATTTCTCTCTGTTGCCCCTTTCATGGAATTAATGATCTGTATTGGCAGGTTGTTTTGTTTTATCTCAGTTCTATTGTTCACTGTGTACGTCTTACCCTGGTTTGTCCTCCGAAATTACAATACCTCATTTCACAGGCATGTTAAAGCATATAAATTAATACCCCAGAAGGATCCAACAATAAAACAAAATGGCACAACATCAGAGACCACCCTCAGGGGTTCGATGTCAGTTACAACCCAATTGCTAGCAGAGCTGCTTGAAACAAAATGTTGTTGGTTCAAGTCTTACTGCAGACACACTTCTTCCTAAATAGTTCATCAGATGCCGATTTCTATTCTGGTTTTGTAGGTGATAGAGGCGCCAAAATAGGAAATGGAGACCTGTCCACAGTTAGGGCAGCAGGTGCCTGACAGGGCATAGGGAGAGCATTTTGGAATATTACCATTTACACTTGGCGTCCATGTGCTCCTGATGCATGTACTTGAGAAACTCAGTGCCTTCTCCACTTTGATTGGTCACGGACCAACAATTCCTGTCGAAGTGTTGCATGTTTTCAAGGTAGTTTGAGATTATACTTAAAATCTTTTCCTAGCAAGCTCTCTCTGTGGTAGTGCTTTCAATGGGATCGCTGCTTCACAAGTTTGGTGGACGGGGAGAGATCAGGATCTCTTCATTGCAACAGGAAGGGGGCTGTCTCTCCGATAAGACTTTAAGAGATTTTTGACATCAAAAATGCATTAAACAATCCTTAACACATTTCTGCATGCTTGTGAGCTGCTTTATTTCCTACATTACAAAACTAACCAAAAGAACACATGAAGAGGAAGAGGCATTGGCCAAATGGCTTCCAATCCCACTCCACCATTCTGGTTTCTTGCCTGATCTACAAATTCACCAATTGCCATAATCCAAAGATTTATGAATGTGTACACCCAAGTCCTTCTGTTCCAACCTACACTTCACAGCGTTAGTTCATCTATAATCTCTCCCATAATTATTTCTGACAAATTCTATCACTTCAAACTTCTGTGTTAAATTTAATCCGTTAGCCTTTCTAGTCCTGTGGCCTTATCAATCATCATCCCCTACATTACCTCTACCATTCTTCCTTCTGCTGACATTTTAGCAGCACCCATCCTCTTGAGAATGACCAACACAAAATAATTAATATTCCAGTTTGTCAACCACTTCCGGGCACAGACTAGCTTTATTACTTCTAAATGACTTCATCCTTTTACATCCAAGGCAGTGTGATCTACGTTACCTGCCGTTCTCTTCTCGCGCTCTGTCATTAGCAGGCCATTCAGCCCATCTACTGTCCCAACTTATTCCTCTTTTCAACTGGATAATAGCTCAGCTCAAACTTAGCACTGTCTTTCTACGTTGCTAACAGGTTTCTATTAAGACTGTAATTAATGGCACTGGCATTTCCAATTAATCTGGCCTTACAGATTTTAGAAAGAGAATTTTTTTTTATGTGAACGGTGCTGCTTGACATCATCACAGAAGGGCTCTGCTTTGGGTTTGAAGTCATTTGCGCATGTCCCACCTCCGCAGACCTTTCGCTGCTTCCTTATCCTGGGCTTTCACATCAAATGGGTAGTTTCTCTCCATCGACACCATCAAATGCTTTAATCAGTCAAGTACCTTACATCATCTTCCACTTCAGGGTATTAAAGTAAGTGGTAGTATAATAATTGATGTCATATTCACAAAGATGTACCAATTTAAAGGCTGAGGTGTTGGATTAGTAAACTGCTAATCTCACTTCATCACCAAAGAACATAAGCCAGCAAGTCTGCTTCACATACAGTGTACTCTGGATAACCTCACGAAATCTAAAGAGTAACCTCACTGAAAGCACACCAGGTGATCATTGAATCTCACTGGATTATGAAATTCAGGCAAAGTCCAAGAGATCTAGGTACATTTATGTTCGAGGAAGTCTCACTCAAAGTGGGTATCTCTGTGTCTGCACACAGAAGATGGGAAGGTTCTAACCTGTCACCATTTGCCTTTGTCACGTTAATGAATTGGAACAACCTGTGCGATGAAGCAGACATGACCCTATTTGATCAGACGCTTGGGACTTCTCCCCCAGCAAAGAGAGGATAGTCTGTGAGTGGGGGACAACTAGGTGGTGGTGCTTCCAAGTGACTCACGGCCCGCTCTTTCTATCTGGGAGGGATTTGGTAATGGAGCAATGGTACTGCTGAAGATGCAGAGTATCCTGTAGTTTTGGGGTTCCCAACATGGGGTCCATGCACTCCTTATGTAATTGTATTGGTCCAAGGCATAAAAAAGGTTGGAAACCCATGCTGTAGCTCATGCAAACAGCTTGATAATCTTCTTTTTCCCCCCAGAAGCTACAAATTCAAACAAGTAGTGTTCCATTGGTTGGGAGATCAAATATGGAACAGGGTTAAATGCTTCCTTTCTTATTGTCAAATGGTGCAAGCTGAATCATCTTCAGCTCAGCATCAGTAAGACAAACGAGGTGGTGATGGGCTTTAGGAAGACCAAGCCCACATTGTTGATGGTGAGGACATGGATGTGGTGAGGACCTACAAGTAGCTGGGGGTGCAGCTGGAAGACAGACTTGAGTGGAGCTCCGACACAGAGGCTATGTACAAGAAGGGCCAGAGTCACCTCTACTTAGAAACATAGAAAAACCTACAGCACAATACAGGCCCTTCGGCCCACAAAGTTGTGCAGAACATGTCCCTACCTTAGAAATTACCAAGCTTACCCATAGCCCTCTATTTTACTAGGCTCCATGTACCTATCCAACAGTCTGTTAAAAAAATAATTGCCGGCAGCCCATTCCACGCACTCACCACTCTCTGAGTAAAAACTTACCCCTGATATCTCCTCTGTACCTACTCCCCAGCACCTTAAACCTGTGTCCTCTTGTGGCAACCATTTCAAAGCCTCTGACTATCCACAGGATCAATGCCTCTCATTATCTTGTACACCTCTATCAGGTCACCTCTCATCCTCCTTTGTGCCAAGGAGAAAAGGCCGAGTTCATTCAGCCTATTCTCATACCTCCTGAGGAGAGTGAGGTCCTTCGGAGTATTTAGGCCACTCCTTCACATGCTCTACCAGTCACCAGTGCAAACTTCTATACAGTGGTGTGCTGGGGCAATGGCATCAACACGGGTGATGCCAACAGGCTCAATAAACTGATTAGAAAGGCTGGCTCTGTTATAGGAGTCAAACTGGACACACTGGAGGCTGTGGTAGAACAGAGGACCTGACAGAAAATCCTGGCAATTCTGGACAATGTTTCTCACCCTCTGCATACCACCTTCACTGAACAGAGGAGCATTTTTAATAATAGACTAAGACCCCCTCCTGTTATGATTGTTTGAGGTAACTTATTTTTTTATTCTTTCTCCTTCTCTTCTAATATTTATAACTGTGCACTTGTAATGCTGCTGTTGCACTATAATTTCCATGACTGGTTGAGTAGTTATTTGGAAGACAGGTATCAGTATGTACATATAAACACGTGGGGTTCCATAAGGTTTAGTGCTGTTCATTTTGTATATAAACGATATGTGTATGGTTTCTCAGACATTAAAATATATATTATTTGCTGATGATACAACTATATTTTGTAGTGGGGAACGTCTGAAACAACTTTTGGATACAGTGGAGAAAGAGCTAAAAATTATAAAGAAATGGTTTGATACTAACAAATTATCACTGAATCTAAGTAAAAATAAATTTATAATATTTGGAAACTGTGTACCAAACTCAGAGTAAACTTAGAATAAATGATGTAGAAATTGATAAGGCATCTGGAACAAAATTTTTAGGAGTGGGAATAGATAATAAATTAAGTTGGAAACCACATATAAATTATGTCAAAGCAAAAATGTCAAAATCTATTGCAATACTGTACGAAGCGCAAGATTTCTTTAATCAGGACTCTTTGTATACATTATACCAGGGGTGTCAAACTCATTTTAGGTCACTGGCCGGATTGAGCAAAATGTAGCTTCATGCGGGCCGGATCAGTCGGACGCGTGCGAACGCAGCTTTCGTTGCCTCCATTTTTTCAGCCTGTTCTCATGTGTCTCAGTCTCTGCTATAACTACATAGTGTTTCACTTTACAAATTCCGTTTCTTATGAAGAAGACTGCCGAATAAACACTAAAAACCCTGAAAACCTGGTACCTGAATAAACTCAGCATTAGCCATATCATACGCCATAGGCGCTTCGATTACTGGGCCCAGCTTTAATAGTAATTAGATATTATCTCGTGGGCCAAAGATAATTCCACCGCGGGCCGGATTTGGCCCGCGGGCCTTGACTTTGACATATATGCATTACACTGTTCACTTATAATCCCATACATGACTTGCTGTGTAGAGGTATGGGGAAATACAAAGCAAATACAAACTCGATTTTTCTACTCCAAAAGAAAGTTACACGAATTGTAAATAAGACAAGTTATTACGGGCCAACCAATCCACTATTTATTCAACTAAATAAATACTTTAAAAGTCAGAGATTTTAAAATAATACAAATTATGTATAAAGCAAAAAGTGGACAGTTACCACAAAGTATCCAAAGATTGTTTAAAATGAGAGAAAGTCAACATGATCTGAGAGGAACGTGTATATTTCAAAAACAAAGGATAAGAACAAATGTAAAAAGTCATTGTATTTCAGTCAGAGGGGTGAATCTATGGAACTGTTATAGTGAGAATTTAAAAACATGCACCACACTTAGCAAGTTTAAGAAATTATTTTAAAACAATTTAATGAACAAATATAAAATACATGATTTAAAATGAATGGGAGTAATGTAAATAAATGATACTTGGAATGGATTTTGTGTCAAAAGATTACGAAATCTGTTGTTCTGATGTGATGATTGATGCCAAATATGTTTTTTGTATAAGTAAGGGAGGTAGGCATAATAAGCTGTAGCTTCAGCCTACACCCTTTCGGTCTGTTTTAAAGATTTTTATTATTTAATTTTGTTTTATGAATCCATCGTTGAAAATGATGCTTTTTATTATGTTTCTACTGACCGAAATAAAATTTCATTCATTCATTCATTTGGAATCAATAAAGTATCCGTTTATCTCTCTATCCTCAATCAATACCTGTATCTGGCTTGAAGCCTGAGAAGAGTTTAGATCTTATGCAGTTTTCATTTAAAACTGGATGCTAAATTTAAAATTCTGCCAAAAAAGATGTGATCATTTATTCCCAGCTATGAAGGCATCCAGGATATGAAGAGTACAGGTTTAGATTCATCCCTGTGACTTGAATAATTGGCTTTGCATTGGAAAGCGGACAAACCTTTTTTCAGCAGCATGAAACGTACAGAGTATTATCACCCTCTGCACGCCACCTTGGCTGAACAAAGGAGCACTTTTAGTTACAGACCAAGACAGTGGCTCTGTTCCAAAGAGCGCTATATGAGGCCCTTCTTATCCTCAGCCATTAGGCCTATAATGGGTCAAGCTATAGATTGGGAGTGATGACCCCCTCCTGATAGACTGTTTGAGGTCACCTATTTCTTTATTCTTTCTTACTTGTCTTCTAATATTTGTATAACTGTGCACTTGTAATGTTACTGTGACACTGTAATTTCCTTTGGGATCAATAAAGTATCTGTCCATCTATTGAAGCGATGTGACAATGTGGACTAAGGAAAGGGAATCATCAATCCAAATGTACAGCTGACACTTGGGAAGCACAAATTAATTCAATGGATAAGAACAGCTGATTGCAAAGGCCGAGGATCCGAATATACTCGTTTCATTCTGTGGGTAAATGTATTTTCAATCATATAGCCTTGAAATACGCAGCATTTATGATTTAAGTTTTAGCCGAGAACACCGAACACGTCAGATAAATACACACAAGAATCTAGCAAACTCAGCTTGAAAAGGCATGACCTCTAATTGGATTTCCAAGTCAAAAACAAATTAAAGGAGAGAAGCAATGACCTCAGCAATTATCTGGAGGAAGGAGGAGGATGGGGTTTATTGAATGGAAAGAAACAAACAGCAGCAACATTTAAAAAGATTGTGATATAGGAAATCAGCAATGCTTCACAAGTAAAATATCATTAACAAATTATCATAGTACTTGACACTAACAGCTTAATCAAATACTAAGCAAAATCATTTATGATGTAAAAAGAATTGTAAGAGAGGACAAACAGAAGATAATAAATATTCTGAATGAGTATTTCCTTCAAGTAATCACAACGGGAAATACAAGCACTATGCCTTTCCCAAAGGGAGTCATTTTAGACAAAATTAATGACTTTGATAAAAATGAGATAGAAATGCTTGAGGCTAAAAGGGCTCAAAAAATAATATATCGCCAAAGAATTGACATAAAAGAACAGGAAAAGTCCTAATGGGCACCTGGGAGGGACCAGAAGATTGGAAGGGAGTCAAAATATTGTCCATGTTTGAAAAAGGCTACAAATCAGATGCAGGAATATCAGATCTATCAGATCTACTTTTACTTCAGTTCTTTGTAAAATAATGGAATTGAACCTCAAATGGAAAATTGAAGATATCATTGCACTGTAGGAAATTCACTGATAATCCATCAGGAGGATCCACCTGGTTTTTAATTAGACCCTGAAATAGTCTGTCAGAGGGAAGGGTTGAGGAGAAGAGCATTGGTGCATTTAAGGGCAGGTTAGATAAAGTACGTAAGGAGAGAGAAGGACAGAAACGGATAATGGCAGGGACGGACACTTTTGTGTTGAATCCCGTTAGGCCAAGTGACTGAGTAGTAAATACTTTGTGACAGACTAAGCTTGCAATAAATTCCATCATTTGGGAGAATACATGTAAATTCACACAGTTAAAAGGGTTCATTTATCCTCAGTGGCCACTTTATTAGGTACCTTCTATATGTTCATGGTCTTCTGCTACTGTAGCCTATCCACTTCAAAGTTCAACATGTTGTGCATTCAGAGATGCTCTTCCACACACCACACTTTGTAAAGTATGGTTATTTGAGTTACAGACTTCTTCCTGTCAGCTTGAGCCAGTCTGGTCATTCTCCTCTGACCTCTCTCATTAACAAGGCACTTATGCCCACATAATTACCACTTATTGGATTTTTTGTTTTGTTTTTCACACCATTCTCTGCAAACTCTAGAGGCTGTTGCGTGTTAAAATCCCAGGAGGTCAGCAGTTTCTGAGATACTCAAACCACCCCGTCTGGCACCAACAATCATTCCATGGTCAAAGTCACTTAGAACATATTTCTTCTCCATTCTGATGTTTGGTCTGAATGACAAGTGAACCTCTTGACCATGTCTGCATGTTTCTATGCATTGACTTGCTGCCACATGTTTGGCTGATTAGCTATTCACATTAACCTGCAGGTGTACTGGTGGCCACTAAGTGTAGATTTATTTATAACAGGTAAAGTAGGCAGCTAACACCACTGCTCAAGGAAATAATATAAACTTTCTTTTCACCCTTGTGGAAACAGCTTATCGAATAAATTGGATAAGAACACAGTGTGGTATTAGGAAGTTTGCAGGTGGCACCAAAACTATGAAGAAGGACTCAAGTCAACAAGGAAATTGGCTGAAGAATGGCAGATGGTATTTAACTTAGACAACTTTGACGTGATGCATATTGGAAATCAAACCAGGGCAGGACACGCATGGGGATAACATGCATGGGGGTATTGTAAAATACAGGTATTTAGGGGTACAAGTACACAGTTCACTGAAGATGGTGACACGGGTGGATAAGTTATGAAGAAAGCATATGGCTTGTTCACCTTCAATGGACTGGGCTCTGAACACCAGAGCAGGTATGTCATGTTACGACTTGGTGAAACCACAAATGGAATATTGTGAGCAATACTAAAGAAAGGATGGAATTAAGCTGGAGAGGATGCAACAAAGGTTCCCAAGGATATTATCATAGAATTTAGAACGTAGAACATTACAGCATAGCACAGGCCCTTCAGCCCACAATGTTGTTCCAACCTTTTAACCTACTCTAAGATCAATCTAACCCTTCCCTCCTACATAGCCCTTCATTTTCCCATCACCCATGTGCCTATCCAAGAGTTTCTTAAATGTCCATAATGCACGTGCCTCTGCCACCCTCCTGGCAGGGTACTGCATACACCCACCACTCTCCATGTAAAAAACTTACCTCTGGCATCACTCTGTAATTTCTGCCAATCAACTTAAAATTATGCTTCCTCATATTGTCCATTTCCACCCTGCAAAAAGGTCTCTGGCTATCCTCTCGATCCAGTGCACCATCCCTAAAGCTTCCACATTCTTCCAATAGTAAGGTGCCCAGAACTGAACACAATATTCCATGTGTGGTCTAACCAAGGTCTTATAGACCTGCAACATTACCTCACGACTCTTGAACTCAATCCCTTGACAAATGAAGGCCAACACACCATACGCCTTCTTACCAATCCAATGGCTTGCTTGACAACTTTGAATGATTTGTGAATGTGGACCTCAAGATCCCTCTGTCCCGCCACACCACCAAGAATTCTATCATTAACCTTGTACTCTGTCTTCAAGTTTGATCTTCCAAAGTGAATCACTCCACACTTTTCCAGGTTGAAATCCATCTGCCACTTCTCAGCCCAGGTCTGTATCTTGTCAATGTCCTGTTATAACCTACAACAACCTTCTACACCATCCACAACATAACCAACCTTTATGTCATCTGCAAACTTACTAACCTATCCTTCCGAGTCACTTACAAAGAAATCACAAAGAGCAGGGGTCACAGAATAGATCCCTGTGGAACTCCACTGGTTATCAACCTCCGGGCAGAAAATGCATCACCCAAAACCACCATCTGATCCCTAAGCCTTAAGCAAGCTTCTTTCTTCCCCGAGACTAGATGTTCCACATCTCTTGTCAACCATGGATCCTTTACCCTACTATACTTTACCTGCCTCATTGGGACAAAGCTATCCAGAACCCCATGATATCGCTGGGGCTGAACGGCTTGAGGTGTAAGTCTGGATCGGCAGGGACTGTTGCAGAGCAAAAGAGGCTAAGGGGTGATATTTTGGAGGATCATATAATCATGTGGGGCATAGATAAGATGTATTGTTACAGCTGTTTACCCAGAATAGGAGTCCAAAGCTGAAGGGTATAGATTTATGGTAAGAGGAGAAATGTTGAAAGAGGTTGGTCGCTATAGGAACAAGCTGCCAAAGGAGGTAATAGAGACGGGTACAATTACAATGTGTAGAAAACAGGAAAATTTCAGAGGGGCCAAATGCTGGCATTTGACATTGGCTCAGGAGTACACCTTGGTTAGCATGGATATCTTTCAAGATGGTGACCCTCGCAAGGCGACAGGCCCCAATGGTGTACCTGGTAGGGCTCTGAAAATCTGTGCCAACCAACTTCAGGGTGTCTTCAAAGACATTTTCAATCTCACACTGCTACAGTGAGAATTTCCTGTCTGTTTCAAATCAGCAACAATCATACCAGTGCCCAAGAAGAGCAGGGTAAGCTGCTTAATGACTATTGTTCAGTAGAACTCACGTATTCAATGATAAAGTGCTTTGAGAGGTTGGTTATGGCTTGGATTAACTCCTGTCTAAGTAAGGACCTGGACCCAATACAATTTGCCTGTTGTCACAATAGGACTACAGCAGATGCAATCTCATGTGGCCTTGGATCACTTGGGCAGTACTAATACTTACATCAGGCTTCTATTTATTAACTACAGCTCAGTGCTTAACACGATCACTCCTGCAGTTCTAATCAAAAAGCTCCAAAACCTGGGCCTCTGGACCTCCCTCTGCAACTTCCTCACCGGAAGACCACAGTCTGTGTGGATTGGAAATAACATCTCCGCCTCACTGATAACCAACACTGGTGCAGCTCAAACATGTGTACTTAGCCTATTGTTCAACTCGCTCTACACCCATGACTGTGTGGCTCAAATGCCATCTATAAATTTGATACAGCTCAAATGCTATCTGTAAGTTTGCTGATGACACAACTAACTGTCAGCAGAATTTCAGATGGTGACGAGAAGGCGCATAGGAGCAAAATAGATGGGTTGGTTTTGTGGTGTCGCAGCAAGAACCTCACACTCAACATCAGTAAGACTAACACACCAGTCCTCATCGAGGGATCAGCAGTGGAAGGGGTGAGCAATTTCAATTTTCTGGGTATCAACATCTCTGAGGATCTCTCCTGGGCCCAACATATTGATGAAGTTACAAAGAAGGCACGAGAATGGCTATGGTTCATTAAGAGTTTGTGGAGATCTTGTATGTCAACAAAGTCGCTTGAAAATTTCTACAGATAGACCATGGAAAGCGCTCGTACTGGCTGCATCACCGTCTGGTCTGTGGGGGAAACTGCACAGATCGAAAGAAGCTGCAGAAAGTTGTGAACTCAGTCAGCTGCATCATGGGCACCAGCCTCCACAGAATCCTGGACATCTTCACGGAGCAATGCCCCAAAAAGGTGGCATCCGTCGCTAAGGGCCTCCATCACCCGGGACATGTTCTCTTTGCATGACTACCATCAGGGAGGAGGTACAAGAGCCTGAAGGCACACACTCAAAGATTCAAGAATAGCTTCTTCTCCTTTCCCATCTGATTTCTGAATGGACAGTGAACCCATGAACTCTACCTCACTTATTTTCTCTACTCATTTAACTTTTAATACATAAACATGCATGCTTCTTACGGTAATTTACCATTTTTATTGTTGCTGCACAACAAATTTCACAACATATGCCAGTGATATTACACCTGATTCTGATGTGTCCGTTTCCATGCTCTGTAACTCTGTGTTGGGAAAACCATAGTTAAAGCATTGTACTTGAACCAGAAGAATTAAAATTCAAACCGAACAAAGAGTGCTCATGGATCACATCATCTCTAGCTTAATCATAAAGAGGAAGGGTGCGCTCTCCTTAGGACAGAGGGCAATGCTTAGGCAACAAAAAAATTGGTAGAAGGATTGGGCAAACAATGCTTTCATTCCTGAAAGGCTGTTTTCAGCAAGGTTTGGCAACATCAGCCAAGAAGTGGATTATGTATTAAATATGCTGGAAGAACAGAGCACGATTCAGATCCAGCAGGCCTGGTGTTAGATCATTTAAACTTGCTCCTGCCAATCTAATGACATACAATGTAGAGTGAAGATACCATTTTGAAAGATGTGCAGCAACAGAGATACTAGCATGTATAGAGCCAATGGGAGATGCAGGACAGAAACACACCCTTCAGTCCATCGAGCCCCATTTGAACTAACCATACACAAATCCTATTTCAAATTCCCCCCACTTATGTACAAATCATTGATAGTGGAAGCTCATGTCAATAGATCGCTTGGTAAACCTATGGGATTCTGGGCTTCATGCACAGAGGGATAAAGAGCAAGCATACAGTGGATTTGCTGGACCTGTGCAAATTACTAATTAGGTCACAACTGGAGTACTGTATCCATTCAACTCTGAGAAGGCGGTAAAGGCCCTGGAGAGGTAAGAAAAGATTTAGCAGACTGGTTCTAGAGAAGAAGCTATTTTACTAGACAGGGACAACTGTTGTTGTACTCCTTGAGGAAAAAAAAATCAATCAGAAATCAGATTCAAATTTATTGTCCCTGTCTTATATCACATGAAAATTGTTGTTTGCTGGAGGAGATTTGACAGCAGTGTTTATGACTAGTTTAGACAGTTAGTAGAGAGGAAGATAAGAGAGAGGTAGAAAGTTTGGCCTAAATATATGTGGGGAAAAATGAGCAAAAAAAAAATTATTCAGGAAGTAGTGATGATCCAGAATTCACTGTCTGTAGGAATGATGTAAACAGGATTCAACAGGTATAATAGAATAGTTTGCAGGGCTAGTAATGTGATCGCACTACTAAAAGGCAGTATGTTGTGGGTATGATATTCTACCAATAATTCCAAGTAACAGTTCAATCATTTATTTTCTTAAAAGAGAGTATTGGTGGGATTGAACACTGTGGAAAAGGGGCTTATGGAACATCGTATCATGGCATCTTGTGTTCCCACTAGTAACCTGGACAGAGCAAAAAGAGTAAAGCATGCCCTGCTGAATCTCTCCTTCTCCCGCTCCTGCAAGCTAATGTGAATACATTTCACAACTGCCTCCAACTTGAACAAGCGCTACACGGGCCAAAGTAAATGTGGAACTGTAATACACTGACAAACAGATTTATTTATTACCTTAGTCACTTACTGGTGACAATTACTTGCAGCTTTGAAAGGGCACATTTTGCGCAGATGTTGTGCTGCATTAACTAGAGCTGAGGATGGAAAACAAAGCAGAGGTCCATTATGAAGAGGTGGTCACACCCAGCGTACGGCCTTCAGACAGCAGGTGGGTGACCACCAGAAGAGGTAAGGGGATTATTTCGTCAGTGCAAGGTTCCCTGTGGCCATTCCCCTCAGCAACAAGTACATGTCTTTGAATACTGCCAGTGGGGGGGGGGGGGGGGGGGGGTAGGAAGGAATGATGTATCAGATCAGGGAAGGCTGGTGGCACGGTGGCCAGCTCTGGGCCTCGACAGGGAAGGGTAAAGTCGGGCAGTGCAGTCGTCATAGGGGACTAGTCGTTAGGGGGACAGAAAGGAGATTCTGTGGCCACAAAAGAGACACCAGGTTGGTGTGGTACCTCCTGGGTGCTAGGGTCCAGGATGCACCAGAGTAACTGCAGGATATTCTCAAGGGAGAGCGCAGACAGTCAGAGGTTGCGGTGCATATTGGCACCAATGACATGGGCAGAAAGGGGGAAGAGGTCCTACACAGTGAGTTTACAGAGTTAGGGAAGAGGCTGAAGAGAAGGACCTCCAAGGGTAATGATCTCCAGATTCCTCCCAGTGCCATGGGCTAGTGCGAGTGGGAATGAGGAGGTAGCATGGATGAATGAGTGGCTGCGGAGCTGGTGCAGTGGAGAGGGCTTCAAGTTCTTTGGTCACTGGAACCTTTTCTGGGAAAGGGGTGACCTGGACGAGAGAGATGGGTTGCATCTGAACTGGAGGGGAACCAATATCCGGGCTGGGAGGTTTGCTGATGCCATTCAGGAGAGTTTAAACTAGTTTTGCAAGGAGCTCAGAATCAGAGCCTTAGGTCAGAAAGGGAAGATTCAGGCCAAAAAGTAGATGACAGGGGAAGTACTGAAAGGCAAAATCCGAAATAACAGTTATGATGGCTCAGATAGCTTGAAGTGTGTATATTTTAACGCTGTGGGTATTATGGGTAAAGGTGATGAACTTAGAGCTTGGATCAGTACATGGAACTATGATGTTGTAGCCATTACTGAAACTTGTTTGAGAGGGGGCAGGAATGGGTGATTAATGTACCAGGTTTTCAATGTTTTAGAAAAGATAGAGAGGGAGGTAAAGGGGGGGGGGGTAGTTGCCCTACTAATCAGGGACAATATCACAGCAGCACTCAGGGGAGACACAATGGAGGGGTATTTGGGTAGAACTCAGGAATAGGAAGGGTGCAATCACACTGTACTACAAAGGGACCCCCCAAATGCCACAGGGACCCCTGAGTTTTAGGTATGTAATCAGATTAAGGAAATGCGTAAAAATAATAGGGCTGTTGTCATGGGAGATTTCAAATTCCCTAATATAAAGTGGGATCTTCTAAGTGTAAGGAGTTTAGATGGGGCAGAATTTGTAAAGTATATCAAGGAAAGTTTCTGAAATCAATATGTGGGTGGCCCAACAAGAGGAGGGTCTATACAGGACCTGGTAATGGTTAATGAACCTGGTCAGGTGAATGACCTTTCAGTGGGTGAACAGTTTGGGAACTGCAACCACAACTCCACGACTTCCAGGACAGCTATAGATAAGGACAGGTATGGTCTTTGTGGGAGAGTTTTAAATTGGAATAGGGCAAACTATAAGGGTATTAGGCAGGAACTAAGAAGGGTTAATTGGGAACACCTGTTTTCTGGCAAGTCCACATTAGACGTGAGGAGAGTGTTTAATGATCAATTGTATAAAGTAAAGGAAAGGTATGTTCTTGTTATAAGGAAGGACGGGGATGGAAAGATAAGAGAACATTGGTTGTCCAGAGAGGTGATGAAATTAGTCAAGAAGAAAAAGGAAAAATATGCAAAGCTTCAGAAGTTAAGATCAAATGAAGCACGTGAGGAGTATAAAAAAGCCAGAAAAAAACTAAAGGGAATTAGGAAAGCCAGGAGGAGCCAAGAAAAGTCCTTGGCAAGTAGAATTAAGGTGAATCCCAAGGCATTTTATATATACACATAAAAAACAAGAGGTTAACCAGGGAGAGGGTGGGGCCACTTAAGGATGAATGGGGGAACATTTGCTTGGATGCAGAGAATGTGAGTGAGGTACTTAATGAATACCTTGCTTCAGTATTTACCAAGGAAAAGGATATGGAGGACTAGGTGATCAGTACTGAGTGTATAAATACGATACTGCATTTAGAGGTCAAGGAGGAGGAAGTGCTGGGCCTCCTAAGGAGTATTAAGCTGGATAAGTCCCCAGACTGTGGTGGGATTTTCCCCAGGTTATTGAAGTAGACAACAGATGAGATTGCTGGGCATTTGACCAGTATCTTTGTGTCCTCTCTAGCAGCCACAGGCGAGGTCCTGCAGGACTGGAGAGTGGCTAATGTTGTACCTCTATTTAAGAAGGGAACAAGGGAAATTCCTGGGAACTACAGACTGGTGAGTCTCTCATCAGTTGTAGGGAGAACATTGGAGAAAATTCTTAGGGATAGGATATATGAGCTTTTGCAAATCCATGGCCTGATTAAGGAGAGCCAGCCCGGGTTTGTGTATGACTAGTCATGTCTTACCAACTTGAAGTTTGTTGACAAGGTGATGAGAGAGATTGATGGGGATAGGGCAGTGGATGATGTCTACATGAATTTCAGTAAGGCCTTTGACAAAGTCCCTCATGGGAAGTTAATCCAGAAGATTAACATACATGGCATCCACAGCAAGTTGGCTGTTTAGATTCACAACAGGTTTGCACATAGAACACAGAGGGTAATGGTTGAAGTGACTTATTCAAGCTGGAGGTCTGTAATTAGTGGTGTTCCACAGGGATCTGTGCTGGGATCTCTGCTGTTTGTGATGTATATAAAAGACCTGGATGAAAAAGTCGATGGGTGGTTTAGTAAATTTGCAGATGATATCAAGATTGGTGGAGTTGTGGATAGTGTAGAAAACTGGCAATGAATACAGAACAATGTAGATCAGTTACAGATATGGGCAGAGAAATGGCAGATGGAGTTTAACCCAGATAAATGTGGGGTGTTGCACCTTGGTAGGACAAATACAAGGAGACAGTACACGGTTGAGGGCAAGATCCTTAACAGTGTCGCTGAGCAGAGATCTTGGGATCCAAGTTCATGGCTCCTTGAAAGTGGCTACGCAGGTCGTTAAGGTGGTTAAGAAAGCTTATGGAATGCTTGCTTTTATTAGTTGAGGCAAGTTCTAAAGTCAAGGGTTTATATTGCAACTTTATAAAACTCTGATGGGGCCACATCTGGAGTATTGTGTACAATTCTGGTCGCCACACTATAGGAAGGATTTTGACACTTTGGAGAGGGTGTTGAAGAGATTTACCAGGATGCTGCCGGGTTTAGAAGGCATGTGCTGTCACGAGAGGCTAGTTTTCTCTGGAGAGCTGGAGGCTGAGGGGAGATCGGATAGAGATCTACAAGATTATGAGAGGCATAGATAGAGTGGACAGAGTATCTGTTTCCCAGGGTTGAAAAGCCTCATATCAGAGGTCATGCATTAAAGCTGAGAGTGGGTAGGTTCAAAGGGGAGGTGAGGGGCAAGTTCTTTACTCAGAGAATGGTGGATGCCAGGAATGCCCTGCTTGGTATGGTGGTAGAGGCAAATACATTGGAGGCTTTTAAGAGACGTTTAGATAGGCATGTAGATGTAAAGAAGATGAAAGGATATGGACACAGTGTAGGTAGGAGGAATTAGTGTTTAGGTGTTTCCAATTATATTTTTAGCTAGTTCAGCACAACATTGTGGGCTGAATGGCCTGTTCCTGTGCTTGTACTGTTCTATTATAAATATTGCCTAGGCAGTATAAAATCTTATAGCCTTGACATCCATTGAATCCATATTACGAAGGAATATGTTATTAATGGATGACACAATGAATGAACATTAATTCAGCTAACAGAAAACACTCATGATTTCACTGTGGACTTAAGAATTACTGTTTGATAAAGTTCACTGAACCAGAGTCAACTATCGGGACTTATTACCATAATTGCCAGGGTGGATAAAGCTTACCCTTCTTTACATATTGCAGGGTATTCGTGACCAATCTTGTAAAGTGGTGAAAGGATACTCAAAATCTTCCAAATTTCAAAGTACTGACGGCAATTTGTAGATAGTTACGAGCTTGAATCGTGCCCCCAGCTTCACGGTCATCAAACTAGTTATAAACCTAAGTCTCGTTTATAGAGGCAGCCTTGTACCATAAACCAAAGGCAAGAACAGAAGTACTGCTTTATTGGAGTGAACTATCATTAGGTTAGACAAAGATCTAGTGTGATGTATCCTTTAAAAATTAATCAACTGTGAATGCCTAGTTGTTTTATCATTTTTACTAATTAACTGTTATCGATCACCAGTAGTACCACAAACTGGAAGTATTGGATTCAATATTCATTACATTTTGTGGCTGTTTGTTCATATCTAAAATACAGTGATCAATATTGCAACTTGACATTACGCATGATAAAGGAGGTTTTATTTAGAATTTACAGTTTAACAAACAAGAGAAAATATTACAACACCACGTCAGATGAAAGAGAACTGTTTCTTCCTGCCAGTTTGGGAGTTTCCTGGTGTAATATTTCTCTCATGTAGTCCTAGAAACAGTTCTAAATCCATATTAATAATGTCCCAATGGTAAGAATCTGGAACTTTTGTACTCTAGAGAGTACAAAAGATTCTGTGTAGAATCCTGCTGAGATATTTGGATACAGTAGCAATTGGTCCCAGCTCACAAATCTCAGTCCTGCCCTAGCTCAGTCAATACTACTTGTTCTGTCAAAATACTAACAACTAGTTCTCTCTGCTTGTAAACCAGCTTCACTTGCATTTTAATTGTTGGGTGATTTGAGTCTGGAACATGTAAACGAGTGGAGAGAACGCATGTGTTTTAGCATTTCTGAGTCCAAATGTCCAACTTCCCTGACAACAGAAAAAGAGGTTGTTCAACCCACTGGATCTACACCATTCCCCTACATCTTTTCCACAGTCATAAAACACACAGACACAGGTGCTTCAGCTCAATCTAGTCTGTGTTGAATCATTAATCTTCCTTGACCCATCAACCTGCAGCCAAACCCTTAGCCTTCAATACCACTCTCTTCTATATAACTATCTAAATTTCTCTTAAATGTCTGTCCTGACAGAGCACTGCCGTGACAGTTTCCCTGACTATTAACGCCACCTCTCCTCCTTTAATCCTTCCCGCTCTGTCTCATCAAAAACAACAGAACCCTGTAATATTGAGCTGCCAGTCCAGCTCCTCCTGAAACCAAATCTCACTGTCATCATTCCAGGTGTTGATCCATGATTACTGTAATGGTGTGAATTATCTTCCTATTGAAAAGGAAATGGCTCAGTTTTTATACATCAGAAGTTATTGTCAATACTCAGCAAGTCAGGCAGCATCTGTGAAGAGAGGACATATTACCATTTCTGATTGATAGCCACTGCCTTTTCACTGTAAACACTGAGGCTGTCTACAAGAAGGGTCAGAGCCGTCTCTATTTCCTGAGGAGACTGAGGTCCTTTAACATCTGCCGGACGATATTGAGGATGTTCTACGAGTCTGTGGTGGCCAGTGCTATCATGTTTGCTGTTGTGTGCTGGGGCAGTAGGCTGAGGGTAGCAGACACCAACAGAATCAACAAACTCATTCGTAAGGCCAGTGATGCTGTGGGGGTGGAACTGGACACTCTGACGGTGGTGTCTGAAAAGAGGATGCTGTCCAAGTTGCATGCCATCTTGGACAATGTCTCCCATCCACTCCATAATGTACTGATTAGGCACAGGAGTACATTCAGCCAGAGACTCATTCCACCGAGATGCAACGCTGAGCGTCATAGGAAGTCATTCCTGCCTGTGGCCATCAAACTTTACAACTCCTCCCTCGGAGTGTCAGCCACCCTGAGCCAATAGGCTGGTCCTGGACTTATTTCCACTTGGCATAATTAACTTATTATTATTTAATTATTTATGGTTTTATATTGCTATATTTCTACACTATTCTTGGTTGGTGCGACTGTAACGAAACCCAATTTCCCTCGGGATCAATAAAGTATGTCTGTCTGTCTGTCTGTCCTCATCAGCATACATCCAATGATGCACAGCTCCAAAGCTAAGCAAAGCAGTTCTTTAATTATATGGTGATTCCCCTTTCAAAACAGATAGGGAGATACGAGTAATGCTAAGCATTGCACAGGTGCAATTTAAATGCTGGTCCAGACAGACTGAAAAGACAGGGTGTTCTTCAGAGTGTTCAATTTTTCAGAGAGTCTTCCTGTAAATGCTTGCAAGAAAATGATATAAAATGATATAAAAAGGAAATGGTAATATATACCTAGATAATAAACGTATACTGAATTTTGAAAAACAAGCCTGCACCCATGAAAATGTAATTTGCAGGTTGAAAGACTGAAACAGAGAATTGACAATCTGCTCCTCCAGTCAGCCATTGTTAGCCCTTATTGTATGTACCAACCACCTCACTCACACACACGTTAATCTGCCTTTTCTGTTTCTCACTTCAATTGCTGAACAAGGTGAGGAGGCTGAACAGTGGCAAATATGCAACTCCGACAATTGTAAATAAAGTTTTTATTCAGCAAGATCACCTACATCCTCCGCCATTAGTGTTTTCAGTTTTATTCATCAGGGAAATTATAATCATATTTTATTGGTGTTTTGAGCTTGAGATCTACTTAATACAGAGGAGATGAATCAGCCAAAGCATTTTTGACAGCCTAACTAAATGAAAAATATCTTCTGAGATTTCAATCCAAATCAAAATGATATCAAAAGTTAAAACCAATAGCAACCTGCTCGAGATTAGACTGATTTCTTTTATCTACCTGCTCGATATCAGTCTGATATTTTTTGTAACAGTTGTAATAACACGTACCTGCCTTAACACAGTATGCAGCAGTCTCATTTCTCCCTCTCCTTACCTTTCCCAATTTACTTGCACAAACATAATGTGCATAATATTTTGGCAAATCCAATTTTAACTCCAGGCTTTGTGAAGGCAAAGAATACTGCACTGAATTTTTTAAAGAAACAGCAAGAATCAGTACGAGGTGCAGATTTTCATTTTAACAAGACCTTATTGTCTCTGCGCCCTAGGCACTTCAGGGCTTTGTAGAAAAGCCAATTCCTTCGAGATGTCCTTCAAGATGTGAACCCTTCCCCCAGCTTTAAATTCCACAAGCCATGTGGCACTGGCCTGCTAATGAAAATTTTCACCCCAAGACCTTTTTTAAAACAGGCGACTTGACAGGAAGTAATCTGCGCAACTATAACTAAATCGAGGTCTATATGCATGAATAAATATACAAATAGGTAATTGGCAGCATACTGCAAACTTAATAAGCAACTCTAGAGTCATATTGCAGATTCTATTGATTTTTCAGCAGATTCAGTGTTTGCAATGTCTCGATGTGTAGTCCCCTCATTGAATTACTCTTGCCCTTATCTGTTTAGTGTGAGAGAGCTACATGATCTTTCATCATTTACTGTTCAAATACTTCTCTATAATTGGCATTGCTTGAGCTTTGCAACCCTGCTTTGCTTTTATTGCTAAAGTTGTTTTAAACCTCCTGGTAATGATTACTAATATGTTAGAGTTTCCTGCTTTCACTCGCAGGAATTCAGTGAATCTACCAGGTGATATGCAAAAAACAGTTGCACTGTCTCCTCTGGTCTCATGAGATTGTTAATTATTGATTGATTGATTGATTGAGATACAGAATGGTCCTTCAAGCCACACCACCCAGCAATCCCCTGATTTAATCCTAGCCCCTAATCATGGGATAATTTGCAATGACCAATTAACTTACCAACCAGTCCATCTTTGGACTGTGAGAGGAAACTGGAGCACCCAGAGGAAACCCACACAGTCACGGAGAGAACGTACAAACTCCTTGGTGAGAGCGGCAGGAATTGAACCTGGGTCACCTGTACTGTATAGTGTTGTGCTAACCACTACACTACCGTGTCGCTTCACTATGCTACTATGCTATCCGGATGAAGAAAATTCCTCTCATCTCTGTCAACCTCTTTTGAGATCATGACCCTATATCCATACACTCTAACCTTGTTAAGCCAAGGAACATTTTGTATTTTTCTAGTCTCGGGCAAGTACAAAGCTGGTCAGTTCAATCTCTCCTCACACGATAACCCACCATCACAGGTATCCCTCTGGTCAATCTTTATTGCAATCTCCCTGTCGCAAGTACACCTTTCCTTAGGTAGGAAGACGAAACCTGTACTGAAATTCCAGGGCTCTAAATAACTTCAGCCGAAGTGTCACAGATAGCTAGGTTTGTAAAGAGAGCTTTTAGCCTTCATAAGTCAAAGTATTGAGTACAGGAGTTGGGAGAACAAGGTAGAACAATAGCTTGGCATGGATAGATGTACTGAAGGGACTGTTTATGTTCTGTAGTGCTTGATGGATCTATAATAAAGTATTCTGCTCAACAAACAGTGCACTGTTTGTAATGTGAGTATTATTAAAAGTAAGTTAATACTAATCGGGAAGCTGTTGGTAGCAAGAGGCGGGATCCGGGGTTGGTGGGGTCTTTACTTCCGCTCTTTTACTCCCAGTATGCATAGTTCCTCCACCCGCGCCGCACGAAGTACCGGGAAGCCTCTGTATTGTAAATATAATTTGCCGTCCCAGATAAAGATGCTCTTTGGGCCATCAAGCTGTCGCGTGGTCTTTTTGTAAAGTAGAAGTTACCACACATTCAGATATGGATGCACAGATTGATCACTGGAAGTGGTAAACAGTAGAAGGCACTGGGCTAGCCTCAGTTCACTTTTAGTTGTCTCATTATAGGAAGGATGTGGATGGAGGCAGTGGTGAGGGTCCAGAGTTTTGAAACAATGATTCCAAAGGTAAGGGCTAGCAGTTAAAAGGATAGATTGGAAAGGCTGGCACTGTTTACTCTGGTGAAAGTGAAGGATGAAGGCATGTTTGCCAGGATTCTATAAAATGAGGACTCTATACTATAGCATATTGTTGTGTGTGTGTGTGTGTGTGAGTGAGTGTTTGGTTTGAACCTGGACTGCATTGCCTGCACAAGTGGTAGTATATGGTGAGAGTAAATTTGCAAGGCTACAGAGAGGAGGGCCAGGATGCTGAGTGAAGTAGACTATATCCTAATTACTTGCTGTACCCAAATTCTGTCTCTTTGTGTTTCATGCATTAGGAGCCCCAGATCATTCACTAACGTCACATTTTGTGGGCTCATTCCATTTAGATAACAATTATTTTTTTCATTCTTCTTTCCACCCGTCACATATTTCTTTATTATGCCAACTCTTTGTTCTACTCCCTTATCCGGTCTTTATCATATCGCAGGCTCCCTGTATTTTCTTCTCACCCTGGCAATCCATTTATTCTTGTACTATCAGGAATTAACTTCACAAAATCCTTCATCCCAGTAATTGATGTAGATTATAAATAGTTAATCTCTCTAGCCTGAGCAGACTCGATGGGTGAAATAGCCCAATTCTGCTTTCTTTCAGATAAATGCTTCCATTCACTCACGGAGATACATAGCAAAATTCGGGTGATATTTTTGCCTCCTATCACTACAGGTCACGATAGGCAAGTCTGTTGTTCCTGCGTGTGGCCATCTACAGGGCTCAATACCCCTGCAACCGGCCAAAGTGCTACACGTGCCCACTCACCTCCATTCATGGCCCCCACACACCTTCCAGGCGAGGCAACACTTCACCTGCGAACCTGCTGCCTCACCTATGGGGCCTCCCCTGCATCGTGGGACCCCTCGGAAAAAGGGTGGGGTGGGGCCGGACTGCTTCGCTGACCACCTCCACTCCATCTCTCAAAAGCGCAACTTTGTGGCAGCCGAACATTTTAATGGCTGATTCTCATTCCCGTTCTGACGTGTCATTCCATGACCCCCACCTGTGCCAAGACGAGGCCAGCCTCGGGGTGGAGCAGCAACACCTTATATTCCGTCTGGGTAGCCTCCAACCTGATGGCATGAACATCCATTTCTCTTGCCAGTAAAAACAAATTCCCTCCCCCTCCCCTCTTCTTCCATTTCCCACGCTGGCCTCTTACCTCTTCTCACCTGCCTTTCACTTCCCCCATGGGTCTCTTCCACATTCCCTTTCTCCCATGGTCCACTCTCCTCTCCTATCAGGTTCCTTCCTCTCCAGCCCTTTATCAATCCTACCTACCTGGCTTCACCCATCAGCTCTAGCTATCCTCCTCCTTCTCCCCCCCCCCCACCCTTTTTATTCTGCTGTCTTCCCCCTCCTTTCCAGCCCTGAAGAAGGGCCTTGGCCTGAAACTTTGACTATCTATGGATGAACCCTCACTTGCTGAACTCCTCCAGCATTTTGCGTGTGTTTTATTGATCATAGTGTTATTTCAGCATTGAAGGCTACTTTTTTTTTTACCATGTGATGTGTCACGTGGTTAGGGAAAGTGAGAAAAATACTTTTACTCATGCTATGGAGAAAAATTACACCATTAAGGATGTAATCAACACCAGAGCAGAAGAATCGTCTTGATTCAGGTTTCTGACCTGAAACTTTGACAATTCCTTTCCCCCAACAGATGTTGGTCTATCTCCTGAGTTCCTCCAGCATTTTCCATTGCAGATTCCAGCATTGTGTCTCCCAACAACCCATGACGTTTAGCAAAGGTAATGACCGTGAAGGAGAAAGGGTAAGACGAGGGAACACACACCAGATAAGAAGTGGAAAGGGTGAGCAATTTCTATTTCTCGGGTGGTCAACATCTCTGAGGATCTATTCTGGGCCCAACACGTTGATGTAGGTACAAAGAAGACATGAAAGTGACTTCGTTTCATTTGGAGTTTGAGAAGGTTTGGTTTGTCACCAAAGACACTCACAAATTTCCACAGATGTACTATGGAGAGCATTCCACCTGGCTGCATCACCGTCTGGTATGGGGGGCGGGGGGGGGGGGTGCTACTGCACAGGATTGAAGGAAGCTACAGAGAGTTGTAAACTCAGTCAGCTCCATCATGGGCAGTAGCCTCTTTGGTACCCAGGACATTTTCACGGAGCAGTGCCTCAAAAAGGCGGCATTCGTCGGTAAGGATCCCCATCACCCAGGGCAGGCCCTCTTCTCAACGCTACCATCAGTGGGGAGGTACAGGAGCTTGAAGGCACACACTCAATGATTCAGAACCAGCTTCTTCCCCTCTGCCATCCAGTTTCTGAACGGACATTGAACCCAGGAACACTACCTCACTACTTTCTAATTTTTATTTTTGCACTAGTTTAATTTAACTAGTGCAATTCACATTTTGTCTCTGTTATTATGCATTGCAAAGCACTACTGCCAGGAAGACAACAAATTTCACAACACAATCCAGTGATATTAAACCCAATTCTGATCCTGATCCTAAAGGACTTGCAAGGCCTGTCAGATGTTACCAGTCAAGAATGATGTTGTTTCCACATCAAGTGAGGCCGGCACCGACAGGGTTAATATCGAAGGGCTCTGACGTTTTTATGCAAACCGAGGATATTCAAGAGCTAATGAATGGCTAGCTGAGTCAGATGAAAGTCCGGAGCTTTCAATGATTCTTAATGCAAGAGCGCTAGAAGTTTACATCTCTAAAATAGAAGTCTGCCATGAAATGATAGAAAACTGCCTCCTGCTTAATGATTTTTTTATAACCATATAACAATTACAGCACGGAAACAGACCATCTCGGCCCTTCTAGTCCGTGCCGAACGCTTACTCTCACCTAGTCCCACCGACCTGCACTCAGCCCATAACCCTCCATTCCTTTCCTGTCCAAATACCTATCCAATTTTACTTTAAATGACAATATCGAACCTGCCTCTACCACTTCCACTGGAAGCTCATTCCACACAGCTGCCACTCTCTGAGTACAGAAGCTCCCCCTTGTGTTACCCCTAAACTTTTGCCCCTTAACTCTCAACTCATGTCCTCCTGTTTGAATCTCCCCTACTCTCAATGGAAAAAGCCTATCCACGTCAGCTCTATCTATCCCCCTCATAATTTTAAATATCTCTATCAAGTCCCCCCTCAACTTTCAACGTTCCAAAGAATAAAGACCTAACTTGTTCAACCTTTCTCTGTAATTTAGGTGCTGAAACCCAGGTAACATTCTAGTAAATCTCCTCTGTACTCTCCCTATTTTGTTGGCATCTTTCCTATAATTCTGTGACCAGAACTGTACACTATACTCCAAATTCAGCCTCACCAATGCCTTGTACATTGCATCCCAACTTATAAACTCAACGCTTGGATTTATAAAGGCCAGCAGTAAAAGCTTGTAACAGTGTGAGAGGGAGGATAGGCAGGTGATAGAAAAGGGACACGCTCAGACCGAAGGCTTGAGATGTGTCTATTTTAATGCAAGGAGTATTGTGAACAAAGCGGATGAACTTAGAGCGTGGATCAGTACTTTGTTATATAACAAAGAGTTCCCTAGGAACACAGCCCTTTTATTAATGGTGGAAACTTTTAGCCCCAGCTCTCCGAGATTCAAAATTCTACAGATTTATATTTCTCTGAGTGAAAAAAATTCTCCTTATTTCAGTCCTCAACTTACATAAGTCTATAACTCCTTGTCTTAGACATAGCAGCCATGGGAAAGAGCACCTCATTATCTGCCCTGTCAGCCTCTCAGCCGAATTATTCCTGAAAAAAACCTGTGCACACTTTTGCAGGAATTCACCGAGTACTTTATGTTGCAACTATTTATAAAATACTACATCGTACAGCGAGAAAAAAACATACCTCCTTGAGTAAGGAGAATGCTCCAGGAGTATCCCCACTAAATAAACTGTGTGACTGTAGCAAAGCCTTCTTACTCTTATGATGCAACTATTTAAAATAGTGTCTGGCGTGCCACTGTCTTCTATGAGTCACGTACCTAAACTTTTCCTAATCCCAAAATTTCCAGTCTCAGAATATTTTTCCAATCTACAGTAAGTGAATAATTAGGCGTCTCACTGCATGATTCTCCATCTGCATCGTATTATCCCAACACAATCTATACGCCTTTAGAATCCCTTCACAGCTTTATCCTTCCCATGAGCATCAAACGATCCCTTGAATGTGCAGAGATATCTGAGTGACACTCCATTCTGAAGACTCCCACCTTGAAAACAAACAGCTGACCCCTACTCTGCTCAACTATGGAAGTCAAAGCCACATTTATTTAATGACTCTCTCTTGCCTGGGGGATATCACAACTTAGGAGTCGGCTAAGTGATTTTTGGGTCATTGGCATCTTTACTGTAGGAAATGCAACAGGTAAGGACCTCCTACATTACGTTCTCGTAACCACCCAGGCTCACTTTTATTATATGTCTTCCATTTTCCAATCTACACTTTATCTAACAGTATGATTACTGTTCCTGCCCTTGGCTACTCATTCTAATTTTATGACCTAATCTTCTCAGCTGAAAATCTTTCCTGATCCTGCCTTTTTCTTATTTTCTAATTAGTATTCCACATCTCCTTTCACTTCTGCCTATCGTTTCTAAAAGTCAAGTGTGTTTAAGTTTTTATGGTTATTAAAACCTTTATGGTGAAAACCTCGGCAAGTCAGTAGCGTCTCTGGAAAGAGCAACAGGCAGTGTTTTGGGCCCACTGTCCTCAGTCTGAGCTTCACTGTTTCTTGTTCGACAAACACTGCCTTGACAGCTGAGTTTTTCCACCAATTTTTTTGTATTTCAAATTTCTGGCACCTCCAGTTTTCATTTGCTGGAAATTTAGTTTGTAACTTTGACAATCCCAGGTGCCAGGGTCCGGGATGTTTCGGATCGCGTCCAAGATACCCTGCGGTGGGAGGGAGAACAGCCAGAGGTCGTGGTACATATTGGTACCAATGATATAGGTAGGAAAAGGGAAAAGGTTCTGAAAAAAGATTAAGGGAGTTAGGAAGGCAGTTGAGAAGCAGGACCGCAAAGGTAGTAATCTCGGGATTACTGCCTCTGCCACGTGACAGTGAGGATAGGAATAGGATGAGGTGGAGGATAAATGCGTGGCTGAGGGATTGGAGCAGGGGGCAGGGATTCAGATTTCTGGATCATTGGGACCTCTTTTGGGGCAGGTGTGACCTGTACAAAAAAGGATGGGTTGCAGTTGAATCCGAGGGGGACCAATATCCTGGCAGGGAGGTTTGCTAAGGCTACTGCGGAGAGTTCAAACTAGAATTGTTGGAGGGGTGGGAACTGAACTGAAGAGACTGGGGAAGAGGAGGTTACGTCACAAATAGAGAAAGCCTGTAGACAGTGCGAGACGGAGGATAGGCAGGTGATAGAGAAGGGACGCACTCAGACCGAAGGCTTGGGATGTGTCTATTTTAACGCAAGGAGTGTTGTGAACAAAGCAGATGAGCTTAGAGTGTGGATCAGTACTTGGAGATATGATGTGGTGGCCATTACAGAGACTTGGATGGCTCAGGGACAGGTTTGGTTACTTCAAGTGCTGGGTTTTAGATGTTTCAGATAGTGTCACAGCTGCAAAAAAGGTGGATGTCATGGAGGGATTGTCTATGGAGTCTCTGTGGGTGGAGGTTAGGAACAGGAAGGGGTCAGTAACTTTACTGGGTGTATTTTATAGGCCGCCCAATAGTAACAGGGATATCGAGGAGCAGATAGGGAAACAGATCCTGGAAGGGTGTAATAGTAACAGAGTTATCGTGATGGGAGATTTTAATTTCCCTAATATCGAATGGCATCTCCCTAGAGCAAGGGGTTTAGATGGGGTGGAGTTTGTTAGGTGTGTTCAGTAAGATTTCTTGACACAGTATGTAGATAAGCCTACAAGAGGAGAGACTGTACTTGATTTGGTATTAGGAAATGAACCTAGTCAGGTGTCAGATCTCTCAGTGGGAAAGCATTTTGGAGATAGTGATCATAATTCTATCTCCTTTACAACAGCATTGGAGAGAGACAGGAACAGACAAGTTAGAAAAGCATTTAATTGGAGTAAGGGGAATTATGAGGCTATCAGGCAGGAAATTGGAGGCTTAAATTGGAAACAGATGTTCTCAGGGAAAAGTACGGAAGAAATGTGGCTAATATTCAGGGGATATTTGTGTAGAGTTCTGAATAGGTATGTTCCAATGAGACAGGGAAGTTATGGTAGGGTACTGGAACCGTGGTGTACAAAGGCTGTAATAAATCTAGCCAAGAAGAAAAGCTTACGAAAGGTTCAGAGAGCTAGATAATGTTAGAGATCTAAAAGATTATAAGACTAATAGGAAGGAGCTTAAGAAAGAATTTAGGAGAGCCAGAAGGGGCCATGAGAAGGCCTTGGTGGGCAAAATTAAGGAAAACCCAAAGGCATTGTACAAGTATGTGAAGAGCAAGAGGATAAGACGTGAAAGAATAGGACCTATCAAGTGTGACAATGAGAAAGTCTGTATGGAACTGGAGGAAATAGCAGAGGTACTTAATGAATACTTTACTTCAGTATTCACTATGGAAAAGGATCTTAGTGATTATAGTGATGACTTTCAGCAGACTGAAAAGCTTGAGCATGTAGATATTAAGAAAGAGGATGTGGTGGAGTTTTTGGAAAGCATCAAGTTGGATAAGTTGCCAGGACGGGATGAGATGTACCCCAGGCTACTGTGGAAGGCGAGGGAGATTGCTGAGCCTCTGGCAATAATCTTTGCATCATCAATGGGGACGGGAGAGGCTCTGGAGGATTGGAGGGTTGCGGATGTTGTTCCTTTATTCAAGAAAGGGAGTAGAGATAGCCCAGAAAATTATAGACCAGTGAGTCTTACCTCAGTGGTTGGTAAGTTGATGGAGAAGATCCTGCGTGGCAGGATTTATGAACATTTGGAGAGGTATAATATGATTAGGAGTAGTCAGCATGGCTTAGTAAAGGGCAGGTTGTGCCTCATGAGTCTGATTGAATTTTTTGAGGATGTGACTAAACACATTGATGAAGGAAGAGCAGTAAATGTAGTATATGGATTTCAGCAAGGCATTTGATAAGGTACCCCATTCAAGGCTTACTGAGAAAGTAAGGACACATGGGATCCAAGGGGACATTGCTTTGTGGATCCAGAACTGGCTTGCCCACAGAAGGCAAGAGTGGTTGTAGACGGGTCATATTCTGCATGGAGGTTGATCACCAGTGGAGTGCCTCAGGGATCTGTTCTGGGACCCTTACTCTTTGTGATTTTTATAAATGACATGGATAAGGAAGTGGAGGGATGGGTTAATAAGTTTGATGATGACACGAAGGTTGGAGATGTTGTGGATAGTGTGGAGGGCTGTCAGAGGTTACAGCAATATACTGATAGGATATAAAACTGGACTGAGAAGTGGCAGATGGAGTTCATCCCAGATAACTGAGAGGTGGTTCATTTTGGTAGGTCAAATATGATGGCAGAATAGAGTATTAATGGTAAGACTCTTGGCAGTGTGGAGGATCAGAGGGATCTTGGAGTTCGAGTCCATAGGACGCTCAAAGCTGCTGCGCAGGTTGACTCTGTAGTTAAGAAGGCATACAGTGTGTTGGCTTTCATCAATCGTGGAATTGAATTTAGGAGCCGAGAGGTAATGTTGCAGCTATATATGACACAGGTCAGACCCCACTTGGAGTACTGTGCTCAGTTCTGGTCGCCTCACTACAGGAAGGATGTGGAAGCCATAGAAAGCGTGCAGAGCAGATTTACAAGGATGTTGCCTGGATTGGGGAGCATGCCTTATGAGAATAAGTTGAATGAACTTGGCCTTTTCTCCCTGGAGCGAAGGAGGATGAGAGGTGAACTGATAGAGGTGTACAAGATTATGAGAGACATTGATCGTGTGGATAGTCAGAGGCTTTGAAATGGTTGCCACAAGAGGACACAGGTTTAAGGTGCTGGGGAGTAGGCACAAAGGAGATGTCAGGGGTAAGTTTTTTTACTCGGAGAGTGGCGAGTGCGTGGAATGGGCTGCCAGCAATGGTGGTGGAGGTGGATACGATAGGGTCTTTCTTTTTTTTTAAATTTTTTAATTAGTTTTTCAAAACATTTTACAAAACTAAAAACCCCAAATCCCAATGATAGGGTCTTTTAAGAGGCTTTTAGATAGGTGCATGGATCTTAATAAAATAGAGGGCTATAGGTAAGCCTAGTAATTTCTAAAGTAGGGACATGTTCAGCACAACATTGTGGGCCGAAGGGCCTATATTGTGCTGTAGGCTTTCTATGTTTCTAATCTCAATAACTTAACTTAGTTAAGGTTATAATTCCTTGTTTTAGTCACGCTAGCCATGGGAAAGGACATCTCATTATCTACCCTTATAAGCCTCTAGGCAACATGTCTCTAAAATTCATTCCAATGAAGTCAACTGAAATTCAACAGCACTGACTGGAGTAGAATGTTTTTGGAATGCCTGTTGGGAACTTGTAGGTAAATAAGTGACGTACCAGTGGAATAGGATGGAACGTATTGTAGATGTAGCTTGCATACAAGCTGCTGCATTTTAAATTGATGAACATACACACAAAGTGGGGTGCAGAAAATTACCTAACTGGAAATTAACACTGGAGCAGTTATCAACCGTTAAAGTGTTTGCTAACAGAGCTCACAAGACTTGAGGTTTAATTTCTGGCCAAGTCGAAGTTTTTAAAAAAAAAAATTGAAGCTCTTTATAGTAGAAATGGAGAGCATTGGTAAGATCTGCAGGGTGGCAGAACGGTTCAAGATTATAGTTAAAGATTTGTGTATGATTTATGAATGCAAAGGGACTTGATGCCGGTATTAGAATGCTAAATAGGGAAAGTTGTAAATTCATTCAGCCCCATCATCAGTTTGAGCTTCCGTAATATCCAAGGCATATATGTCAAACTCAAGGCCCGTGGGCCAAATCCGGCCCGCGGTGAAATTATCTTTGGCCCGCGAGATAATATCTAATTACTATTAAAGCTGGCCCCAGTAATCGAAGCGCCTATGGCGTATGATATGGCTAATGCTGAGTTTATTCAGGTACCAGGTTTTCAGGGTTTTTAGTGTTTATTCGGCAGTCTTCTTCATAAGAAACGGAATTTGTAAAGTGAAACACTTTGTAGTTATAGCAGAGACTGAGACACATGAGAGCAGGCTGAAAAAACGGAGGAAACGAAAGCTGTGTTCGCACACGTCTGACTGATCCGGCCCGCATGAAGCTGCATTTTGCTCAATCTGGCCCGTGACCTAAAATGAGTTTGACACCCCTGATCTAAGGCATCTTTCAGAGCTGTGCCTCAGGAAGGCGCTTTCCAATCAGGATGTGCACTGTTCTCACTGTTACCACCAGGAAGGAGGTACCGAAGCCTGAGGACACACACTCAGTGATTCAGGAACAGGTTCTCCCCCTCTTCCACCTGATTCCCAAATGGACATTGAACCCTTGAGCACTGCCTCATTTTGCCTTTATGCACCACACAAAAAATGCTGCAGGAACTCAGCAGGGTAGGAAGCATCTACAGGAAAGAGTACGGTCAATGTTTCAGGCCGAGACCCTTCAGCAGTACTGGAGAAGAAAAGATGAGGAGTCAGAGTCAGAAGGTGGGGAGCGGGGGAAGGAGAAACGCAAGGTGAGAGGTGAAACCGGGGAAGGGTGCAGTAAAGAGCTGGGAAGTTGATTGGTGAAAGAGATACAGGGCTGGAGTGGGGGGGGGGGGGCTAATAGGAGAGGACAGAAGGCCATGGAAGAAAGAAAAGGGGGGGAGGAGCACCAGAGGGAGGCGATGGGCAGGCAAGGAGATAAGGTGAGAGAGGAAAATGAGAAAGGGGAAAGGTTAAAGGTGGGGGGCATTGCTGGAAGTTTGAGAAATCGTTGTTCATGCCATCAGGTTGGAAGCTACCCAGACGGAATATGAAGTAATGCTCCCCGACCCGAGTGTGGCCTCAGCACAACAGTAGAGGCGGCCATTGATTCACATGTCAGAATGGGAAGTGGAATTAAAATGAGAGGCCACTGGGAGATCCCACTTTTTCTGGCGGACAGGGCGTAGGCACTCAAGGTTTTATTCTTATTTCTGCATTACTTATTTAATTTAATAAATAAGTAATAAGTGATTTATCAGGAAGCATATGTATTATTCTGGGAGCTTCTTGGGCATAGCATTATCTGCATAGGGGCTAGCTGATTGGTTAACACTTACCTATAAAATTTAAATGGAATGTCTGTAATCTATGGAAATTCAATGGAATTTGTAAGAAGAAGAGCAGAGAACTTGGGCTTGGACTCTGTTTCCTTTGTTCTTTCCTGTTACACCTTTAGACTTTTGCTCCTCTTCTTTCCCAATGCCTTTATTCTCATAGCGCTTACTAAACAATCATGAGCAACAAGTTTTCTGCCCCATTCTTGACTTCTTAAGATCCTCGGATCAAAAGCATCAGAAATCAATAGTTGGCGATCCATCTCACCAGGATCAGCGGCCTTTTCACTTCGACCCATTTTCTAAAAATCTTTGTCAAAGGTGAATTCCATTCTTGAGAAGTTTAAATTTGAAGGGATAGTTTGTGTTGTAGAAGCGAGCATGGGATAAAGGACAAGTGTAATTTTGGGTGCTCGGGTTTATAGAGACTTGGAGGCCAGCTGTGCAAACACAGCAGAGTAATTGAATCTGGGAGAGACAAAAGACTGAGCAGAATTTAAGCACAGGGGTTGAAAGTAGAGGCACAGGCCAGTGAGAGTGAAATGAATGGTCTTTGTGGTGGACAGGAAACGGGGTCAAAGCTCAGCTCAGGGTCAAACAGGATGCCAAGGCACTGAGCTGCCTGATCCTGCGGTTGGTTGGGGAAGGGAGATTGCTCGCGAGAGGGAACATTTTGTAGCAAGGTCTAAAGGTGTGAGTTTTGCTCTCAGAGCAAGAAGTTAACCTAAGCCAGGCCTGATAGCACGGAGAAAGGGGTGGGGTTGAGGGGAAAGGTGGAGCAGATCATCTTCAATCCCTGCATTGAATCTGAACTCTGTGCCAGCAGGTGCTGTCACTGACTAGGGGTGTGGGGAGGCAGGGGAGGGGAAAAGGCAGTAAGATGAAGGCACATTAATGAGGAAGCAGCAACACTGAGAATTTTGAATTCTGATTGGGAGAAGAACTTACTGCTATTCTCTGTAAAGTGTGCAAGAATTAAACAACCATATGACTAGGACTAGATTGTAAAGGGAGGAGGTTCAACGTGTGAATTTCTAGTGAGAGGTCAAAGGGAAACGATGCAGGAATCCAGATTACAGTTTTTCTTTAACGTTTTAGGGGGACTGTGAACACCTCACAAAAGATCACTACACAAACATACCCAACAAATTAGAGGCAGCCATTAAGACTACTCTGCAGTGATTTCATTTAATAGCATGAGAATTTAGAAGATTGAGGGGGATCTTACTGAAACGTATAAAATTCTAAAGGGATTGGACAGGCTAGATGCAGGAAGATTGTTTCCGATGTTGGGGAAGTCCAGAACGAGGGGTCACAGTTTAAGGATAAAGGGGAAGCCTTTTAGGACCGAGATGAGGAAAAACTTCTTCACACAGAGAGTGGTGAATCTGTGGAATTCTCTGCCACAGGAAACAGTTGAGGCAACAGACAGGAAGCAAAGAGTGGGAGTAAACGGGACCTTTTCAGAATGGGAGGCAGTGACTAGTGGGGTACCGCAAGGCTCAGTGCTGGGACCCCAGTTGTTTACAATATATATAAATGATTTAGACGAGGGAATTAAATGCAGCATCTCCAAGTTTGCGGATGACATGAAGCTGGGCGGTGGTGTTAGCTGTGAGGAGGATGCTAAGAGGATGCAGGGTGACTTGGATAGGTTAGGTGAGTAGGCAAATTCATGGCAGATGCAATTTAATGGGGATAAATGTGAGGTTATCCACTTTGGTTGCAAGAACAGGAAAACAGATTATTATCTGAATGGTGGCCGATTAGGAAAAGGGGAGGTGCAACGAGACCTGGGTGTCATTGTACACCAGTCATTGAAGGTGGGCATGCAGTGAAAAAGGTAAATGGTATGTTGGCATTCATAGCAAAAGGATTTGAGTACAGGAGCAGGGAGGTTCTACTGCAGTTGTACAAGGCCTTGGTGAGACCGCACCTAGAGTATTGTGTGCAGTTTTGGTCCCCTAATCTGAGGAAAGACATTCTTGCCATAGAGGGAGTACAATGAAGGTTCACCAGATTGATTCCTGGGATGGCAGGACTTTCATATGAAGAAAGATTGGATCGACCAAGCTTATACTCACTGGAATTTATAAGATTGAGGGGGGGATCTTATTGAAACGTATAAAATTCTAAAGGGATTGGCCAGGCTAGATGCAGGAAGATTGTTTCCGATGTTGGGGAAGTCCAGAACGAGGGGTCAGAGATTAAGGATAATGGGGAAGCCTTTTAGGACTGAGATGAGGAAAAACTTCTTCACACAGAGAGTGGTGAATCTGTGGAATTCTCTGCCACAGGAAACAGTTGAGGCTGGTTCACTGGCTATATTTAAGAGGAAGTTAGATATGGCCCTTGTGGCTAAAGGGATCAGGGGGTATGGAGAGAAAGCAGGTACAGGGTTCTGAGTTGGATGATCAGCCATGATCATACTGAATGGCGGTGCAGGCTTAAAGGGTCGAATGGCCTACTCCTGCACCTATTTTCTGTTTCTATGACCTCCCTCCACTTGATTCTGATGGCAGAACTCTCAGATGCGATGAAGCTCTATCAGAGACAGGGAGCCTTTGAGCTATCTGCTAAATTTTAACGGCCACAGAGGAGGAATGTCCACACTTGGTGCTGCCTTGGAAAGGCAGCTAACCGAAACCCAACCTGAGCATTCTCTCTTCTTCCCCCTTCCACAGGGAAGAAGACACAAAAGCTTGAAAACATGCACCAACAGGGTCAAGGACAGCTTCTATCCCGCCGTTATAAGACCGCAGAATGGACCATTTTGACATTAAAAGTGAACTCTCAACCTCAGAATTGATCTTGTTATGGCCCTTGCACCTTCTTGTCTACCAGCACTGTACTTCCACTGTGACTAACTCTAAATTCTGGGCTCTATCATTGCTTTTCCCTTGTTCTGCCTCGATGTTTTCAATTGATCTCTGTGGATGCCTTGGGAACCTGTTCTTCACTGTGTCTTGGTACTGTGACAATAATACACCATCTGCAAAGTCAGAAACATTGAAGCATGCCTAATTCAAAACATCTGTTGCTCAGTAGCCACTAAGATGAAGCAACAGATATGGCACCAGATTATTGGAAGATGCAGGGAAAACGGGGTTGCCCTAGTGTGCATGTGACTTTAGTATCCCCAATATTGTGACTTTCTTAATATTGGAAGCTAAGATGATGTCAAGATGGTTGTTGCCATGCGCCTGGTGTGGTAGTGTAGTGGGTAGTGCTTGTCGCTCTCACTTTCAGCTTCCACCGCTGGCTAGCAGTCTCGGGAAAAGGAGAGATGAATGTATACACCTCTTCCTGCCAGTACGTAGCCTCTCCAACAGCAAGCCTCATGTAGTGTCTCCTCACTGGCGACACACGGGAACCGAACTCCTTTCGGACTCGGGCTGAACTACAGAGAACAGGGAGGAGGCCTGGCCCCTGCACACGTAGCACGCAGGCCCACCGGTGTGTGGACACGCCCTGGTGCTCATGAACTACATCCCCAGCTACGGGTAAACAGCCCCACTGCCTTGTTGGGCAGCCTCGGAAGAGATGAGAGCTACCCAGACAGCAAATCCAGATTGGAGCCCCTCAGGAGGCTGGACGTCATTGAACATATTTCCAGCAGCTCCTGCAGCCAGGTTGGTGGCAAATATATTGCCTCATAGGTTTCCCTTTGAACTATACTGGTGAGGCCGAGAGGGAGATCGTGACGACTGGACATCTCAGGATCTCCATACCATCTGCCCAGGCTTGTGACAATGATCATCGTCAACCACTGTCCTTCGAAAGAGATGGATGCCAACCACCTGACCAGGTGGGGCAGGATCTCTTCAGTGTATGCAAAGGGGTTCGTTAAATATTACGCAGAAAATCCAACTAGAAGACATAGTACGACTGGTTTTAGGAGATGATCCTGGCTGCGTTACACACCTTATAGTAAGTGAACATATTGGGACTAGCGACCACATTCATTATATTTTAAACTAGTTATGAGCTGAGATAAAAATCCAATCTTGTAGGAAATTGCAAAGTTGGGAAGGGCAATCTACTACAGGATAAGGCAGGAGCTAAGGGGCGATGAATGGGAGCAACAGCTGTCTGACATGTGGGAGATCTTTAAAGAGCAACTGATCAGAATTCAGGATCAGCATCTTCTTGGAAGGAGTAAGGACAAGACTGGTAAGGTAAGGAAATCTGGGATGACTCAAGGGATCCTAAATCTATTCAGGAAGAAAAATTAAGCATACACAAGCTTTAGGAAGCTAAAATCAGACTGGGCCCTTCTAGAATATAAAGATAGCCAGAAAGTACATAAGCAGAAGATTTGGAAGGCCAAAGGAGGCCATGAAAAGCCCTAGAATCCCAGGGCATTTTATATTTACATTAAGAGAAAGAAGATAACTAAGGAGAGGGTAGATCCACCAAGGGACGAAGAAGGGCATCGGTGCTTGGAGTGAGAACAAGTGGCTGAGGTATTAAGTGAGTGTGTTGGCGTTAACTGAGAAAGGTTTTGAAGCAGAGTGAAGGCAGAGTGGGGCACACTGATCTGCTGGGACACTTTGAGATCAAGGAAAAGTCCTGGCTCTTCTGAAAAGCATTAATATGGATATGTACCCAGTACTGATGGCATATACCGTATCACAAAATACTGAAAGAAGCAAGTGAGGAGATCGCTGGGGCTTTGAGAAAGACAATTGTGGCCTCACTAGCAAGAGAGTTGGAGACAACTGGAGAGGAGCAAATGCTGTGCCTTTGTTGAAGAAAGAAAACAGAGCCAAACCGGCGAGTCTCACAGCAGTGGTCGGGAAGCTATTGGAGAGAATCATTACCTGTCTTTTGCCTCCCTCCCTTATTAAAGAATGGAATGACATTTGCAATTTTCTAATCCTCCAGAATCAAGTGATTCCTGAAAGATCATTACTGATGCCTCCACAATCTCTTCAGTTATCCCTTTCAGAACCCTGGGGTGTAATCTATCTGCTCCAGGATTTTATTCTCCTTCATACATCTTAACAGCAGCTACACTCACTTCTCCCTCTAATACTCGTGAATTTCTGGCATACTACTGCTGTCTTCTACAATGAAGACTGCAAAATACCTTGTCTGCTGTTTCTTTGTCCACACCCACCCACCCCTTACTACCGATCCAGCATTATTTTCCAGTGGTCTCAAATCCACTCTCACTTCCCTTTTACTTAAAATAATTAACTCGATGGCGGGGAGATTAGAGTCCACGTTGGAGCCAGCAGAGTCAACAACCCTGTGCAGGTTTTTTTTCAACCCTGTACATTGGAGCCATCATAAAAGGTGGCGATGCAACCAATCAGGATTTGCTGTAAAAATCTGCTAGAGCCTTTGGTGACGTACCAAATCTCCTCAGACTCCTAATGAAGTGCACCTTTTTTGTGATTGCATCAATATGTCGCACCCAGGATAGATGCACTGATACTCTCTTAGTGAGAGATTTGGGCAGAGAACATACGGTACCTCTTAGGAATCATCTTGGCCACTGATTTATGAGTCAGGGAGCTAATCATCAGTGCCGTTATGGGTTTGGTTGCAGTATACTTTGATAGGAAAAGATGATTTGGCACCAAGACCTTGAATCACTATCTAATTTTATCTGTCATCTGGCAGATTGAGAAACAGCAAGGAACTGGAGAAGGCATTGAAAAAATTAATTGCTTGACAGGCAAAAGCAACAAAACGACAATCTATCTCTGCAGTCAGTTCAAATTGCCTACAGCTTCACAGCAGAAGTTTATGTCGTAAGTTCTGCCATCTATTACCAAAATGTCCGCTGACCTCTGACACTACTCCCACCAACACCTGGAAATATGACGTTGTGGCCATAAGTGAGACATGGTTGCAGGAAGGGCAGGACTGGAAGCTCAATATTCCAGCGTTCCAGTGTTTTATACATGACAGAGTGGGAGGGATTAAACAGAGAGGGGTGGTGATACTAATCAGGGAAAATGTCACAGTAATGCTCTGTCGGGTCGGACTGGGGAACTTGACTAGTGAGGCACTATGGATGGAACTGAGAAATAAGAAAGTTATGACCGCGTGAACGGGGCTATATTACAGACCACCCAACAATCCGAGGGATTTAGAGGAACAAATTTTTCATAAGATCGCAGACTGTTGCAAGAAACATAAGGCTGTTAAAGCAGGTGATTTTAACTTTCCACATATTGACTGAGACTCCCATGCTGTAAAAGGACTAGTTTGTCAAATGCGTTCAGGGAAGTTTCCTTCATCAGTACGTAGAACCCCCAACAAGAGAGTGTGCAATACTGGATCTGCAATTAGGAAATGAGACAGGGCAGAACAGAAGTTTGTGTAGGGGAACTCTTTGCATCCCGTGACCACAATGCTATTAGTTTCAAAGTAAATATGGAAAGAGATGCGTACGTAGGTTTGGTCTGCGGTTTGAGATTCTAAATTTATGATATTATCATAAATGATCTGGCAAGTATGGATTGGGACAGGCTGTTTCCTGGCAGAGATGTACTTAGAAAGTGTGAGGCCTTCAAAAATGAAAGTTTGAGAGTACAAAGGTTGTATGTACCTGTCTGAATAGAAGGTAAAGATAACAAGTGTAGGGAACATTGGTTTTTAAGAGATATTGAGGCCCTGGTTAAGAGGGAAAAAAAAGGAGGTGCATAGCACATATAGGCAAGTAAGAACAACTGAGGTGTTTATAGAGTACAAGAAATGCAAGAGAATACTAAAGAAAGAGATAAGGCTAAAAGAAGATATGAAGTTGCTCTAGCAGACAAGGTGAAGGAGAATCCTAAGGAGAGGTACCAGAGGATTGGACGATAGCCAATGTTGCTCCGCTGTTTAAAAAAGGCTCTAAACTGAAACCAGGAAAATATAGGCTGGTGTGTCTGACATCAGTTGTACAAAAGTTATTGGAAAGATGTTCTAAGAGACTAGATATGTAAGTATTTAGCGAGACATCCACTGATTAAGGATAGTCAACATGGCTTTGTGCATGGTAGGTTACATCTAACCAATCTTACAGAGTTTTTTGAGGAAGCTACCGGGAAAGTGGATGAAGGCAAGGCAGTGGATGGTGTTTACATGGACTTTAGTAAGGCATTTGACAAGGTCCCACATGGGCGACTGGTCAAGAAGGTTCAGTCACTTGGCATCCAGTCACTGGATGAAGTATAGTGAATTAGACATTGGTTTTGTGGGAGAAGCCACAGAGTGGTAGTAGAGGGTTGCCTCTCTGACCGGAGGCCTGTGACTAGTGGTGTGCCGCACGGATCAGAGTTGAGTCCTTTGTTGTTTGTCTTCTATATCAATGATCTGGATGATTATGTGGTCAACTGGATCCACAAATTTGCAGATGACCCCAAGATTGGGGGTGTAGTGGACAGTGAGGAAGGCTATCATGGCTTGCAGAGGAATCTGCATCACCTGGAAAAATGGGCTGAAAAATAGCAGATGGAATTTAATGCAGACAAGTGTGAGAATTTGCACTTCGGTAAGACCAATCAGGGTAGGTCTTACACAGTGAACAGTAAGGGCCTGAGGAGTATGGTAGAACAAAGGGACAAGAATACAGGTACATAATTCATTCAGAGTGGTGTCATAGGTAGATAGGATCATTAAAAAAAGCTTCTGGCATATTGGCCTTCATAAATCAATGTATTGAGTACAGGAGATGGGATGTTATGTTGAAGTTGTATAAGACGTTGGTGAGGCCTAATTTGGAGTATTGTGTGCGGTTTTAGTCACGCACCAACAGGAAAGATGTAAACAAGGTTGAAAGGGTGCAGAGAAAATTTACAATGGACTTTAGGTGGGACTACAACTAAAGGTCATAGCTTTAGGGGGAAAGATGAGAAATTTAAGGGGAACATGAGGAGAAACTTTACTCAGAGGGTCTTGAGAGTGTGGAATGAGCTGCTGGCACAAGTGGTACATGGGAGCTTGATTTCAACATTTAAGAGCAGCTTGGATAGGTAAATAGATGGTAGGATTATGGAGGGCTAAGGTCCTGGTGTAGGTTGATGGAAGTTGGCAGTTTAAATGGTTTTGGCATGGTCTAGATGGGCCGAAAGGCTCGTTTCTGTGCTGTATTTCTCTCTTACTCAATTGTTAACACTGAGTTTATTTTGCGCAAGTTCTCCACTTATTGCTTCAGGGCCAGAGAGCCATGATGACTATTTATATTACAAAAGAGTTTCTGCAGCAATTTAGACATACTCACATACACATATGTTAAGAAGTTCAAAGTTCAAATAAAAATTTATGAGCAGAGTACACACATACAATCCTGAGATGCTTTCTCCTGTGGGCATACTTAGTAAATTCATGAAACAAACAGTCACTGTAAACAAACTCTGCAAATGCAAATATAAATAAATAATGAGAACATGAAATTACAAGATAAAGAGTCCTTAAAGTGAGACCATTGGTTGTGGGAATACCAGAAATAGAATGAGTGTCGTTATCCCCCTTTGTGCAAGAGTCTGATGGTTGAGGGCTAGTAACTGTTCTTGAACCTGGTGGTGTGAGTCCTAAGGCACTTCTACCTGACGGCAGCAGTGAGAAAAGAGCATGGCCTGGGTGGTGAAGATCTTTGATGATGGATGCTGCTTTTCTATGGTAGCATTTTGTGTAGATGTGCTCAATGGTAGGGAGGGTTTTATTTGTGAGGTACTGGACTGAATCCACTACCTTTTGTAGCATTTTCTGCTCAAGGGCATTCTTTTTCCCATGCCAGGCCTTAATGCAGCCAGTTAGAACACTTTCCACCACACATCTCATGGAAGTTTGCCAAGGTTTTTGATGACATGCCAAATCTCCACAGATCCCAGAGTTAGTAGAGGCACTGTCATGCTTACTTTCCGACTACATTTATATGATGGGTCCAGGACAGGTTCTCTGAGAGACAGTGATACCCAGAAATTTAGCTACTGACCCTCTCTGCCCCTGATCCTTAATGAGTATTGGCTTATGTACCTCCGATTTCCCTCTCCAGAAGTCTACAATCAGTTCCTCGATCTTATTGTTAAGATCACGGAACAGTACAGCACTGGAGCATCCATTTGACCCATATGTTATACTGATCCGGATGCCAATTTATACTAAATGTCCTCAATATCACTCCATTCCATTCACATCTATGTGTCTATCTAAAAGCCTTTTAAATTCCTCCAAGCTGCCTACTTCCACTCCTACCCCTAGCAACAAATTCCAGGCACCTATCAACTGAGTAAAATAAAATTGCCCCTTTTGTCACTTTCAAACTGCCCCTCTTTAACCTTAAAAAAAATGTCCTGTGGTGTTTGACATTTATACCCTGGGGAAAAGATTCTTCCTACCTATCCAGACGTCTACGCCTTGCGTAATTTTAAAAACCTTTTGCAGGTCTCCCCTCTGACATTTCAGAGACAGCAACCCACCTTTGTCCTTATAACTCATGCCTTCTAATCCCCTGTTGTACAGTCTCCACACTCCCAACATCCCTCCTGTCATAGGGTGATTACAATTACATTTTAGTCAATAATTAAATTTCAGGAAACAATATGCATAATATTTAAATATCAACAGAAATCACATGCTGTAATTGTTTTAAACAGACTTTTTCTTTGGGTCGGTATTCTCCGTGAGAGGGCCATTGACGAATGTGAGGACAGCACAAAACACGCTAATATGCTTGAATGCGTCAACATTATGAAAGTGGGCGCGCTGGAACTTTTGAAAAGCAGTCAAATTGGTAACACCTTGGGGCCAGACTAGATATACCCCAGGTAACTGCAGGAGGCGAAGGAAGAGATTGCTGCTCTTTTAGTAATGGCCTTTGCATCTGCAGTGGCCACAGGAGTAGTACTAAGTGATTGGAGGGTGGCAAATGTTATTTCTCTGCGTGAGATGAGGAACTGCTGCGGGCAGTTCTTGCCGAAACTTGGCTCAAGAACAACATCCATGTTCCATCATGACACTCTGGGACTTGGGCTATATTATTATGATTTTTAATATACTTTTGTAACTGTATGCTTTTCTGCTATCGTAATTTTATGTGCTACAGTATATGTGCTGTGTGTGACTGTTGGTACTGTGTTTTACACCTTGGTCCCAGCGGAATGCTGTTTCATTTGGCTGGGTTCATGCGTGTGGTTGATTGACAATTAAACTTGAACATGAAGCTGATAGCCTTAAGGTGACTGGAGGAAAGTATAGACCAAGTGAATGATTAGGATTTTTAAGCAGAGAGTGGTGCTTGCGTGGAGCAAGCTGCTAGTGGTGGTGGTGATAAAGGCAGATAAATTAGGGACTTTTAAGGAACTCTTAGATAGGAACATGGATGAAAGAAAAAATATTTGCTATGTGGGAAGGAAGCGCTATATGACCTTGGAGTAGGTTAAGCAGTTAGCACAGCATCATGAGCTGAGGGGCCTGTTCTGTGCTGTACTCTTCTATATTCTACATTTACATGAGTGGCCATTCTATATTCATATTCAAAAGTATATTCTATACTCCTTCTTCATATTTCTATATTGATACTCTTCATATTTTTCTCTCAACTTATTACATTTAGCTTGGTCCATTCACAAAGAATTCATCCGACATAAATCTGACATTCAAATGAACGATTTAGGAACAGAAGGAGCCTCTCCTCCTCTCAGGTCGGCTTTAGTATTTAATAAAATTGGGGCTGATTTGATTTTAACCTCGACTTTGTATGCACAAACATTCACAGCAATCATTCGATTTTTTAATCCAGTATCTTTCTAACTCTGCCATAAAGATACTCAAAGTCTCTCTTTTCACTTCTCTTTGTATAAGAGTGTTATTATCTGAGAGGTAAGAATTCACATCATCTCTGTCTTAAATAGGCCACCCCTTATTTTTAAAATGACCCTATTTCAATACTTTTTCATACGAAGAAACATCTTCTCCACATCCATTCCATTAAAGGCCCCTCATGGTCAATCACTTCCCCTGGGTCCTCTCCTCTTCCCTTTCAATTTATTATTCTCCTCTCCTACCAGATTTCTTCCCCTCCAGCCCTTTACCTTTCCCACCCACCTGACTTCACCCATCACCTTCTAGCTATCCTCCTTCTCCTCCCCCCCCCCACCTTTTTATTCTGGCGTCTTCCCCCTTCCTTTCCGGTCCTGAAGACCGATCTCAGTCCGAAACATCAGCAGTTTATTCATTTCCATAGATGCTGCCTGATTTGCTGAGTTCCTCCAGCAATTTTTGTGTGTTGCTTTTTATTTCACTTACTAGTCTAGTAAGTTTTCTCTCATTTGCTTCCAATGCTCTAATATTCTTCCTTAAATAAGGACACCACTGCGGTACCCAAACTGTGGTCTCACCAATGCCCTGTATGAATGAAGCATAATATATATTATTTACACTTGGTTCACCTGGCTATAAAATTACAACATTCCATTAGCTTTCCTAATTACTGTACTTGCAGTATTTCATAAAGAGCCCTTGGTGAATCAATCCAAATTCCTCTGTACTTCAGAGCTCTACAACTTGGATAATGTACTTCCTATTTACATCTCCTGTCAGACGGACAATTTCACATTTGCCTACTCATTTAGCCTCTCTCTATCCCTTGGCATCTCCACTGGTCCAGCTCACGGTCTTATTTTCTGCCTCTCATTGTGTCATCAACGAATTTGGTGATGACATTTTCAGTGTCTTCATCCCTGAACTTTCTATAAATTGCAAAAAAAATTGTTACAGCGTGTTGATGAGGCTGCACTTGGATCACCATGTAGAATTCTGACCTCTTAATCGAGAAAGGAAAGACCAGCACTGGAGACAGTCTGAAAGACAGTCACTCAGCTATTTTCTGGGAAGAGTGTGTTATCTATCATGAACTGCTAACGAGGTTTCTTTGGAATTTAGAAAAGCAGTGATCGTTTGACAGGGTAGGTGTTTCAATTTTGGCAATAGTGGGAGAGTCTTGAAAAGACAACATCTTTACAAAATAGGAAGATGGTGCATAGAGATGCATTGAAAATTCCTTTCATGGTGTAGTGAATATCTGGAATTCTCCATCATAGAGGGCTGAGGAGGCTAGAATCTGTCAACAGAACATAGAACTCCATAGCCCATGATGTGTGCCAACTCTTTAACCTTCTCCAGGATCAATCTAACCATTCCCTCCCACATACACCTTCATTTTTATTTCATCCATATGCCAATCTAAGAATGTCCCTTAACATCTAGCTGTCACCATCTCTGGCATTCATGACTCACTGTGTTAAAAAAATTATCTCTGACATCTCCCCTAACACTTTCCTCCAATCATCTTAAAATTATGCCCCCTCCTATTAGCCGTTTCTGCCCTGGGAAAGAGTTTCTTGCTACTTACTCAATCTATGCATCGATCAAGTCACCTCTCAACCTCCAATCTCTCCAAAGAAAAAAAGCTCTAACTCACTCAGCCTTTCTTCATTAGACATTTTCTCTAATCCAGGCAGTGTCCTGGTAAATTTCCTCTGTGCCCTCTCTAAAGCTTCCAAATCCTTTCTATATCAAGTGACCAGAAATGAACACAATATTCCAAGTGCGCTATAACCAGGATTTTTTAGCATTGCAACATTACCTCATGGCTCTCGAGCTCATTCTCCCGACTGACGAAAAACATACACCATCTTAATAACATTCCTATCAACTTTGAGGGCTCTGTGGAAATGGACCTCAAGATCCCCTGCTCCTCCACAATGCTACAAATAATGCATTTAACAGGCATTTTGACTTCAAATTCGACCTTCCAAAGGGAATCACTTCACAATTTTCCGGTTGAACTGCATCTGCCACTTCTCAGCCCAGTTCTGCAACCTGTCAATGTAACTTACGTCAACCTTCTACACTACTCACAACTCCACCAAACTTTGTCTCATTTGACAAGAAAACTAACCCACCATTCCACTTGTTCATCCAAGTCATTTATAAAACTCACAAAAAGCAGGGGTCCCTGCAGAAAACCACTGGCTATCGACCGCCAGGCAGAATACATCAGTAAACAGGATCCAATTAGAGAGGATACTGCAGGATAGGATTTATGTGCTTTTGGATAGGTACGGGCTGCTTAACAAGTCAGCAGATCACATCTTACAAAACTTTATTTTACTTAGAGATAGAACACAATTACAGGCTCTTCTGGTCCAACGAGCCCGCACCGGCCAATTTCATCCATGTGACCAATTGTCTTTGGGATGTGGGAGGAAACCAGAGCACTCGAAGGAAATCATCACAGTCACGGGGAGAATGCACAAACTCCTTACAGACTGCAGCAGGAATTGAACCCAGATTGCTGGCACTGTAAAGTTTTACACTAACCATTATGTTACCATGCTGCCCCTAAACTCGACTGAGATTTTTGAGGAGGTGACAAAGGAGTTTTATTAGGTTAAGACAGTGGATGTTATCTACATGGACATTAGAAAGGCATTTGATAAGGTCCTTCACAGTAGGTTGATTGAGAAGATAATTATATATGGGATCAAGAGTGATTTGCAAGACCGGATTCAGAACTGGCTTGCCCATAGAAGACAGAGATTAGTGGTGGAAGGTTGTTTTTCTAGCTGAAGGTCTGTGAATAGTTGTGATCTACAAGGATTGGTGCCGAGACCTCTGTTGTTTCTGATGTATATCACTGATTTGGATGAAAATAGCGATGGGTGGGTTAGCAAATTTGCAGACGGCGTGACGATTGGTGGAGATGTCGATACAGCAGGATGGAGATCTGTTACTGATACAGACAGAGAAGTTGCAGTTGGAGTTTAGTCCAGGTAAATGTGAGGTTTTGCAATTTGATAAGGCAAATGAAAATAGAAAGTAAACAGTTTATGGTGGACCTCTTTAATGGCATTGAGGGATCTCAAGAAGGATAAAGTTTACTGAAAGAGGCTACACAGTGATAATATGGTAAAGAAGGCGAAAGCTTACCTTCATTGGTAAGTGTGTTGAGTACAAGAATAAGGAAATCATGCTTCGGCCATTTGAAACCTTAGTCAGATGTCACTTGAAGTATTCCATGCTGTTCACGTCACCCAATTTAGGAAAGGTGTGAAGACAGTGGAAAGGGTGTAGAAGAGGTTTACTAGATGCTGCCAAGATCAGAGGGTATGAGGTAGAATGAATGGATGATCAGGCAGTCAGAACCTTTTCCCCAGGGTAGCGATGTCAAACATCAGAGGACATGCTTTTAAGGTTACAGTGGGGGAAGTTTAAAGGCAATGTGAGGGGCAAGACTTTTAATGTAGAGTGATAGATAGATAGATAGATAGATACTTTATTCATCCCCATGGGGAAATTCAACATTTTTTTCCAATGTCCCATACACTTGTTGTAGCAAAAACTCATTACATACAATACTTAACTCAGTAATAATATGATATGCATCTAAATCACTAACTCAAAAAGCATTAATAATAGCTTTAAAAAAAAGTTCTTAAGTCCTGGCAGTTGAATTGTAAAGCCTAATGGCATTGGGGAGTATTGACCTCTTCATCCTGTCTGAGGAGCATTGCATCAACAGTAACCTGTCGCTGAAACTGCTTCTCTGTCTCTGGATGGTGCTATGTAGAGGATGTTCAGGGTTTTCCATAATTGACCGTAGCCTACTCAGCGCCCTTCGCTCAGCTACCGATGTTAAACTCTCCAGTACTTTGCCCATGACAGAGCCCGCCTTCCTTACCAGCTTATTAAGACGTGAGGCGTCCTTCTTCTTAATGCTTCCTCCCCAACACGCCACCACAAAGAAGAGGGCGCTCTCAACAACTGACCTATAGAACATCTTCAGCATCTCACTGCAGACATTGAATGACGCCAACCTTCTAAGGAAGTACAGTCGACTCTGTGCCTTCCTGCATAAGGCATCTGTGTTGGCAGTCCAGTCTAGCTTCTCGTCTAACTGTACTCCCAGATACTTGTAGGTCTTAACCTGCTCCACACATTCTCCATTAATGATCACTGGCTCCATATGAGGCCTAGATCTCCTAAAGTCCACCACCATCTCCTTGGTCTTGGTGACCAAGGAGTGTGGTAGATGTGTGCAATAGGTTGGTAAAAGTAGGGTGTTTGCTAGAGTTGAAGAGGTTTTTACGTGGAACATGAATATTAAGTGAATAGAGGAATATGGATGATACACAGGAGGAGGATATTTAGTATAAATTGTCATCAAGATTGACACCACATTGTGTGTTGAATAGCCTGTCCTCTGCTGTACTAAGTTCCATGATACCTGCCTCATGCCATCGCTTTGAGTTAACATCCTCTACATAGCACCATCCAGAGACAGAGAAGCAGTTTCAGCGACAGGTTGCTATCGATGCAATGCTCCTCAGATAGGATGAAGAGGTCAATACTCCCCAATGCCATTAGGCTTTACAATTCAACCGCCAGGACTTAAGAACTTTTTAAAAGCTATTATTAATGCTTTTTGAGATAGTGATTTAGATGCATATCATATTTTTTTACTGAGTTAAGTATTGTATGTAATTAGTTTTGCTACAACAAGTGTATGGGACATTGGGAAAAAAGTTGAATTTCCCCATGGGGATGAATAAAGTATCTATCTATCTATCTAAATCCATCCTCTGACTGTAACTTTACACTCTCCTTCATTCTTTAAGTTATCATTATCATTTACTACTGATCAAATCTGAGCACATCCTGATGTTTCTTATGTAATATTTGCCATGAGTCTAACCTCAGCCATTATTTCTGCGTTAATGTTTGCCAGGTATCCACACCAGAACACACCTTCAATCTGAATCATGATCAGAATCAGGTTTATTATCACTGGCACGTGACATGAAATTTGTTAACTTAGCAGCGGCAGTTCAATGCAATACATAACCTAGCAGAGAGAGAAAAAAAAGTAATTTTTCAACTTGAATCCTAACTCAGGGCTTTGTGTAATGACTGGCTTTGAATCAAACTTCATTACTTCCAGCCATTTCTTTAGTGAATATAAGCTGCAAATTCCAGGACAGTATTTTGCCGCATTCCTTGACACTGACTATGAATCTAATTATGCCAAAACTCTTAAGAAGTAAAATCAGCTGTGAAACTAACGTCAGCAAAACCTCCCTTCCCCGAGTCAATATTGGCCACTTATCAGGTCTCAGCACATCACATAAGTCAGGACTGCAGTAGCCAGAAATCTAACTTCAGAATTTGTTGCATCTCCATCAATCCAACTTCAAAGCTTCCCATCATTTCTTGCCATTAGCCACAAATTCCCAAGTCAGGACTAGCCACCATTCCCTGTGCTAATGGCGGCCATTTATCTGACCTCACCATCCTCAGATTCATATTGGCGATAATCCCAGGCGTGTCACTTTGCAGATTCCAAATACGTACAATTTCAACACATCCTATTATTCTCAAATTTAGCACTGACCACAATTTCAACTTCAATGATTCCCAACATGTTCTGTATTAACATTGGCTATGATTGCGGTTTCAATTGGTGTGGGTATCTTTATTCTTCTCCTCCTCTAATAGTAGCCATAAACTCTACCTTATAAATATAAATTACTCATTTCATTAATGTCTGTCCTGAATCCAATTTGGTAACTGTTAGTTAAGAATCAAACTTTTAGCACTTCCCAATCTTCCATGAGTTCACAATGGCTATGAATGCAGTCTCACTACTTCCCTCGACTCTTTCAGTTAACATTGGCCACGAATTCAACTTCAGAACATCACATCATTCCTTGATTAAAACAGGGTCAATAATACATCTTCAGCACTTTGCACCATTTCTAAGGTAACACTGACTATATATAGAGGCCCAACACTTCCTACCATTCCCCAAATAAATATTAGCCACAAATTAACCTTCTGGATTTTTTGCCATTCCCGGAGTCAAGATCAGGTACGAATCGAACATAGGTACCCCTCCTGTCATTGTTCAAAATAATGTTATCCAAATTCACCACTTCCATTATTCTCTTAGGTAAAACTGATCAAGCATCCTGACTCAGGATTCCTGCCATTCCGAGTTAACATTGGCAATCATTCCGACTTCCACAGTTCCCGTCATTCATTGTCATCATTGGCCAGGAATCCAACCTCGGGACTTAATTCTATTAACAACAGCTATAAATCCAACCTCAAAAAAGAGTCCCGGAGTTATAGGGCATTACGGTGCAGAAACAGGCTCTTTAACCCATCTAGTCTGTGTCGGCCAGCTTTTCTGCCTAGTCCCATATGCCCACACCTGTCTCATAGCCCTCAATGCTTCTCCCATGCATGTAGTTATCCAAACTTCTCTTAAACACTAATTGAGTCTGCATCCATCACTTCTGCTGGCAGCACAGTCTGAAAACCCTCTGAGTGAAGAAATTCTCCTTCCATTCCCCCTGAAACATTCCACCTTTCTTCCATACTCTGGGGAAACGCCTGCATGTTTTTACCCTATCTGTACCTCTCATAATTTTTTTATGCCCCTATCAAATGTCCTCTCATTCTCCTACACTCTAGGGAAAAAAGTCCTAATCTATTCAACCTTTCAGGTCCTCAAGCCCTGGTAACATCCTTCTAAATTTTCTTAGCTCTATTTTAATCTTATTGACATCTTTCCTGCAGGTAGGTGACCAAAACTGCTCCAAACTACTCCAAATTAGACCTCACCCACATCTTATATAATTTCAACATAGCGTCCTAACTCCTGTACTCAATGCTCTGAAGGCCAATATCTTAAAGCTCTCTTTAAGATCCTATCTTCCTGTGATTCCACTTTCAAGGAATTATTGAACTGTATTCCCAGATCCCTCTGATCTACTGCACTCCTCAGTGCCCTACCATTCACAGTATAAGTCTCACAGAGGTCTGCCCTACATTAAATTCCATATGCTATTTTCAGCCCATTTTCCCACTTACTCCAGATCATGCTGCAAAATTTGATCATCTTCCTCACTGTCCACTGTGCCACCAATCTTGCTGTCATCCACAATTTTGCTGATCCAGTACTTCCAATCATTCCTTACCACAACATCCTGGCTTGGAACTGCAGTCCAAATCTTGTAGTAACATTAGCAATGAGTCAAAAATCAGCCTGGACATTCTGCTATTCCTTAAGTTAATTTTGAGCACCAGAATCAGGTTTAGTGAAATTTGTTGTTTTGTGGCAACAGTACGGTGCAATACACAACGATAACAAACTACAAATTACAGTAAGAATGTACTATATATAATTAAATAAGTAGTGCAAAAAGAGACCAAAAAAGAGAAAAAATAGTGAGGTAGTGTATATAAGATAATTTTCCATTCAAAATGTTGATGGCGGAGAGGAAGAAGCTGTTCCTAAAACGTTGAGTGTGTGTCTTCAGGCTCCCGTACCTCCTCCCTGACAAGAGCAATGAGAAGAGGGCAGGTCCTGGGTGACGGGGGGCTCTTAGTGATGGATGCAGCCTTTTGAGGCATCGCCTTTTGAAGTTGTCCTGAATTGGCACTACCTGGAAAATGGCACACTATTAGGATTAACCTCAGGTTAGCAATAGACAGATCCAATTTGCAGTGCTTCTCATCATTCCTGGAGATAACTGCAGCTACCTATTATGTTAACCATGTGCTAACATTACCCCTGAAGTTAGTTTCACAACATACATCATTCATTGAGGTACCATTCCACAAATACAACGTCAGCAGTTCCCATCATTTCACAACAGCCAACCTCCCCTCAGCTCATCATTCACTGAGTTTACATTGGCCATCATTTCTACCACATCAGCATGAAATTCCTCTCATTAAAATACTTTGTCACTTCTCTTTACTCCAGTAAACAACATGAGTCACAAATCCAGCCTGAGCACTTTGCCATATTTCCAAATTAACAAACGCCATGAGTAAAATTTAAACACTTCCCACCACGTATTGAATTAACATCAAACGAGAATCCAATTTCAACTCTTCAGCTACAAACAAGAGAGAATCTGCAGATGCTGGAAATCCTAAGCAACACACACAAGTTGCTGGAGGAACTCAGCAGGCCAGGCAGCATCTGTGGAAAAAAAGTACAGTCGACATTTCGGGCCAAGACCCTTCGGCAGGACTGGAGAGAAAAAGATGAGGAGTAGATTTAAAAGGTGGGAGGAGGGGATGAAGAAAAACACAAGGTGTCAGGTGAAACTGGGAGAGAGTGGGATGAAATGAAGAGCTGGGAAGTTGATTGGTGAAAGAGATACAGGGTTGGAGAAAGGGGAATCTGATAGGAGAGGACAGAAGGCCATGGAAGAAAGAAAAGAGGGGAGGGGCATCAGAGGGAGGCAAGGAGACAAGGTGAGTGAGGAAAAAAGGGAAAAGGGGATGGGAAACAAGTGCTACACCTGCCCCTAGACCTCCTTACTGTGTTCAGCCTCCTGTATATCGATGAGACCCAACATAGATCGGGAGACTGTTTCGCCAGGCACCTACACTCTATCCGCCAGAAGAAGCGGGATCTCCCAGTGGCCACCCGTTTTAACTCCATTTCTCATTCTGATATGTCAATCCATGACCTCCTCTACTGCCGTGATGTGGCCATGCTCAGTTTGGGGGAAGAACATCTTATATTCCGTCTGGATAGCCTCCAAACCGATGCCATGAACATCAATTTCTCGAACTTCCAGTAACGTCCACCCCCCCCCCTCCTTATCATTCCCCATCCCCTTTTCCCTCTCTCACCTTATCTCCTTGCCTGCCCATCACCTCCCTCTGGTGGTTCTTCCCCCCCCACTCCCACTTTTCTTTCTTCCATGGCCTTTTGTCCTCCCCTTCTCCAGCCCTGTACCTCTTTCACCAATCAACTTCCCAGCTCCATTTCGTCCCTCCCTCTCCCAGTTTCACCTATCACCTTGTGTTTCTCTCTCCCCCCCCCCCCCACCTTTTAACTCCTCATCTTTTTTTTCTCTCCAGTCCTGCTGAAGGGTCTCAGCCTGGAAGTACAACTGTACTTTTTTTCCCCCATAGATGCTGCCTGGCCTGCTGAGTTCCTCCAGCACCTTCTGTCTGTTGCTCAGCTCTTCAGTTTGTTCCTTTTAAAAAATAAATCACTACACTTTTCATTCCTTGAGTTGCTAATTCAAATATATTACCAAATGTGGCTGATGTATGGACTGTAACACAGTTCCAAGAGTCACGGTCAGCTATGAATGTATCTTCAACAGCTCCCAACATTCCTACACTTAACATCAGTCAAGAATCCAACCACACAACATTCTTTCATTGCAAGAGATAAATATGGTCAACAAATCCCACCTCAGCACTCAGCTTCATTCCTTCAATTAACACAGACCATAAATCCTCAGTACACGTTGCCATTTCTTGAGGGAAGTTCACCATTTAATCCAACATCAGCACTTCTTGACATTTTCTTGCGCTAACGTTAACCGTGAGTCCCACCACATCTCTTTGCCATATTCCTCAAACTATTCTCGGCCATGAATAATACATTAGTTCTAACCATCCTTTCTTGAGCGTCAGCCATGAAAGCAACCTCAGTACTTTCTTGCACATTAGTCATGAATCAAATCTCAGTGTTAACCAGCTTTGTTAGTTGACATCAGTGTCGTCATTCATTTTCTGAGCCACTATCAGCCAGGAATCAAATCACAGGATGTCAATCATTCTTTAGGTTTATATCAGCCACATCCAGTTATTGCTGAGCAAACTCGAAATAGGAATCAAACCTCAACCTTCTGTCATTCCTTGAGTTAACATAAGCCAAGAATCCACTCACGCAACTAAATACCATTCCAAAAGAGGGCATGATCCAAGTTCTTCAAATCCCGTCATTACTTGAGAAAGACTGGCTCTGGAACTTATACTCATTTCTTAAGCTTATGTCACTTATAAATCTAACTTCAGCACTTCTTGTTATTCCCAGGAGTCAATATCAGCCTTTAAACCAAATTCATTTCACTTCATTCCTTCAGTTGCAAATTTAATCCCTGTGCTTTCCATCATTCAGTGGCCACAATTTCCAAGTTGTCTTTTCCCGTCATTCCTTGAATTGATCCAATTTAAGCATTTCCCTTCATATCCTGAATTTGCATCAGTCATTATTCAAGCACTATCCCCTCAGTTCATTCCATGTGTTAGCATTGGCCATGAATCCAGCTTCAGTATTTCCTATCATTCCTTCAGTTTACACCTCCCATGAGTTGTACCTCGACACTCCCGCCATACCTGGAGTAATAATTTTGAATCCAACTGCAACACATTGGATCCTTAACTACCGTAAGTTAATACTGTCTGTAAAGTGTGACTTAACACTTCCCGCATTCCTTAAAGTAACGCTGATCGGGAATCCAACCTCAGCATTTCCGGTAAATCATAGAAGTAAATCAACTACAAATCAAGCCTTGTTACTTCCTGTCATTTCTTGTGTTAATGTTGTCTATGAATCTGACCATACCACTGTCCTTCATCCTAAAACATATCATCAGCAATGAGTCCAAATTCATCAATTGCTGTCATTCCTTGAGTAACATTAACTGTGGACCTTTGCAGTATGACTGTTCATTCCTTGAAAATAGTGGCCAGGAATCCCAACACTTCATATCATTCCTGGAATTAACACTAAGCATAACTTGTAATTTAGCATTTTCTTCATCGTGTGGCTTAATTTTGAATAAAAATCCGATGACAGCACTTCCCATCATTCATTTAGTTAACATTAGCCATGGTAGCATGACAACTATTGCAACACTATTACTGCTTGGGGAGTTCGGAGTTCAGTTCCAGTGCTGTCCGTAAGGAGTGTGCATGTTCTCCCTGTGATCTGTGTGGGTTTCCTCCAGGTGCTCCGGTTTCCTCCCTCAGTCCAAAGACATACTGGATAGTAGGTTAATTGGTCATTGTAAATTTTCCTATGATTAGACTAATGTTAAATAGGTGGGTTGCTGGGTGCTGTGGCTCGTTGGGTTGGAAGGATCTATTCTGTGCTGTATCTCTAAATAAAACCTGTCGCATCAGCATTGGTATTCCTGTTATTCCTTGTGTTAATTTCAGCCAAGAATTTAGTCTCAGTTCTGACCATTATTCCTGGAATTAACATTGGCTGCAAACACTGCACTTCCCATCAACATTTTTTTTTGTACTGGTCATGATTCCAATCACAACACACTGCACTTTCCCCCAAATTAACATCAGCCATGAATCCTGCTCATCAAACCTCCCTTCGTTCCCTGAGTTACCACAGATCATGAGTCTGATCACTCTACTCTTCCTTATTCCAAGAGAGAACGTTGCCATAAATCTACTTCCTACTAGTCCTGGAGATAAAATTGGCCTTGAGTCTAATGGCACTAGTTTGCATCATTCCTCAAGTTACCATCAGATATAAATATAACCTCAGCATGTCACAGTAGTCCTTGAGTTTGCATCAGGCATCCTGCCCAAGTTCTTCTTATTCACCCCTTGAGTTAAAAATATCCATGAGCCTACGTCAACACCTTTGGGCATTGCCTGCATTAACATTTGCGTGAATCCAATCACTGGACCACCAGTTAATCCTTGAGTTGTCATTGTTGCTAGAGTCTAGATCAGCACTCCAGTTATGCCTTGTGTTACTATCAGTTTCTCATCTTGTGACCTTCTCATCCTTCCCAGAGTTAACAATGGCCTTCAAAACTTCTTCAGCACTTCCTGTCATTTTCTGAGTTAACCAAAGACATGACTCATGCCTTAGAAACTTCTTTCATTTCTTCAACCAACACCAGCATGAATTTGATTTTAGTAGTTACAGCCATTCTTGGATATGATGTAAGTCACAAATCCATATTCAGTGTTTTCTGTCAATCCCTGCGTAAACATCAGCCCTGGATCCAACCTCAGCGCTCTCCTTCACTCCTTGGGCCAATATCAGCTAGGAACCTCGACAGGGAACTTCCTTGAATTAAGACAGGGCATTAATCTAAGCTTAGCACTGTCCTTCATTTCTTGAAATAACATCTGCTAATGAATATCAATTATGAGCTGGATAATTCTTGGAACAACAGACAAAAAGCTGGAGGAACATATTGGGTCAGGCAGCATCTATGGAGGGAAATGGATTTTAGAAAAATGGAGAACCTGATTCTAATTCTGACTATGTGGAAGGAGAGGGCTATACTGATCTTATAGTAGGTTAATAGATCGACACAACATCATGGACCAAAGGCCTGTACTGTGCTGTAATGTTCTATCACCATAGCAGCCTTGGTCACACCCTATCAGAGCTATTCCCTTTGTCCTTTCTATTCCTCCTCATGCTCTCTGAAATTTAACATTTTCTCTCTTTTTCAGCCCTGAAGAAATATCTTCGACTGAAACTTTAACTTTGTTCTACTGATGCTGCTTGACATGCTGAGTGTTTTCACATTTTCTATTTATATATGCAGTTTTTTAAAAAAATCTTTATTCCTGGGATAATTTCAGCCATATACCCTAGCTGACCATTTCAACAAATCCTTGACCAAACATCTGTCATAGATAAATTCTCTGCTCATTTTATCATTTTTACTACTGGATATCAAAATTGAATACAATTTCAGAGCTTCCCATTACTTCTTGAATTAATATTAGATACCCATCCATCGACAACACTCCCTGTTATACCTTCAATTAGCTTTGGCAATTAATCCAACTTCTGCATTTCTTTTAATCATTCAGGACATCATGGGACACTATAGCCTGGAAACAAGCCCTTTGGCCCATCTAGTTCTGCAGCTATTAATCTGCCTAGTCGCACCAACCTACACATGGACCATAGCCCTCCATACCCCTCCCAACCACGTACCTATCCCTGGACAGCAAAGATGCATACATCAGGATGCTCTTTATCAACTACAGCTCAGCATTCAATACCATCATCCTCTCAAAACTAATCAAGAGGCCTCAATACCTCCTTGTCCAATTGGATCCTAGATTTCCTCACTTGTAGACCCCAGTCTGTTGAGATTGGCAAAAACATCTCCACGATCTCCAACAGCACAAGTGCACCACAAGGCTGTGTGCTTAACCCCCTGCTCTACTTGCTTTACACCTATGGCTGTGTAGCTGAGCACAGCTCCAAAACCATATTCATGTTTTCTGATGACACCACTGTCATAGGTGGCGATCAAAGGTGGTGATTTAAGAGGGAGATTGAAAATCTGGCTGAGTGGTGTCATAATAACAACCTCTTACTCAACATCAGCAAGACCAGGAGCTGATTATAGACTTCAGAGAAGAAAACCAGAGATCAATGAGCCAGTTCTCATTGGAGGATCAGTGCGGAGAGGGTCAGCAACTTTAAATTCCTTGGTGTAATTATTTTAGAGGACCTGTCCTGGGTCCAGCACACAAGTGCAATTATGAAGAAAGCACGGCAGTGCCTCTACCTCCTTAGGAGTTTGCAGAGATTTGGCATGACATCTAAAACTCTGACAAACTTCTATAAATGTGTAGTAGAGAATATATTGACTGGCTGCATCACAGACTGGTATGGAAACACCCTTGAACAGAAGATCCTATGAAAAGTAGTGGATATAGTCCAGTCCATCCTGGGTAAAGCCCTCCCAACCATTGAGCACGACTACGTGAAATACTATTGCAGGAAAGCAGCATCAATCATCAGGGAATCCCACCATCCAGGACATGTTCTCCCCTCACTGCTGCCCCCAGGAACAGGAACCTCAGGACTCACACCACTAGGTTCAGGAACAGTTACTAGCCCTCAACCATCAGGCTTTTGAGGCAAAGGGAATAACATCACTCAACTTCACTTGCTCTGTTATTGGAATATTCCCACAATCAGTAGACTCACTTTCATGCTTTCTTCATCTCACATTCTCAATATTTATTACTATTATTTTGTTCTTTTTGTATTTGCATGGTTTCTTGTCTTCTGCACTCTGGTTGAACTCCAATGTCGGGTTGTCTTTCATTGATTCTATAATGGTCATTATTCTACAGATTTATTGCGTAACCCTACAAGTAAACAAATCTCAAAGTTGTATAGAGTGACATACTGTATATGTACTTTGATAATAAATCTACTTTGAACATTAAACTTTGAACCTATCCAAATTTCTCTTAAATGGTGGAATTGAACACAAATCAAACACTTCCACACCCTTTTCATCCTCTGAGTGAAGAAGTCCCTTCATGTTGACCTTAAGTATTTCATGTTGCATCCTTCATCAATTACCTCTAGTTCTAGTCTCAACCAACCTCAGCAGAAAAAGCCTACTTACATTTACCCTATTTATACTCTTTACAGCTTTGTATACAGGTAGTCCCCAAGTTACGAATGTCCGACTTACGGACAACTCGTACTTACGAACTGAGGAAGGAGAATACCGCCCGCCATTTTAAGTCAAATCGCGATGCCGTCTGCCATTTTAAGTCGTTGCCGTTGACACTGTGTTGAGTGTTTAACTTTGTATTTGGATTAAATTTTTCTTAGTAAGATTCACTCTGACCCCAAACCACAACCCCCCCCCACCCCCCCCCCGTTCTGGTTGGCTGGTGGCGCAGTGAGATCAGCGCCGAGCTCGAGAATGGAGGTTCCCGAGTTCAATCCAGTGACAGACCGCTCCTGTGCTGGGTTGATGTCGATCCAGTGACTCCCGTACCATCTGTGCCAGGTTGATGTGGAGCTCGCAACTCGACCTCGTAAAAAAAAACTGCCACCTCCAGTTTAAATTCCCACGCGGAATATTGTGGAGGATCAAATACCCAAACCCAGCACAGCTCCCACTTGTCCCATTTAGCCTGTCTCAGTGAGGTGGAGTTTAGGACCCGGTGAATTCAGTGTGATGGTCCTTAGGACCCAGTGGACCTCGGGAGCCGGCACAGCTCAGGACCTGCTGCCCGCAGTGTTCCTGTTCCATTGACAGGAAGCAATCGTGATTGAAAATAAAGTGGAAATAATAAAGCATTTGGAAAGAGGTGAAATGCCATTGGTCATGGGAAAAGCATTAGGCTACAGTCGGTCAATGATCAGAACAATTTTAAAGGATAATGGATAAAATGAGAATAACGGAGCATGTAAAAGGCCCTGCCCCGATGAAAGCTACAATTATTACTAAGCAACGCAGTGGTTTAATTGTTGGAATGCATACGTTTCTTAAGTGTTTTATATGCATAGAGATGTAAAACATATACTATATACTAAGACAAACATTTGACTAACTGATGCTAAATAATACTGGACGTACTTGTTCCGACTTACATACAAATCCGACTTAAAGACGGACTCAGGAACGGAACTTGATCGTAACCTGGGGACTGCCTGTACTTCCATCAATTCTCCCCTCATTCTCCTACGCACTAGGGAATAAAGTGCTATCCTTTGCAACCTTTTTCCTATAACTCAGGTCTTCAAGTCCAGGCTACATCTTTGCACATTTTTTTCTGCACTCTTTCAATCATATTGATATATATCCTGTAGGTAGGTGAACTAAACTGCACACAATACTCCAAATTAGGACGTACCAACATCTATAAGCTGACCTTTTCCGAATCCTTCTCATAACTTTTTGTTCATGTATAGAGGAACGGAGTTAATGACAAATAATGATTTTAACCAATGAAACAAGGCAGGAGAGCTTTTGTTTTGTTTTGTTTTTATTCTGTTGGTTTTTGTTACTTTAGGGGTTTTTTTCTTCGTGTAACAATCCTTTTTCTTTGAATCTTTTTCACGTTTAGTTACTAAGAGTTTGGGAGGCTTAGATTACACATTACTCGGAGTCTGATTACGTATACGTTAACCATTATTCATGTAATCCCGATCTCTTTGTATCAATTTAATTGTTACGTTTATCTGTTTGAAACTTAATAAAAAAGATTGATAAAGAAAGAAAGGACTTACCAACATCTTATACAACTTCAACATAACATTCCAACTCCTGTACTCAGCGCTCTAATATATGAAGATCCATCTTCCAAAAGCTTTCTTTGCAATCGGATCTACATGTGCCACCACTCTCAAGGGACGGTGGATCTTTACTCCCAGAGCCCTCTGTTCCACCACACTTCTTCTACCACTCACCATTCAAGTCCTCCCAATAAGCAACACCTCACACTTGTCTGCATTAAGTTCCACCTGTCATTTTTTTTAAGCCCATTTCTCCAGCCAGTCCAGATCCCGCCGCAAGCTTTGATAGTCTTCCTCGCTGTCCACTTCACCCCCAACCACGGTGTCATCTGCAAATTTGCCGATCCGGTCTACCGCATTATTATCCAGATCACTGATAGAGATGACAAAAATAAAATGGGGCCAGCACCGATGTCCCTGCGGCACATCACTAATCACAGGCTCAAGTCGGAGCGGCAACCATTCCTGGCTTCTCTCTTGAAGTGAATATCCAATCAAATTTGCTACCTCATCTTGAATGCCAAACAACTGACCCTTCTTGTGCAACCTCCAATGGAGGATCTTGTCAAATCCCTTGCCAAAGTCCATGTAGACAACATCTGCTGCCTTGCCTTTATCAACTTTCCTGGTAACTTCCTTGAAAACCTCTATAACATTATTTAGTCACCATCTCGCAAACACAGGCCCATGTTGACTATCTGTAATCAGTCCCTGTCAATCCAAATACTTACATATACGGTCCCTTAGAATACCTTCCGATAACTTACCCACTACTGATGTCAGGCTCACTGGCCTATATTTTCCTGGCTTATTCTTAGATCTTTTCTTAAACAATGGAATAATATTAGCTATCCTCCAATCCTCTGGCACCTTCAACACAGTAAAGGATATTTTTAATATCTCTGTTAGGGTCCCTGCAATTCCTGCACTAGACTACCAGAGGGTCCAAAGAAACAACCTGGCAGGCCCTTGGAATTTATCCACCTTAATTTACCTCAAGACAGCAAACACCTCCTCCTCTGTAATCTCTCTATGGTCTGTAACCTCATTGCTGATTTGCCTGTCTTCTCTAGACTCTGTGTCCACCTCCTGAGTAAATACAGATGCAAAAAATCCATTCCAAGGTCTCCTCCCATCTCTTTTCAACTCTGTGCATAGGTGACCACTCTGATCTTCCAGAGGACAATTTTGTCCTTTGCTAACCTTTTGCTGTTAATATATCTGTAGAAGTCTTTAAAATTCTCCTTCACCTTGTCTACTAGAACATCCTGATGCCTTCTTTTAGCCCTCCTGATTTCCTTCTCAAATGTTCTCTTACACTTCTTATACTGGCTCAAGTACCTCATATGATCCATCTTGCCTATACCTGCTCTCCACCTCTTTCTTCTACTTAACCAGAGCCTCAACATCTCTCAAAAACCGGGTTCCCCAAGCCTGTTATCCATACCCTTTATTCTGGCATGAACATACAAACTCTCTGCTCTCAAAACTGCACCTTTGAAGGTCTCTCACTTATCGAATACACTTTTGCCAGAAAACAACCTGGCCCAACCCACACTTGCTAGATCCTTTCTAATACCATCAAAATTGGCTTTTCTTCAGTTTAGAATTTAACCAGAGGACAAGACCCATCCTTCTCCATAATTATCTTGAAGCGAGTGGCATTATGACTCCTCTTCTTAAAATCCGTCATGAATGCAGTCTCAGGATTTCACATCATTCTCTGGGATAACATTGACTAAGAATCCAAACTCAATACTTCCTGTCATTCCTTTTGTTACGATAGATTAATAATCCAACCTCTGTTCCCATCATCAGCATATTCTGTTATTGCTTCAGTTAATATTGGCCATGCAGTATTTCTGTCATCTCTTGAGTTGGCATTTGTCAGAAAACTAACTTGAAAAAGGATATTCGTGCTTCATGCTAATATTTGCCATTACCCTTAATCCTTGATTTGACATCAGTTTAATAATTTTTGACAATCTGTGACTGAAAATCAACCATGAATTTTGCCACAACGCTCTCGATTATTCTTTGAATTAATAAAGTATGTCCAAGATAGTTTTCTAGAACAATATTTCGGGTCCAATGAAAATAGGCGCTACTGATACAGATTCTGACAACTAAGACTGGCTAAGCTGCAATTGGGGTACATCATGAATCAAGTTTCAAGTTTAATTATTGTAATGCCCTGACACGTATTGTTACTGTTATGCTGTATGTGTTTCATTTTGGCAGTTCTGTAAGAGCCACTGGTTTTCAGCTGCTCTGTTTTCAGCTTGTTTGGGTCACTGTTGAAGATAAGGGATGATGTGGAATGCGTGCCATCCAATTAGCGGGAGGGTTTTCTTGGTGAGGGACAATAAGGTTGGTCTTGGGTTTTTATTTTGGTTTGGCTGGGGATAAAGAGAAGAGATGCTGGGGAGAACCAGTCATGGCATACGAACCGGTGGGAGACCCGATCGTTTGAGGTGGACTGCGAGCGACGCTCGGGAGGTGGCCGTTCACAGAGAAGTCCAAGATGAGCTCCAACTTGTGCACCTTTGACTGTTTAATTAGAATGGGCCCCTTTCTTTTTGTTATTCTTTACTAACCCTTTAGTTAAGATTCATAAATATAATTCCTTTAATCGCATGCAATGCACTGTCTGTTATTTCGTGGCATTAACTTGTAACAGGGTAGCGAATTGCACAGCATCCACACAAACAGGGATTTGTGGAGGGAGAGTGCCTCAACCTCAGAAGTCTGGCAGGGCTGAAGGTTGTCTTCCCTAGACTCACGCAGCTGAGGAAACTATACATGAATATAGCCAAACAAAAACTGCATTCCTCTGGGGCCAAGGTGCAAAATACATTACCAAGAGCGCACAAAACACTGCAAGTTGCACACAGCATGAATAGCACATTTGGTTACAACTTCAGAAAAAGAAACATCACAAAGAAGAAAAAATAATATTGCCCAAACCCCTGAGTGACCAGCATGTTGTCATGATCCAGCTCATTCTTCCACTGAGCAAACACTGAAGAGCAACACCGAGTGAACACCAGGGGGCAGCACCATGAATACAAGTGTGCAGCACTGTGCAAACTACTGACCGAAGGGGCCAATTGCCAACCCACCCCAGCACAGTTCCAGTGCACCCAGCAGAGGCCCCGGTTCTGTCCTCTGGGTGGCTGCAACAGACCGCCTAGCCCTTGCCATAACCGAGGCAATGCAGCTCCCCTGCCATCGGTCTCACCAACAAATGCTCTTTCAGTATTCTACATTAACAATGTCCAACAGGGCACTGCGATCCCAATAAGAATGTCCCAAGATAATCACTCACTCTGTTTGTTGGATCTTGCACTGTCTCGGCACAACAGTATGCAACAAGTCCAGGTAACAACACAGCAATGATATACAATAAGACCAGTTCCATCGCTATCAAGCGACTCGCTGATGGGATAATCCTGCAGTACTTGATGTTCTTGGTACTCAGCAGTGATTTGCGATTGCAAAAAGGACTTACAAGATGAACAAATCCTTTGACTGGACCCCGAATGGACGCTGTGCCTGAGTGTGCTGCCATCCTACCAGGAAGATAATTTCGGAATAATAACATCCTGCTGGAATCATATTATTGAGTAAAGAAGGAATGATCCAAAGTAAAAATAATTTACCAATTTTAATGGATGAGTCTAGGTCCAGCTTGAGTGAACTAGAACCAAAAGTTGGCATGCACAATTGTAACAGACGGTTGAGGCACATTCCACGAGGGACAAAGGAAGAACAAGTAAGAGCTTCCTGTTTGACGGAAGAGAAACAGAAGATTTTTATTTTTTAAATGCTGCTTATGACAAAGTTCCAGTTGTAACTATCACTGAAAATAAGGGCAACAGCAAAAGAATCAGAGGAAAATTGAAAATTAAAGTAAGAGAGACATTGAGAACGTAAGAGCAATGATTAATTGCTGACATAAATAGGATTGCAAATAGTAAAGGCAGAGTCCACAAGGACAAAAATGGGAATCTGCTCAGGCCACTGTTAATGGACTAAATTAATGTTTTTCATCTGTCAGAAAAGCTGAAGCATAGGACATAAAAGTGATATTGACATCATGGATACCATATCGGCTAAGTAACAGAGAACAGAAAATTGTGATTAATGGTTGTTTCTCAAACTGGAAGAAGGTGAAATCTGACCTCTCCAGGGTTTAGGGGTGCAAGCCACAACTCTCAGAATGATAGAACGCATGGGCATACAAGTTCTATACAGGTCATTCCCAGCTATAACACTCAACTTATGGACATCGTCGCAAACAGGCAAGCCCCCATAATACTATTGAATTCTAAAGTCCAATATATGCAGAGTATATGTTTGTTCCTATGAATGGAGAACCAGTTTCCTCACTCTAATCACTTTTATCAGTCTTATGCACTTCGATGCCATTCATGACCATGGTAACCATGGTCCATGCCAAGGTAACCATGCCTCCATTGTGGTGAATGGAATCAAAATCACAAACTCGAATTATGGGCACTGTTTACTGTTAACAGGACAGTGGTAAATTGCAGCAGTATATGAACAGGTTTGCATAATGGGCAGACATCAGGCAGGTGAAGTGTAATTGTACAGAAATAAAAAGTGGCGCAGTTTGGTAGGAAGAATGCAGGGTGAGGCAATGTTGGAAAAAGGACCAGAGGAAGGACCTGGAAAATGAGTGCACAAGTCATTGAGAGAGACAGGCTGAGAAAAACATTCTAAAATACACACAGAGTACAAAAGATATAGATTTCCATCCTTTACAGTCTCTCTCTTGTGTCTGTGTCAAATCATACTGAACCTTTGTAAAATACTGGTGTGTCCTTGGCTGGAATATTGCTTTAAGTTCCAGTCGCAACATTACAGATACAAAAATTACAGTATAAAAGGGAGCCGTGAAAAAAAATTAGATGTTTCCTGAGATGAGGGAATGGAGTTACAAGGACAGATTAGAGAGACTGGAACTGTTTTCTTCAAAGAGGGCGGCCAAGAAGAGATTTGACAGAAGTACATAAAATGGTGTTGGGCCTGGACAAACAGGATAGTGGGAGAATGGTCACTTACTGGAGGGTCAAGGACAAGTGGACTCAGGTATAGGATAAAGAAGGGTTGCATGGCAACATAAAGGTCAGTGTAATGATATCCCAGCACCAACAACCCACATTTAATTCCACCACAGTCGATAAGGAGCATGTGTATTCTCCTCCTGTGAATGCTTGGCTCTGGTCCTCTGGTTTCCTCCCACAAACGACATACAGGTTGGTAGGTTCATTGGTCACATGGGTGTCAATGAGCTGCCTGGGCTTCACTGGCCAGGAAGAGCCTGTTACTGTGCTGTATCTCTAAATGAAAAGAGAACTAAGGAAAGCAGAAGCCTTATTGATAGAGCATGGGAACTGAACCTGTGCCCACGATCTGCACAAACTATCGACTGCCCATTTAAACCAGTTCCACACTGATCCCATTTTATCCTCTTAAAACTTTATGCAGCAAGAGCTGGAATATGGAATGCATATCCCGCAGGTGAAGTGGAGGCAGGTTCCAGTGTGGCCCTCGAGATGACACTCCAAATGCAGAGTGAAGAAAAATCTGCCAGACTGCGTCGGTGCGGGCAGCGGAGCGGGAGTAAGGAGTGCTCGTGATCGACATACGACTGGAGATCGGAGGATCAGCCGTTGTAGGTAGGCCGAGACCCTTGGACCTACCTGGAGAATACCTGAGGAGGAAGGTAAAGCTGCGCAAGCACGGGTGACGTCAGCGGCGAGCGTGGGCTTTAAAAAGCGGCCCACTTTCAGGAGCGGGCAGCGGAGTGCGCAGGAGCAGAGTGCTGGGCTTTGGCTCAGCGGGCTTCGACGCACGAGGACTTTGGCAAGAAGCCTGTTTTTCATTTATTCTGACTAATCTAGGATCAGGTAATGGGGGAGACAGTTAGAGCAGTGGTGTGCTCCGTATGCAGTATGTGGGAGGTCAGGGTCAACACAGTTGTTCCTGATGACCACACCTGCAATAGGTGCATCCAGCTGCAGCTCCTATCAGACCGAGTTAGGGAATTGGAGCAGGAGCTGGATGAACTACGGATCATTCGGGAGGCAGAGGCAGAGATAGATAAGAGTTATCGGGAGGTAGTCACACTGAAAAGACAGGAGGTAGGCAAATGGGTGACAGTCAAGAGAGGCAGGGGGAGCAGACAGAGAGAGAAGAGCACCCCTGTGGCCGTTCCCATCAAAAATAAGTATACCGTTTTGGATACTGTTGGTGGGGATGGCCTACCAGGAACAAGCTGCAGTGGTCCTGTCTCTGGCACTGAGGTTGGACCCTTGACTAGGAAGGGGAGGAGGGAAGAGAAGAGAGCGGTATTGATTAGGGATTCTATAGTCAGTGGGGCGGATAGGAGATTTTGTGGGGAAGATCGGGAGTCTCGGATGGTATGTTGCTTCCCTGGTGCCGGGGTCCGAGACATCTCAGATCGGCTGCAGGTTATTCTCGAGAGGGAGGGCAAGAACCCAGATGTTGTGGTCCATGTAGGGACCAATGACGTGGGTTGGATGAGTGAGGGGGTCCTGCGTAGGGAGTTCAGGGAGTTAGGTGCGAAGCTGAAGAGCAGGACCTCCAGGGTAACAATCTCAGGATTGCTATCTGTGCCACGTGCGAGTGAGGCAAGGAACAGAAGGATTATAAAGATTAATACGTGGCTGAGAGGATGGTGCAGGAGGGAGGGCTTCAGGTTTGTAGATAATTGGGCTTTGTTCCAGGGAAGGTGGGATCTGTTCCGAAGAGACGGTTTACACCTGAACTGGAGCAGTACTAACATTCTTGCAGGGAAGTTTGCTAGTGCTTCTTGGGGGGGGGGGTTTAAACTAAATTTGCAGGGGGCGGGGATCCAGAATGTGAGAGAGGATAGTGAGAGGAAGAATAAAGGACAGGTGGGGACAACACGGTTCCGGAATATTAAGTGTGTAGTAGAGGAAGGTGGGGCGGAACAAGTGATAAGGAGGACTCATGTACAGACGGATGGTCTGACGGAACATGGAGTTAAATGTGTTGAAAGAATAAGTAAATTTAGGAAGGACAACAAAATTCTAGGGGCGTATAGCCCGATGGGAGTTCGGGGAGCTGGGTTAAGCACAACAGGCAGCGATTCAAACAGAGAGAGCAGAAATGGGCTAAAAATTCTATATCTGAATGCATGAAGTGTCAGAAATAAGGCGGATGAGCTTGAAGCCCAGGTGCAAATGGGTAACTATGATGTTGTTGGGATAACGGAGACATGGCTGCAGGGAGATCAGACCTGGGAAATGAATGTTCAAGGGTATACGTGCTATCGTAGGGACAGAAATGTGGGCAGAGGTGGTGGGGTGGCCCTGTTGGTGAGAAATCAGATTCAGTCCTTTGCAAGGGGGGACATAAGGTCAGGAGAAGTAGAGTCTGTGTGGATAGAACTGAGGAACAGTAAGGGCAAAAGGACCCAAATGGGTGTTGTCTACAGGCCACCAAACAGTAGCATGGATATTGGGTGCAAGTTGAATAGGGAGTTAACATTGGCATGTGGCAAAGGTAATGTCGCAGTAGTTATGGGGGATTTCAACATGCAGGTGAACTGGGAGAATCAGGTTGGTGCTGGACCACAGGGAGGGATAGGGAGTTTGTAGAGTGCCTACGGGATGCATTCTTGGAACAGCTTGTACGAGAGCTGACCAGGGACAAGACTATTCTGGATCTTGTGTTATATAATGATCGGGATTTGATAAGCGATCTTGCAGTAAAGGAGCCATTAGGAGGTAGTGATCATAATATGATAAGCTTTTATCTGCAATTTGAGAAGGATAAGGGCAGATCGGAGGTGTCAGTGTTGCAGATGAACAGGGGAAACTATGGAGCCATGAGGGAGGAGCTGGCCAAAGTTGACTGGATGGATAGCCTAGCAGAAAAGACAGTGGAACAGCAATGGCAGGTATTCTTGGGAATAATGCACAAGGTGCAAAATCAGTTCATCCCCCAGAGAAGGAAGGATTCAAAGGGAGGAAAGGGGCCACAGTGGTTGACAAAGGAAGTCAGAGATTGCATAGCATTAAAAAAACGGAAATATGACAGAGCTAAGGTGAGTGGGAGGACAGATGATTGGGAAGTTTTTAAGGAACAACAGAACTTAACTAAAAAGGCAATACGGGGAGAAAAAATGAGGTACAAAAGCAAGTAGCCAGGAATATAAAGGAAGATAGCAAAAGCTTTTTTAGGTATGTGAAGAGAAAGAAGATAGTTAAGAACAATGTTGGGCCCTTGAAGAATGAATTGGGTGAAATTGTTATGGGAAACAGAGAAATGGCAGAAGAATTTAATGAGTACTTTAGATCTGTTTTCACTAAGGAAGACACAAGCAATCTCCCAAATGTATGGATGGGCCAAGGACATAGGGTAACAGAGGAAATGAAACAGATTGACATTAGGAAGGAAACGGTGATGAGAAGACTGATGGGACTGAAGGCTGACAAATCCCCAGGTCCAGATGGTCTGCACCCTAGGGTACTAAAGGAGGTGGCCCTGGAAATTGCGGATGCATTGGTAATCATTTTCAAATGTTCCTTAGATTCAGGATCAGTTCCTGAGGATTGGAGAATGGCTAATGTTATCCCACTTTTTAAGAAAGGAGGGAGGGAGAAAACAGAGAACTATCAACCTGTCAGCCTGACATCGGTGGTGGGAAAGATGCTAGAGTCCATTATTAAAGATGAAATAGCGGCATATCTAGATAGCAGTGATAGGATTGGGCCGAGCCAGCATGGATTTACCAAGGGTAAATCATGCTTGACTAATCTGTTGGAGTTTTTCGAGGATGTAACCAGGAAGTTAGACGGGGGAGATCCAATGGATGTAGTGTACCTCGATTTTCAGAAGGCATTTGATAAGGTCCCACATAGGAGATTGGTGGGTAAAATCAAAGCTCAGGGCATCAGGGGGAAGGCATTGACATGGATAGAAAACTGGTTGGCAGATAGAAAGCAAAGGGTAGCGGTGAATGGGTGTTTCTCGGAATGGCAGGTGGTGACTAGTGGGGTGCCACAGGGCTCGGTATTGGGACCACAGCTGTTTACCATTTACGTTAACGATTTGGATGAAGGCATTGAAAATAACATCAGCAAATTTGCTGATGATACTAAGCTGGGTGGCAGTGTGACATGTGATGAGGATGTAAGGAGAATTCAGGGTGACTTGGATAGGCTGGGTGAGTGGGCAGATACTTGGCAGATGACGTTTAATGTGAATAAGTGTGAGGTTATCCACTTTAGGAGTAAGAACAGGAAGGCAGATTATTATCTGAACGGTGTAGTGTTAGGTAAGGGAGAAATACAAAGAGATCTCGGAGTCCTTGTTCATCAGTCACTGAAGGTGAATGAACAAGTGCAGCAGGCAGTGAAGAAGGCTAATGGAATGTTGGCCTTTATTACAAAGGGAATTGAGTACAAGAGCAAGGAAATCCTCTTGCATTTGTACAGAGCCCTGGTGAGGCCACAAATGGAGTATTGTGTACAGTTTTGGTCTCCAGGGTTAAGGAAGGACATCCTGGCTGTTGAGGAAGTGCAGCGTAGATTCACGAGGTTAATTCCTGGGATGTCTGGACTGTCTTACGCAGTGAGGTTAGAGAGACTGGGCTTGTACATGCTGGAACTAAGGAGATTGAGAGGGGATCTGATTGAAACATATAAGATTATTAAGGGATTGGACAAGATAGAGGTAGGAAATATGTTCCAGATGCTGGGAGAGTCCAGTACCAGAGGGCATGGTTTGAGAATAAGGGGTAGGTCATTTAGGACAGAGTTAAGGAAAAACTTCTTCTCCCAGAGAGTTGTGGGGGTCTGGAATGCACTGCCTCGGAAGGTAGTGGAGGCCAGTTCTCTGGATGCTTTCAAGAAGGAGCTAGATAGGTACCTTATGGATAGGGGAATCAAGGGATATGGGGACAAGGCAGGAACCGGGTATTGATAGTAGTTGATCAGCCATGATCTCAAAATGGCGGTGCAGGCTCGAAGGGTCGAATGGTCTACTTCTGCACCTATTGTCTATTGACTAGGAAGACAGGTTGCAATGGCCAAATATCCTCCATCTGTGTGATAACACTCTGATTCTATAGATATTAGCGTGAATCTAACCTCATCACTTCTTTCTACTCCTCTTGTTAACACCAGCTATTAATCTGATTTTCCCATCATTCATTGAGTGAACACTGAAATGTGGCTGAACTTGGAATCTCCTGTTACTTCCAGAGTTTTCTTGGGCCAGGAATCCAATCTCAGACCTACCCCTCATTCCTTACATCAACATTAGATGCAAATCCTAATGTGAAGTTGCTGTCGTGAATTACATTAGCCATGGATCCAACTTCAGCTTCTTGTCAGCCCCTGGAGTTAATGTTGGAGATAAATCCTAACACTGGACTTACAGTCACTCTTTGAATTATATCGACTATGATCAAACATCAGCACTTGCTGTCAATTGTTGAGTCAACTTGAGAAGTGAAGCCAATGTCTGGACTTTCCTTCCTTTCTACAGTCAGCATCAATCAGGTACTGAATATAAGCACTTCCTGTCTATCAGTGGGTTATCAACAGACATAATCCCAACTTCAGAATGTCACGTCACATTAGAAATTAACAAAAGCCATGAAACTACAATCATACTTCCCGTCATTTCTTGAGATAGCATTGCCAATTAATGTAACCACAGCATTTTCTATCAATGTCTGTTTCCCATCCTAACAGTCCTTGTCCTAATGCTATGGTATCTACTGCCTGATGGTGTGGGGGGGGCGGGGGGGGGGGCAGGAATGAAAGAAGTTGTTAATATGGATGCCAGAGATCATTGAGAATGATAAGGTCCCTCTTGATAAATATCTTTGATGGGCGGATGATCCTCTCAGCTGTCCTCACAATCCTTTGTAGGGACATGCAATCTGTTCCTTGCAATTCCTATCCCGGACTGTGATGCAGCTGGTCAGGGAACTCCTGTAAAAATTGGTTACAATGGGGTGAGGGGGAGAGGGGAAAATTCTCTTGCCTCAATCTCCTCGGGAAGTGAAGGTGCTGCGATATTTTCTTGACCAAACGGGTGATGTTGAGGGACCACTCTGCTATGTGTACTCCCAGAAACCTGGTGCTCCTAACTCTCTCCACGGCGAGGGGTGATCGCCCCGCACCTTCCTAAGGTTCAGAATCATCTCTTTGATCTTGTCCATGCTCACACCATTCTACCAGCCAACCGACCTCCTCTCTGTGCACCGTTTTGTCGTTGTCATTGTTAATGAGGCCAGCCGGAGTTGTGACATCAGAGAACTCGATGATGATTTGGTTTTAACTGGATCTAGCAGTGCAGTCATGCACAAGCAATGCGACGAGCAGCGGGATGAGCGCACAACACTGGGGAGCGCCGGTACTTAGCGTGATGGAGCTAGAGATATTGAGGCCCACACAGAGTGGACTGTGGTCTTACGGTTAAGAAGTCCGAGATCCAGTTACAGGGACAGGTGTTGTGGTCTAATGAGGACAGCTAACCCACCAGCCTCTGAGGGGTGAGTGTACTAAATGCAAAGCTGAAGTCGATAAGCAGCATCCTGCAGTATGAGGCAGCATTTCCAGGAGGGACAGAATGGAGTGGAGCGCAGAGGTTGTGGCCTCACCAGTGGACCAGTGATAAGCACACTGCAAAGAGTCCAATGGAGCAGGAAGATGGGACTGAATGTGATCCATAACCAGCCGCTCAAAGCACGTCATTATCGTTGAGGTTAGTGCCAATGAACGGTAGCCATTAAGGCAGGTTACCATCACTCTCTTGGGTACCAGAATGATGGCCTGCCTTGAAGCCGGGGGGGACACAGTGGACTGTTCCAGATATATACTGAAGCTGTCTATTATAACCTCTGTTAACTGGGCTGCACAGTCACCCAGCAGGTGTATTATCAGGCTCTACATCCTTACATGGGTTGACCCTGGCTAGGGTCTTCCCCACATTAACTGCGGCTAGACAGAGTGCCAGCTCCTTCGGGGGGGAAGAGAGCCCTTGCTCACCAGCAATCTGTGCATCAAACCAAGTGTAAAAGACATTCAACCTATCAGGAAGAGAGGCATCACTGCCGTTGATGTGCAAGGTGGACTTGCAGTCCACTATCGTCTAAGTGCCCTGCCACATGTGCCTCGTGTCCCTTGTGTCGCAGGAATAGCTGTATGTTTTCTGTGAATGATCCGGCTTTGCCGTCCGGATGGGGAGGGAAAATACAACTCTTGCTGACCTGGGAGTTGTCTTATCCCCCGGTCTGAAGACAGCATCCCAACTTCCCTAACCACTTCAACATGGATCCGCACTTGCTATCCTTCTTGAGTTATTGCCTGCTGTAATTCCACCTTCGGAGTATCCTGTCACTCCTGGACGAAGAACCAGTTACCAATCTAACCTCAGTATTTCCCGTTATTTCTTGAGTAAACATAAGTCATGCCTCTAATCTCAGCAATTCCCTCTATTACTTGAGAAAATATTGGGCATGAACCTATTCTCTGCATCTCTCAACATTGCCAGTGTTAATCTTAAACATGAAGCTAGATCTGACACTCCACAACTTACTAGCCACTGATGTAACTTCAACACTTTTTGTCACTCCTGGACTTAAATTTAGCTACGGATCCAACCTCTGCCCTATCCATCATTTGCAGAGTTAACATCTGGCATGAATCAACCAAAATAACTCATCAATCCTTAGACAACATTGAACTCTGAATCAAATCTCTGAAGACCTTGCTATACCTTTAGCCAAGATTTGCCACAAACCCTTCAATTCTCCAAATAGCATTAAACACAACCCAAACTTCTCAATTCTCATTACTACAGCTAATGTCGCTCATGAATCCAATCTTATCATCCTTGAGTTATTATCAGTCATGAATCTAGCCTCTGCTCTTCCTTCCATTAACATGAGCCATGAAGCCAGGCCTTAGCATTTCCATCAAAAAGAGGGAGGATATTAATTATAGACTAATTAATTCACTCGGTTATTTCTTGATCAATCATTGACTTTATATCAACCCCAGCAAAGGCTTTCAATCTCTCAGTTAACACTTCTCATTACTCAATGTGTTTACGACATCCAATATTCAACTTAAGCACTTTCCTTCAAGCCTGGAGATGACTCCAGCCCTGAAATTAACAGGAGCACTTGCCAATACTGCTCGAGTCCAACCTCAGTACTTCCTGTCATACTGTCAACCAACAGGGCCATATATCCAATCTCAGTATATCATGCTATTCCTGCAGTGAATATCAGCCAGGAATCCACTCATTGGGGCAATTGTACTTCCCTCAATCGCAGGACTCTGCAGAGAGTGGTGCAGACAGCCCATTGCATCTGTAGCTGTGAACTTCCCACTATTCAGGTCATTTACAGTGACAGGTGTGTAAAAAGGGCCCAAAGGATCATTGGGGACCCAAGGCACCCCAACCACAAACTGTTCCAGCTGCTACCATCTGGGAAATGGTACCGCAGCATAGAAGCCAGGACTAACAGGCTCTGGGACAGCTTCTACCACCAGGCCATCAGACTGCTTAATTTATGCTGACACAATGTAGTTCTATGTTATACTGACTATCCTGCTGTACGTAATATTTATTATAAATTACTATAATTATACAGTGCACATTTGAATGGAGACATAATGTAAAGATTTTCATTCCTCATGTATATGAAGGATGTAAGTAATAAAGTCAATTCAATTCATTCCTTGAACTAATCTAGGCTAAGTCTTCCTGAAATAATATTGTCAGCAAAACCCATTGAAGGATCGTTCAATTGGCATTAGTTACGAATCCGGGCTCAGCATTTCCTGGCATCAGTAAGGATTACTACAGAACTGAATCCAACTGCAGCAATTTTCCATAAATCCATTAGACTATGAATTTAACCACAGCACTTCCTCTCATACATTCAGTTAACACTGGCTATGTATCCACCCTCAACACTTCCTTTCATTACTTGAGGCAACATTGCCCATGAATCTAATCTTAGGAACTCACATCATTCAAATCCTCTAATTTATTGATTTAATTCCATGTTAGCCCAATGACCCCTTAAAGCACCTTCATACTTGCTCACACCCCTCCTAGGTGCAATATGCTTTCCAGTGCCCCCCACATTGTATAAACATATCTACCATATGAGAAAAATGATGCCGCTTTAAAGTTGTCTTTAAACCTAGCTTATACAGTACCTGTGCACTGTACTGCAGCTTCAATATCAATGTGATCCTTGAGCTTGATGGTTTTTAAGCAAGAGTTGAAATACCTTGTTCAAGCTGTGACAGTAAAAGCTGTCAGACCCCACGTGTAACAATACCCCAGCGGTTTTCTGTGAGTACGTGGTTCATTGCACTGAAGCCTCTTTCAACAAGGTAGGAGAATGGAAATACAATGATGAGCAGTTTGGCTCTTCTCCAAAGACAGGAAACTTCGTATGACAGTGTAGCCACATACCACAAAAACCAACATTTTTGAAAAACAGTTTTTCTTCTTTATCATTCTAAATTTTGATAATTTCTTTTTGCAAGCTCTTTTCCTGTTCTTCCACTTTGCAAAGAAGCGGATGAACTACCCAGTCTGGAATTTCCAGATTGTTCAAATCCTTGAATTGATTATGAAGATCCTTCTTCAGTGACTGCAAGTGTAAGCAGTACTCTTGCAAATCACTGTCTGTGAAAGAGAGTGTCATACTTTCCATGCAGGGAAACTGTGAGAACATTCTTCTCCCAATGTTTTGCTTACATTTGCAATTTTCCGATAAAAGTGAACACTACACTTTTTGACTGGATTAAATTGAAATTCTCACCCGGCAGTTTCATATTTAGAATGTTGATTTTGTCATACAGATGCCCATCTCCCTGTAGAAGTTCAATCTTGTTTCCCAAGCTCTTGTTGACTTTGAAAACAAATTCATCTACAGTGTCAAAAAGATCGAAGAAACATTTTAAGCAGCAGACTTTTGATAGCCAATGCACTTCAGTGTGAAGAAGCAGGCATTCAAACTCTTCATCGTTATCTTGGCGTATCTGGTGAATATCCTGCTATTTAATGGATGAGATTTAATTTTGTTTGTAGCAGATAATACAGGAGTCATGTTTGAAAAAAGTCACTGGCTGAGGTTATTGGCTGCGAGATGTTGATGATGAACTACACAACAGATTTGAGACAAACTTGGTATTTCTTTTTTCATCAGTGCCATTAAACCAGCATGGTGACCTGTCGTATATGGTGCTCCATCTGTTGCACAAGAAATCATGTTCCTAATCAGAATACTTCTATCCTCAAAATACTTTTTGAGCTCCGCAAAATTGATTCTCCATTGATATTTGTTTTTGAACTTTTTACAAAGATAATCCCTTCAAAAATTTTTTAATTTTTGATAAATCATACATATGCCACTGTTTCGCTCAATTGTATCCCAAATTCTGTATTTTATAGCTCTGTGCATAGTTGAAACTCAATGTCTACAGTCATGTCATCAATACAATGAGCTACTGAGTTATTACTCAGAAGAATTGGTTATAAAATACCGGTATCCATTTTGAGAAGAGTGGTGAGCACTTCTGATACAGCAGGCATTATCAATCTTTCACCAATTGTATGAGATTTTCCACACTTTGCTATCATTTTGGAAATGTTATAAGAAACAATTACACCCCTATCAAGGTCATTTTTAGCTTTCTTGGCAAATGACTTGAGCGTGCAAAGCTTTTCAAATGCTTCGTCCATCTTCTGGAACTGAGTAATACCATAGTAGCCTTTCCAGGTTATCTTTGCTGGAAGTGTTCCTGCAACATTGATGGTTTCGTAACTTCATCAGACAGTACAATATTACAATTAAAACACATGGGGCATCCCTGATTTGATGGGAATGGAATAAAACCATATTCCAGGTACGTAACATTGTATTGACACACTTTCTGTAGTTTCTGTTCCTTAGCAGGATTAGAATTCAAATCTTCACCGCCCTCGGACTCATAAAGATTGCATATACTGAAATATCACAATCAGATTCAGAATCTGGTTTAATATTTTCGGCATATGTTGTGAAGTTTATTGTCTGGGGACACCAGTACATTGCAATATATAATAATATTAAATATAAATTACCTAGCTGGGAGACCGCAATCTGTGTGGATTGGTGATAATATCTCTTCCTCATGGACGATCAACACTGGTGCACTTCAGGGGTGTGTGCTTAGCCCCACTGCTTTACTCTCTCTATACCCATGACTGTGTGGCTAGGCATAGCTCAAAAACCATCTATAAATTTGCTGATGATACAACTATTGTTCGTCGAATCTCAGATGGTGACGAGAGGGCATACAGGAGCGAGATATGCCAGTTAGTGGAGTGGTGGCACAGCAACAAACTGGCACTCAAAGGCAGTAAGACGAAAGGGCTGATTGTGGACTTCAGGAAGGGTAAGACGAAGGAACACATTACAAATCCTCGTAGAGGGATCCCAAGTGGAGAGAGTGAGCCATTTCAAGTTCCTGGGTGTCAAGAATTCTGAGGACCTAACCTGGTCCCAAAATATCGATGCAGTTACAAAGAAGGCAAGACAGCAACTATACTTCGTTAGGAGGAGTTTGAAGAGATTTGGTATGTCAACAAATCCACTCAAAAACTTCTATAGATGTACTGTGGAGAGCATTCTGACAGGCTGAATCACTGTCTGGTATGGGGGCTACTGCATAGGACCATAAGAGGCTGCAGAGAGTTGTAAATTTAGTCAGCTTCATCTTGGATACTAGCCTACAAAGTACCCAGAACATCTTCAAGGAGCGGTGTCTCAGAAAGGCGGTGTCCATTATTAAGGACCCCCATCACCCAGGGCATGCCCTTTTCTCACTGTTACCATCAGGTAGGAAGTACAGAAGCCTCAAAGCACACACTCCGCGATTCAGGAACAGCTTCTTCCCCTCTGCCATCCGATTCCTAAATGGACATTGAACCCTTGGACACTACCTCACTCTTTTTAATATACAGTATTTTTTTGCATGTTTTTTAATCTATCCAATATACCTATACTGTAATTGATTTACTTATTTATTTATTATTATTTTCTTCTTCTGTGTTAGGTATTGCATTGAACTGCTGATGCTAAGTTAACGAACTTCACGCCACATGCCAGTGATAATAAACCTGATTCTGAATATGCTGCTGGTGTTTCTCTCTGGGAGTGCTTGCATTTATATAGTCCCCGTTTACTTGCCTCGGTCCCAATTGGCTACCACTTCAGTTGACCTATGAATTCTATTGGCTCTCGTTTCCTTGGCTCTTAAGGGTCATTAAACTTCATGAATAATTCTGGCAAATAAGCAACGTCATGCCTAATGTTCTTGAGTTGGTTACTGAAAGGAGCATTTGAGTCTTCAGAGAATTTTATCACAGTTTCAAAAAGTGCACTGAAGAGTCTTGGGCAGTATCCCTCTGAGAGCTATCTGATTTCTGTATGCAAAAGCAAGCATTCCAACTGTTCATCTTTCTCAATTCAAAGCTCTTGAAATAGTCAAGAATTCAGAACAAGGGACTTGATTTTATTTACCACTGTGATAACAGTATTTAATGATCTGTGCAGCTGATCACTTGTGGGTTTTTTTTCGCAACAAGATGTCTGTGAATTACACAATGAATGGTAAATATGTTAGATACAGATTTTAAGAAAGTTAATATCCCCATGGTGGTGTCCTATCATTGACGGTGCCCCATCTATTGCACAAGCAAGAATTTCGGTGAGTGGAATGTTTGAAAAATTGATCAACAACCCAAAATATTAAACTCAAAGTACACTGCAGATGCTGTGCTCAAATCAACACGTACAAACAAGCTGGAGGAACTCAGCAGGTCGGACAGCATCCGTGGAAACAAGCAGTCAATGTTTTGGGCTGAGACCCTTCATCAATTCCTCCAGCGTGTTTGTACGTGTTGACCCAAAATATTGACTGCCCCTTCATTTCAGTTTCTAGTCCCCTTACAAATAACAACCATCTTTTATGAAGTGAACATTACCAAGAAGCAAAGACATTGCCTGGCAAAACTGACTCATCCAACTGCAGAGAAAATTCAGAGAAAATACTGAGCAGAATCACTTTGATTATTTGGTCTGGTGACACTTGCAATCCATACTCAACATCTCCTATTTCTGGTAGAATAGGTTCTTCTCCAATTGTATTGGTGCTTTCCAGATTTAACAATGAGCAATGAAATGTTACATGAAGCACACAAACCACTACTGTTTTGTTGTGAAGTGCTGGCAAACATGTTTTGAAATGCTTTACGTTTCTGAAAGTTTACATGATTTGACTAAAAATAAGCCAAGATCTTGACTGCTTTATCAGCGTATATTCTCTTCAAATGCAATCAAGACAACTTGAAAGGGCAGTTTCTGAACTTTACCCCACTGAATGCCTTACCCTAACTCACAGGAATTGTGGCACTGCATCACTAAGTATTTGGACATAACTACTCAGCTTGAGTTGGACTGTATATGAACTGTATGAATACTACTCAGAGCCATGGAATACTCAAATGCCAGCTGAATTCAGTAGTGCATGAAAATTATGTGCGGGCCAGGCCTAGAATTAACATGATTCCAAATAGAAAAGTGTCACATTACTTTGTAATAACTAAAACCCACTTTGAGTAAAGTCTGAGAGAACGGTGGGCTAGTGGTAATTATGTGATCATTGTGATCAATTATGAAGATCAATACAGCTGGGCAATGGAGTTAATACAGAAATGTTGACATAGATGGTTCTTCCTCAGCATTCCCCTTCACTCCTGCAGCTAGCATCAAGTATGTTCTTGTGCTAACATTAACACTTCTTGGTTTGAGTTATCACAAACCATGGATTTAACAACAGTACTTTTCATCAAACCATGGGTTAACATAATCTAGCCCTTCCCACAGTTCATCATATCAGACAAGAATCTAAGGCCAGCACATCCTGACATTTCTGAAATTAACATTGCTCAACTTTGTAACTGTAGCAGTATTCTACTTGAATGCATCATTTACTACCTCCACCATTCCCAGAAATAACACCAGACATCTATTCAGTATATTAAAAAAATTCACTTCCTTGCTAGCATCAGCCATAAATCCTACCACTGCTGTTGTCACTTCAAAAGACAACATGGGTTGCTCTCAGCACATTCTGTCATTCCTTGGGGTCAAATTAACATTGGCCATGAACCCCATTATTCCTTGAGTTAACATTGTACATCCACCCACAAAGACGGCAACCCATTTCATTTCTTCAGTTAACACTGGACATTAATCTAATCTGTGCTCTACCTTCAAATTATTTCCTTTCATTGGCCGGGGAACTAACCTCAAAACATCCTGTCGTATATGAAATAGTAACAGCCGTGTACCACAATATACTACTTACCATCATTGCTAGACTTAATATTAGACATAACTCCACCCTGAACACTTCCTGTCATTTCTTGAGGTAACTATCACCCATGATTCCAACCTCAACGTCCAATGTTATTACATTAATAAACATCAGCCATGAAACCAGCCTCTGAAATTCCCTTCATTCTTGATGACAGCATTAGCATTGGATCCAACCTCAACTTTTCTTGCCATTCTTTTAATATCAGACATGAAATGGAAGTCAGCAATCACATCATTTCCTGACTTAACACTGGACAGGAACCATGAAGAATCATAGTCATACAGCACAGGTATAGGCATTTCGGCTCACCATGTTCATGCCAATCATCAAATACCAATCCCATTTCCCAGTTCTTAACCCTTAACCTTCTAAGCCACTGTGATTCAAGTGGTCAGCTAAATATTATCAGAGTATCTTTCTCCCCAACCCCACTCCTCTGGAAGTGCACCCTCTGCTTAAAACAATTCTCCCTCAAAATCCATTTAGATCTCCTAATACTTCCTTAAACCAATGCCACTTGGTCACACACATCCCTGGTAAGAGGAGAGATTTCTCACTATATATCCATGCCTCTCATCAAGTTATGAATGACAAGAAGGAACTTCAGTCTTCCAAAGGAAACAGAAGTAATTTGCCCAATCTCCCCTCATAAAATAAGCACTCCATCTCAAGCATGATCCTTGAGAAAGTCAAAAGAAACTCCAGCTGCTGGAAATGTAAAACAGAAGAGAAAATACTGAGATTACTTCGCAGGTCATGCCACATCTGAAGAGAGAGAAACAGGGTTAACTAAAATAGTCCCTTCCCACAGATTCAGTTTGACCTGTTGAGTATTTCCAACATTATCTGATTTTATTTTAAACGTCCAGATGAATCTTCTCTGCACTTTCTCATGTGTAATCACATCCTTTTGACAGCATGGTGACATAAATGCAAATAGTATTCCAGCTGTGGCTAAACAATGTTCTATAAAGTTTTATTGTAACCTCTTTGTGCTTATAGTCCAAAGTCCCAGCTAATGAAGGCACATATCCATTACCTACCTCTGCTGCTGCCTTCAGAATCCTCAGATATACACACCAAGATAATGCTGTTCCTCTTCCTTGGGTCCCGCCATTTATTATGCATCTGACAATAGACAATAGGTGCAGAAGTAGACCATTCGGCCCTTTGAGCCTGCACTGCCATTCTGAGATCATGGCTGATCATCTACTATCAATACCCGGTTCCTGCCTTGTCCCCATATCCCTTGATTCCCCTAACCATAAGATACCTATCTAGCTCCTTCTTGAAAGCATCCAGAGAACTGGCCTCCACTGCCTTCCGAGGCAGTGCATTCCAGACCCCCACAACTCTCTGGGAGAAGAAGTTTTTCCTTAACTCTGTCCTAAATGACCTACCCCTTATTCTCAAACCATGCCCTCTGGTACTGGACTCTCCCAGCATCTGGAACATATTTCCTGCCTCTATCTTGTCCAATCCCTTAATAATCTTATATGTTGCAATCAGATCCCCTCTCAATCTCCTTAGTTCCAGCGTGTACAAGCCCAGTCTCTCTAACCTCTCTGCGTAAGACAGTCTGGACATCCCAGGAATTAACCTTGTGAATCTACGCTGCACTTCCTCTACAGCCAGGATTCCTTCCTTAACCCTGGAGACCAAAACTGTACACAATACTCCAGGAGTGGTCTCACCAGGGCCCTGTACAAATGCAAAAGGATTTCCTTGCTCTTGTACTCAATTCCCTTTGTAATAAAGGCCAATATTCCATTAGCCTTCTTCACTGCCTGCTGCACTTGTTCATTCACCTTTAGTGACTGATGAACAAGGACTCCTAGATCTCTTTGTATTTCTCCCTTACCTAACTCTACACTGTTCAGAAAATAATCTGCCTTCCTGTTCTTACTCCTAAAGTGGATAACCTCACACTTATTCACATTAAACGTCATCTGCCAAGTATCTGCCCACTCACCCAGCCTATCCAAGTCACCCTGAATTCTCCTAACATCCTCATCACATGTCACACTGCCACCCAGCTTAGTATCATCAGCAAACTTGCTGATGTTATTCTCAATGCCTTCATCTAAATCGTTGATGTAAATCATGAACAGCTGTGGACCCAATACCGAGCCCTGTGGCACCCCACTAGTCACCACCTGCCATTCCGAGAAACACCCATTCACCATTACCCTTCGCTTTCTATCTGCCAACCAGTTTTCTATCCATGTCAATATCTTCCCCCCAATGTCATGAGCTCTGATTTTACCCACCAATCTCCTATGTGGGACCTTATCAAATGCCTTCTGAAAATCGAGGTACACTACATACACTGGATCTCCCTTGTCTAACTTCCTGGTTACATCCTCGAAAAACTCCAATAGATTAGTCAAGCGTGATTTGCCTTTGGTAAATCCATGCTGGCTCGGCCCAATCCTATCACTGCTATCTAGATATGCCACTATTTCATCTTTAATAATGGACTCTAGAATCTTCCCCACTACTGATGTTAGGCTGACAGGACGATAGTTCTCTGTTTTCTCCCTCCCTCCTTTCTTAAAAAGTGGGATAACATTAGCTATTCTCCAATCCTCAGGAACTGATCCTGAATCTAAGGAACATTGGAAAATGATTACCAATGCATCCGCAATTTCCAGGGCCACCTCCTTTAGTACCCTAGGATGCAGACCATCTGGACCTGGGGATTTGTCAGCCTTCAGTCCCATCAGTCTACTCATCACCATTTCCTTCCTAATGTCAATCTGTTTCATTTCCTCTGTTACCCTATGTCTTTGGCCCATCCATACATCTGGGAGATTGCTTGTGTCTTCCCTAGTGAAGACAGATCTAAAGTACTTATTAAATTCTTCTGCCATTTCTCTGTTTCCCACAACAATTTCACCCAGTTCATTCTTCAAGGGCCCAACATTGTTCTTAACTATCTTCTTTCTCTTCACATACCTAAAAAAGCTTTTGCTATCCTCCTTTATATTCCTGGCTAGCTTGCATTCGTACCTCATTTTTTCTTCCCATATTGCCTTTTTAGTTAAGTTCTGTTGTTCCTTAAAAATTTCCCAATCAACTGTCCTCCCACTCACCTTAGCTCTGTCATACTTCCTTTTTTTTAATGCTATGCAATCTCTGACTTCTTTTGTCAACCACTGTGGCCCCTTTCCCCCCCTTTGAATCTTACCTTCTCTGGGGGATGAACTGATTTTGCACCTTGTGCATTATTCCCAAGAATACCTGCCATTGCTGTTCCACTGTCTTTTCTGCTAGGATATCCGTCCAGTTAACTTTGGCCAGCTCCTCCCTCATGGCTCCATAGTATCCTTTGTTCAACTGCAACACTGACACCTCCGATCTGCCCTTATCCTTCTCAAATTGCAGATAAAAACTTATCATATTATGGTCACTACCTCCTAATGGCTCCTTTACTTCAAGATCGCTTATCAAATCCTGTTGATTACACAACACTAAATCCAGAATAGCCTTGTCCCTGGTCGGCTCTCGTACAAGCTGTTCCAAGAATGCATCCCGTAGGCACTCTACAAACTCCCTATCCTGGGGTCCAGCACCAACCCGATTCTCCCAGTTCAACTGCATATTGAAATCCCCCATCTGCTTGCAATACGAGTTCCTATCTTTCAGGATTGAGTTCCATGTGCCATTTCTATGTTGCCCTTCTCAACAGAAATTATTGCTCCATATCCTCTTCACCATGTGTATCACCGCGCTTCATGCTACCTGCAGACTTACTAATCAGACCTCCCTCATTCACATCTAGATTGTTAATGTATAAAGTTCATAGCAAAAGTCCCTGCACCAGACCCTGGTTGCAGGCCGCTGATTACAAAATTACCTTCTGCCTCTTACCACCAAGGCAATTTTGCCAAATTGCTTTGGAACCCTTGAGTTCTTACTCTTTTGAGCAGCCTCCCTAAGGGGACGTTGTCATAGGCCTTCCTAAGATTCACATAGAACACTGCCCTACCCTCATCATCACACTCAGTTAATTTCTTGAAAAAAGTTATCAAATTAGTCATAAAGGCATCTTTAACAAAGTCATGCTGACTATTCTTATTCAAACTCTGCATCCCCAATTGCAGATTAATCCTGCCCCTCAGAAATGTTTCCAATAGTTTCTCAACAAGTAATTTAGAGTCGCTGGCCTGTAATTACTTTGCTTATCCCATCTTTCCTTCATTCACCATGACAACAATAACTATGGAAATAAAATGAACATTTCATGACATTTCCTGAACTAACAATCCAACTTCAGTGCTGCCCAACATTTGAACAGATAAGAATGGCCATAAAACTAAATTTTGTAAGATTTTTTTTCCTGATTAGCAAAACTCCTTGCTTTGATATTCAAGCTGCATGGTCCCAGAACACATCTGACACAGTCAGCAAAGCTCACCAATGCCCCTACTTTCTGAGGAGGTGGAAGAGTGCTGGACTTTGTACATCTATACTCGCGTCTTTCTACAGATGAGAGCATCCTGACAAGCTGCATCACTGCTTGGTACGGAAACCACACTGTGCTGAACGGAACGGGTAGTCAAAGCTGCTCAACGCATCACCAGCACCAGCCTACCCGCCATCAAGGACATTTATACCGAAAGGAACCAGCAAAGGGCCAGTAACATCATGAATGATCCCACCCACCCTGCTCGTGGACTGTTTGTCCCACTCCCATCAGGGAGGAGGCTGTGCAGCATCCATGCTATAATCACCAAATTTAAAAACAGCTACTTTCACCAAGCAGTAAGGCTGATCAACACCTCCACCCACTAGTCCACCCCTCCACACCCCCAACCACTGCTGTTTTATCATTTCCTGTCAGAGTCACCTTATGTACGGACACTCCGCTGCCTATCATCACTTTAGACATATAATAAATCTATGTATATAAGCTATCACGTATTTATATTAATTGCTTTTTAAATTATTGTGTTCTTTAACTTGAGTCTGTTTTTTTCATTCTCCTTTACACTTCTGTAAGGAAATGAAATTAAACAATCTTCGATCTCGAATTCTTTGAATTGGCATCTTGCAGGATTTTAACAACACACTTCCAGTCACTTTGTGAGTTAACATCGGCTGGGAATCCAGCGCAGCATTTCTCATTATGCTGCGAATGAGCGTCCGTGGTGAATCCGTCTTTGCTCTTCCCGTCAACCTTTCAGTAAACACGGAATGCAAATCTCACCTTTCCTCTTCCCTTCAAGTCTCAATACTGTATGAATCAAGAATCCAGCCTCAGAACTACTAGCCTTATATGAATTAATTCAGTCATCAATCACTGATTTAGCACAACCATTACAATATTACAATCTCAACGCTTTGTGTCAATACTTGAGATAACGTCAGTTTGAGTTCAGTTTCAGCCCTTCCCAACACACTTCAAGCTCACCCTGGTGATGACCCCAACCTCCACATTTCCCCGACATCTTCAATCATAAATACAAATTCATTACTTCGCATCACACCTAATTCAACATTGGTGACGAATCTGCTCTTTCATTCAAAACTTCAGCTAACGTTGATCATAAAACAAACATTAGCACTCCTCTGAATTCAGAATCATATTTATCATCAATGATTTAGATGACAGGCAACTTGTTCTTTTGCAGCAGTAAATTCCCTGATTTAGCACCGACAACAATTCCAGTCTGAGTATTTCTTATCATTCCTTGAATTATCATCAGCCATGAAACTATTACCAGCACTTTCCCTGGGTTAACTACCCAAGGGATAGTCAGCATGGCTTTGTGAGGAGAAGCTCATGCCTCACAAGTCTGGTTGACGTCTTTGAGGATGCGCAAAGCACTTTGATAAAGGTAGAGTAGTGGATGTGGTGTATATGGATTTTAGAAAGACATTTGGCTTGGAGAAAGACGTCTCCATGGTGGGCTCATTCAGAAAGTCAGGAGGCATGGGATCCAGGGAAACTTGGCTGTCCGGATTCAGGATGACTTGCCCATAAAAGGCAGAAAATGGTTACAGATGGAACACATTCTGGCTGGAGGTCAGTGACCAGTGTTGTTCTGCAGGGAATCCATTATCAGCACTAACCCCCATTCCTCAAGTTAGCGTCAGCCGTTTTGAGGCATCCCTCAATTTAATAATATTCCTGAATGAAGTATCTGAATTTCCTATCATGCTCCATATGTCCTATTATTGATTGGATAATTATCAGCCATGACTCTAAACCCAGCACTTCTGTCATTCCTTGAGTTAAGTTTGGCTGCAAATCCAATCTGAGCAAGGAGCATCATTCCTTCAGATAACATCAAGTAGGAAAGTTACATCACCTGTGGCCACCATTCCTTGGCTCACCAAAGGCTATGAATTCACCCCTGAACATGACCAATCATTTGTTGAGTTAAAATCAACCATGAAACCTATCCTAGCACTTCCTGTCATTCCTTGGGTTTTTATATCAATAAAAAGATTTTAAAATGAAAAAGAAACAATGGACATACCTAATCAAGCTTGAGCTAACATCAAACATCACTCACAGAACTTCCCTTTAGGGATAACATCAGCCAAAAAAAATGACATTGACACCCCCTGATATCCTTTCAATTAGCATTGGAAATGAATCAGTCCTCAAACTTCTGTCATTCCAGAGTTCAAAGTTCAAAATAAATGTACTATATCTCACCAGAATCATTTTCTTGCAGGCATACTCAATAAATCCATAATAGAATCAATGAAAGACCGCACCAACTTGGGCATTCAATCAGTGTGCAAAAGACACAAATTGTGCAAATACAAAAAGAAAGAAATAACAATAATTAATAAATAAACAAACAAACAAATAAATAAGCAAGCAAGCAATAAATATCAAGAACATGAGATGAAGAGGCCTTGAAAGCTGGTTGTGGGAACACTTCAATGATGAAGTGAAGTTGTGTGAAGTTATCCCCTTTTGACTTAAGAGCCTGATGGGTCAAGGGGTACATTACATGATTCAAGAAATTTTAAAATTCCAAAACTTGACAATGATTATCATACTCCTTCACATAACATCATGATGTCTGCTATTTCAGAAACAGTCTACATTAATGAAAAGCATGCAACAAATTTCTCCTGGTTGGTGCCTGATGGTTGAGGGGTAATAATTATTACTGAACCTGGTGGTGTGAATCCTGAGGCTCCTGTATTTCCTTCCTGACGGCAGCAGTGAGATAAGAGCATGACCTGGGTGATGGGGGTCCCTGATGACCGATGCTGCTTTTCTGTGACAACATTTCTTGTAGATGTGCTCAATGGTGGGGAGGACTTTACCACTGACGGACTGGGCAGTATCCACTCATCTAACAGCATTGTTTGAATTAATATTGGCAATGAATTAAATCCAATACTTGCTGTCTTCGTTTAAGTTACCATGAGCTCAGAAGCTTCCTTGTGCCAATAATGGGTATGAAACCAATCTCAGTGTTTACACTAAAACCTTTGTTTATATAAGTCATAAATCAATCCTCTACAGTTACATCATTCGAGTTAACATAAAGTTCAGAACTTACAATCTTTCACTGAGATAACATAGGCTATTATTCTAATGTCAACACCTCCCATCAATTCTTGAGTGAATATTGGCCATAAGATCCCCATCAGCAATCCATATTACTTCTTCAGTTGCAATCACACAATAATATAACCTCAGTATCTGCTGTAAACCTATGAGATAATATCAGCCATGAACCCAATGTTAAGACTACTCTTCACACGTTGAGTTAACTTCAGGCATTAATCCAACTCAAGCTCTTTCCCTCCTTACTTCAAACTTTGGTTTGAATCTAAACCCAGCATTTCACACCATTCCTCAAGTTAACATCAGCCACGTCTTAAATCTCATCTCCTTCAGCTATTTCTTTCACTCCAACCTCCAAATTTCCTAAAATTCCTTGGGTTAACCAGCTTTAAATATGCCATCAGCTGTTGCCTTTAATGTTGTGTTAACATTGACCATCAACTCAAACCTAGCAATTCACAATGAACTTGGAGCTAACATCCTCCATGAATCCTACCTCAGATATTGCTGTCATTTCTTGAGGTGACAATAGCAGTACTCTAACTTCAGCACTTCCCTTCTTTCCTCTAGTTAACATTAACTATGTCATAAAGCTCTGTATTTTCATCATTCATTGAGTCAATATTGACTGAGTCTCCAACCTCAGAACTTCTCTTTGCTCCTTGAGTTTAAATTGGTTATGAAACTAACCACTATTTGCACCACAGATTGCGAGGAGCCATTGGATTGTGTGTTGTGGGAATGAAATTTGAGAAAGCTAGCGGGGACAGTAGGGAGATTCTGTGCAGCATAGATCAAGGGTTAAACAGGCGCTTGGCATGGGCCAATCAAAAGAAGTTAGGTTTAAGTAAATGGCCATTGTTGGAGTGGGACAGTGTAAGAGTGGGGAGCCTGCAGCTTTACCTCAAAAAGTTTTGGTGAAAAGAGGCAGATGTTGTAAGGTAGATTTTCGGGTAATTTTCTTTACTTCTTTCCTTCTCTCTTAGTGCACAGTTAGACAAGTGGGGATGTCAGGCTGGGCTGCGCAATGCTCCTCTAGCGGTACGTGGGAAGGCAGGGATACCGCCAGTGTTCCTGAGGACTACACCTGCAGGAAATGCATCCAGGGGCAGTTTCTAACAGGCCATGAAACTGACGCTGGAGCTGGGTGAACTCCAGATCATCTGGAGGCTTAGGGGTTGATTGACTGATGGGCAATACAAGGAGGAAGTGACACCCAAGATGCAGAACGCAGGCAGCTAGTTAACAGTCAGGAAGGGAAAAGGGGAGAGGCAGCCAGAGCAGGGTGCCCCTGTGGCCATCCTCCTCGATAACAAGTACACCACTTTGGATACTGTCAGAGGGAATAACCTAGCAGAGATATCAGAATCAGATTTAATACCGCTGGCATATTTCATTGTTTGTTTTGTGGCAGCAGTACACTGCAATGAATAATAATGAAAAACTATACATTACAATAAGAAATATATATTTAAAACTTAAATTAAAGAAGTAGTGCAAAAGAGACAAAAATAGCGAGGTAGTATGCATAGGTTCATTGTCCATTCAGAAATCTGATGATGGAGGGGAAGAAGCTGTTGCAGAAATGTTGAGTGTGCCTTCAGGCTCCTATAACTCTTCCTGGATGATAGAAATGAGAAGAAGGCATGTCCTGAGTGATGGGGTCATTAATGATGAATGCCACCTTTTTGAAGCAGCACCTTTTGAAGGTGTCCTGGCTAAGTCTGCAGCTTTCTGTCGCTTTTTCCAATCTTGTGCAGTGCCCCCACCCCGTACCAGACAGAACGCATCTGTAGACATTTGCTAGTCTTTGGTAACATACCAAGTCTCGTCAAACTCCTAATGAAAAATAGCCGCTGTCATGTTTTCCTTGTAATTGCATCAAAATGTTGGGTCCAAGAAGTTAACACCCAGGAATTTGAAAAGTTCACCCTTTCCACTTCTGATCCGTCAAGGATGACTGGTATGTGATCTCTCGACTTTCCCTTCCTGAAGTCCACAATCAATTCCTTGGTCTTACTGAGGTTGAGTGCAAAGTTGTTGTTGCGACACCACTCAACCAGCTGATCTACCTCGCTCCTGTATGTCTCCTCATCACCATCTAAAATTCCGCCACAATAGTTCTGACAATGGCAAATTTATAGATGCCGTTTGTAGCTAGACACACAATTGCGAGTGTAGAGAGAGTGGAGCAGCGGGCTAAGCACACATCCTTGAGTCAGGCCAGTGTTGATTGTCAGCGAGGGGGAGATCTAATATCCAATGTACACTGAGTGTGGTCTCCTAATGAGGAAGCCAAGGATCCATTTGAAGTGGGAGGTACAGAAGCCCAGGTATTATATAATCATGAAACACTACAGCACAGAAACAGGCCCTTCAGCCCATTTAGTCCATGTTGTACCTTTAACCTGCCTCATCCCATTGACTTGCACCTGGACCATCGCCCTCCATAACACTCTCATTCATGTACTGACCCAAGTATCTCAGAAAGGTTGAAATCAAACCCGCATCCACCACTTGCACTATCAGCTCATTGCACACTCTCACCACCCTCTGAGTGAAGAAGTTCCCCTCATGTTCCTCTTAAACTTTTCACCTTTCATTTTAACCCATGAACTCCATTTGTAATCTCACCAAACCTCAGTGGAAAAAGCCTGCTTCATTTACCTTATCCATACCCCTCATAATGTTACATACCTCTATCTCCCCCTCAATCTTCAAAGTTCTAAGGAATACAGCCTTAACCTACATAGAACATAGAAAACCTACTGCACAATACAGGCCCTTCGGCCCACAATGCTGTGCCACACATGTACTTACTAATGGAACATGTACTAATCTATTGTCTTTCCCTATTACTCAGTACTTCAAGTCCCGGCAACATCCCTGTAAATTTTCTCTGTAGTTCTTTCAATCTCATGTACATTTTTCCTGTAGGTAGGTGACCAAAACTGCACACAAAACTCCAAATCAAGTCTCACCAACATCTTATACAATTACAACATAACATCCCAACTCCTGTACTCAGTGCATTGAGTTATGAAGGCCAACGGGCCAAAAGCTTTCTTTATTACGCTAGCTACCCATGCCGTCACTTTCAAGGAATTACGGATCTGTATTCCTCTATTCTACCACACTCCCCATTGCTCTACCAAGTCACCAGGTAAGATCTACCCTGGCTGATCTTCCCAAAGTGCAACACCATATGCATGTCTGCATTAAACTCCTTCTGCTATTTTTCAGCCCATTTTTCCAGCTGGCCCAGATCTCGCTGCAAGCTTTGGTAGTCTTCCTCACTGTCCATTACACCCCCAATTGTCCTGTCATCTGCAAATTTGCTGATCCAGCTTACTACATTATCATCCAGATCATTGATACAGATGATAAACAACAGTGGCACACCACTAGTCACAGGTCTCCAGTTAGAGAAACAACAATCTACTACCACCCTCTGGCTTCTCCCGTGAAGCCATGTCTAATCCAATTTACTAACTCATCTTGAACGTTGAGTGACTGAACCTTCTTGACCGACCTTTTATGCGGGACTTCATTAAATGCCTTGCTAAAGTCCATGTAGACAACATCCACTGCCTTGCCTTCATCAATTTTCCTGGAAATTTCCTCAAAAAATTCTACAGGATTGGTTAGACATGACCTACCTCGCACAAAGCCATGCTCACCATTCTTAATCAGTTCATATCTATCCAAATACTTATAAATCCAGTCCTTTAGAATACCTTCCAATAACTTTCCTACTACTTATGTCAGGCTCACTGGCCTATACTTTCTTGACTTATTCTTAGGGCCTTTCTTAAACAATGGAGGAATTTTAGCTACCCTCCCATCCTCCGGCACCTCACCCATGGCTACGGAAGTTTTAAATACCTCTGTAAGGGCCCCTGCAATTTCTGCCCTTGCCTCTCACAAGGTCTGAGGAACACTTTGTCAGGCTCTGGGGATCTGTCTACCCTAATTTGCCTCAAGACGCAGACACCTCCTCCTCTGCCGTGACGTCGCTGCTGCTTTGCCTCACTTCTCTAGAACCTGCGTCTGCCTCCTGAGTAACTACACATGCAAAAACACCATTTAGGATCTCTCCCGTCTATCTCGGCTCCACGCATCTGATCTTTTGGAGCTTGCTGATTTTTACCGAGAGCGTGACGGCTGTTGAACACTGAGCTGTAATTAAAAAAAAATGCCTGTCGTGGGTATTGTTATTGTCCAGATGATTTAAGGTCGAGTGGAGAGACAGTGAGGTTCCATCCACTGTGGACCTATTGTGGTAATGGGCAAATTGCAGTGGGTCCATGTCCTTGCAGACACAGTTGATTCTGCATTTGACCAATTTCTCAAAGCACTTCATCACAGTAGATATGAGTGCTACTGGACGACAGTCATTGAGGCAGCTTACACTTCTCTTCTTGGGCACTAGCATGATTATCGCCCTTTTGAAGCAGGTGGGGAACTTCAACTGCAGCAGAGAGCGATTGAAGATGTCCACGAACACTCCTGCCAGCGAACACAGTGGTCAGGTCTCTAGCACTAACTCGGGTGCTACGGCTCAAAAGGGAAGGGGAGGAGACGAGGCAGGCTGCAGTGACAGGGGATTCACTGGTTAGAGGAACAGACAGGAGGTTCTGAGGATGAGAATGAGATTTCCAGCTACTATGTTGTTTCCCAGGTACCAGGATCTGAGAGAACTTGGACTAGTCTAGCATTCCGACGTGCAAGGGCTAGCAGCCAGACGTTATGGTCCACATCAGCACCGATGACATAGAAAGGAAGGGGGAAGATGTCCTGCAGAGTGAGTTAAGAGAGTTGGATCCTACAGGATCTCCAGGTTTGTGATTTCAGGATTGCTACCCATGCCACATGTTAGTGAGGCCAGAAGTAGGATAACACAGTTTAACTCATGGCTAAGGAGATGGTGCAAGAGAGAGAACTACAGATTTTGAATCATTGGCTCTCTTCCAGGGTAGGTGAAACTGTACAGATGAGACAGTTTGCACCTGAACTGGAAGGAGACCAAGGTTTGCTGGTGGTGCACGGTGGGGGGGGTTTAAACTAGAGCTGCAGGGGGAGGGAGCCAGAGTGTCAGGGCAGATAGTGGAGGGGTTCCGAGGAAAAGTGTTGTTGAGCCTACATACAAAGATGGGAATCTAAAGGTTGAGCATGGTGGGAATTATGTTCTGAGTTGCGTCTATTTCAGTGTGAGCAGTACTGTAGGTAAGGCATGTGGAATTATTCACTGTAGTCATTATTTATTAGAGATTCCGTGGCCTTTCTGGTCCCAGCTACACTCGATTCAATCCTAGCCTAACCACGGGACAACTTACAGTGACCAATTAACCTACCAACCAGTGTGCCTTTGGACTGTGGGAGAAAACTGGAGAACCCGGGGGGAGACCCACGCATTCCACAGGGGGACATGCAGACTCCCTACAGATGACGTCGGAATTGAACACCAAACTCCAACACTCCCGCTGCAATAGCCTCGGGCTTACCGCTGCACTTCCGCAGTGGCCATTAGTGAAACTTGGTCGCGGGAGGGGCAGGACTGGCAGCTGAATGTTCCGAGGTTCCGTTGTTTTAGACGGGATAGAGCGGGTGGGATCAAAGGGGAAGGAAGGGGGGCATGGAAACATCACGGCTGTGCTCAGAGAGGACAGACTGGAGAGCTCACCTGCTGAGGCCATGTGGGTGGAACTGATAACCACCCAAAAGCTGTGGGATTATAGTATAGACCACCCAACAGGTTTAAAGAAGTAAATTTGTAGACAGATTGCATACAGTTGTGAGAAAAATAAGGTTGCGATTTTTAACTTTCCACAGGTTGACTGGGATTCCCATTCTGCAAACAGGCTGGATGACGTCGAATGTACTCAGGAAGATGACCTTAATCGATATTAATTGCCACAGCGGCGTAGTGGTTGGCGTGACGCTGTTCCGGACTTCGGAGTTCAATTCCGGCACCGTCTGTAAGGAGCCTCTGCATGTTCTCCCTGTGGAATGCGTGGGTTTTCCCCAGATGCTCTCGTTACCTCCCACAATCCAAAGACGTACCTGGTAGGTCACATGGTCATTGCAAATTGTCCCATGGTTAGATTAGGGTTTGTGGTATTGCTGGGGCAGAGTGGATTGAGCGGCCCACTCTGCGCTGTATCGCTAAATAAAATTAAATTAAATTCAAATATATCGAGGTCCCAGCGAGAGGGGATGCTATATTGAACCTCTTATTATGAAACAAGACAAGGCAGGTGACAAAAGTGTGCATTGGAGAACAATTTGTACCTAGAGATCATAATTCTATTGGTTTCAAAATAATTATGGAGAAGGATAGACAAGAGAAAATCTGCGGATGCTGGAAATCGAAGCAACACACTCAAAATGCTGGAGAAGGATGGGCCTGGTCCTCAGTTTGAGATTCTAAATTGAAGAAAGGCCAATTTTGATGGTATCAGAAGTCTGGATTGGCACAGGTTGTTTTCGGTCAAAGGCGTGTTTGGTAAGTGGGAAGCCTTCAAAAGTGAAACTTTGAGAGCAAAGAGTTTGCATGCACCTGTCAGAATAAAAGGTAAAACTTAGGGAGCCTTGGTTTCAAGAGATATTGAGGCCCTGGTTAAAAAGGAGGAAGTGCATAGCCAGCATAGGCAGCAAGGAACAAATGAGGTACTTGAGGAGTATAAGAAATGTAAGAGAAAACTTAGGAGGAAAATCCAAAGGGCTAAAAAAAGACACAAGTTTGCTCTAGCAGACAAGGTGAAAGGGAATACCAAGGGCTTCTACAGATATATTAAGAGCAAAAGGATAGCGAGAGACAAAATTGGTCCTCGTGAAGATCAGCATGGTCATCTTTGAATGGAGCCTAAAGAGATGGGCTTAAATGGATTTTTTGCATCTGTATTTACTTGCAAGACAGACAGAGTCTATAGAACTGATGGTAAACAGCAGCAAGGTCGTGGACCATGTACAGTTACAGAGGAGGAGATATTTGCTGTCTTGTGGCAAATTAGAGAGGATATGTCCCAAGGCCCTGACGAGGCATTCTCATGGGCCTTGTGGGAGGCTACTGCAGAAATTGCAGGGGCCCCGTGAGGGATATTTAAAACATTCTTATCCATCCTTAGAGGATTGGAGGATAGCTAATGTTGTTCTATTGTTTAAGAAAGGCTCAAGTAGTTGGGTAAATTATCGAAAGGTATTTTTGGAGACTGGATATATAAGTATTGGGATAAACAGTGACTGATTAGGGATAGTCAATATGGCTTTGTGCATGGTAGGTTGTGTCTAACCAATTTTATGGAGTCTTTCAAGGAGATTACCAAGAAAGCTAGTTGCTGAAGGAAACACAGTGGATGCTCTCTACAAGGACTTTTGCAAAGAACTTGACAAGGTCCCACACGGGATGCTTGGCTTTCAGGATGCAGAAGGAAATAGGATTCAACTTGTGCTTCATTTAGCCAGACGGTGGTCTCGATGGATCCCTCTAACTGAAGGCCCTGTGACTCGTGTTGCCGCAGGGATTGATGCTGGGTGCATTGTTGTTTGTCATCTGTATTGACAATCCGGATGAAAATGTGGTAAAGTGGATCAGGGAATTTGCAGATGAGATCAAGATTGGGGGTTTAGTGAACAGTGAGGAAGGCTATCAAAGAGGTCAAGGGGTTCTGGGCCATCTGGAAAAATGAGCTGAAAAACGGAAGATGCAGGCAAGTGTGAGGAGCCGCACTTTTGGAGAACAAACCAGGATGGGAATTACAAAACGAATGGTAGAGGAGTACAGTAGTCAGAGAGATCTGGGAATACAGATCCATAATTCCTTGAAAGAGGCATTATGACACATTGGACTTTATAAATCTTAAAGTATTGAGTACAGTAGTTGGGATGTTATATTGAAATTGCATAAAATGTTGGTGAGGCATTGTGTGCAGTTCCAGTCACCTACCTACAGGAAAGATATCAATCAGATTGAAAGGGTACAGAGAAAATTTACAGGGATGTAGCTGGGATTTGAGACGAGTTATCGGGAAAATTTGAATAGGTTAGGACTCTATTTGCTGGCGGATAGAGTACTACTACTACATTGACTCATGCCAGGCAAGGAGGATAGAATAATGAAGGGAAATGTAAATACAAAATTATGAGGGATATAGATAGGGTAACAGTTATGGGTTAAAACTGAAAGGGGAAATGTTTAAAAGGGAACCTGAAAGAGATCTCCGTTGCTCAGAGGGTGGTAAGAGTTTGGAATGAGCTGCCAGTGGAAATGGTGGATGAGAGTCCGATTTGATCACCTAACAGAAGTTGGATAAACACATGGATGGAAGCGGTACGGAGGGATATGGTCCAGATAGCACCGTACAGAATAATAGTTTGGCATGTACTAAATAGGTTAAAGGACCTGCTTGTGTATTGTACTGCTCTATGACTCTATGCCTCACCAGACCTTCAATCCTTAAGATAATTTCACTCAGCACTTCAGTTCCTGCTTGACTTTACAACTGCAATGTAATTAACATCACGGTATTTCTACGCTATATTGACTGTTCTGCTGCATGTCTTACTGTATATACTATTTATTACATTCAGACGGAGACATAACGTAACGATTTTTACCCCTCGTGCGTGAAGGATGTAAGAAATAAAGTCAATTCAATTTAGTTAGTATGAATGGCGATTCCTACATCACCAGTTAAAACCATATAATGTAGGAAACACAGAGGGTCAACCAGCTACTGTGGGAAGAGAAGCCAATAATGTTTCGAGTTGAAGACCTTCTAGAAACTAGAGTAGCATCTGCTTCTATCTATGGATGTAGACCGACCGGCAGAATGCTTCCAGCATCTGCTGTGTTTTTATTTTCAATTCTCGCTCAATGTCAAGTTATCCCTTGAGTTACCACCAGCCAAAACCTATTCTTAACATTTCCTCTCACTGCCTGAGTTCACATCAGCCTTGAATACAAATTCCCTAACATCCCTGCATTGCTTTAGTTAACATCAGCCAAGACTTCTGTACTTCCTATCATTCATTGAGTTAAATTCACCAACAGTCACAACCTTTGGACTTTTCATCAATCCTTGAGTTAATACAGGCCAATGAATCTTAGTTCAGCATTCATTCATTGATTGAATGTTAACCTCAGCACTTGCCTTGATTCCTTGAGCTTATGTTGGCCATGAATACAACCTCCATACCTTATTGAATCTAATTCTACAGTTATAAAATAAGAACCAAAAAATCATATTTTAAACACATCTGTGAATTTAGAAACCTCTGCGTAAAGGAAGATGACATTTCATTTTGATTTGGTTAATAGCAGCTTTTGTGTCAAGGCAAAAGCACAGGTAGTAATTAACTTTCTGGCTGCATAGGCTAACCTAAGATTCATCTTTATTTAACTTTTCAAACCATAATCCTATTCCCCAGCACACATCAAGGCTCATTGATAATAAAATCCAGCAATGCTTTCTGTACATCAAATTAACTGCAATTTTGAACGTTTACAGGAACTATTTTTGACATTCACAGTGTCAGATACCAGAGAATATGCATTTAAGGTGAGACGGGAGAAATTGAAAGCCAGGATTTTTTTTGCATGGAGATGAAAAAGGATTTTAGACCAGCACGTGAATATGTAGGGGATGGCAGAATAATTGACCACGTGCAGGCAGAAGAAATTTAGTTTAATTTAGCATAATGTTCAGCATGGGCATTTTTGGAACTCAAAACAATGGTGTCAGGCAGCAAAGATTCTACCTTTTGCAAGATTACAAAGTTAGATACAGTTAGATAAAGTTAGATGACGTTATATTAATGTATTTGTATCGGGCAGATAATTTGACCTGGATATAGGGATAAGATTAAGTCTAACTTTGACCTAATTGCTTGCCACCCTCGAAACCCGATTCACCCAAGGCCTAGAATTATGAGGACATTTCCTATTGCTTGTATGAGTTCAAAACCCCCTTCTGACACTTGACATGACATTTATTTATATATGTGTAACTAAAAGCTTGTGTATAATATTGCACAGGATTGGGAACAGATAATATGATTTTTATCATTTTTTAATAGTGGTGGGTGCGTGGAATACACTGTCAGTGATGGTGTTCGAGGCAGATACAATAGAGTCTTTTAAGAGACTCTTAGATGGGTACATGGAGCTTAAAGGGCTATGTGGTAGGGAAATTCTAGGCAGTTTCTGGAGTAGGTTACATGGTTGGCACAACATTGTGGGCCGAAGAGCCTGTAATGTGCTGGAGATTTTCTATGTTTCTATGATCACTATATTCAGTACATTTGCTGAAGTAGGAATTAGAAAATGCCCATCAAAAAAAGTTATTGGTTTACAGTACATAATTTTTCACATTCTGCTCAATTTCATTCTTTTCCCAATTTTTTTTAAACATTGCTTTGCATTTTTGCCTTGACTAAATAAAGTTATCATAATGAGCAATTAATTGTAAAAATATTAGCATAACTGTAAAATGTACAAGTGAATATTAGTTCTGAATAAGAATGTAAGGACTGGAAATAGCAGTTTTCACCCTGCTCCAAAGGAAGTCCTTATATGAATTCTGCACTCAATTTGCTCCACATTGTTACAACCAGCCAAAAGCAGAACAAGCAAAGATGCAGACTTAGCTTTAAGCAAAAATAAATACGATGGGGTGGTTAGGTAAGGGTGTAAGCACAATGAAGGGAGTACAGTGTTTGTACCTTTAAAATCCAAAGTGGAAAATACTACAAAAGCAAAAATGTAAATAATATACTATCATCAGCACAATGAAAAAGAAATTAAGTGCTTCTTCAACACATTTCTATGAGGGTGGATAAAACATTAGAAATCTGCCTGAGGACTTGCACCTTCTCGCATGAGTGAATGTATGCAATAATTTTTATAGTTGATTCTGTGATTATTGTGCTTTAGGCTAATCTACAGGGCACAAACAAAGTCTTGACTTACACATAAGCATTGCTACCGTACCAATGATTTATCTACAGGCCCTCCCCAGGTTACAGCAGAGTTATGTTCCTGCGAACTGTTCATAATCCGGACAGAAATCCAGTTGCGAACTGAGTTCCCAATGGCAGAAAAGGTCTTTAGCCCTACATCAGATGACAAGTTCATCCCAGTGGTCTCTCAAATGCTTATTCCTCTGTAAGGGCTGTACATAAGTCATGAGTTTGTTAGCTGGAGAGACCATAAGACCATATGACATAGGAGCAGAATTAGGCCATTCAGCCCATTGAATCCACCCTGCCATTCGATCATGGCTGATTTATTTTCCTTTTCAAACCCGTTCTTCTGCCTTCTCCCCATAACCTTTGATCCCCTGGCTAATCAGGAACCTATCGACCTCTACTTTAAGGATACTTAATGATTTGGCCTCTACTGCAATCAGTGGCAACACATTCCAGACATTTGGATTCGCCAACCTCTGGCTAAAAAAATTCATCTTCTTCACTAATCCTAAGGACATCTTTGTACTCTGAGGCATTGTCCTCCGGTCTTCTCCAGTGGTACAGGCCCAGAGCCCAAAAAAATGCACCTGATATGTTAACCCTTTTATTCCCAGAATCACTCTTGTGAACCTCCTCTGGACTCTACCCAGTGCAGCCCATCCTTTCTTAGACAAGGATGTTCAACTGCAGATTGCTGCAATATACATGAAGTCAGGGTCTTGTTCTATATTTTTGTGTGCCTGTGTGTTTACTGCTATCTTATATGTGCTGTGTGCGACCGTTGGTGCTGTGATATGCACCTTGGCCCCGGAATAACGCTGTTTCATTTGGCTGTATTCACAGGCTATGGCTGAATGACAATTAAACTGAAATTTGAACTTGAACTTGGCAAGGGGCCCAAAACTGCTCATAACACCCCCTAATCCAGGAGCTCCCAACCTTTTTAATGCTATGGTCCAATACCATTAAGCAAGGGTCCATGGACCCAAGGTTGGGAACTCCTGATCTATTCGGTGCCTTCAGCATTACAGCCTGCTTTTATACTCTAGTCCTCTCAAAATAAATGCTAGTATTGCATTTGCTTTCCTTACTACCAGGTCAGCCTGCAAGCGAACCGTTAGGGAATGCTGCCCTAGGACTCCCAAGTCCATTTGCACCTCTGAGTTCTGAATTTGCTCCCCTTTTAGAAAATGGTCTATGCCTTTATTCCTTCTACCATAGTGCATGAAAACACGCATGCCTACACTATATTCCATGTGCCACTTCTTTGCTCATTTTCCTACCTGTCCAAGTCCTTCTGCAGACTTCCTGCTTCCTCAACACTACCTGCCCCTCCACCTATTTTTGTACTGCTTGCAAACCCATCAATTCCAACATACAGATTACTAACATAGAACTTGAAATGTAGTGAACACAACACTAAACACCAAGTCACCAGCAGCCATCCAGAACAGACCCCCTTTATTCCCACTCTACGCCTTTTGCCAAACCAGCATCTTCTGCCCATGCAAGTATCTTGCCTATAATAGAAGTAAATAGCATCCACTGACTCTTCTTTCTCTATCATGCCCCTTAGTCTATCCTGTCTATTTCAACAGATTTGTCAGGCAAGATTAACCCTAAAGGAAACCATGCTGACTTCAGCCTATTTTATTAAGTGCCTACAAGTAACCCAAAACCTCATCTTTAATAATGGACTATAACATCTTGCCAACTACTGAGGTTATCCTAACTGGCCTAAAATATCCCATATTCTGCCTCCCTCTATGCTTAAAGAGTGGAGTGTCATCTGCAATTTTCCAGTCCTCTGAAAGGAAGTGTCTGCCCAAATATCTACTTTAAATTATATCTCTCATAACTTGGTTTTCTTCCTTGCCCATTCAAAACATACATTTCAACATCAATTTAATGCAAGAAGCCACAAACAAAACACAAGTCTCCTTAAAGTGCCTAACTTTTTTAATGCTTTTTTGTCAAAAGGTTTGTGGCGGCCTTTCACAGGATTATAATGAACTCTTTCCCTAAATATTATCCATAAATTCACTTAATGCAATGAAATTAACACAACCTTAGAAGGGCAGCTGATTAGCCGATTGTTCCGTCTCCACTCTGGAGGACGAGTCCACTTCTTTGCAAAGGCTTGGCAGAATTCCTGTCACATAGCACTTACTGACTGAGGTCGGGCCATTATTTTGTGTGTCTGCTTCCACACAGCCTCACTCTGATCCAGCTGGAGGTCTGATTTCTCGAGGGCACACAGTCACCTCCTTCCACCGTCTCTTACGTTCTCATTCACGGCTTCGCTAGCTCCTCAACACTGCTGTTGGCTTGGCTGTGGAATCTCCAGAATAACCAGTGGTACTTTCTCAAAGGACCATGAAATGCATTGAAGCAATTTGTTGCCCTGGAGATGCCCTGCATCACTGTATTAAAGATGTGGCTCTATTGATCTGTGATATATCTGTTGAATGCTGGCTCCAGTGTGAAATATCTTTCAAACCTTCAAGATAAGATTGAGCCTCAGGTTATTTACTGAGTTATTCCTAAATAGTGCATCCTTTCAATTAGAAGCAATAAATTGTTTTTATACTTTCTGGAAATTACATTTCAATTAATTCTTCTGGAAAATTAACAATAATTTTATGCAGTGAGCTCAACAGATAATCACTTTATTCATAACAACTGCATGGATCACAATTTTTACAGATTACCTGATAAATGATAAATTTATCAGGTAATTTATCATTTATAATGATCAGGGTTCGGCACGGATTAGAAAGGCCGAGATGGCTTGTTTCCGAGCTGTAATTGTTATATGGTTATATGGTTATAATTTTACTGCTTTATAAATGTTTTTGCCACTACTTCAAAAATCTGCCTTAATATCTTTTAGATCTCAACCTATCAGAGAGTTAGGGCCTCACATTAACTTTTAATCAAAAAGGTGTTAAACCACATAATGCGACCATTGATCTATTTTCCAAAATGCTTGACAAAAGAATAACCCTGACTCTAATAGTTAAAACTGCATTTCTAAACCAACAACAAAGCCAACACATAGGCAAAAACTTTATTAACCAATACTACAATGGGCCTACGCCCACTTCACATTTCTAATTAGCATTCCTCACAATTGCTACTTAGAATGGTTAGATTAGACCAATCAAATTCATACAAAGATCATTACTGCTCTCTCAGTGCCATCTCCTATAGGGACATGTTCTAAGACTATTGCAAATAGAAAGTTCTGTTTTCATATGACCTTCCTTCTCACTGTTACAATTAGATTTTGTACATTCTGCAGAAAATAAGATTCCAGTCTCTTCTATATTATGACCTTGGGCGATATGCTACTATATGAAGGGTGAAAATGAAATAGAAAAGCACTTTGTGTTTTACCTCTGTAAAAACCTTGACAGAAAAAGGAATATTACAGATAGATGTATTTATAAAAGTCATTCCTTTCAAAATTATATTTTCTGACTTGATCGTTCCATTTGTCAGAAAACAGAAATGTCAGAAGGCAATTTTCAGGACATGCTTTGGGGAGTACAGTGTCACGTCAGTTAGTGCTGTGGCCCGACAGGACCTGCGTTCCGTCCTAACCTGCAGTGTTTGCTGAATTTGCACATTCTCTCCAAGGCCATGTGGCATTCCTACAGCTCCTCTGGTTTCCTCTCAGCTCAACTGATGTATAACGGGATAATTAGCTGGAGGAAGTTCCCCCGTTGTATTGGTTATTAGCAAAAAGACTCAAAGGGGAGTTGCTATGCCTGTGTGAGAGAGTAAATTGCTGGATCCAGGGAAATAAGCAAAGTGGGAATGGGATAAATGAGATTTCTCCCCTGGAAGCCAGCGTAGAACTGACGGATCAAATATTTATTTATTTAGCCATAAAACACAGACTAGGTCCTTCCAGCCCTTCGGGCCACGACCCCCGCAACCCATGACAACCCAATTAACCCTAACCTAATCACGGGGCCAATTAACCTACCGGATATGACTTTGGATTGTGGGAGGAATCCGGGGCACCCAGGGAAAATCTGTGCATGCACAGGGAGAACGTATAGAGAGTGCTTACAGAGGGCACCGTGACTTGAACTCCAAACTCTGACGCCCCAAGCTGTAACAGCATCCCGCTAACTGTTGTGCTAGCATGGCTGTAGAATGCCTTCATTCTAGAAGATAAAATAAGAATATAGTCAACTATTTCAAGTTGTGGGTGTTATACAAAAGTAAATTGAGTAAGTCTTTCCGAGTGTTACAACCAAAGTAAGAGTAAAACTTCCACCACTATAAAAGCACTTGACACACGGGAAGGTGTGTGGAAAAAATGAGGAGAAATCATGAATTTATTTATGATTGTGCTTCTAGAAATATTAGCAGAGATAAAATAATATCCTGCTGACTGTTTCTGGTCTGGAGATGAAGATGATTGAGCAATGATGCTGACCCTATTCGTATCCAAAAGTTTGCTCTTTTAAGTTTGAATGGAACACAAGCTAAGCTGCACAGGGCAACAGCAAGAGAAACAGTTGAAGAATGATCCAGAAATCTGTGTGTTGGGCAGCCCGGAAGTGCAGAAATCAGAACCAGAATCAGGTTTACGATCACGGACGTCTCATGAAATTTATTGTTTTGTGGCAGCCATAGAGTGCAATACATAAAAAAATTCCCTATGTTACATTAAGAAATATAATTAATAAATAAGTCGTGTTAAAACAGAGGAAAATAGTGAGGTAGTGTTTATGGATTCAAAATCAGGTTTAATTTCACTGGCATACGTCGCGAAATGTATTGTTATGCAGCAGCAGTACATTGCAATACACATAATAATCTGCAATATATAATAAATATATATATATATTTTAATGGCTCTGGAGACATGCTGATTCTAGGCCGGTGCCACTGACTGAAACGTCGCGGGAGAACACGGAACATCAGGTTAGCTGCCGCGTGTTGTGAGTCCAGAGACCAGAGCCTTTCTGGTGCCCAGCCTCTGGACGCAGAGCTCGGAAAAAGCAACGCGACAGACTATTAACATCGTAGATCAGCGAGTTGTTCGTTATGACTCCCCTCTCGCTGTGAAATGGGGACACCTCTTTTTCCCTTAATTATGGGGAGTGAGAGAGCCAGTGGTATGTCGAATTACCGGGTGAATGAGTAGTCTTTGGGGTACTGCAAGTCTGTGTCCTTATTGATGCTTGCTGCACACCTGAGTGCTCAGTGGGGGCACTGACGCTTTTTTGCTGGTAGGGTGGGGGGGTTGTTGCCTTGCTGCTGGGGAGGGAGAGCTGGGGGGGGGGCTTTGGGGTTCTAGCTTTTAACTGTCATTCATTCTTTGGGGAATTGTTCTGTTTTCATGGATGTTTGCGGAGACAAAGAATTTCAGGACGTATATTGTATATGTTTCTCTGATATTGAATATACCTATTGAATCTGTTCATTTAAATAGTTAAACAAGTAGTGCAAAAAGTGTAAAAGGTAGTGAGGTCATGTTCACGGGTTCAATGTCCGTTCAGAAAACTAACGGCAGAGGAGAGGAAGCTATTCCCAAGTCGTTGAGTGTGCGTCTTTGTGTGAGAGTGTGAAAAGGTGGAGCATCCAGGATCTGATGGTGTGGAGGAGGAACCTGTTCTGAGTATGCTCCTGTACCCCCTGCCTGACGGAAATAATGCGAATGGGGCATGCACTGGATGGTCAGGGTCCTTAATGATGGATGCTGTCTTTAATGAGGCATCGCCTTTTGAAGATGTGGGGAGGCTGGTGCCACGATAGAGCTGGCTGAATCTACAACACTCTGTGGCTTTTTCTGATCCTGTGCATTGAAGTGGGGTAACATTACATTATGTTAATGAGAAGCACCAGACGTTTTTTGTAAAATATATAGAAAATACAATGATAGTTCTTAATGTACCCTCTCCTAGACTGGAAACAATATGTTCTATACTGTCAAATGGTAACAGTGTTCAGAGACTGATTGCTGGGGAGGGAGGTTAGGGTGGTGAGGGAAGGAGGATTTTAATCCACAGGTTTAAGTGTGGGATGCCTAAAGACAAAGTTTGGTCTTAACCCAAACTGAGAAGCTGTAAACTTGATTTATTCCATGACACAAGTAAAGGATACGAAGGACTCAGAAATCCAATACTTCTCAGTATGGAAACTTTTGTCACAATTACATTTATTAGATTACCTTGACCGACCATCTACAGACAATCAAGATCTCCATAACTACAAAGATATAACGATGGTCATCAGGGCAGCAAAAAGGCTCACTTGACTAAATCTAAATTGGTTTTATCAACATACTAGTGTTTCATAAATAAAGGTACGCTTGGCCCAATCAGGGACTTCTTTTTTTTTGATGGGGGATTTTATTTCCCCATCACTGTTGGGAAAGGAGTTCAAGGATTTAAAAACAGGACATGAATGTACAAGAACGGATGAGTCAGGAGCAGAGACAGGTCAGTCACTCCATCAAGCTTGCACCTCCATTTAAAAAAGATCCTGGTTGATGTGGTTGAAACCTCAGCTCACCACTACACAGCAACCTTCACCTCCCTGCTTATTAAGGACCTACTTTCCAAGGCTTTGCATCCACCACCCTTTGAGAAAGTGAATTCCAAAGATTCACAATTCTCTGAGCGAAAATTTGCCTCACCTTAAGTGGATAATGCTTTCTTTTTTTAAAAAAATAGTGACCCTTAGTTCTGGACCACAAGAGAAACGTTTCTCTCCATATTCATCCTATCAAGGGCATCCAGGAGCCTAAAAGGTCTCACTAATTTTATCTTATTCCTGCAGGGACAAAGCTTCTAAGAAACCCAGCCATGCCACATACTGTCACAGTAAACCTCTGAACAGATTCCAGTATAGTTGTATCCTTCCTCAAGTAGACCAATGGTGTACACTGTGCTCCCACGTGACGTGATCTCAACAAAGCCCTAAATGAGGCAGAATCTTCCTCTTTTGTATTAAATTCCTCTAGCAATAAACAATAATATTCATGAGCTCTTCTAGTTACTTGTTATATCTGCATGTTTTCATGAATCTGTTCAGGGAACCAAATCCAATAGAACTCTGCAGCATCTCATCAATTAGATATTACGCTTTTTTTTTTGGCCAAAACAGACAATTTTACATTGTCACAAACAAGAGAAAATCCGCAGATGCTGGAAATCCAGGTAACACACACAAAATGCTGGAGGAACTCAGCAGGCCAGGCAGCGTGTATGGAAAAGAGTACAGTCGATGTTTCGGGCCGCGATCCTTCAGCAGGATGGAGAAAAAGACGAGAAGTCAGAGTTAGAACATGGGGGAGGGGAGGGAGAAACACGAGGTGATAGGTGAAACTGGGAGGGGGAGTGGTAAAGTAAAGAGCTGGAAGTTGATTGGTGAAAGAGATACGGGGTTGGAGAAGGAGGAATCTAACAGGAGAGGACAGAAGGCCATGGAAGCAAGACAATGGGGGAGGAGCACCAGAGGGAGGCGATGGGCAGGCAAGGAGATAAGGTGAGGGAGGGCAAAGGGGATGGGGATTAGAGAAGTGGGGAGGAGGCACTACAGGAAGTTCGAGAGACCGACGTTCATGCCGTCAGTTCGGAGGCTACGCAGAAGGAATATCAGGTGTTGCTCCTCCAACCTGAGCATGGCCTCATCGTGACAGTAGAGGAGGCCAGGGATTGACATGTTGGAATGGGGATGGAAAATGGAATTAAAATGCGTGGCCACTAGGAGATCCCACTTCTTCTGGCGGACAGAGCCTAGGCGCTCGGTGAAGTGGTCTTCCAATCTACGTCGGGTCTCACAGGGAGCACCGGATACAATGGATGCACAAGTGAAGTGTCGCCTCACCTGGAACGATTGTTTGGGGCCCTAAATGGTAGTGAGGGAGGAGGTATAGGGGCAGGTGTAGCACTCGTTCCACCTGCAAGGATGAGAGCCAGGAGGGAGATCAGTGGGGAGGGATGAATAGAGAAGGAAGTCGTGTAGGGATCGGTCTCTGCGAAAAGCAGAAAGTGGGGAGGGAATAGAGAAAGATGTACTTGGTGGTGGGATCCTGTTGAAGATGCCATTTTACATTATCCTGCATTATTGGTCACTAACTTATTAGATCCTTATTCCTTCGTGGCCTCCATTACGTCAACTTCACAACTTGTCTTCCAACCTATCCTGTGTACCAGAGGACAATCTGGGTGTTTCCAAACCCAAAACCATGGATGAACTGGGAGATCCACTTTCTTCTGAAATCTAGGTCTATAGTATTCCTGACCTTTATAAGAAATCAAGATACAAATTCCATAGAACTGTCAGAGATGCTGAGAAACAGTACTGGTCCTATCAGTCAGCTGTGGCAAGGTTTATAAGCAATGGCTAACAAGCAAAGTTGGGCAGCACAGAGACAACAGCTTACCCCTTCTCAGTTAGCTTACTACATTCACTTAGGATGGAAGGGAATGGGTAAATCACCATCTTCCCTATCAGGCCCCCATGCACCTGATTCGACAGTCACCATCACAGACATAAGGCGGGTGAACCATCAGACGTGGATGGTGCCCTGTGCAAAGCAGCTGCTAATGAATCACTCATTGCAGGAAACCCAGCCTCTAATCTACACTTATAGCCAGAGTAGTACTATAAATGGTCTAGTTGAATCTCTGCTCAATTGTGACCCCCCTCTCCTCCCAGTAGAGATCTAGAAAACTAAATCAGGCATTTTATGTTTCTTGTCACTTATCCACACACACCTGAATTTTTATTGGGTCTTAACGTATGCATGAAGTTTCTTTGGTGAGAAGCTCCAACTAGAATCAGACACCCTCATTCCATATAGACAATAATGCAGGTTTTGATTGGGAAAAGGAGGAAAAACTTTTCTGCAGAAAGTACTTGATATGTAGCTTTATGAGTAAGCACCAACACGGCAATGGCCAACACTCTGCGTTCAGAAGTTGGGTGGCATTGACATTCAAACGGATCCTGTGTCTATGTGCACATGTCGTGAAAAGCCATATCCTCATTAAAAGCAGTGAACAATTAGGAAGGCATATGGGATGCTGGCTTTCAGTATATAAAGGTTTTGAGTGATGCTTTAAAGACCTTAATAAAATGGTAGAGGGATATGGTGAAACTGTACTTAGAATGTTATGTCCTGATGAAGAGTTTCAGCCCGAAACATCAACTGTGCTCTTTTCCACAGATGCTGCCTGGCCTGCTGAGTTCCTCCAGCATTTGGTGTGTGTTGCTCAGATTTCCAGCATCTGCAGATTCTCTCTTTTTTATGTTGGACCCTCCCTTTGTTCAATATTTAGTTGAACGACTTCTCACAGCTGTTACAGCCAGAAGTCTTTTCGGGTAAGTCTCTATTAGCTTTGCACAACATGATGGAGCAAGATTTTCTCATTCCACCCTGCAAAACAATTGCTCAAGCTGTGCCATGGTTAGTTGGGAAGTGGCAGTGGGCAGCAATCTTGAGGTCTTGCCAGAGATGTACGATTGGGTTAAAGTCAGGACTCTGACCGGGCTGCTTGAGGATATCCATGTTCTTAAATTGAACCCATTCCACAGTTACTCTGGCAGTGAGATTTCAGTCACTGTTTGATGTCTTTACAGGAAAGGATATGCTTTCTTTTAGCCAGGCTTTTACCTTGCCACTCTTCCATAAATGTTCCCTTTTTGTGCAAGGCCTTAGAGATTGTGGAGCTATGAACTTCATCTCCATTTGCAGCCATTGAATTCTGCAGCTCACTCAGGGTGACTGCTGGTGTCACACAGCCTCTCTTACAAGTGCCATTGTTCTTCAGAGACTAAATTTAGGCAGAGTGGCCATGTTTTTTCCATTTTTTTCATGATGGACTGCACTGAGCACCAAAGTATGTTCAATACTTTTGAGATGGTCTTATATCCTTCCCCAGATCTGCACTTCTCCATTATCATTTCCCTGGCTTACCTTGAATTCTCTTTTGTCTTCATTTTGATTTGGTCTGTTGAAAATCTACCATACTGGTGGACCTCACAGAGCGAGAGAGGGAGTATTTATTCATACGAATTCATTGAAAGCAGGTGATCCTCCAATTTCCTACATCATCAAATTGGGTGAGTTGATAAGTTAATATTGCACCTGAGGAAAGTTAGTGCAGTAATTACAAAGAGGATTAATACTTTCTCAGCCTCGCAGTTTTGGTTTTTAATTTTTGGGAAATTATTGACAGGTTTTGGAATTTTTCTTTCGATTTGACATGATGCACAATGTTTTTGTATATTAGCTCAGAAAATCTTACTTCAATATATTTTAAATTTAGAAAATGAGACAACAAAATATGAAAATAGTGGTGGCGGCTGAATATTTATTCAAGGCATTGTACCTCTGGAACCCTGCTATTTAGCCTCAGCCTGTACGCAGGTCGGAGGAGGGCAGCCAAGTGACCAGATTTCCTGAAATGTAGTAGGCATTCCTAATTATTGTAAAGCGGTGGTCAAGTTTGTTGGGACCCCTGGTGCCGCAGTTAACATGTTGATAATAATTAGGCAGAAATCTCTTCAAACAAGCCTGATCGAGGTCCCTGACAATGATTTGAAAGGTGTCAGGGTGTGCTGTTTCTTGTTTGCTGATGGTGGCACTCAGGACCTCTGCCTCTGGAAGTATGTAAACTGTGGTCAGGATCACGGAGAGGAATCCTCTTGGCAAGTGGAACAGTCGGCACTGGCACTTAATCGTTAGAAGTTCAGGATCAGGGGGAGCAAGAGCACATCAAGATCGTTGTGTCCCAGCACCACAAAGAACCACTTGAACAGGGGAACATGATTTTAATCACATCCAGTGGTTCTGAACAAAATGAAATCTGGTGCCTTTACCTCCGAGTCTTCATTACTTCTACTTCATTAGCCAACTGCCGTGATGGTTTAAAATGAACCTCACTTGGGAGCTACGCAGGGGATTTCACTCCACTGAAAGAGTGAGTGTGTATTTCACTGCAAGTCCTACAAAACAATAAATCGTACACGACTCTCAGCGGACAACTACAAAGATTAACATCCGCTATTGATAAGGAACCAATATGGAGTCAACCACCTGCAGAGAGATTTACTCCAAAGTAAATTTATTTTAGTGAGCATGCCAGAGTTCATTAAGTGAGGTGCTGAACTTCAGGAAATAGAGTGGTTGTATCAATTCTGCGGTTGGAGAATGTCATTGTCTGGCATTTTTTGTGGCGTGAATGTTACTTGACACATATCAGCACATGCCTGAATGGTGTTTATATCTGGCCGCATATAGACATGGACGACTTCATTTACTAAAGAGTTGATAACAGAATAGGATATAGTGTAATCAATGGTAAACATCGCCGTTGTTGATAGAAAAATTGAGGCAATGCAGGAGGAAGGGTTAATTTGATGGGCTACAGGCCAGATACAATGCTGTAACGTTCTATGTTTTATTCCTGAACTTTTAATGGCAGCAAGTTCATTGTTGAAATGTTTGAGGATTGTAGGGCCTAGGCCACACTCTGTCCCAAGGAGCCCATGCACTGATATTTTGGGTCTGGGATAACTGACTTCTGCAATTAAAATCATCTTTCTTTTCCCAAGGTATGACTGCAAACACTGGAGGGTTTCATTTGATGGTTCCTTGAGCCTGACGCCACACTCAATTTCCAACCTGTTGGTCAAACACACACTCTCTTACCTCCGTCTGCTTTGTATAGGTAAAGGTACCAAAACAGCCTCATCAACACCCTGTTCAACTGTTACAAGACGCTAGAAGTTCAAACTCTTTGCAATAAAGCCAACATGCCTTATGCCTTCTAAACTACTTGTTGGACCTACCTGCTATCTTCTTGTGATTCATACACTAGAATACCTCGATCCCTCTGACTGCATTCATTTGCAGTCCCTCTCCACTTACATGATAATCTGCTTTTTGCTTCCTCTAATCTTCCTTTTGACCTCACACTCCCCACATTAAACTCCATTTGCCAGCTCTTCGACCATTCGGTCTATCCATATGTTGACACAGGATCATAATGCCTTCATCACAACCTGCTCTTCATCTTATCTTTGTATCATCAGAAAACTCTAAAATATTACATTTCATTTCTCATCCAATCGTTAACATATGCAATAAATAAATAACAGCCAAGAACTTATTTGTGAGGTACTCCACCAGTTACATCATTCCTGCCTGCAAAAGACCCATGTATCCCAACTCTATGTGACTTCCCATTTTCAATCCATTCTAATACATTTTATTCAATACTCTGTGCAACCAATTTATGCACCAGCCTCTTATGTGGTACTGTATCAAGTGCCTACTAGAAATCTAAATACACTACATCTACAGGTTCCCCTCTATCAACTCTCCTCATCACTTCCTCAAGTAATTTGAGCAAATTTGGCAAACTTTCCTAATCTTTAATAAAACCATATAGACCAGGTTTGATTATATTCAGCTTTCCTAAGGGATTAATTATTTCCTCCCTGATTATTGACTCTGTCTGGAACTTTACCAACAATATTGGGGCAGCGCTGTAGCGTAGTGGTAAGCTCAATGCTTTACAGTACCAGAGACCCGGGTTCAATTCCCACCACTGCCTGTAAAGAGCTTGTACATTCTCCCCGTGACCGTGTGGGTTTACTCCGGATGCTTCAATCTCCTCCCACAGTCCAAAGACGTACAGGCTGGTAAGTTATTTGGCCATTGTAAATTGTCCCACAGGATTAAATTGGGGGAATGCTGGGTGGTGTCAGTTGAAGAGACAAAAGGGCCTGTTCTGCACTGTCTCTCAATCAATCAATCAATAAATAATGTTCATCTGACTGGCCTAGAGTTCCCCAAATTTTGTCTTCCTCCACTTTTGGAAAAAGGGGATCTCATTGGCTGTTTCCAAATCATCTGGTACCATCACAGAAATTAATAAGTTTTGAAAAATTTAACTTATTATTCCAGGTTTGATATTATTATATGCAGCAAGATACAGAAAAAATCTTTTTTTGCATGATATTCATATAGATCACTTCATTACAACAATGCTTTGAGGTAGTAAAAGCAAAAACAATAATGGAATTTAGAATAAGGTATTACACTTACAGAGAAAGTGCAGAGCAGGCAGACAAGGTGCAAGATCATAATGAGATAGATTGCGGGATCAAGAATCCATTTAATTGTACTAGGAGACCATTCAATTGTCTAATAATAGCAGTATAGAAGCTGTGCTTGAGCCACACACACACACACACACACACACACACACACACACACACACACACACACACACACACACACACACACACACACACACACACACACACACACACACACACACACACACACACACACACACACACACACACAATCCTGGAGGAACTCAACTGGTCAGATAGCATTTATGGAGAGAAATAAACAGTCAACGTTTCGGCCAAGGCCCTTCATCAGGACATCATCAGCCCGCTTTGGATCTTTTCATCTCTAACTGCTTATGAGACATTAACCATCTTGACTTTTTTGGCCTCGGCTGTCCTTAAGCCTGGTGGTGTGTGATTTCAGATCTTTGTACCCTTTGCTGATGGCAGGGGGAGAAGAGAGAATGTCCAGGATCCTTTACAATCCTGAGATGCAGAGTACTGTGCACCTGTGAATTGACCATAAACTTCTCTAATAATTTATCCCTTCTGATTAGGATTTTTACAAGTTTCTCCGTGTTTATTTGAAACTATCCCATCTGTTATCTTAGGGATACTTGCAGTGTCCTTCACAATAAATACTGATGCAAAAATTGATTTAACATATTTGTCATTTTTGTTTCCTATTATGACTTTACTCTCTCTAAAGGCTCCCCATCTGCTTTAGCCATTTTCTTCCTATTTGTAGACTGATTAGTTGGACCACATTACCCTGGTTTTATGAGCTAGAAATACCTGGACAACCTTTCACCTTGCCAAAGAGAGCTTTGGTGAAATCGCTAGTGGTGTATTACCAAATGAGGAGACACAGAGTAGACTGTACTCTTTATATAGGAGACTGACCAATATCACTTTGATGTTTGCGCTGAAAACATTGAATTTATTGAAGACGCAGAAGGACCAGGGATTCTAGGGCTAAGGTCATAGTTTGAGAACAAGGGAAAGACTAATTGATTTGGGAATAAGGTGAGAAAAAATTACTGTAAAGTACAGGTGCTGAATCTTTAGGGCTCTTTACCCTTGATTAGTGTGGAGGTTCAGTCATTCTGTTCACTCAAAAAGAATGTCAAGACATTTCTATATATTTGGGGAATCAAGGAAAATAAACATAGTGCAGGAAAATGGATCTAAGATTAGTGACCAGCATTACCCTGAAGAAATAGGGACCTGTACTCACAGGAGTTAAGGAAAATGAGGGGGCATCTCATTGAGAGGCCTTGATAGAGTAGTTTCCTATAGTGGAGGACCCCAGGATCAGAGAGTACAGCCTCAGAATACAAGGACATCCGTTTTAAACTGAGGAATTTCTTTAGCCAAAGGGTAATGAGTCTGTGGAATTCATTGTCACAGACAAATCATTGGTTATATTTAAAGCAGAGGTTGATAGGTTCTTGATTAGTCAGGGTGTCAAAGGCTATGGGGAGAAGGCAGGAGAATGGGTTTAGAGGGATAATAAATCGGCCAATATGGAATGGTGGAGCAGACCAGTAATGAGCAAACAATTGGAAAGAATTCTTAGGGAAATGATTCCTGATCATTTGGAGAAGCATAATATGATTAGAAATAGACAATATGGATTTGTGAGGGCAGGTTGCACCTCATGCGTCTATGGAATTCTTTGACAAAACATATTGATGAGGGCAGAGCAGGAGATGTGACGTATATGGAAATTAGGAAGGCAATTCATCAGTGTGGACTGGGACAGGTTGTTTTCTGGCAAAGGTGTACTTGGTAAGCGGGAGGCCTTCAAGAGTGAAATTTTGAAAGTACAGATTATGAATGTTCCTGTCGGAATAAAAGGCAAAGATAAAAGATTCAGGGAAGAGACATTGAGGCCATGGTTACAAAAAAAAAGAGGGTGCATTTCAGGTTTAGGCAGGCAGAAATAAATGAGGCACTTGAGGAATATAAGAAATGCAAGACAACACTTAAAAAAATCAGGAGTATATAAAACTTGAGGTTGCCTTAGCAGACAAGGTGAAGGAGAATCCCAAGGGCTTCAGCAGATATATTAAGAACAAAAGGATGGCAAGGGACAAAATTGGTCCTCTGTTAAATCAGAGTGGGAATCTACACATGAGGCCAAAAGAGAAAGGGGGAAATCTTAAATGGATTTTTTGCATCTATATTTCTTGGAAGATGGACACAGAGTCTAAAGATGTGAGGTATTACAGCAGCAAGGTCATGGACCCCTATAGACATTACAGAGGAGAAGGTGTTTGCTGTTTCAAGAGAAATTCAGGTAGATAAATCCCCAGGGCCTGACAATGTGTTCCCACAGACCCAGTGGGAGACTGGTGCAGAAATTGCAGGAACACTAGCAGAGGTATTTAGAACATCCTTAGCCAAGATGCTGGAGGATTGGAGGATAGCTAATGTTGTTCTGTTGTTTAAGGGAGATTCTAAGAATAAAAAAAGGTAGTTATAGGCCAGTGAGCCAGTGAGTCAGTAGTCGTGGGAAAGTTATTAGAAGATATCCTAAGGGACTGGTGATATACAAGAATTTGGATAGACAGAGACTGATTAGCTATAGTCAACATGGCTTTGTGCATGGTAGGTCACACAGAAGTGGTGAGAATCCAGAACGAGCTACCAGCACACATGGTGGATGCTTGGTCAACTTCAACATTAGATATTAGATAGTTACGTGGATGGTAGGCGTATATAGGGCTACGCTCTGGGTGTAGGACAATGGGATTAGGCAGATTAGTGGCTTGGCAGAGACTAGATGGGCCAAAGGGACTGTTTCTATGCTGTAAAGTTCTATGACTGTTTGAAATGGATCCCCACGGTAGGCTCATTAAGAAAGTCTGGAGGCATGGGATCCAGGGAAAGTGGCTTTGTGGATTGAGGAATGGCTTACACACAGAAGACAGAGGACGGAGTGTATTCTGCCTGGAGGTCTGTGACTAGTGGAGTTCTGCAGGGATCTGTTCCGTGACTTTTTATAAATGGCTCGAACGAAGTGTAATTTGAGGCGGGGTTGAGTATGTTTGCGGATGTCGCAAAGGTCTGGTTGTCGTAGGTTACAACAGGACATTGAGAGGAAACAGAGCTGTGCTGAGAAATAGCAGATGGAGCTGAATCCAAAAAAAGTGTGAAGTGATTTACTTTGGAAGTTCAAACTTGAAGGCGGAATATAGGGTTAATGGCAATATTTAACTGAGGAGGAACAGAGGGATCTTGGGGTTCACATTAATAGATCCATCAAAGCAGCGGCACACAGTGATAAGGTAGTTAAGAAGTCACATGGTGTGCTGCCCTTCATTAGGTCTGGGGATTGAGTTTTTAAGAGCCGCAAAGTAATATTGCAGCTCAATAAAACTCTGGTTAGACTACTCTTCAAATACTGTGTTCAATTCAGTTGCCTCGTTGTTGAAAGAATGTTGGAAGCTATAGAGAGGGTGCAGAGGATATGCCTGGATTAAATAGCACGTCTTATGAGGATAGGTTGACTGAGATATGGATTTTCTCTTTAGAGAGGAGGGTAAGAATGATAGAGGTATACAAGATGATGAGAGGCATAGATTAAGTGAACAGCCAGAGACTTTTCTTTCCCCAGGCGCAAGTGGCTAACACAAGGAGCCTTAACTTTAAAGTGATCGGAGGAAAGTATGGTGGAGGTGTTAGAGGTAAGTTCTTTACACAGTGGTGGTAAAGCGGCCTTAGGGGCATACAAAAGACTCTTAGGTAGGCACATGGGAGGACTATTGTTGTAGGTTAAGGTGCCAGTACAATGTTATAGGCCGAAGGACCTGTTCGATGTTCCATGACACGTAAATGCAGGTTCCTTCAGGCTTCTGTTCTATTCTCTACACTGCGCCATCTCTCTCCTTCCGGATGATTTTTCTATTCACAGGTAACACAAAAACACTTCAAAATCATTAAAGCCTCTTCCATTTGCTTAACAAACATCAAGGATTTAATGACAATAAAATGTACTCAATGAAAAGCAACAATAATTTTAGAAAATCACTTCCATCATATTTATGAAAGCAAAATAGCTGAAGTGGCTGATGAAGCCTACAATAAGTAAAAACAATGTAATTGGTGAAAAGAGATATTTCACTGGAATGAAATTTCAATTACATGTACTCAGCCTCAGACCCAATGCGATAAAAACTGAAGTTCACAAAATCAATAGGGAAAGAATACTGTGTCATGAAGACAGTCTCATTACCAAATCACTTGAATTCTATTTAACAATATATAAATTATTGTGCTCTCTCCAAGGATCCAGTCAAGGCTCTTTAGTCTGTATTTAGCATTGATTAGAGGGAGAGAATTAATCAGTGGAGCCACACATTAATGAGCTACAGCTTTGTGTCCATACCTTTTGTTCTTCAAAAGAGCCTCCATTCCCACTGATGCAATGTTACCTCTGACTGACCTCAAACCTGTCACGGCAGGGAAAATGTTAAGTTTAAATTTTAAGTTGCCCAGGGAGGACACCCTGGAGGACTCATTCACGGAGGCAACTAGGCTGGAGCTCTGAATACGGTACACTGATGAGGTTAAACTACAGGCCCCCCAATAGCCACCAAGAATTGGAGAACGAAATATGCAGACAGGTTACTGAAAGTTGCAGAAACACAGAGCTGTCGTAGTGGGGGACTTTAACTTCCCCAGAATTGATTGGAATTTCCTTAATATAAGAGGTTTAGACTGTGAGTGATTTCTCAGTGGATCCAACGCAGGTGGTGGGGGAGGGGTTTGCTTGAAACAGTATGTGTAGATTCCATCGAGAAGAGAGAACATACTGGACCTGGTTTAGGAAATGAGCCAGGCGATCTGACAGACCCGAGGACAAATTCAGAACTTGGAGGAAGGTGACTAAATTGGCAGAGGAAAAATTTATAACAGGGTAAGGGAGGTGCAAAAAGGGGCATTGATTGGGAGGAGCTGCTGTCAGACAAGTCCACATGTCACATATGGGAGTTGTTTAAAAGAAAAGCCGATCAGAATTCGGGACTCACGTGCTCTGATGAGAAATAAAGACAATGGTTGTAAGGTAAGGAAGTCCTGGATGATCTGATTAATCCTACAAAGAAGTGAATTTATGTAAAGTTCAAGAAGCTAAAATCAGACTTGCCCTTGTAGGATTCAAAGGAGTCAAAGGACATTTATTATCGAAGTACGTATGCAGTATACAACCCTGAGATTTGTCTTCCTCACAGACAGCCAAGAAACAAAGAAAGCAGGAAAATGCTCAAGCTGATGGCTGAGAAGGCAAAAAGGGATCAAGGAAGAATCCCAAGCCATGTTAAGAGAGCGGGTAGGCCCACTGAATGACAAAGGAGGGAATTTGTGCTTGTTGTCAGAGCAAGTGGCAGAGGTACTAAATGAGTACTTTTGTGCAGGTATTTATGGGGACAAGATTTGGAGGATAATGAAGGAAGAGTACGGCATGATAATATGTTGGAACATTTGAGATTAAGGAGAAGATAGTGCTGAGTCTTCTGAAAAGCATTAAGATGATTAAGTTCCCAGCTCTGACAACAGATATCCCAGAATATTGAAATAAAGCGAGAAGATTGTCATAGAGTCATTGAATACTAGAGCATAGAGAAAGGACTTCCAGCTCATCTGAATGCTCCTTTCCATGCCTTGTGGCGCATTGGACAGCAACCCCGCCATTTCTTTACCATTTTGGTCTGTTTTTTAAGAGACCGAGTTGCTAGCTTGACACTCGACCCAATGGAGAGCGTGCAAGGAGCCACCCGGATTTGAACCCAGAACCACTTGCCTCAAAATCCAGTGCAAATGCCGGCAATTCAGCCCATCTAGTCCACACCAAACCATTAAATCTGTCCAGTCCCACTGACCTGCACCCAGACCACAGCCCTCCATACCCCTCCCATCTATGTACCTATCCAAATTTCTCTTAAATGTTGAAATCGAACCCGCATCCACCGCTTCCGCTGGCAGCTGATTTTGCACTCTCACCACCCTCTGAGTGAAGAAGATCCCCTTTGTTCCTCGAAAACATTTCACCTTTAACCCATGACCTCTAGCTCTAGTGCCAGCCAACCTCAATGGAAAAAGCACTCTTCCATTTACCCTATCTTTACCCCTCATAATTTGGTATACAGGTGTCCCCCGTTTTTCGAACATTCGCTTTACGACACCTCGCTGTTACGAAAGACCTACATTAGTTACCTGTTTTCACTAACAGAAGGTGTTCTCACCGTTACGAAAAAAGACAGCGTGCGCCCCGAGCAGCCTAACTCTTCCCCCGGAATTGCATTCTAGCCGCCATTGCTTAAACACGTGCCTGTGAGCATCTGTGCTTTATGTCAATTTATTTTGTGCATCCATTAGCAAAATGATTTCTAAGGTATCGGAAAAGCCTAAAAGAGCTCGTAAGGGTGTTACACAGCGTAAAATTAGACATAATTAACCATTTCGATCGTGGTGAACGAAGTAAGGACTAAGTGAGTTTGGCTTGTGGAAGTTGACGAAGATGATGTTGAAGAGGTTTTGGCATCCCATGACCAAGAACTGAGAGATGAAGAGCTGACGCAATTGGAAGAGGAAAGGATAATAATCAAAACTGAATGCAGTAGCGAACGGACTGAAAGTGAAGTCATCCATAGCACCATCCAGAGACAGAGAAGCAGTTTCAGCGACAGGTTACTATCGATGCAATGCTCCTCAGACAGGATGAAGAGGTCAATACTCCCCAATGCCATTAGGCTTTACAATTCTACCGCCAGGACTTAAGAACTTTTTAAAAGCTATTATTAATGCTTTTTGAGATAGTGATTTAGATGCATATCATATTTTTTACTGAGTTAAGTATTGTATGTAATTAGTTTTGCTACAACAAGTGTATGGGACATTGGAAAAAAAGTTGAATTTCCCCATGGGGATGAATAAAGTATCTATCTATCTATCTATCTATCTATCCAGGAACTGAACGTGAAGCAAATGCGTGAGATTTTTGCTGCGATTGACAACGCTGCACTGATTGCAGAAAAGTACGACTTTAATTTTGAAAGGGTACGTAGGTTTAGGGCGTATTTGCAGGATGGTTTGAGTGCTTACAATGAACTGTATGATAGAAAAATGCGCGAGGCTAAGCAGTCAAGCATGCTGTCGTTTTTCAGGCCTTCCACATCAGCCACAGCAGATGACGAACCTCGATCTTCAACATCGAGGCAGGCAGACATAGAAGAAGGTGACCTGCCTGCCCTGATGGAAACAGACGACGATGGGATGACACCCCAGTGTCCCACCACCCCAACCTCTGACGACTCAGCCTAACACACCATCATCAGTGTGCTCGCTGTCTTCCCGATTCCGGTAAGTGAAACTACACTGGACATACATTATTTCTACTTAATGTAGGCTGTGTATTTTTATGTGTTATTTGATATGATTTGGCAGCTTCATAGCTTAAAGGTTACTGGAAAGAGTGCTTCTGCCGAGAGCGCTTGCGTGAGATTTTTGCTACGGTGGACAGTGCTGCAATGATTGCAGAAAAGTACTTCTGCTTTATATAGGCTGTGTATTTATCATATAATTCCTGCTTTTACTATATGTTGCTGTTATTTTAGGTTTTGTGTGTTATTTGGCATGATTTGGAAGGTTATTTTTTGGGCCTGCGAACACTCATAAGTTTTTTCCATATAAATAAATGGTAATTGCTTCTTCACTTTACGACATTCCGGCCTATGAACCGTTTCATAGGAACGCTCTACCTTGGATGGCGGAGGAAACCTGTACCTCTAACAAATCTCCTCTCAACCTTCTATGTTCCACGGAATAAAGTCCTAACCTATTAATCTTTCCCTATAACTCAGGTCCTCAGGTCCAGCAAAATCCTTTAAAATTTTCCCTGCACTCTTTCAATCTTATTAAAATCTTTCCTGTAGGTAGACATGACGTCCCATGCACAAGGCTTTAACTATACCTAATCCAGTCCCTTAGAATACTTTCCAATAACTTTCCCATTACTGACTCACTGGCCTATAATTTCCTGGCTTATTCTTAGAGACTTTCTTAAACAACGGAATAACATTAGCCATTATCCAGCCCTCCAGCAACTCACCAATGTCTAAGAATGTTTCAAGTCTCTCTGCCAGGGCCCCAGCAATTCCTGCACGAGCCTTCCACAGGGCCCAAGGGAATACATTGCCAGGCCCTGGGGATTTATCCACCTAAATTTGCCTCAAGAATGCAAACACCTCCCCCTCTGTACCAGGTCCAGGTCCAAGACCTCACTTCTATAGACTCCGTGTCTGTCTTCCAAGTAAATACTGATGCAAAAAATTCCATTTAAGATTCCCCCCCAACTCTTTCAGCTCCACATCTAGGTTACCATTCTGATCTTCCAGAAGACCAGTTTGTCCCTTGTTATCATTTTGCTTTTAATATATCTGTAGAAGCCCTCAGGATCCTCCTTCACCTTGTCTGCTGGAGCAACCTTGTGCCTTCTTTCAGCCCTCCCAATTTCCTTCTTAAGTCTTCTCTTGCATTTCTTGTATTCAAGTACCTCATTGGCTCCCGCCTGTCTGTACCTGCTATGCACCTCCTTCTTTATCTTAACCAGTTTAGAATCGCAACCTGAGGACCAGACCTATCTTTTTCCATAACTACCTTGAAACTAATGGCATTATAACTACTAGATGCAAAGAGCTGCCCTACACAAATCTCAGTCACTTGCCCTGACCTAGTTTCACTTCTTTGTTCTGATTAAAGAAACTTTCCTGAACACTCTTGTCAAACTCTTTCCTGTCCAGCCTTACAGTATGGGAGTCTCAGCCAAAATGAGGAAAGTTACAATCACCTACTATCATAAACTTTACGTTTCTGCGATCTTTCTACAAATTTGACCCTCTAAGTTCCAGAGGGACTTTGGTGGGTCTACAATATAATCCCATTAACGGCATCGTACCTTTCTTATTCCTCAGTTCTACCCATAAAGTCTCACTAGATGAGTGCTCCAGTCTGTCCTGTTTGAGCACTGCCATGACATTTTCTCTGACTTCATGCAACCCTCCCCTTTTAATCCTTTCCACTCCATCACACCTAAACCAATGGAATACCAGAACACTGAGCTGCCAGTCCTGCCCCTCCTGAAACCAAGTCTCACTAATGGCCTCAATGTTATCTATAATTCCACATGCTGATCCATCCCCGAAATGTATCCACCTTTCCTACAATATTCCTTGCGTTGAAATATGGGCATCTTGGAATATTAGCATTTCCATGCTCAACCTTTTGATTCCTGACTTTGTATGTGGGCTTAACATCTTTCTCCACAGCCACTCCACTACCTGTTCTGGTGCTCTGGCTCCCATGCCCCTACAAGTGTAGGCTAACCCCACCCCCACCACCATACAGCACTAGCAAACCTTGCTAAGTTATTAGTCCCTTGCAATTCAGGTGCAAACTGTCCCTTCTGTACAGGTTCCACCTTCCCTGGAAGAAAACCCAACTGTCCAAAAATCTGATGCCCTTCCCCCCAATTGCTGGTGCTTTGACAAGAACCTTTGTGTCCTGACTAACAACGGGTGAGGTCCCACAGGGCTGGAAAGAAGCAAATATTATGCTTTCATTCAAGAAAGGAAGTAGGAATAATTTAGGTTATTATAAGCTAGTGATAGGGAAGTTACTGGACAGAATACCAAGGGATAGGGTTTTATGAGTTTTTGAAGGTATGGCCAGCTTGGTACAGTGTGCAGGGCAGGTTATGACTTACAAATATGATGGAGTTTTTTGAGGAGATGACAATGCAAAGGAACTTCATGAGTGCAAGGCAGTGTAAATTATGCACAGGGACTTTAGTAAGGCATTTGATAAGGTCCCCTGTGGTAGAATGATTCAAAAGATAAAGATGCATAGGTGAATTACAAATTTGGATTCAGAAATGGCTTGCCTATAGAAGACAAAAAGCCAGGCTGGAAGGCTGTTACATTGGAGGTCCACAGCCACGGGCATTCTGCAAGGATCTGTGCTAGGACCTCTAGTGTTTGTAAATTGAAATATCAATGATTTGGATGAAACTATAGTTGGGTGGATTAGCAAACTTGCAGATGACACTAAGATTGGTGGAGCTGTCAACAGATTTAAGGGAGAAAACAAGACTGTAGCAGGATATGGATCAGTTACAGATATGGGCAGGGAAGTGGCAAATGGAGTTTAAGTGTTGGACTTTGGGATATAAAATAGATCACATGGGATTGAGGGGGAGCCAGTGAGGTGGATTCAGAATTGGTTTGCTAATACGAAGCTGAGCGGAGCGTGATGGTGGTTTAATTCTGTGACTGGAAGCATGTGACTAGTGGGGTGCCCCAGAGGTCAGTGTTGGGTCCCCTCTTATTCAGTGTTTATGTAAATGATCTGGATATGAACTCACATGACATGATTGGCAGGTTTGCTGATAATATTAAATTAGGGGGATTTGTTGATAGTGGAACAGGTTGTGTGAAACAGCCCTCAGGGCTGTGTACTGAGCCCCCTCCTTTACTCTCTGTACACCCACGACTGTGTTGCCACCCACAGCATCAATCTGCTAATTAAATTTGCTGACGACACTACAGAGATTGGCCTAATCTCAAGTAATAATGAGGCAGCCTACAGAGAAGTCACCACCCTGACACAGTGGTGTCAAGAAAACAACCTTCCCTCAATGTGGCAAAATCAAAGGACCACTACAGGAGGAATGGAGACGGGCTAAACCCTATTCACATCAATGGATCTGGGGTTCAGAGGATGAACAGATTTAAGTTCCTCAGCATAAACATCACCGAGGATCTCAAGTGGTCTGTACATACCGGCTGTGTGGTGAAAAAGGCACAACAGTGCCTCTTTTATCTCAGATGGTTGAAGAAATTTGGTATGGGCCCCCAAATCCTAAGAACTTTCGGTAAGGGCATAACTGAGAGCATCCTGACTGGCTGCATCACTGCCTGGTATGGGAACTGTACCTCCCTCAATCACAGGACTCTGCAGAGAGTGGTGCAGACAGCCCAGCGCATCTGTAGATGTGAACTTCCCACTATTCAGGACATTTACAGAGACAGGTGTGTAAAAAGGGCCCGAAGGATCATTGGGGACCCGAGTCACCCCAACCACAAACTGTTCCAGCTGCTGCCATCTGGGAAACGGTACCCCGGCATAAAAGCCAGGACCGACAGGCTCCAGGACAGCTTCTTCCACCAGGCCATCAGACTGATTAATTCATGCTGATACAATTGTATTTATTTCTATGTTATATTGACTGTCCTGTTATACAAACTATTTATTATAAATTACTATAAAGTGTACATCGCACATTCAGATGGAGATATAACAAAGATTTTTACTCCTCTTGTATGTGAAGGATGTAAGTACCGTAATATAGTCAATTGAATGAATCAAAAAGAGATCTTGATCCATTTAGGAGATGGGGTGGAATTCAACTTAGATAAATGTGAGGTGATGCATGCTGGACAGTCAAACCAGAATAGGACCTATACTGTGAATGGCAGGGCACTGACGAATGTTGTGGAACAGAGTGATTTGGGTGTACAAGTTTGCAGTTCTTTGAAAGTGGTTGTATAAGTATGCAGTGTGGTAAAGAAGGCATTTAGCATGCTGGCCTTCATCAGTCAGGGCATCGATTTTAGGAATAGTGACATTATGTTGCAGTTATGTAAGTCTTGATAAGCCCACACTTGGAGGATTCTGTACAGTTTTGGTCACAGTGTTATAGGAAGCACTGGGTGGCAGAATGGAGATGAGACTCTAGCGAAGGAGGTGTAAGGTGCTCCTTCCCTCCGCGAGCCTGCAGGTCACCCCTGGGTGAGGCGTAGCATCTACTTAGCCCCACCGATCAGGGTCACATGAAGAGCAGTGGTCATATGAGCAGCTGGTGCGTATCACAAGTCCTGGTTAGGTGACCACCGGCACCAGGCAAACAATCTCTGAAGAGCATTGGTAATGGCTGAGGTCAACTGTCCCGTAAAGACACCGCCCAGAAGGAGGCAATGACAAGTCACTTCTGTAGAAAAACTTGCCAAGAACAATCATGGTCAAAGACCATGATCGCCCTCGTCATATGACGTGGCACATGATGATGATGATAATGATGTTGTTATAGGAAAGATCTTGCTGAGCTAAAGAGGGGAGATAAGATATTTATGAGGATGCTGCCTGAAACTAGAGGGCCTGAGTTATGGGGAGAGCTTCATCATGCTTGATGTTATTCCCTGGAATCATAAATTGATTTTATTATCACTGAAATATACTCAGTAGCCACCTCCTTACCTGATAAAGTGGCCACTGAGTGTGTTTTGTGGCATTGTGCTGCTGTAGCCCATCCACATCAAGCTTTGACCTCCTGTGCATTCAGAGATTCTCTTCTGCACATCTCTAATGTAATGCGTAGTTATTTGAGTTACCATCATCCTCCTGTCAGCTTGAACCAGTCTGGCCATTCATCTCTGACCCCTCTCATTAATAAGGCACGTTCAGCCACAGAACTGCTTCTCACTGGATTTTTTATTTTGTTTTTCGCGCCATTCTCTGTAAACTCTGGAGACCGTTTCTGTGAAAACCCCAGGAGATCAGCAGTTTCTGAGATACTTAAACCACCCCATATGGCACCAACAATCATTCCACAGACATACCACATTTCTTCCCCATTCTGATGTTTGGTCCGAATAACAATTGAACCTTCTGACGATGCCTGCATGCTTTAATGCACTGAGTTGCCGCCAATTGATTGGCTGAGTAGATATCTGCATTAACAAGCAGGTGTACAGCTGTAACTAATAAAGCGACCACAGGGTGTACGTTGTGACATTTGTCTCTTTGAGGCAACAGTACAATAAAGAACGACTGTAAAGACGAACAGCCAGAGAGCCTGGGAACGAGGGGTGACCTCAAAGATGTTCACGTGGGATATGGATAAGGTCATAGCACTTCCCCCGGCGTTGGAGAATCCATAGCTAGAGCACAAAGGTACATGAAGGGACAGGTTTAAAAGTTAACTTAGAGATAACTTCGTTACACAGAGGCTAGTGAATGCCCGGACTGGGCATCCAGAGGAAGTGGTCAAGCCAGGTGCAGATGCAATACTTAGGGGAACTTGGAGAACTATAAGTAAGAGAAGGACATTAAGGGGTTAAGAGTCGGACACAGGCTAGGAGGGAGGAAACTGTGGTGGGCATGAAGCAATTGGGCCAAAGGGCCTGTTTCTGCACTGTATTAGCTAAGACTTAATGAAAGGAAAGAGCCATACAGTCACTGGTACAGCCCTTACTAGCACTGAGGTACAGAGGGATCTTGGGTCCAGGTCCACAGTTCACTGATCATGGCTACATGTGGATAAGGTGGGAAGGACGGTATGTGACATGCTTCCTTTCAGTGTTCTGATTGTTGAATCTAAGAATAAAGATATCATGCTGCAGCTATATAAAACTTTAGTCAGACCACTGTTGGAGTATTTTGTGCAATTCTGGTTAGCCTATTATAGGAAGAATGTGGAGACTGTGAAGAAAGTGCAGGAGAGTTTCAACGAGATGCAACCTGAGTTGGTGAGTATGAGCTGTAAGGAAAGATGGGGCAAATTTGGGTTGTTCTCTCTCGACCATGGGAGGCTGTGGATTAACACTATAGGTTTTTTTTTTAGGGTAGATAAAATAACCTTTTCCCCAGGGCAGAGGTGTCACACTGAGGTACAGAGGGATCTTGGGATCTGAGGAGATGCTTTTAAAGTTAGGGGTCGAAGTTTAAAAGTGACATGAGCAGTAAGTGAATATGTTTTTATGTAGAGAGTGGTAGGTGCTTGGAATAGGTAACCAGGGATACTTTAGCAAGCAGGCAGCCTGGTGGAGTTTAAGAGGCTTTTAGATACATACATGAATAAGGAGTGAATGGAGGGATATGGATGATACACAGGAGGAGGACACTTAAATAAACTGGCATCAAGATCTGCACAATGCTGTTCCTTGTTTAATTCACAAGCATCTCACAAGACAGAAGAAAATTGAGAGGGAGATCTCTGAACACTTGAGTTCTGGGACCTTTTCAGATAAATCCAAAACGTTGTATTGTATCTCTTTAGCATCGGCAATGAACTTGGAGGCAAGCCCTGCCCATGTGGACAGTGGGACCCCAAGTATAATGAGTGATTATCATCTGCATGAGGGGGCACCATGTTGTTTCCTGGGCAGCAGTCCTTTTATTCCAAAATAGTCAATTTTTGTCATATTCAATTCATTAGTATGGTACAAAGACTACACATTTATGAAGGATTGTGTAATGTTGTAAACATAGATCATAGAAATCTACAGCACATTACAGGCCCTTCAGCACACAATGTTGTGCCGACCATGTAACCTACTCTAGAAACTGCCTAGAATTACCCTACCGCATAGCCCTCTATTTTCCAAGCTGCACGCACCTATCTAAGAGCCTCTTAAAAGACCCTATTGTATCCACCTCCACCACCGTCACTGGCAGTGCATTCCATGCACCCACCACTTTCTGTGTGAAAAACTTAACCCCTGACATCCCCCTACTTCCAAGCGCCTTAAAACTATAACCTCTTGTTTTAGCCATTTCAGCCCTGGGGAAAAGCCTCAGGCTATCCACGCAATCAATGCCTCTCAGCATCTTACACACCAAAGGCATAGCTGACATATTTAACAAAGGCTTTTCCTTAGCCCACTTTCAGTGAGAATCAAAACCTTAAAAATATAACATATTATTTAATCACAGTTATGTTCATATTCACTTAGCTCATTGATTTAAACAGGCAAATGCTCTCTTCATAACTTAATATTCTGGAAAAATACCATGTACATATGAAGTATCGTGGATATATTACAGAAAGGATGTATTTAAAGATGTCTGAGGTTCTGTTTGTGCAGAAAGTACTCTTCATTATAAGTAAACAAGATTTGCAAAATGTTGATGAACAGTCTTGATAGATGATGGGAAACCTTTCCATTTAGCAAGAGTGTCTGTAACCACAGGGTATAAGTTTAATGAAAGGAGACAAAAACTTTTCAAGCAGGAAATAGCTAAAATTGTGGAAACACCATCTCAGGGAGTGTACTCACACATTTTAAATATTTAAATGAGCATTTCAAAGGCCTTGCATTGAAGACCAAAGGTTACATACTGGCAAAAGAAATTTTCATGGATAGATGCTTGATGATCAGCAGGGCATGGTGACTCTATCACTCTGCCCTTTTGAGCAAAAATTATTCAATTAATACAACTCAGCAAGTCTACCTAGGTTCATTTGGGAGCATTTGGGTACTTCCAGGCAGTGCTGAGGGTGTGCTGTCACACTGCTGCCTTTTGAGGGCAATGTTAAACCAAACATCAAAGCACCTGTTCAGGTGAAGGCAAAATATGCATCAGTACAATTTGTATAGGAGCAAGAACCTTCTCCTGTGCACAAGTCAATACGTATCCTCCAACCAACATTAGCATTATAGGTAACAAAAATATTTATCTTTGTTCCTTTAGGAAACTATCTCCTGCATTAGGCTATGTAATGGTACCGAGAATTCACAAATAACTAATGAGCTGTGAAACAATTTGGACAGACCAAATTGCTCCATATTTCAAGTTAATTATAAACACAAAAGATTCTGCAGTTGTCGACCTGCTGAGTTCCTCTAGCATTTTGTGTGTGTTGCTTCAAGTTAATTTTTGCTTTTCGAAAAAATGCATTCAGAAGAAAAAAAACTTACACAATTTAGATAATTCAGAATAAACATAAGCCACATCCATTTACAAAGTGGCCTACATTCTTTCCTGCCTGTGAATGAAACTTTGCAAATGTTTATAATTTAATAAACCTTGGGGTTGATCTTACCTTTCCAATAACTGGATTTCTATCTGGTAAACTGGCATGCTAAGTTGTTTACTTGGATTTTCAGAAGGCCTTTGACAAACTGCTGAACATGAGCCTGCTTAACGAGAGCCTATGGCATTACAGGGAGAAAACAAGTGAGGATGGGAGATTGGCTGACTGGCAGGAGGCAATGAGTGGGATTAAAGGGGGGCCTTTTCTGGTTGGCTACAGATGACTAGTGGTGTTCTGCAGGGGTCAATGTCAGAACTACTTTATTTCGTGTTATATGACAACGATTTAGATGATGGAATTAATAGCAGATGATGGAGGAGCAGGTGGTGCTGAGGAAGCTGGAAACTTGCAGAAGGACTTAGATTAGGAGAATATGCCAAGAGGTGGCAGATGGAACACAGGATGTGGTCATGAACTTTGACTGAAGGAATAAAGGAGAGAACATTCAGAAATCAGAGGTGCGAAGTAACTTTGGTGTCCTTGTACAGGATTACTTAAAGCAGCGGTGCCCTGCCTTTTTCATACCATGGACCCCTACCATTAAACGAGGGGTCCATGGACTCCAGGTTGGGAATCCCTGCCCTAAAAGTTAACTTGCAGTTTGAGTCAGTGGTGAGGAAGACAAATGCAATGTTAGCATTCATTTCTAGATTACCAGAATATTAAAGGAAGGATGCATGGCTTCATAAGGCATCAATCAGACTGTACTTGGAGTACTGTGAGCAGTTTTGGGTCCCTTATATCAGAAAGGTCATGCTGGCATTGGAGAGAGTCCAGAGGAAGTTCACGTGAATGATGCCAGGAATGAAAGTGCTAACATATGAGGAGCGTTTGATGGCTCTTAGCCTGTATTCAGTGGAGTTTAGAAAAATGAGGGGAATCTCACTGAATCCTATCAAATATTGAAAGTAACACACACAAAATGCTGGAAGAACTCAGCATGTCAGGCAGCATCTACAGAAACAAATATACAGTAAACATTTCAGGCCAAAATACTTCTTTAGGACCGAAGACGCCAGAATAAAAAGGCGGCAGAGGGGAGAACTGATAGCTAGAAGGTGAAGCCAGATGGCTGGGAAAGGTAAAGGGCTGGAGAAGAAGGATTCTGATAGGAGGGGAGAGTGGACATAGGTGAAAGGGAAGGGGCAGAGGCACAAGAGGAAGATGATAGACAAATAAGAGATTAAAGGTCAGAGTGGGGAATAGAAGAAGAGGGGAGGGGGAAGGTAAATTTTTTTTACCAGAAGGAGAAATTGATATTCATGCCATCAGGTTGGAGGCTACCCAGTCAGAAAATAAGGTGTTGCTCCTCCACCCTGAGGATGACCTCATCTTGGCACAAGAGGAGGCCATGGATCAACATGTCGGAAGAGGAACGGGAATGGGAATTTAAATGTTTGGCCACCAGGAAATTCCGCTTTTGGCAGATGGAGCAGAGATGCTCGACGAAATGGAACCGCCAACGCATGTCGGGTCTCACCAGTGTAGAGGATGCCGCATTGGGAGTATCGGCCAAAATAGGCAATTCCAGCAGATTCCCCAATGAAGCATTCTGTGTTTCCCTTTTCTATTTATCACTCCCCACTGATCTCCCTCCTGACACTTATCCCCACAAGCGGCCCAAGTCCAACACCTGTCCATTCACTTCCTCCCTCATCCATTCAGAGCCCCAAATAGTCCTTTCAGGTGCAGTTTGCTAGAAGTGACAAACAGAAAAGGAAAACAGGGACGTGGGGGGAGGAGGCGAAGATGCAGGACCCCTTTGGAGATGGCAGAAGTCCGAGATAGAGCGGATGTGGAGAAAATTTTTCCTGCAGTGGGGGAGTCTAGGTTCAGAGGGCACAGACTCAGAATTGAAGGATGACCCTTTAGAACAGAGAAGAGGAGGAATTTCTTTAGCCAGAGGGTAGTGAATCTGTGGAATTCATTGCCACAGACAGCTGTGGAGGCCAAGTCACTGATATTTAAAGTGGAGTTTGATAGGTTCTTGGTTGGTCAGGGCATCAAACGTTACAGGGAGAAGCAAGATCTTATGCCAAAGAATTCACAATCCGTTTTACCAGTTCATTATCACAGTTTAGCCATTTAGGGCAAATTAATTATTCAATCACCGTGCCAATTCAAAGCTGATTAAGAAGCGCATCAGCAATTTAACCCCAGAATGTACTTCCCCAAAAAAAAAGGATTACGGACCATCTGAGCATTTTTCTAAAACTTATGCCATCTTCTTTCATGTTCCAAGAAACTTGATACTCTGCACTTTCAAAGTACTCCATTACTGGCTGGCAGGTAGTGAGTGCATGCTGGCAGGCAGAATGCAGCATGCAACATAACTCAACTATTGTCTTAACTTCTGCAGCTACTAGTTGGTGTGATTCTGATCAAGGTATATCCTCAAGTCAGTGAATAACCTGAAACTCTCCGTGTAATTAACCAGATCGGTTCATTTCCTGATATCTAGACAACAAAATCGACTGACTCTGTTGGGATACACCTGGCTCTCATTATTTTTATCTCCTGGAGCCACATCTCACAGTATCAATGCAAACAAAATAATGTACTTCACGTTTACATAGTGAAAAGATAAGTGACATTTAACAAAACTATTTTGTTTATGATAAGCCTTCGTGCAGTGTGCAGAATGGTACTTTTGAAAAACGTCCCCATCTCCCATAAATGTGGCCAGGTGGAAAAAGTCCAAAATGTGGCACAGTTGGGGAAATACCATAAACCCACCAATTCGCATAATTCAAGTGCTCTGCTGACCAGATAATTTTGCAGCATGTAGCATCAGTAAGGCCAAGGAGTTGACTATGGTCTTCAGGAAGGGGAAGTCAAAGGAACACAACCTAGTCCTTATCAAGGGATCAGCAGTGGAAGGGGTAAGCAGCTTTAACTTCCTGGGTGTCAACATCTCTTAAGATCTATCATGGGCCTAACATACTGATGCAATTACAAAGAAGGCGTGACAACCGCTATATTTTTCATCAGGACATTGAGGAGACACCAAAGACTCTCGCAAATTTCTATAGATATACCATGGAGAGCATTTTAACTGGTTGCATCACTGTCTGGCATGGAGGGACATCTGCACAGGATCAGAAAAAGCGACAGAAAGTTGCAAACCCAGCATCGAGGACATCTTCAAACAGCGATGCCTCAAAATGACAGCATCCATCCTTAAGGACCCCATCACCCTGGGCATGTCCACTCCTCATTGACAGCATTGAGGGGGAAGTACAGGAGCCCAAAGACAGACAGACAGTCAGTCAGTCACTCTCTCTCTCTCTCTCTCCCTCTCTCTCTAGGAACAGCTTCTTCCCCTCCATTATCAGATTTCTGAATGGACTTCAATTCTGAATGGATTTCTCATTTTTTGTTCAGAGTTCTGTTGCCCGCTTCAATTGTTTGCATGATTTTAATTTTTTTCTTTCTGTTGCATATCAAATGTTGATATTTTATTTTTATTCTGTTTTTTCTTTAATTGGGTTCTTTCGGGTTTCTTGCTTTGTGGCTACCTGTGAGCAAGCAAATCTCAAGGTTGTATAATTTATACGGTCTTTGATAATAACTGGATCTTGAAATCTTGGACAATGTACCCATCTACACGAGCTCAATTTTTTTGTTCTCTTTTTGCAGGACTTACTTAACTTATTTTTTATAATACATTTCTTACAGTAATTTATAATCTTTTATGTATTGCAATGTTCTGCTGCTGCAAAACAACAAATTTCACTACACATGCCAACTCTTAACTTTGATTCTGACCTCATGAAGTAACTAGTGGTATTTCAAAGGGAAATGATTCATGTATCATAGTGTTCCAAATTTGTAAAGAGATTGCAGACTATTGCAGGAAACATAAAGTTGTTACAACTTTCCACATATTGACTGGGACTCCCATACTGTACAAAGACTACATGGGATAGAGTTTGTCAAATGTGTTCAAGAAAGTTCCTTTAATCAGTACATATTGTCCCAACAACAGAGTGAGCGATACATGTTCTCCAATTAGGGAATGAGACAGGGCAGGTGACAGAAGTTTGTGCAGGGGAACACTTTGCATCTTTTGATCATATTGTCATTAGTTTCAAAATAAATATGGAAATAGATAGCCCTGGTCGCGGGTTGAGATTCTAAAGTGGGAAAAGAACAATTTTGATCGTATCAGAAAGGATCTGGCAAGTGTAGATTGGGACAGGCTGTTTTATGGTACGTGGAAGGCCTTCAAAAATGAAATTTTGAGAGTATAAAGCTTGAATGTGCCTGTCAGAATAAAAGATAAAGATAACAGGGAACCTTGATTTTCAAGAGATATTGAGGCCCTGGTTAAGAAAAAAAAAGAGATGCATAGCAGGTATAGGCAGTTAGCAACAAATGGGATTTGACAGATATGTTAAGAGCAAAAGAACTGCAAGGGACTAAATTGGTCCCCCGGAAGATCAGAATGGTGATCTATGTGTGGAGCGAAAAGAGATTGGGGAAGATGTTAAAAGAGTTTTTACATCTGTATTCACTCAGGATACAAATACAGAGTCCATGGAAATGAGGCAAAACCAGCATCAAGATCACAGACCCTATGGAGATTACAGAGGAGGAGGTGTTTGCTGCCTGGAGCCAAATTAAGGTGGATAAAACCCCAGGACCTGACGAGGCATTCCCTCAGACCCTGCGAGAGGCAACTGCAGAAATTGCAGTGGCCCGAGCAGAGATATTTAAATCATCATTAGCAAAAGTTGAAGTACCGAGGGACAGCTAATATTGTTCCGCTGTTTAAGAAAAGCTCCAAATATAAACCAGGAAATTATACACCAGTGTGCCTGTCATCAGTAGTAGGAAAGTTATTGGAAGGTATTCTAAGGGACTGAATAAGTATTTGGATAGACAAGGGGCTGATTATGGTTAATCAGCATGGCTTTGTGTGTGGCCGGTCATGTCTAACCAATCTTATAGAGCTTTTCAAGGAAGTTGCCAGAAAAGTTGATGAAGGCAAGGCAGTGGATGGTGTCTATATTAACTTTAGTAAGGCACTTGACAAGGTCCCGCATAGGAGTCTGGTCAAGAAGGTCCGGTTGCTCGGCATTCAAATGAGGTAGTAAATTGGATTAGACTTTGGCTTTGTGGGAGAAGTCAGAGAGCGGTCGTACAGGGGTGCCTCTCTGACTGGAGGCCTGTGACTAGTGGAGTGCCGGAGGGATCAGTGCTGGGTCTGTCGTTGTTTGTCATCTATATCAGTGGATGATAATGTGGTTAACTGGATCAGCAAATTTGCGGAGCACTCTAAGATTGGGGGTGTAGCAAGGAAGACTACCATGGCTTGCAGAGAGATCTGCGTCAGCTGGAAAAATGGGCTGGAAAATTGGAGATAGAATTTAATGCAGACAAGTGTGAGGTTTTGCACTTCGGTAGGACCAACCAGGGTAGGTCTTACACAACGAATGGTAGGGCACTGAGGAGTGTGGTAGAACAAGGGGATCTGGGATCAGAGGTCCATAATTCATTGAAAGTGGTGTCATAGGTAGATAAAGTCATAAAGGAAGCTTTTGGTACATTATCCTTCAGAAGTCAAAGTATTGCGTATTGGAGATGGAATGTTATGTTGAAGTTGTATACAACATTGGTGAGAAGCAAATTTTGAGTATTGTGTGCAGTTTCAGTCAACTACTACAGGAAAGATTTTAAGAGTACTGAGAAAGTTTACAAGGACATTGCTGGGACTGGAAGACCTATGTTATAAGGAAGGATTGATTGGGTTAGGACTTTATTTCTTGGAACATAGAAGATTGAGAGTAGATTTGATAGAGACATACAAAATTATGAGGGGTATAGATAGGGTAAAAGCAAGCAGGCTTTTTCCACTGTGCTTGAGAGGGACTACAAATAAAGGAAATGGGTTAAGGGTAAAAGGTGAAAAATTTAATCTTGAGGGGAAGCTTCTTCACTCATAGGGTGTGAGAGAGTGGAATGAGCTGCCAGTGTAAGTGGTGCATTCAAAATTTAAGAGAAGTTTGATTAGGGACATAGATGGCAGGGGTATGGAGGGCTATAGTTCTGATACAAGTCAATGGGAAGAGACTGTATAAATTGTTTGGCATGGACTAGATGGGCTGAAGGGCCTGATTCTGGACTGTACTTTTCTATGTCTCTAATTAAATGAGCAGATAACTTGCAACTCATTTACTATAGTTTTTCACAAAATACCACAACCAGTTCCTATTATACTTAGCATACATTCGGAATGTGTAACTTTGGAAAATTGTGATTACCAGTTTATTTTATTCAACATAAAAGGAAATTGCAGAATGGCAATTCATTCCCTGATTCACCCCCAACCCATGTGTGACTCAGTAAATGGGAAGTCATGTGATCAGAGCAGTGAATGTGATTGAGAACAGTGTATCTTGCTTTCAAAATCTTCTGCAGAAGAAACAAAAGCCTGGTATTAGCTGTCCACAGCCATTCAAGGGTGGATCTGAATGCCAAATAAAAAAAGCTGTAATGGGCTGAGGTTAATCTTAATGGGGGCCCACTTTAACCTTCTGAATGCATCTAAAATGAGAAACTTGCATTTTATCTCAGCACCATAACACTTCTTGTTGCATTTACAGCAAGGACTTATTTTGACAAGAATTAACCTTATTACGTTTTCCCCCAGAATTTGAAACAATGGTAAAAGACATTTTTTTTAACCAGTAAACTTGCGTGATCTGTAACAGCTTCCCTCCTCCCCCACTCTCAGCTATATTCTACTGCAAGCCTCTTGAATAAATAGGAGTATCGGGTGACCAGGGTGATGGGTGGTCTTAAGGGCACCAGCCAAAGCTGTGCTATGTTTGGACCAGGAAGATAAGAACAAGTGTTGGCTGGAGTGTGGATTGTGATCCGAGATAAAACAAGCAAGCGGGGAAAGGAAATCCACAAATTTTAAAGAAAAATCTATAATCAATGTTACCCATTAATTTTATCAAAGAAAAAATAAATCAGAGTATACTTAAAATAAACATCAGTTACTGATCACATTTTAGATGCGGATATGAGAGAGAATTTCACCCCGATTTGAGTTCTGTTTTCACCCTTCATCAGTTTGTATTTTAGTTCATTTTTTTGTCTGCCTATAAATTTTAACAATAATCTCTCTTTGTATAGTACACAGATACACAAAGGGTAGACAGGTATTTTAAAAAAAGCAAATTTTCAGAATATATTAAGTCAAACTGCAGCTGAGTACTTGACAATCTTGGTCCTATCTCCTTGCTCATCACGTGAGTTATGGATTGACACTCAGAATATTAGTCTTTCACTGGCTGTCAGTTAATCAAAGTCAAGTAGTTTTAAGTTTTTAATGTGCCATACTGAGACTATTAACAGGCAAATGAAAGAAAATTGTCCCACTGATGGCAAAAAAAAAGGAATTGAGCACTGAGCAAGACCACTTTGTATATTTTAAGGGCAGGGTGGGTGGGTTAGTTAGTCTGGACCTCAATGAAGCTGCTGAACACAATCCCAGAACAACGGTGAAAACCTTCGAAGACATCATGAAGCACAATGGCCTATTTCTATCAAATTAAAGCAGTGACTTTGTTTTGGCTTCCAACTCCTTGATTTGCCTCACAAGCTTCTGAATAAGGAGAGGGGCAAGGAAGTTATTCAAGGGCAAGAATTGGAACCATCTTCTTATACTTGAATGTCCTTTAATGGGTCATAAGGGTGCAGTTAGACCTATCTGTGGCTGCAGTCAAAACTGCAGGATGCTTGGGCTGCCTGCTGGGCGCCAGATCGACTGTCTCAGAGCAGGTACAGGAGATTCTGAGTGGGGAGGTTAGGCAGCCTGAGGTCATGACTAATGACATAGCCAGGTGCAGGGACGCTGTCCTACAGAGGAATTTTAGGAAGCTACGTTGAAATTTAAGAAGCAGGACTTTCAGGATTGTAATCACAGGGTTACTACCCATGTCATCTGCTGGTGAAATGTGAAACAGATAAATGGTGCAGTTCAATATGTAGCTAAGGAGCAGGGCGTCTGATCTGTACTCTCTTCCAGGGCAGGTGGGGCCTGTACAAACAAGACATTTTGCACCTGAACTCCGAGGGAACAAATATACTTGAAGGGACGTTTGCTAATGCTACTCAGGACCTCATAAACAAGGCCGGCAGGAGAATGGAAACACAACAGCAGGTAGCAGAGTTGAGGGCAATAAAACTGGTATGACAAGTGAAACTGAAAGGACGGACAGCAATGGGCAGCCTGGCTGTACTGATTTTAAACACGAGGTCTATTATAGATAAGGGGAATGAACTAAGATCCTGGATCAGCACACAACTTGTTGCCGTTACAGAAACCTGGTTGTATGAGAGACAGGAATGGATGCTCTACGTGCCTGGATTTCATTGTTTTCAATGCAAGAGAGGGGGTTTCAAAAAGGTGGAAGGGTTGCACTGCCAGTAAGTGAGAATGTCACAGCAGTACTCAGAGAAAACATACTGGAGGGCTCATCCAGAGGCAATTCGGGTGGAACTCTGAAACAAAAAAAAGTGTTATCATACGGGTGGCATTAGATGCCCCCCCCCCATTAACTAATGAGAGGTGGGGGAATAGATATATGAACAGATGCAGAAACAACAGGATTGTCATAATGAGGGCCTTCAAATTATCTGGTATTAATTGGAACTTCCTCAATACAAGAGACCTAGATTGAGCGAGATTTCTTCAGTGCATTCAAGAGGTTTTCCTGAAACACTATGTGGAGAGTCCAACTAGAGGAGAGAACATACTGGACCTAGTTTAGAAAATGAGCCACGCCAGTTCATAAACCTAATAGTGGGTGAACATTTTGGGAATAGTGACCACAATTCATTATGTTTTTAGATACTAATGATTAAGAATAGAATCAGATTTAGTGGGAAGGTACTAAATTGGGGGAAGGCAAATGAGAATATGTTAAGACGGAAGCAAAAATGCACTGACAAGGAGCGGCTGCTGTCGACAAACTCCGCATCTCATGTGTGGGAGTTGTTTAAAGACCAGCTGATCATAGTTCAGATAGGCAGAGTCCGGTTAGGAATAAGGACACGAAGGGTAAGGTAAGGGAACCTTGGATGACCAGAGAGGTCCTAAAACTAGTCAGGAAGAAAATGGAAGCACACGTAAAGTTTAGGAAATTAAAATCGGACTTGCGTTGTGGAATATATGGAGTGCAGGAAAATGCTCATGCAGGCCATTAGGAAAGCCCACAGGCAAGCAGGATCAAACAAAATCCCAAGGCATTTTATACATATTGAGAAAACAAAAAGAGGTAGCATCTGTGGAAATGAATGAGTAGATGTTTTGGGCTGAGACCATTCATCGGGACTGAAAAGGAAGGTGAGTCATAGAGAAATAAAGCACAGAAACGTCCTGCAGCCCATCTACTCCATGCTGATATGATTTAAACTGCCCACTCCCAACGTCCTGCCCTAGGACACTGTCCTCCATATCCCTACTATCCATGTACCTATCCAGATTTCTCTTAAATGTTGAAATTGAGCTCACATGCACCACTTGTGCTGACAACTCATTCCACACTCTCATTGGATGACAAGCTGGAAGGTGAAAGGTAAAACCAGGTAGGTGGGGCGGGGGGAAATGAAGTAAGAAGCTGGGAGGTGACGTGGAAAGGCAAAGGGTTGGGGGAAGAAGGAATCTGATAGGAGAGGAGAGTGTGTCATGGGAGAAAGGGAAGGAGGAGGGGCTCCAGGGGGAGGTGATAGGCAGGTAAGGAGAAGAGGCAAGAGGCCAGAGTGGGGAAATGAAGAAGAGGGAATGGGGAGGGTGGAAAAATGACCATAAACCCTGGAGAAACCGATGATCATGCCATCAAATTGGAGGCTGCCTAGGTGGATTTTGAGGTGCTGCTCCTCCACCCTGAGAATGGCCTCATGGTGGCAAAAGAGGAGGCCATTGACTGACATATCTGCACGGGAATTTTGAAAAGGGGTAAAAATGATTGTCCACCAGGAAATTCTACTTTTTGCAGATGAAGTTGAAGTGCACAACAAAGCAGTTATGGCGTGCTTCCCTTCATTGGTAAGGATGCTAAGTATAAAAGTAAAGAAGCCATTTCACAGATGTATAAACCCTATAAAACTTTAGTCCAACCACACTTGGAATACTGTATATACTTCTGGTCACCTCATTATAGAAAGGATGCGGAGACTGAAGAGAGAACATAGAAGACATTTACAAGGTTACCTCCTGGATTAGAGGGCATGATCTGTAAGTAAAGGTGAAACATACCTGGGTTTCATTCTTCATCAGGTAGAAGTGCCTCAGGATTTGCACCAGCCCATTCAAGAACAGTTACTACCCCTCAACCGTCAGGCTCTTGAACAGACGGAGATAACTACACTCATTCTGTTTCTGGTGCTCCCACGACCGATGATCTCATTTTAAGGACTCTTTATCTTGTTATTTCATGCTCTCATTATTTATTTATATTTACATTTGAACAGTGTGTTGTTCATTGATCCTGTTCACAGTTACTGTTCTGTAGATTTGCTGAGTATGCCCACAGAATAAAGAATCTCAGGGTTGTATGTGGTGACATGTATATACTGCACTCTGATAATATACTTTATTTTGAACTTTGGTTGTCCTCACTGGAGCGTCGGAGGTTGAGGGGACCTCTGATAAAACTGAGAGGTATAGAGACAGTAGAGTCTTTTCCCCAGAGTAGAAATGTCCCAGAGGAGACACACTTCTAAGGCAAAGACAACATGAGCAGCAATTTTTTTTTTACATAGAGATGATAGGTACTTGGAATAGCTTACCAGTGTAGGAGTATCTTCAGGCAGTTTGTTGGAGTTTATGAGGATTTTAGTTAGACACGATTATGAAGGGAAAGGAGAGGTACGGGTGATACACAGGAGCAAGACATTTAGTATAAATTAATATCAGGATCAGCACAATAGTGTGGGCCAAATGGCCTGTGCTACGCTCTACTCTTCTGTGTTTATTTAAAATGCCTTAGCAGTCAAGACCTATATTTTCCTGTTTTGCATATCTAGGCATCTCAAATTAATTTTAATTACAGGTGAAGAACCTTTGTGCTTATTAAGGAAGAAAACCTCCTGTTGATTTGGAGGGAGGGGGGGTGAGCACTAGCAGCGGAGACATGATGGACAGAATGAACTCACACTGTCATAATGTGTATGATAGGAGGATACAGTTAACATAGTGCAGTAACTCCTATCATAGTAAGTACGGTTGCAGATATATTTATTTAAAATGCATGATTACTTACGTGGTGGTAAGTATCATCATTGTAGGAATTCCATTCTAATGAGAAATATTTAAACCATCCTTCAATATTCTTATGCAAAGTTGCCTATTAATACAAAAGGTGTTCAACCACCAATGCTGGTACAAGAGTAGATTATTCAGTCCCTTGAGTCTAGCCTGCAATCTAACTTTATATCATACAATCGGTGTCTTAAATTCATTTTCTCAACCACTGTTCTACATCCTTCAGTACTCCAACCTACCAGTTATGGTCTTTAAAATTTTACTAATATTCATAGCATTTTGAGGAAGGATATGTACTATTTTTTGTGAAAAGACTTTCTATTTCTGTTCTTGATTATGAACGGAACTACCTACAACTTTAGGATTAAGCCTTCTTGTTTTGCATTATCTAACTCTTCTCTTTTTTCCACCTTTTATCACTTAAGCCATATTGACTGAATAATTTCCTGAAGAAATAATTGCACCAGAAGAAAATTAGAGGAGTGTCACTATCATCAGCTTCCTTCCTTCCTGTGGAATAGGCCATTCAACCCATTGAAGTCATACTTGCTCCAGGCAAAGCAAAAACTTCAGGTCTAAGGCCCCTTCACTTATTACCCTGTAACCTTACATCATATTCTCTCATTCATGCTTATCAACACCCCCCCATTTGATATTTTTTAATCACTTAAATATACTAAAGGATAATTTACTACCACTATCGCTTTGGAATGTTGGAGGCAACAGGAGCACCTGGCGGAAACCCAAGTGGTCACAAAGTCCGCGTGGACAAAACCTGAAGTCAGCATCAAACCAACAACTATGGAGCAAAGAGGCTCCCAGGAATGGACTACAAAATCTAGGATTAATTCATAATAAATCTCAAAAGGACATCATCATTAATTTGTTTCAAATTTAATGTGGGAGATCAGCCATGATGTAGTATAAATCATTTTGCAAAGTTACCTCAGAAAAAGATGAATTCATGCTTCACTCATCTATATTTTATATATCATGAGTGTTCAGTTACTTTAACTTTACTTAGGTCTTTTATCCACAGAGATTTTAAACAGATGCATAAAGATGAATTAAAAATACATTCTATTGTCAATCTAGCTTCTAATATCTAACAGGTAACACACAATACGAGCCAATTTTAATTATCTTCCTTAGTTTCTGGAGGCTGGGTTTCTAAACAATCACGACACAATGACTGTACAGCACATCGTTGCCTGGCTCAATTCATATGACAAATTGCATTGGAAAAAAAGGAGAGAGAAAGATATCTCAAAAAGGAAATTTTTATGAAAAAAAACACAACTTGTGAGCCAAAACCTAATGCATAAAACTTGCGAGTATTTAGTATCAGTCATCAACCTTTACAATACATAAAGCCACTAAACAAATCAATGTATATTTATAAACATAAAATAATTATTTAAATGGCTTATTCAGCTATAAAATATCTACCTTATCAAGCAGCTTTGAAGAACAAAACTACAAATGGAAGAATTTCAACTCCGTGTGCAAAATTCCATGAAGACACATTAATGAGTTATTTAATTTTCAAGCGGTGTCAAGAAATTGCAAATTTTTTAAACTTTCTGACTTTAACTGCATTTGTTAACTAATACACAAATAAAGTAGACTTAGCTATTTTCCTCAGATCAATTACTCAGATCATAAGAAAGAAACATTTATTATCAAATATTAAACAACTATTAAATGTTATTTGTAACAATGCATCTTCCAAATTATTTTTTACAGTCCTGTATATCATCAATAATAATCATGGACTATTTCCCTTCACAATCAAGAAAAAATATTCATATTACTACATTAAAATTATCTCACTAAATCAATCGATTAATTAATTTATTTATTGAGTTGCAGTGTGGAATAAGACCTTCCCACCCTTCAAGCCCTGCCACCGAGCAATTCCCCAATTTACCCTAGCCTAATCACAGGACAATTCACAATGACCAGTCAACCTACCAATCACTAAGTCTTTGGACCGTGGGAGAAAACTGCAGAACCTGGAGGAAACCCATGTGGTCACAGGGAGGACGTACAAACATCTTTCAGACAGCAACTGGAATGACTTTGGTGCTTACCATATACTTCAAATACTTTAAGAGTTCTCCAAGTATTACCCGAGGAACACGTTGGAAATCATTCCTGAAGTGGTTGCTTACATGACACAAAAAAAAAGTAAATATATTGAACCTTAGAATCATATCACGCAGGCAAATTTAAGAAATTTAGTAGTCCAAAAAGCAAGAAATGCACTTCAAAGCTTCATGAAGCGCCTTGTAACAAACAGTGCAAGAATTGCTTCTCTTGCTTATAATGAATAAAGATGACAGATTGCTATTGTTTCTCGTATATATCTTATGATAGAAGTTAATGCTAAAACAGACCAACACCTGGATCTAGCTTTATTTATTTCATCAATAAATCATTATTTCTGATAAACAGAGTTTTTATGTAAGATATGCATAATAGAGTCTGGTTTAGATAACAAATCTACACAATGAACTATGACCCTTTGAAAGCTGTGGTAATAAGATATCTCAAGTAAGTTCTTCATTGAACAAGTGTTGCATGAGTTGAACACTTTTTTAAAATGTTGCTTAAATCTGTTCAATTTATACATAGGAGATGTGAGGAGCAATGGTCTGTGCTGAATAATAAAGGAAATGATTTTTGTAGCATTTTCACTCTTCTGAAGATGTAATTTTAGTGTGAGGTTTTAGTGTTAAAGATTTCAAAACTATCTTTAACACTACATTTACAAGAGCAGAGACTATTTACTTGAGATAGGGGATGAACGGGCACACTTGGCAAATCAATCAACACTTTCAAAGGAGGGAGGGGAAAAAAAAGAATATTGTCCAAAAAAAGCTAGATTTTATATAAAAGGAACATCTTTGTGTCGTTTCTTGCTCAGCTGGCTGAAACCAGGGGAAGCTGAGCAATGAAAGCAGGACCAAAGCTTTGTTAAAGATGGACAAGCCAGTCAGTGATTTGGAAATCAGCAATGTCCACTGGAAGCACATTTACATGAGCATGTCAAAAGGACGATATTAGGTATTATCTTCTGAAACTGAAAATTGCCTTGTCACTCATTGCCTGAGCTCACACTTGCAGAAGGCCTCTTTGGAAGAGTTCTGCAAAGTACTGCCCTTTGGACACCTCTTCCTCTTCCCTACAGGAATCCATGTGACTGTTTTATAGTAAAGATAAAGTTTTATAGAAAGCAAACAGAACAAGTAAGATAGGCTGTTTTCTCCTTGCTAATCCAGTGACCGGATGGCGCTCAGCATCAATGCGTTAGTTACTTCATCACTGACCAAGGATCCAACAAGAATCCTTCTATATAATTTGCTTACTTATTATTTAAAAACTAGAAAACCAATAATGCTTTTTTATAGAAAGCTGAGAATCCTTTAAGTTTTACAATGAACATTAGACAAAATCTCAAGCAATGTTTAATAATGATTACTGAAGAGCTTAAATATTGATTCTTATTGACAGAGGAATCTTATTGACATGTTTCAATAAGGCACTAGTTACTTCAATACCAGCTATCAGTTTGAACAGAATTATGTGTCTTCAATTCGCAATTGTCATAAAGATTAAAGGTATTTGATATTTAAGTTAAAAATAAGAATAAAATGTGCCATTCCAAATCACATTTGGGTACACTGGCCCATTATGTTTATTGAAATTCATCATAACTGAGAAAGAAAGTTAGTTTTGCTCGAAAGGTCTTGCATCTGTTTCTCTTTCTACAGATGCTGACTGACATGCCAAGCAGTTGCTGTTTTTATTTCAGATTTCCAACACCTACAGTCTTTTTACCATTTTTCGATTGTTTAATGATATTTATTTTTACAGCATAAAATGACATGATATATCTTAATTTACTCTCAATTTGGATGTTTTCTTTCTTCGATGATGCCGAATACTCCACAAATTCATTCACCTAATTAATATTATGCTTGTTTTAACTCCATTAAACAATTCACTTTTATTCATTCTAAACTCCTGTCATAAGATAACATTTTGCATAGCTCTCCTTCCTGAGGGTTTCCTCTTTTGAAATCAAAAATTCTCTCTCAATCTTTCTTGTTAACTTAGAATCTGTACAATACTTTTTCATCTAGCTCTTCCCTTCTCCTTCAAACAAGCTTTCTGACACCCAATCTAGACATTGTTTAATCTCTTTTTACTTCATTTGGCCCTGCAAGTATTATGTACAAGTAACTGGCAATACTTAATTCTCCATGTGATTACAATATATAGGAAAATTTATTTTCAAAATTAATATTAAAATTATTAATTATCGCTGTGTTGTGCAATAAAATGGGTATCAGTCTTATTACTCCAAAAACTAATCTACCCAGTTATAAATATTTGGTATTTGTGAACATAGCACTTCCAAGCAAATTTAACTTGAACTTTCTGTAACCAATCTCTTCCTTGAGAATCCTTTGCTGAAGGCATTGGCTTGCTGCTGGACTACCTGCCAGTACTCAGCCCAGTCACCAAATGTTCACTCAAGATCATCATAGCAGGAACAGCCAAATATGCCAAGCGTGCCCTATTCTGTCCTCCAGATATAGGTTCCACAAACAGGGATACGCACAGTGTTAACAGGTCTTTCAGTCCATGTGTCTTTTAGGGCTGATCATTTCATATAAGCAGTCTTGTGGTCTCTATTTCTAACATTCGTGAAATTGAACCATTTGTTGATTTTTCTCTTGCTCTCTCAGCAAACAATATTCCCCTAATCTGAGACCAAATATCCCACTGGAAGCTGGAAAACAAATCTGCTTCTAGGTTTTTCAGCTGTATATGAACTTGCTAAGCCAGTAGCAAGACACCTTTACCAACATATTCAGATTTTATATGACATCTTCTTGCAATTCATTCCACATTTGTTTAACGAAATGAACACTCCAGTAACAAGAAGCTACAAGATGGACCCAGATTTAGGGGCAGAGAGCAGGAAGAGATATTGAATGTTGACATTTTCTTGTCCATGATGGAAAATATCACTATGATCGTGATAAAAATCTTTCACAATTATAATTCTTTCTAGAAGCTAACTTTTTAAATTATTAATACAATACACATATTAAAGTGAATGCCTGAAGTTATCATTTCCAATGATTGCTGATCTACGACTGCTCCCTGTTCTATTGTGGTAGAAAAGTCTATTGTGCTCAATAGGTCAATGCCAGTTTCAAGTAATCCCATCTGACCCATTCCCCTTCCAAAGTAATGCTGCTACTTATTTGCCCTCTCTTTCTCATCAATTCCTCTAAGGTTCTTTTGCCACTTATCCATGCTAGGCATAATTTACAGAAGTCACTTAACCTAAGAGTACATCTTTTGGAATATGGGAAGGAACTGAATGAAAACTCTACTCATGCTAACTTCCACAGAGCCAGTATCCACAGTCAGAATCAAACCAGAATTCCTGGTGCATAAGGCACTTTATCTTTGTCTTCAAATATCTCCATACCCTAACCTTTCTCTGTTTCCATATTTCTTTTAACCTTACAACTTGAAAACTTTGTACCCCTCCTGTTCTAGGCCATCCATCATCCCCAGTTTTAGCTGCTCTACCACAGGTGAGGGACACATGACAATACTAAATCAATAAGAAACTTTGGCCTGTAGCTTTCATTTTCCCTCCATACATCTCACCATTTCACTTCCTCCCCACCAACCTCATGCTATTTCTTTAAAATCAATCACTTTGACAATGCTTTAGATCACTTGCCATATCATCTCCTAAAATTATCTTTTCTCAAGGTTTTAAGGTCCCATGAAAACATTTTGGAGATTTGATCCTATTAAAGATGCTACATGGGTAGAAATTACCATTTGTATATGATGCAAAACAAAGTCTTTCCCCAATTTTCATCACCATAAGAAATGCTTCGTTACAAATCTTATAGAGGAAATGGGCTGTAATATCAAATTAAGTTTAAACCATGCATATCTCAAAGTCAATTACTCATCGGTAGACTGTAACCAAGAATATTTTGCCTCATTTGCATACAAAAACTACTCATTGTCACCAAAATCTTTAACATTAAGGTGTGATGTATAAGTTGTGTGTTATTCAGTCTTGAGAGAAAAAGCTAACTGAATGGGAAAAGACCCATTGTGAATAACTCATTTTTTAACTATTTTTCTTTTACAAGTCATGCTAACTATTAAACTGCTTTTAAGAGGCAATTTATAAACAGTACTATTGTGACTAATCTTGTCAAATACTACCTGTTAAGTATTTAAGATGTTAAAATGTTAATTAAGCATTTTCAACACAAAAATAATTAACATTCTAAATTAACTAAACAATTTTTATTATAAATCAGGTTACCAGTTCAAGAACTAAAACTACATCAATTTAAGAGGCATTAATTTATTTACAGAAAAAAATAACGTGCAAATACTCAATGAAAATGGGCTTTTAAATCACTTTATAACAGAAACAGTTCCAAATGTCTTATCAGCAAGGGAGTAGCTTTATCCAGTTTATCTCATTAAAAGAGATTTAGTTGGATGAGAAGCCAAATGCCTAGATCTTCAAAGAATAATAGTGTCAACCAGATCCGATCCAGGATCAGTTAAGCATACTTTCTAAAACAATTGGCATTCCCCAAATGTTTGAAACCTTAAGAATTAATTTTCTAAGAGGTTGATATACAATATCCTTCGTATAAAATACTCTAAATCAAAAGAATTCAGAGCAGCAGTACATTTTTCTGCTGAGTTTTACAATAAAGGTTGCTTCATATTTAAGAATGCATCTACTTTCAAGTCCTTGACCTGGGTCTACATGCAACAAACTTAATTTCTTTATTGAAACAGTAATCTCCAAGAAGAGCAAGATTTAAATGGAGACAAATTAACTCTAATTTGGATTTTTTTTAACAATATTGTCAAACAAAAGGTTCTAAAACAGATGAGGCACTTACATGATTTCCTTCAAAAGAGAAAAAAAGAACAATTTTGTGGAATAAAACAATGAGTAATGTGAACTTTATACACATCTGTGAGTTATCCACAAATTAAACCTTCTGTCTAGGAAGCTATCCTACTGCATTTTTAGACAGTGACTCAAAACCCTACTTTTAAAGCTGTCAAACTGACCACCAGCTTTATTAGAAATGATGGTGCAACTTGAAAGATTACTTTAATCATGGTCTCCAAGAACATTTAAAATTAAATGTTGCTATTTACATTTTTTTTAATTTCGGATGGTACTTTACTCTATAAGTCACTTTTCCATCTATTTTCCCAAAATTTTCAGAAGAATTATTTGTAGATCACACACACACACACACACACACACACACACACACACACACACACACACACACATACACACACACACACACACACACACACACACACACACACACACACACACACACACACACACACACACACACACTTTCTTTAACCTTATTGCAGCAAATATCTTTTTCAGCACTTAAAGCTAAGAATAAGGAATATGAAAGGGACAAAAACATGCTAAGATAAAAATAATTTCATGCAATTTCATCCTGCAGTAATCCTTATAAAAGTTGTTATCCCATTAACATAAAATGAACACTTTTTGATACCACTAAATTTATCAATTCAGATTTTTAGAACCTCAGCGATTCTCATAGCCTCCAACTATTCACTGGCTGCTGAAACACCAGCCACCAGACTTTTGCTGCAGAACATGGGACTTGTGAAGCCGGCTGTGGCAGATCTAAATATTAAATTTGATTTCTAGTTTCCCATGGTTTATTTCACACAAACCAGCACAGAATTACTGTTCCCAACAGAATAAAACAAAAAAACAAAAATTGCCCATGATAGTGTTTTCACAATACATTCAACAATCTTCTTGAAATATTTAACCCAATTGAAATCAACATTTCAGGCTCACATTCCTAATTCCTCTATGTCTTTTTTTGTTTCTCCACCCATAACCAATCTCATAATGCCACATACAAGCCATCACAAAATTTTAACTTTAATTTTAACTAAATCAATAATATATAAATCAAAAAGATTGAAATGTCATCATTCTGGCTAATTCAACGCAAATCATGTAACTATACAACACAAGACTTAAAATCAACCATGTTCATTTTAAGAGTAATGGTCCCACACATCTTTTACCTTTTAGAAATTCAAATCGCTTCCATATATTTTAGAATCTAAAGTAGTCACATTCAAGATTTCAAATCCAAATAAAATCAAAACCATAATTTGAAGCTAGGAGCTGCAGCCCTAAAAATTAATGATTTCATATTAATTATATTACATTGTGATAATTGTACTATACAGATCAATATGATCTGAGCTGCTTCAATGTAAGACTTCAAAATGGACATGGTACTTGCATATTCACATTCACCAAGAGGACCACAATTCTCAAGACTTAATACAACAAATTCAAAACTTCTACAACAGTGGAAGAAAATTGTTGGAAAGGTCTCTCCCCTGACACCTCATAAATCATCTTTAGCAGTCTGAGAGAGATTATAAAAATAAGAAACCATTAAAATCTTTTTTTCCAGTTTAACTACTACGCACATTAGGATTATGTTATTTTTAGCCAAATCAAATTTAAACATCTCCCAGGAAACCCTCAGTATTTCACACTTAAATTATCAAGTCCGCATTTCTTCTGGAATAAATACTAGTATTTAATACTTAAGATATCATTGTTCCTCTTGCAACACAAAGAATACAAACAATAAATTTTAAATGTGATAAGCATATGTAAGAGGTTATATAAATACTATCAGGCTATATAAATACTGACGGTAATAAAATGTGTCCATTGTTCAAATTATTAAGGGTCATTATGCTTCATATGCTTGATTATATAGTTACAATTAATTGTGCTGTCATTTCTAAATGGGTCTTAATTACCAGTCTTAGCAGCTACCACCAGTGTCACTGAAATACACTTCATAAATTTGAAAGCTCTAAATTTCACTTTCTTGGCCTTACAACGCTGATTTCTGCTATGATTAAACGATAAATGACCAAAGCAAGCTGCTGATTAAAAGACTAGTTGGATGGGCATAGCAAGGAGGTAAAAGGAAAGAAAATTGTCTTAATAGTCCCTATCTTAATCCTGGCTCAATATCCCTGTTGGACTTTACACTTGTACCATCAAGGGAGAAATGAGTAGATTTGGCTATGATAGCTGGCTGTGGTGCCCTGCACATTCAGATAGTCTGTTATAAGACTCAATGATTAAGTGGATCCATAACATTGAGAGGACTTCAGGAAGAAAATGTGAATGAGGAAAGGCTGAAATCTTCAGAAGTATATTCATGTAATAAATGACATAACTTAAAGTGAAATTTGAATTATATTTGGAGCTACTCACTTTTAGATTTTAAACCCCCTTATAAATTACAATACCACTTGCCTTGATTTTACATGTATTGACTGGAATGTCTCTACTGTTTGGAGATATTTTCATACTCTTTTAGATGTCAGCAGCATTCAAAAAATACTTTCAAGGATGAAGTGAGCATATACAAATATTCCAAATAACAATAAAAGGGATATTTCTGGCAAGTTGCAAATGGACATCACTGAATGTTTGTGTACCTTGGAGGTAGTTTACTTTTAGCTGTGTTTATGTGAACTTGTTCAACGCATTTATTTCTGTCAACAAAAATTTAATAAGCCTTCTTGAAAGAAACGAGCAAGCCAATAGCCAAGAGACAATGACCATCAAAATTAACAACTCCAAACCTGAGAAATAAAACAAATAAGAACTTTAAACCTTCCTCATTTCATTCAAACAACTTTAAGCTAAACAAACGAATGCAAAGCAAATTTACATGAAATAGATTAAACTAATTTGTGTTTGACTGAGATATATGGAGCCTTTGAAAGAAATGCACATAATATTTGGCAGCAGGTGCTCTGTTGCATCATACATAATAAGCAGAAATTATAGTTTTCTGGCTGCTTGACTTATTGTTTATTTCTTTCAAATCACAACTAACTTACTGAGCGTTTGAATATTAAAATATAGTTTGGTTTTTAGGTGACTTTTTGTTCAATTTTTGATCTCTTACTACTATTTAAAGCAGTCTACAGAGCAATTAACTCAATCAATGTTTCATTTCCTCCATCAGTTTCAAGATAACATACATGATTTCTGGTTGTAGGTTTATTGGGTCTTGTGCAAGGCAGCTACACAAAGAAAGGGCGAATCCCAGGAATATTTAAATTCCGTGAAGAAACATTGTATTCACCTTCCCAAAATTCAGATTACATTTGTTAAAAGTACATCCTTCATGACTTTTCAAGTGAAGCCAACAAAATAGATTCCAGTAAAACATGTTTCTTAAACAATCTGATCTTTAAATCTCTACATTGTATCTCATAAATGTCAGATGACATACAATCTCAGCTCAATATAACTTTAACGAAAATTAAGAACAAGATGCAAGTTTCCTTTAACTTGTTCAGTTGAACCTCTGAATAAATTTATAGGTGACTGTCTTAACTAAAGCTTTGAAAATATCTAACTAGTGAAGGGGACGAAGTTAACACGATATTTGTAATTTTAATTTGCTAAAAACGGGTGCAAAAAGCTTCAATTAAATTCTCTGTAGCACAAATGGACCGAAGCAAAACGCTCAAATCACCCTGACAGCTTAACTAAAAGGGGCAATAACCACGTGGAAACCCCATTTCCTCCTTTTCCCTCTACAATCACGATTGCAATTATTACAAGCGCGATTTGTTGTCTTGCAAACCACGGGCGCTTCATTCAAACGTAGCTCAAGCTGTGAAAACACGCTGTGATTCAGTCACACTGGACAAAAGTTCTCCCCCAACACCCCCCCCCCTCAAAAAAACCCAATTTTATGCAATACGATTAAACTGAGGAGGAAACCTTAAACGACGGTGCTCGCCCGAAAACATTCTCCTCCTCCCTATGCCTTATGCTTGTTTTATGGACAATCTTACGAGGTCATAAACCCACACTTAACAACACAAGGAAGGTTTATACACCTACACACAGATGGAAACATGGGGCCATCAATTGTTGAGGATGGAGACCGATTAATTGAATTCAACCATGGAAAAGGGCAATACCGGGGACAGGGCTCAGAGACCGATGGACCCATTCACTTCCAAAATTTATTTCGATCTCCTCCCTGGTTACAATGGGAGGTCGCCGACTCTCCATGCACATTCTATATATGCTCATCATTCTGTACAAACAATTGCGTGCATCATTAAAAAAAAACACAACCGCGTTGCATCAGTGGGGCAGACATTTCACGCAGTGCACAGAACGATCTACAATTATCGATAATCCAAGTTCCCTTTCATAAATTAATCGTTTTTCTCAAAGGCGTCCGAGTAGAGACATCGTACAACAAAACGACGAAGAGCAGCAACAAGGTATCTACAACAGCTTCAAGGATCCGACAATGGAATAAAAACATTGGGAAAGTATACAAAGTTGCTCTCAAGCCGACTGCATAGAGCTATCTACCTATCCCGTACAACACATTCACCCAGCCATGAGACCAGCATTTCTGCGTTTCACCTTTGACCTTGCCAAGCAGTTCGTTATTTTGATATTTGTACCGGCAGAGAATGCCAATTGGCGTGCGGGGGGGGGGGGGGGGGTGCGATTTCTTTTAAGCGTAACTCATTAACCAACTGACTCCATCTATCTCATTTAAAGCACAATACCACTAATCGCAGTACACAACGAAAGCCAATTTATGCAAAGCTATCCTGCCATTCTATCACAAACGAAGTCTAGATATCTTGCTTCCAGAATTAAACCACAATACTGGCGAACGCAAAAGCAAAATCATTGTACATATCAAAAGAGTACCCGATAGCAGCGGTGTTCTAAATGAAACAATTCAAATCAACCGCAACTTCGTGTGGAGAAGCATTTTTTTTTACAGTTGAGGTTTAATGACCCAACCCCATCCAAAAGTTAAATATTCTTTATGAATGAAACTTGAATTGTGCAAACTTACTTGGTGTACGAAAACATCGACAGGCGTTTCCAAGGGGTTCCCTTCCCGAGATGTCATAGAGATAAATCCGAATCCCATTCTAACGTTGAACCACTTACAGTGGCCTGCTCCCTGCTGAACCTGAGTCTCTTCTTTTTCAGCCAATTTTCTTTTTTCGTCTCCACCACCTTTACCCGCCCCTCCTGGACAATTGCAAAGACACACACACACACACACACACACGCATACGCACACGCACACACACACACACAAGGTTGGGGAGGAAAGGGGGTAAATAAACAAAAATTCAATTGATCTGACGGACAAGCGTGGAGATAATTAGCAAAGTGCATTCATTTTTTAAAAAAATGTAGGCTTCTGAGAAAAAGGCACCGCGTCAACATGGTCATTGGCTACAGCATATTTGGCAAAGCCAATGTAATATCGATTTTGACCAATGTGCAATGCCAGAATTTCTTTCCCACTACTTCGTGTCTGAGGCCGCGAATTAAGTTAGCAAACCGTACGTAACCGGAATACGGCTGGTTTAAAACCGATCCCATCTCCTGAACAAATCCGTGTCACACAAGCCCGGCTTTTTTCTTTCCCTCCTCTCGTTTCGCAAGTCGTGATCAACATTCACCAGCGTCAATCGCAATGGTTTTTTTTAAGTGTGTAGTGCTCCGCTAGATAAGGCGCGTATTAACCGAAAAGAACTCCCGTAGCATCCGGCATGCGTTAACTGTACTCCTTTCAAACTTAAGGGGCAGGTGTACCACAAACTGAGGAAGGGGAGGGGGCGGAGAGAGACTGTGCTTAATCGGACACGAACAGTCCGCACAAAAGCTCTTAGAGACCCTTTGAAGTTGTGAATAAATGGGAGGGGGCGGGTACATACATTTAGAAGATCTACAGCAATAGGTTTGGTAAAGCTCCCTGTGCGATCTCCTAAAAATCTGCAAAAAAAAAGGTTCTTTTTCCCCCCTAAACAACAGCAGAGAGAGAAAGAGAGAGAGAGAGAAAGTAACCTTCGGCCATATTGTCACACAGGCCCCAGTGTCCAAACCCGCCCGATAAGTACTTTTTCCTCGGAATGGGAAATCTTCTGCATCAATCTAGCGCCATAGAATTCAGGGATGGAAAATTTAGCAATCACCAATGTTCGCATGGTCTAACGTGCTTTCCCTCGTTAGTCCCCCCCCCCAACCCCCACCTTCTTCCCTTCCTGGCTCTGGCACACACGTGACTCGTCAATTGCATGCTTTCTTGCCGCTAATTACACATCGCAGTCTTGGAGAAACAGAACAGAGCCAATCGGCCTCTCCTCTAACCTGTCACCGCAATAATCGATGATGACCCCCCCCAAAAAAAACCTCCCAGATTTTTTATGCAGCTAATTTGTCCGACATTTTTTGATGAACGTGTGAGTTCGGTATACTTAATGCGACAGGATCTCTCTCCTGTTTTAGGAAGCTTCAACCTTGGCAACATTATAAATAAACCTAGCCACAAATTAACTAATATGACAAACACGATTATTATATCAATCAATAATGCTATGTCCGTTCGCACCGAAGCACCAACTGGTAAAATCCTGGATTAAATATAGAAGTTTCGTGAATGTAATATTCTAATGTTTGAATATAGGAAGAGCAGATCTCTAAACTAGGCGAAAGAGCCTAGCACATTTGACGACGTATTGTTTAATACGTATAAAAGTCAATATTGCCGATAGTTATCAATAGGCACGATCGGGGAACGCGTGGTATGTGTATCCCGTCAGCAAGGTGGGATCATCTGAGATATCATTTGTAAATTATTTTTTTAAACTATAAAATGGTTTATCAATCTCGCAAACCAAAATGTGATACATTTATTTTGGTAAGGGGATGTCTATAATGGGCACAAGGACAAATAACGCGGTGCCTTTTCCACGCTTTTGTTGATTGTAAAGTGCAAGTGGATAGGGGAATAACTAAGTTTGAAAACATATATTTCAACTCGAAAGATGATTAGTCTTCTCCTACATGCGACCTTCCGCCACTTTCGTTTTTTTAAAAAAGAAATTCCCTTCAAAACGGTTCAAAGGTCAAACATTTGCTTCATTACTTCTGTTGTTATTTTGAAATACCTTTACATTGCGAGCTTGGAAGAAAAATGTGCAAAGCTATCCAAAAAAAGGGGGGGGAGAGGCGTGAAGGCGAAATCCTGTTTCTTTGGAAGGTTAGGGGGTGGGGGGCGAGAAAAAGTAACCGATTTACATTGCTTCCACGCATTGTCGATTACCATGCGTTTTGCTTCAAAAACTGGCCTGACGAGTCGGCGCCAACTAGTCTGACCAATTGTAAGGGGCAGTTTGCTCTTAAGGGGCTTGCTTACTCTTGTAACGGTAATATTCTAACCTCACCGTGTTAAACATCGCAATACATTTATTTTGGTATAACATCTACCTTTGTGGTTAAAGCGTGCTGGTCAAGCATTGCAAGCAGAGAGGGTCATTTTATTTAAAGAATGGGGGGAGGGGTGGAGGTTGAGGGAGGAAGAACTACAACCAGCAACTAAAGTGGAAGCTCTCAGTCCCGAAATTCCTTTGAAGTCTTCAACCGTAAATTTCCGATAGGTTATTTCAAAAAAGCGCGAGATGAGGTACAATGCCGACACCAGCCTAAAATTATTGCGCTTGTTGGTTCTGGGCACACTCTCGTCACTTGTCTCCCCCAATGTCTTCCGTGTCACTTATACTCCCAGTTCATTGATAAATTTTATAACAAACAAGTTGCTTGGCAATGCATTTCACCACTGTACAGACTTTTGCAAAACACATTTCATGTTGCTGTTATTTTCGAAAGAAAAATGCAAAGCCAGTAAATTCCCAACAGCCCATTACCTACGACGTGTATATCTACCTGCCCTCTCACACTTTAAGAAGTGTGCGGGTATTTATTCATATTAAAGAATGAAGAAAATAAACGGAAGTTTGTCGATTAGCAGGGTCGCCTGCCAATACGAGATAATGCTGTCTCGTATTTTATTTATGCTCCAGCTAAATGAGCTGGTTGAATCGAAAATGCGCGCCTCAGACGGGTTAAGAACACTTTCAAATTCTTGAGATTCTTATCGTCCCCGTTTACAGAGTAAATGGGGAGTTTTACTGTGTGCGCAATTCCTGCCAAAAGCATAAATGGACCCTAATCGCCCCTATACAAACGATGAAGACAACCGTAACAAGCACAACTGATATACTTCAGTTTCCACTTTTAATACTTAATCCACCCCGCCAAAAATGACTGTTTCAGGCAATTCCTCATACTAGAAGAATTAAGATTGGGTCAGCATTGTGGTCACTGGTGTCAGATGGTTTCTGGAGTCATTCATTTCCTGCGAGAGGACACACCAGCCTTTTAAGTCAAACGAATGTAGAGCTTTTGGTAGTCTGGGAAACGCACTTCCTAGCTCTAGCCCATTCGGAAAGAATCGGGCACCTTGTTCTTTAGAATAAAAATAATCACCCTAAATACAACAGTCTCGTCCCTTAACGAATAAAAACGGTAGCCCAGAGAAGATAATTGTCCGCAGCCTCGTTTTTTTCTCCCAGTAAGCTCCGTGGTGTCTGGTCAAACACAGCCTTTTAGAGTCGCTACAGTCCACTTCCACCTTCGATAACACTGCCCGTTAAAAACCTTATATTCTGAAACCTCAGTGTGGCATTTCCCCCCCCCCCCCCCCCCCTTTTCTTCCGCAAGAATGCCTTCTCTTTTCAAGGAAAGTCTACGAAGGGCCTCGGGATCATGAGCACCCGCTGTTTCATTTAACACCGTTTTAATGCATAGTTCAACCAAAAAGCAATTCGTGGGATCAATTTCAGATTAAGTCGCAATAAAACAAGACAACTGGCGTTTCACTGCTTGATTATATACGTTTTCTTTTAATTGCATAAAGTGGCTACTGTTGTAATGTAGTACACGCATGAGTCAGGTCTGTACAAATAGTGAAATTAAATAATGAGCGGATAATCTGTTTTATTGCATCGGTGGAGGGAGAAAGGCTGGTCATATCGGGCAAAACTTTCCTTCAAAATCACTCTGCCGCAGGGAGAGGTAGAGGTTAAGGTTTCTTCAGAAACAATGAATCTGAGACGGTGCAGTACCACCCTTCCTCACCTCCCCCCACCCCCACTTCCAGTCCGTGCTGGTATCCGGGCTTGAACTGTCGACCTGACTCAGCTACCACCGAGACGGCCTGACAGGGTGTACCGTTTCGAAATGAAGCCCGATTACTTCAACAGAAATGAGCATTTATGATGCTTACTTGTGTTATGATATCCTGCACCCATGAAAACAACTCGCGATTATTTTTTTGAATGAAGCAAAACTAGGATCCCGGTTTCCTGGCCAGCCAATCAGAAACTGAGAAACATCAGCGGCTTTTAATTAGATTTACCATCCGCTATTATATATTTCTTAAACACTTACTTCACGCACGCATTTCGATAGATTTGTCATGTACGCTTCAAATAAGATTAGAAATGGGAAGTGTCTCTATTAAATTTTAAAGATGATTTAAAATGTATAAAATATTAAAATACATACGAGTTCCAATTAATTGTAATTTAACGTTTTCTATTAGAACGGCTTAATATATTAAATATAATTATTAGTGATTCAAGATACATAGACGATGACTGGGCTGAACAATTGTTGTGTCTTCGTGTTGTGTTAATGAAGGTGGGTCGATCCCTTTAAATCGGGGTTCCTAAAGACCAGCTGAATGAAAGACGATGCATTCAGCGCACAGCACTGTCCTAACGTTAAATTTCATACTACATCCATTGTCACCGCCAGCCCACTCACCACTCCGCAAAGTTTACCGTTTTCCTTACACCCCGACCAGCATCTACTCCTGCTGCAGTTGAGGTAAAGGGAGTCACCCTTTCGCGGTCGCTTACCGTGCGAGTGATTTGAGTTCCCCTTACCTTCCACTCCCCAATGCAGAGGGCAGTCTTTGCCTGGGAATTCTTTCTATGGGTGGGGGTAGCTGGAATTTACTCTCAGCACTCGGACCTGCCCACAACTCTGCTCTACATACACGTCGATAACTGCGCGGCTTCCAATAAAGAGAACCGTGATTTTTTTTGCACACACTAAACGCCAATATCTTAGCGGTAATAGATTTCGAAACCGCTCAATAAATCGAAAACATTCACATTAAGTGCAAAAGGTACCAATCGGATCTCATTCATAAATTTATTCGGAGGGCCGCACAGAGGGCGTCTGAATCACTATACGCCAGTAATAACTGCAGCAACCGATACGGTGACGCGAGTCGTTTGATCACTGACTCGCAATCCTGCACCAACCTGCATGCCTGTTCGCACATTACCTCTGGGAGGTAAATTTAATGTTCCAGCCAATATCTACAAAATGCATACGGCTTTCTAAAAAAAAACTTACAACATATTATCATTGTAGCTTTTGCAGCACAGACCATGGGCCACAATTACGGACTTGTCGGGCACCTTCAGCTGCATTGTCCAAAAATAAACACGCAAAAATGCTGGAGGAACTCAGGTCAAGCGGATCTATTGAAATGAATTGAAACTCGACGTTTCAGGCCGGGACCCTTCTTCAGGACCGGAAAGGCAGCGGGAGGACGCCGGAGTAAAAAGGTGGTTGGGGGGTGGGGAGGTGGAATGGGAGAAGGATGGCTGGAAGGTGAAGGGTCTCGGCCCGAAACGTTGACTGTTTACTCTACTCCATAGTGGCTGCCTGGTCTGCTGAATTCCTCCCAGCATTTTGTGAGTGTTGTATGTGATGGGTGGTGAAGCCTTGGACTGGAAGGATAAAGGGCTGGAGAAGAAGGAATCCGATAGGAAAGGAGAGTGGACCGCAGGAGAAAGGGAAGGGACAGGGGACCGGGGGGGGGGGGGGGAGGGTGATAGGCAGATGAGAAGAGGTAAGAGACCAGGATGGGGAATAGAAGAAGAGGGGAAGGGAAAGGATTTTTTTTACTGGGAGGAGAAATCGATTTTAATGCTATCGGGTTGGAGGCTGCCCAGATGGAATATAAGATGTTGCTCCTCCAGCGTGAGGAGGACCTCATCGTGACACAAGAGGAGGTCATGGACTGACTTGTCGGAACCGGGAATGGGAATGGGAATTAAATTGTTCGGCCACCGGGACGTTCCGCTTTTGGCGGATGCTCGACAAAGCGGTCCGCCAATTCACGACGGGTCTCGCCAATGTGGAGGAGGCTCCATCGGGAGCACCGTACACAGTAGAGACCCCAGCTGATTCGGAAGTGAAGTGGACTCTTTGGGGCCTTGAACAGAATTGAGGGTGGTGGTGAATGCGCAGGTGTGCAGCATTTAGACCGCTTGCAGGGATAAGGACCGGGAGGTATTAATGGGGAGGGACGAGTGGAGAAGGGAATCACGGAGGACGTGAACCCTGCAGAAACCTGGGGGGGGGGGGAGGGGAAGAGGTAAAGATATGTTTTGTGGTAGGATCCCTTTAGAGATAGCAGAAGTTGCGGAGGATGAAGTGTTGTACACGGAGGCTGATGGTTGTGGTAGGTAAGGACAAGAGAAACTCTATCAATGAAGGCAGCGGGAAGATGGGGTGAGCGCGAATGTTGGGGAAATGGAGGAGATGCGGGGGAGGGTAGCTTCAATAGTGGAGGAAGGGAAATCCCGTTCTTGGAAGAAGGAGAACATCTCTGACGTCCTGGAATCGAAAGTCGCGTCCCGGGAGCAGATGGGGCGGAGCCGAAGGAACTGCATTCTTACAGGAGATCGGGTGGGAAGAGGTAGAATAATGAAAGTGATCGTTTAGATGGACAGACTCGATATTTAAGACGGAACCAAGTCATGTATCCGGCGACTGACAAAGCAATTGTTTGTGAAAATAAAACGTTAACATTAACTTAAAACTCATCGTGGTGACAGATTAATTACAGAGGTGTAGATTTAGATTTCCAGGTCCTACTATTGAGTGATTGAGATGATAAAATGTCTAACCATTCCGCTTCAGAACAATTTCAAGGGATTTTACACCGTGCGTTTTTAATCTCTAAAAGCAATGCAGGGATTAGTGTACAAATCAACAAAATATGCGAGATATATCGATGCACCGGGATTTCCGCCTTTTTGGATACCATTTGGACGGGTACATGGATGCGGGCAAATGCAAGGGCTCGGCATTGAAGTCGGGCTGAAAGGCCTGTTTTCGTGCTACGAAATATTTTCCCAGAAAAAGATTGAGTGGGGCAAAACGCGTTTGGAAATTTCGAAACATGGATCCAGATCGGGCGGTTTCAGCTCTGCAGTTGCATTCTTCTCCCAAGTGGCAAATCAAACACTTGCAAAACCCGACTGGACTTGAAACTTACAAAATGTGGTTTAGCCTTACCAGTTCCGACCAAATTTAAATTTACGTGGTCGAGCTTAAGTTTAATTCAGTTACTTCACGAGTAGCAGAAGGGGAAAAAAACGACATGGCTGTAATTTATTTAGCGTCCATCTCATTTTCTACAAATAGTCTCAGTATTTTTAAATCCAGCGAAAACGTTTACTAAAGACACAATGTAGGAAACGCTGTAGCCACTTTGGCCTCAGTTGGCTCCCATAAAGAGCTATTCAATAATGTGTAAGAAACAGTGAATGGAGTTAAGTATTAGCCCCGATCATACTGAAATGTATTAAAAATGGCTAGAGACGATAATAAAATTAACTTTACTTAGCATTTAGTTCCCGTTAAGATTTGTAGTCAGCTAGGGGTGGTTTATTAGTACAGGTAGAAAGACATTCACTTGGAGCTGTCGAGGGATCTTTGATGTCTGTAACTCTGATTTTCTTTCTTCAAACATGATGGCAGAGCTGAATATCTCCAGCATACTCCCACCATCTACACGGGTTTCTTGCTTCTCACGGGCGATTTATCATTTGTAACTCTTGGTAAATCTACACACCTGTTTTTTCCCCCCGCAGTTTGCGGTTTTAATCAAACTGGGGGTTGACGCTTCATTCCATTTAAAATTCTACTTCTTAATTACGCTTTCGGATACTTTCACCTCAAAACATCTAGAATCAATTATGTAATCACTATTCTCTGTAAGTAGAAATCTTTGGTATGATTACACGTATTGTTCAGATTCGCCTTTAACCTCATTACACAAAGGGTCCACAATCTTTTCCCATTGCTTCTAATGCAGCTGATGCGACCAGCGCCTTTCAGCGAACCCCTTTTACGAATAGTGCACTGGTAATCTGGGAGGAACACGCCACCCGTGAGCATGGTTCTGTGGATCGGAGGTGAGGTCAGGGGAGCTGCGGAAACGTGTTTGGTTTCGGCGCCAGGGGATATCGCGAGGTTGTGGCCAGCATACCTTATTTACAGCGCTTCCGACCATAGTATCACACGGTGTATATCCATGTGTACAATTCTACTCAAATTCCCAATATGAACTCGTAGCTTTCAACGTTTTTTCCCCCTGCGAACTAACAAGGTTTAAATACATATTTGCTTTCGTGCCGTTGGGTACATTGTACCTTGGAAGGAACTTCGCAACCCGGGTTTGAATTTATCAACCTGGGCAATCAACCTGCCAAGGCCGAGATCTCGGGCTCCTCTACGAAACACTCTTTGTTCGTTGCAACTCAGCCTGGAGTCCACGGGCACCTTGCTCAATGGTATTGGTCTATGGCATAAAAAAGGTTGGAACCCCCTGGTCTATAGTCAGGGAAGATTGTTAACACGAGGCAGAAGCGCCTTCTCGCACTATGAAAACGGGACAAAAAGTGTCCAAATTGGGGGAGATGAGGGCAGAATTTGGATAGTAAAGACAGAACGGACCGAATGGAGATCGGAATGAAGGTAGAATACTTATATCCGCACTCCTGCATTTGTTCCCAAACTATAAGTTTTGCAGAAAATTAATTGACGATGTTGAGAAGATTACCTCCGGTGCAGGAACCTGCAGGATTTTCATGGGATATCTCAAGGGCAGAACGAAAGCTCCGAAGGTATCTTACTGATTTCAGCGGTAGTCACACGTATGCATTCTTTGTTCTTACTGTCTTCCTGCAATTCATTTACAGACATTGCGGCCGGCGTGCGTTCCACAAACAACATTATATATCTTTTCCGTTTGCATTGTATGAAAATAACTTGAAGCGAATTGACCGGGAAATGTTGTGACGTTCTCTACGTGAAGACCCCCACCCACCCCGAGATCATGTGTTAGAATCTGTACTGAAAAATGCCGCTTCATACCACCAGGGAAGATGGACGCGAGCACGTTGTGAGGCAAATCCCCGACAAAGGATTTCGTCTGGCGGCCCGGCCTGGCTGGCAGACTTGCCCCTAAAGCAGACGCGAGTAAGTCGTTGAGGCACAAGTGAGAATGCAGATGCTGGAAATTTGGAGCAATCCACGGAAATGCTGGAGAAGTTCAGGCAGCATCTATGAGGGGAAATGGACGTCTGGGGCTCGAGCCTTTACACCAGTTCGGCACAGTAGACTTGAATTGTCATTTCACGCATGCAGTTAGACCAGGTTCGAGTTGCCCACCCCAGCAAGCGAGGAAGGGTCATTTTAAGTCAGGTGAATCAAATGATGAAGAAATGTTCGCGCATTGGTGCAGATCCCGACGCGGAGCACCTAAAATGCGGGATTTGACACAGGCTCAGAACACACGTACAAAGGCTGACGGGGTTGGGTGAGGGAAGGGGGTATGATTATCTATCAATTTTCTCTCCTCCTTTGCGACCTTCAGAGACTACTATATCAGACAATGCACACATTCAAAAACATTCCCAAGAGGGGGAGGAGATCAGCCGACCTTTGGGCCTGCGTTCGGGCTCCCTGGAGAAATAAGTGACGAGGAGCTCTGTGTGTCAGCTCCAGGCAGCTCGTGTTTGCAGACCGCCATTTATATTCATACGTACCGTGGGTTACTAATAAAGAAACATCTTCTGGAAGAAATATAACTTTATTTAACAACATCCACAACGTGCTTACAATGCCATGTTTTCTCGATCTTTCTATCATTTCTGTGCATGCTCAGAACTCTCTCCAATCACGTTCTTACACGTCATATCACCACATCTGCCTTTCCTTAAAAAGAAAAACAATTAGCAACATTGACCAGAGCAAATGCATAATTTAACTCTCTATCAGTCTCTCTAGGGGTTTATGAACATGAGTAGACCTTCTAAGCGGTTCACATAGTTCTTGTGTTTCGTCTTTATTTCCATGTTTTGTCTGGTCTGCATCAGTTAACTGAAACTCTGAAGTTGGCTCTTTCTTGAGGCCTTTGTGAATTCTTCTTAACACTTCTCCTTCTGTTTGGACCATGTATGATCTGGGTGGTACTTCTTCAAGTACTGTAGCTTTCTGTGTCCACGTGTTCATTTTGTCTTGTATCCTCACTTCATCTGCTTGGTGCAGTTCAGGTAATGGACGAGAACATCTGACAAAGTATATTTTCTGCTTTTCTTTGTGTTCATCTTTCCATCTTTTCACTTGTTCACCTCCCTCTGTTCTCAGAAAGCTCTCATCTGTCGGCAGATTGGATCTCAAACAGCGTCCCATCAAGAGCTGAGCAGGTGAAAATCCACATTCAAGTGGAGTACTGCGCTAGGCTGACAAAGCCTTATAAAAATCACCTCAACTATCTTTTGCTTTGTGCATCAGTTTCCTGATAATTCCTACTGACTTCTCAACTAATCCATTGGACTGAGGGAAAAATAGACAAGATGTTGTATGAACAAAGACCCACCCATGAGCAAAATATCTCATGCATTCACCCTTGAATTGTCTGTGAAAAATTCATCAGGTACACCATGTCTGGAAAAAACTGATTTCATGCATATAATTACATTCCCTGCCATTGTTCTGCTCAGGCCACACACTTCAGGATACAATGAGGGGGTGGAACTGGACTCTCTGACAGTGGTGTCTGAAAAGAAGATGCTGTCCAAGTTGCATGCCATCTTGGACAATGTCTCCCATCCACTCCATAATGTACTGGTTAGGCACAGGAGTACATTCAGCCAGAGACTCATTCCACCGAGATGCAACACTGAGTGTCATAGGAAGTCATTCCTACCTGTGGCCATCAAACTTTACAACTCCTCCCTTAGAGTGTCAGACACCCTGAGCCAATAGGCTGGTCCTGAACTTATTTCCACTTGGCATAATTTACTTATTATTATTTAATTATTTATTGTCTTATATTGCCATATTTCTACATATTCTTGCTATTCTTGGTTGGTGTGACTGTAACAAAACCCATTTTCCCTCAGGATCAATAAAGTATGTCTGTCTGTAATAGATAATCTTTGTTGTGAGTTACAAAAAGGTTAACGCCTACCTTAGGATAAGATCTCTGAGGACTAAGATGTGGATGCAGTGGTTCCTTAGAGTTGCTAGGTTGGTATTTAAGGCATATTTGACAAGAAGACACCAATTCTGCAATTTCTTGATTCATCCTGGGCCAAAACATCACTTCCCACGCCCTTCTCTTACACTTTTCAATACCTATGTGGCCTTCATGAATTTTCCTAAGTATTTCTTTTCGGGGACTTTTAGGAATCACAATTCTGTTACCTTTGTACAATATCCCATCCACAACAGGAAGTTCTGATCTGTGATTCCAATATTCTTGTACTTCTGAGGTACAGTCATGCCTATTATCTGGCCATCCATCCATCACCACTTGTATTACCTGACTGAGAAATCTGTCCTTCTCTGTCTCAAGACACAGCAGTTCCAATTTTTTGGGAGCAACAGGTACAGTCTCTATGATCATATCAACAAATGCCTGAACATCAATAGCGTCCCTGTGACTGTCTTTTGTTGTTGGATCCACAGCTCTGGAACGTGTGTCGGCCATGTACATGAATTTTCCAGGTGTGTATGACACATTCAATACATATCTTTGCAATTTGATCATCATTCAGTGAATTCGCAAAGGACAGTCACTTAAAGGTTTGTGAAACAATGCACTCAGAGGCTTATGATCAGTTTCAACATCAATAGATTGCCCTGACACAAACTGGTGAAATCTCTCGCAAGCAAACATAATGCTGAGCAATTCTTTTTCAATTTGGGCATACCTTGTTTCTGGATCAGATAATGAACGAGGTGCATATGCCACTGGTAGCCATTCCTTATCACGTTTCTGGAGTAATACTGCCCCTAAGACTGCTTGAGACACGTAACATGAGATTTTGATGGGTCTCTCAGCATCATAGAATTTCAACACAGGTTCTTTAGTGAGCACTTTCTTGAGATTTTGCCATGCCTTCTCCTGTTCATGACACCAGCTCTACTCATTTTTCTTTTCTGACAGTTGCCTCAATGGAGCAAGCTGTTCCAAAAGATTGGGTATGAATTTTCCCACGTAGTTCCCATGAACCTTTGAACATCCTTTTTACATTGTGGTCTTGGCATGTTCTCAATAGCAGAAACCTTCAATGGATCAGGATGCATACCCTCATCACTGATGATATCACCCACAAAGGTAAGTTCAGTCACTCCTAGCTGACATTTGTCTTTATTCAACTTCAACTATTTATTCACTATTGCGTGTTGCCTCAAAGGCTTGTCTGAGTCTGGCGTCATGCTCTTGTTTAGATGATCCCCAAACAATAATGTTGTCCATGGAAGTATCCACGCCCTCAATGTGATCATATAGCATGTGTATGGTTTTATGGTACACTTCCGGAGCTGATGCAATACCAAGCGGAAGCCAAAGAAAACAGTATCTGGCAAAAGGAGTGTTAAAGGTACACAACTTTGAACTTGGTTCATCTAGTTTAAGTTGCCAGAATACAGAGGATGCATCTAATTTAATAAAGTACTTTGCATTAGCAAACTGACATAATTTCTTCATGAGTAGGCAATTTGAAATGCTCTCTTTTAATTGCTCTATTCAAGTCTCTTGGATCTAAGCAAATCCTCAGTTTTCTATTTTTCTTATCAACAACGACAAGTGAATTGACCCATTCAGCTGGTTCATCAATTTTTTTATGACTCCTAGCTGTTCCATTCTGTCAAGCTCTGTTTTCAATTGATACCGTAATGCAAAAGGCACTTTTCTACATGCATGTACAATGGGTGGCACTGTGTGGTCAAATTTAATCATGTGCTCTCCTGGAAGACAAACAAGCCCTTTGAACAAGCCCCCATACTCTTTCATCAAGTCACTGTATTCTGACTCTGTGTCACTGTCCAGGTCTAAGACTCTTTTAATCAAATTCAGTCTCTCACAGGCAGATAAACACAATATTGACTGCACATTCCTTGGCACCACCACAAATGAAAGCGTGTGCACAATATTTTTGTGTGATACCTTTGCCACACATGTTCCTTTAACTGGAATGTCTGCACCTGAATACTCAGTCACTTTTATATTTGTCTTATGTAACTTTGGTCTTGGCTTTAATGCATTAAACTCAGATTCTGCAAGAAGATTTACTTGTGCTCCAGTATCAAGTTTAAACAGAATATTGTTTTGTTCACTTGCAAAAGAATAGTCCAGTCATTCCTACTTCGTTTGTTTTCACAAAGCACATCGAGATAAAACTCCAAAGTTCATCTTCAAGCACTGCATTTACTTGTTTTATTTTCTTTCTACTTCTGCAACAGCATGAAAAATGATTACTCTTACCGCAGTCATTGCACATTTTCCCATACGCTAGACACTGTTTTGGCCGATGCTGCCACCCACAGCGATCACATAGTTTTTTTCTCTCAGATGACATCTTGCTCTCTGTCGGTTTAGTTGTTGTTTTATTATTTTTTCTAATATGCTCGCACTCCCTCACAGCATCTACATTGAAAAGTTCTTTAGCCTGTGACGTCACGGTCTCTGAAGCTTTGCAGAGCAGCAAAGCTTTTTCCAGGTCTAAGTCTTGTTCTCTTAACAGTCTTTCTCTCAGACCAATATCCAGAATGCCATAAACAATTCTGTCTTTAATGAGAGTCTGTCAGTTCTCCAAACTCACATGTTTTACTCCGGTGTCTCAACTCAGTAACATATTGATCAATAGTTTCACCAGCTCTCTGCGTGCATGTAAAAAATTTATACCTCTCGTATGTCACGTTACACTTTGGTATACAAAATGCTTCAAATCTGACCATTATCGATTTTAACTTTAAATTATCTCCATTTTCAAAAAATAAAATGATAATATAACTTAATGGCATCATCACCTATTACGTGGAGCAGAAGCGCAGCTTTCGTTTTTTCTGGTTTTCTATCCACTACGATCACCGATAAGTACAATTCAAAACGTTGCTTAAATTTTCTCCAGTTCTCAGCTACATTCCCAGACAACTTAAGTGTTGATGGAGGCTGCAAACCTACCATTTGTAAAACTGTTAGCAAACACCAAAACAGTTCTAACTCTTTTTTCAGAAAATTATCTTTGCTTCTCCTGTGTTATTATTCTTCCAGACCAACCTCTGACACCATGTTGTGTTCTTTATATTCATACGTACCATGGGTTACTAATAAAGAAACACCTTCTGGAAGAAATAGAACTTTTATTTAACAACAACCACAACATGCTTACAATGCCATGTTTTCTTGATCTTTCTATCATTTCTGTGCATGCTCAGAACTCTCTCCAATCACAGTCTTACACATCATATCACCACAGCGTTCTTGAGAGATTTTGTCTTTCACACCACACCACTCCAGAGATAACATGATCTGGGTTGATGGGTTAATTCAAGGGATTTACTTCAAGGGTTAACAAACAAAACCCTCTGTTTGGAAGTGAATCGGGCATCGTCACCCATTATCGTTTTTTTACAAATCCATTCTCAGTTTCAGAGATGAATTTAACACATTCATTAAGGTAACACATTTGGCAGAAACTGTCTACAAATGTCACTCCCAAAAGAAGGGAGCCCCCAATGCCATATTCAGTTGTTTATTCATGTCTCGAGCATTACATTGATAGTGCTTGAACATTTTGGGTAGTAGTTCCAGGTATTTGCAATGCAATAGTTTTATTGCAACGACTTTGAAATAACAGACAAGATAGACAAAGGAGAGTCAGTGGATGTTGTTTATTTGGATTTCCAGAAGGGATATGACAAAGTGCCACACATGAGGCTGCTCAAGAAGGTAAGAGTTCATGCTACCACAGGAAATATACTAAGGTGGATAAAAGATTGGCTGACTGGCAGGAGGCAAAGAGAGGGAATATGGGGACCTTTTCTGGTTGGCTGCTGGTGACAGTGTTGGGACCGCTTCTTTTCACTTACATGCCAATTATTTAGATGATGAAATTGATGGCTTTGTGGCCAATTTTGCAGAAAATACGAAGGTAGGTGGAGGACCAGGTTGTGTTGATGAAGCAGGGAGTTTGCAAAGGGATTTAGGCAGACTAAGAGAATGAGCAAACAAGTGTGTGGTCACGCACGTTAGTAGAAGGAATAAAGGCACAGAGTATTTTTCAAAACAGGCAGAAAATTTAAAAAATCAAAGGTGCAAAGGGAGTTGAGAGTCTTTGTATAGGGTTTCCAAAAGTTTAACTTGCAGGTTGAATTGGTATTAAGGAAGGTATGTATTTAATATTTCAGTAGCATTTGAGTAATATTGTAAATAAATTGTTTGATTAAACACTCTCGTTCATATAAATAATGCATTGTGGTTTTTCTGTAAAAGTACAGAAATACTATATATGATGTATTACATGCACACCTCCCTTGAGGTACAAAAAACCAAGTTAGAATCATATTTCCATTTCTCAATAGGAATAGTAAAGTTAAGTTCCCTTTCCCAATCATTCTTAACTTATAAAAAGCCTCTGAACGTATTTTCATAATTATATTGTAAACATTTGATATTACACCTTTCTGAAAAGGATTTAGTTCTAGCATTTTCTTTAAAATACCCATAGAATCTAAATTTGGAAAGGTAGGACGTACAGTGTTTAAGAAGTTCCTAATCTGTAAATATCTAAAAAAAAAATGAGATCTGGGCAAATTATATTTATTAGATAATTGTTCAAAAGACATGAAACAATTATCCAAAATTAAATCAGAAAATTGTAGTATACCTTTAGTCTTCCAAGCTAAATAGGCTTGGTCCATAATAGAGGGATGAAGAAAGAAATTGGATACAATAGGAATTGCTAAAACAAATTGATTGAACCCAAAAAATTTCCAAAATTGAAACCATATACGTAGAGTGTGTTTAACTATCGGATTGTCAATTCTTTTATGCAATTTAGAAAGAGCAAAGGGAAGAGAAGCCCCTAAGATAGAACCCAGTGAAAATCCTTGTACAGATTTAGTTTCCAAATTTTCCCATTGAGGGCTAGCAGATAAATCCAAATCCCTTAACCAACATTTCAAATATCGGATATTAATTGCCCAGTAATAAAATCTGAAATTTGGCAATGTCAATCCACCTTCCTTTTTTGATTTCTGTAAATATCTTTCACCTAACCTAGGATTTTTATTCTGCCATATATACGAAGAAATTTTTGAATCAACATTGTCAAAAACGGATTTCGGAATAAATATTGGTACTGCTTGAAATATATATAAGAATTTAGGTAAAATAATCATCTTAATAGCATTAATCCAACCTATCAGTGATAAAGACAGTGGTGACCATTTAGTAAACAAACATTTAATCTGATCAATTAAGGGTAAAAATTAACCTTAAATAATTCCTTTTTTTTTGTAATTTTAATCCCTAAGTATGTAAAATAATCAGTTAATTCATAAAATTCTAAAATAATAGTTAATTCATCTTCGATATGTTCTAAACATTCATTGATACGGTTTAAAGTCGTGCACAGGGCTCATATGTCCAAGGATAAATTAGCTTGTTTTTATTCCCATATAAATCCTATATGTGACAGATGTCATTCTGAGATAGCCTCTCTAACTCATATGTTTTGATCATGACCGTTTTTGAAAAAATATTGGAAAGACATTTTTGATATTATTTCCACGGTATTGAACATTGACTTACAACTTCATCCTATTACTGCAGTCTTTGGTCTACCAATGATGGAGTCAATTCATTTATCTCCTTCGGCTTGTCGGATGATTGCATTTCTTACATTAATGGCTAAAAGATCTATTTTGTTGAATTGGAAAGAGATTAATCCCCCTAACACATTTCATTGGTTTTCTCAAATTATGTTATGTTTAAATTTGGGAAAAAAATAGAAGTGTCATATATAACTCTTCTATTAAATTTGAAAAGACTTGGAGGCCATTTTGTTCAATATCTTCACATGATGTAATTTGACCCTGTTGCAATCCTATTTTTTTCTGTTTCTGATTTATATATATGTAGAGAGGATCAGAGTTGATGACACTGATGAGTCTTTGTCTTTTCTTAGATACTATAAACAGCCCATGTTTTTTTTTCTTTTTCTTTTATTTTAGTTAGTGGTTAGTTTGTTAGACTAGTTCTTGTTTTCTGGGGTAATTTTTTTTCTTCTTTTTCTGTTTTTTTTTCTTATTGATATACCTAGTTTTTTTTTGTCTTGTTCATATTATACTCATATCATGTATGATTTGAGAAGACTTAACTATATTGTACTTATTGTTTATGTATCCTTTTATGTTCATTTTAATTTTGTAATCCCAATAATTATGCATCAATCTTACGATGTTGATATTAATAAACAGATCGAAAAAGAAAAGAGTCATATTCCCAGCTCCGTGTTTTTTTTTTTGTTTATAATTCATTTTAAGTTTTGGAGTGAAAAAATATAGTCATGGCAATGAGGTATTTTTAAAAAAATGAACCCAAGATGACTACCTACTTGAAACGCAGTAAGACTTTTGAGTTTTTAAAAAGTGCAACAAGAAGCGGACAATAAAAAAAAGCAAACCATGCTGCATTTGTTCTTTGGAAGAGACAGACATGGTCACATTTTTTAAAAAGGCAGAAAATGGACAAATTCATGGGTTCATAAACCTCTTACCCTTTCTGAAGTCCACAATCAGCACTTTCATCTTACTGACATTGACTGCAAGGTTGTAGCTGCAACAGCAGTCAACTAGCTGGCATAATTTTGAAAAAGAGTAGAAATGGCTGGCTACATTGCAAAGATTGATGAGTTCCACTACACAACAGGTAATTGTATTGAGAATATTTTAAAGCAAATGAGATAGCCAATGAGAAGCAGATGCCAATTTTGCTGAGCACATTGGGTTTAAAGGCATAGCATATTCTTAGGAGTTTGACTGCTCCAACAAAACCAGCCTAAATTTGCTGATATCATGAAAGTAATGCAGGACCATTTAGAACTGAAACCATTATTGACAGCAGGACGCTTCAGGTATCAAAAAGGAGTCTATTTCAGTGTACGTGGCTGAATTAAAGGGATTTACCTGAGCACCGTCAGTTCAGTGATGGGATTAATGACGCACTAGGAGATTATTTAGTTTTGTGTAATCTTAGAGAAAGCTTTCAGAAATGGCTCCTAACTGAAGCAAAATTTATATTTAAATAAGCTGTTGAAATAGCTGTATTAATGGAAACAGCAGCGAGAATCAGAATCAGGTTTATTATCACCGGCATGTGATGTTAAATTTGTTAACTTAGCAGCAGCAGTTCAATGCAATACATAATATAGAAAGAAAGGAGAAAATAAATAAGTAAATCAATTACTTTAAGTATATATATGTATATTGAATAGTTTCAAAATAGTGTAAAAACAATAAATATATATATAGTGAGGTAGTGTTCATGGGTTCTATGTCCATTTAGGAATGGGATGGCAGAGGGGAAGAAGCTGTTCCTGAATCACTGGGTGTGTGCCTTCAGGCTCCTGCACCTCCTTCCTGACAGTAATCATGAGATAAGGAAATTCCCTGGGTGATGGGGGTCCTTAATAATGGATGTCGCCTTCCTGAGGCATTGAAACTTGATGTCTTTGACTACTATGGAGGCTAGTGGTCAAGATGGAGCTGACTAATTTTACAACAATCTGTAGCTTTTTTTGATCCTTTGTAGTACCAACATCCCCCCCCCCACCATACCAGACAGTGATGCAGCCTGTCAGAATGCTCTCCACGATACATCTATAGATGTTTTTGAGTGTATTTGTTGACATACCAAATCTCTTCAAGCTCATAATGAAATATTGCCATTGTCTTACATTCTTTATAGCCGCATCAGTATGTTGGGACCAGGTTAGATTCTCAGAGATCTTGACACTCGGGAATTTGAAATTGCTCACTCTCTACACTTCTGATCCCTCTATGAGGGTTGCTTCATGTTCCTTCATCTTACCCTTCCTGAAGTCCACAATCAGCTCTTTCATCTTACATTGAGTGCAAGGTTGTTGCTGCAACACCAATAAACTAGCTGGTATATCTCACTCCAGTATCATGGAGTATCCGGTATCTCCAGTATACATCTGTGATTCTACCAACAACGCTTATATATTATCATCAAATTTATAGATGGTACTTGAGTCATGGGTATAGAGGATGTAGAGCAGCGGGCGAAAGACACACTCCTGAGGTGCACCAGTGTTCTTCTAAGAGGAGGAGATATTATCACTAATCCACACAGATTGTCGTCTTTCAGTTAGGAAGTCGAGAATCCAATTGCAGAGGGAGGTACAGAAGCCCAGGTTCTGTAGCTTATCAATCAGGACTGTGGAAATGATGACTTTAAACGCTGAGCTACAGTCAACAAAAACATCTTGACATGGGTGTTTGTATTGTCCCAGTGATCTAAGGCTGTGTGATGAGCCATTAAGATTGCATCTTCCATAGACCTATTTTGCCAATAGGCAAATTGCAGTGGGTCTAGGTCCTTGCTGAGGCAGGAGTTCATTCCAGCCATTACCAACCTCTCAAAGCGTTTCATCACCATAGACGTGTGCGCTACCGGGTGATAGTCATTAAGGCAGCTCACACCCGAGACACAACTGAGTTGCAGTCATGAATGAAAATGAGTAGGAACAAAATTGTGATGTCCAAATAGGTGTAACTGGCCAAACAAACCGTGTTATCGTTGTGACAATGCTCACATTAACCAGATCAATGCAGGTTTAATGGTGAAACTTGCAGAAAATCCAACAACATAGGACACAGGCAAAGAGTATATCAGGCAGACAAAAATAAATGGACTGCACCGTGAAGAGAAAAAAAAACCCTAAAAAGTCAAGTTGCAGTTTCAAAAAGAGCACTAATCTGCATGATGCTGATGAAACATCTGATGAGTGACATAGGACTGTGTAGTCTTGATATCTACAATGTGAAAACTAACAATATGGCTTACACCAGAAGTGAACAGCAAATTAATTAAAATGGAATTGGACACTGGCTCAGCTGTTTCAATCATTCCACAAAATGAGTTTGAATTTCAAAGATACTAAACTGAAGCCTGCAGATATCCAACTAAGAACTTATACTAAAGGAAAGATGACTCCTGTGGGAATGACTTTCTTAACAGTGAAATACAACAACCAACAAGCTACATTGGGCTTGTAATTGTAAAAACAGGAGGGTCAGCATTGTCAGGTCAAGACTAGCTGAGGTGCCAGCAAATTGACTGAAGATCGATCCACCATTTGCTTGCCACATCCACTGAAATAGAGTCAAATGAAAGCAAATTAAGAAATATACTGGATGATGCCACAACTGTCTCCAAGCTGTACACCATGAACCATTGCCTGAAGGATAATGATGCTCAGAGGGATCATGAAAGTGATGAAAGCAGTGGACTTATTACAAAAGTTTTGGTAGGCAACATATCTGAGAAAGCTTCTGATATGTTAACCAGTTAGTTACTTGCAGAATGTGTCTTGGTTTTAAGCTGGAAGAGAGTTCAAGGAGCTTCAAGAAGGTTTCAAGCATTCGGCTTTTGTGAACAAACAGAGCCAGAATCTACCCTTATGCATTAAGGCTATTGCATGAACATGGTAGGAGACAAAATGCTGCTTGTAAAAGTAGACCAAAGACCAAAACCCTGCTGAATGAATGGAAAGCCAAAAGAGAGCCAATGGAGTTACGAAAACAGAGGATTCGTCGGACAATGCTTGGAGAATACTCCAGCGAACTAAATGCACCTTCCCCAAGATGGACATCCAAGAAAAAAGAAAAAGGAGAAGAAAAGTGTCCAGAACTGTCAGATCCACATCTTGCAGTCTCAGAGTGAACTCCTACAACCAGCACAGAGATGGTTGTAATGCTGAGACTTTATAAGGCATTGGTCAGGCCGCACTTGGGAGTTTTGTGAGTAGTTTTGAGCCCTTTATCTAAGAAAAGACAGGCCGGCATTAGAGAGGGCTCAGAGGAGCTTCATGATGATGGTTCCAGGAATTAAAGTGTTAACATATGGTAAGTGTTTGACTCTGGATTTCTACTCACTGGAGTTTAGAAAAATAAGGGGTATCTCATTGAAACGTATCCAATATGAAAGATAGAGTGGATGTGAGGAGAATGTTTCCTAAAGTAGGGGAGTCTTGGACCAGAGGGATCATTGTCAGAAAAGATGGACATCCATTTAGAACAGAGATGAGGAGGAATTCCTTTAGCCAAAAAGTGGTAAATTTGTGGAATTCATTGCCACATCATTCCAGCTTAACGAACCACTTAGCCCAGCAATCGATCTATTTAACCCCAGTCCAATCACAGGGTAATTTACAATGGCAAAGTAACCTATTAACCAGAATGTCTTTGGACCATGGGAGGAAACCAGAGCACTAGGAGGAAACTCACACGCGCACAAGAAGAATGTATGAAGTTCCTTACAGTGGACACTGAAATTGAACTCCAAACTCTGTAATGGCTTCACACTAGCCACTACACTAGCATCACGCTACATTATGTCTTTAATACAACACGAATACCTTCCAAGGAAGTGTCAATGTCATCAGTTAGAATAGGCAATATTAGCCAATTACAAGTAAATCAATCCCTATTAGGACGATGAAGTAAAGCGATATTATGGCAGTAAGTCAATTAAAAAGTAGTTGCCGATGCTCCATCTGCACCTGCAGTCAATTCATAATGGTCTGGCACAAACAACTCCAGAATCCGTTCACTGCAGGAGCTGTAAGTCACAACTGACAATTTGGATCAGCAAATTGATTGCTGTTTATCGTGACCCCTAATGGTAGAATAAACTTTGAGTTTTCCGATAACCCTTCTGTTATTCGTTACCAGGGAAATGGAGGCACTACACTTCACAATGCCTGGAGGTAACATTGCCCCGAGTGCTCCTCTGCTCCCACTGATTGCATCAGTTTTCCCATGATGGTCACCATTGGTTGACGCTTATAAGGCATAAGGCTTATAACGCACAGCAGAATCAGGGGGGAAATAGCTTTATATTTTAACTCAGGGATTCATCTTCGAACCTGGATGAGTATGCTGCAGTTGTTACCAACTTCATTAAAACCTGTGTGGTGAACGTGTGCCCACAAAGACTTACTGTACATTCCCAAACCAAAAGCCGTGGATGAACCAGGAGGTATGTCGTCTGCTGAAGGCTAGATCTGTGGCATTCAAGTGTGGCAAGTTAGGGCTGTACCAGAAAACCGGGTATGATTTGCAGGGAGCTATTTCAAGGGCAAAGAGAGAATTTCAAACAAGGTTGGAGGCGATATCGGATGCACGGCAACTCTGGCAGGATTTTCAAGACATTACTTCCTACAAAGCGAAACCCAATAGCATGAATGGCAGCGATGCTTCACTACCTGATGAACTCAATGCCTTCTATGCACGCATTGAAAGGGGAACACAACTACAGCTGTGAAGATCCCTGCTGCACTTGATGACCCTGTGATCTCTGTCTCAGAGGCCGATGTTAGACTGTCTTTAAAGAGAGTGAACCCTCGCAAGGCTCTGAAGACCTGTGCCAACCAACTAGCAGGAGTATTCAAGGACATTTTCAACCTCACTCTGCTACGGGCAGAAGTTCCCACTCACTTCAAAAAGGCAACAATTATACCAATGCAAAGAAGAATAATGTGGGCTGCCTTAATGACTATCGGCCGGGTAGCACTCACATCTACAATGATAAAATGCTCTGAGAGGTTGGTCATAACTAGGCTGAACCCCTGCCTCAACAAAGACCTGGACCCATTGCAATTTGCTTATCACCACAATAGGTCAACAGCAGACACAATCTCGATGGCTCTTCATACGGCCTTAGACCACCTGGACAATACAAACACCTATGTCAGGATGCTGTTCAGCGACTATAGCTCAGCATTTAATACACAACCCTGATTGAGAAGTTGCAGAACCTGGGCCTCTGTACCTCCCTCTGCAATTGGATCCTCGACTTCCTGACCAGAAGACCACAATCTGTGTGGATTGGTGATAACATACCCTCCTCGCTGATGATGAACACTGGTGCACCTCAGGGGTGTGTGTTTAGCCCACTGTTCTGCTCTGTCTACACCCATGACTGTGTGGCTAGGCATATCTCAAATACCATCTATAAATTTGCTGATGATACCACCATTGTTGGTAGAATTTCAGGTGGTGATGAGAGGGCGTACAGGAGTGAGATATGCCAACTAGTGGAACAACCTGGCACTCAGCGTCAGTAAGACGAAAGAGCTGATTGTGGACTTCAAGGTAGGAGGTACAGGAGCCTGAAGGCACACACTCAGCGAGTCAGGAACAGCTTCTTCCCCTCTGCCATCCAATTCCTAAATGAACATTGAAGCTTTGGACACTACCTCACTTTTTAAAGATACAGTATTTCTGTTTTTGTACTTTTTTTAAAAATCTATTCAATATACGTAATTGATTTACTTGTTTATTATTTTTTATTTTATTATTTTGTTTTTCCCTGCTAGATTTTGTATTTCATTGAACCGCTGCTGCTAAGTTAATGAATTTCATATCACATGCCGGTGATAATAAAACTGATTCTGATTCTGAAATATTTATTTACTGATGACTTTTACTGTCTTTCTGTATCTCCTACCAGTGGTTCATTTCCTTATTACTTAAATGTTTGCCTTACATAATCTGATTTGTGTACCTAATATTTGGCTTATAGATAGTTGGTAACATTATCCAACAGCAGCAGGTAATAATGTCTTCTCACATTAGTAATTCAGTATGACTCCCATTAAGGCAGTGTTCTTAATGCTGTGCGTACGTTAATTCTTGTAAATTGCTGGAGGAACTCAGCAGGTCAGGCTGCATCTATGAAGATGAATGAACAGTTGACATTAATCCTCATACTGAGTCAATGTTCTAACGAGTAACCAGAGAATGTGAAGATGCTTCTCAAGGTGGTGGACGAATACTGAGCTATTGACATAGAGGAGCATTTCAGAGTGTGGAGTCAAAAGGGTGAAAGTGAGGGGAAAGTCCACTCAGAAGATCAGAGGGGAGGGAGACTGATCAAGCAGAGTTTGCTGATGCACAGACAGGTTTAATCAAATATATTGGGAATTCAGAGAGCAATTTTTGTTAAAATCTTGATTTTTGTCAAAGTTTGATCAACTCATATCTGATCACAAACATGAGAAAATCTGCAGATGCTGGAAATCTAAACAACACACACAAAATGCTGGAGGAACTCAGCAGGCCAGGCAGCTTCTATGAAAAAGAGTACAGTCGACGTTTCAGACCGAGACCCTTTGGCAGGACTGGGGGAGAAACAGCAGAGGAGTAGAGTTAAAAGGTGGGGTGAGGGCAGAGAGAAACACCAGATGATAGGTGAAACCTGAAGGGGGAGGGATGAAGTAAAGAGCTGGGAAGTTGATTGTCAAAGAGATACAGGGCTGGGGAAGGGGGAGCCTGACAGAAGAGGACAAGAAGCCATGGAAGAAAGAAAAGGGGGAGGAGCACCAGAGAGAGGCGATGGGTAGGCAAGGAAATAAGATTCTTGTTTCAGTAGTTCCTGGATGTGGGCATTGCCAGCAAGTTACTGCCCATCTCTAACTGCCATTGAGAAAGTGGTGGCGAGGTACCTGCCTGGGCTGCGGTAACTCTTCCGGTGAAGGTACTTATCAGTGTTGTTGGAAAGGTACTGTAGTTTCAGAGCCAGCGAGGGTTATATTTTCAAGACCTGATGGCATGCAACTAAACAGGGAACATCCAGGTGAAGGTTATAGACAGAAGGAATTCTGCAGATGCTGGAAATCTGAAGCAACAAACAGAAAATGCTGGTGGAGCTTTGCAAGTCGGCCAGCATCCATGGAAATGAACAAACAATCGACGGTTTGGGCCGAGACCCTTCTCCAAAACTGGAAAGGAAGGGGGAAGATGCCAGAATTTTAAAAATGGGGGGAGGAGAAGAAGGATAGCTAGAAGGTGATCGGTGAAACCAAACAAGTGGAAAAGGCAAAGGGCTGGAGATGAGTGAATGTGACAGGAGAGGAGAGTGGACCACAGGAGAAAGGGAAGGAGGAGAGGCACCAGGGGGAGGTGATAGGCAGGTGAGAAGCGGTAAGAGGAGCAAGTCTGGGTGGGAACATGGTGGAAGAATCAGAGGGCAGCAGACACCACAGAGGGGGAGCGGTGGGGAAGAGGGAGGGTCTCACTGAACTCTCATCGAAGAGAAGGTTTAAACTTCTTCAGCGTAGGTATCCCTTGAAAAGTCTTCTCAGCGGAGCAGCAAATAGTTTTTTTTGTGACATACACATTGAAACATTCAAAGAAATGCATTGTTTGCACCATCATATCAAATCAGCGAGGAACGTGTTGATCAGTACACCACGCTTTTGGGCCCAGCATAGCTTGTCAACAACTCAATTGGACATCTTTGGAATCTGGGATGAAATCCACCAGTCATGGGGAGAAAGTACAAACTCCTTGCAGATAGCGATGGGAGTTGAACCCCGACCTTTGTAAAGAATTGTGCTAACCATTGCACTACTGTGCCACTCACATGCCCTGTTTTGGTCCTTACAACCTTCAATTATGCTCAATATTTTCAGATCCCTACTACAGGTAGTGCTGAGTAGGCTACGGTCAATTATGGATAACTCTGAACATCCTCTACATAGCACCATCCAGAGACAGAGAAGCAGTTTCAGCGACAGGTTACTATCGATGCAATGCTCCTCAGACAGGATGAAGAGGTCAATACTCCCCAATGCCATTAGGCTTTAGAATTCTACCGCCAGGACTTAAGAACTTTTTAAAAGCTATTATTAATGCTTTTTGAGATAGTGATTTAGATGCATATCATATTTTTTTTACTGAGTTAATTATTGTATGTAATTAGTTTTGCTACAACAAGTGTATGGGAAAAAGTTGAATTTCCCCATGGGGATGAATAAAGTATCTATCTATCTATCTATCTAAAAGTTACTAAACTGCACAGTTAAAACTCAGCTTTATATCCAATGGGGCACTGGTGTTGCAGACTGAAGGATTTAAGTGAAATAAACAGGCCAGAGGAATGGAGTAGATTTGGAAGGGCAGGTGTAATTTTTGATCTTACATTGTTGGTGTGGTTGAACTGGAGAGACTGCAGAATAAGTTGCCAGGACTAGTGGGACTGTTCCAGGGAGAAGCTGCTCAGGTTGAGGTTTTATTCCTTGAAATATAGCAGAATGAGCGGAGACCTAATGAAAGTGTTTGAACTTGAGGCAAGGATAAGATGGGCATTGAGGGTCTTTTCCCCAGGTTAGGGGAATCCAAAACTAGAGGGCATAGGTTTAGGGTGAGAGGGGGGATGATTTAAAAGGGACCTGGGGGACAACTTTTTCCGCATGGAGAGTATTGAGTATGTGGAATGAGCTGCCAAAGACTGAGGCAGGTGCAATAATGTAAATTAAGAAACAGGTGGAAGAGTTGGGGTTTGGAGGGATGTGGGCTGAACATATGAAATTGGGATGAGGTGGGTGGACCACGGGGTCGGCGTGGACTCACTGGGCCGAAAGGCCTGTATCTGTGCTGTAGGCTCTATGACTCCAATATTATAGAAAAGTTCTCTTCCGTTTTTGACTCATCGGTATCCGTCCAATGGCAATGCAGGACCAATGAGAGAAGACAGTGGTTGACATGATGCAGATTCAGATTTAGTTATCACACGTACATCGAAGCATGCAGTGAAGCGAGTCGTTTGCATTAACAACCAACACACGTAGGGATGTGCTGGGGGCCACATTTTCCGACTCCAACATAGCATGACCACAATGCTCGGCAGAACACAGAACACAACAAGAAACTAACTTAACCTCTAAGTCCCTCTATATCCCCACCACCCCCAAATTATCCATACAAACTTTAAAAAAAAATCAATCTGGATGAAGACCGCAGCTTGGCACTATCTGTTAAGTTGTTAAATGGTTTGAGAGAGGTGAGGCTTGGCTGGCTGGTTTATTAGCACTACACACCAGTTTATTTCAGCATGATGCAAGCTTTTAAAATGGTTCTCTTTTGAAAATGAACTACAGTTAGCCACAGGAAACGACGATGATAATGAAATCCACTGAGGGACTTGTAATATAAAATCTCGCCCATTTGTGTTAACTGCAGCCACAACAGAGGGAAAGGGGCGGCTAAGTTTGTCCTTATTGTAACTAATGATATCAAGCATGGTCTTTTACTGTGATGGCTATTTGTTGTTTGGATTTAACGAAGCATTATTGTAACTTTGTACACTGGCGACAGGGTGCTGGCGAATTGCATAACTAGAGCCCTGGACTGAGCGTTAAATATACAGTAGGGGGTGGTTCAACAGAGTGAAAATGTTAAAGTAAAAGGAGAATGCCATAGAGGTTACAGAAGTCTGCAGAATAAAGAAAAAGATAGGAAGTATAAGGACTAAAGTATATAGGACTAAAAGTGTTGTGTTTCAATGCGCACAGTATACAGAATAAGGTAAGTGAACTTGTAGCACAGTTAGAAATTGGCAGGTATGACACTGTGGGCATCATTGAGTCATGGCTGAAAGAAGATAAATGTTTAACACCAAAGATGCATATTCTATCAAAAGATCAGATGAGTAGGCAGAGGCTCTGTTGAGAAAAAAATGAAATAAAATCCTTAACAAGAAGTGACATAAGATAGGAAGATGTAGAATTCTTGTGGATAGAGTTAAGAAAGTGCAAGGGTAAAAAGACCTTGATTAGAGTTATATACAGGCCTCCGAACAGTAGCCAGGTTGTGGAGTACAAATTACAAAAGAAAATAGAAAAGGCAATGTTATGACAGTCAAGAGGTATTTTAATATGCAGGTACATTGGGAAAATTAGGTTGGTGCTGGATCCCAAGAGAAGAAGTTTGTAGAATGCCTAAGAGATGGTTTTTTTTTATAGCAGCTGGTGGTTGAGCCCACTAAGCAAATGGTAATTCTGGATTCAGTGTTAGGTACTGAACCGATTTGATTAGGGAGCTTAAGGTAAAGAAACCCTTATGAGGCAGTGATTATAATAGGATTGCAGTTTGATAGGGAGAAGCTAAAATCAGATATATCAGTATTACAGTGGAGTAAATGGAACTACAGAGGCATGAGAGAGGAGCTGGCCAAAGTTGATTGGAAGGGGGTCGTAGCAGGGATGATGGCAGAGCAGCAATTATCTGGAGTGTCTGGGAATAACTTGGAAGGTGCAGGATTGGTGCATCCCGAAGAAGAAGAAGCATTCCAAAGGGAGCATGAGGCAACGGCGGACAAGGGAAATCAAAGACAAAGCTTAAAAGCAAAAGAGGGCTTGCAATATTGCTAAAAATAGTGGGAAGCTAGAGGATTGGGAAGCTTTTGAAAAATAACAGAAGGCAGCTTAAAAAAAAAAGCAATAAGAAGAGAAAAGATGAAATGTGAAGGGAAGCCAGACAATGATATAAAAGAGGATACCATAAGTTCCCTTTCTCAGATATATAGAGTAGGAGAGAGGCCAGAGTAGATATCAGACCATGGAAAATGATGCTGGAGAGGCAGTAATAGAGAACAAAAAATGGCAGATGAACTCAATAAGTACTTGGAATCAGTCTTTAATGTGGAAGACACGAGCAGTATACCAGCAATTCGAGAGTGTCAGGGCAGCAGATAATGTAGTTGCTAACAGTAAGGAGAAGATGCTTGGGAAGCTAAAAGCTCTAAAGCTACATAAGTTACCTGGCCCAAGGGGTCTACAACCCATGGGTTCCGAAAGAAGTTGTGGAGGAATCAGTGGTAATCTCTCAATAACTAGATTCTGGAATGGTTCAGGAGGACTAGAAAATTGAATATGTCATTTCATTTTTAAAAAGACAAAAAATTATAGACACGTTAGCCTGACTTCAGTGCAAGTTGCAAGTTCATTATTAGTATTGAGGTTTTGAGATGGAGGCACGTGACAAAATAGGGCAAAGTCAGCATAGCTTCCTTAAGGGAGTGTGGTGATACATCCTAGGATGTGCTGGGACACACCATCAGTGACGCAACTGGTGTCCTCAGGTGTCTGGGATCTTTCAACATCAGGCGCCCTTGCTCAGGTGACCCAGGCAGGCGTGATCAGGCCCCGGCTTGTGTCCCTACAGCATTGGTCCTCTTGATCCATCGCAATCTGGAGACTCATTCAACACCCTCTGTGATGCACCTGATGGCTCATTTCTCTTCAGGTCACGTAATCCCAAGTGGAGAGCATGGTAGGCAGCCAGCAAAACATCTGCACCCACCTCTATAGGCTCATAACACCCTTGTCTCTGGCACTGCTCTACCAGCTCCTGGCTTTCTTGCGCTCGAAAGCCTCCTCAATTCAGGCCCCGCCAGTTCTACCATGACCGCCTGCTTCAAAGTTTCTGACAGAGTGGCCATGTCAGGCCTCAGTGATGATGAAATCTTGCCTGACAAATCTGGTGAAATCCTTTGAGGAAATAACAGGCAAGATAGACGAAGGTGAGTCAGTGGATGTTGCTTGCTTCGATTTTCAGAAGGCCTTTGATATGGTGATACACATGAAGCTTCTAAACAAGAGCTCATAGTATTACAGGGAAGATACTAGCATGGATAGAATATTGGCTGATTGGCAGGAGGCAAAGAGTGGGAATAATGGGACTCTCTTCTGATAGGCTGCCAGCATTCTGCAGGGGTTGGATTCGGGACTGCTTACTGTCACGGTATATGGCAATGATGGAATTGATGGCATTAGAGCTAAGTTTTTCGATGATATAAAGATAGGTGCAGGGGCAGGGAGTGTTGGGGAAATAACAGACTGCAGAAAGACATGGTCATATTAGGAGAATGGACCAAAAAGTGTCAGATGAAATACAGTGAAGGGAAATATATGGTACTGCACTTTGGTGGAAGCAATAAAGGTGTAGACTATATTCTAAACAGCCAGTAAATTCAGCAAAGGGTGATGCAAACTGACTTGGGAGTCCTCGTGCAGGATTTCTAAAAGGTTATCTGGCAGGTTGGTAGCAAAGAAAGAAAATGCAATGTTAGCATTCATTTTGAGAGGACTAGAACATAAAAGCAGGAATGTAATTCTGAGGCTTTATAAGGCATTGGTCAGACTGCATTTGGAGTACTGTGAGCAGTTTTGAGACCCTTATCTAAAAGATATGCGAACATTGGCACAGGTCCAGAGGACGTTCACGAGGATGATCCTGGGAATGACAGGGTTAATGTGAGGAGTGTATGATAGCTCTGGGCCTGTACGTGCTGGAGTTCAGAGCAATGAGGGGGTATTTCATTGAAACCTATTGAATACTGAAAGGCCTAAGGCCGAGATAGTGTAGATATTGAGAGGATTTTCTAATAGCGGGGGAGTCAAGAATGTCCTTTTATCACAGGGGTAAGACTATAGGAGCAAAATTAGGCTGTTTGGCCTATCGAGTCTGTTCCACCATTTCATCTTGGCTGATCCACTTCCCATTAATTTTTGGTCTATTATATGCCCTCTCTTTTGCTTTTGTGTTGGCTTTGACTCCTCTTGTTAGCCATCGTTATGTCATCTTGCCTTTAGAATACTTCTTCCTTTTTGGGATGTACATACCCTGTGCCTTCCGAATTGCTTCCAGAAATTATAGCCATTGATGCTCTGCTGTCATCCCTGCCACTGTTCTTTTTCAATTAATTTTGGCCTCTAGCATGCCTCTGTAATTGCTTTTACTCCACCGTAATACATATACATCTGACTTAAGCTTCTCCTAAATTTCAAGGTGTATTTGATTATATTCTTCTCAGGGTGCATTCTTTTACCTTAAGCGGTCTAATCAATTCGAGTTCACTGCACAAAACCCAATCCAGAGCAGTTGATCACCTAGTGGTTTCAATCACGAGCCGCTCTAAAAAGCCATCTTTCCCCTCTTTGGATCCAGCACCAACCTGATTTTCCCAATCTACCTGCATATTGAAACCCCCCATGACTATCGTAACATTGCCCTTTTGGCATGCAGTTTCTGTCCCCCATTGTAATTTTTAGACCACATCCGTATTACTGTTTAGTAGTCTCTATACAACTCCCATCAGGGTCTTTTTTCCCTTGCAGCTCCTTCGGCTCACCACAACGATTCAATACCTTCTGATCCTATGTCACCTCTTCCTTATGATTTGATTTTAATTTTTTAACAATAGAGCCACCCCACCTCCTCTGCCTTCCTGTCCGACTTTTGATACAATGTGTATCTTTGGGCATTAAGCTCCCAGCTATAATATTCTTTCAGCCGTGATTCAGTGATGCCTACAACATCATACATGAAAATCTGTAACTGTGCTATAGGTTTATCTACCTTATTCCATATACGAATATCCTAGCTGGAAGGTTTGCTGGTGCTGGTTTAAACTAGTTTCAGGGGGATAGGAGCCAGAGTGCCAGAATAGATAGTGGAATGTTTGGGAAAGACGTTGTTAATGTCTGAAATCAAAAGGTGGGGATATGTAGGAGATGGGTTTATCGCAATGCAAGGAATATTGTAGGAAACGTGGATGAGCTTAGGGCATGGATCAGTACATAGAGTTATGATATCTCCACTTCACTGACAATCAACACTGGTGCACCACAAGTATATGTGCCAGCCCATTGTTCTACTCTCTCTACACCCATGAATGTGTGGTTAGGCACAGATTCGGTATATCACCAAAAACGTGTGTGTGTCTGTGTGTGTGTAGACTGAAGCATGTCAATTGTTATCCCTGCTCCCGCTAGACCACGCAAAAATTATCGTCCGCACCCTGCAGGGCAGCTTACTGAGCCCTGCTCCTCCAAATCACTGATGATACAGTGAGCAGGCGGGCGTGACCCAACAGGATACTTGCCCTGCAACGTGCTCCACCAGCAAGTGATTCTGATCAGTTTGCTATGGATAATTAGAGTCCAAGTTATCAGGGAGCCACCCGGATCTAGTTCCAACTGAAAGACTGTCAGAAGTTCCCGAGTTTTCTATATCAAAACCCTTATCAGAAGGGGATTAATATCGAAAGCCTGGCATGGGCCGTGTTGTAGTCATCAAATTAAAATGGTAACGGCTATCACAAACAAACTGAAGATTGGGTGGGGCTGTCCGCAGTAAGACCCATCTGCCAGTGTGCAGCAGGAGGTGATTCTGCTTGCCTTCGACTGACCTGTGTGCGTTATAATATTTACAAAATGTGCCATGAAGGCTGCAGTTACTGCAGAAAGGCGAGAACACATGAAGTCTGCCACTGCATCACTATCTACCACTCCGACGTCCATTAAATCCCTGATACCTGTATTTTGAAAATGAAGCTCAATTCACTTCTCTTGGTGAGTACAAGCTCTTTATTGCCACATAGAATTTGCATATCACAACAGCATTTTTTAAATATTTATGACCTGCCAAAAAAAGCTAGCTTTATTTTTTACGTGAGATTAAATTTATTATAATTCTTCAACGTTTACTGATTTTCTAAAGAGCCTACACACACAATTGTATTGTTACTGTTTTTACATGAAATGTCAGCAATATTCCATTGAGTATGATTTTATTCCATTCCCACAGGACAAAAGGATGCCACTTTGTCTAATCTGTATGACCATGTAGCTGAGGAAGCACTTGGACACAACGCGTAAGGACAAGAAATACAAGACACTGGACTACTTAAAAACCCTACATGATGATTTTTAATCAAGGTAGAAAGTAAAGCGAATGTTTAGTGAAAAAACAGCTAAGCACCCGGTGAGATTTCAAACTTTATTGCAAATGCTGGCAAGCCACATAATATCAGTGAATCATTGATTCTGCTGGCAGTTTCTGTTGTAGCTTCCATTGTAATAAATCAGAGCGCATATGAGACTGTTCAAGCGATCCCCTGGAGCAACTCAGCAGTATCAAGGCATATTGATGAAATGTCAGATAATGTGGAAAAGCGACTAGTTGCACAACTGCAAGTTAAGAAGTTTGCCCTGCAAATTGATGAAGGCACTTCACATGACAATGACACCCTTCTCAGGACATGTTAGAACTTTGAACCTAACTTCAACTTCATCAAGTCGAGTGCATTTCAAGATCGTCTTTTTCAACAACATTGTGAGGAAAACGAAGAAGATTTTGAACAGCTACTAATGCATACAGGCGTCCGATGGTTATCAAATGGTAATTGTCTTTGTCGCTTTGTTGCACTTCGGGATAGTATTATAGCATTTTTAAGTGATAAACAGCTCGGAGAACAAATTGTTGCTGCTAAATCTGATATACTTTACCTGTCAGATACTGTATATCTGAAAAATTGAATTTATTAGTCAAGGAAGAAACTGCAATTTTATATCACTCAAAGAGGCTATTGCCACATTCCCTGGACAACTCAAACTTTTCAGCAGCAATATTGGGTGTCACTTGTTTTATGCAATTTCCTTGGCCACTCTTAACATAGAATTGCAAGATGCTGGTCTGATTGTCTTATCTTGATCATTTGAAACAACTGCACACTGATATGAAATTTTGGATCAGGGATCTGCTGGAGATGCACATTCCAGACTGGATGGTGGATCCATTGGGTGAATGGGAATGATGTGAACACCACATTGCAAGAATGTCTCATTGACCTACAGAGTGAATAACAGGTCAGGCAAAATTCAGATGCAGTAAGCAACATTTCTGGGTAATTCATGATACTTGAAATAAGTTTCCACTGCTCAGGGAGAAGACAAAATTGTTTTTAAATTGGATTTGCCACCTCCTATCTAGCTGAATGTGGTTTTAGTCAAGCTGTTCAACTGCTATCAAAAGCTCCTAACCATCTTGATGTTGTGAAAAGAGGTGATCTTCGATAATCTTTAACCAAGTTGCAACCAGATTTTCAAAAACTCACTAGTGTACCTCAGTCACAAGGATCTTACTAAGTACTCAAAGTAACAACATTAAGCACTTTCTCATTGCTGGTTGGAAGAATATTATATAGATTATAAATAAAGTGTCCTACTCAGAGCTTTGAAATAGTTTTATTTTTTCATATACATCAGTAACATTATTTTTAATATATAATTATACCTACAGTATAACCTGTTAAATATTGACTGTATGTTAGAATAATTATTACAGTTGCCCAAAAAACTTTAGCAACTAACCTATGGAGCGTGGGGCTACAGAGGTAAATGAACATCACAAATGGGCCACGAGCAGAAAAAGGTTGAGAACCACTGTTATAGACCAGTCCATAGGATTTAGAGGAGCAAATTTGTAGTGAGATTGCAGACTGTTGCAAGAAATACAAGGTAGTGATAGGTGGTCATTTTTAACTTTCCACATATTTCCTGGGGCTTCCATACTGTAAAAAGGCTGGAAGGGAGAGTGTTTGTCAAATGCGTTCAGGAAACTTTCCTTAATCAGTGCACAGAAGTCCCATCTAGAGAAAGAATGTCATACTACAGTCCTGTTAGGGGATGAGGTATGGCAGGTGAGAGGAGTATGTGTCGAGGAACACTTTGGGTCTAGTGATCATAATGCCATTAGTTTCAAGATAATTATCGAGAAGGATAGGTCTGGTCCTTGGGTTGAGATTCCAAATTGGAGAAAAGCCAATTTTTGTGGTATCAGAAAGGATCTGCTAAGTGTGAACTGGGGCAGGTTATTCTTCGGCAAAGGTGTACTTGGTAAGAGGGAGGTCTTCAAAAGTAAAACTTCCTGTTAACAGATTTTATATGTTCTTGTCAGAATAAAGGGCAAGGATAACAGGTTTACAGGTTTAGAGAACCTTGGTTTTTGATAGATATTGAGGCCCTGGTTAAGAAGGTGCATAGCGTGCAGGAACAAATGAGGTACTTGAGGAGGATAAGAAGTCAAGAAAACACTTAAGAAGGAAATCAGGAGGGCTAAAAGGCAGCATAAGATTGCTCTAGCAGACAAAGGAGAATTCCAAGGGTTGTCACATATATATTAAGAGCAAAAGAATTGCAAGGACGAAACCGGTCCTTTGGAAGATCCGAATAGTCATCTATATCTGAAGCTCAAAGAAATGGGGGAAGATCTTAAATGGATTTGTTTTCATCTGTGTTTACTTGGGAGACAGACACAGAGTCTAGAGAAGTAAGGCAAAATGGCAGCATCTTCATGGACCCTATACAGGTTACAGAGGAGGAGGTGCTTGCTGTCTTGAAGCAAATTAGGGTGAATAAATACCCAGGGCTTGACAAGGTGTTCTGATGGACCCCATGGGAGGCTAGTGCAGCAATTGCAGGGGCCCAAGCAAGGATAGTTAGTTAGTTAGCTATTGATTGATTGAGATACAGTGTAGAATTGGTCCCTCCAGCCCTTTCAGCTGCATTGCCCAGCAAACAGTTTAACTGTAGCCTAATCACGGGACAATTTACCTGTCAACTGGAATGTCTTTGCACTGTGGGAGGAAACCAGAACACCTGGAGGAAACCCATGTGGTTACGAGGAGACATACAAACTCCTTAAAGACAGCAGCAGGAATTGAACCCCGGTGTCTATTATTTGTGTTGGGATAGAAGGGGCTGAGTCGGGATAGTCAACATGGCTTTGTGCATGGTAGATAGTATCTAACCAATCTTATAGAGTTTTTCCAAGAAGTTACCAGGGAAGTTGATGAAGGCAGTGTATGTTTTCTACACAGACTTCAACAAGGCTTTTGACAAGGTCCTACATGGGAGGTTGGTCAAGACGGTTCAGTCGATTGGCATTCAAGATGCGGTAGTAAATTGGATTAGACTTTGGCTTCCCAGGAGAAACCAAAGAGTGGTAGTAGATGGAGGACTATGACTAGTGGTGTCCCACAGTGACCGGTGCTGAGTTCTGCTGTTGTTTCTCACGTGTATCAACAAATTTGCGGATAACACCAAGATTGTGGGATCAGTGAATAGTGAGGAAGACTATCAAAGCTTGCAGTGGGACTTAGATTAGCAGGAAAAATGGGCTGAAAAATGGCTGATTGTATTTAATGCAGACAAGTGTGAGATGTTGCACTTTGGGAGGACAGACCATGGTAGAACTTACCCGATGAGTAGTACACATTAATGAGTATGTTAGAGCAGAGGGATATTGAAATACAGATCCATTATTCTTTGAGAGTGGCATCACAGGTAGATAGGGTCATAAAGAAAACTTTGGCACATTGGCCTTCATAAATCAAAGTACTGAGTACAGGGGTTTAGATGTTGTACAACATGTTGGTGAGGCTTTATTAGGAATATTGTGTGCAATTTTGGTCACCTACCTATGGGAATGACATCAATGAGGTTGAAAGTCTGCAGAGAAAATGTTCAAGAATGTTGCCAGGACTTGAAGACCTGAATTAGGGAAAGATTGAATAGGTTAGGTCTTTATTCCCTAGAGCAACAGGAACGAGTGGAGATTTGTTAAAGGCATGCAAAATTATGAAGTTTCTAGATAGGGTAAAGGCATGCTGGTGTTTTGCACTGAGGTTGGGTAAGGCCTCATGGGTGAGACCTAGAGGTCAAGGGTTAAGGGAGAAAGGTGAAATGTTTAAAGGGAACGTGAGGGGGATCTTCTTTATTCAAAGGGTGCTGAGAGTGTGGACCAAGCTGCCAGTAGAAGTGGTGAATGTGTGTTCAATTTCAATATTTAAGAGAGATTTGAATGGGTACATGGATGGGTGGGGTATGACGGGCTATGATCCAGGTGCAGGTCGACTGATCTAGGCAGAAAATTAGCTTGCAAAGACTAGATGGGCCAAAGGGCCTGGTCTCATGCTTCATGACTCTGTGACTATAGTACATTTATGTTCTGCTCAATTGTGGGTAACACAGTGGTGCAGTAGGTACCACTGCTGCCTCAGTTCCAGTGATGAAGATTCAAATTTGACCTCCGGTGGTATCCGGGAGGAGTTTGCTGATTTAACCATCACATGAGTTTCTGGCAGGCATTCCAATTTCCCGGTACATCCCAATGATACGATAGCAGATAGGATAAGTGGCACAGTGGTGAATATAATATCAGGGTAATGATATTGGACAGGATACAAACTAATGGCTGTAGAGAAATAATGATAGAATGTATAAAGCGAGTAGAACAGGGGGCTCAACACACAGCCTTGTGGAGATGTTGTTGCCAATCCGAACTGACTGGGGTCTGTCTGTAAGTGTGGTTATCGAGGATCTAATTGTTGGTCTGAATGACCTCAACCACGGCTATAAGAAAATACAAACAAAATCTTCATTAACTTGGCATAGTGCTAAGGTAAATTCGGAACTGAATAATATGCTTTGTAATAAAATATATAAGGCAATTATTGACCATCAAGAAAATTAAAGTATTTTAACTTCTCACGTTGACATCAGCTTTTCACTACTCTTATGAACTGAACATACTGTGGACACAGACACACTGAGGAATAGATGTTACAGGGTTTTGCGCCAACAATTCCCTGACCTCTCCAGGTTTACGCACAATAAAACACAAAAGGATGAATTTCATAAAAGCAGAAAGTAAACCAACATAAAAGTGGCAATTCTGACATCCCCTTTAAGAACTGGTTACCTCTTCTAAAGGTGCATTGATACAGAATTGCTGGAGTTGCTTACTCTAGCACTTGGTGAAAAAAATGACAATTGGACAGCTGAAGCATGTAATTCCAATTTGAGTCATTGTTTATAGAGTAACCAAATATTAAAAGCACAAAATAGGCTATTTGACTCATTGATACATTACACACTTATCTTCAAATGAGCCATCAGACCTAATCTCACCTTGTTTTGGTTCTCAACACTGTTTATCTAGTAATTATCCAATGTCCTTTTAAAATCCAATGCAAGCTTTATTATAGAAAAGGAATACGAAGGGAAATTATAAATTGTTTCAATCTCTCAGAAAGTATTTTCAGCCTGAAAATATTTTCTTACAGTTTCTTCAATTTTATCTTGAATTTCCATTTTCTTGTTATATCTTCAGCTGCATGAACAAATTTAAAATCTTGTCAGAAAAATTGTGTTTACAATTAGGAGAGACAAGGAATGATTCATTTCCTAAGGCACTTATAATTTTGCTTTTAATTTTGATTCCATAATTCTGTAATATGAAACGGCATCATCTGCAAAATTGGTGCATAATGCAAGTTGTAAAAAAAATTGTTGATTTATTTACTTCTTTTCCCACACTAATTCCTCGAAATCAAATTGTATTCTATATCTCAAAGTTTTGGGTATTAATTTGTGAAGTCTGCAAGGGCAAATTTCTATAAGCAAGCAGCTGTAAGGCAGGGTTCCCCTGTATCAGGAAGACTGAGCTGCTTTGGCAGAGATGATGGGGAAAGAGAAGTCGTAACAATGTTTTAAAATATAAAATAAAAAATGCCCCCACTTAGAAATACCCAAGAATGTCACATATACCAAGCTAATTTTAAGGATGGACATTTCTGATCATGGTGTATCCTATTCAGTGCAGGCAGCGTACAGTAGACAGAAGTTGCCTGAATTGCCAAATATAGCATTACAAGTTAAATTTATAAAATAGAGACTGGGGGCATTAGGTGAGTGCACAAGTAGACCACTTCATCTTACAAATCTGTTCTACCATTCCTTGCAATCATGGACAAATCTATCTCAAATATAATTATCTTATTCTTATTTAACAATGACTTCTCTTTAGTGGTGAGTCATATTCCATTTAATGTCTTGCTACCAAACCAAACTATTCTTGGTAGTACAGTATTCCCTCAGCATTATGTTGAAAATCAGGATTTAAACCAAGAAGTTAGCAGTAGAAGTAACTTGTTCACGATTGCATAAATACCCAAGCTGTTACTTGGTACATTTCCATGTCTTAGAGACATGGATTCATTCCATGTCCAAGATTCATTCTCTGACCTCTATGGAGTTTGATACGAAGGGAAGGGGCGGACAACAGTTGGACAAAGGTGAATGAGTCAAGAGGCAAGAGTTCCTATGTCTAATGCAGTAGATAGTTCCTATCCAGTAGACTATGTTTTGAAATGCACATATGTAACAATGGCACAGTCAAGATTAACTGCAACATCTCACGTAGTTGAACTGTCCCTTGTCATTTGCTGCTTAAACTTACCATGGAGAGCAGCCACCTGGGTATAATAAGGAAGATTTCCTGCGGCTCCAAAATGGTAATTTGGCAGGAAAGACTGGATACGTAGTTTGTTGGGGGGGGGGGTAGAATGGGGTGGGGGAATTTGAAAGGAATGAATACAATACAACCTTTGGATAACCTATGCATTTATTCCTTTATATAGAAGTATACAGGAAGTATGACACAGATCTTGTAACTTACAGAATAAAACAACAACAATTGAGAGAAAATATATAACTTGTATTAGGACATGAAAGGTAGGGTGTGCTCTAGTGTCTTGTTTAAGAATAATGACCAAAAGAAGAACAAGAGCTGAGGGAACATATGGTCCTAATTACTGCAAAAATCAACCCTACCAGTACAAGGTGGGTCCTGGAAAAAGAGAAATGAATGTGGCAGAGATCGAAATAAATAAGATTCTGCCCACAGTACGAAATAAAGCAAAAATATCTCATGAAAATAATTGGAAATCCAGCATAATGTATCTCTTAATCTCTGGTTCACACGACTCTCTTAAACTATCTTGCTCATTTGTGTGGTTCATTTGCTATGAATTTAAAGTATTTAAAGTCTAAAGAGAGCTCTGATTACTTTAATTTACGTACTTGCAATCTCAATGTGCTTAATGAGGTAGATATTAATAAGCAATATCGTTGGTGTTGGATCTCATTTGCAGACCGCAATCAAGTACTGTGTTATTAAGAATCTTAGTGAAAATGATGTCTTTGGTGACTGCCATGGCTTTTTCTTTTCTTTGTTGTTGCTGTTAAAATGTTCCATTTGTGCCAAAGCTCTCACTGGCATTGGTCTATTTTTGTCACATGCATCAAGATGCAGTCAAAAGCACTACTCCTGCAAGTTGTATGGCCAGTGTAGATACCTGTTCTCTGCATGTGAAGCGAGATTTGGTCATAAATTATCCTTCATTGTGCTAAATTGTACAAGTGCTGCAACAAACTTGGCATATCAGCCTTTGAAAACAGATCATTTGCAAATGAAATTAAATTATCAGATACCAACCTGCACTGCATGCAAGTCACATCAGTCAGGTTTACTAAATTAAAAAAGCAAATCAATAATAAATGGATGTTAACAAAGCATGAGGAAATTAAATCTCTAATGACCAGAGATAAACCTAATGACACTATATGGTGGTAAGATTGAAGTTATCCAACATTCAGGTATATCAGATGGGTTCCAAGTCTGAGAGGACAGATTGATCATTGGTTACCAGCCATGTGTGAATGCCGAAACAAGAGGTCATTCAATTAATTCACTGTTCTTTAGCCAAGTCATCAATAGCAGGTTCTTCCAAGATGCTAATTGTGTTATTTTCCCTGCAAAGCAATCCATATATTTAAATTAAAAAAAGAATCGCTGCAAACTTCTCTTGGGTCTTCCTTTTGCACACTTCATTTACAGCACTGGAAGACAGTTAAGATGGGATACTTAGTAGTAATTATCACTGAAGCAAGGGCACATTGCATTGCCAGATACTGGTAAAGTGAATACTGTATGTTGCCTGTGCAAAAACACGGACTAGACGTTAGTGAAAAATAATTAATCACGTGCGACAACTTAGAATCCCCGGAGGTACACCACCTAGTACAGAAGATATTCATGGCTTTAAAATGCTCACCTCGTAAGTTACTTGTCATGCTTTCTCCAAAATGTTTTACATCATTCATCTCAACTTCCCAGTCATCACAAGGACTTTACGACTCCATTCCTGCCCCAATTCACCAATAATTTACTGTACAAACACCAGTTGCCCAAAGAGGTCTGTTTTAAAGTTTGTAATGTAAAGTATACATCAAGATGTACAGTTTTTGTTAAATAAACATGAGTGTTACTTATGTGCTGAAATCAACACTGTTATATAGAACAATGTCCTTCCGTGTTCCAGTGACTTTTTCTTCATGTCATTAGTTCAAGCCCTGAAGCATGGTAGTGATTTGAATGCTAACCTAGCCTGTCCCATCAAGATAATGTCATAAGGACTCCCAGCGGGCACTGAAATAATACTAGATCCTTGTAAATTCATCTGGTCAATTAGAGTACAGTAATGCTTCTAAGCTTAAGGGTGCAAGATGAAGGGATGAGCTTTCATTTTCTTTGGAAAGTCTGTTTTGTGTAGGTGTGAACTGGAGTTTCAGAGGTGCAGTAAGGTTGTGGCAGGGTGGGTACGGGCCAAATCGAGGCAGCAAGCGTGTCCAAGAGTGAGGAACGAGCCAATGTTGGGTCAATTTAAACACCAGGCCTGCTTGAAGAGGTCGGAGGTGTTCAGCCCGCTGCTCTGCCAAGTTTACTTGCCTCTGTGCTGAAATGAGGCTGTGGCCTGTAACTAGTGGGCTCCTGGACCGGCTGCAGCAATGAACTGACTTTGTGGTTGTGGACTCACTTTTGAGAACTTTAGTCCTGATTGTTACTTGTTTACTTTAAATATGATTTGTTCTCTTATCACACATTGGGTGTTTGACTTTTTTTTTTAATGGGTTCTATTGGTTTTCTTTGTTTTGTGGCTGCCTGTAAGAAAATGAATCTCAAAGTTATATTTGCAGTTGTATACATACTTCGATAATAATTGTACTTTGAACTTTGAAGTAACATTTTTTGATGTGCAGCGTATAAAGGAAATGCATTAAATCTGAGACAGTAAAATTTAGAATGAAGAACATGGTGACAAAGGCAGGTCTTATAACTATAAGACATAGGATCAGTTAAAAAAACATAGAAAACCTACAGCATAATTTAGGCCCTTCAGCCCACAAAGCTGGGCTGAACATGTCCTCAACCATAGCCCTCTATTTTTCTAAGCTCCATGTACCTATCCAGGAGCCTCTTAAAAGACCCTATCATTTCCGCCTCCACCTCCGCTGCCAGCAGCCCATTCCACAACATAGCCCATTGAGTCTGCCTCACTATTCCATCACGTTTGATTTATTATTCCCCTTCAACCCTATTCTCCTGCCTTCTTCACATAACCTTTGACACCCTTATTGATGAACCTCTCAACCTCTACTTTAAATATACCCAATGACTTGATCTCCACAGCTGTCTATTGGAATGAATTCACCACCGTCTGTCTAAAAAAATTCTTCGTCCTCTCTGTGCTAAAGGGATGCCCCTGTATTTTGAGGCTATGCCCTCTGGTCCTAGACTTGCCCACGAAAGGAAATACCCTCTCTACATCAATGCTATCTCGGCCTTTCAGTATTCAATAGGATTCAATGATATTCTCCCTTATTCTTCTAAACTCCAGTGAGTAAAGACCCAGATCCATCAAAGTCTTCTATTATGTTAACCCTTTCATTCCCAGAATGATTCTCGTGAACCTTCACTGGACTCTGTCCAATGCCAGCACATCCTTTCTTAGATAAGGGGCCCAAACTTCTCACCATATTTCAAGTGCAGTCTGGCCTTATAAAGCCTCAGCATTACATCCTTGCTTTTAATATTGTAGTCTTCTTATCTTCTCAAAATTAATGCTAATACTTCACTTGTGTTCCTTACTACCTACTCAACCTGCAAGTTAACCTTTATGGAATCCTGCACGAGGACTCCCAAGTCCCTTTGCACCTCTGATTTCTGAATTTGGTCCAATTAGAAAATAGTCTAAGGCTTTATTCCTTCTACCAAAGAGCATGACCGTACACTTTCCTGCACTGAATTCCATCTGCAACTTCTTTACCCATTCTCCTAAAATGGCCAAGTCCTTCTACAGACCTCATGCTTCCTCAACACTACATACCCTTCCACCTATCTTCGCATTGTCCACAAACTTGGCCACAAAGCCATCAATTCAGTCATCCAAATCACTGACATATAATGTAAAATGAAGTGGTCCCAACACTGATCCCTGTGGACCACCACTAGTCACCAGCAACCAACCAGGAGCAAACCCATTTAATCCCATTCTTTGCCTTCTGCCAGTCAACCAGTCTTCTATCTAAGCTAATGTCTTTCCTGTAATACCATAATACCACCAAGTAAACAGCATCCACTGACTCTCCTTTATCTGTCCTGCCTGTTTTTCCTCAAAGAATTCCAACAGATTTTCAAGCAAGATTTCCCCTTAAGGACCATGCATCCCCAAGCACCCTGAAACCTCATCTTTAATAACGGACTTCAACTTCTTCCCAACCACTGAAGTCAGGCTAACTGGCCTATAGTTTCCTTCCTTCGGGCTCTCTCCCTTCTTAAAGAGTGCAGTGACATTTGCCATTTTACAGTCTTCTAGAACTATTCCGGAATCTAGTGATTCTTGAAATATCATTACTAATGCCTTCATAATCTCTTCAGCTACCTCTTTCAGAACCCTGGGGTACAGTTCATCTGCTCCAGGTGACTTATCGACCTTCAGACCTTTCAGCTTCCCGAGCACCCTCTCCCTTGTAATAGCAACTACACCTACTTCTGCCCCCTGACACTCTCCAATTCCCAGCATACTGCTGGTGTCTTCCACGTGAAGAACGACACAAAATACTTATTAAGATCATCTGCCACTTCTTTGTTTCCCCTCCCTCCACCCCACCACTACTACCTGTCCAGCACTCCTGTATCATTTTCTGATAACCATTCTTTCCTCTTTGATTATCAGGTTTATTGCCACTGACATACTGTACAGTGCAATGCATAATAATACAATAAATTACTATAAGAAATATATATAAATAATTTAAATTAAATTAGTGCATAAAGAGAACAAAATACTGAGGTCGTGTTCATAGGTTCATTGTCCATTCAGAAATCTGATGGCAGAGGGGAAGAAGCTGTTCCTAAAATGTTAAGAGTATGTCTACAGGCTCCTGTACCTCCTCTCTAATGGTAGTAATGAGAAGACAGTGTGACCCGGTGGTGGGGGTCCTTTACAATGGATGCTGCCTCTTTGAGGCATTGGTTTTTGAAGATGTTCTTAAATGGTGGGGGAGGCTAGTGCCCATGACGGTGCTGGCTGAGTTTACAACCCCCTGCAGGATTTTTCCAATCCTGTGCCATGCTCCCTCCATACCAGAAGGTGAGTAACCAGTTAGAATACTCCGCACGGTACATCTGTAGACATTTGTGAGAGTCTTAGGTGGCATAGCAAATCTCTTCAAACTCCTGATGAAATATAGCTGCTGGCGTGCTTCCTTCGTAATTGCATCGATATAGAGATTGACATCCTGGAACCTGAAACTGCTCAATGTTCCCACTGCTGAACTCTTGCTGAGGACTGGTGTATGTTCTCCCAGTTTCTGCTTCCTTAAGTCCACAATTAGTTCTTTGGTCTTACTGACCTTGAGTGTTGTTGTAGCACCGCTGAACTAGCTGATATGTCCCACTCTTATGCGGCTCCTTGTCACCATCTGGGATACATCTGACAACAGTTGTGTCATCACCAAATTCTTAAATGGCATTTGTGCTCTGCCTAACCACACAGTCATTGGGTGCAGAGACATTAGAGCAGCAGGCTAAGCACGCATCTTTGAGGTGTGCCAGTGTTGACTGTCAGTGAGGAAGAGATGTTATTTCTGATCTGCACTGACTGCAGTTCCCTGGTGACAAAGTCTAGCATCTAGTTGCAGAGGGAGATACAGAAATTCATATTTTGAAACTTGTTGATTAGTTCTGTGTGGATAATAGTGTTGAACACTGATCTGTAATCGATAAACAGGAGCCTAACATAGGCATTGCTATTATCCGAATGATCCAAGATTATGTGGAGAGCCAGTGAGATTGTATCCACTGTAGGTCTATTGTGGGAATAGGCAGATTGCAGCAGGTCAAGGTCCTTGCTTAGGCAGGAGTGAATTCTAGCAATGACCAATCTCTCAAAGCACTTCATCACCATCCAGATCATTGATATAGATGGCCAACAACACAGGACTCAGCACCAGTTCCTGTAGCACACCACTAGTTACAGGCCTCCAGTCAGAGAGGCAACCATCTACTATCACTCTTACTTCTCCTGTAAGGCCCATATCTAATCCAATTTACTACCTCATCTTGAATGCCAAGCAATTGAACCGTCTTGACCAACCTCCCATGCAGGACGTTGCCTAAAGTCTATGAAGGCAACATCCATTGCCTTGCCTTCATCAACTTTCCTGGAAACTTCCTCGACAAACTCTAAGACTGGATAGACATGACGTACCACACACATAGCCATGCTGATTATCTCTAATCTGTCCTTGTCTATCCAAATACTTATATATCTGGTCCCTTAGAATACTTTTCAATAACTTTCCCACTACTGATGTCAGGTTCAATAGCTGATAATTTCCTGGCTTATTCTTAGAGCCTTTCAAACCAATAAAACAATATTAGCTATCCTCCAATCCTCCAGCATCTCCCTCGTGGCCAAGGAGTTTTTAAGTAGCTCTGCCATGCCCCTGCAATTTCTACACTAGACTCCCACAGGGTCCAAGGGAACACCTTATCAGATCCTGGGGATTTATCTACACTAATCTGCCTCAGGAGTGCAATCACCTCCTCCTCTGTAATCTGTATAGGGTCCATGACCTTGCTGCTATAATGTTTCACTTTTATAGACCCTGTGTCCATCTCCCGAGTAAATTTAGATGCAAAAATTCCACTTAAGATCTCCTCCATCTCTTTTAGCTCCATGCATAGTCGATCAGTCTGATCTTCCAGAAGACCAATTTCATCCCTTGCTATCCTTTTGCTCCAAATATATTTGTAGAAGCTCTTAGGCTTCTGCTCCACTTTGCCTACTAGAGCAACCTCGTGCCTTCTTTCACCCTTCCTGATTTTCTTCCTAAGTGTTCTCTTGCATTTCTTATACACCAAGTACCTTATTTGTTCCCAACTGCCTATATCTGCTAAGCACCTCCTTTGTTCTCTTAACCAGGGCCTCAATATCTCTTGAAAACCAAAGTTCCTAAACCTGTTATCCTTGTCTTTTATTCTGACAGAAACATACAAACTCTGTACTTTCAGAACTTCACTTTTGAAGGCTTCCCACTTACCAAGTACACCTTTGCCAGAAAACAACCCGACCCAGTCTCAGCTTGACAGATCCTTTCTGATATCATCAGAATTGGCCTTTCTCCAGTTTAGAATCTCAACCTGAGGACTAGACCTATCCTTTTCCCAGATATACCTTGAAACTAATGGCGTTTTACTCACTAGGTGTAATGTGTTTCCCTACATAAATTTGTACCAACTGCCCTGTTCCATTCCCGAACAGGAGATTTAGTATTGCACTCTCTCTAGATGGGAATTCTATGTGCTGATTAAGGAAACCTTCCTGAACATATTTGACCAACTCTTTCCCATCCAGCCCTTTTACAGTATGGGAGTATCAGTCCTCAGTCAATATGTGGAAAGTTAAAATCACCTATCAGAACCTTGTGTTTCATGCAGCAGTCTGCGATCTCTCGACAGATTGGCTGCTCTAAATTCCACTGACTATTGGGCAGTCTATTATTTAGTCCCTTAACATGGTCATACCTTTCTTATTCCTCATTTCTACCCATAAAGCCTCACTAGATGAGCTCTCCAGTCTGTCCTGACTGAGCACTGCTGGGACCATGTGGGAGGTCAAAATTCAGATGTCAGAGTGGGCTAGAAGGAAGCTTGGCATCATGTGTGAAGGGCGGGCACTCTAATGATCTCTTTGCGTGTTCAAATATTCACGCACGAAATACAAGTAAACCATTCCATCCACTCAGAGCAATCTCAGCCATCCATTTATTTCCCCATATGCTAATATCACGCACATGCTGTCAACACCATCTTAATTCTCCTACCACCCACCTAGACCTGGGGTAAATTATGGTAACCTCTTAATTTACTAACCATATTTTGAGATCTGGGAGGAAACCAGAGCACTCAGAGAAAAACTCACACGGTACACCTCCACATAAAGTGCACCAGTGTTCAGGGATGAACCCAGTTCATTGGAACTGTACTTCTCATATGCTGTAACATCTGCACAATAGAGCAACCATATCAAATGAGAAATTTCTGAGTGTCCCTGCAAAGTCCAAGACTTTGACGCACATGAGATCAGAATTGGTGGTAAAGGTACTATACCATTTGAAGAACTTTGCAGAAATTTGAAACCATTTGAAGAAATTGTTTTTGTGTTTTCTGTAATGTAATACTGCATTTAAAAATAGAAGTAAAATTAAAATTAATGAGGTAAATAACTAGATAACTGGGTGTTGGATAAGCATTTTCTATTCAACCAATTCTTAGAGTCAGTAACATGCAACATAGAAGTAGGCCCATAGATCACCAAAGTATGCTGACCATTGAGTACTTATCTACAGTAATCACATTTTCTGGCTCTTGGCCAATAGGCATTGGCAATTCAGATGCTCTTATGAACACTTTTCTTAATGTCATGAGAGTTTGTGATTCCACTACCTGCCCAAGTGGTGTTTTCCAGGTTGTGATCACCCACTAGGTGAAAAAAAAATTCCACTGATCCCCTCTAAACTTCGTGCCCTTTTACCTTACACTTATAGCCTCTGGTTTTAGATACTTCTGCAAATATTGCCTATCCTATAAATTATAAATCTGTCTACCTCAGTTAGATTCCCTGCTAGCCTATATAGTCCCTTGTAAATGAAATGCTCCATCCCAGGCAAGATTCTGATGAACCTCCTCCATAACCTTGCCAATGCAATCACATCCTTCCTGCAGCGTGATGAACAGACTGGCACACAGATCTCCAGCTGTGGCTTAACCATTTTATTTCATCTATAATGTTATAACAAGACCTTGTGGGGAAGCACTGGTCACCAGGCTTCCAATTACACAGCACCTGCCAATACCCCATCAAGTTTGGCCAATTGCCCTGGATCCTGTGGGCTTTTGGAACATGTGTCCCACATGGTACCTTGTCAATGGCTTTACTGAAGCCCACGTACACTAATCAACAGTACTTTCCTTGTCAATACAGGCTGGTAAATTTAAACAAAGTCAAACAAGATCTCCTAACAAAACCAAGCTAATTATTTTTGTTTAATCCCTGACTTTAAGTGTAGTTCGAACCTGAAATTTAGAATTGCTTTGAATGACCTTCCTACCACTGATGACTCACTGACCTGTTCTTGCTTGTCTAATTCCTGCTGCCCTTCAAGAATATTGCTTTTTCGCTGAGCACCAGTCATCTAGCACCTCAAGCCTTGGCAGCAAAAATTTAAGCATCTCTGTTGGAGTCCTGGCTGTCACCTCATTGTTTCCCTTAGCAGCTGGGTTACATTCCAGCAAACCCTATGTTCTTGGATTTATCTACTTTAAACCCAAAAAAGACATCTAATACATTTTCCTTTTTTAGTAGTAACTTCTCTAGAACTTCAAATTCCTCTTCTCAACCCCTTTCCGATTTTTTCAACTGCAACACCCTCTTTAGTGAATACCAATACTCATTTAAAAGTCAATTTTTTACGCAACACCACAAAATCATCTAATTGTACATCAGAATGTATGGTGAACACATGCATTAATGATGCAATGGAATGGCAGAACAACCCCCCTGTCATTTTGGGATACCACACACAGACAGTTGTATTACAGGACTAGACATCACCACAGAAAGTTGTGACCTTATATTCAACTCTTCAAATGCATCTGAAATTAAATGCTAATATCAGCACTTGGGACTAGTAAACTAATGAACTAAACAATGTTTTGCAATTCAGTAACGTCAAGCTACTGAATTGCAAAAAGTCATTTAGTTCATTAATGACATTCAGGAAAGAACATCTACCAGCTTCGCCCAGTGTGATGTATAAATGACTCTAGACCCACAGCAACATAAGACTTGGAATAAAAACCAGCAAGCTGTTCAGTTCAGCCCGTGAATGGGGTGAACATGAATAATTGCCCTCCCAGTGGTAGCCACATCACTTGTACCCATTTGACTCCAGAAGTCATACAATATAGATAAACCAGGTTCAGGACTAGGTCCCTCCGTCTGTTCAGCCATTCAATTAGATTATGGCTAATCAAATTGTAAATTTAAATTCACATTATTCTCTGTTACTATTCACCTCTTGTTTGTCCTCTGCCCTGGAAATATTCAAAGATTTTGCCTCCAATGCTCTTTGAGGAAGAGACTTCAAAGATGCACAACACTCTGGTTAAAGAAATCCTCATCTCTGTCTTAAATGGGTGATGCCTTGATCTTACATGGGTGGAAACATCTCTATAACCACCAAATCAACATCCCTTGCGGTCTTTTATGTTTTAATCTAAAAGTCACAATTTTTTTTTAAATCTCCAGTAGATATGAGCCAAGCTCAAACTAACAAACATTTCTTCACAAGCCAGCCCACTCATGAATAAAACTTGGCTTCATTGCTATTGGGAACTGGAGTAATAGCGCTGAGGATGTGGCAGTTGGTACACAACTAGATGCAGCGTGTAGTGAGAGTGTGAGGAAAGAGAGGCAGATGGTAGGGCAAAATTGCAGTCAGTGGGATAAGTTGAAGTGCAACATGGGGGCAAAATTAAAAAGTGTGATGAATACAGGACTGAAGGTGTTACATTTGAACACACGCAGGATATTAGAGTAAGATAGATGATCTTATAGTGCTGTTAGAGATTGGCAGGTGTGACAGTGTTGGCTAAAAGGTCATAGTTGGGTGCTTATCATCCAAGAGTTCAATTGAATCAGAGGACAGGCAGATAGGCCGAAGAGGTGTGGTAGCTCGATTGGAAAAATATAAAATCAAATCTTTAGAAAGAGGTGACATAGGATCTGAAGGTGTAGAAGCCTTATGGGTAGACTTAAGAAACTGCAAGAGTAAAGAGAGCCTGAAAGAAAGTATAGAACCTGTAAAAAGTATTCACCCCACTTGGAAGTTATCATGTTTTATTTTTTTTTACAACATTGAATCACAGTGGATTTAATTTGGCTTTTTTGACACAGATCAACAGAAGAAGACTCTTTCCTGTCAAAATGAAAACAGGTCTCTACAAAGTGACCTAAATTAATTACAAATATAAAACAGAAAATAATTGATTGCATATGTATTCAGCCCCTTCAAATCCATATTTAGTAGATGCACCTTTGGCAGCAATTACAGCCTTGAGTCTGTGTGGATGGGTCTCTATCAGCTTTGCACATCTGGACACTGCAATTTTTCCCCATTCTTCTTTACAAATCTGCTCAAGCTCTGTCGGATTGTATGGGGATTGTGAGTGAACAGCCCTTTTCTGGTCCAGCTACAAATTCTCAATTGTATTGCAGACTGGACTCTGATGTGACCACTCCAGAGTCACATTTTTTTAAGCCATTTTAAACACATTTTTTTAATGTTGTTTTTAAGCCATTCCTGTGCAGCTTTGGCTTTATGCCTGGGGTCATTGTCTTGCTGGAAAACATATCTTCTGCCAAGTTGCAATTCTCTTGCAGACTGCATCAGGTTTTCCTCCAGGATCTCCCTGTATTTTGCTGCATTCATTTTACCTTCTATCTTCACAAACCTTCCAGGGCCTGCTGCAGTGAAGTATCACAACAGCATGACACAACAACATGCTTCATGGTAGGGGTGGTGTGTTTTTGATGATGTGCGGTGTTTGGCTTACACCAAACATAGCATTTAGTCTAAGAGCCAAAAAGCTCAATTTTAGTTTCACCAAACCTTACAGCCTTCTTCCAGCTGACTTCAGAGTCTCCTACATGCCTTCTGACAAACTCTAGCCGAGATTTCATGAGGTTTTTTTTCCCCAACAGGGGCTTTCTCTTTGCCACTCTCCCATGAAGCTGCAACTGGTGAATCACCCGGGCAACAGTTGTTGTATGTGCAGTCTCTCCCATCTCAGCCACCGAAGCTTGTAACTCCTCCAGAGTTGTCATAAGTCTCTTGTTGGCCTCCCTCACTAGTCCCCTTCTTGCATGGTCACTCAGTTTTTAAGGACAGCCTGCTCTAAGTAGATTTACAGCTGTGCCATATTCTTTCCATTCATTGATGGTTGACTTGACTGTATTCCAAAGGATATTCAGTGACTTAGAAAAATTCTCCTGACTTGTGCTTCTCCATAACCTTTTAACAGAGTTGTTTGGAGTGTTCTTTTGTCTTCATGGTCTGGTTTTTGCCAGGATACTGTCTCACCAGCAGTTGGACCTCCAGATCCAGGTGTATTTTTACCAGAATCAATTGAAACACTTTGACTGCACACAGGTGATCTCCATTTAACTAATTATGTGACTTCTAAAACCAATTGGCTGCACAAGTGATGACTTGGTGTGTCATATTATTTTGTTGTTTATATTTGTAATTAATTTGTAGAGTTCTGTTTTCACTTTGACAGGGAAGAGTCTTTTTCTGTTCATCAGTGTCAAAAAAGCCAAATTAAATCCACTATGATTCAATGTTGTAAAACAATAAAACACGAAAAATTCTGGGGGGGGGGGATACTTTTGATAGGCACTGTATATACAGGCCCCCAAAGAGTAGCCAGGATGTGGGATTTAATTTCACCAGGAAGTAGAAAAGGAATGTAATAAGGGCAATGTTGGTCATGAAGGATTTCAATATGCAGGTGGATTGGAAATTCATGTTAGTGCTGGTTCCCAAGACAGGGAATCTGTAGAATGCCTACAAGATGGCTTTTTAGAGCAGCTTGTGTTTGATCCCACTAGGGAAAAGGCAATTTTGGATTATGGGTTGTGTAATGAACCAGATTTGATTAGGGAGCTTAAGGTACAAAAAAAAACCTTTAGGACACAGTAATTATAACATGATGGAATTCACCCTGCAGTTTGAGAGAAAGAAGATAAAATCAGATGTATCTGTATTACAGTGAAGTAAAGTTTATTACAGAGGCATGAGAGAGGATCTGGCTAAAAATGATAGAAAGGGAACATTAGCAGGGATGATGGCAGAACAGTGATGGCTGGAGTTTCTGCAGGGGAATCCTGAAGGTGCAGGATAGATACATCCCAAAGATGAAACGGTATTCTAAAGGAAGGATGAGGCAACTGTGGTTGACAAACAAAGTTGAAGATAGCATATTTTTGGACATAAGAGGACATTTAATAAAGCAGTGATTAGTTGGAAGTTGGAGGATTGAGAAGCTTTTAAACACTAGGAGGAGACAACTAAATACACTTAAGGAGAGAAAAGATGAAATATGAAGGTAAGCTAGCCAATATTATAAAAGAGGGTACTAAAAGTTTTCTCAGATATACAGTATAAAGAGTAAAAGAGAGGTGAGAATGGATATTGGACCACTAGAAAATGATGCTGGAGAGGTAGTAATGGGTGACAAAGAAAGAAATAATAAGTGTTTTGCATTTGACTTCACTGTAGAAGACACAGGTAGTATGTCGAAATTGGAGAGCGCCTTTGGGCAGAAATGAATGTTGTTGCTATTCCCAAGGAGAAGGTACTTGGGGAAGCTGAAAAGACTGAAGGTAGATAAGACACCTGGACCAGATCAGTTATACCCAGGGTTCTGAAAGAGGTATCTGAAGTGATTGTGGTGACATTAATGATAATCTTCCAAAAATCACTAGATTCTGTAATGAATGCAGAGGAGTGGAACATTACAAATGTCACTCCACTCTTCGAGAAGGGATGGAGGCAGATGAAAGGAAATTATAGGTCCGTTAGCCTAACTTCAGTGATTGAAAGGATGTTGCAGGGATGTTGCATTATTAAGGATGAGGTTTTGGGGTACTTGGAGGCACATGATAAAATAGACCAAAGTCAGCATGGTTTCCTTAAGAGGAAGTTTTGCCCCATTAATCTGTTGAACTTCTTTGAGGAAATAACAGGCAGAATAGACAAAGGAGAGTCAGTGGATATTGTGTACTTAAATTCTCAGAAGACCTTTGACAAGGTGTTGCATATGAAGCTGCTTAACAAGATAGGAGCCCATGGTATTACTGAAATGATTCTACCATACATTGCCTAACTGGCAGGGGGCAAGGACTAAGAACACATGGGGCCTATTCTGGTTGGCTGCCGGTGACTAGAGGTGTTCCACAGATGTCGATATTTATGTTATATTTAACAATTTGGAGGACAAAATTGTTGGCTTTGTGGCCAAATTTGCAGACTATACAAAGACAGGTGGAAGGGCAAGTAGTGCTGAGGAAGCAGGGAGTCTGCAGAAGGACCTGGATAGATTGGAGGAAATAAGCAAAGAATTGGCAAATAGAATATAGTGTAGGAAAATGTATGGTCATGCACTTTGGTAGTAGGAATACGTAAAGGCTTAGACTATTTTCTAAATGGAAAGAAAACTCAAAAATCTGTGATGCAAAGGGATTTGGCAGCCTCAGAACAGAGGGACATCTATTTAGAACAGCAATAAGGAGAAACTTTTTCAGGCAGAGGGTGGTGAATCTGTGGAATTCATTGCCACGGACAGCTGTGGAGGCCAAATCATTGAGTGTATTTAAGGCAGAGGTTGATAGGCTCTTGGTTAGTAAGGTTGTCAAAGGTTACGGAGAGAAGATTATGGGGTTGAAAGGGATAATAAATCAGTCATGATGGAATAGTGGAGCAGACTCGATGGGCCAAGTGGCCTAATCCTGCTCCTGTCTTATGAAAGGGAGAAGACTAATATCACAGAATTCTGAGGTAATAAATGGGAAGAGCTTCTTTCCTTTTTGACCAGGAGTCATGGAGAAGACTGAAGGTGTCTCAAAAAAAAAAGAAATTTGAATGGAAGCAGAGAAATTTTGTTTGTGTTGCAAAGGAAAAGCTGAAGGTCCAAAACAAATCCTGATGGCAGTTAGTAGGTCAGTCAACATCTGTAGAGAGGAAAAATAAGCCAAAATATCAGCCATGATCACAAGAGATTCTACAGAATCTGGAAATCTTGAGGGAAGTACACAAACTGCTGGAGGAACTCAGCAAGCCTGGCCACGACCCTTCATCAAGACTTCTGAGTTGCTGAGATCCTCTTGCATTTTGTGTGTGTAAGATTTCAGGATCCTTGTTGGAACTCTGCCAGTTCCACTCCACTGATAGTTATTGCCTATCAAGAGTGACTGACTCTCAGTTCAAAAATATATTTCTTGTGATAAAAACATCTGGCTTTTGCTTGCTCCCTCAATCAGTTTTACTCAGAACCAGGAAGTGAATGGCTGATAAATCTCTCAAACAAGGGCACCTAGTAGTAAGTCAAGTTATATAACTATTAAAAATGTTTAAATGATCCGTGAAGCAGGGCAAAATTATCAATAAGCTTAAAACATGGGAAAAAGGTGGTTACTGCTGTAATGGATGCTTGAAATCATGATGCTGTTATTTTTTTAAAATTAAATTTCCAATTACTGTTAATATCTAACAAAATTTTAGAGCAATCATTCTAATCACTTTCAAACAATTAGATTAAATCAAGATTTTAATAACAATAGGATTTCAATGTCAGCTTGCATGCAAACATTTGATGTAGCCCAGCTGATCTAAGCCAATGTAAACACTCTTTCCTTCCACTATACTTCATTTGAACCTTATTTTCCCTCTACTCAACCCACTGTGGCCTCTTACCTCTTCTCCTCACCTATCACCTCACCCTGATGACCCACCTTCTCCCCTTTGTCCCAAAGTCCACTCTCCTCTCCTATCAGATTCCTTTCTCTTCAGCCATTTTTCTTTCCCACCCACCTGGCTTCATCTATCACTTCCTAGCTTATTCTCCTTCCTCTCCCCCCACCTTTTTATTCTGTCAGCCTCCGCCTTCCAAACAACCCTGTTGAAGAGTCTCAGCCCAAAACATCGACTGTTTATTAATTCCCATAGATGCTGCCTGACCTGCTGAATTCCTCCAGATTTTGTGTGATTTGCTCTGGATTTCCAACACCTGCAGAATCTCTTGTGTTTATCTTTATATCTTGCTGTTCATCCTCAAATGCTTACCTAGTTTTACCTCAACTAATTCTGCATAGTAACCATTTTTTGGATAAAGAATATATTCCCAAATCCTTTATTGGTTTGCTAGTATCTACAATACACGAGTTATTTTTTTTAAACTTAATTATGGATAAAAACAGCTTCTCTGCACCTCACATTCAAACATAATTTGAAACATTGTCATTTGGTTAACAGTGTACAGAGAAATAAAAACAGGTATAGTTTTCACAGACCTTTATTTCTAGGATAATACCTATAAATTATTTTTTGGTCTTTTTAGTACCTCTGATTCAACTTTGTAAGGTAGCAGTATATCAACGTGGTGTAATCACAGTTGTATTAAAATTTAATATTTTCCAACGGAATCAAATGGAAAATTAACTCCAGTGCTTGAAGCATAGTTTAAATAATCTTAGCAACTTAAGTAGAGCTTTTAAAACAGATAGGTACATGGAGGTTAGAAAAAAATAGAAGGCTATGGGTAACCCCGGGTAATTTCTAAGGTAAGGACATGTTTGGCACAGCTTTGTGGGCCAAAGGGCCTGTATTGTGCTGTATGTTTTCTATGTTTCTGTGTTTCTATCCAAAATCTCTTTGGTCTTCTACCCATTTGGTGAAAAACATAGAACCTTTCTTCACCAACTGATAGGCACCACCTCCTTTGAAAATCTCTGAAAATGATTAGATATTTATGCAATTATTCTGCAATTAAGAATGTGGTTTTTTTCTACATTTAATTTATCCCATAATTTATCAATCACAGAATTTAGATGTCTTGATACTTCCTATTCAAGTTACTTAAATAAATAATGAGCCACACCAGACCCTATACAAATCTGAATGAATGACCACTTCTCATCTTATACCAGTATGAGTTATTATGCAATTAACCAATAGGTATGTATTCAAATGCTTTAGCCTACCGCCATATCAAGATTGTGTATTGGGTACTAGCATGTAGACTCTTGCAATATCAAGGGATAACTTGGTAGTACCCACCACATAATCTTTTGAAAAATTGAAGTATATTCCATCCAATGTTCCTGTTACAGTTTCAGTTAGGGTCTAGAATCATCTACCCATTTGTAGTCTCAGCTGAACTTTCCCTGTCACTCAAATAAAACTCATTTTATTCTACTTTACTTTCTAAAAACATCACAGTTAGCTTATTTCTAGAACTTTGCAGCTTTGCAATGTTTATTGTTGAATCAAAAATATGTTTATCATCTATTCCCATTTTAAATATGTACAATTCTAATCAATCTTGACTGGGAATTTCATTCTTTCTGACATTGATTTTCTTTTCCTCTCCACTTTTTTTTAAATAAGTTTTTAATATCATAGCCATCCAATGGTCTTTTGAAATGCTGAGGCAAAGTGTTGCTTCTATCATTTTTCTACATTTTCTTTCTGTTAAAAATACATGTAATCTTCAATAATTACACATCTTAGCTTTGTTTTCAGCATCTTTCCTCAATTCCTAGCTTTCCTTTTGTTTGTGTTTGATTTTTGATTGATAAAAGTACAACTGAGGCCAAATAAGTTTATTTTGTTCACCCACTGGCTGATTTACCCTTTTCCTCACTGAAATACACTCATCCTGAACTCCACTAATAAGTTTTTAAGAGTATTTCCAACCACCCCACTAACTTATTATGCCAGTATTTTATTTTCCAATTTCTCATCCTATATCATTTTTCATTCATAGAAGTGCGTTTCACTTTTCCAAAATTTTGTCCTGGTCTATTCTCCCCCCTCCCCCATCATTATCTTAAAACCAAATATTGCTTCCAATTTTTTCTTAGTTGTTCTGATTCACTTCCCAATAGTAGACCTGGTAGTGATTCCTTTTTTGTCAGGAAGGGTGAAGAAGCCAGAATAAGAAGGTGGGGGGGGGGGGGAGGGAGAGAAGGGGAAGGACAGGTGAAGCCATGTGAGTGGAGAAAGGGGGATGAAATAAGATGGGGAGCCAGGCAGCATGCTGGTAAAATCTACTTTGAACCCTCTCTAAAGTTTTCCCGTCCTACTGATAATGAGGCGACCAGAACTAAACATAATACTCCAAGTGTGGTCTAAGCAATGTTTTATATGCTGCAACATTACCTTGCAGCTCTTGAACTCAATCCCCAGTGCACCATACGACTTCTTAACAACCCTATCAATCTTGTCTAGCAACTATGGATGCGGACTGCAAGATCCCTCTATTCCTTCACGCTGTATTCTGTCTTTCAAAGTGAATTACTTCACACTTTTCCTGGTTGAATTCCATCTGCCATTTCTCAGCTCAGCTCTGCAAACTATCAATGTCCTGTTATAACCCATGACAACCCTGTACACTATCCACAACACTACGAACCTTCATGTCATCTGCAAACATACTAGCCCACCCTCCACTTCCTCATACAAGCCATTTTTACACAAATAAATCACAGAAAGCAGGGGTCCCAGAACAGATCCCTGTGGAACGCAGCCGATCACCGAACTCCAGGCAGAAAACACCCCAGCTAAATCCAACTCTGCCCTCTATGCGCAAGGCAATAAAGTAGCCAGATTCATGAAATATGCTCCATATGGCTTGAGAAATGTCAAAAAATGCACCTTAATTTATTGCTGTTACATTTACAGTTAGTACAGCTCCCTCAGTTTCCCATCCTCTCAATGTGCATTAGAAAATATTTGCCCTCTGCAAAAAAGTTCTTTCCATATTCTTTCACTCAGTGCAAAAAGTGTGGATGATATTCCGTACAGCAAAGAAATATTTAAATCGCTAAAGGCAAAGCCATCAGGAACACAAAATCTCCCAACACAAATCTTAAACAAAAATAAAACCTAACAAGGGCTACATCTGAAGCATCATATGCTGTACATCACTGACTTTTAGAATTCTCATTCTCACTTTATTGCCTGTGAGTTTAGGATTTGGACTACCAACAGACTTGCAGCAACACCATTTGCAGTATGGACTCTCCTCTCCAGGACATCAGTACATGGAGGGCTGCAACTTTTGATGCCTCTCAGATGTTGGAATCAGGTTATAATTCTGTTGCCCACTTTCCTCGTTTCATTAACTGTTGGAGCGTTATCCATACAGCTTTTCCCTGAAAAGCTCTCATTTAATCTCAAGCTGCATTCAGGATGCTATGAAAGATTCCAGAACTAAAGACCCCTCTTTTGCTCCCTACCTTCCATCTTTGATTTTTAAAAGAAATCTACCTCAACTGCAATTAGAAGCTTCTTCTTGCTGAGTTCTTCATGGTGTCTGTCTTCAATATCCTATAACCCTCTTGAAATTGAGCAAACTTTACAGGCTTCACTATCTCCTTCATTGTCAATTTATTCCATGCACAATGCTCGGCAATGAACCTTACCAAATTATTTGTGATATATTGCCAGAGGAGTTATTATATTTTTTAACATTTTGATTCAGGGATCAGGGAAAAGCATTCATAAGTCAGAAACAGTGGTTAATTTTGTCTCCTTTACTCTGGCTAATGAATTGATTTATTGCTTCTACCCCGTTTTTTTCTGCTGGATATCAGAGGAACAAAAACGAACCACTTCAGCCATGACAAATACTGATTTTACAATGTGGTCAGCATCATAGCCACAGATTTAGCTATTACCAAATGAAAGGGAGAAAATATAGCCCACTTTTTGCCAATATCCATTTCTGGAGATATTCTAACAGGGACCACAGTGCAATTATCAGAATTAGAAGTTTTCTTAGTCTGTGAGTCATGAACCTTGTCCTATCTGAGACCAGTCACATTTATCTCGTCCTGATGAAGGGTCTTGGCCCAAAGCACTCTTTTCCATTGATGCTGCCTGGCCTGATGAGCTCCTCCTGCATTTTCTGTGTGTTTCTTTGAATTCCAGCATCTGCAAATTTTACCTATCTAGAATCTGATCCAGTAATCTAGAATCTGTTTATAAAAAAAACTGCATTGTGCTTCCATAGTGGCTAACTACAATACCTTTCAGAGACTCATGCCCCGGTTATTGCCAAGTTAACTAACCTCAACTGAAGTTCAAAACTAAGAAAGACAATCTAAGAAAAGTCATCATGGTCAACTCACGATTGCATGCATACATTTTGATCCGTTTTTGTCTGTGATTCCACGGGAATACGTGAGGCAGCTTCATCTTTAATCTACTTCCCAAATGAGCAATCTGCCTTGGTCAAACAGCCTTCAGAAATGACCATTGTGCTCTACACAAACAAACAATCTCTTGGTTAAGGTTATAGATGAGGGCTTACTGCTGTCAAGCAGTGTCATATTGGGAGTCAAAACTTGATGTTGCTGCTGTAACAACATGTCAAAGTCATGTGTACTTCACAAGTGAGGCAACTCAGATTTCCGACATACATAATTGGGGCTGGAATGTGATCTTGGAACGTTAACTACATTCAACCACAATTTCTACACCTTTCGAGGTCTTGAAAAATCAAACTACAAATAATCAATGGACATTTTCTTTTAAGGGGGGGGGTGGATAATAGAAGTTCATCCAACCTCAATCAGTCCCTTTTTATTAAACACAGTAATAGCTTCTGGTTTCTCGGGGTAAACTTCATTAATCATATTTACCACGTTCTAAATGAACTAGCAACAATTATACACTCATAAATCATCATTAACTCAATATGTTCAATCAAGGTAAGATTTGATGCGTAGATCTTAAACCCAGCTGATTCATAATATCGCATACCTGATTTATATCATCTGAGTTACAAAAAGGTTTTTCTCTAATGAAGTGTGGAGAAACTGACTCCACTCATATTTAAACTGAAAATGATGACTTTTTTAAAAAATCAATTCATTAAATGCTTGGATCGTTGCGTCACTAAACAGTTAGCAAGGGACCCGTGCAGACCAAGAATCAAGCTCTCAGCCAACTATTGCCTGCAGACGCATGCTTTGGCTGATGTTTACAGCGCGGTGGCGGGGGTCCCTGCGGCTTTTAGGAGGATTGCTCTGGTCCGATGACGTCCCTTTTGAGGAAAATCCTTCCGTCCGCTGGTGACGTCAGCGATTCGCTCTCCACCGCTTACGGCAACTGGAGCGACCGAGTTCCTGAAAGGGAACGGGGATGAGTGAACGGGTAGAGATTCTGTGCCGTCCACAACCGTCCACTGCTAAACAAGTTAGAATTGCACTGATCTCATTTTCTGCAACTGCGACTACAGCGGCGAGTCGGGGGGGGGGGGGGGGGGAGAAGAGGGCATTCTGATCTCGGGGTTAGAAGGGACCAAAGTTCACTGACATGGGGGGAAAGAATGAGATTTACTGCGGGCGTTTACCGGGCAAGTGCAACCCGAGGGCTATCCAGACTGCTCCAGACGACAGCCTTACCCCCTCCCGCGGGTAAGCAAGCGTCAAGTGACGACAGCGCATCCCTCCCTAACACAACGCTCCAGATTTTTAACATTTCTGCTTGTTAGCAAATTTCAGCCCAGTTTCTACCTTGAGGTATGCAGGGTTTGCCGAATTTTCGCACCATCAGGACTAATTCCGACTTGCAACGGAACCGATGTTTTTGTTTATTAGTTCCACCTAACTCTCCGAGTATGAGGTGACTCTTTTTCTTTTCGCGAATTTTACCACGCAATATTTTAACCCAATGGGTTAGCAAAATATAACTAATAACCAGAGCCCGAATATCAGGTTTCGTCGCAGCAAGAATCGATGTCTCCAACTGATGGCCAAATTCGGCCACCGGAAAACAGGAGTCGCAGTGGTTTCCAATCTTCCTTGCAAACTTTTTGTTCAAAATATGATTAATTGATACAGCATCAGTCAGCTTAGTAGAACGCCTTTGAAGGTACGCCGTCCAGGTTAGAAAAGCAATCGAACGCTCGCAACTCAGCTACGGGTCGTGTCCACAGTTGCTGGAAGCTCAAAGATTTTGAATTCATGCTCTTAACCATTTCGCCCCTCCAACCGCGTTGAGAACTTCTCTATCGTCCGAGGTTTTGAATCGTTAGCTTGAAGCCTTTCTTTGATGTCCTATTTTGCCAGATATTGGCCTACTTTACTACATTACAGTGTACATGCAAACTGTCGCGCTATTTGCACTACGCATAAAACAAATATTAAAGCGGCAAAGAAATGACTGGAGTTCGCCAACCACACACAGGATAGCTGGTTACGTTTACTTGCGACACGGAGCATTAACCGAAGTTTTTAAATCTAGTGTTTTAGCACTCAACTTCCCTGCTACGCGAGGAAACCACATCTACCTCCCCGACGTGTGCCACGCGACGTCATTTGTGAAGCAAAATTTATTTTACGTAGTGAACGCACATTCTATTGAATATGCGTATATGAACGTAATCGTCCGGTATGATGCCCTATGTTTCAAAAGGTGCAAACATCATGGAATTTCCCCGCTGCGATAATGAAATTTATACCGACTAAATTGGGAATTATGTAATGATGTATTTCCTGTCAGAATTTTGTACATCAATCGATATTTCGTTACATATTTAAACTTTGCCAAGGGGAAATGCACATGCCAATGGGGAAATAAATGAAACAATTGACAGGAAATAGAACGTCACATATTCTGGTCATATATATTTTAAACTAGATTGGGAAAACGCAGAAATGCTGCCGTGACGATCAAGCACGGAGTATCTTAAATATTTTTGGTTTAAAAAAAAGAGACCAACCTGAATCTGGACTAGAAACCACGTTGAAAGCGCTCATCCTTTTCTGTGACCTGGAAAACAACACGTCAGCTCAGTTTGGACTCATGTTCTTCCACACGAGTCGCAATTTTTTAAAGCTAAACCGCAAGACCACCATTACCTCCAGAGAGGGAATCCTGCATCACTTCGCCCCTTTCATCCCCAACCCCAACACAGCAAATCTGAAGTTTCCGATTCGCTTTCACATCACACACTAGGACAAAATTATGCCAAGAACAAATACGTTGACTGCCTGCTCAGGCTAACACAGAAGCAGTCACACTTTACCAACCTCGGGGGCCACCGGTAGGTTCGGGATCGTCCGTTTTATTGTGAGTCTTACAGCCGGAATTTGTGTCCCATTGGCAGTTTACAGATGTACAACAAACATTCCAGCCACATTTTTGAGGAAGGCGTACCGATTTGTTTCCCTATTGCAACAGCGAGGTGTATATTCTTTCAGCCTATTAATAATGGATTTCATTTTACCAGCAGTGTGTAACATAAGAACTCCCTGCGTTCCAATACTTACTCCACGTTCCAGCCTAATTATTCTTGCAATACTGTACCGGGCTCAATAATCGTGGTTGTTAACCCCATTGCAATGCCACGGTATGTCTGCGAGGCACGTTTTCAACCTGACATTGACACTGTATTCACAACAGGGAAGAAAAAACACGTGGCCCACCTGCAGAGGATCACTTTTCACCCGAGCCACCTACTACAGTACCTTCATCTCTCTCTTCTATCTACCTATTACTTACCCTCCTGCGTATCTGATCTTTCCTTTTGAACATTTCATTTGCACGATCCCCGCCCCCAATACATTTTTTTTGGTCAAATTTGAATACATCAAATCATTTTTTTTAAATTATCAGGATCCACTAAGAGGCGACTAGCACTAAATTACGGGCTGGCCGTGGGAAAGTGGGAGTCACAGATGCAGTTGGAGGAAATCTGTTCAAGAGGGAGCTGCGCAACGTGAGAGCCACGCCCGTTGTGCCGCAGATGCGAAAGGAGACTCTGAACAACTAAAGAACCGAACTACTTGCTTACTCCTACCCTCACTGTACCAGAATATGTGGATCCCGGATCCGCCTCTACAGCTACTAGAGAACCCCCTAACGGACAACCCCTTCGGCGAACACATTACTCGACGCGAGTGATCACGCTAGTAAAAGTGGAGACTATGATGGCTTTTAAACTGAAGCTCGAGGAATCAGAACAACAAAGAACTGGGGGGGGATTGTCACTCAGAATCCTCGGTTCATTTCTATTCTTCACTTTCCAAAGTGTCGGCAACTTGTAGCCAGGCAGCTCAGTGAATAGACCCGGTGCTCTGGCTTCCGCTGGCTATTTTAAGAATGCCAGTCTCGGTCACGCAATTTGCAGGAACTCACCTCGCAGCAGGCGACGTCAGCTTGCCTACAGCCATTAGAACAGGTGGGATAGTCTCAGGTGATCCTCCCTGAATTCCTCGTGTACATCCAGCTGACCCCCCCAGAGGAGACCGTCATGATGATGGTGGCTGCAATGCGGGAGGATTTTAAATGCCGGCAAACTCGAGGTCCAGCACATACTAACCATCTGGGACACCGAGCCAGGCGTTCGTGCGGCTTTCGATTGTGGATAATGTTAGGATTTAACCAATTGCTCCTGGAACAATTGGGCAACTCCGTCATACAGTCAATAGCTTCTACTGTTTCCTTATTATTAATTCATCCAACTTTATGGTATAGCTTAAATCTCATAATTATTTGATAGTTTAATTGATAATGGTTTCTCTAGTTCTTGAAATAAAGCAAATAAATTTGGACGGGTGCATGAATGGTATGGGTATCGAGGGTATCCCTTTTTCCCTTGAGAGGGGGAGAGGGATCGAGGGAGGGTGAAGGGAGAGGGAGAGTGAGAGCCTGTGGTATGTCAAATACCAGGTGAACGAGTAGTCTTTGGGTACTGCAAGTCTATGTCTTTATTGATGCTTTTCTGCACACCTGAGTGCCCAGTAGAGGGTGCAGATGCTTTTTAGCTGGTGGGGGAGGGGGGTCGTTGCTTTGCTTTTGCTTACATGTAAGGGGTGCTGGGGGGCTTTGGGGTTCTAGCATTTATCTGTCATTCATTCTTTGGGGCACGCCTCTGTTTTCATGGATGTTTGTGAAGAAAAAGAATTTAAGGATGTATAGTGTATACCTTTCGCTGACATTAAATGTACCCATTGAAACCTATTGGAGGACTATGGTCCCAGTGCTGGTCGATGGGGCTAGGCAGATTTAAACGGTTTGGCAATGACTAGATGGGCCAAAGGGCCCATTTCTGTGCTGTACTTTGCTATGACCCTAAAATTGTCCCTACATTCATGAAAGGTAGGCTATTTAATGTTAACTTGCACTTGTAATTAGATAGAAATGATGCAAGAACTACATCACTATGATGTTTCCACCTCAGAACAACCTGCCTCATCAGCCCGCTATTATGGGCACAAAACAATAATACAGGATTTTGTACCTTCAGCTCTCAGGCTAACCACGGATTCTTCATAGTTTTGGGAACTAGCCCGTGTAATTTCTCCCTGAGGTCACACCAGCAGCTGCATCTGGTAACATTCTAATGGCGCACGTCCAATAAACATGATCCCATGAGTCAATTCTTGTGCAAAGGTCACCGCCATGAAAATTCAGCAATACATGTCATGTTACCACTTTAAAGGGATCACTCAGCTAGGAAATGAATGCTTCCTAACAGATTTTTGTGTCTTGTTTTGTTGCTTGCCTGATTCATGGTGTTGGATGATTACAAATGTTTACATTAGTTAAGGACACCAGGCATTAAGGCTAGCAAATAAAAGCATCCGTTTTCTGAGCCAGTGGATCAGATGGAAGCTCTGGCCCAAAACAACAAGAGGACTTTAATTCCAAGAAGCTTCATCGATTTAATGAGAACTTTTAAAATCTTGTCATTTCCATTGGTCTACAAAGCTCTAATAAACTTCAAATTCCAATACACCTTCAAAATCAAATAGGTGAGCTTAAACCCGCCTGTTTCTTATTGCCCTAAACAAAGAGCATGTGATGAGAAAAGGAACATCCTTGCCACACCTTCCACCTCCTCATGCCCCAAGCTCAAAGGCAATTTTGATGATGACTGATTTCTGCCAAAAGATTGGGTGGTGGGCAACCCGTTTGAAAAATATTACTACGCAAACAGATGTAGGATTGATGCTTTTGACTATTATAACCTCGTATTCATTTTAATCAAGTTTATATGGAGATCCAGATTCTCCTATTTCAGATTATAAGCACATGAAATGGTCACAAATTATTTTGCTTGTCTTTGTGAGTAAACATTATGCTTATTGGTTTGCACCAGCTGGATTCAACCAGGATTTAGAATATTTCAGTGAAATTTTCACATCCTAAATTTCTAACTTTTCCTGACTCCATAATCTTATGCTCTCCTATGTTATGTTATTTTTGGTACAGGATCCCATATTGGGCTAGTCACTATTCTGCACCACACTCAACTGGACTAAGTGAATCTGAGCATGAGCAGATTCAATTACTGTGGTATCTGTAGATTACAGATTCAAATTATAATCAAGATAATTCACATTATTTTAAGAGGCTTCAACTTACAGCATCACCTTGTATACGCAATGTAAGAGGGCATACAGTAGGTATTTTACACTCAATTTTTATTGCAAGTATTTAGAATCAAATCCAGTGGTGGACTGTTAAACCAACTGAATATATCTTTTGCTGATAGACAATTTTTTTTCTTAAAGTATTCGCTGCAATTAATCACCTGAACTGTTCAGCAGCCCGAGAAAGCTTCATTGTTTGGAACAACACCAGAAAGAGATTACTTTGGAACAATGATCAGTCTCCAGAATTACTTTTTATTGTGTCAAGTGGTTTGACTGCTAGGTTTCATGATAAATTAAACAGTATTGCATGGTGCCCTTTCAAAAGCTAATTCCTGCCATTCATAAACTAAGCAGCAAATTATTTTGATCGTATTCCACTTCCTGCTTTTTCTAATCTGAATGGATGGTGCTATCTATCTACGCAGGAATAAAATAAGAAAAAATGATACATTTAAGTCCAAGACCAGGAAATTCAAAGCACTAAATTGTGAGAATAATCCCCTATGATTTGACTATAAAGATTAGATTAGTATCTTTACCTTTTTTGCTGTGGCTCTTTTTGAAAACAAATATTGCCTACAAAAACATTTATTGCAAATGCATTTTCCTCAGAATTTCACCATTAGTTCTATTTAGAAGTAAAATTTAATTACAGTTGGTTAGAATTTTGAACTCCAAAGTTTAAGAATCAGTAATTAATTTTGCCTTATATCCAGTCTTTTTTTGCAGGAAGTACACAAAAATATTTAAGTGGCATGATTGCACCATTTAAAGCAAATGTACAAATCTTTAATGTACTGCATTATTCAGCTTTACAGTGTTCCTAATGGCAAATGCTTAAATAGTTTAATTGTTACACAACCTACTGACTTACACCAGGTGATGAAATTCCAAAGGGAAATAAATTGTTCAAATGATATCAGTGTGTATCAGGCACCATATTCATAAGTTGTACCATTTCTTTTCCATCTTGGGGAAATATAGTTGTTAAAGTCTATTTAACTTCAAATACTGCTTCCACTTTTTGAAATGAAGTAAGAGCAGAATTATATCTGCAACACAATGGCTTATAATGTGAGGAATTCATGCTAACGTACAGAATTAAGAAAAGGCATCTCAGGATGACAAAAATATTGCAAACTTGTATACATTGATTTAACGTACTGACTATATTATATGGATCATTTTCTGCTCCTCAGAATATGGAAGGTAAAATTACTTTGAGATTCATGATATCAAAACTCTATTCAATTTCTATTCAAACAATAATGAGCACATGATTTGAAACGATGATAAGGAATAGGAATCTGTGGTAATAATTCAAATGTTTAAGAAAACAAGCTCACTTTCACTCTTTTAGACATTTACAGGACCTTAATTGAAAATAAACAAATTAATTTAGTAGACATAGATTAGAACCAAAACAAAAATGCTACAATTTAAACTTAAATTACCTCTTAAATGAGCCAGAACAAATTTACATAATTGCACTTGAATTGATATTTTCAAGTTTTCCACAATTGGCTGAGACTTTGCACAATCCAATTTAAGAAACAAACAATGAAGAAAATCTAACACAGATTCTACCCTTTTATCAAACAACTACATCAACTTGATTAATCACATTTCCTTGAATGAACCAAGCACAACTCAAAAATCTTGAATTCTCAATGCTGTCACTAAGGTCTGAAACACAATCTGAATGATCTTGCAATGTTAGAGTTTCAAAACTTTAGTAAAAATGCTGAAGCAAGCTTTCAGAAGAATAATTATTCAGCTATAATTACATGCAGCTGGCTTTGCATGGACTTGAGACCATAAGACATCGGAGCAGAATGAGACCTTTCAGCCCATTGGGTCTGCTATGCCATTTGATCATGGGTGATTGATTTTCACTCTCAACCCCATTCTCCTACCTTCTCTCCTTTACAAATCAATCTCAGTATTCACAGATAACTATTACTAAATATTCCATTTGCAAGAGGTGGTTGAACTAATCAGCACCGTTTGCCTGTGTCTAACTTAACAGTAGCACGTTTTGCTGATTATGGGAAAATATTAACACTATTTCAAAACTTAAGCTAAGCTACACAGTTATTAACTCATAAATGCAGTAAAATACATCCAAATAAACTTAAATAAATCAAATTAGATGACCAAGATTAAATCTCACTGTTCACTATTTAACCAAGATTAAATATCATTGCTTCACTGTATATGACCAAAAAGGTTTTTATTAGTTGCTCCCCCCCATAATCTGAATAAAATATTTACATGATTATTTCTCAAACATTTAAGCAAAAAAATTGTACATGCTAAGATCTGAACTGGTGCAGGAACTAAAAACATATTTCCAAAATCAGAGCTTTCCAAAATAGCAATGATAAACCTACATTTTAAATTTTACACAGTTATTACATATAGATTTGCTGAAACTTGGATGCCAAATAAAATTTATAACTTTCACAAGCATTCTAATTTTCACCTTCAATCTTCCAAATGTATGGCATTTCAAAGCTTTGAATTTCAATGTACAGGTAGTTCTTCCTTAAGGTTGTCATAGACAGGGAAAATAGTGGGGATAAGCTCCCACTACCAATTCAATGCTTCCAATGGCATGCATCCTAAATACCCTCTGATGTCCAAGTCCAGTTCGGCTTTCACCAACCAAACGTGGTGGAACCATTTCTACGGACAGGAGAAGGGGCAAAGGCAGGTTAATGGCACCTTAAAACCAGTCACATCGGACAGGTGGAGCTCATCAGCCATGTGGGAGAATGAAAACTCTGATCTCAAACCTCCACTGCCTTACAGCTATATCCACTCATGGCTGAGGGCTACAAGGGTAAACCCTTGAGGAAAAAAAATCTGGAGCAAGAGTCCCTAAGGCAGTCCAACATTGAATTCAACATGGACTCCTGCAATGCCATGGTGCCGAACTATATTGGTCTCTGCCATTCCTTTGGATTGATCAGTTGTGTTGAGAAGGGGGAACCAGCTGTGTCAGCAACAGCTTGCTCTCCATATCTTACTGCCCAGGCTCGTATATAGATTTCAGCAAGGCATCTGACAAGGTACCCCATTGCAAGGCTTATTGAGAAAGTAAGGAGGCATGGGATCCAAGGGGACATTGCTTTGTGGATCGAGAACTGGCTTGCCCACAGAAAGTAAAGAGTGGTTGTAGACGGGTCATATTCTGCATGGAGGTTGGTCACAAGTGGTGTGCCTCAGGGATCTGTTCTGGGACCCTTACTCTTCGTGATTTTTATAAATGACCTGGATGAGGAAGTGGGGGGGGGATGAGTTAGTAAGTTTGCTGATGACACAAAGGTTGGGGGTGTTGTGGATAGTGTGGAGGGATGTCAGAGGTTACAGCAGGACATTGATAGGATGCAAAACTGGACTGAGAAGTGGCAGACGGAGTTCAAACCAGATGAGTGTGAAGTGGTTCATTTTGGTAGGTCAAATATGATGGCAGAATATAGTATTAATGGTAAGACTCTTGGCAGTGTGGAGGATCAGAGGGATCTTGGGGTCCGAGTGCATAGGACACTCAAAGCTGCTGCGCAGGTTGACTGTGATCAAGAAGGCGTATGGCGTATTGGCGTTCATCAATCGTGGAATTGAATTTAGGAGCCAAGAGGTAATGTTGCAGCTATAGAGGACCCTGGTCAGACACCACTTAGAGTACTGTTCGCCTCATTACAGGAAGCCATAAAAAGGGTGCAGAGGAGATTTACAAGGATGTTGCCTGGATTGGGGAGCATACCTTATGAGAATTAGTTGAGTGAACTCAGCCTTTTCTCCTTGGAGCGACGGAGGATTAGAGGTGACCTGATAGAGGCATACAAGATGAGAGGCATTGATCGTGTGGATAGCCAGAGGTTTTTTCCCCAGGGCTGAAATGGTTGCCACAAGAGGACACAGGTTTAAGGTGCTGAGGAGTAGGCACAGAGGAGATGTCAGGGGTAAGTTTTTTTTACTCAGAGAGTGGTGAGTGCGTGGAATGGGCTGCCGGCAACGGTGGTGGAGGCAGATACGATAGTGTCTTTTAAGAGGCTTTTAGATAGGTACATGGAGCTTAGAAAAATAGAGGGCTATAGGAAAGCCTAGTAATTTCTAAGGTAGGGACATGTTCGGCACAACTTTGTGGGCCAAAGGTTTTCTATGTTTCTATACTGACTTCTGTATGACGTAGACAACTAAGATGCAAGATCCATGGTCAAACCCAACCAACGGAGAACCCCATTTAAACAGCACAGCACGATTCATAGTCAATTGTTTTCTGGTTTCAGAAGGTATGCAGTGTGTTATGCTCTTGTATTTACACGATTGATTAGAAAGCTAGTTATGATAACTTCTGTATCTTCTTTCCCCATTTCTAAACATAGAACTGCATGAAAAAATACATGCAAAGAGCAATCCAAACTGCATGCAAAGTGGCTTTGAAATGCAATTAAACATTGCAACAGATGGATTTAAGAGTACTTCTCAAATTTTCCTTTGTAGAATCACTTGAATTTCTTGTCTATGTCAACACCTATCTGCAAATAACAGTGCAGGCAATTTAATAATCAAAAGACAAAAACCAAAGCAATGATACACATATACAAAAGCAGGACAAAGAAAAGCACGAACACCATAAATGCAATAATATGCAACATGTTATTTTTAAAAAAAACCTTGTTTCAGAGCTTAATGAAAATTATGACCACCAAAAGTCAAAGAAATCTTCGAAAAACCAACCACATTTGCACTGACACAGATAAAAATTAAATAATAAAAAGTTTTCAGAAAAACTACAGTTGAGGAATTTTATAATTAATCTATAGTAATGAATTTTAGCAGATTACAAATTGAGAATTAAGAATCACGGCTACATTGTGACACAGGTTTTTTTTTACCTCAGAAATACTGGTACATCTTTGCCTTTGGTAGGGGAGGAGTGGCGGACGGGCTGCGGGGAAGCGGTGTGGGGAGTGGGGGGGGGGGAAATGTGGACAGGTGTGCGGTGGGGAATGATGACGGGTGGGGGAGGGAGGGTGTACAGAGGGGCCGAGGAGCGGATGGACGCAGGGATGGGGAAGAGGAGTGACGGAGACCGGAGCGAATAGCGGTAGTACGGGGAGCGACTACAGGGAAAGAGTTGGGTGGTGTGGAAAAGATTGCTTTGTATGTTGTCGGACGGACATTAGGGGAGAATTGAAGGTCAGACTGAAGGAGTTACCTCGGGACAGACTGAAATGGGTGGCGGAGAGGTATGTCTCACCCTGCCCCGTTTAGCGCCCTGGCTGGCAACGTGATCGCGCTTCCCTCACCCACTGCGCCCCCCCCCCGATGTCAGCCGCGTACTATCAGGCAGGCAGCCCAGTGGCAGCGAGTACTAATCCCCTCCCTTCTCTTCTCACCCCATCCATGCCAACCCACAGCGCGATACTAACAAAAGCAGCGTCCGCAAATACGTCGCCCTCAACTTTTTCTCCCTATTTTCAACCGTCCACCAACTTTCACGTGCTAACTTGTTTTATTGCACGAAGTACTCGGGGTGGGATCTGAACCCGCCCCGTGCAAGTTCAGTTTACCTGGGAGTGAAATTCCCGGAGGCGTTCAATTTTCCTTCATTTAAACGATTTTTTTTTTTGCTATGCCCCCATGTAATGAACTGAGGGAGAAGAAAAATATATTTACACTGCGAAAAGTGTGAACCCGGAAGAACATGCATCTCCAATTCTGGAGAGCCCGACGTTGTAGCACTGATTGCTCTGTTCGGGAAATGTTCCTGTTGCATTTTGCTGTTACAGTGCATCGCCTGTCGCCCGTTGCAAACAGATTGCACAACATCTATTTCGGAGAAGGGAACGGAGGCCAGCTATTTCTTTCCCTCTTACCTTGCGTACGTCATTTTGTTCATTATTTCACTTCCTGCCTGAGTGTTCTTGGTGGTGAAGCGGCGACGAGAGGATTCAGGGGTTGAAGGAGACGACTTCAACCCGCGGAGCCAGCAACTCGAGAGGGAATTCCCAACTCTGGGCATACACAGACATACACCCTTCCCTCACACGTCATGACACTCAACAGGGGCTTCCCCGCCGCCACCCATTCAATGGCGAACATCACTGGCTTGTGCTTCTCCATCTCAATTTTTTTTAACGATATTTAAGTTTCAGCATGTGCAAAATGTTATCTTATCAATATGCACTTCTGTTATCCTTACCGAAAGGAAGTAAGCGAGGAGCCGTTCAACAAGCCGCGACAAGTTATTATCGTTATGTGTTTGCTAATCCTTAAAATCAATACTTCAACAAATTTGCCCGAAAGTTTTCCTTTGCATCTTGAGATTAATAAAAATAACTACAAACAAAACAAAAATGTGATCTTCCAACGTGAAGAATGTAATCTACACTTTGTTAATATTAGTAACTTCTAGTTTCATTATCAGTTTCCATATGCAGAGCCTTAAAGAAAACAGCAGATAGTGTTTGTGTGTAAGTGATGGGAACGGAAAAATGCAGATTGCATTGTATGGAAGCAGGGTAATTATCATTGCTGCTGGTTAATAAAGTGTTTGCTGAGGTTGTTAGTCAAAGTGAACGTTGATGTTAATCTAATTTTTCAGTCTGGAATGCAAAATGGAAGGAATGTGTCATGAAGAGAATAAAAAGAACTGAACATTTGTGGCTCAAACGCGTTAAGCACAGTTATGGGATTTTTGGAAAAACATCCTTTAGAATGGAACAATGCAAGAAAAATGTGATGAAATACAGAATTTTATCTTCAGTAGTTTTAAAGTGTAAATTAATTGGTTCTGAAAGGCCAGTGGCAAAACATAATTTCCCCCTTTTAACCCATGGGATGTTTTAACTACAGAAGTAAATAATTTCTTAGAAATCTTAGTGGAAGACATTATTTCTCTTTTCAGCAATTACAACAGAGGAGAAGCAAAGGAAGGGTTAACTTTTTCTTTCTGTAGTTAATTGTTTTCATTTGGAAGTGACTTAAAGAAGCACTGGGAATAAGTCAAAATTGAACTTTGTAATTGTATCACATTAAAAATCAAGCTGAATGTTTCCTAACTTCATCTAAACTGGATTTACCATAGCTAAAGGGATGCTGTGAAAGTACAAGGACAATTATTCGACATCCTGGAAGTGTCTGGTTTTAAGCCTTGAACTGAGTAAACATTAAGGGGCAGTGAAATCCTAGCTTAGTAGTTTGCATTCATTGAATTCTGCCAAATGTTTTTAATTTCTCATTTACAAAGTGGAAATAATAATGCAATTCCATTACTTTTGTGATTTTTTTCCTCGTAGAAAGATTCACATATTTTGATTTCAGATATTTTTCTTAAGTTGTGCAGCAGGAAGCAACAAGCATACTAGCAAAATTATATTGACTTTACTCATCTGTCCAAATGGTTCAGATGTTATTTTCTAGGCATGGAATGTAGAGCCATTGAGTCATGTCATGGGGAACAAAGCAAGCTGCTGGAGGAACTCAACAGGTCAGGCAGCATCTGTAGAACAAAATGGGCAGTCAATTTTTCAGGTCAAGACCTTTCATCTGGACTAGGAGACCAGATGCAAGCTGACACACTGAATTCCTCCAGCAGTTCGTGTTTTGATTTATATTACAGAATCTGCAGTCTCTTGTGGCTCCTCATCAGGGAGAAGTCTGATACTTTCTGATCTCAAAAAAAAGAACAATTTTGTGTTTTCTTCAAGAAAGAAATCTTCCACTTCTATCTGCAGAGGTACAAATGCCTATTGTCTCTTCAAAACTTCATCTAGGTGACTCTCCAGGAATTAGACTAGATTATGTGTTGGCAAGTTACAGTCATGAGGTTGTTGGAGGTTAGAGTAAATAGCAGTCTTGTTCCATGTAAACTTTCTGATAATGATTGCTGTGTAAATGGTTGAAACATCTCTTCCTCCTTCCTTTCCTCTTCCCCCTCTCTGAACAGGTGGATGCTGGTGCTATCTCCTTCATCCCTTCTCAATCTCAGCTGACTCAGATTGACTATCCCATCGGAACAGGGATTAAATCAGATCTCAGAATGCAATCATCTTTCCAGCTAAAATTATCACAATTTCTTGATATAGTTGTACAAGTATTTGGGTTCACATTTTGTGCATCACAATTTCATGATTCAGTCTAGAGTGATATTCAATCCAGTTTCAAGAGCGAAATCTAGCAATCCATTGCTGGATGCTAGTTGAATTGACAGTATGATCCATTCCCAAAATAAGAAAAATTTGCAAGGAAATTTAATGAAGTTTTGAAAAGTAAACATAGGTTGTCAGAGTGGAGCTCCATTAATATTAATTTGAACTAGTGAAATTGGAGGGAATTTATTTTCTAAACACTTCATTGAAATTAATTTGTAAGTAAGTCAGCTATGATTTTAAATAATCTAAGGATTTAATTCAATTTGACTTGTTTACATTGCAAACTGTTAAACATCTTTGCAACAGTCTTGTATTGCAAAGTTTCAAATAACTAAATTATATTACAGTAAATATTAAATAACATTTTGGAAAACAGTTCAAATTTTATTTATAATTACGATGAGAAATCAGAATTTCTAACCTGGTTGTGCAGTGCAATATCCATTTTGTTCAAAGTTCAAAGTACATATATGTCAGATAACCCTGAGAATCATTTTCTTGAAGACGTACTCAGAAAATCCAAGAAACACAATAATCAATGAAAGACCGCACCCAACAAGACAGAGCAGCCAATGTGCAAAAGACAATAAACTGTGCAAATATGAAAGAAAAAATAAATAATCATAATACATAAATAAGCAATAAATATCAAGAACCTGAGTTGAAGAGTCTTTGAAAGTGAGTGCATATGTTGTGGGAACATTTCAGTGATGGAATGAGTGAAATTATCCCCACCGGTTCGAGAGTCTGATGGTTGAGGGGTAATAACTGTTCCTGAACCTGGTGGCATGGGTAGTGAGGCTTCTGTACCTTCTTCCTGATGGCAGGAATGAGAAGGGAGCTTGGCCAGATGATAGGTGCTGCTTTCCTATGACAGCACTCCATGTAGGTATGCTCAGTGGTGGGGAGGGCTTCACTTGTGATAGACTGGCAAGATCCACTGCTTTTTACAGGGTTTTCGATTCCAGGGCATTGGTGTTTCCATTCCAGCCATGATGCAAGCAGTCAATATACTCTCCACCATACATCTATAGAAATTGATCAAAGTTTCAGATGTCATGCCGAACGTTTGCAAACTTCTAAGGAGGTAGAGGCATTGCGGTGCTAGCCTCTTTTGTAACCAATTGTATGTGCATTTGTGTTGCTAACCTATAGGGGAATAATTCAAAATGTTTTAAGATGTAAGTTTGAAAGGAGAATATGATAGCCTGAGGTTAGTAGTCACTTCTTACGTCGTGGCATTAGAAATGTATTTATTTCACATCTGCACGTACACATTTTGAGAAGGGGGTCATTGTGATCGCAATCTGAATTGGCAGCTCTGCACATTTTGTTTTTAACTCACTAAGCACTGAATTCAGTTCTTCTGTCCCAGTATCTCCCCAGATGAGATCAACTTAGTGCTGATCAACCTTCACGTGCTGCAGCAATTTGCTTTAGAGTTGTTATGTCGCCACTGGAGCATGAAAAAAAAGCTGTTTTGACCATATCAAGCAAAAAATAAAATGATCAAATTAAAGATGTGAATTAAGTCATTTCAAAATCTGATTTGAATGACATTCTCAGTATTTGCATATTTTCTGAATTCACTGATAAAATACGACCCTTGCTTTTGCTGAAATACTTTGGACTGCATTTCTACAGCCTTTTGCTATGAATGGCAGTAACTTAATGGGAAGGCATTTTGGATACACTGCAGAGTAATAAAGTTTTACACACATTATTGAAATATAGTAACCACGTTAAAACCATCTGCCAAAAGTTGCATCCAAATATTAATTACAAATATCCAATTACATTGATGAATAATGCATTGAATTTATTAATTTGACTTTATTTATGCACTATAAAGGATTTTATCTTTTTAGTTTTGTTACATTTTCTTCTCTTTGCCTGTTCACTTGTTAAACAACCTCATAATGATCACCGTGAAATTAAAGTTGGAGTAATTGTTAAAAAAAAGTCCTGCTGACAAGGAGCAAAGTAGGAAAGGATACAAAGATCTACTTTGGGCTTTCATTTGTTTGTTCTGCGAGGGCATAGAGTTGCTGTGACCTTTGCCTTGTGGGGGAAGGGTTGAATTTTGGAGGGAAATCACAGTTTGTCTTTTTCTGCTAATCTGACTGCTGCCTAGCTTGCTAAGAAAGAACAAAATCTGGAAACTAGATAAAGGTTTATTTGGGCCAACTCTAAAAGAACAAAAACCAAACAAGAAAATAGCTGAGATTCCCTTCATTTATTTGCAACTGTGCAGATTAATTGGGGTAGTAGACTGTTGCCGGACAATTTCTAACTAGCATCAGATGCGTGAACTTTGTGGCTGTTAGACACTACACCATGCTTAGAGCAAACAGTTTTTAGATTGCTTCAGTTGTGTGTACTTCTGTTTAAAAAGCAGTGATTTTTGTCTCTGATAGTTTGTGAGAAATAAACAGAACTGTTTTGCTCACTGCGGTTTCAAGCATTCAGGTCTGGAGATGCCACAAACAGCTGGGAGTGAAAATAAAATGATTTAATTACTTCAATGAGTTAGGGACTATGAAGAATTCGAAGGTATCAATAATAATATTGAATGTTACAATGTACATGAAGATTTGGAGGATGCAATCATCGAAAATTGTATGAAGGCATTTCAATATCTACACTAGGTGTCTGCACTGATGTTGTTCATTTACAGTCAATCAAAAGAACACACCATTGGACACTCAGCTCACCTGTGACTCCAGGTAACTGTTTGCATGTGACTGTGGCCACATCCAAGCACACTGCTTTGATAGGCAGGCTAAACCAGGTGATGGTAACCAGCAGGCTTTAAACCCTGGTGAAATAGGGACATGCCTGTCCTAGCATGTGAAGTTAGCTCCGGCAGACTGGACGGATGAGATCTACAGTAAGATCCAATAGCCAGGAAGGCGTTTCCACAACACTACATGGGGAGTGAAGGGCATGACTAGGCACAGAAGAAGTTATGGTCATCCACTGCATCCATGGAAGACCCAAGTTGTGGCATCTACTTGTACCACTGGACCCAGAATCCAAGCTTGAGAGAGTGGAATTACCCAAGTTCAATGGTTTACCACTTTCAAACCCCACCTGCTACTCGTGAGACCACACTTGGAGCATTGTGTGCAGTTTTGGGCTCCTTATTTTAGAAAGGATATACTGACATTGGAGAGGGTTCAGAGAAGATTCACGAGAATGATTCCAGGAATGAAAGGGTTACCAGATGAGGAATATCTGGCAGCTCTTGGGCTGTATTCCCTGGAGTTCAGGAGAATTGGCGAGGCGGGGGGGGGGGGGGGGTTACTTCATAGGAACATTCCAAACGTTAAAAGGCCTGAACAGATTAGATATAGCAAAGTTATTTCCCATGGTAGGGGATTCTAGGACTAAAAGGGCACGACTTCAGGATTAAAGGACGTCCTTTTAATACTGAGGTGCAGAGAAGTTATTTTAGTCAGAAAGTGGTAAATCTGGAATTTTTTGCCACAAGTGGCTGTGGAGGCCAAGTCATTTAAGGCAGAGATAGACAGGTTCTTGATTAGCCAGGGCATCAAAGGGTATGGGGAGAGGGGATGACTGGAAGAATTGGATCAGCCCACGATTGAATGGCAGAGCAGTCTCGATGGGCTGAATGGCCTATATCTTATGTTATATCTATAACTGCTATATCTTATGGTTTTCTGTTATCATCACATACGGCAGACATTCACCAGTAGTATTTGTAGTGTTCTAATTTTTCTGTATTTCATTTAAATATATAAGTTGTTATGTTTGTCTTTTTTTAAAAATACCTTTTTAACTATTTCCAAGAAACTTTGGCTAATTGGGGTGTCCACTTAATTGAGCTAAAATTCACTGGTCTGGTGTGTCCCAATTAACTGGAATCCATTATATATAAATCCTGCATTTATCTATAATAAATTATTAAAATACGTAATTTCCATGAAAGAAAACAGGTAACATTTGTGGTGAAAGCAACATTGAAGAAATCTTTATGTATGAAGAGTTAACAATTTCAATAAACAAAAGTGTCAAACTCTACTAACCCTTAATTCACAAAAGCTCTGGGAATTAAACTAGAGGTGGTTGTAAACAGTACTGAGGTAGCTTTGGAATGTAAACTTTAATGGTAAACTTTTAAAGGAAGAAAGGGAGAGTTATAGTGTCCAATAGTTTGAGTGGTGGGAGATATATTCTTGAATACTGAAGTTGTTGCAGATAGGGTAGGAGGAATAGTGTGGGAAATCATGCGAGAATTAAAGGAAAGGATGACGTGGGCAAGAATAAAGAAACAAGCAAGATTGCAGACATAGAGAAGTGGGAGTTTGAGGAGGGGCTCGAAAATAATAATTTTGATAAGGTGTGGGATAATGAGGCTCTGAGGTACATTAATCCAGTGCAGGAGAAGATAACACCAGAAATAGTTCTGAATGAGTTCTAGTTTTTATCGGGTGGGATTCATGAGGATGATATCAGAAAACTTTAATCTGGATGTGATGACGCCATGATAAGGGCTGAGCAATACTGAGGTGAGTAAGAAACCTTCTGTTTCATGGATAGATGTACATTCTGTGGCTGATAGACTGGAGATCATGTTTGAGCAAGATACTGAAGCTGAGTACAATTCTGTTTCAGTAAATATTCAGGAAACTATAATACAGCACAGGAAGAGTGTGTTCCTGAGTTGTGCCGTTCTGTGTTCGTTTAGGGGCAAAGGTATCAATTTTTCCACTGAGATTTAATTAGAAGTGCTTCAGTCTTGTTAGTCCTGGGCCGCAAGAAATTTCAACATTCACAAGGCATCCTTACAAACAGTAGGGCAAGTGGATACGGAGGGATTTTGCGGGATATTCTCAGCGTGATTTTGAAAAGTGAACATTGGGGCGCAAGGTGGAAGTGAAAAATACAGAAGGGGAAATATGCATGAAGGATATGCTGGGCATGGTGACAGAATTAGGTTTGAACCTTGGAGAGGAGGGCAGAATTGAGGAAGAGTTCGTGCTGCAGAAACATTCAAAGGAGCTGAAGCAAACAAAGAAGAATGTTTGTAATCTTTTTGTGATGTGTAGTCTATACCTAACAGCTGAATGATAATGTTATTAATGTAACTTCTTACTCATTAATTATATGGTATTTGATTAACAGCTAACTGGTGACCCCCCCCCCCTTTAATAATATGCCAAATTCATGAGAAAACAATGCCAAAGAGTATTTCAATGAAATGTAAAGTTCTTTTGGAACTTCACATAACACTTACATTATTGTGATACCAGTTAAGAATATACTTCCATACTGATGGGGCAATTTCAGCCTTATATCCATGGTAAAGTTGTAGGGTAAATTTTGACTCTGGGCAAACCTGTTTCTGAAGTAAAAAATGAAGTGGACTTCTCAAGTGATATGCTCTTATCTAGATTGGGTAAGACTGTGCTATCAACTTCAGGATGGGTGTTCAGTCACCTGATTACCTTGTTATATTCAAACTGAGTTGATTAAATAGTGAAGGCAGTATTTCTCCACTCATACTCTTTAAACAGTACGAGTTTATTATTTAGATCGGAGTGGCGAACCTTTTAAAGAGCAAGTGCCCAAATTGGTGATAACCTTCTAAAAAAATTCTCTGGCGTGCCTGGTAATTTTGAACTAGGATTATCATAAATTAATGAATTAGGAACAATAATTTGGAGATTTTTAAGCTACATACTCATCCTTTTTCCTTATTTGTGTGTGTTCATTGTTTTGCTATTAATAAAGTATATTAATGAAAATTGATTGACATAAATGAAGCTCAAAAATTATTAGTATTAATCTTTTTAAAACAATTGATAATTATTAGAATAGTTAAGAAATAATATAGTTAGTTAGCTGATTGTGTTCAAGAGCTGCGAGGTAACGTTGCAGGTCGATAAAACTCTGGTTAGACCACACTTAGACTTTTGTGTTCAGTTCTGGTTGCCTCATTGTAGGAAAGATGGGGAAGTTTTAGAGAAGGTGCAGAGGAGATTTATGAATGCTGCCTGGATTAGAGAGCATCTCTTATGAAGATAAACTGAGCTGGCTAGGGCTTTTCACTTTGGATCAAAGAAAGATGAGAGATAACTTGATAGAGGTGTCTAAGGTGATAAGGGGCATTGATCGAGTGGACAACCAGTGACTTCTTCACAGTGCGGAAAAGGTTATTACAAGGGGACATAACTTTTAGGGGATTAGAGTAAAGTATAGGGGAGTTATCAGAGGTAGGATTTTTACTCAGAGAATGGTGGGGGCTTGGAATGCACTGCCAGAGAATCATTAGGGACTTTTAAGAGAGTCATGGACATATGAATGATAGGCAAATGAAGAGATATGTGACAGGGAGGGTTAGATTGATCTTAAGGTGGGTTAAAAGGTTGGAACAACATTGTGGGCCAAAGGACCTGTACTGTATTGTGCTGTTCTATGTTCTAAAAATAACATAATTTCTAAATGGTGGTTATTCAGACCAATAATATGCAAATACTGATGTGTACACCAGGTCTGGAAGGATTTCAAAATATATCATCCAACGTCACATATTCCTTCAATTGTCTAGATCGTGCCAACCCAGCATGAGACATTTCTTCTGAAAACATTTGACTGCTGTTTAATATTTAACATCTCCAGACACATACAGTAATAGAAATAAAAAGACAAACACTCTCTGAGTTTGGATATCTGGTTACTTGTCCTTGACAGCAAAGTGCATGGTGCAGGTAGAAACTTTGCGTTATAGATCTTGATTACAGAAAAATAGAAACAAAGAAAACCTACAGCACAATACAGGCCCTTCGGCCTGCAAAACTGTACCGAACATGTCCCTACCTTAGAAATTACTAGGCCTTCTATTTTTCTAAGTTCCATGTACCTATCCAAAAGTCTCTGAGAAGACCCTATCGAATCTGCCTCCACCACTGTTGCTGGCAGCCCACTCCAAACACTCGCCACTCTCTGTGTAAAAAACTTACCCCTGACATCTCCTCTGTACCTACTCCCCAGCACCTTAAACACGTGTCCTCTTGTGGCAACCATTTCAGCCCTGGGAAAAAGCCTCTGACTATCCACACGATCAATGCCTCTCATCATCTCATCATCTTATACACCTAAGGAGTTATATGGTATGAATAGCAGTAATGGCTCATTAATGGTGTGGGGCAGCTGATGATCTAGTTGGCAATTTGGCTAGAGCTGATGGGGAAGGTTTAAACTAATTTGGCAAGGGTCTGGGAACCAGAATGACAGGGTGAGGATGGGGCAGTTGGTAAACAAGTACATATAGTCTGTTGTGAGATTGTGAGGAAGGACGGGCACATGATAGGGCAAAATTGCAGTCAATCCAATGAGTTAAAGTGTAACGGGGGTCAAAATCCAAAAGGGAGATGAATATATGACTGAAAGTGTTAAATTTAAATTTTAAACAGCATAGTTGGGAGCTTAATATCTAAGGATACACAGCAGGCAGGTAGATGGGGTGGGTGGCTCTATCAGTAAAAACTGAAATGAAATCCTTAGAAAGAGGTGACATAGGATTGGAAGATGTATAATCTTTGTGGGTAGAATTAAGAAAATGCGAGGGTAAGATTATCCTGATGGGAGTTACATAAAGGACTCCGAATAGTAGCCAGGATGTAGGTAACAAATTACATTGGGAGATAGAAAACAAGTGTAAAAAGGGCAATGTTGTGATAATCCTGGGGGATTTGTATATGCAGGTAGATTGGGAAAATCCGGTTGCTGCTGATCCCATGAGCGAATTTGTAGAAGGCCTACAAGATGGCTTTTTAGAGCAGCTTGTGGTTGAGCCCACTAGGGGAATGGTAGTTCTGAATTAGGTGTTATTTAATTTCCCTGATTTGATTATGAAACTTAAGATAAAGGGATCTTTAGGAGGCAGTGATCATAATGTGATAGAATTCACCCAGCATTTTGAGAAGGATAAGCTAAGATCGGACATAGCAGACACAGCAGTACGACAGTGGAGAAAAAGGAATTACAGAGGTACAGTGGCATGAGAGAGGAGCTGGCTAAACTTAATTGGAAGGGAACACTAGCAGGGATGATGGTAGAACAGCAATGGCTGGTGTTTCTGGGGGCAATTTAGAAGGTGCAGAATAGATACATCACAAAGATGAAGAAATTTTCTCAGTGGAGGGTGAGGCAACTGTGGCTGATAAGGAAAGTCAAAGACAGCATAAAAGCAAAAAAATAACAAGGACATAATCTAGCAAAAATTAGTGGTAGAGGTTTGGGAAACTTTTAAAAAGCAACAGAAGGCAACTAAAGACCCATAAAGAGAGAAAAGATGCAATGTGAAGGTAAGCTAGCCAATAATATAACAGAGGGTACAAAAAGTTTTTACTGTAAAAGAGAAATGAGAGTGGATGTCAGCAGCTGGAAAATGATGCTGGAGAGGTATTAAAGGAGACAAAAGATGGTGGATGAACTTAATAAGTATTTTACATCATTCTGCACTATGGAGGACACTAGCAGAATGCCAGAAATGCCACAGTGTCAGGGGGCAGAAGCGAATGTCATTGCTATTAATAAGGAGAAGGAGTTTGGGAAGCTGCAGGTAAATAAGTCACCTAGAGCAGATGGACTACTCCCCTGAAACAAGTAGCTGAAGAGTTTGTGGAGACATTAGTAATGATCTTTCAAGAATCATTCATCATCACCATCATGTGCCGTGTCATATGACATGGCCGATCATGGACTTTGACCGTGATTGCCCTTGACGAATGTTTCTGCAGAAGTGTTTCGCCATTGCTTTCTTCTGTGTCTTGACAAGATGGGTGATCCCAGCCATTATCAAAACTCTTCAGAGATTGTCTGCCTGGTGTCAGTGGTCATATACCCAAGACTTGTGATATACATCGGCTGCTCACATGACCACCCACCACCTGCTCCCATTGCTTCATGTGACCCTGGTTGGGCGGGGCTAACAGGTGCTGCAGGGTGACCTGTAAGCTGGCGGAGGGAAGAAGGGTCTTACACCTCTTTTGGTAGAGATACATCTCCACTCCACCACCCAATCAAGAATTACTAGATTCTGGAATGATTCCTGAGGACTAGAAATTGCAAATGTCCACTCCGCTCTTTAAGGAGGGAGGGAGGCAGAAGAAAGGAAATTATAAGCCAGTTAGCCTGACTTCAGTGGTTGGGAAGATGTTAGAGTCTGTTATCAAGGATGAGGTTCAGAGTTGGAGGTGTATGACAAAATAGGCAAAAGTCAGCATGGTTTTCTACAGGAGAAATTCTTGCCTGACAAATCCTTTGGAAGTCTTTGAGAAAATAACAGGCAGATGAGGCAAAGGAGAATCAGTGGATGTTGTTTATTTGGATTTCCAAGAAGGACTTTGGCAAGATGCCACACATGAGGCTGCTTAACAAAATAAGAGCCCATGGTATTCCTGGAAAGATACTAAAATGAATAGAAGATTAGCTGACTGGCAGGAGGCAAAGAGTGGAAATAAAGGGAGCCTTTACTGGTTGGCTGCCAATGATTAGTGGTGTTCGTGCAGAGGCTGGTGTTGGGTCCACTTCTTTTCATGTTGTATGTCAATGATTTGGATGATGGAATTGAAGGCTTTGTGCTCAGGTTTGCAGACAAAACAAAGATAGTGGAAAGCTGGGTCATGTCGTGGAAGCAAGGTGTCCGCAGAATGTCTTAGACAGATTGAGGGAATGGGCAAAGAAGTGGTAGTTGGAATATAAACTAGTGAAGTGCATGTTCGTACACTTCGGCTGAAGGAATAAAGGCATGGTCGGGGAGAAAATTCAAAATTCAGAGGTGCAGAGGGACTTGCGGATTCCTTAAATGTTAACTCATAGGTTGAGTCTTTAGTCTCAGTATCTGAAGATGACTTGCGGGCTACCTTCAAGAGAGTGAATTCAAGGAAACCAACCGGTTCAGAGAGAGTACCTGGCCAAGTACTGAAGACCTGTGCTGACCAACTGGCTGGTGTATTTATGGATATCTTTAACCTCTCATTCTGGCTTCAAGCAGGCTTTAGTCGTACAGGTATCCAAGAAGAGCATGGTAACCTGTCTAAATGACTATCGCCCAGTGGCACTTCCATCCACAGTGATGAAGTGTTTTGAGGGGCTGGTCGTGAAGCATACCAGCTCCTGTCTGAGTGGCGAATTGGATCCTCTCCAATTCACTTACAGAAGCAACAGGTCTACAGCAGATGTTATTTCATTGGTTCTTCACACAACCCTCGAACATCTGCACAGCAAAGATGCATACATCAGGATGCTCTTTATTGATTTCAGCTTGGCACTTAAAATTTACTTAATCAGTAAATTCCAAGACTTGGGGCTCAATATTCCCTTGTGCAATTGGATCCTGGATTTCATCACTTGTAGACTCCAGTCAGCTCAGATTGGCAAGAACATCTCCACAATCTCCATCTGCGTGCTTATCTCCCTGCTCTACTACGATTGTGTGGCTAGGTAGAGCTGCAACACCGTATACGAATTTGCTGATGACCCCACTCCTGTATCAAAGGCGTGATGAATAAGCATACAGGAGGGAGATTGAAAATTTGGCTTAGTGGTGTAATAACAACAACCTCTCACCCAATGTCAATAAGACCAAGGAACTGATTGTGGACTTCAGGAGAGGGAAACCGAAGGTTCAAGATCCAGTAATCATTGGAGGATCAGAGGTGGATAGGGTCAGTAACTTTAAATTCCTGGGTGTCACAATCTCAGAGGACCTGTCCTGGACACATCATATAAATATTATTGCAAAGAAAGTGCCACAGCACCTCTACTTCCTCAGGAGTCTGTGGAGATTCGGCATGTCATCAAAAACCTTGGCAAACTTCTACAGATGTGTGTAGAAAGTGTGCTGACTGGCTGCAGTACGGCCTGGTATGGGAACACCACTCAGTACGTCATGGGTAAAACCTTCCCAATCTTTGAGCACATCTATATGAAACATTGCCGTAGAAAAGCAGCAACCATCATCAAAGATCCTCACCACCCTGGCCATGCTCTTTTCTCACTGCTGCCATCAGGTAGAAGGTACAGGTGCTTCAGGACTCACACCACCAGGTTCAAGAACAGTTACTACCCCTCAGCAATCAGGCTCTTGAACAAAAGGGGATAGTTACACTCATTTAAGGACTCTTATCTTGTTATTTCATGCCTCTTATTTATTACTATTTATTTCTATCTGCATTTGCACAGTTTGTTTACAGTTTACAGATCCTGTTTACTTTCTGTTCTATAGATTTGCTAAATATGCCCCAGAAAAAGAATCTCAGGGTTGTACATGGTGACATGTATTCACGCCATTAATAAATTTTACTTTGGACTTTGAATTGGTGTAAGGAGGCAAATACAATGTTAGCATTCATTTCGAGAGGTCTATAATACAAAAGCAAGAAGGTAATGCTGAGGCTTTATAAGGCACTGGTCAGACTGCAGATAAAGCGTTGTGGTCTGTTTAGGGCCCCTGATCTTAGAAACGATGTGCTGGTATTGGAAAGAGTCCGGAGGAGGTTTATAAGAATGTTCCCAGGAATGGAAGGGCTAACATACAAGGAGTGTTTGATGTCTCTGGGCCTGTACTCTCTGGAGTTTAAAAGTATGAGGATGGGGGGTGGGGGGGGGGGGAAGGGAGAGAGGGTATCTCATTGAAACCTATTGAATATTGAAAGGTCTGGATAAAGTGGATGTGGAGAGCTTATTTCCTGTAGTGAGGGAGTCTAGGACCAGAAGTTGCAGCCTCCCAATTGAGGGACATCCGTTTAGAACAGAAATGTGGAAAAATTTCTTCAGCTAGAGGGTGGTGAATCTGTGAAATTCATTGCCACCGATGGCTGTGCAGACCAAATCATTGAGTATATTTAAGGCAGCGGTTGACAGGTCCTTGATTAATCAGGGCGTCAGTTGTTAGGGGAAGAAGACAAGGAGAATGGGGTTGAGAGGGTTAATAGATCAGCCATGATAGACAGTCAAAGCATGTAAGATGGGCCGAATAGCTTAATTCTGCTCTTGGGTCTTATGGCACTTGCATTTCCTTTTTCATTTTGTTTTCTTAATTATATTTCACTTTCAATGTTGAGAAAGGATCTACCCTGAAATAATGTGATCATCAAAATTAGCAAAGATGGTCCATCTACAAAAGATAACAATCTGCTTTGCAGCTACTCAAGACCAGTAAATTCATGTCAATGCTCTGATTGTAATACCCTCACTATAACGTGTTACAATGGATAATTCTGCATAACTGTTTAATTGCAGTTTCTTTTAACTGGAGTCTGATAGTGATCTGATTAAAGGTGGAACGAGTATTTCTGGTCAGTGCATTTATTTTGCCGTGAAACTATTCTGATGAGATAATTGAGAGGTAATGACTGAAGAAAGGTTCAGTTGTAATATACATTTTGATTTGAGATCTGAAATAATTCAGTGTTATTTTCTTCATCATTGGGTAATTGCTCCTTTCATCTGTCTTTTTCAGAATTAATTAACAATAGAGTGTAAGCTCTGGTTAATAAGGAACAATTGGCACAAATTATTTAGGTGTTGTATTTGAAGTGATTGGTGCATTTATCAGCATATTTTTGGTTTGGTTTTGCTTGATTGATGATTTGAACTAAAAACTCAATATTGAAATATACTAATGACACAAAAGTAAGGAGGTTGGTTAACTGAGAGGACTATTGGGATGCTATTGATGCAAAAGTAAATGAGAATAATATATCATTTAGTACAATAGCCTTGAGCTGTGAGAAGAGTTCAGTGACCCAAAATGTTAATGTTTTTTTCTCGTTGTTATTTGTTTTCAGAATTGTGTTTATGTTTTATATCATTTCACTTTTGTGATCAGATTAATATTCCTTGGAAGCGATAAGGTTGATGGAAATACACTGATAAATCTGAAGATGAATGGATTCCAATAAAAATGTCCCTGAAAATGATCAGCTGAGCACTTCAAAGGGCTAACCTTCCATTCAATGAATCACACCCATGAACCTCTGACACACTGACCCCAAGGGAAGTATTTGCATTAACTACTAGGTATGGATCACAAACCTCTACAGATTGGTCCTGGTGGGGTTCCTGAAAAGCTGTAGCAAAATGTCCTTGTTCTTGTATCACATGCCTAGATATAAAGGACAACATTCTATTTCCCTTCTTGCAGTTATTATCTTCCTGTTTGACCTGGGTGACTATGCCACTGTTGTTACCAACTTCATCAAGACTTGCATTTGAGAAGATACTGAACATACCCAAACCAGAAACCACAGATGAACCAGGGGATTCACAGTCCGCTGAAAGCTAAATCTGTGGCATTCAAGAAACCCATGGATCCAGAATCCTACAAGGACTCCAGGTATGACTATTGTGAAAGGGAAAAGACAATTCGATGTGAAGTTAGAATCACAATTGCATGCACAACAGGTGTAGCAGTGTTTACATGCCATTCCTTCCTATAAGACAAAATCTAACAGCATGAGTGGCAATGATGCTTCACTCTCAACGATCTCCACATGTTTTATGCATTCTTTAGAAAGGAAAACAAAAGCTCCGCCTGTGCGAATCGCCGCTGTATCTGGTGACCCTGTGACCTCTGTCTCAGAGGCCACCATCAGAACATTTTTCAAGGGGATGAGCCTTCACAAGGCGTTAGGCCCCGTTATTGTACCTGGCAGGGTACTGAAACCCTTTGCCAACAATCTGGCTGGTGTGTTCAAGGACAACTTCAACCTCTCACTACTGCGCACAGAGATTCCCACCTGCTTCAAAAGAACATCGGTCATACCAGAGCCCATGAAGAGCAGGGAGAGCTGCCTCAGTGACAATTGCCTCATTGCACTGACGTCTCCTGTGATTATAATGAAGTTCGTCGAAAGGTTGGTTATGACTGGAGTTAATTCCTGTTGGAACAAGCACTTGGACCAGCTGCAATTTGCCTACCACCACAATACGGAAACAGCAGCCACACCTCATTGGCTCTCCACTCCACCTTGGACCACAAGGACAACAGCAAACCTACGTCAAACTGCTATTTATTTATTACAGCTTAGCATTCAACAGCATCATCCCGTCAGTACTCATCAGAATATGAGCCTCTGTACCTCCCTCTGCAAGAGGATCAGTGGCTTACTCGTCAAGAGACTACAATCAGTGTGAATTAGTAATAACATCTCTTCCTCATTGACAATCAACACAGCAGCACATAATGGATGTGTGCTTAGCCCACTGCTCTACTCTCTCTACACTGATGGCTAGGCATGGTTCAAATGCATTCACTGATGACACCACCATTGTTGGCAGAATCTTAGATGGTGATGAGGAGGCATACCGGGGCATGATAGATCAGCTGGTTGAGTGGTGTCATAACAATTTTTCACTCAATCTCAGCAAGACTAAGAAATTCATTGTGGACTTCAGGAATTGGTAGTTGGGAGAACACACCCCAGTCCTCATTGAGGGTGTCAGTATTGCAAAGGGTGGGCGGTTTCAAGTCCCTTGGCATCAAATCTCAGAAGATCTATCCTGGGCCCAACATATAGGTACAATCACAAAGAAGGTGCGGCAATGGCTATACTTCATTAGGAGGCTGAGGAGATTTGGTATTTCATCAAAAACTCCAGCAAATTTCTGAAGATGAACCAGGGAGCACCTTCTGACAGGCTGCTTCAGTGCTTGGTATGGAGGCTCCAGGGCACAAGATTGAAAGAGGTTTCAGAGGGTTGCATAGATTCAGCGAGCTCCATCACGGACACAAGCCTCTCCACCATAGTTCAGGGCAAAGGCAGTGCATCAAGGAGAAGGCATCCGTCATTCAGGACCCTCACCAACTGGCACATGCCCTCGTCTCAATACTGGCACCAGGGACGAGATACAGGAACCTGAACACACACACACACACACACAAAGTTTTAGGATCAGGTTCTTCTCCTCAACCAAACTTTTGAACGATCCATGAACCCATGAACACTACCCCATTATTCGTTTTTTGACTATTTATTTTATTTTTAATTATAACTTACATTACTTTTTATGTGTTGCTTAGTACTGCTGCCACAAAACAGCAAATATCATAACATACATCAATGTTTCTGCTTCTGTTCACCAAATCTGAATGTAATACTCTTGGTTCCTTCATCTAAGTTCAAAGTTCAAAATACGTTTATTATCAAAGTGCATTTTAATTATGCAACCTTGAAATTTGTCTGCTTACAGACAGCCACGAAACAAGAAACCTGAAAGAACCCAATTTAAAAGAAGATCAATGCCCAGTGTTCAGAGAGGGGGGAAAGAACACAAATCATACAAGCAACAGCATTCAGAACGAAAGTGAGTCCACAGTCTTGAAGCGTGGAGCAGGCCCATAGCCGCTGCCTCAGTACATCACACAGCAGGGTAAATCATAGTGAAGCTCACAGATGTGGAGCCCGGAGCAGCTGTAGCATGGCATTGCCTCGGCCTCAGTGCCACCGTGTGGGGTAAATGTTGCAGAGCAGTGAGCAGAACCGGCCCGACCCTTGCCTCCAGTCCCTGACACCCGGTCCTTTCCATCCGTCCAGCCTGGCGTTCAAACCAGGTCAACCCTTGCACTCGCACCCAGCCCCATCTCATCAGTGTGCTCTGGACTAGAACCCTGCCACCATGATCCAGCCCATATCTGACCTTTCCACATTGGCCAGCTCTTGGATCCATCCAGTCTCGCTCTAGGTTTAGGTGGGTAGGCTCCAAAACTTCTCCACTCCACTCACTGCAATTCCGTCAGGAACATGCTTCGATCTCACACTGACTCCATCTCGCACGAGCGCGCCTCATCCCTTAGGTCAGCCTCCCCTTTGCTTATCTCTTCATTGTTTATTGAGATTGTTTAACCACAGAAAAGAGTGTTATTAATAAAGTATTTAGTCTTATTCTCTGCTTTGAAAGCCACCCAGTAAGCTCTCACCCACCTTCAGCAGGGAAGCTAGTAATATACAGTCGATTGTAATTGGATAAATACCCATCTCATTCATTGGAGCAGTCCACTCGATACATCTTATCTGTTTGAAAATAGCTTTTATATTGTTCATCAGGTTTTAGACTCTCAACTAATCCTCCACCTCTAGTAGTATGTTTCCTCACTGCAATGGATCCTTGTTCAATATCCTTAAAAGCACCTTAACAGATACATTTTGGAACTCCAAACATCTTACATATGTGGGATTCTCTTTAACTATTTTGATGTTTATCATCCCAAAGTACCCAATTATTTAAATAGAATGTTTACTCTTCTAAATCATATAATAATCTAAGTCCCCGGTGGCCTTTGTGATGGGCTCCAGAACCTTGCCGACAGCAGATGTCGGGCCCTGTTACATGTGGTTCTCTAACACAAGAGATTCTGCAGATGACAGGTCTCAGCCTGAAACATCGGCCCTTTGTTCCTTTCCGTAGATGCCACCTGACCTGCTGAGTTCCTCCTGTATTTTTCTCTCTATGTTAAGTAACAGTGTTATATTTGTCACCTCACGGTCCACTAGGATTTTTCCAAAGTTTTGAGAATGTTGGAAGATTATCACTAAAGAACCCATCATCCTTGCAGTCACTTCCTTTAGAAATCTAGGATGTAGACTACCAGGTTGTAGAGATTGGTATCCATAATTTCTCCAGAATTACCTCAGGTGACACAAATTACTTTGATCCTTACAGTTATTACACACTTGGGGCATCTCTATCTGGGAAGATACGTGCAAATGAATTTAATGTCCCAGCCCTTATCATTTATCCTGTTATTTTCTCCACTGGATTCACTTTTATTTTTGTTATGCACTTCTTTTGTCCTCCCAATAATGCATCTAAATCTTACTTGTATAATTCCTTTATTTGTGGGGACTTTGCCCCCACAAATCTCTCTGGAAAGTAATTTCTATCTTCATGTTGTCTCTATGGTGTAATTTAAAGTAATATTATGGGGCTCCTGAGCAACACACACAAAATTTTGGAAGAACACAGGAGGTCAGAAAGCATATATAGAGAGGAAACAACAATCAACGTTTCTGGCCGAGACCCTTCGTTACGAGTCCCGCAGGGTCTCAGCCTGAAATATCAACAGTTTATTCCTCTCATAGATACTGCCTGACCTGCTGAGTTTCTCCAGCATTTTGTGGTATGTTGCTCTGGATTTCTGGCATCTGCAGAACTTAGTGATTATGAGACTCCTTTTTAGGAATTTATTTACAAATGTGTATAACTTAGTGGCGTAATTTCTTTATCTCACATTCTAAACCGAAACTGTTTTCTTTAGCTCATCTTTCTTTCTTGATGGTGTGTAAGCTTCACAAGGGGAGACTGTGATTAAATTTCAGTAACCTTTGTGGTTAATCTCTTACCAATTATAACAAAAGTCCATTAATTCTTTCAATTAAAAGGGACTGTTAAGTGAGATGTGAATTTCCTGTGTCTCTATTATTCCACTCTCCGAAATGTTCTAACATAACTTCCTTAGCAATACCATTTTACTGATAACTACTGTTCGACTAAACTGAGCAATACACACAAAATGCTGGAGGAACTCAGCAGGCCAGGCAGCATCTGTGGGGAAAAAGGTACAGTCGACATTTCGGGCCAAAACCTGCCCTGCTGAACAGTTTTGGCTCAAAACATCGACTGCACTTTTTTCTATAGATGCTGCCTGGCCTGTTGAATTCCTCAACATTTTGTGTGTGTTGCTTGGATTTCCAGCAGCTGCAGATTTTCTCTGGTTTGTGTTTCAACTAAACGGGCTGTGATTAATAGTTTTTCCACTTCTTTCCTTTTTTGAACAGTGGTGTTAAGAGTTGTCATTTTACAATATGCGGGAACCTTTCCAAACTTTGATGAATCTTACAAGAAGGCAAGTATAAATCAAATATCTTTGTGGCCACTTCCTTTAAAACCCATCTGGAGCAGAGGTTTCTTCTGCCCTCTGTTGCATTGTGAGGTGTAGATGTTTTGCTGGCTGCTTGCAGTGCAGAACCTACTCTCTCCTTGGCACTATTGGGGCTCCAAAGAAAAGAGCCATCACAGAGGCTGCCAAGCGACTGTCCAAATGGCTATGGATCAAGAGGAGTGACCCATGGCCCATGGCTGCTGGTACACAAGCCGGGGTCTGATCAACTCTGGCTGGGTCACCTGGACGAGAGTGTTGAATGTTGAAAGACTCAAAATGCCCGATGACCCCAGGTTACATTGCTGATGACGTGGCCCAGTGCATCCTAGGGTGTATCTCCAAAGTATTAGTTCCTGTACAAGTACTTCTTCTCCTGCCGATACTGACATGTTTTTCCTTCCTCTCCTTTCCCATTCGGTCACCTACTATCTTTGGTATCCAAACAACAACACACACAAAATGCTGGTAGAACACAGCAGGCTAGGCAGCATCTATAGGGAGAAGTGATGTCGACGTTTCAGGCCGAGACCCTTCGTCAGGACCCGAGGTCTCGGCCCGAAACGTCGACATCGCTTCTCCCTATAGATGCTGCCTAGCCTGCTGTGTTCTACCAGCATTTTGTGTGTGTTGTTGTTTGAATTTCCAGCATCTGCAGATTTCCTCGTGTTTGATCTTTGGTATCCTTTTTTTTTGTGTCTCCTATACTCAAGATTCAAAACATTTCCTTATAGCTCCTGGGATTTTATTCCTCATTATTAATTCCCCTGTCTCAACTTCTGATAAAAATTACCACTTACTGTTTTCCACATATGTTTAGGACCTCTTAAAATTTGTTTATGCTCCCGTTCAATTTTCCTTCTCTATCAGCTTTTAATACTCAGGATAATGGATGTAAATTGGTGTCCCTTCTCACTGCATCAACTCAGTCAGTGGCACAGTATGCCGATGCTCTGTCGCTGGTTTTGCTCTCCAAACCTTCCACTATTTTTGAAACATGACCCATTTTCTGCTTGCCGAACATTGCTCTGTGTAATAGAAAGGAGTGATAAATGGTACTCTGAAAAAATGTGAAAAGTGCATGAAGGCAAACCTCAACTGGATTAACACATATGTTGTTTTTAATAGCACGCTTTTAACTTTCTTTTATGTATATACTGAAAGCACAAGCAGCACGTTACTTCAGGGAAGATGTCTCCTAGGAGATTAGTGGATCTTCAAAGAGAGCATATATGCCCTCAAGGGACGAACGATCCGGACATTGTGGAAAATATAAATAATCAATAGGGCCACAGCTGGAGAATCCACATCAGGGCCTTGGAATTCTTTCTGTCCTACAATCTTGCTTTTAGTATTCACTGACTAAATAATTGCCACTGTTCCTGCCAGTGGAGGAATCCACAGCATAAGATCCTTAATGCATGAGTCATCAGCACCATAGAATGAAAACCAGGATTTTTCACCCCAGTATTATCATTGAGTGGCAGAATGGATATACTTCTCTACCAAAGGAGGTGCTTGGTGCTCCTGCCCTCTGCTAGCCTGCAGGTCACCCTTGGGTAAGGTGTAGCACCTGCTTAGCAGCCCCGGTCAGGGTCCCCCCATGAAGCCATGGGAGCAGGTGGCAGATGGTCGTATGAGGAGCTGGTGCGCATCACAGGTCCTGGTTATGCCACCAGTGACACCGCGCAGACAGTCCGGAAGAAGGGTCTCGGCCTGAGGCATCGACTATTTATTCATTTCCATAGATGCTGCCTGACCTGCTGAGATCCTCCAGCATTTTGCATGTGTTGCTTTGAATCTCTGAAGAGTATGGATAATGGCCGGGGTCACCCGTCTTGTAAAGACACTGCTTAGAAGAAAACAATGGCAAGCCACTTCTGTACAAAAATTTGCCAGGGATAATCATGGCCATGGAAAGACCATGACCAGCCATGCCATAGGATACAGCACACAATGACTAAACAATATTAACAAACTGAAAAAAATGTCTTCTCATTGTTTAGGATTATGTAAGGGGGTCAACATCCCATTCACATAACAAATAACATCATCTTCAGATTTAAGAAGCTTTTTCTCTGATAGAAACACGAACATACACTGATGTTACAAACTTTTAACATAGTTTGTAAACTTAAGCTCTAGAGTTGATAGCTCTCTTAAAAGATGTCTTGGCTTCAGCAACTGGTCTGAGCACTGGTGACCATGACTATGGCTGACTGTTGTTCTGATGTGCAGGTGGATGCCCCTTATAATACTAAGCCAATGGCTACTTCAGGAAAAAGGGCACAAGCAGATGACAACCTTCAGGTGTTTCAGTAAACCCAGTGTTCATTCCTCTTCAGAATCAGTAGGTAGGTGCCCATTTATGCAAATGATCTTCATGTAGAAACATAGAAAATAGGTGCAGGAGTAGGCCATTCGACCCTTCGAGCCTGCACCGCCATTCAGTATAATCATGGCTGATCATCCAACTCAGAACCCTGTACCTGCTTTCTCTCCATACCCCCGATCCCTTTAGCCACAAGGGCCATATCTAACTTCCTCTTAAATATAGCCAATGAACCGGCCTCAACTGTTTCCTGTGGCAGAGAATTCCACAGATTCACCACTCTCTGTGTGAAGAAGTTTTTCCTCATAAATGAGTTTGAGAGTTTTTGATAACTGCCTTCAGGAGGTAGCAACTACATTTACAAAAATGTTGATTCAATGTGTATTTGTTTTCATGAAGACATGGATGAAAATTCCATCTTTTAATTCATCTACCATTTTCAAAATACCTTTCTGTACATTTTTCTGTATTTTGTACTTTTTTGACATCTGTGCGAATGGTCAAAAATACACAAAACAAACCTGTGGACAAAAGATAAGAATACTACTAATTCCAAAGCACATGGAACAGATGAAAGCACTGGGGATCCATCCAATGGAGGAGGCACCAACTGACACAGCTGCTGTTAATGAGCCTAAGTCACTAGAAACAGTCCTCTGTACTGAAGTAATTCAGGAATGATCAGTATACACTTTCACAGCAGTTCTCCTCCCTCCATCATTCGCATAGTGTTCATTCAACTGGCTCCTTGATCAGGAAATTACCAAGACAATTTTGTTTCTCAGGCTTTGCCCTGGAGTAGTCTTTAAAGAAGAGTATTGAAGTATGATTTCATAATGCCAAAGTGTTGTGAAAACTTTGTAAATTTTGGGGATAAAAGTATCCTGTACAACTTTAATAGGCATCTTTATACCACTATGTTTTGGTGTTGGATCCCAAGAGAAGGAATTTGTGGAACGCCTATGAAATGGGTTTTTAGAGCAGCTTGTGATTGAGCCCACCAGGAGAAAAGCTCTTCTGGATTGGGTGTTGTGTAATGAACTGGATTTTATTTAAACTAGATTTAGCTTAAGGCTATAGGAACCCTTAGGAGGCAGAGATCATAATATGATGGACTTCACCCTGCAATTTGAGAGGGAGAAACTAAAGTCAGATGTATCAGTATTACAGGGGAGTAACAGGAGTTACACAGGCATGAGAGAGGAGCTGGCCAAAGTTGATTGGAAGCGCACAGATATAGGGATGATGGCAGAACAGCAATGGTTGGAATTTCTGAGAGAAATTCAGGAAGTGCAGGATCGATACATCCCAATGAAGAAGTATTCTAAAGGCAGGATGAAGTAATCGTGGCTGACAAGGGAAGTCATAAACAATGTAAAAGCAAAAAGCAAGGGCACATAATAGAGCAAAAATTAGTGGGAAGTTAGAGAATTGGGAAGCTTTTAAAAACCAACAGAAGGCAACTAAAAAGCTATAAGGAGGACAAGATGAAATATGAAGGTAAGCTAGCCAACAATATCAGAGAAGATACCATAAGTTACTTTCAGATATATAAAGAGTGAAAGAGGTGACAGTAGATATCAGACTACTGGAAAGTGATGCAGGACAGGTAGTAATAGGGAACAAGGAAATGGCAGACAAACTAAATAAGTATGTTGCACCAGTCTTCACTGTAGAAGACACTAACAGTATGCCAGAGTTCGAGAGTGTCAAGGGGAAAAGGTGAGTGTAATTGCTGGTACTAGGGAGAAGGTGCTTGGTAAACTGAAAGGTCTGTAGGTAGATAAGTCACTTGGACCAGATGGACTACACACAAAGATTCTGAAAGAGGTGGCTGGGGAGACTGTGGAGGCATTGGTAGTGATCTTACAAGAAGCTCTAGATTCTGGCATGGTTCTGGAGGACTGGAAAGTTGTAAATGTCATTCTACTCTTCAAGAAGGGAGGGATGTAAAAGAAAGGAAATTATAGGCCAATAAGCCTGACCTTGGTGGTTGGAGTTGATTGTTAGGAATGAGGTCTCAGGGTATTTGGAGACATATGATAAAATAGGCCATAGTTAGCATAGTTTCCTTAAGGGAAAGCTTGCCTGACAAATCTGTTGGAATTCTTTGAGGAAATAACCAGGATAGACAAAGGAACATTGGTAGATAGTGTGTATTGGATTTTCAGAAGGCCTTTGATAAGGTGCTGCGCATGAAGCTGCTTAACAAGATAGGAGCCAAGGGTATTACAGGAAAGATCCGAGCATGGATAGAGGATTGGCTGATGTACAGGAGGCAAAGAGTAGGAATAAAGGGAGCCTTTTCTGGTTGGCCACCAGTGACTAGTGGTGTTCTGCAGGGTTCCGTGGTGGGACCACTTTATTTTAGGTTGTGTGTAAATGATTTGGATGATGGAATTGATGTCTTTGTGGCCAGGTTTGCATTATGATATGAAGATAGGTGGAGGAGCAGGTAGTTTGAGGAAGTAAAGAGGCTGCAGAAGGACTTGGACAGACCAGGATGGGCAAAGAAGTGGCAGATGGAATACAGTATTGCAAAGTGTATGGTCATGCACTTGGGTAGAAGAAACAAAACTGTAGACTATTTTATAAAAACCATAAGACAAAGGAGCAGAAGTCAGCCATTCATCCCATCAAGTCTGCTCTGCCATTTTATCATAAGCTGATCCACTTTCCCATTTAGTCCCACTCCCCTGCCTTCTCACCATAACCTTTGATGCCCTGGCTACTCAGATACCTATCAATCTCTGCCTTAAATACACCCATGACTTGGCCTCCACTGCCACCCGTGGCAACAAATTCCATAGATTCACCACCCTCTGGCTAAAAAAAATTTCTTCACATCTCTGTTCTGAATGGGCGCCCTTCAATCCTTAAGTCATGCCCTCTTGTACTAGACTCCCCCACCATGGGAAACAACTTTGCCACATCCACTCTGTCCATGCCTTTCAACATTCAAAATGTTTCTATGAGGTCCCCCCTCATTCTTCTAAACTCCAAGGAGTACAGTCCAAGATCGGTCAAATGTTACTCATATGTTAACCCTCTCATTCCCAGAATCATTCTAGTGAATCTTCTCTGAACCCTCACCAATATCAGCACATCCTTTCTTAAATAAGGAGCCCAAAACTGCACACAGTACTCCAAGTGAGGTCTTACCAGTGCCTTATAGAGCCTCAACATCATATCCCTGCTCCTATACTCTATTCCTCTAGAAATGAATGCCAACATTGCATTCACCTTCTTCACCACCGACTCAACCTGGAGGTTAACCTTAAGGGTATCCTGCACGAGGACTCCCAAGTCCCATTGCATCTCAGGACTTTGAATTCTCTCCCCATTTAAATAATAGTCTGCCCCATTTATTTCTTCTACCAAAGTGCATGACCATACACTTTCCGACATTGTATTTCATTTGTTGCTTCTTTGCCCATTCTCCCAATCTATCCAAGTCTCTCTGCAGACTCTTTGTTTCCTCAGCACTACCGGCCTCTCCACCTATCTTTGTATCATCAGCAAACTTAGCCACAAAGCCACCTATTCCATAATCCAAATCATTGATATACAACGTAAAAAGAAGCGGCCCCAACACGAACCCCTGTGGAACACCACTGGTCACCGGCAGCCAACCAGAATGGGATCCCTTTATTCCCACTCCCTGTTTCCTGCCAATCAGCCAACACTCTATCCATCTATGTAACTTCCCCGTAATTCCATGAGCTCTTATCTTGTTTAGCAGCCTCATGTGTGGCACCTTGTCAAAAGCCTACTGAAAATCCAAATACACAACATCCACTGTATCTCCCTTGTCTAGCCTACTTGTAATTTCCTCAAAAAATTGCAATAGATTTGTCAGGCAGGATTTTCCTTTAAGGACACCATCCTGAGTTCTGCTTATCTTGTCATATGCCTCCAGGTACTCCGTAACCTCATCCTTGACAATTGACTCCAATAACTTCCCAACCACCGATGTCAAGCTAACAGGTCTATAATTTCCTTTTTGCTTCCTTGCCCCCTTCTTAAATAGCGGAGTGACATTTGCAATCTTCCAGTCCTCCAGAACCATGCCAGGATCTATTGACTTTTGAAAGATCATTGCTAATGCCTCCACAATCTCCACTGCTACTTCCTTCAGAACACGAGGGTGCATTCCATCCGGTCCGGGAGATTTATCTACCCTTATTCTATTCAGCTTCCTGGGTACTTTCTCTGTTGTAATTGTGACTGTGCATACTTCTCTTCCCTGACACCCGTGAGTGTCCAGTATACTGCTGATATCTTCCTCAGTGAAGACTGATGGAAAATACTCGTTCAGTTCCTCTGCCATCTCCTTATCTCCCATTACAATTTCTCCAGCATAATTTTCTAATGGTCCTATATCTACTTTCACCTGTCTTTTACTGTTTATATACTTGAAAAAGCTTTTAGTATCCTCTTTGATATTATTTGCTAGCTTCCTTTCATAGTTCATCTTTTCCCTCCTAATGACCTTCTTAGTTTCATTTTGTAAGCTTTTAAAAACTTCCCAATCCTCTGTCTTCCCACTAATTTTTGCTTCCTTGTATGCCCTCTCCTTAGCTTTTACCTTGGCTTTGACTTCTCTTGTCAGCCACAATAACACGGTATTTTATCTGTCAACAAAATAGAGAGAGTACAGATAAGATTTACTTGAATGTTACCTGGGTTTCAGCACCTAAGTTACAGGGAAAGATTGAACAAGTTAGGTCTTTATTCTTTGGAGCATAGAAGGTTGAGGGGGGACTTGATAGAGGTATTTAAAATTATGAGGGGGATAGATAGAGTTGACGTGGATAGGCTTTTTCCATTGAGAGTAGGGGAGATTCAAACAAGAGGACATGAGTTGAGACTTAGGGGGCAAAAGTTTAAGGGTAACATGAGGGGGAATTTCTTTACTCAGAGAGTGGTAGCTGTGTGGAATGAGTTTCCAGTAGAAGTGGTAGAGGCAGGTTCTGTATTGTCCTTTAAAGCAAAATTGGATAGGTGTATGGACAGGAAAGGAATGGAGGGTTATGGGCTGAGTGCGGGTCAGTGAGACTAGGTGAGAGTAAGCGTTCGGCACGGACTAGAAGGGCCGAGATGGCCTGTTTCCGTGTTGTAATTGTTATATGGTTATATGGTTACATCCTTTTTCCATTCAAAAATGTCTTCTTTTTCGGAATATATCTGTCTTGTGCCTTCTTCACTTCTCGCATAAACTCCAGCCACTACTGCTCTGCTGTCCTTCCCGCTGGTGTCCCTTTCCAGTCAACTTTGGCCAGTTCCTCTCTCATGCCACTGTAATTTCCTTTACTCCACTGAAATAACAACACATCAGATTTCGGCTTCTCTTTCTCAAATTTCACAGTGAACTCAATCATGTTATGATCACTGTCTCCTAAGGGTTCCTTCACCTCAACCTCTCTAATCGCCTCTGGTTCATTACACAATACCTAATCTAGTACAGCTGATCCCCTAGTGGGCTCAACAACAAGCTGTTCCAAAAAGCCATCTCGTAGACATTCTACAAATTCTCTCTCTTGAAATCCAGTGCCGACCTGATTTTCCCAATCCACTCGCATGTTAAAATCCTCCACAATTAACCTAACACTGCCCTTCTGGCAAGCCTTTTCTATTTCCTGTTGTAATTTGTAGTCCACATCACTTCAGCTGTTTGAAGGCCTGTATATAACTGCCATCAGGGTCCTTTTACCCCTGAGATTTCTTAGCTCAACCCATAACATTTCTGCACCTTCTGATCCTATGTCACCTCTTTCTAATGATTTAATATCATTTCTTACCAATAAAGCCACGCCACCCTCTCTGCCTACCTGCCTATCCTTCCAATACACCGTGTATCCTTGGCCGTCCAGCTCCCAGAGACATGCATCCTTTAGCCACATCTCAGTGATGACCACAACATCATACCTGCCAATCTGTTGCTGTACGACAAGATCATCCAGCTTATTCCTTATGCTGCGTGTATTTAGGTATAACACCTTAAGTCCAGTATTTGGTACTTCTTGCTTTCATTGCACTGCAACTCATCCCAATGGCTGCAAATCTGCCCTATCACCTGCCTGTCCTTCCTGACATCTTTACTACTCACTATCTTAGATTTATTTCTGTTTTCCCCCTCCTCCACTCTATCATTCTGGTTCCGATCCCCCTGCCAAGTTAGTTTCAACCCTCCCTAACAGCTCTTTTAAACCTTCCCGCCAGGATATTGGTCCCCTTCGGGTTCAGGTGTAACCCGTCCTTTTTGAACAGGTCATACTCCCCCCAGAAGAGATCCCAATGATCCAAGAACCTGAAGCCCTGCCCCCTGCACCAGTCTGTCAGCCACACATTCATCTGCCTGATCCTTCTATTCTTGCCTTCGCTAGCACGTGGCATATGTAGCAATCCTGAGATTACTACCCTGGAGGTCCTGCTTCTCAGCTTTCTTCCTAACTCCCGGAAATCTCCCTTCAGGACCTCCTCCCTTTTCCTCTCTATGTCATTGGTACCAACAGGTACCTCTCTCTTCAGAATATTCTGGACCCGATCCGAGACATCCCGTACCCTGGCACCTGGGAAGCAACACACCATGCGGGTATCTCTATCAGGCTCACAGAATCTCCTGTCTGTTCTCCTGACTATGGAATCCCCTATGACTACTGCTTTCCTCTTCTCCCTCCTTCCCTCCTGCACAACAGTGCCAGCTCAGTGCCAGAGACCCAGTCACCATGGCCGTCCCCTGTCAGGTCATCCCCCCTCAAAAGCATCCAAAACGATATTCTTGTTGCTGAAGGGGGCAGCCACAGGGGTGCTCTCCACTATCCGGGCATTTCCCTTCCCTCTCCTGACAGTCACCCAGTTTTCTGACCCCTGTAGCCTAGGGATGACTACCTCCCTGTAGCTCCTGTCTATCACCTCTTCACTTTCCCTAATAAGCAGTAGGTCATCAAGCTGCAGCTCCAGATCCCTAACATGGTTTCTGAGGAGCTGCATCTCGGTGCACCTGGTGCAGATGTGGCCATCAGGGAGGCTGGAGATCTCCCGGGATTCCCCCATCTGACACCCTGAATAAAGCACTAACCCTGCAGACATGCTACCTAATTCTACAGGAACGAAACAAGGAAAAATAAGTCTACTCACTCACTTACGTCGCCAAACACGTGAACTTTTTAAAGTGTTAGCTCGTACTGTTAGCCCTGTTGTTCCTACATCTGTCCGGGCCAATTCGCAGAGGGGAAAAGAGTTGGTGCCTCGCTCTCGCCTCTTCCTGTTACCGCCTAAGCCTGTTGAGCCAAAGCTCTACACTCTGCTGCCACTCACTCCGCTGCCCGCTGCATCGGGTGGTCTTTTTTTTAAACTCTTCATGCTGTCCTGTCCACGTCACGCGCCTGCGCAGTCTCGCCCTTCTTGTACTTGAAGAAGTTTTTTTTAAAACTGCCTTCCTTCAGAATTTAGCTCTCACGCCGCCCTTCAAAAATAAAATGAATGGAAAATTTTTTAAATCTGAGGTGCAAAGGGATTTCGGAGTCCTTGCGAAGGATTCCTTAAAGGTTAACTTGCAGGTTGAGTTGGTGATGAGGAAGGTAAATGCACTGTAAGTATTTATTTTGAGAGGTCTAGACAAAGATATAATGCTGATGCTATATAAAGCTTTGGTGAGGCCTCACTTGTATTGTGAGCAATTTAGGGCCCCTTATCTAAGAAAGGATGTGCTGATATTGGAGAACATTCAGAGGAAACTCACAGAGTGATCCAGGAGTGAAAGGGTTATTGTATGAGGAGTGTTTGATGGCTCTGGGCCTGTACTCGCTGAAATTTAGATGAATCCAGTGGAAACTCATTGAAAGCTATGAAATGTTGAAAGGCCTAGGTAAAGAAGCGGAGAGAATGTTTCCCATAGTGGGAGAGTCAAGGGCCAGAGGGCACAGCCATTTAGAGGAACATCCATTTAGAATGGAGCCAAGGAGCAATTTCTTTAGCCAGAGGGCGCTGAATCTGTAGAATTCATTGCCACAGGCGGCTGTGAATGCTGGGTTATTGTGTGTATTTAAGGTGCAGGTTAATAGGTTCTTGATTAGTCAGGGTGTGAAAGGTTACAGGGAGAAAGCAGGGGAAAGGGGTTGAGGGAAAATAGATCAATCATGATGAAATAGTGGAGAAGACTTGATGGGCCCAATGGTCAAAAATAATTCTGAGAATGACAAACAACTGAACCAATGTCAAATTCCATTAATTAATTAGCTGTTCACTTCTGGTGTAAAAGTCATGTTGTTAGTTTTCACCTTGTAAATTTCAAGGCTACTCTCTCCTGTGGCGCTCTCATCATTATCAGGTTTTTCTTCAACAGCATGCAGATTAAAGCTCCTTTTGAAACTGCAACTTGACTTCTTATCTTTATCTCTTTCCTGTGTGGCCCATTTATTTTTGTCTGCCTGACATGCTCTTTGCATGTGTCCTACTGTGTTGCCTTTTCTGCAAGCTTTGCCTGTAAACCTTCATTGATCTGGTGTATGTGAGCCCCTGTCACAACGGTGACACAATTTGCTCAGCCAGGCAGATTTCTGTTGAAATTTTGTTCACACTCACTTTCATTCCTGACTGCAATTTAATTGTGTCTCACACTGCAGTTTCCATTGATACAGTGATTTCAACTGCTCTTTTAAATGTGAGATGTACTTCAGCTAGGAGTCATTTTTGAATGCTTTCTTGTAAGATTCCACAATCTAAATTATCTCTGAGTGAATTATTAAGCCCATTACTGGACAATGCTCAGACAATCTCTTCAATTCAACCATAGAAGCTGAAATGGATTCCCCTTTCTTTTGATTCCACTTATGAAACCTAAAGTGTTCCATAATAAATGTTTTCAGTTTTTAAATGTTCCAGTATTACATTTACAATATCAGTAAAGTGCATTCGTCTGGTTTGATTGGAGCAGTTAAACTTCTCAGCAAACTGTATACTCTTCAACCAATTGTAATCAGTAACACTAGCACTTGCTTTTCTTTGGCTTCAATTCATTCAGTATCTATAATCCAGTTATCTGTTGTGCAATCCAACACATCTATCTTTCTGATGTAGCCATCCTTTTCTACTTTATTTATTATTATCACCTGGTACTCGTTGTTTATAAACCCATGAATTTCCTCCATTTTCTGCCTTTTTAAAGCTCGACCATCTTACTCCTTTGGCAAAGGAAAAAAATGTGCTGTGCGTCAACAGGCAGCTAGTCATCTTGGGTGTGCTTTAAAACTTACTCGTCACCATTGTTATGTTTTGTAACTCCAAAACATAAAACGAATCAAAAGGAAAAACACATAGCCAGGGATATCAAGTCCACTTTCTTCTTACCCTAGTGAGGAGTGCACTTATGGTGGCATAATCACATACTTCTTACACAGAACCCGTTATGAATGATGTAAACAAAGAATGCTTAATCAAAATACATTGACAATATTACTCAAATATAAAATGCATAACATTTGGAGCACAAGAGATTCTGCAGATGCTGGAAATCCAGAGAAACACACAAAAATGCTTAAGGAACTCAACAGGTCTTTTATAGCACCTATGGAGAGGAATAAACAGTTGACTCCTTGGTCGAGACCCTTTATCAAGACAGGGGGAAAAGGAGCATAAGTTGGCAGGTGATTGGTGAAGCCAGGTGAGGGGGAATATTGAGGGGGTGAGAATCTGGGAGGGTATAGATGGGGTTGTAAAGGCCTGAAGAAGAAGGACCCTGTATGATGGGAGAAAGGGAAGCAGGAGGGTCACTAGAGGGAGAGATGGGAACCAGAATGGGGTATGGAAAAAGAGAAGTGGGGGAAGAGAAATTACCGGAATTTAGAGAAAGCGCTGTTCATGCCATCAGGTTCGAAGTTACCCAGTCGGAACATGATGCGTTGCTTCTCCAACGTTTTAGTTTCATCGTGGTAATAATGGCATGTCAGAATGGTAAATCGCATTGGAACGGGTGGCCACCGGGAAATCCCGCCTTTTTTGAGGCGGACGGAGCTTAGGTGCTCCACGAAGCGGCCCCTCCCCCCGATCTACGAGGGGGTCACACCGATATCGAGAAGGCCGCACCGTATGTAGTAGTCAGCCCGGCAGATTTGCAGTGTAGTAATCTGGCGTCTGTCCTGGTGAAGGATCTCGACCTGAAGCGTCAACCCTTTATTCCTCTCCGTAGATGTTCCCTGACCCGCTGGGTACCCCCTGCACTGTGTTGGTATTTGGGAGCCTATTTTAGTGATGTAAGCGAGGGAGTGAATGGGGGAAGATAGCTTTCTCACAATCTGAACGGCAGCAATTTTCAGTCGTTGAAGAACCTCATCGTTGGTTGAATCCTGTAGATTTCACCCCGCCCATTCCCCCCCCCTTACTTTTCCACGACTGTGCGATGGTTGATTCTGAGAAACAAAAGACAGAATGCCACTGAAAGGCCTTCCTCCCACCCTGATGAATTGCCACCAGCAGACTGCAAACGCAAACAGAGGCAGTTGCAATGGCTCAAGGGCGAAAATGGGGGTGGGCTACCAGATCGTCACCGATCAAATCGGCTTGGGAGTAGGGGGCGGAAAAAAACTGCGTTCATGTTCCAAAGAGGATCAGAAGCTTTACTGGTGTGGCTGAAATGGAGCCGGCAATCTTTGTGTGCTATTGTACCAGATGTGGTGTCAATTGACTTACCACGGTCGGCAATTTTATACTGTGCTGGTTTTAATTAGGTATCTCTACTTAAGGATGTCGAACAATTAGAATAGTGATCCAGATTGTTTTCCGCTCGGGATAAGTACACGAGATAGAGCGGTATTAATTATTGATGCTCTTGAAAGCTGGCCAGTTTTAACTGCCTGATCATGTGCAACATTTTCAAAAAATACTCTTCCCATATATATATATTTTTTTTTATTTTTCGCTTAAGTCGCAAAACACGAAAATAAAATCAGGTGTTTGAATTCGGCGCGAAGTCTTGAAATGTCATAGATGCGATCATTAGAAATCCGCGTGAACTAGTTTTTATATAATGAGAACATCACCTTTGTGCGAAATACGTACGTACGAGCTGAAGAGTTTGTATAATCATATCTGAAAAAATATCTTTATGCCACCCATATATATTTAAATCAATTTATGTGCACAGTTCCTTGTATCAAAAAAGTAACAAATTCGCATTTTAAAGATTGATGCAGACTTTTATTTTACTGCGGGTTTTTTAAGCAGGTTATTGACAGGGTTTGAATATTTGATATGTAGGGATGCGTGCAATACCAGTTTTTTTCACGCTAGCTGGCTGCACGTGACACTAGTAAATCGATTTACTAATTTAATGTGTTTGTTGAGAGTGGCGATTTATGCAGTTAGCTTCACCAGCGCTTGATAATCCGCTTCACTTCTTTCTGTAAACTCTGGGCTGTTGGGAAAACATTCCAACTTGCTGTTGGAAGCAAGTGCTCCCAAGTACTAAGCTGATTTTCTCCACATCTCCATAGCTTAAGGGTGTTAAGGCCAATTGTTTATCTAAATCATATTCTGGACCTGGCCGTAAATCGCTGATTATTTTTCGATCAGGTTGCATCGCAGAGTGTGAAGTTATGGCTAAGTATACCCCGGAACGCACTGACGCGCCTCCTACTGGGTGGCTGAAGAATAACACTCATTTGGGACCGGGAACTGAGCGTCTGAAACGAGAAATCTAATCAACGTGAGCGATAATGAAAACCACATTGGAAAGGATGTACAAAGGTCTCATTGAAGTGGGTGGGCGAGTTTCTGTCAGTGAACTCTTCATTCAATATGCAGGTGCAGTAAGTCAGTTTAAATCTGTAAGTAGCTTAGAAAAAGTTAACATTAACTTCCACCCTTGAATTTTTAACATTTGACTTTGGACACTACCTCATTTTCTTAATATACAGTATTTTTGTTTTGTACATTTTTAAAATATATTCAATTTACTTGTTTCATTTTATTTATCATTATTATTATTTTTCTCCCTCTGCTAGATTATGTATTGCATTGAACTGCTGCCATTAAGTTAACAAATTTAACGTCACATGTCGGTGATAATATACTTGATTCTGATCTGATTCTTTTCTAGTGATGTCAAATGAGGAAGGCTAGTAATAATATTATTAGCAAATAAATTAAACATTATTTCTACTTAAGAGTTTTTACAAAGAAATCGAGTTACTAAAATATCATTGGGTTAATAAATGGGTCATTGTGTTTCAGTTACTTTAAGCATTAGGGTTATGCTGAAAATTCAAAGCAAGTCTCATTGTTAATGGGCTTAGTTTGATTAACTTATACTGGACATAACATATACCAATAAGATTTGGTAAAGGAAAACAAAGGGGATTTAGGAAGGAAAGATTAGCATGTGCTGGGGGGGGGGTGGTGGTGGAAGAAGTGGGCCCCTTATATCCCTTCCCACTGGTCTCGTCATTGCCTAGTTTATTTAAACACCACCAGTCATTGTAAGAGCCTGACTGGTAAATGTCAAAAGTTAATGTGATTGTTGTTCTTTCAAAAGTCAATCACACTGTAAATATGAGGGGTATAGATAGGGTAAATGCAAGCAGGCTTTTTCCACTGAGGTTGGGTAGGACTACTCAAGAGGTCGTGGGTTAAGGGCGAAAGGTGAAATGTTTAAGGGGAACTTGAGGAGAAACTTCTTCGCTTAGTGGGACGTAAGAGTGTGGAATAAGCTGCCAGTGCAAGTGGTGCATGCAAGCTCGATTTTAACTTTTCAGAGAAGTTTGGATAGGAACATGAATAGTAGGGGTATGGAGGGGTGTTGTCCTGGTGCAGGTCAATAGGATTAGGCAAACAAATAGTTCGGCATAGGCTATAAGGACTGAACTGTGCTGAACTTTTTTATGTCTCTATGACGCTCAGAAATTAGGAAGGGAGAAATAAGTCATTTAATGGTTTTTGAGGGGAAAATTTCACTTGTTTTTTTGAGTAAAACAAAAAGTAGGATTTCTATGTAAGTCTTGAACAGGCAGCAAATATTCACAACTAAAGCCACATGGAAAAGAATGAAACCAGTCAAAAATCCGAACTAATTTATGGACAGATTATTAAAATAGGTTATTAGTTATTGAATATGCAGTCAAAATACCATAAGAAAAAATGCCTATGTTCAAATTGGGATACATTTTCGGAGTAAAATCATTTATAATAGAAACCTTTTGAATCACTTTTTTTCAGTTCAAGCACAAAAGATGGAATTTTAGTGAGATGTTTTCTAATCAGATCTGTTCACAATATTAAATTTTTTTTGCCAATAGCAAAGTATTTTAAGCAGCATAAAGAAATGTTTCTTTTGCTTTTAGAAAAGTGGCATTCAATGTTTTTATTCATTTTATTGACATTTTAGTTGAACATGTTGGGGAGTCAGGCACGTCATTATTTTGTTATATTTTTGTTGCTCAATTGTTCAGTTTTGAGAAACATCGAACTAGTTGGGGAACAATTCACAATCTCGTGTACTTCCAGAGCTCACAATTTCCGATGTCCTCTGAAATACATTTTTATCTATCAGTAGCCCAATCGTCATGTAACAAGTTGAAGAAAACCCACTGATTTATTGATCTAACTCCATCCTTAGCAAATGTGATTAATAAATCATAAAGAGAGGGACGGACAAGTAAGATAAACTGTTATGCTGCACACGGGTGAGGTTCAGGTTTCAATCCATTATTTCCTCAGAACTAGTTTCTAGTCTCTACAGTGCTGCCTGGGTACAAGGTGCTTAGTGACAAGGATGAAATATGAAGAGAATCACCATGGGCTTCTCTATTACACCTAAGAGCCCAGTGGAGGATTGAAATAACAAACGCACTAAAATTAGACAGACCTGACTAATTGCTTAATATTTGAGGCCATGGCAGCTCCATTCAGCTACAAAACAGCAATTAATTCTGCTTTCTCTATACAGACCAAAAAAACTTAAAGACTGTTTTATGTTTTAAGTTGAAGAGAAGAATTAGACCCAATCTGCTTATAACTATTCACCTTTGCATTTAAGCATTATTTGCACAAATTGATTAATTACCTCAGAATTCTTTTCTGAACAGCAGCATTTGCAAGCTTAGGTATTCCTGATCTTTTCTGTGGTTGCAAAGTGTTGAGAGGATAATCTCGTTCTTCTAGTAATGTTTAATGACGGTTGGCAGACTAACGTAAAGTGCATTACTGCTATCTACTGAGCTGGAGTGTGGAGCAGAAACAGAAGATGCACCCACTTTAATTCTCCCCCGCCCTCCCACCAAAAGCATCAAGTAATCTCAGAAATTATCTTCAGATAATGTTTGTGCTACGGGTGCATTTCTTTCACGAATGTGAATTGTACATTTGTTACATTTGTTACGCACTGCACAATTCTCCCTTACACTATGTTCTCTTTATTTAAAAAAACAATAAAAATATTGTCGAAAAATAAAGAAATTATCTTCAGAAAGTCAGATACACACTTGCATATATATATTATGATAGTAGAGATGTCCAACCAAAATATCCATGTTAAACTCTGTGTCTGGCCCAAAGATCTCAATTTAGCAATTAGAAGTTTCCTTTGTACTTCATAGGATCTACATTCAAACAATATATGCCACAGCATTTCTTGACAAGTGCACTCCCTACAAATGCCTGGATCATGCCTATTAATTCTGATTATTCAACTTAGTATGTCCAAAATGTAAATGTGTAATTATAACTTCTTCCCTTCTATTATACCATCTCCCAGTTGAGTTCCCACCATCTGTTAAGTTTTATATAAATGCTGTCCTTTCTTTTCCTTATCCCAACTTTGTTGCCACGGTAATCAAGTAGACTTTTTAATTATGATTCTCATCGCCCATTTACGCAAAGGCACCATGACATTTACATCCTTAATTTTTAGTGATTGCTTTGCTTGAAAGTCTGCCAGCTCATTTCCTTCAACCCCAACTTGAAATGGGAACGATAAGAAATAGATACATAAGCCTAGACCCTGCAGCCTCAGCAGATGTTGTCTAATCTCTAGATGATTGTCCAGTCTGCAATGTGAAATACCTGTTTTAATAGATGTCAAAACCAAGTACGAATCAGACCGCAAAGTACATAATCTGGGTCTACTTCTTCAACCCATTCCTAGCCTAAAATGATAGGAAACATCTCAGATGTGAATACTGATACTTTGATCATCTTTTCTTAACAGTCACCTGAAACTTTGGAACATAAACTAAAACACTGGATGTTCTGAACCATCTGTATGGATATGGAAGAAATCATAATACCTGCCTTGCATATTTTACTGAACTACCTGTGCCATTGATGTGCAATGAACCTTTTTTTTATTTAGAGACACGGTGCAGAACAGACCCTTCCAGCACAATCGGCTACACTGCCCAGCAACCCATCTTTCTAATCACATTGAAATTCATAATGACCAATTAACCTACTATCCAGGATGTCTTTGGACTGTGGGAGGAAACCAGAACAGCTGGAGGAAACCGACACAGTTCACGGGGTGAACCACCTTATAGACAGCACCAGAATTGAACTCTAAACTCAGAAAGGGCCCAAACTATAGTCACATCACTATGCTACCGTGGCGCTCAAATATCATCTTGATCTTTTTTTCAGTCTTCACCGTGATCTTCAACTTGATCTTTGATTGAAGGCATAAATCTACCATAGGCAAAGGGAAAATCCATACGGGCATCCAATAAATCCATTAAAGGGATTATAAAGGCACGTCATGAAACAGGTTAAGTTGACTTGTAGGTGAACATGAATGAAACCAAGTCCCAAGTATGCTCAAAAATATGCATGTTGCTTCATCTTCAATGACTTAAGTTGTGATTACTTAGATAGATATTAACCCCCATAAATCAAAAGTGTTGAGCTAAATTTCATAAAACCTATCACAGGATTCCACTGAAGATTATAGTATCGATTGTGAAATGGCACAATCTTTTTTTTTGTCCAAGGATTTTTGAGTTGGTGTGTGGCCAAGTAGTTAAGGCTTTGGGCTAGCGATCTGAAGGTTGCTAGCTTGAGCCTCAGCCGAGGCAGCGTGTGTGTCCTTGAGCAAGGCACTGAACCACACACTGCTCCTGCACGTTTATAACCCAGTGGCGGTGGTTGGTACAGTATGGACAGGGCAAGATACCAAACTTAATATTCGAGCTACAAGTCTAGATGCAGTTGCCTTTCTGTGCACAGAACTGTTGAAGGCAAGTCACTCTCCATTGCATTTCTCTTCTGATTTCGACCAGGCTGCATTTTTTGGCCAATCTAGTATTGTCAGTCCATATAGGGAACCCCTTTCGACATTTCCTTACCCTCCCGTCCTCTTTTAAGATGTTTGTTAAATCTCTATCTCCAGGCTTCTCAATGTCAGATTTTATTTGTTAACAACATACTTTGGACTTTATTTAATTGTCTCTTAAGTCCATAAGATTTAGGAGTAGAATTAGGCGTTTCAGCCCATCAAGCCTGTTCTGCCATGGCTGATGTATTGTCCCTCTCAACCCCATTCATCTGCCTTCTATCCATAACCTTTGATGCTCTCACTGATCAAGAAGCTATCAACCTCTGCTTCAAATGTAATCCAATGACTTGCCCTGCACTGACATCGGTGGCAATGAGTTCCACAGATTCACCACCCACAGGCTAAAGAAGTTCCTCCTCACCTCTGTTCTAAATAAATGGATATTCTGAGGCTGTGCCCTCTGGTCATGGGCTGCCTCATTATAAGAAGCGTCTTCTCCACATCTCCCACACTCTATCTAGGTTTTTCAATAGTCAATAGGTTTCAATAAGATTCCCCCCTCGTTCTTCTAAACTTCAGCGAGTACAGGTCCAGAGCCATCAAACACTTGTCACACATCAACTCATCTGTAACCTTTCTAATGCCAACACACCTTTTCTTAGGTAAGAGGCCCAGAAGTGCTTACAATAATCCAAGTGCAGTCTGACCAATGGCTTATAAGGCCTCAGCGTTACATCCTTGCTTTTATATTCTAGTACTCTCAAAATGAATGATAACATTTCATTTACCTTCCTCACCACCTACTCAACCTGTAAGTTAAGAGTTGTGTAATAAGTAATATTGTGAAAATTTTGTTTGATAAAGCATTCCTTGTTTACATAATTCATTATGGGTTATATATAAAAGTACATGAATGGTATACGTCATTGTGTCACCATGTCACTGTATTACCTTACTAAAGAAAAACTAAGTGGATACGTTATTCTGGCTCCTGAGATTTTCTTTCAATTCATTTCTGGAGTTGCAAAACATCACATTAACCTTTAGGGAATCCTGCGCGCAGATTCCCAAGTCCCTTTGCACCTGTAAGAGAGAGAGGCAGAAGGAAGGAAACTATAAGCCAGTTAGTCTGACCTCAGTGGTGGAAGTTGTTGGAGTCGATTATTAAGGATACTCAGGGTACTTGGGGGTACTTGATAAAATAGGTTGTAGTCAGCATGGTTTCCTCAAGGGAAAACTGTGCCTGACAAATCTGTTGAAATTCTTTGAAGAAATAACAAGCAGGAGAGTCAGTTGCCCCAGCCCTGTTTCCCTTCCCCCACCAAGTTAGCTTAAATCCACCCCAATAGCTCTTACAAACCTGCTCATAAGGATATTGGTGCCCCGTGATTTCAGGTGTAACCTGTCCCTTTTGTACAGGTCATACCATCCCCAGAAAAGATCCCAATGGTCCGGAAGTCTGAAACTCTGTGCCCCTGCTCTAATTCCTTACCCAGGTGTTGATCAGCCAAATCATCCCGATCTTAACCTCACTGGTGTGTTCTACAAGCAGCAATCCACAGATTACTACACGAGCTTCTGCTTTCCAGCTTTCTACTCCTTATATTCTCTGTTCAGGACATTTTTTTCCTACCTACGTTGTTGGTACCTATAAGCACCACCACTTCCAGCTGCTCACCTTCCGCTTTTAGAATGCCGTTGACCTGATCCAAGACATCCCTCGTCCTGGCACCTGGGAGGCAGCATACCATCTGGGCGTCTCTTTCACGTCCATTGAATCTCATGTCTGCTCCTATAACTATGAAATCCCCTTTCACTACTGTACTCCTCTTCTTCCCCCCTTCCTTTCTGAAACCCAGTTGCTTAAGTTTCCCCCAGAAGGTTGTTCCCTCCAACAGTATCCAAAGTGATATACAGAAGCGTTATCATTGAGGGGAACGGCCACAGGGTTACTCTGCACTGGCTGTCTACTCTCTTTTCCTCTCTTGACGGGCATCCAGCTACCTGCCACCTGCAACTTAAGAGTGACTACCTCCCTACACCTCCTGCTCATCACCTCCTCATTCTCCTGTATCACCTCCTCATTCTCCAGTTCCTTAACCCTAAGGAGCTGCAGCTGGATGCGCTTTATGCAGATGTAGTTATCAGGGAGACTGGAGGTCTTACAGTGTTACAACATTTCACACGAAGAACATAACCCTAATCGTGGATCCATTCTCAATGAACTAGGTATGTAGAATTGAACAAAGAATGGGAAAAATACCTACTAGGAAATTACTTAGTGCCTCCATCTGTTCTTGTCAAAGTTCGTTCAGTCAAAGCCTTCCACTCTAACCCTGGCCCACTCCAACAATGGCCAAGGAATGGTTTTTATTCTATGGCAAGTTTATGGATTAATTTATTCTTTGCTTCTCTGTTGTTTTTCAGTCCCAGAACCTTTTTAAATGTTCTCTTTTTCATCTCTTTTATGTGTTTGCCATGGTATTGTGGAAGTTGTAGATTTTAAAGATTTATCTGAAAGTTGGTAAGAAGCTAGTGAAGTTGAGGTATATATTTTGAAAGCAGAGGGTGCAGTTGACTGCTGGAGGATTAGGATTAGAAAGAAAAACCATAATTTATTTAACATAGCTGTATAACAGGGTTATGGGGTCAGAGGAAATTCCAGAGATGAAAAGTAAGGTCAGGGAGAGATTTCAACGTCAGGACAAGAATTTTAAATGAGAGTCAGTATTGCAGCGGGTGAATGGAACTTAGTATTTCAGCATCTGCCAGTAATGTTTTAAATGTCAGTTTTACGAGAGGTAAATTGGGTTGGTCAAGAGTTCAATGGAGTACTCTCCTTAGTTAATGTTTCAGCAGCAGCAAATGAACTGAAGCAGGGCTAAAAGGTGTTCATAGAGCTGATGCGAGTCAAAAACTCACAGTAGAGTAAAGAACGATACCAGTGGTAAAGGAAAGAATCTTTCCCCGATTGCGGAGTTCAGAGCTATGTAAACCATCTCATGAGAATGGAAGAAGTACTTTTCTCTAAGACTGGGTATTTGTTATCCCTGAAGGCTGTGGATTCAATCTTTAATGCTTAAGTAGAGAGAGCTTGCAGACTGCTAGGGAATCAAAGTTTATGGGTGAACAGCTATAACAGCAATAATATTTTGAATGGGGAGTAGGCTCGGGAGTTGGGGGGGGTTGGGATAGACAGACAATGCTCTTGTTATCAAAGGAAAGGTCAGAATTGCTAGCTAGGGAATTCCACCTGTGGCATCAGCAAAGTCTCTAGTCTTCTGAATTGAAGAAGAGCTCTGCTCATCCAGTCAACACACACAAAATGCTGGGGGAGCTCAACAGGCCAGGCAAGGGTCTCGGCCTGAAATTGTCAACTGTGCACTCTTTTCCATAGATGCTGCTGACCTGCTGGGATCCCCCGGCATTGTGTGTGTGTGCTGCTTGGATTTCTGGCATCTGCAGATCTTCTCTTGTTTCTGCTCATCCAGTATTAGGTAATAAATAAAAGGCAGCCTGATAACTTCTCCAATCTTATTTAACAATCAGCCTCTGTAAAAATGTTTCTGATTTGGCTAAAGGTTCAGCACGACAGGCAAGCATGTTAGCTTGGAACTGAGCTGTACAGAGTAAGGTCCCCATGGCCTGTTGAGATACCAATGAAGACTTCAATATACCTGGATGAGGATCAGAATGGAATCCCTTCCCAGGATCTTTCAAAAACTCTGGACGAGGATCAGCTCTAGGTAGGAATAGAGCCAGTGCCAACAATTATACCCCATCCCTATCACGGAATAACTTGTCTTGTTAATATATGCTTGAATAGGGCAATGCCTTTATAAATCACAAGATAAGAAAGGAGAGAGAACATCAGAACAAAAAGAATTCAGCTTATTTTTTTAAAATCTCAGGAATTCAGCCAGTGTGGTTATTGCAGAATAAGTCATTTATCATGTCCCAGCACCGAGCAAATCTAAAACATCAGAACATGTGTAACTATTTGCTACTATGACTAAAGTAATATGGAGTGAATCGGGAAGTTATGATTGTCAGGAGAAATTGAGAAAAGGTTTGGTGCAAGGCTTCAAAATTGCTAAAGGTTTTAGTGGAAAAATGATTTCCATTACCATTTACAGAAGGATTAGTAACTATTGGTTACAGATTTTACTTTGTTGGTATAGGTTCACTTATCCTACTACAGGTCCACAATCCCTTATCTGAAATCCTTGGGGCCAGTTGCATTTCAGAATTCAGAATTTTTCGGATTTCAGAAAATTGATAATTATATTGATCATTAACCTGTCACAGTGCGGGTGGGCTTTAGGACCCGGGGGTGCTCTGGGCCTACGCACATCCTCCTGTATACTTTAAATCATCTCTAGATTACTTATAATACCTAATACAATTCAAATGCTATGTAACTAGTTGTTATACTGTATTGTTTAGAGAATAATGACAAGAAAAAAAGACTGTACGTGCTCAAACAACGAATACTGGAGAGAGAACTTCCCGGTTTTCCCGATCCACACTCTTTTCCAAATACTATTACTGTTTATTTATAGAGTAATATACTGATAAATGAAATAGTGAGATAATTACAGACCATAAGTACACTAGTACATTTTATTTCCAACAAAAACATTCAATAAAACATAAAAATATACAGCTTCAAACGAACTGAGTCAAATACATGGTAAATGACTTACTGGAATAAATGTAGAACGTAAATACTCTAGGACATATACAGGTTTAAACTAAGCTAAATATGTACAGGTACCTCTAGTTAAGTTGCATTACATCTGGCAAACAAAGCTAAATACTCTACAGATACCTGATGGGCCAGGAACAGGATTCTCAAGTTATGAAGCAGCACTACAACAGACGGCGTTTTTAAAGATTTCTTCAAGTGTCATCTGTCTCATTAACATAGGTTTATGTCCAAGCAATCTCTCTTTAACTGAGTAAACTGCCATAATCTCCTGCTCACTGCTAAATGCACATTGTTCAAGGCCAGCAATTAACTGATCACACATTTTCACCATATTGTCTATGGGGATTTTTTCACCTGTGTTCATTATGTCACCATCATCACTACTATCTTCATGCTCATCCGTATTTAACACCATTTCAGCAATTTCCCCCTCAAGGAATGCACAACAGGTGCATCATTGTCAATGTTCAGCATTTCTTCAATGTCAGCTTCCTCTAACTTATTTACACTTTTGTTCGATAACATTTTAGCGTTAACAACTGCATAAATGGCATCCTTAACACAGAATGCTTTCAGGAAGTCTTGCATTCCTGCTCCTCTGTTGACTGCAGAAAGCATACAATTCAAAAAATAGTCTTTATACTTGGTCTTCATGGACTGTAAAATTCCTTGTTCACAAGGCTGTAATATAGATGTCACACTGGGGGGGGGGGGCAAGTAAATTGCGAAAACATTACTTTTCACAAAAAGTTCAGCGGGGGATATGCGGAGCAGTTGTCCAGGAACAATAACATTTTATGGTTTTCTTCCAGTCCAACTTGTCTTTCTGTTTCTTTAAATCATACACAGTGGTAGTTCTGAAACCATATTCTTCAGTAAGACACTGTACAGACACACCACGATCAAGCTTCTGCAATAACTCCACTTGCTGCGTTATTGATAATGATAGATGCTTCCTTCTCTTTTTCTCATTGTTACCCACAGGGGTATCTGCAGCTCGATTTGATATTTTCACAGTGAAATTAAACACAAAGTCAACAGTGAACACAAAATATCAGCGAACAGCAAATGCACGTGTAACCAGTACGAGCGCTGAGCCACAACTGCCGTCTGGCGGCCTCTGCTAGTGCTGCCATGTCACACCTGAGTGATGTCAGCTGTTGGCGCGCCAAACAAGCCTTGTTATGACATGCTCCACACTCCATGAATAGAACTTCGGTTTTCGGAGCTTTTCGGATTTCAGAATTTCGGATAAGGGATTGTGGACCTGTAATAGTTTTGTGAAGGCATTACTCTAGTGCTTTGACTCACCAACTGAACAGTGGTGGGATCACATCTTCCCAGCTCCCAAGCTTGAAGCCCTGATCTGCAAATTCCATCCTGCTCTGTTAGCTGAAAGCTGTGCTGATGCACTGGACTGGTGAAATTTGTCACTGATATCTGTTTGCCACTAAGAGGTGCTATCATTTTTCCTTGAGTGACATTGCTGTGTAGAGGGGGCCAGATTGATAGAGGGCCTTTGTCTTCTTAATTCCTTGCGTGCTTCGGAAGACGCATGAAGAATAAATTGCAACTCAGCTCCCAATTGTGTACACAGGTCTGCATACTGCAGCTCAGTGATGTCGGTTCAGTTCAAAGGTCAAAGTAAGTTTATTATCGTAGTGCGTATTTTTATCATACGCTACCCTGAGATTCATTTTCTTAAAGGAAAATAAATACAATAGAATTTTATGAACATAAAACAATACAAGAACAGACAAAGACAAATGTACAAATGAAAGCAAACATTGCAAATAAAAATAATACTGAGAATTTATTCATTTGTTTGTTTATTGAGTTATAGCTCAGAAAAGGCACTTCTGGCTCTTCGAACCATGCTGCCCAGCAACTCAGGATTTCATCCTTGCCTAATCAAGAGACAATTTACAATGACCAATTAACCCACCAAACGGTATGTCTTTAGACTGTAGGAGGAAACCCACACGGTGACAGGGAGAATGTAAAACTCCTTAGAGACAGCAGCAGGAACTGAACACAGGTCACTGGCACTGTAAAGCATTGTGCTAACTACTAGGCTGCCGTTTTGTGTAATATAGACTCATTGAAAGTGAGTCTGTAGATCATAGAATCAGTTCAGAGTAGTGGTGAGTGAAGTTATCCAAATCAGTTCAGTAGCCTGATGGTAGTAGGGTAATAACTGTTTCCAAGCCTGGTGGTGGGTAGTCTAAGGTTTCTGATTGTAGAAGTGAGAAGAGGGCATGGTCTGGATGGTGGGGGCTTTAGATGGTTGCTGCCTTCTTGTGGCAGTGCTCCTTGCAAATGTGCTCAATGTTGGGAGGGCTTTGCCTGTGACAAACTGGGCTGTTCCATCACTTCAGTAGCCTTTCCCATTTCTGGCCATTGGTGTTTTCATACCAGGCATTGATGCAGCTAATTAGGATACTTGCCACCGTGCATCTATAGAAGTTTGTCAACGTTTTTGTGACATGCTGGATTGATACAAATTACTCAGAAAATAAATGTGCCAACGTGCCAATCTTTGTGATTGAAGGTTGGCGTCAATTTGTCTGCTGTCTCTGAATAATTAAGACTGAGTAAAATAGTTCATCAGTGGGTTATCTCCATGCTATATTGAGTAACTGATAGGAGATAAAAATAATTTAAAATATTTGGGTATCACCCGCCTGTATGACACCCATCTGAATTTCCTTCCAGACATTCATTACAAAGTTTTAAAGTGTATTTACATACAACCTTGTGTAGAAGTATGCCTATCACTCTGCTTTATATAACTGTACCTACGGTATCTATGGACAAATTAAGGGATTGTAGCATTTATTTATTCCCATTTTAGTGTCAGAGCTACTTGTTGGAACAATTATGTGTTATTATTTCAGAGGACCTGTCCTGGGCCCAGCATGTAAATGCAATTGTGAGGAAAGCACAGCAATGCCTCTACTTCCTGAGGAGTCTGTGGAGGGTTGGCATGACATCTAAAACTCCAACAAATTTCTGTAGTAGTGGAGAGTGTATTGACTGGCTGCATCACACCCTGGTACGGAAACACCAGTGCCTTTAAATGGAAGATCCTAAAAAAGGTATTGGATTTGGCCCAGTATATCATGGTAAAACCCTCCCAACCATTGAGCCCATCTACATGAACATTGCTGTAGAGAAGCAGCATCCATCATCAAAGATCCTCACCACCCAAGCCATGCTCCTTTCTTGCAGCTGCCATCAGGAAGAAGGTACCGATGGCTCAAGACTCGCACCACCAGGTTCAAGAACAGTTACTACCCCTCAACCATCAGGCTCTTGCACGAAAGGAAATTGCTACACTCATTCTATTTCTGGTGTTCCCACAACCGATGGTCTCACTTTAAGCACACTTTATCTTGTTATTTTGTGCTCTCCTTATTTATTGCTGTTTATTTATATTTGCATTTGTACAGTTTGTTTTTTTTCTGCGCTCTGGCTGATCTTTCATTGATCCTGCCATATTTACTATTCTATAGATTTGCTGAGCATGACTGCAGGAAAATGAATCTCAGGGTTGTATATGGTGACATATACGTACTTTGATAATAAAGTTATTTTGAACTTTGAATTGGACTTGTAACAGCTGTCCCTATACCAACTCAGCTGCATGTTCTCTTTTGGAGTGTTCTGAGCCCCCGTAGGACCCATGGGAGATGATCATGCCGACACTCATCTGTCAGGGAAGCACTTAGAACAGCCTTTAAAGAGCAGTGAAACCACCTGCATCGGCCGTTGGACTGTGGGTGATACAACATGGTGTAGCCTAACGCCAAGGTTCTGGACCATTGCAGCCCAGAGGTCTGATATGAACTGTAGACCGTGGTCAGAGGAAATATCAGATGGGGTGCCAACCCGAGCAACCCAGGTGCTGATGAACACCTGAGCCACATCTGCAGCCGTCGTTGATGCTAGAGAGATGACCTCTGGTCAACTGGTGGTACGCTCCACCATGGTAAGAAGGAACATGAAACCATGGAAGGGGGAAAGCGGTAAACAAGGTTCACATTGACGTGGTCAAACCTTTGCTCAGGTGTCTCAAAAGGTACCAATGGTGCCTGGACATGACTAGTAATTTTTGCCCGCTGGCACTTCAAACAGGCTACAGTCCAATCATGCCCGTCCTTTCTGAGGCTGTGCCACACAAACTTTAGTGCAACCAGTCTCTGCGAGGCCTTCTGGTCCAGATGCAGAAGGCCATGTATGGAGTCAAAACAGTCCGCCTCCAGTTTGCGAGCATTATGGGACGAGGGCGCCCAGTTGAGAAGTTGAAAAGCTCAGAGGGAAGCTTTTCCGAAATTAAGCCGAACCTCTGGTCAGCTGCCATGCCAGCATAGTCAACCCCTACGCATATGGACTCAACGACTGGCCGTGAGAGGCAATTGGCCATGGCATTATTTTTCCCCTTGACATTTGTGTCTCCGTTGTGAACTCAGAAATGTAGGCCAGGTGGCATTGCTGCCGTGCAGACCAAGGTTCTGATATTTTGGCCATCGCGTGCATGACGGGTTTGTGGTCAACAAACGCTGTGAAATGGCGACCCTGTAGAAGAAAATGAAAATGGTGGACACAGCTCGCGGTCAAACGTGCTGTACTTCTGTTCGGGGGGACAGAGATACCAGCTGAAGAAGGTGAACAGCCGTCATAGCCCTCCGACCAACTGTTTGTGCACAGCATCGTCTGAAGCATCAGATAGTAAAGGCTCTGGGTGCATTGGGGAGTGGGTGTGCCAATAGGGTTGTGCTGGAAAGAGCTCACTTGGTATCACTAAATGCCCTGGCCATGTCAAGCACTTGATTAGGGGTATTGTCTTTAAGCGCACTGTACAGGGGGAGCACACATTCAGCAGCTTGCGGAATGAAGCGGTGACAGAAGTTCACCATGTCTAAGAACTCCGGTGCTTTTTAGCGGCTTGGAGTGGTGAGAAATCGATAATTGCACTTACCTTTGATGTGTTTTGCACCTTCTGCCGAGATGCGATGGCTGAGAAAGTCAACGGTTGATAACCCAAACTGGCATTTAGCAGGTTTCATAATCAACCCATGCTGGCTTATGCACTCAACAGGTGTGTGGAGGTGAGATACGTGTTCGGATTTGGATGCGCCGGGGGACAAGTATGTCATCCAGGTAAACAAAATCTTAAGACTTTTAATGCAGTCTACATTTTTCAGCCCAAGCGGCATGTGCAGAAACTCAGTTGATGCCAAATGGGGTTCTCACAACCATTTTTGGAATGTGCTCCGAGCACACAGACTCCCGATGGTAGCCCCTAACTAAATCGTCTTTGGGGAGAAAAATTTACTTTATGGCTAAACGTGTCGAGAAGTCTTGGATGTGTGGAGTGATCAGGTGTGGTGGCCATGTTAAGGCGTGGTAATCACCACTTGGGGAACATCCGCCACTGGACTTAGGGACCATATGGAGGGGTGAGGCCCGGGGGGGGGGGCTACTTGACCGGCGTACAAAGCCAAATCTTTCCGCGTTGGCAGACTCAGCCTTCGCGGTTGCCAGCTGTGCTGGGTCCAGTTTACGAACGCGTGCGTGGACTGGTGGGCCAGTTGTGGAAATTTGGTGCTCGTCCCGGTGTTTTGTGACTGTTGTGGAGAATGTGGGCTTGGTGAGGTTTGGGAATCCTCCCGGTATTTGAACAAACTCCAGTGTGAAGGTGCGTGCGCTCGACAGAGTTGTTGTGGGGAACTTACTGGGGGAGCAGGGTAACGGCCCAAAGTCCTTGACATCCTCAAGCTGGCAGTTTTGGAGATCGACTGACACTCCCTGGGCACACAGGGAATCTGCACTGAGCAGAGGTCTAGCCACTTCAGCCAGGACAAAGTTTCATGTGTAATGTCACCCACTGAAGCACAGGTCTGGATCCTACTGCTGTTGGTGGCCTCCAGCGAGGTTTCATCACTCTTTGCCGTCTCGTCAATAGGCGATGCTCACGGCGTACTCACTTGAGCATCTATGTCACACAGGAAACATTGCCTTGAAAGGGTGTCTGTAATGAACAGTAGACGTCCCTGGCAGCTGGAACCCACAGTGCTCACAGGCCTCTGATGTCCCGATGTGCTGGCACTGTCGAAGCTGCAACGCGGTTGGCACTTCTGAGTGTTCGCACCGAAGTGAGTGTGGTAAAATCACAGGCCTGGCATTGTCTGCTTCTGAGCCAAGGGCGTCCTTATGTTTGGGGCTTGCTGACCGGGCTTATTGAAGTAGAGAAAGGAGGGAGAATGATGCATCGCTGCCCGGCAGAGCGTAGGCTATCAGCCATTTTAAACAGCTCCCTATAGTCCTTCACCAGTGAAGTATGAGGGCTTTGTGAACATGATCAGGCATTTGCTGCTTGAAGAATTCTTTAAAAAAACATTGATGGTGATTTCCCAGGAGACACAGCATATGGTCCTTTAGCTCTGATGGCTTAGCATCACCAAGGCCTGTCAAGAAGAGCAATGGTTTGGCGCACTCAGACTCCGATTGTCCAGAAGTCTGTCAAAGGTGAGTTTTCAGTGATTGGTATATATTGTGCTTAGGCGGGCGTACAAGCGGACTCTCCACTCTCGCAGCCATGGAGTTGCTGAGTGATGCTACCGCATAGAGATATCTGGTGTTGTCGGCAGAGATTTCTCAGAGCGAGCTGGTCATTGGCTTTGTATAAATCAAGCAAAGGCACTTGTGCATCCAAAATCTGGCAGATTCAAAGCACTGGCGTTGGCCAACATGTTCAATAATTCTGGAATTGCCCTAGAGTGTCAGGATCACCAATGCAGGTTTTAGCAATTAAAAACAGCGGAGGCATAACAACTCAGTTATGAGAAAAACCATAACAACTCATTCATTCTACTCCAAAACCCAAACACAAGGTGCAGTCAGACCAGCTTCTTAAAGTGAATCCCAACTCAATGTCAGTGGTTGCGAATGATTTATGTTTCCACCGATTACATTACCCTACAGTTACTACCCCATAACCAATTGAACAAATGGGAATAACTACACTCGCTTGCCCATCATCTGAGATTTCTCCACAACCAATGATCTCACTTTATGAACTCTATCTTATTAGCTCAAGTTCTCGTTATTAATTGCTACTTATTTACATTTGCATTTGCAGAGTTTGTTGTCTTCTGCACTCTGGTTGATCTTTCATTGATCCTGTTATAGTTTCTATTCTATATATTTATTGAGTATGCCCACAAGAAAATGAATCCCAGGGTTGTATATGATGACATAGATGTGCTTTGATAATAAACTTATTTGAACATTGAGTTGGACCATGTATGTTATGAAATTTGATGTGGGCTTAATTTTAAGATGAATTATTCAAAGAGTAAATCAGGATCATGAATTAAGTTTGCCTCCCCCAGCCATATGCTGTGTTAATCCTGTTAAAATAGTGTAACAAACCAGTGTTAGAGAAAAAAACCAGCAGCCGTTGTAGTCTATATCTCCCACTATGAATCTAAATCTCATTATCTGAAGGAAATAATTCCTCAGGTTCCTGAATTATTATTAGTTCTTCACTACTTGGTATCTCCCAACTGTTCTTTCTTTCAGGCAAAGTCAACCCTGATTTTCTGCTCTCTCTATGTAGATCAGAGCACCCCAATGTATGCACAATTTGAGAAGAGCACACAATTGTTTTGCAGTTGCTGGATCTGTACAGAAATCTTACCACAGCACTGAGCTTTTCTTTTTGCTTCCTTCTATTAATGACACTAGTAACGGGGAGCGATTTGCAAAATTTAAAATAATCACGTTTTTAAACCTCATATATTTGTGTGTGATCTATTGGGCATTAACCAACCAAGGGTTTTGAACCTAAATTGTTACCATACTTGCAATAACCAAATTATTGCAGCAATTATATCTTATGCATTTCTCTGGGGTTTTTTTTGCAACGGTGGATTACAGGAAGCAGACAAGAGAGAGAGATAAAGCAATTGTTAGAGGCTGCAGTCGAAAATGTGGTCAGTCGTGAATTCTTCTCTGGTTAAGGTTTCGGGACTGTTTGTTCCACTGTAATATCCTCCAGCTGCCCTGTTAAGAGGAAGTAAATTGTTTTCAGTTTACATCTCTTCTGTAGGTGCTGACTCACCCTGGATTCAGTTGCAAAAGCTGCCAGACACACATCAGTAGCTGCAACCTCCTGTCCAGGAGGCCTCGTGATTTATGAGTTTTACTCCTAAGCCTCCAAGATGGAGATGACAAGCTGCATGAGTCATCTCAACCAGATCCAGTTCTCCTTTTTCCTAAGGTCTCTACTTCTATCTTCCAGCAGGGACAACTAGATATTAATCGGAAGCCAGGATGTGATTTATTTCTCTCTTTTAACGTCAACTGCAGAACTCTGATAAACATCAGCTAAACAGGGATCAAACAATTAAATAAACTGGGTGCCTTCTTGGTTTCTGTGGATCCCCGTGTGTTTCACTACTAACTGTAGTTCAGCATCTTCTATAAACTTCTCTGAACATTAAATGGTCCTTGCTATTTATGGGGGCCATTGGTGGGTCACTACCATCTATCTGGTTCATTAATATTTATATGGCTCACTCCCAAACAATTAAGGAACCATCATTAATTTAAAATCGGAGGCTGACTCCGTACAGTGCCTATTCATCAATAAAGATCAAAAAACTACGGGTGCTGGAAATCTGAATGATCTGATCTGAAATGTTAATTTTGTTTTTGCCTGATCAATAACATCAAGAACAGTACTGTACAGGTCCTTCATAACCCACTCCAAGATCAATCTAACCCTTCCCTGCTTTTTCCTTTCATCCATGTGCCTGTCAAAGAGATTCTTAAATGCTCCTAGTGCATCTGCTTCTATCCTACTCTGTGTCAAAAAAAAATTACCTCTGACAACCTCCCTATAGTTTCCTCTGATCACCTTAAATTTACATCCCCTTGTATTAGCCATTTTCACCCTGGCTGTCCACTCAAAAGTGCTATAGAACACTATAGCACAAAAACAGGCCCTTCAGCCCATCTATCACATTAATCTGCCTAGTCCCATTGACCTGCATCCAGATTATTAACCCCCCATCCAAATTTCTATTAAATGTTGAAATCGAACCTGCATCCACCGCTTTTGCTGGCAGCTCGTTCCACGCTCTCACCACCCTCTGAGTGAAGAAGTTCCCGCTCATGTTCTCCTTAAACATTTCACTTTCCACCCTGATATAACAATGACCCTTTAGTAATAAAGAGCAGTTTGGCACAGAGAGAATCTGTATTAGGTGACAAGTAACTTTATTGGCTCAGTTCACAAGCTTGTGAGCTTACACTATCAAATAGTTGTGTGCACACCTACTAAGTTTCCCTGGCACTCTATTAGCAGTGAAAGAACAGAAAAGGTAATGCCCAGGAAAGGAGTCTGTGCTGGCCAGGTGTTCCTCTTATTCCCGATGTAATCTCCATGTGTCCGACGTGGGATCCTTTACATCTGAGATGCTAGGTCTCTGGAGAGTTGTCACTCCCTGTGCTTCCAAAGTCCTTCATTTTTATTCCCGCCCTTATTGCATCAATCTGTGATGCTTGAGTTTCATTGGCTCAAGGTCATCTGACTGACCTGTGACAGATTCCCATTGGATGTGGCCTGGGGCTACAAACAGTATCGTTTTAGCGCCTTCAACTTCAACTTCATGCCTTAGATGACTTTTGTTCTATTCAAGTTTGACTGCTGCAAACCGGTTAATCCTGATCACCCAGATTCTGGGCTAGATGACGAGTACATTTGGAAAAACCCTTGGGATTCTCTTTCACTGTGTCCACTAGAGTAATCTATGCCTTTGTTTAGCTCTCCTGATCACCTTCTCAAGTGTTGTATTGCTTGTACTCAAGTACCTCATTTGCCCCTTCCCTCAGGGACATTAGCCCCCTTGAAGTCATGTGCACGCCATCTCTTCCATACAAGTAAAAACATCCCAGAGAGAGAGGTTTGAAATGATCCAAAAATCTGAAGCCCTACCCTCCGCTACATTTCCTTAGCCACATGTTAAACAGTATTGATGGCCTCACTAGCACCAACTTCAATTTATGCCTCTTATTGGCTTATACAACTCTATCAAGTCACTGCTCATCCTCCTTTTCTCCAAAACAAAGAGCTTTCTATGCCCTCTCTTTGGCTTTTAGCATGGCTTTGACTTCTCTTGCTAGCCACGGTTGTGTCATCCTGCCTTTAGATTACTTCTTTGGGATGCATGTATACTGTGCCTTCTGCATTGCTCCCAGAAACTCCAGTCAATGCTGCTCTGCTGTCGTCTCTGCTAGCGTCCCCTTCCAATCAACTTTGGCCAGCTACCCGCCAATTTCTTTGTAATTCCCTTTACTCCACTGTAGTATTGATACATATGACTTTATCTTCTCCCTCTCAAACTGCAAGGCGAATTCTATCATAATATGACCACTCATTTCTGAGGGTTCCTTTACCTTAAGCTCCCAAATCATATCCAGCTCATTTCACAACACCTGATCCAGAAATGCTGATCCCCTAGTAGGCTCAACCACAAGCTGCACCAAAAGGCCTTCTTGGTGGCATTCCACAAATTCTCTCTTGGAACAACAACACACACAAAATGCTGGTGGGACGCAGCAGGCCAGGCAGCATCTATAGGGAGAAGCGCTGTCGACGTTTCGGGCCGAGACCCTTCGTCAGGACTAACCGAAAGGAAAGATAGTAAGAGATTTGAAAGTAGTGGGGGGAGGGGGAAATGCAAAATGATAGGAGTAGACCGGAGGGGGTGCAATGAAGCTAAGAGCTGGAAAGGTAATTGGCGAAAGTGATACAGAGCTGGAGAAGGGAAAGGATCATGGGACTGGATTAACTTCATTAACTTTGCCTCCAACTTTCACCCTGCCCTCAAATTTACCTGGTCCATTTCCGACACCTCCCTCCCCTTTCTTGATCTTTCTGTCTCCATCTCTGGAGACGGCCTATCAACTGATATCTACTATAAGCTTACAGACTCTCACAGCTACCTGGACTATTCCTCTTCCCACCCTGTCTCTTGCAAAAAGGCTATCCCCTTCTCACAATTCCTCCATCTCTGCCGCATCTGCTCTCAGGATGAGGCTTTTCATTCCAGGACGAAGGAGATGTCTTCCTTTTTTAAACAAAGGGGCTTCCCTTCGTCCACCATCAACTCTGCTCTCAAACGCATCTCTCCCATTTCCCGCACATCTGCCCTCACCCCATTCACCCGCCACCCCACTCGGGATAGGGTTCCCCTTGTCCTTACCTACCACCCCACCAGCCTCCAGGTCCAACATAATTCTCCGTAACTTCCGCCACCTCCAACGGGATCCCACTACCAAACACATTTTTCCCTCCCCCCTCTTTCTGCTTTTTGCAGGGATCGCTCCCTACGCGACTCCCTTGTCCACTCGTCACCCCATTCCTTCCCACTGATCTCCCTCCTGGCACTTATCCTTGTAAGTGGAACAAGTGCTACACCTGCCCTTACACTTCCTCCCTCACCACCATTCAGGGCCCCAGACAATCCTTCCAGGTGAGGCGACAGTTCACCTGTGAGTCGGCTGGTGTGGTATACTGCGTCCAGTGCTCCCGGTGTGGCCTTTTATATATTGGTGAGACCCGCCGCAGACTGGGAGACCGTTTTGCTGAACACCTACACTCGGTCCGCCAGAAAAAGCAGGATCTCCCAGTGGCCACACATTTTAATTCCACGTCCCATTCCCATTCTGATATGTCTATCCATGGCCTCCTCTATTGTCAAAATGAATCCAAACTCAGTTTGGAGGAACAACACCTTATATACCAGCTGGGTAGCCTCCAACCTGATGGCATGAACATTGACTTCTCTAACTTCCCCTCTTCCCCTTCTTACCCCATCCCTGACATATTTAGTTGTTTGCCTGTTCTCCATCTCCCTCTGGTGCTCCCCCCCCCCCCTCCTTTCTTTCTCCTGAGGCCTCCCATCCCATGATCCTTTCCCTTCTCCAGCTCTGTATCACTTTCCCCAATCACCTTTCCAGCTCTTAGCTTCATCCCACCCCCTCCGGTCTTCTCCTATCATTTTGCATTTCCCTCTCCCCCCACTACTTTCAAATCTCTTATTATCTTTCCTTTCGGTTAGTCCTGACGAAGGGTCTCGGCCCAAAACGTCGACAGCGCTTCTCCCTATAGATGCTGCCTGGCCTGCTGCGTTCCACCAGCATTTTGTGTGTGTTGTTGTTTGAATTTCCAGCATCTGCAGATTTCCTCGTGAATTCTCTCTTGGAATCCAGTATCAACTTGATTTTCGCAATCTATCTTGTGTATGGAAATTCCCATGACTAACATTGCCTTTTTGACATGCTTTTTCTATTTCCCACTGTAATTTGTAGACCACATCCTGGCTACTGTTCGGAGGCCTATAAATAACTCCCATGAAGGTCTCCTTACCCTTGCAGTTTGTCAACTCTGCCCACAAGGATTCTACATCTTCTGATCATATGTCACCACTTTCTAAAGATTTGATTTCATTTGTTACCAGCTGGGTTACTCCTCCTCTGCCTACCTGCCTGTCCTTTCAATAGATTGTGTATCCCTGGATATTAAGCTTCCAATTGCAATTGCCTTTCAGCCATGACAATGTCGTACCTGCCAATACGTACCGGCCATAGTGGGGTGTGTCAGGAATGGACAGGAGGAGGAGTATAGGAAACTGATACAGGACTTTGTGATATGGTGCAACTCAAACTACCTGCGTCTCAATATCACCAAGACCAAGGAGATGGTGGTGGACTTTAGGAGATCTAGGCCCCATATGGAGCCAGTGATCATTAATGGAGAATGTGTGGAGCAGGTTAAGACCTACAAGTATCTGGGAGTACAGTTAGACGAGAAGCTTGATTGGACTGCCAACACAGATGCCTTGTGCAGGAAGGCACAGAGTCGAATGTACTTCCTAAGAAGGTTGGCGTCATTCAATGTCTGTAGTGAGATGCTGAAGATGTTCTATAGGTCAGTTGTGGAGAGCGCCCTCTTCTTTGTGGTGGCGTGTTGGGGAGGAAGCATTAAGAAGAGGGACGCCTCACGAATTAATAAGCTGGTAAGGAAGGCGGGCTCTGTCGTGGGCAAAGTACTGGAGAGTTTAACATCGGTAGCTGAGCGAAGGGCGCTGAGTAGGCTACGGTCAATTATGGATAACTCTGAACATCCTCTACATAGCACCATCCAGAGACAGAGAAGCAGTTTCAGTGACAGGTTACTATCGATGCAATGCTCCTCAGACAGGATGAAGAGGTCAATACTCCCCAATGCCATTAGGCTGTACAATTCTACCGCCAGGACTTAAGAACTTTTTAAAAGCTATTATTAATGCTTTTTGAGACGGTGATTTAGATGCATATCATATTTTTTTTTACTGAGTTAAGTATTGTATGTAATTAGTTTTGCTACAACAAGTGTATGGGACATTGGAAAAAAAAGTTGAATTTCCCCATGGGGATGAATAAAGTATCTATCTACCTATCTATCAATCTCTAACTCTGCTACAAGATTATCTACCTTATTTTGTTTTGGAATATAACACCTTCAGTCCTGTAGCTGTCACCCTTTTCAATTTTGTGCCCCTTTTACATTGCGACCAATCCTACCAACTGCAATTTTGCCCTAACGTCTGCCTGTCCTTCCTGTCAGTCACACTATACGCTACCTCTGCTTGTAAACCCATACCCCTATCCTCAGACTTATCACTCCAGTTCCCGTCTTTTTCTTTCTTGTGATCTTCCTGCTTATTTCTTTCTTCAAGAGATCAATTTGCTCTCATTCTCATGATCCATCAGGGATGTTTGCAGCCAAGACTGCTACACTACAGTACAGTACTACTGCTACACTGAGCCAAATGGTATCTCAGCATTAGCAAATTCTTTCTGTATTTTTTTGCACGTCCGGAATAGAAAAATGGGAAGTGACTGAGCATTTCTTGCTACCTTGGGCTGGCACACAGGACTTTTTAAATTAGACATCAATGAGGATTAAGAAATCCTGAATTGTTTTTGTTGATAAACTGCTGATATGTTATCTGCCACTGTATGGATGTAATCATTATTCTAAGACAGGCTTGCACCGAGACTTTTCATACAAGGCATAGGCTTCTGAAGTAGGGATGGGATAGTTGGCCCCTCATGTCTTCTCTGCCATTTAATAAGTTCAAGATCGACTTGGTTGTATCTTTAACTCCACATTGTAACCTTTCAATCGGGTTATCATTGTAACCTTTCAATTGGGTAATAAGATAAAATATTGCCTTTAACCTATTCAAAGGCTCTGCTTCACCCACCCTTTAAGGAAGGCAATTCCAGAGACTCTGGTCAAAGCTTTAAAGACTCAAAGTACATTTATTGTCATAGTACGTATGCAGTATACCACCCTGACCTCCCACAGACAGCCACGAAATAAAGAGCGACCATGGAACCCCCACAAAGAGAAAAGAAACCTCAACACCCCCCTCCCCCCACACGCAAAAAAAAACAAATTGTGCAAATGGTGACAAACAAAATAAAACTAACATAAACATAGAGTATAAAACACAAAATCAAAAGGCATATTCAGTTCAACTGGGTGTTCATTGTCTGCAGGCCACCCCAATTCAAAATCACCCAAAGCAGCAACAAAAATCGGAGTGGCCAGTCAAACTAGAAACACATCGTATATGAATTAAAGTCCACAATCCTAAAACAGCTTTGAATAAGTCTTGCTCTGGCACCATCCTCTGACGGCATCGAGGGAGAGAGGGAGTTTATTCAAATACAAGGACCTTCCCTCGGGAGCAGTGAGTGAGGTGGGGGGGGGGGGGAGAGGGACCATCAGATGCAGACACCTTCCTCCGGCAGCAGCGAGCGTGAGGCTGGCAGACGGCACCGAACAACCGCTTGCCCTCTGCAGCTGCCTCTACAATTTCAGTACTCCTCGGCACTTTAATCGTCGAGGTCGCGCCCCATCTCGTGGCTCCCTGGTCTCCGTGCCCCACGCTTTGGTCGCAGCCTCGTGGAACTGCTTCCGAGACATCGAAGCACCAGGAAGCCCAAAAAACACACGGCCAGAATGTAGATAACAAAAGCTCCTACGTCAGCAGGTCCACATCTGAAATTTTAAAAAAGACATAAAAGAAGTGGAAAGAGTTGCTTCATGGCCTGTCTAAGAATTTACCTCACCAAAAGACGGAAGTGATCTCAGAACATTTAAGAAGCATCTACATAGCTGAGCACTGTAAGCCATGGGTCAGGTGCTGCTGAGTGGAATTATTGTAGGTGCATGCTTAACATCAGCATGTGCACATTTTGGGTCAAACTCAGTGCTTCTGTGCTGTATGACTCAATGACACATGACCCTCAGACAGAAAAAACATCATCCTCAACTGGGTCCTTATTTTTCAATGCTGAAACTTAGTTCCACCCTCTCCATCTAGAGCAAACATACACTCTTCCAAGGCTCCTCAGGGTTTTAGTATTTCACGGAAGTCCCCTTTAACTCCAGAAAGCACCAGCCTGATTTGTCCAACTTGTCCTCAATAAATCAACTCGCCCATTCCAGTATTCCCTGGGATTTTCAGTTTGATAACTCAAAAGCTACATACAAAATATTAATTAAATCGAACAAAGGTGGTATACAGGTTTGGCCCGAATTTATCTTGCCATTACTTGAAGGAATTTCATCACTAATTAGGGAAATACAGGGCGCATAGAGAAAAGTGGAACTGATCTTATCTGGCTCCTCGGTTGTTAAATTGTATTCCTTGTCAGTCAGTCCAATAGCCCCAACTGAACTAGTAGTACCAGGGAAATCTATAGATAGGATAGTCTGCTCTGGATAGTACAAGCTGTTTAAATCTCGATAGCAGACTGTGTGGAAGCACGTACATTTTTATTGGGAAGATTTTGTCTGTAATAAAAGAGTCAAGCAGAATACTAAAGAAGAGTTACATTAGGGCTGAAATGGATTGGCCAGGGGGTCAGGTAATGGAATGTAATGGCAACAAAAAGCTTTTTAGTGACAAGTAATGCTCTAGACTTGAAAGGATTTACTGGGATTTATGCTTGATAATATTTATAGAACCTTTCAAATGAGTTGGGTTTGAAAGGACTAATGACAGGGGAAGTTGAACTTGTTTGTGCTCTCCACAGTTTGAATGATGAATATCAATTTACCCTGTGGACCGCAGATAGGCCCCAATATGTTGTGGGTGTACTGGGAAGGGAGAATAAATAATGGTTCTACTCTGCAACAGAACCAAATACTGTTTATAAGCAAACAAGTCTCATGTGATAGGAAGAAATAAGTTCTTCCTAAGAAGAGTATGTTTTGAATATTACAGCCAAGCTTGGAAGAAAGTTACAAATTTAAAGGATTATATTGATACACTTCTTGCAGCTGCCACTTCATTAATATTGCGATGTTTATTTACTCCCTTTGGGTGTCTACATCTGTTTCTTAACACTGTCCGGAAGGCAGGCTGAGAAAAAGGCAAGCCGTTATTTCTAGGTTTATTTTCCGCTTTTGAAGCGAAGCTTTTTACTTACAGATTAATGTTTTCTTTATCCTCATTGGAATTGAGTTCTTGCTGAGGGAGATCTATTGTGTGGCTTAGAACATAGAACAGTTCAGTACAGGAACTGGCCCTACGGTCCACAATATTGTGCCAAACCAGCTAACAAGTAAATTTTTAAAAACACAGAAACTAATCCCTCCTACTTACACAATGTCCAATGTCCCCAGTCTTCCTCACATTCATGTGCCTATCTAAACATCTCTTAAAAGCCTCTAATGTATTTGCCTCTACCACCATACCAGGCAGTGCACTCCAAGTATTCACCACTCCCTGAGTAATAAACTGACCCCTCACATCCCCTTTGAACCTACCCCTCTCACCATCAATGCATTGCCGTCTGGTATTTGACATTTCGACCCTGGGAGAAAGCTGCTCACTGTCTACTCTGTCTATGACTCTTACAATTTTTTTGAAGTGGGTGAGAAATTTGGGATAATTGTCCTGGACAAATGAACTCAAATAATGGTGGAATTTGTAAGACTAAATTATAATCATTCCAGTTAAATGTTGCATTTGGGAAGTTAAAGATTAATGAGCTGAAAGTGTTTAATGTTAATGAAAGAACTGCTCCAGAAGGAAACACAAACTAGCATTTCAGGAACCGTTGAAGCTGACATCTATGATGAAGAATCTCTACCATACGGCCATGCCCTCTTCACCCTGCTACCATCAGGCAGGATATAAGGAAGCCTTAAGTCCCGCACCTTCAGGTTCAGAAACAGCTACTTCCCTGCCAAAATCAGAACTGACCTGCAAAAACCAAATTATAACTCAGCATGGACCACACCTCGAACCATGCGATCTCTGTGGCTCGGTACACATTAGGTGATGCATTTACCAACAATCTGCTGCTGGAGCTCAGTGTATCTAGCATGATCTGTAAAGAGAAAGGTGTTGTTGATGTTTTAGGTCAAAACTTGGCATCAGAATAATTACATTTAATATTTCCATCCAATCAGACACTTGAAACATCATGATCTGAAGTAACTTGATGTTGTGGCAGGAAATATTTCTGGAATTTGGGGAGGTATCAGTGCACTGCAAGTAGGCTAACGGCAATTGAACCCCTTGACCATGTCTGCATGCTTTTATGCACTGAGTTGCTGCCACATGATTGGCTGATTAGATATTCGCTTTTATGAGTATGTGTATAGATGTACCTAATAAAGTGGCTACTGAGTGTACGATTATTTATGGAACATAGAACATTATTGCATAGTACAGGCCCATTAGCTTCCAATGTTGTGCTGAACTTTTAGCTTAATCTAAGATCATCACGAGCCCCATCCATCCCCAATGTTTCCTCCTGATGATTGCGGCCATGGCCTCTTGTTGACACTGAAGGAGTAGGGCGTAGTTGGAGATCTTTCTTGGGCTGAAAATTCGGAGGATCTTCCAGAGGCTCGTGGTGTGGAATGATGCTAACTTGGCAAGGTCGTTCTCTGTCATGTGCCAGCATGCTGTCTCATACGAAGATATGGACAGAACACAGCTCTGGTACAGCTTCACCTTGGTGTGGACACTCTACTTGGTTGATCCCCATATGTGGCTCATTGATCTGAAGACATTTCTAGCTTTGCTGAGTCTGCACTGGATGTCGTCCTTAGTCCCAGAAACCTGCCAAATAATTCTGCCCAAGTAGGTGAATCTGCCAGTGCTGGGTAAGTTGATGCCATATGCCTTGACGGGAGGTTGAGACTGTACATTAACTGTCATGGTCCAGTCTTTCTGTGGTTGACTCTGAGTCCAGCTTGTCCACCAAAGGTACACGGGCACTGAGTTTTCTCTTGCGAGTGCTGGTGTGTATGTGGCAGTAATGCAAGGTCATCTGCAAAGTCAGGGTCTTCTAAACTAGAGAATAGAGTCCACTTAATGCCTCCCTGCTTATCTTTCATTGTTTGCCTCTTAACCCGGTCAATCACCAGGTTAAATGACATCACCGACACCACACAGCCTTGCCCGACTCCTTGTCTTCACTTCAAAGCTCAAACTGCAGTCCCCAGCTGCGCAGGTGAGATTAGCATAGAAACTCCGATTAGGTTGGACAATTTCGGAAGGGATCCTGAATGATCTGAGAATTTGTCAGAGGCTGTCCCTGTGGATGCTATCACAAGTCTTTTCAAAGTCCATAAAATTCACGTACAGTTGTCTCTGCCGCCCTGTGCACTGCTTTGTGATGTTACGCCTTGTGAAGATCTGGTGGACACAGCCTCTGTTCCTCCTGAAGCCAGATTGCCCTTTCCTCAATCACACATCGACAGCATCTGTAAACCATTGGACATTGACGTTGGTGAGAATTGTGCTGGTCACTGACTTGGTGTTCCTTTCATGGGGATCCTAACAATAACTCCCTTCGTCCAGTTCTTGGGTACTTGTCCCCACTCCTAGATTATAGTAAACAGTGGTTGCAGGATGGCTGCTGCAATTTTTGGTTCAGCTTTGAACGGTTTGGCTTTCAAATTGTCATGTCCTGGAACTCTGCTTTGCTGTTCTTTAATGATTTAATCACAGCAACAATCTCTTCTTTCTTGGGTGGATCCATGTTGATGCCTCTTGGGTGGATCCGTGTTGGTCCTCTGCTGCCTCTTGTATGTCAGGTTCTTCATTTGGTGGTGGTCTATGCAGTAATTCTCTGAAATGTTCCACCCGTCGTGCTTCTCGGTCTTTCACACTTGTCAAAAGCGGACCGTTCTTATCTCTCGCAGGATCTGGCCTGGAACTTTACGTATACCAATTCCTGGATCATCTCAACGGGCTGCAGCTTCTGCCTCCTCTGCAAGGTCTTTCATGTAGACTCTCTTATCCTTTCTAACAAGACACTTCACTTTCTTGTTAGCTTCTGTATACGCTAGTTGAAGTTTCTCCTTGATTTGTGTTGACTTTACACCTAACACTTCCTTTCTCAATTTTCCGTCTTTCTTCTAAGGTTGTCTGCATTTTCTGCCGTATCTATTCTTTGTTCTCCTTTCCAGCCCTGTAACCTAGAGAAGCCTCGTTGCTTCTCATGAAGACTGAGGCAATCTGTTCCCACATCGTGTCGATCCTGTCTACTGATATATCCTCCTCAAGGTCTTGCAAGGCCTGGAACCTGTTCTTGAGCTGAATGATGAAGGCAGATCTCATACTGGTATCGTTGAGCTTTTCAACATCATTTATGTCTTTTTCCACACGTTCTGGTCCCAGTGTTCTCAGGTTGAGTTTCATCACTGCTACAACAAGGTGGTGATCACCTTCTGTATCTGCTCCTCTCTTCAAATTTGCGTCCTGCTAGGATCGTCTCAACGTACCATTGATCATTAAATGGTCAATCTGGTTCTTGTCCCATCCATTTGGTGAGCACTATATCAGTTTGTGGATTTCATGGTGTGGAAAGAGGGTCCCTCCTATGACCAGGTTGCTCGTGGCACAGAATTCCACCTGTCTTTCACTACTGTAATTCATCCTTGTGTGCCCTTGACCCTCGTGAAGGTAGACATAGAAGAAACGAGTCTGGATGCAAATCAGTTATTATGAGGTTAAATATTGCCCTAATGTCAAATGAATTGAATTAATCAGTTTTAGAGATTTGTCCTTGAGAGTGAAGCTGGACCTTTTATACAACTAGCAAAGTAAATCGTGCACCCTGGTGCCATTTCAGTGTCAGGGCAAGGAATTCCTATTTGTAATTCATTTCTCAAACTAATAAAATTGATAAGCAAGAGAAAATCTGCAGGTGCTGGAAATCCAAGCGACACACACAGAATGCTGGAGAAACTCAGCAGGCCAGGCAGCATCTATGGAAAACAGTACAGTTGATGTTTCGGGCTGAGACCCTTCGTCTGGACAGTCTTGAGTTCCTCCAGCATTTTGTGTGCGTTGCTAGCAAAATTCATTGACATTTTGCAAACATTGCAGAATAGGTTTGAGAAGCTCCTGAATACCAGCCTTCACAGATTTAAGTATATAGAATAAATGTACAGTACATAATTTTCAAATCATGCACTTAAATATGTACTTGCAGTTGGATTTGATGTTTTGTTTTCTTGGTATCTTGTTATTAACGCTTTCACTCACCACCATGAAACTCTAATTGCTGCTCAATTTTTACTTCAGAACCAGTTTGCCCTACACAATCTCCTGTTTCTACTGAAGTTCTGATTATAAAGGTTATATACCCAGATGTTCTCCCCTGCAGACACTTCCTACGCTTATTATCAATTACTTAAATTTACAATGCATATGCAATAACATGTTAGTAACCTGGTTTGGCAGCTCTTCAAACTTTACAACCTAACCATCTTGCTTACAGGCAAAGGCTAGAAGTCAATGATACATAACACCTGTATTGTCACAAAACATTCCAAAGTGCAGTGAAAATTATTAAAACTCTACAATATAAATCATATAAAATTAGTTTAATGTTAAGGTTTCAGGATACTCCGATTAATCCATTATTTACAGTAGCAGTTGCCCACGTTTGCCCTGGAAAAAAGTCTATGGCTATTATACACCTCTATCAAATCACCTCTCATCTTCCTTCTCTCTACTGAGAAAAGCCTGAGCTCACTCATCCAATCTTCATAAGATACGTTCTCTAATCCAAACAGCAGCCTGATAAATTGCCTCTGTACTTTGCAAAACTTTCACATTCTTCCTATAATGAGGAGACCAGAACTGAACACAATATTCCAAGTGTGGTCTAACTAGGGCTGTATAGAACTGTAGTATTATTTACAAAAGATAGAATTAAATATATAGGTACTCCGAAGATAAAATAATTGGTTATTTGGGGAAATAAATAAATATATATATATTAACGTTATTATGAACTCCGTGGAGCATGTGGGGATCTTCCGATATCCAGGCATTCTTTCTTTCTTTTTTCTTCTTTTTCTTTTCTTCTATAGGGATGTTAGGGGGGAGGGGTTAAGGGGAGGGGGGAAGGGTAGATAATTTTTTTTCTTCTTTCTGTAATCATTTGAAAACTCAATAAAAAAATTTTTTAAAAAAGAACTGCAGTGTTACTTCATGGCGTTCGAAGTCAATTCCCAACTAATGAATGTCAACACACCATGAGCCTTCTTAACCACCCTCACAACTTTGAGGGATCTACGGACGTAGAGACCAAGATCCACGCTGCTAAGAATCATACCATTAACCCTAAATTCGACCTTCATCGTTCTCCGGGTTGTGTCACTTCTGCCATTTCTTAGCCCAGCTCTGCATCCTGTCAAGGTCCCATTATAAACTTACTATCCAGAACTCCACCAACTTCCGTGTCATCTGCAGACTTACTAACCCACCCTTCCACTTCCTCGACCAAATCACTTATAAAAATCACAAAGTCACAGATACCAAAACGGATCTCTGTGGAACACCATTGGTCAACAAACAACGGAATACCCTCCGCATGGGCAAGCCAGCTTTGGATCCATATTTGCCAGGTTTCCCTGGATCCCATGCCTCCTGACTTTCTGAATGAGCTTGGCATGGGGAAGCTCAGAAAATGAGTCATAGAAAAGTACAGCAAAGAAGCAAGACCCTTGGTCCATTTAGTCCTTGCCAAACCATTTGAACTGCTCACTCCCACAGACCTGAGCTGGGAACATAGCCCTCCATAGCCCTACCATTTATATACCTATCCAAACTTTATTTTAAATATTGAAATCGAGCTCACATGCACCAGCTGTGGTGACAACTTGTTCCACATGCTTACGGCCCTCTGACTGAAGATGATTTCCCTCATATTCCCCTTAAACTTCTCACCTGTCATCATTAATCCATGACCTCTAGTTGTCACCCTACCCAACCTCAGTGGAAAAAGCCTGCTGTGCCTTTACCCTATCGATACCCTTACCAGGTACACCATCAGGTCCTGATGCCTCGTGTAGGTTCATCCTCTTGAAGGCGTTGGCCTCTGAATCACATATCACAGTGTCAGCAGATGCTGCAGGGATTTGCACTGGTGTCGTTTTATTCTCCCTTTCAAAGTCTGCATCAAAGACATTGAGCTCATCTGGGAGTTAAGCAGCACAGCCATTAATGATGTTAGTCTTCACCTTGTAGGAAGTAATGGCGAGCACACCCTGCCAGAGCTGACGTACTGTACATCCGATTCCATCTCTATCTGTCTAATTGCATCAATCTATCTGTCTGACTGTCTATTTCCTCCTAAAGTGAGGGATCATAGTCAGTGGTGGATACTTAGAGGATAATATTTCAAGCTCATTACTAATGCCTCTACATATTCGGTTATAGTTGATGATATTCCTAATTGATAAAATCCAGTACTAACACAATATGGTTGTGCATTTCCTGAACTGATTCTTCCCTGATGGTTACGTATAAACTTCCCATGTCAGCAAAGCATATTAATAAAAGTAGCAGGTTCCTAAAATGATAGATTTGCCTTAAGACCATATTTGTGCTAAGACTTTGGACAAAGTTTGCATGATACTTTTTCCAACTTTTGTAAGTGACCTGTGACCTGAACTTTGAGATGGGCATTATTTCTTGTTAAAGTTCCACATGGTTTAAAATTATAGCGTTAACTTTCATAGTATTGGAAATGTAATGATACTGAAGATTTTTTCCAGCAAACATTTCATAGCCATTCCATTGCTTTTCCTCATTCCACCTCTCACTCCTGTTTCAGCTGCTCTTCCTCCAGCTAAGGCATACAAGATGAGATGGGAAATGGGAAACCTATTGTAATATGCATAGTCCAAGCCAAAAAATGCCACAGATTTAAAACAAGATTTAAAACAGAAAATAAGCAATCATTTAGTAGGGAAAATTAACAGAAGGCAATATAAACCCAATTCAGAGGTCCTGGAAGAGAGGTTGAGTGTGTGTATATTTACAAATCATGTTTGCCTGAGAGGGTTTACAAATCATACAAGATCCTTGGCTTTATAAATAGAATCATGGTGTCTACAAAAGAAAAGAAATTAGGCTAATTATTTATAAATCTGGTTGAAATCACCAGGAGACTGAAGGAGATGATGGAGAAGGTGGAATTGTTGTGCAAGTAGAGCCATTGTCTCACGGCCAAAGACACAGGTTCAATCTGCTGGGTAGAGTTTGCACATTCTCCCCATGACTGCATCAGTTTCAGACAAGAGCTCCTTCAACGTCCCAAAGATGAGCAAGTTGGTAAGTTAATTGGCCACTGTAAGTTGCCCTAGTATGTGGGTAAGTGATAAATTTGGAGGGAACTGGGGAGAATAAAAAATGGATTAAAGTAGGAATGGGCACAAAGTCTATACTGTCTCTCTCTCTCTGACTTCAGGACCCTATAGAATGCAGCAATGTAGCATCAGGTGTAACCAGTTCATTTGAGAAGTTGGGATTACTTCCCTTACTATAGTGAAGGTAAGAGAATGCTTAGCATTGTGTGTTCAGGAAGGTTTTGATTAAATTAAGAGAAGGTGTACATGGTGGTAATAGGCATAACGAATCATCAAAGAGATGAGCAAAAAGAAAAGGGCACGCTGATTACTTAACGATTTGAAATACCTGAAGAACTCAGTGAAAACAGATTCTGTCGTAATTTACAAAATGCAACTGGATCAATTCTAAGTGGTTAAAGTACAGGGCTTTGCTGAAAGAACAGGGGATTGGAAATTATCGAACAACTCTTGCAAAAAGGCATCTCTGGCATGACTGAGGAAATGACTGGTAAAATTATGTGATGTCATTATGGAACTCCCATTCAAAGGTTCTTTAACTTAGGTTTTGGCAACCACTTTCTTAAAGTTAAAGTAAATTATTTTCAAATTCTGCCAACCTCTGTGTTTTCAATTTAATTAGGACTATAATGAAAGAGGTTTGTATTTGTCTCAGTGTAATTATTAAACAGTCTAGCAAATTACATCAGAGTGCACAAGAAGGAAAAACAATGAAGTAGAAAGAAATTCCAGAAATTCCAGCGGAGCTCAACTTGGAAAGCCGAAGGCAGGTAGGGTAATTTCTAAACCTCTTTCGCACAATGGAAAGCAGAGAGTGTACTTTGTACTTTGCTCAGCGCGGTGAAATAATCCACAGAGAAGGAATCTACATTTCACTTTATCAGTTCATTTCACTTGTACGATATGGTTGTGTCCTTTTGCCACAGTTTATAAAAAATCAGCCACGAAAGCCAAGATAGTTGATCTCTTCTCAGTCTTTACATAATCCAGACGACACATCACCGCAATGGATTTAAAAAGGCGTTCAGAGGTGATTTTGCAGTCATTTCGGTTTGCCATTGAAGTAGAGCCACATGTAGGGACAACTGACATCAATGTACTTAGCCAAACTTCTCTGAAATGTTGCAGTTAAACCTGCATCCGTCACTTCCCACGGCAGCTCTTTCCGCACTTAATGGAGAAGTTCCCCTGCAGGGTTACCGGAGCTGCAGCTGGATAACCTCCGGCACGTATGAGAGAATAAGGAGGTGATGGACGGGAGCTACAATGAGGCGGTCACCCATAGGCTCCAAGAGGCAGGTTGCTGGGTGACTGTCAGGCGAGGGAGAGGACGGGAAGAGACAAACAGTGCAGAGCCCCCCTGTGGCTGTTTCCCTCAATAGCAAGTATATCACCGTCAGTGCTGTTGGGGCGGGGGTGCAACAGCAAGGTCTGGCTCTCTGGATCAGAAGGGTGCAGTGGTGATAGGGGATTGAACAGTTTGAGGAGCAGAGAGGAGATTCTGTGGATGTGAAAGAGACTCCCCGATGGTACATTGCCGCCCAGGTACCAGGGTCAGGGATGTCTCAGACTGGCTGTCATGGGTGACCTCATTAGGGCCAAAGGTTTGAAGGGGTGGTACTTGTTAGGTGTGTCCAGGAAGGAGTCGACCTGGATGGAGCAATACCTTATCTCCTGCCTAGGTAGCCTCCTACCTGCCGGCATGAACAGGTCAATGGAGCAATACCTTATCTCCCACCTGGGTAGCCTCCTACCTGCCGGCATGAACATCCAACTCACAGACCTCCGTTGATACCCCTGCCCCCCCTTACCCCCATCCCTATCTATTATTTTAGTCTGGTTCTCTTTCTCTCTCTTTTATCCCCCCTCACTATAATCTCTCCCCCCAGCCCTACCTTTCTTTCTCTTTTATTTCCCATAATTCTCCACCTTCCCCCTAGCCCATTTCCCTCCAGCCTATCACTTCCCAGCTCTCTACTTTATCCCTCCCCCCACTTCTTATCCCCCCTCGACCATCCCATGTTACTTCACTCCTGATGAAGGGTTTCGGCCCAAAATGTCGTCACTACCTCCTCCCATAGATGCTGTCTGGCCTGCTGAGTTCTACCAGCATTTTGTGTTTTTTATTTATTTCCAGCATCTGCAGATTCACTCGTGTTGCCTTTGGAGAGAGAATTATGATGCTAATGGGCAGGAACTTGGGAGCATGAATTGGGAATGGATGTAATCCCAGTAAATGCGCAATAGAAATGTGGAGATTGTTTAGGAAGCACTTCCCAGGGGCTCTGGATAGGTTTGTCACATGAGGCAGAGGAAGGATGGTAGAGTGTGGAACATTTAGTCAAGAGGAAGAAGGAAGCTTACATGAGGTTTAGGAGGCAAGCATCACACAGGGCTCTAGAGAGTTACAAGGTAGCCAGAAAGGAGCTGAAGAATGAGCTTAGGAGAGCTAGAAGGAGGCGTTCTCCAGTGTTCTGATATCTACCCTTGCCTCTCTTTTACTCTTTATATATCTGAAAAAACTTGTGGTATCCTCTTTTGTATTATTACTAGCTTACTTCATATTTCATCTTCCCTATGGCTTTTTTAGTTGCCTTCTGTTTGTTTTTAAAAGCTTCCCAATCATCTAACTCCCCACTAAATTTTGCTAAACTGTATGTCTTTTCTTTTCCTTTTATGCTGTCTTTGACTTCCCTTGTCAGCCACGGTGGCCTCATCCTCTCTTTAGAATACTTCTTTATTTTTGGGATGTATCTATCCTGCACCTTCCGATTTCCCCCCAGAAATTCCAGCCATTGCTTTACTGCTGCCATTCCTGCTCGTGCCCTCTTCCAATCAACCTTGGCCAACTTCTCTCTCATGTGACCCTCAGGTTCGGCCGCTAGCGTCAGTCTAGGGAAAACAGACTCTGGCCCGGCCTAACATGTGAAATCTGAGGTTCAAAACCTTTTGTTTGTGTGGATGCTGCGTGATCCACTCCCCTGTTACAAGTCAATACCATGAAATAACAGACAGTACACCATATGCAATTAAATGATTTAGCTTTATAATTCTTAATTTGACTAAAGGGTTAGTAAAGAAAAACAAAAATTGAAGGGCCCATTTTAATTAAACAGTCTAATATGCACAAGTTGGAGCTGATGGTTTCCGTTGATCCTCCATCGATTTCCCGGGCCCCACTCCAGGTCCACTCCATCCTGCTGTCTACCACCTCTCCTGAAGAAAAGACCCAGATCACCTCATTCTCAGGCACACTACAAGAAAAATACACTGCCTTCATTGGACAGCTCACATTCCAAAGCCCCCGTTATCTCTAGCCATAACCCAAACACTGCTGCTACAAAAAAACTATTACATCAGCAGTGAAACCTTTCGCAAGGTGTTACGCCTTTGTAAGTGCCTTTATTCCACTGTAATACTGATACATCTGATTGTACCTTTTCCCACTCAAACTACAGGGCGGATTCTATCACATTTATGATCACTGCTTTTTTAAGAGTTGCTTTACCTTAAGCTCCCTAATCAAAGTTGTTTCATTATGCAACTCCCAATCCAGAATTGCCTTTCCCCTACTGTGCTCAACCACAAGCTACTCGGAAAGACCATTTCATAGGCATTCTGCTAATTCTCTCCCCTGGGATCCAGCACAAACTCGATTTTGCCAATTTACCTGTATATTGAAATCCACTATTACTATCATAACCAACGATCTCTCTTTTTTTTGTACAGCTATGCAGGCTAATCACTGCTTTGAGCAGGAAATTTTCACATGGTCTGAAAAGTGCAAGGCACTTTAAATGCTTTTTTTTTTGTAAATTGGAATATTTAGAAAGAAAACTGAAAAATCACATACATTTGATTACTTACCAAAAAAGTCAGAATATAGAATTTTTCAAAAAGAAACTCACAACTACAAGTTAACAATGTCAGGCAGTCGAAACAACCGACAGATACAATGGCAAAATTAGACTGTTTTCATTAGATGGCGTCAACATTCAGTGGGCTGGAGATTTACTAACAATGAGTTACTAACTTCCCTTCTGTGTTGTTACAGTTTGAATGTAAACATGTTGAAGCTCTAAAATCTTCCAAAGTGAAGGTTGTGGTACATTTACTATTTATAACATTTCTGGATTACATTCATTAACACATGATTAATTACATGGTATTTCACCATTATGTTAACATAGATTTCAAAATTATATTAACATTTTATAAAAGAAAATTCCAGCTGTGCAACAACAAAGGCTTTGTGTGCAGGAGCATTTCAGCTACTGCGCAGCCACACACCCACGTAGCTTAGAGGGAACAGTGATCGGAATATTGCCCTTTTTACATGCCTTTTCTATCTCCCTTTGTAATTTGTATCCCACATCCCACATCTTAGTGACTATTTGGAGGCCTGTATCTAACTGCCATCAGGGTCATTTTACACTTGCATTTTCTTAACTTTGACACATGTATTCTACATCTTCCGATCCAGTGTCACCTCTTTCTAAAGATTTGATTTCATCTTTTACCAACAGAGCCCTCCCCCCCCCCACCCCCTCAGCCTACCTGCCTGTCCTTTCAATACAATGTGTATCCTTGGATGTTAAACCCCCAATTATGATCTTCTTTCAGTCACGACTCACTGATGCCCACAACATTGTGCCTGCCAATCTCTAATTGTGCTACAACATCATCTACTTTATTCCATATGCTGTGTGCATTCAAATATAACACCTTCAGTCCTGTATTCATCACCGTTTTCCATTTTGCCCCAGTGTTACACTTTAATTCATCCCACTGAACGCTGTTTGGCCCTAACATTTGCCTGTCTTTTCTACACACTGCATTTACTTGTAAACCTACTGCCCCATCCTCAGCCCTATCATTCCCATTCCCATCCTCCCCAATAGCTCTAGTAAACATGCCAGCAAGAATATTGGCCCCTCTCGGATGAAGGTGTAACCCATCCTTTTTGTACAGGTCATACCTTCCTCAGAAGAGATCCCAATTATCCAGACATCTGAAGCCCTGCCTCCTGCACCAGTTCTTCAGCCACGCATTCATCCGCCAAATCATCCTAGTCTTACCCTCGCTGGTGTGTGGCACAGGCAGCAATCCGGAGATTATTACCCTGGAGGTCCTGCTTTCCAGCTTCCTACTTAACTCTCTAACTCCTTATCAAGTTCGTTTAATTGTTATTCAGCCATACATGAACACCTACCCATAAATACAGCCAAACAAAACAGCATTACTCCAGGGCCAAGGTGCATAACACAGTACCAGCAGTCACGCATAGCCCAGGGCTCATCTAGCATATATAAGACAGCAGGCACGTATAAAATATCAGTAAAATACAGTCACCTAAAAGCAGTCCAAAAATGTTGCAACAATCTGCAATCGAACACGACACAGATTGTCTTCTGCCAAGCCAACACTGGGGGGCGCACCGACTCCAGCTTTGACGCTGCACCACACGGCCTCCAGTGAGGTGCACCTGCTCCGTCACCTCTCTCCTGGGCGGCTGTAAACAGGCGACACTGTGGCTTGTGGCCCATACCTCCCTATGACCAAGGCCACGAAGCTCCCCTGCCATCCGACCCACCGTCGACCGATAAATCAGTGAATCGGATATGCAGCCTTCCACATTAACAACGTCCAACAGGGTCTTGCACTCACAAGAAAAGTGACTAAGAGGACCACGTGCTTTTTTTTTACTGCACGCTGCTTTCAAGCATCGACTCCTCCAACGCCTCTCTGATGCAGGCAGCAGCGCAATCCACACCAGGTCCAGCTCCTTCAGTTTCTCCACCAATTAGCAACTCGCTGATGGGGTAGACCTGCAGTACTTTAAGTTCTTAATGTCCAGCAGGGTCTTACAAGTGTAAAAAATACTTTTAAAAAAGACAATAACACCTTTGGTTGACCCCTATAGAAGCCGCTGTGATCGAATGTGCCGCACCTTACCATAGGACTATATTCTCTATTCAGGACCTCCTCCCATTTCCTACCTACGTTGTTGGTATCAATATTCTGTGGCATCCATTAGTCTCACGAGACCATGGATCTGTGCCTGGGAGGTCTTGCTTCAGTCCCCTCCAGGGCGCAGGCCTGGGCAGGGTTGTATGGAAGACCGGCAGTTGCCCATGCTGCAAGGCTCCCCTCTCCACGACACCAACGTTGTCCAAGGGAAGGGCAAGGGCCGATACAGCTTGGCACCAGTGCCGTCGCAGGAGTTGCTAGAGCGAGGTTGAAGGCAACGTCGGACTGCCTTAGGGACTCCAGCCCCGGATTTGTCCTCAGGGTTTACTCCGGAAGCCTTTCCCATGAGTGGGTATGGCCGCAAGGCAGCAGAGGTTTTAAATCAGAGTTTCTCTCTCTTAGGTGGACTGCCTTCCCAAGCTGACGAGCTCCATCTACCATGACTTTTGGATGCTGACCCTCCCCTTCTGGAATGCTGTAGACCCAATGTCAGACATCTCTGACCCTTGGACCTGCGAGGCAAAATACCATCTGAGTGTCTTTATCACATCCGCAAGATCTCCCATCTGCTCCGCTAACCCTACAGTATGGCACTCCTCTTCTGCCCCTTCCCTACTGAGCCACGGAGCCAGACTCGGTGCCAGAGACCTGCTCACTGCAGCTTCACCCTGGTGGGCCCTCCCCAAAACAGTATCAAAGACAGTAACAAAAAGATTGAGAGGGATACGTGTCTAGTGATACTAGTTTACATGGGCATCTTGGTCTTTATGGATGAGCTCAGCCAAAGGCCCTTTTTCTGTGCTGTCTTACTTTATGACTGTATAACACACACTGGTCACAGATCTCCAGTCAGAATAATACCCCTCTATCATTACCTTGTCTTCTATGGCCAATCCACCAGTTTTTTTGTGGAGCCCGTCTTCTGGTTCAGAACCTTGTCAAAAGTTTACTGAGGTCCATGATGAGGGTAGGGCGTCATCCACTGCCCTACCCTCATCAAGCAATTTTATCTCAGGGCCTGATCTAACACATAACGAGCTGCAATCTTTATCGGATAATCAGAAACCTTTCTGCCTATGCCCTAATCAATAAATAACCATAAATTGCACATTGCACATTTAGGCGGAGACGTAACGTCAAGATTTTTACTCCTCATGTATATGAAGGATATAAGTAATAAAGTCAATTCAATTCAATTGCTTCCTTGGCTATGGCAATCGCTTTTTGTACAATCTCTTGCTGCTCCTCCGGTTCCGAGTCGCTTTCCCAAGATGAACTATATTCCTCTCCAAATAAACTCCTCTCAGAACTCCGAGAAGAGTTTATTCATCAGATATACCGGAAAAGCACTAGATGTGTTTTTCACATTTCCCCCCCCCCCTCCCCCACCAGAGCTGCTGGATCCCAGACGCCGCAAAACTGCAAATTTCCCATTTATAGGTGGCCAATGCCAAGAAGCTGACCACTGACACAGTCTGGAGAGCAACCAGAAGCTGTTTGCAGAATCGTGGACTTCTGCCTTTTTACACATACGTTCTTTCAATAAGCACAACGGGGAGCGGGTGATCAGAGCAGAACCTTCCCCGCTCGCAGTAGGGCAGGACCGAGCCAGCCTCCCCCTGCACAATCTCCATTTTATCTCTCTTTTATCGGTCTTTGCCCATTGCCCACACACTCCCAATGTTTTCAGTTACACCGCAATGAAGCTTTCCGATTTGCCAAAACTCCGGACAGCGGACGAGGAATTAAGGGTGCCTACCCTCGGGGTGGCAGCACCTACTGTTGGATGCCATACATTACAGTCCACTATTCCCGTCTGATTAACAAGCCCTGAAAGAGCCCAAGGCAGACGGGGAAGGTACGTAAGTAAATAAATGAATATTTATTTTTGGTCAAGTCAAGTCACTTTTTACTGTTGTTTTGACCATAACTGCTGGTACAATACACAGTAAAAATGAGACAACGTTTTTCAAGACCATGGTGCTACATGAACAGTACAAAAACTACACTGAACTACGTAAACCAACACAAAAACTACACTGGACTACAGACCTACCCAGGACTACATAAAGTACACAGAACAGTGCAGGCATTACAATAAATAATAAACAAGACAATAGGCACAGCAGGGGGCAGTAGGTTGGTAGTCTGATGGCTTGGGGGGAAATCTGCTACAAAATATAAACAGCTGAATGGCAGCGTCCGGGATTCCGTCCGTTTCTGTACTCCCGCCGAGTATTTCGTTGCCACAGATGTAGTCCAATTTAATGTCCATTGGAGAGCAGAATGGACCGGAGAGCCGGCCGGCTAGGACTTGCTTTTTTCCTGGCACGGACTCCTGCCTGCTCGCCTCCCTTCCGCTTCCTCGCCCACCGCTTACGCCGTCCCCACCTCCGGCCACCGGCATCAGGCGACTCCGAGGACTCTGCAGGCCCGATTCCCTCAGCAAGCCGAGGTCGCGCAATCTAACCAGCAGATTCTCATGAAGGTTCGATTTTCGGCGATCTCTGCATTCCAGCAGTATCTGGCGGTGGTAGATAGTCGCTCTGTTATCCATTGCCCTAAACCCCAATTGTGCCTTAAAATCAAATTTTAAAACTAAACTAAAGTAGCACCAGATCCGAAAGGCCGCTGCTGCTGTGTGCCTAGAGTTGTGCTTATTAAAACTCTGGAATGGGATCGGCCTCTGGAGTGAATGAGTATTAGACACTATTTTATTTATCTCCCATGATCAAGCGGTCGACTCATCAAAGCAATAGGTTATGGGAAAAAGTTAAAATAAAATAAATACTGCTTAGTCTGAAACAAAAATAGAAAATACTATAAATACTCAGGAAGCCGGGGGACATCTGTGGAAAGAGAAACAAAGCCTATTGTTTCAGGTCAACAGAATTTCGTCAAAATCACTGTAAATTTTAATCAATTTCCTCTCAGGAAAACACTCAAAATACTGTATTTATTGAAGGGAGTGTGCACGGAATGTAGAACATTAGTACATCACAACTCGCATTGTTTAGAGCAGGCACTAAACTTATCAACATAGTTTGGGAAATTGGTTAATTATTGTCACATTTACCAAAGTATAGTATAAAAATTGCTTTACATACTATCCTTACAGATAATTTCATCAGAACAGTACTTCAAGGGAGTACAAGGGGAAAGCAATAACAATGCTAAATATAGGAGGTAACTAAAGAGGTGGATGAGGGTAGGGCAGTGGATGTTGTCTTTGGACCTTATCAAGGCCTTTGACAGGGACCCCGTGGCAAGTTAGCTTGGAAGGTTCGGTTACATGGGATACAGAGGAAAATAGAGGATTTTCTCTGTGATAAGAGACAGAGGTCATGGCTGACACGGTTGCTCCTCAGAATGGAGGCCTACGCCTGGTGGAGTGTCACAGAGGTCTCTGTTGGGCCTTTTAAGTTTGTAATTTATATAAGTGATATTGATGTGAATGTAAAAGACATGGTTATTAAGTTTGCAGATGATGCTAAAATAGGTGGTGATGTGGTCTGTGTGGAAGTTATGAAAAATTACAGGGGGATCTGGATCAGCTCAGTATGTTTTGTGAACAAAACAAATGAGATGGTTGCTGACTTCAGGAGGGCACAGAGCGACCACTCCTCGCTGAACAACGACGGCTCCTCGGTAGAGATTGTTAAGAGCACCAAATTTCTTGGGGTTCACCTGGCGGAGAATCTCACCTGGTTCCTCAACACCAGCTCCATAGCAAAGAAAGCCCAGCAGCATCTCTACTTTCTGCGAAGGCTGAGGAAAGTCCATCTCCCACCCCCATCCTCATCACATTCTACAGAGGTTGTATTGAGAGCATCCTGAGCAGCTGCATCACTGCCTGGTTTGGAAATTGCACCATCTCGGATCGCAAGACCCTGCAGCGGATAGTGAGGTCAGCTGAGAAGATCATCGGGGTCTCTCTTCCCGCCATTACGGACATTTACACTACACGCTGCATCCGCAAAGCAAACAGCATTATGAAGGACCCCACGTACCCCTCATACAAACTCTTCTCCCTCCTGCCATCTGGAAAAAGGCACCATAGCATTCGGGCTTTCAGGACCAGACTATGTAACAGTTTCTTCCCCCAAGCTATCAGACTCCTCAATACCCAGAGCCTGGACTGACACCAACTTACTACCCTCTACTGTGCCTATTGTCTTGTTTATTATTTATTGTAATGCCTGCACTGTTTTGTGCACTTTATGTAGTCCTGGGTAGGTCTGTAGTCTAGTGTAGTTTTTTTTCTGTGCTGTTTTCATGTAGTTCAGTCTAGTTTTTGCACTGTCTCATGTAGCACCGTGGTCCTGAAAAATGATGTCTCATTTTTATTGTGTACTATACCAGCAGTTATGGTCAAAAAGACAATAAAAAGCGACTCGACTCGACTCGATGTGGGCTGAAAATTGGCATATGGTTTTCAATTCAAATGAATGACTTTGGGAGATCAAATCAGTGTAGGAATTATACAGTGAATGATAGGGCTCTAGGGACTGTTACAGAACAGAGGGATTTAGGAGTGAAAGCACATAGTTTGCTGACAGTGCAGTAACAGGTAGATAGAATGGTGGAAAAGGCATTTACACACTGGTGTTCACCACTCAGGGCACTGAGTACAGGAATTGGGAAAGTTATCGTGCAGTTATATTGGTGAGGCTGTAAACGGAGTGGCCATTGTTGGACTGGACAGTATTAGAGTGGTCAGGCTTTGGTTCAACAGGATTAGGCAAGAACAGATGCAGGCTAGAAATTTAAGCTTGAGATGTTAGGAAGTATAACAAGTGTAAGCAAAGTGGTAGTTCAGGCAGTGGAATGCTCCTCCTGTGAGATGTGGTATTTCAGGGTACCTGACCGTCTCCCCGATAACTACATTCAACTGATGCTCCTGACTGACAAGATCAAGCAACTGGAGCAGGATCGTTCAAGAGGCTGAAAGCCTCATAGATAAGATTTTCACTGAGGTCATCACACTGCTCCACACTGTATTTGAATGAATGAATAAATAAACAAACAAATAAACAAATACAGTGCCTATAAATAGCATTCACCCCACCCCCTTGGAAGATTTCGTGTTTTATTGCTTTACAACATTGAGTCACAGTGAATTTAATTTGGCTTTTTTTTTGACATGAATCAACCTAAAAAGACCCTTTTGTGTCAAAGTGAAAATAGAGCTCTACAAAGTGATTTAAATTAATTACAAATATAAAAACACAAAATAATTGATTGCATAAGTATTCATCCCATTCAAGTCAGTATTTAGTAGATGCAAATTTGGCAACAGTGACAACCTTAAATCTGTGTGGATGGGTCTCTATCAGCTGGACACAGCGATTGTTTTCCCCCCTCTTCTTTATAAAACTGCTCAAAGAGGAAGTTATGGAGGGGTTGTCTACAGATTCTCTGTGGGTGGAAGTTAGGAATAGGAAGGGGTCAATAATTTTACTGGGTGTTTTTTATAGACCACCCAATAGTAACAGGGACATCGAGGAGCAGACAGGGAGACAGATTCAGGAAAGGAGTAATAATAACAGGGTTGTTGTGGTGGGAGATTTTAATTTCCCAAATATTGATTGGCATCTCCCTAGAGCAAGGGGTTTAGATGGGGTGGAGTTTGTTAGGTGTGTTCAGGAAGGTTTCTTGACTCAATATGTACAACGTTTGTAGATAAGCCGACAAGAGGAGAGGCTGTACTTGGGAAATGAACCTGGTCAGGTGTCAGGTCTCTCAGTGGGAGAGCATTTTGGAGACAGTGATTACAATTCTATCTCCTTTAGCATAGTATTGGAGAGGGATAGGAACAGACAAATTAGGGAAACGCTTAATTTGAGTAAGGGGAAATATGAGGCTATCAAGCAGGAACTTGGAAGCATAAATTGGGAACAGATGTTCTCAGGGAAATGTACAGATGAAATGTGGCAAATGTTCAGGGGATATTTGCGTGGGGTTCTGAGTAGGTACGTTCCAATGAGACACAGAAAGGATGGTAGGGTAGAAGATCCGTGGTGCACAAGGGCTGTTGTAAATCTAGTCAAGAAGAAGACCTTATGAAAGGTTCAAAAACTAGGTAATGATAGGAATCTAGAAGATTATAAGGCTAGCAGGAATGAGCTTAAGAATGAAATTAGGAGAGCCAGAAGGGGCCATGAGACAGCCTTGGTGGACAGGATTAAGGAAAACCCCAAAGCATTCTACAAGTACTATATGTGAAGAGCAAGAGGATAAGACATGAGAAAATAGGACCAATCAAGTGTGACAGTGATAAAGTGCGCCTGGAACCAAAGGAAATAGCAGAGGTACTTAATGAATACTTGGCTTCAGTATAGACTATGGATAAGGAACTTGCGATTGTAGGGATGACTTGCAGTGGACTGAAAATCTTAAGCATGTAGATAGTAAAGAAGAGGATGTGCTGGAACTTTTGGAAAGTATCAAGTTGGATAAGTCACCGGGACCGGACGGGATGTACCCCAGGCTACTGTGGGAAGCAAGGGAGGAGATTGCTGAGCCTCTGGCAATGATCTTTGCATAATCAATGAGGGCGGGAGAAGTTCTGGAGGATTGGAGGGTTGCAGATGTTGTTCCCTTATTCAAGAAAGGGAGTAGGGATAGCCCAGGAAATAATAGGCCAGTGAGTCTTACTTCAGTGGTTGGTAAGTTGATGGAGAAGATCCTGAGAGGCAGGATTTATGAACATTTGGAGAGGCATAATATGATTTGGAATAGTCAGAGTGGCTTTGTCAAAGGTAGGTTGTGCCTTACAAGCCTGACTGAATTTTTTGAGGATGTGACTAAACACATTGATGAAGGTAGAGCCGTAGACGTACTGTATATGGATTTTTAGCAAGGCGTTTGATAAGGTACCCCATGAAAGGCTTATTGAGAAAGTAAGGAGGCATGGGATCCAAGAGGACATTGCTTTGTGGAGCCAGAACTGGCTTGTACACAGAAAGCAAAGACTGGTTATAGATGGGTCATATTCTGCATGGAGGTTGGTGACCAGTGATGTGACTCAGGGATCTGTTCTGGGACCCCTACTCTTCATGATTTTTATAAATGACCTGGATGAGGAAGTGGAGGGATAGTTTAGTAAATTTGCTGACGACACAAAGGTTAGGGGTGATGTGGATAGTGTGGAGGGCTGTCAGGGGTTACAGCGGGACATTGATAGGATGCAAAACTGGGCTGAGAAGTGGCAGACAGAGTTCAAACCAGATAAATGTGAGGTGGTTCATTTTGGTAGGTCAAATAAGATGGCGGAATATAGTATTAATGGTAAGACTCTTGGCATTTGGAGGATCGGAGGGATCTTGGGGTCCAAGTCCATCGGACACTCAAAGCTGCTTTGCAGGTTGACTCTGTGGTTAAGAAGGCATACAGTGCATTGGCATTCATCAATCGTGGCACTGAGTTAAAGAGCCGAGAGGTAATGTTGCAGTTATATAGGACCCTGATCAGACCCCACTTGGAGTACTGTGCTCAGTTCTGGTCACCTCACTACAGGAAGGATGTGGAAACCATAGAAAGGGTGCAGAGGAGATTTACAAAGATGTTGCCGGGATTGGGGAGCATGCCTTATGAGAATAGGTTGAGTGAACTCAGCCTTTTCTCCTTGGAGTGATGGAGGATGAGAGGTGACCTGATAGAGGTGTACAAGATAATGAGAGGCATTGATTGTGTGGATAGTCAGAGGCTTTTCCCCAGGGCTGAAATGGCTAGCACGTGAGGGCATAGTTTTAAGGTGCTTGGAAGTAGGTACAAAGGAGATGTCAGGGGTAAGTTTTTTATGCAGAATGTGGTGAGTGTGTGGAATGGGCTGCCGGCAGCAGTGGAGGTGGAGACAATAGGGTCTTTTAAGAGACTCCTGCATGGCTACATGGAGCTTAGAAAAAGAGGGCTATGGGTAAAGCCTAAGTAGTTCTAAGGTAGGGATGTGTTCAGCACAGCTTTGTGGGCTGAAGGGCCTATATTGTGCTGTAGGTTTTCTATGTAAGTTCGTAAGTGAACAGCCCTTTTCAAGTCCAGCCACAGATTCTCAATTGGATTGAGGACTGGACTCCGACTTGGCCACTCCAGCACATTATTTTGTTGTTTTTAAGCAATTCTTGTGTTGCTTTGTCTTTGTGCTTGGGGTCATCGTCTTGCTGGAAAATAAATCTTCTGCCAAATCAGTTCTCTTGCAGACCGCATCAGGTTTTCCTCCAAGATCTCCCTGTACTTTACTGCATTCATTTTACCTTCTACTTTCAGAAACCTTCCAGGGCCTGCTGCAGTGAAGCATCCCCACAGCATGATGCAGCTAGGGATGATGTGTTTTTGATGATGTGCAGTGTTTGGCTTACACCAAATGTAGCGTTTAGTCTCAACTCAAAAAAAACTCAATTTTGGTTTCATCAGACCATAGAACCTGCTTCCAGCTGACTTCAGAATCTCCCACATGCCTTCTGGCAAACTCTAGCTGAGAATTCATGTGAGTTTTTTTTTATAGTGGCTTTCTCTTTGCCACTCTCCCATAAAGCTGCGACTGGTGAATCACCCAGGCAACAGTTGTATGTGCAGTCTCTTCCATCTCAGCTACTGAAGCTTGTAACTCCTCCAGAGTTATCATAGGTCTCTTGGTGGCCTCCCTCACTAGTCCCCTTCTTACACATTCACTCAGTTTTTGAGAAAGGCAGATTTACAGCTGTGCCATATTCTTTCCATTTCTCGATGATTGACTAACTGCACTCCACGGAATATTCAGTGACTTGGAAATTTTCTTGTATCCATCTCCTGACCTGTGTTTTTCAATAACCTCTTCATGGAGTTGCTTGGAGTGTTCTTTTGTCTTCATGGTGTAGTTTTTGCCAGGATACTGGCTCACCGGCAGTTGGACCTTCCAGACGCAGGTGTATTTTACTACAATCAACCCTGACTGCACACAGGTGATCTCCATTTAACTAATGATGTGACTTCTAAAACCAATTGGCTGCATTAGTGACAATTTGGTGTGTCATATTAAAGGGGGTGAATACTTTCCAATCAATTATTTTGTGTTTTATATTTGTATTTAATTTAGATCACTTTGTAGAGCCGTTTACACTTTGACATGAGAGTCTTTTCCTGTTGATCAATGTCCAAAAAGCCACACTAAATCCACTGTGATTCAGTGTTGTAAAACAATACAACATGAAAACTTCCGAGGGGTGAGTACTTTTATAGGCATTGTAAATAAATCTAGCCTTCAACAGACTACGGACTTCCTGGTTCATCCACAGTTTTTGATTTGGGTATGTACAGTATATCCTCATAGGCACACTTTCATCCATACAGGTTTTACTGAAGTCAGTGACAACTGTGGTGTATTCATTGACTTGAAGGTGAGTCCCTGAATACTGTCCAGCCCGTCAATTCCAAACAGTCCTGTAAGCACTCCTGTGCCTCCCTTGCCCATACCTTCTTGGTCTTCACTACTGGTGCTCAGTTTTCAGTCTCTTTCTATATTTGGGGAGTAAAAATATAGCCAGGTGATCAGATTTTCCAAAGTGTGGGCATGGAAAGGCACGATAAGTGCCCTTGATGGTAGTAAAATAGTGGCCTCCTCAGGTACTACAAGTGATATCTTGGTTAAAAAAAACATTTAGAGGCTTTTTCAAACTGGCCTGGTTAAAATCCCCCAAAATGATAGGGAAGGATTAGGGTGTGCTGTTTCCTGTCTGTTTATTATGTCGCTCAGTTCATCCAGAGCCTGTTTGACATTGACCTGAGGTTGGATATACACTGCTACCAAGATGATTGCTGAAATCTCCCATGCCAGGTAACTCACTTTAGCCAACTCTGCTTTAATATTTGCCCCAGGGCTTTTACTTCAAGTTTTAGACCTGAGGCAGTCTCTCTAATGAAATGTAAAATCGTTTGATCCTGCTTTCCTAGTACTCTGTTAAACACGTCATTTCCAATTCAGTTAGAATACAGTTTACCAGGTTAAAGAAAGTTTAAACACAAGGAATTCTGCAGATACTGGAAATCCAAATCAACATACACAAAGTGCAGGAGGAACTCGGCAGGTAAAGCAGCGGACATGGAAATGAACGAACAGCTGATGTTTCAGGTGACTATCTGTTTATTTCCGTGGAAGCTGCGTGACCTGCTCAGTTTCTCCAGTATTTTGTGTAAGGTGGATTAATATTGTTCTTTGGAACAGTGCTGATTGAATTCTTTGAACTTGTTCTCAACAATACCTTTACCAAAAAGCAAGCTGCTAGAGGAACTCAGCGGGTCAAGCAGCATTTGTTGCGGAGAAAGGAACTGGATGTTTCAGATTGGGACCTGCTTCAGGACAGAAGGAAGGTAGCGGGTGTAAAGAGGAGGGAGGAAAACTGGAGCCAGCAGGTGATGTGGACCAGGGAGAGTTGAGGGATGATGGGTGGAATGAGATGTAAAAATGGAGGCAGGTTGATAGAAGCAGTCTCGGGAAAATAAAGTGATCACGTGGGATCAGTTGTGCAGAGAGGAAGGTAAAGGTTGAGACAGAGGCTGGAGGGTGATATACAGAGACACAAGAGTTATAAAAGCAGGAATCTTTATGCTGATGTAAAGGAGGACTCATCAGGAGCACAGAATGTGATAATACATCAACTATAGTCAGGGTACTTATAATAAGATCCCCTCTTTGCTAGTGAGAAATAGAGGGCTATGGGTAAGCCTAGTAATTTCTAAGGTTGGGACATGTTCGGCACAACTTTATGGGCTGAAGGGCCTGTATTGTGCTGTAGGTTTTCTATGTTTCTATGAGAAAGAGCGCAGACTAGACAACTAATTTTCAGACCATGTGCACTGTCTGCAGTGCCCATCCTGAACTCCTGGTTGCTTTCCATTTTAATTCCCTTTCCCATTCCCATGCTGACATGTCTGTCCTCAGCCTCCCCTAGCCTGAACTAGAAGAACAACATATCACGTTCCACGTGGGTGGTCAACAAACCAATGGTACGAACATTGAGAGATAAACAATGCACTGGAGGAACTCGGCAGGTTGAGCAGCGTCTGCGGGAGGAAAGGAACTGTCAACGTTTGAGGTGGAAACCTTGCATCAGGACTGAGAGTAGTGAGGTGAGATGGCCTGTATAGAGATGAGAAGGAGACTGCCAAGATGAGAGTCAAAGACGGTAAGTGGACAGGGGAGGGGTGTAAGATGACACAGGTAGTGCTAGCTTAGATGAGTTGAATAGGGCTGGAGTTGGAAGACTATAATGGGTGTAGAATAGATGGAGGCAGACAGAGAGAGGAAAAAGAGAAAAAATTGCCAACAGATGGAGCAAGGTAGGGCACTGGGAGTATGAAGATGGGAAACAGCTGCTGGAGGGAGACAAGCAGAAACACAAAATGCTACCAGAGCTGAATTTGGATAAGTAAAGGAGGTGAGAACTGGAAACATTAGGCAAGAAGAGAGAGTTGATTGACAGATGCAGCCTGATTGGGGGTTGGGGGAAACCTATGTGTGAAATAGGTGGATGGAGCCAGGAGGTGGAAGGGGTCAAGGATGGGTGAAGAGAGGCTGGAGAAGGATGGGAAGTGGGACAAGAATGGGAGGACCAGAGGATCAAAGGGGTGGTGGGGTGGGTGGATAAGAGGAAAAGTATTCTATTTCTTAACTTCTACCCTCACTGATTCTACATCTTCTGATCCTGTGACACTTCTTTCTAAGGATTTGATTTCATTTTTTTTCAACAGAGTCACCACACCCCCTCTGTTCACCTGTCTGTCCTCCATATGATGTGTATCCTTAGACGTTAAGTTCCCAACTGTGTTGTTTTTTAGCCATGACTCAGTGATGCAAGCAACATTACACCTGAAAATTTCTAACTGCGCTACAAGGTCATTTACCTTATTCTGTAAACAGTGTGCATTCATTTATAACACCACCAGTCCTGTGTTCATCACCCTTTTCAATGTTGTCTCCGTGTTACTGGAAGTAAAATTTGTATCCCTTTCTAAACTTTTTGTCTTTTTCTTATTGTGGTGACTGCCATAACATCTAGTACACTCTCCTTATCTTTAACTTTATTCTTGATTTTCCAAGCTGTTCTGTCTCTCATTGTATGAATATTGAATTTTCCAGTTGTAGGTAACCCTCTTGTCCAGTGTCCCCTCTCTCTGTTTCTGATGCACCTCCAGTCCTCCCACTTTCCCCAAGACTTCCTACTCCTTTTCTACAACCTATCATCCATTATTGTACCCTTCCTTCCCTTCTATGTACAGGATTATCAATTGGTCCCCATCTCATCCCTCCCTTTCTCCTCTTTATACTGGCTATTTTCACTTTCCATTCTGACCTGACGCAGGGTCTTGACCCAAAATGTTGGCAATTTCTCCCCCCCCCCCCACCCCTCCAGCATTTCTTTTATTTTGCTGCAGATTTCATCATTTGCCATCTATTGTACTTCTTTTGATTGATTAGTTCAGAGATAAATAATTATTGTGTTAGCTTCATCAAAATCTTCCATTATGTCACGATTAGTATTCTGGCCAACTTCTTCGTCTTGATCCTTCAGCTCCCAGTGGAGCATAGGCCATTGATGACTTCCCGTCTCCATTGTTCGGAGCTGATGGTGTTCAATGTTTCTGTAATCCATTGTATCCACTGTGGAGGGGATTGGCCGATGCAGCTCCACCAGAACCCTCTTGGCCGGCCTCACCCTTTCCACCTCTCACGATGGCAACGTTGCGTTCGACTTTGAGAGACATTTCTCATCAACTGCACTTGTGTGTCAGGAATGGACAGGAGGAAGAGTATAGGAAACTGATACAGGACTTTGTGATATGGTGCAACTCAAACTACCTGCGTCTCAATATCACCAAGACCAAGGAGATGGTGGTGGACTTTAGGAGATCTAGGCCTCATATGGAGCCAGTGATCATTAATGGAGAATGTGTGGAGCAGGTTAAGACCTACAAGTATCTGGGAGTACAGTTAGACGAGAAGCTAGACTGGACTGCCAACACAGATGCCTTGTGCAGGAAGGCACAGAGTCGACTGTACTTCCTTAGAAGGTTGGCGTCATTCAATGTCTGTAGTGAGATGCTGAAGATGTTCTATAGGTCAGTTGTGGAGAGCGCCCTCTTCTTTGTGGTGGCGTGTTGGGGAGGCAGCATTAAGAAGAGGGACGCCTCACGTCTTAATAAGCTGGTAAGGAAAGCGGGCTCTGTCGTGGGCAAAGTACTGGAGAGTATAACATCGGTAGCTGAGCGAAGGGCGCTGAGTAGGCTACGGTCAATTATGGAAAACCCTGAACATCCTCTACATAGCACCATCCAGAGACAGAGAAGCAGTTTCAGCGACAGGTTGCTATCGATGCAATGCTCCTCAGACAGGATGAAGAGGTCAATACTCCCCAATGCCATTCGGCTTTACAATTCAACCGCCAGGAGTAAGATATGTTAAAGTGCCGGGGTTAGGACTCAATGTATTTAAGTAAACTACTTAAGAACTTTTTAAAAGCTATTATTAATGCTTTTTGAGAGGGTGATTTTAGATGCATATCATATTTTTACTGAGTTAAGTATTGTATGTAATTAGTTTTGCTACAATAAGTGTATGGGACATTGGAAAAAATGTTGAATTTCCCCATGGGGATGAATAACGTATCTATCTATCTATCTTTGTAAAGTTCCAACATGAATGGGATTTTATTGTCCCAAACTGACAGGTCTTCTCGATTATTGGATCTTATCTCCCAATGTCTGGAAGACAATATTGATTACCCTCAATGATTTCTTCTGTCCATCACAATCTATTATTTGACACAAAAAAATTTTCACTACTGTCCAAAATTCCAATCAACGTAGAATATTCAGTTCCCAGGGTTCCTCACCTAACAACGATTCCCCTGTAGCGGGATTAGATTCGTGCCGACGCATCTTCTGTAGTTACATATGTTAGTGTTTTGTGAAGTGACAAACCTTCACATTTAAATTTTTAATTTGCGTAACTTTTTCCGCATGTATAATCCTATGTTCTCATAATATAGTGGGGCAGTGTTTAACTCACTGAAGAAACTGAACAATTCAAATTCCACTCTTTTATTTGTGATATTTTAAATCAGATAACCCAGCCTACCTGTTTATTGATATCTGTGGGATTAGCCGCTGCGTTCGGCAGGCAGTTGTCCTGGCAACGGGCGAGTAGGCGTGTTGCACAGCCATGGAGCAAGGCCGGCGAGAAGCGCAGATCCCGGCCCCGTGGTTTTATCGCCAGAGGCAGTTAGAACAATCTCATTTCGTACGAATGGCTGTGAAAACATTTGGCCCTCCCAGGAGCCGCAAGAGGGTCATAACCGCAGTTCCCACTCCATCCCGGTACCGGGCCCGCTCCTGGCCGGAAACGGTACTCCGGCCTGAGCTGTCCGAAGAGCGGCCGCCTGCTAGGGAGCCGGACACGGACTACGCTCTGTATCTGGCGATGAAGAGGCGGCAGAGGGCCGATCTGGAGGCTATGGCGGATCTCCAGAGCTGGCTCAACAGCAAACTCGCGGCCACAGACTTGGAGCTGCGAGTCCTGGAGAGGCTAGAGCGGAGGTCAGAACCAGGGGAGCCGGGGCTTGAGCCGAAACAGCAACCCAAAACCCAGGTCTGCGACCACCACCCGCGTAATGAACTTGCCCAACTTTTTAAACTTGGGCTCGACAATACACAGTGCCCTCCTTCCGATCTGCCTCGCCTTCAGCCACCAGTCAGCCTCCCATCGCCCCCATCTACACCCATCATCCCCACAGCCATGGTCAACTCCATCTGCCCCATTACTCCCATCTGTTTTCCCTTCATCGCCATAGGTCCCTCTCCCTGCCCCAATTGCCTCCATCCTCATCCCTGCAATTACCTTCCCCTCAACTCTTCAACTTCCTTCACCCAATTAATTTACCTCTCAACCCCAAATGCATCTCCAATTTTCATCTTCCTCACCCCTCCCCCCATCTACCCACAATAATAACTCTCCCATAGTAATTTACGGTTGATAATAAATTTTAGTTTACATTCTATAGGTGATTTAATATGTTTTTAAAACTTAATGCAGGCAAATGGGGTTAGTGTAGATGGTTAAAACATCGGCCTGTTTTTGTGCTGCACAACTCGATGATTTTACTTAATTTTATAAGAACAGAGGAATTGAATGATTTCATTAATATTTTGTCTTGTTGTTTTACAGAAAAATACATCACGGAAGGTTTACGACAAACCTCCATCAGTTAATCTACCTTCCCTGGAGCCAGTTAAGCTACTCCATGAATATTTAACCCAAAAAAGGCTACGATTTGTAGATTTCTTCCAAAGTAATGATCGAGGAATGAAAGGGAAACTCTCAAAAGATGATCTGTTGGTAGCATTTAAAAAGGTGAACCCAATCTTCATTTTTGAGATTGGTGATGGGAGATGTTGCAGAATTGGTTATCATGCTGTGTGTAATTCACGTGATACCCTGAAACTATTCCATCGTCTGCAGTGCGCAAGTGAGAGATGTAATGAAATACTCTCCGCTGGTTTAGATAACTGGATGGCACAGTTAGCACAGCCACGGTGTCATTGTGCCAGGAAGCCAGGTTCAATCCTAATCTCGGGTTGTCTGTGTGGAGTTTGCATGTTCTCTTTGTGTTTGAATAAATTGCCTCCAGGTGCTCTAGTTTACTCCCACAAAAGGGGCAGCATGGTAGCGTAATAGTTAGCACAACGCTTTACAGTACAGGCAACCTGGGTTCAATTCCCACTGCTGCCCTCTAAGGCATTTGTACATTTTTCCCCATGACCGCATGGATTTTCTCTGGGCGCTCCGGTTTCCTCCCACAGTCCAAAGAAGTACTGGTTGATAGGGTAATTGGTCATTGTAAATTGTCCTGTGATTAGCCCGGGATTGCTGGGCAGCATGACTGGAAGGGCTTATTCTACACTGTATACCAATTTTTTTAAAAATCAGAATTGGATTATTACAAAAATAGTGCAAAAAACAAGAGAAATAAGGAGACTTTGTTGGAGACAGGACTCTGCTGGAAATCTGGAGCTCCACACACCCACAAAATGCTGGTGGAACATAGCAGGTCTGGCAGCATCTATGGATGCAATGAAGTGTTAATGTCTCGTCGTGATGAAGCGTCTTGGTCTGAATATGACTGTCATCACCCTCCGTAGATACTGCCTGACCTGCTGAGTTCCTGCAACATTTTGGGTGTGTTGAATGAGTTTCATGGGTTCAGAAATTTGATGGTGGAGGGGAAGATGATGTTCCTTAATCATTGAATGTGTGTCTTCAAGCTCTTGTATCACCTCCCTGTGGTGATAACAAGAAGATTGGTAGGCTATTTGCCACCATAAATTACCACTGTGTGTAGATGAGTAATAATCTGAATAATGATAACATGAGGAGAATAGATAAAAGGATTATGAAGGGGTGTAAATGGTTTTGGTTAGCTGAAGGTTCTATTTCTATGCTCTGATTCTGAATATACCTCCAGCAATCAACATTACTCGAATGTGTGTTGAATGACCATAAAACATAAGATACAGGAGCAGAATTAGGCCATTTGGCCCATCGACCCTGCCCCACCATTTCATTATGGCTAATCCAGTTTTCCCACTCAGTCCCAGTCTCCGGCTTTCTCCCCGTATCCCTTCATGCTCTGAACAATCAAGAATCTTACCACCCTATGCCTTATATATATGTAAAGATTTGGCCTCCACAGCTGCCTGTGGCAAAGAATTCCACAGATTCACCACTCTATGGCTAAAGAAACTCCTCCTCGTTTCCATTCTTAAAGGGCACCCATCTATACTGAGGCTATGTCGTCTGGTTTTAGACTCTACCACTATAGGAAGCATCCTCTCCACAGCAACTCTATCAAGGCCTTTCACCATTCATTAGGTCTTAATGAGGTCATCCTCATTCTTCTGAATTCGTGAATACAGGCCCGGAGCCATCAAATGCTCTTCTTATGACAAGCCATTCAAAGGTTTCAAAGATGCATTTAATGTCAGAGAAATGTATATAATATTACATCCTGAAATTCTTTTTCTTCACAACCATCCATGAAAACAGAGGAGTACTCTGAAGAATGAATAACAGATGTTAGAACCCCACAGCCCCCACCAGCTCCCCCCCCCCACACGTAAGCAGCAGCAAAGCAACGACCCCCCTCCCCCACCAGCAAAAAAAAGCATCGGCGCCCCCCACCGAGCACTCAAACGTGCAGCAAGTTGTCATTAAAATCATCAGCATTAAAATCATTAAGGTTCATACCAGATAAGGCACAATGCAACTAATGTTGCCAAGATGAGGAGAAAAAGCTGATGATTTGAAAAATTTGAGAAACCCGCAGAACATCACCAAGGGTATGATAGAGAGAAAGAATAAAATTTTAAAAGCAGTTTTAAAGGAGAATGCAAGATATAAAGTCACAGAGCAACACAGCCTCACCAAAGACACATAACTCCAAGCCCAAACAGGCCATTCTGACCACGGTGCCCACCCAGCTACACCCAGGTTCCTGCGTTCAGCCCATATCCCTCCAAACTCCGCCCCTGCACGTACTGTACTTATCCAAGTGCTTTTAAAAAAAAATTCCCTCAAAATTCTTAATATTTTTTTTGCTCCACATAACAAAACTTTCAATTTCTAGATACATTTACATTTCTTCCCCTCACAGCTATCAGAACACTTCCATCAAAATATAGACATCACCACAACATCCTATACGAAAGCCCTTATTAGTATAGCAGACAGGTTTACATCTACATACTGCAGAAAAAGTTGCCATGTTTTATGAAAACTATTTGTTTTTGAGTGTACTGTACATGCCAAAAAGTCCAAAGAAACGTAATCCATGATTAATGTACAGCAACCAAAAAGTCCAGGGGCCTCATCGGATATCCAACAAAGTAAAATATTCTTCCTCGCACAAAAAGTCAGGATGTTAAAAAGTTTTTCCTGATGTGCACTAATAATACGACTGCTGGGTAAGCCTAAGAGAAAAGACACTGGGTCCAGTTCAAACTTCATCTTTAGAATCTTTTCCATTTCACCCAAAGTATCACTCCAGTATGCCTGAAGTTTGGGACAAGTCCAAAAACAGTGGGTGGAAGTTCCAGTATTTACTTTTCAATTAGAACACATTGGAGAAACCCCCGTCTTAAATTTTGAGAGACGATCTGGAGTCAGATGGGCTCTATGCAGAGTTTTGAGTCGCAATGCTTTAGTTCTATTACAAACTGAAATCTTCTTTGCATTATCACAGATGTCTTCCCATGTTTCAGCTGTAATTTCTACTCCCAGACCCTCCCCAGCTGCTCAGCTTCTCCACAAGAACATTCCCTCAGGATGCTGTAAAAAGTACTGATGGAGACTTCACCCTTAGAACAGAGCACCCTCTTTTCTATGTCAGAACTATAGAAATCAGTTAACAATGATTTTTTTTTCCCTGTATATAATCTCTTATCTGAAAGAAACGAAAAAGATCCTTGTTGGGTACATTAAATTTCTGTACTATCCAAGTGCTTCTTAAATGATACATTTGTACCTGCCTAAACCATTTCCTGTGTTAGGCCATTGCAACTGCTCACGATCTTCCACATGAAAACGATGCTCCTCAGGTCTCTGTAAATCTTTTCCTTCTCACTCTAAGCCTGAGCCCCCATGTTTTAGATTCCCCTAACCTGGGAAGAGACTTACCACCCACCATACACCTTATATATGCTTTATTTTAAACATTTCTATAAGATCACTCCTTATTTTGTTATGTTTCAGGGAATAAATAGCTAGCTTTGCCAACCTGCCCCTTCTAGTCTTTAATCTTCTTGCCTACTAGTTGTGGCAAAATCCTCCCTACACTCTTTCCAGTTTAACCAGATGCTCCTTATAGTAGAGGGGCCAAACTGTATACAGTACTACAAGTGTAGCCTCCACCAAGGACATCCAAAACTCAAAATTGAAAGTAAATTTATTATCAAAGTACATATGTCACTATTGTGATTCAATTTTTTTTCTTGTGGGCCTTCACAGTAGAACAAAAAGTACAGCAGAATCAATGAAAAACTACACACGAACACTTACAAACTGCGCAAATACAAAAAGATAATAAATAAGTAATATTATATTGAGTGCACAGGTTGTAGCATGTTGAAACTAAGTCCATTGTTTGTGAAATCAATTCAGTATTGGGGTGAGCAAAATTATCCACACTGGTTCAGGAGCCTGACGGTTGAAGAGTAATAACTGTTCCTAAACCTGGTGGTGGGGAACCCAAGGCTTCTATATCTCCTTCCCGACGGTAGCAGCAAGAAGAGAGTGTGACTTGGATGGTGTGGTCCCTGATGATCGATGCTGCCTTGTAGATGTGTGCTCAATGTTGGGGAAGACTTATACTGTGATAGACTGTATCCACTACTTGTAGGCTTTTCCATTTTTGGGCATTGATAATCCATATCAGCTTGCAATACAACCAGTCAGGATACTCTCCGCTGTGCATCGATGGAAGCTTGTCAAAGTTTTAACCTCCTGTACTCAGTGCTGTGACTGATAAAGACAGTGTGCTGAACATGTTTCTCACCTCCTTGTCTATCTGTGACACTGCTTTCAATGAACTCTGCACCTGCTCCAGGGCTCTCGTATTTACACTGCATAGAGTGTAAGCAAAGATTTTACTCTACTGTTCACAGTATGAACCCTGCACTGGTTTTACTTTTCAAAATGCATCACCTCACACTTAACAATATTGACATCCATTTGAGACTTCTTGGCCCATTTTCCCATCTGATTAAGGTATTTGACAAGGATCCCCGTGATTGGTTTATTCATAAAGTTAGGAGGTATGGGATACAGGGAGACATGACTGCGTTGAGTCAGAATTGGGTTGCCTACAGAAGGCAGAGTGTGGTAGAAAATGGAGCAATTCTGCTTGGAGGCCAATGACCAGTAGTGTTCTGCTGGGATCTGTTCTGGGACATCTACTCTTTGTGATAACTAATGTATAAATGACTGTACAAGGAGATGGAGGGTGGGTTAGTAAGTTTGCAGATGACATGAAGGTTGATGGTATTGTGGATATTGTAGAAAGTGGTCATAGCTTACAAAGGGACATTGGTAGGATGCAGAGCTGAGCTGGGAAACAGCAGGTGAAGTTCAACCCAGAAGGCGTGGAAGAACAAACACATCTTAGGTTTCATGTTGATAGAACCATCCAAGTTGCAGTACAAGTGGATAGGGTAGTTAAGAAGGTGTATAGTGTATTGGCCTTCATTAGTTGGGGAATTGAGTTCAAGAGCTGTGAAGTAATGTTGCAGCTCTATAAAATTCTGGTTAGACCAATGCTGAAGTTTAGTATTCAGTTCTTATCACTTCATCATAGGATGGATGTGGAGGCTCTAGAGAAGGCGGAGAGATTTACCAGGATGTTGCCTGAATTACAGAGCAAGTCTTATGAAGATAGGTGGAGTGAGCTAGGGCTTTTTTCTTTGGGGTGAAGGAGGATGAGAGGTGACTTGATAGAGTGGGAAGCCTGAGACTTTTTCCTAGGTTGGAAATGGCTAATACAAGGGAGCATAATTTTAGAGTGTTTGGATGAAAATTTAGGGGGAAGTTGGTGGTAAGTTTTTTTTAAACCCAGAGAATGGCAAGTGCATGGAACATGCTGCCAGGGTGCTGTAGAGGTGGATAAATTATGATCTTTTAAGAGACTTAGATAGGCACACAGATGAAAGAAAATGGCTGCTACTTGGGTGGGAAGGGTTATATTAATCTTGAAGTAGGTTAAAGGGTAGACACAAAATTGTGGGCTGAAGAGCCGGCACTGTCCTGTGTTCTATGGATCTGATTACTTATAGGGTGTTAGTTTTTCCTCCATAGTGAACAGTTGGAAGTGTCTTAATTAATGTTATGACTTGTGATTTAAAATGCATACCAAAGATATGTAAATTGGTGGACTTTGTTAATTGCTTAAGTGTCAAATTTTAACCCCTTCTGACACACACCTGTGACTGATTTGATTCTCACTTCTGTATCTTACATTTTCAGATAGTTTGATATGTTGTCTGTCAAATAGGTCAATCTTCCAATCACTGATCTGCAGATGAATGAATTGACAGAAACTCTTGGTGATCACACAAAGCGCTTCAGTTACAAAGTTCTTGCGCAAGCACTAAATACCTGGAAAGAAGAATTGCGGCAAGAAAACAGAAATAAGCATTTCAAGAAAGGTAAAGAAAAACGTACCCTTAAATACTGTGTATCCAGGTCAAGCACAAAACTGTTAAAACAAACTAACATCAATGAAGCCATTCCACTTTATTTCCGTTTGCTCCCCATTCCAAAGGCCAGTTATGTTCTTGCACTGCCCATCAACTTTTCAGTCCAAGTAATCCCTTTAGAATCCCTGTTTGGTTTTTTGCTAGCTCATGGTAGGTACAAAAGAGATGTACAAAAATTATACCTGGAATGATGGGGTCCTTGAAGCACACAAGCCTCCACATGACATTAGTGCATTGATCCAGGTTGTGGAGGTGTCAGTGGTGAAGAGGGCAATGTGAAGTTAGCATTCATTTCGAGAGGACTAGAATATAAAAGTAAAGATGTTGAGGCTTTATAAAGAACTGGTGAAGCCTCTCTTGGAGTCTTGGGAGCAGTTTTGGGCCTCTTATCTAAGAAAAGATGTGTTGACATTGGAGAGGTTCAGAGGAGGTTCACAAAAATGATTCTGGGATTGAAAGTCTTGTCATATGAGGAAAGTCCTCTACTCACTGGAATTCAGAAGAATGAGGAGTGATCTCATTGAAACCTATCAGATGTTGAATGGCCTTGATAGAGTGGATGTTTTCTGTGGTGGGGGAGTCCAAGAGCGGAGGACATCCTCAGAACAGAGGAGTGTTCTTTTGAAACAGAGATGAGGAATTTCTTTAGGCAGAGAGTGGTGAACCTTGTGAATTCATTGCCATAGGTGGGTATATTTAACATAGAGGTTGATAAATTCTTGATTAGTCAGGACATGAAGGGATATGAAGAGAAGGCCGGAGATTGGTGCTCTGAGGGAAAATAGATTAACCATGATGAAATGGCGGAGCAGACTCAATGGGCCAAATGGCCTAATTCTGTTCCTATATCCTTTGGTTTGATGGAACCAATTGTCAAAATGGTGAAGGACATGAGCTGGCCTGGATATAGGTGGGAAGAAACTAGACAAGGAAGGTCAGGACAAAGCCAAGGTTTGAGGAGATAAGCTCAGTGGGGCAAGAGCACACAGGAATACAGAACAGCCCTGGTATGGATCTCGGGTACGAGAATAAAGAGGAAACACAAAGCAGTACAGCATGGGAACAGGCCCTGTGGCCCATGATATCTGAACTGATTATGATTCAAAATTAAACTAAACATCATCTACCTGCACATGAACGATGTTCCTGTATTGTTTGCAAATTTTTCTGCCTGTTTAAGTGCCTCTTAACTGCCACTGTTTTATCTACATACACCACCACTTTTTGGATAAAATAAAGATTACTTCACAGATTTTTAACTTTATCTCACATTAAAGCTATACACCCTAGTATTTAACTTTACTATCTTGGGGGGAAAAGGAGACTTTGAACTTCTACCCTGTCTATGCCTCTTATATCTTATAAACTTCTATTAGATCTCCCTTCAACCTCCAGCACCCCAAAGAAAACAGTTTAGGTTTGCCCAACTTCTCCTTGAAGCTAATGCTCTCGATAAGCCAGGTAACATAGTGGTGTGCCTCCTCTGGGAGGAGGAAGTGTGGATTTGGGAAACTGTTAGGTTGGAGGCTGATCGTCTGATGTGATGAGATCTGTGATGGTGCAGGAGACAGTTTATTAGTGAGATAGTGGTCCTTGGACTTTTTGGGCACATGGATACAAAGGTAAGGTGCCTATTAAAGGACTGATCGCTCAGCATCAGAGAGGTAGAAGCTGGGGGTAGGGTTGACGTCTGGCTGGGGCTTTATTGGGAGGCCTGGAATAATCCAAGTGGGACAAAATGGCAGTAAAGGCAAGTACAGAGGGTTGTAGTAGCCACATATAAAATGTTGGAAGAACTCAGCAGGCCAGGCAGCATCTATGGAAAAAAGTACAGTTGACGTTTCGGGCCGAGACCCTTTGGAATCCAGCATTTTATGTGTGTTACTTCGAATTCCAGCATCTGCAGATTTTCTCTTGTTTGTAGCAGCACTTCTTGGTAAGAATGTGGCCAGAGAGCAACAGAAACCACAGAGCAGGAACAGTGAGGGGGTTCTCACAGAACTTCCCTGTAAAGGGAGGAGGAAAGCTTTTTCAAAGTCAGTACGTCTTGAAGAGACTTTGAAGTTGAATGGTATAATGGAGACAAAAGACAGATGCTGGAATATGGAACAATAAGCAAATAAACTGCTGCAAGAACTCAGCAGTTCTACAAACATCTGTGGTGGGAAGAGAATTTTTGACATTTTGGATGAAACCCCTGCATTAGGACTTTGCATCAGTCCCAATGATCTGAAGCCTTTATAATTCCTTTCCTCCCCCCCCCCCACAACATATGCTGTTTGACACACTATTCCTCCAGAAGATTCTTTTTTATCTTTTACGCTTGCTATCATGCAACAAACTTAAATCTACAACAGACCAAATCTCAATGTGTAGTTTCCCTAATGTATTCCTCAATTGTTTTATTGAAGTGTTGCACCTCACCTTCAAACATTATTGTGGGAGGGCAGTGTTGTTCAATAGGAACAGGTTCAGCCTTCTTGCAGGAACGGAGCTGGTCTAGAGAACAAATGGAAACTGTTCAACCAGATGCATCTACAAAACCAAGGTCAGTGCAGCCTCAATGATCAAGCTGTAGTATGCAAGCTCTGTGGACATTCAGAAACAAGAGTTTCAATCAGTTGTTGACTCGTTCACTGATGTATATAAAATTAAGAACTTTCTATGCATATTTTACAAGTGAAATGGCCTTTATCATCCTGCTCCCAAAATACGGCACTGCTTTCTGCTAATAAATGTTCAGGACAAGAAACTGGAAAATATGGACCTGAAAAATACCCATATTTCAGAAGCCATTTCTTATTGGGTAGGTGTCGATGATGAAATTCACCATTATCTTTAATGCTCTTCGTCAATTGCAACATCACATTTGGTCAATTGAAGAAAAAGGGTATTTGAAGATCAAGACATTAAACCCATGCTCTGTCAAGCAGCAGTGATTCGTGCCCTGTACTACCAACATCAGACATTTAAAAAGATTTGAAAGACACCACAACATGGGGCAACACGGTAGCATATCAGTTAACACAACAGCAATGACCCAGGTTCAATTCAGCCACTGTTTGTTAGGGGTTTATGTGTTCTTCCCCATGTCCTCATGGATTTACTTTGAGTGTTCCAGCTTGACCCCATGTTCCAAGTACTAGGGTTAATTGGTAAAATGGGTGTAACTGGGTGCCACAGGCTCATCAGGCAAGAAGGGTTTTTTTTTACAGTGGGGTACCCCTAACTTAATAAATAAACACCTCCTAGCAGTTGCAGACCTGCTACAGAACGTTCTCAAGGGAGGGAATGAGCAGCCAAAGGTTGTGGTGCAGAATGGCATCAGTGACATAAGGGGGAAATGTCCTGTGCAGTGAGTATAATGAGTTAGGAAATATCCTGACTGGAAGGTTCACTCATGGTACTCAGGAGGCTTCAAGCTGGTTGTTTGACAAGAGAATGAGAACCGGAGCACTAGGTCAGTTAGTGGAGGAATTGAAAGGAAGGTAGATCTATGACCATAAAGAACAAGCAGAGCAAGGTAGTAGGAACAATGGGATGGACGGGTTGAAGTGTGTTTAATGCTAAGAATATCAAGGTAAGAGTAACGAACTTAGGAAGTGGATCTATAATGTTATGGGCATAACAGAGACTTGATGAGAGAGGGATGGGACTAAATGTTAATGTTACACGGTTCTGATGTTTTAGAAAAGATAGAGAAGGCAGTAAAGGGGGAGGGGAAATTTTGTACAATTAATCAGCAACATAATGGAGGTTTCATCCACTGAATTTCTGGGTAGAAATCAAAAAAAGAAAGGTGCAGCCATCTTGCTAGGATTGTATTTCCTACTACCACCCCCCCAGTAGTCACTGAGACAGTGAAGAACAGATATGCAGGTGAAAGGTGCAAGATCAACAGGGTGATTTTGCCATTGTGGGTGACTACAATTTTCCTAATGAGAAAGGGAGCTCGTCAGTGTAAGAAGATTTGATTGGACAGAATTTGTTCGGCGCTTTCATGTGGGTCTTATAAATCAGTATGCAACAAGGACATGGTGTTATATGGGCTGTGTTAAACAGGGCATTTTGTTTGTATACTTCGACATCAGACTCTGACAGCAGACATTTTTAGACTATTTTATGAGTTTTGCCATGGGGGGAAGATTTAAGAATGTTTTCAAAGTTTTCTGAACAATTTAATATCACCACTGATGCCTGGGAATCCTCGGCCCATTATTGTTCAAAATGGAGAAAGAATATTCAGAACAATAATGAGTGCCTTGAGCACATCTATGAGGTGCGATAGAAATAAATGGCAAAAGGAGTGCATCATGTCACAAAGTACCCACACACTCAACCTACAAAGCATCTCGTGACCAATCAAAATCCAGAGACAGCATGCATCTGTTACGTGGTGGTTCTGGGCATGACTAAGTGCATCCCCCCGCCCCCCCAGACATTATGGGAGGTCAGGGAAGAAATGATGGATGGTGGATATTGTGCCTCAGAAATCCCCCCAGTAACCTCTCTATAAATGAAGTCCTTACAACTGAAGTCAAGCTCACCAGCCTGTAGTTCCCTGGTCTGTCCTTGCTACTCTTCTTAAACAATTGAACAGCATTGGCCACACATCAGTGGAACCTCATCAGTGTCTAAAGACGTAACAAGAACTTCCGTCATTTCTCCCCTGACCTCCCATAATGTCTGGGAGTTACCTAACCTATCAAAACCCTTATGAAAGCCCATACAGGTAACACCCTAAACACAAGAGATTCTGCAGATGCTGGAAATCTTGAGGAAACAGCTCCAAGCTGTTTATTCAGCTCAATAGACAACGAAAGTGTCACTGCCCTGCCTTCATCGCTTCAGTAACCTCTTTGTATAATTCCAAAATCTCCAGCAGAAATGACCTCCCACAAACAAAACCATGCTACTATTCCTGATTAGACCTTGATGGTAGATATTGTGCCTCAGAAATCCCCCCAGTAACCTCCCTATAAATGAAGTCCTTACAAATGAAGTCAAGCTCACCAGCCTGTAGTTCCCTGGTCTGTCCTTGCTACTCTTCTTAAACAATTGAACAGCATTGGCCACACATCAGTGGAACCTCACCAGTGTCTAATGACGAAACAAGGACTTCTGTCTAATCAGGAATAGTAGCATGGTTTTTGTGGGAGGTCATTTCTGCTGGACATTTTGGAATTATAGCTCAAATTTCAAATTGAAGGCCTGTCATTGCCGAAATCTTGGACTTTGACATTCTGCAAACTTTATTTACTTGTGCACAAGAGCTCAGCCCATCATTGAATTGTAGAACAGCTCAAAATTTCCAACTTTTATGCAAGTTTTGATCAAACAGAAACAAAATGCTTTTCTGAATCCCATTACGTAATTGCATATTCAAGTAAACAATTGTAATACATATTTCAGATGTTGCTAACCAAAAAACTCTACATGTTAAAGACCGGTATTATTGAGAATTAGTAAAATAACTATTCAATAGCTAGTAAATACCATGAGGCTTTCATTAGCATTACCTTGTCTGGGTATGGCTGGTGGCCTTGGTTCCCAAGTTTGAACAAAGAAGCTGTGCAAGGTGGAGGTAGGTTCACATGGTTTGAGTTTTCCTTCAGAATCAGGTTTTATATGACCGGCGCATGTTGTGAAATTTGTTAACTTAGCAGCAGCAGAACAATGCAATACATGAATGGTAATATGGAAAAAATTTTAAAACCAGCAAATCATTACAGTAAGTGCATATATATGTATATTAAATAGTTAAATTAAAAATAGTGCAAAAACAGAAACAATACAAAAACAAAAAACAAGAAGTGAGGTAGTGTTCATGGGTTCAATGTCCATTTAGGAATCGGGTGGCAGAGGGGAAGAAGCTGTTGCTGAATTACTGAGTGTGTGCCTTCAGGCTTCTGTACCTCCTTCCTGATGATAACAATGAGAAGAGGGCATCTCCTGGGTGATGAGGGGTCCTTAAAAATGGATGCCGCCTTTCTGAGGCACCACTCCTTGAAGATGTCTTGGATACTACAAAGGGTAGTATCCAAGATGGAGGTGACTAATTTTACAGCTTTCTGTAGCTTCTTTTGATCCTGTACAGTAGCCCCACCCCCCCATACCAGAGAGTGATGCAGCCTATCAGAATGTATGGTATATCTGCAGAAGCTTTTGAGCATTTTAGGTGACAGACCAAATCTTCTCAAACTCCTAATGAAATACAGCTATTGTCTTGTCAGAGATCTTGACATCCAGGAACTTGAAGTTGTTCACTCTCTTCACTTTTGATCCCTATATGAGGATTGGTTTGTGTTCCCTCATCTTACCCTTCCTGAAGTCCACAATCCACTCTTTGGTCTTACTGACGCTGAGTGACAGGGCAACACCACTCAACTAACTGCTATATCTGGCTCCTGTACTCCCTCTCATCACCATCTGAGATTCTGCCTAAAGTACTTGTATCATCAGCAAAGTTTATAGATGACATTTGAGCTATGCCTAGCCACACAGTCATGGGTATAGAAAGAGTAGAGCAGTGGGCTAAGCACACATCCCTGAGGTGTGCCAGTGTAGATCATCAGCGAGGAGGAGATATCACCAATCTGCAAATTGTGGTTTCTCGTTAGGAAGTCGGGGATAGACTCCAGATTCTGGAGTGGTTCTGAAAGACGGGAAAATTGCGAAGAAGGGAGAAAATTACCGGGCAGTGGTTGGGAAGATGTTGGGGTCAATTGTTGAGGATGTGGTTTTGGTGTACTTGGAAGCACATGATAAAATGGGCCACAGTCAGCATGGTTTCCTAAAGGGAAAATCTTGCTTGACAAATTTGTTGGAGTTCTTTGAAGAAATAACAAGCAGGATAGACACAGAAGAATCAGTTGATGTTGTGTACTTGGATTTTCAGAAGGGCGTTTGACAAGATACTACACACAAAGCTGCTTAACAAGCAACAAGCCCATGCTATTACAGGAAAGATTTTAGCATGGATAAAGCAGTGGCTAACTGGCAGGAGGCAAAGAGTGGGAATAATGGGAGCCTTTTCTGGTTGGCTGCCAGTGACTCGTGTTGTTCCACAAGGGTCTGTGTTGGACCTCATTCTTTTTATGTTATATGTCAATGATCTGAATGATGGACTTAATAGTTTGATTGCAAAGTTTGCAGATGATACAAAGATAGGTGGAGGGGCAGGTGATTTTGAGGAAGTAGAAAGGCTACAGAAGGACTTAGATGGATTAGGAGAATGGGCAAATTAGATGGATTAGAAGAATGGGCAAAGAAGTGGCAGATGGAATACAGTGTTGGGAAGTGTGTGGTCAATGCGCTTTGGTAGAAGAAATGAAAGCATTGACTACTTTCTAAATGGAGAGAAAATACAAAAATCTGAGGAGCCAAGGGATTTGGGAGTCCTTGTGCAGATTCCTTAAAAGTTAATTTGCAGGTTGAGTCTGTGAAGAGGAAGGCAAATGTAATGTTAACATTTATTTCAAGAGGACTGGAATATTAAGCAAGGATGTATTGTTGAGACTTTATAGAGCACTAGTGAGGCCTTATTTGGAGTATTGTGAGCAGTTTTGGTCTCCTCATCTTAGAAAGGATGTGCTGAAATTGGAGAGGGTTCAAAGGAGGTTCATAAAACTGATTACAGAATTAAACGGCTTTTCATATGTAGACCGTTTGATGGCTCTGGACCTGTATTTATTGGAATTCAGAAGAATGAGGAGCGACCTAATTGAAGCCTATGGAATGGTGAAAGACCTCATTATAGTGGATGTGGAGAGGATGTGTCCAATGGTAGGAATGTCTTAAGACCAGAGAACGAACACAGCCTCAGAATAGAGGCATGTTCTTTTAGAATGGAGATGTGGAGGAATTTCTTTAGCCAGAGAGTAATTATTCTGTGGATTATTCATTCCCACAGGCAGCTGTGGAGGCTGAGTCTTTATGCATATTTAAGGCAGAGGTTGATAGATTCTTGATTGGTCAGAGCATGAAGGGATACGGGGGAAAGTCAGCAGATTGGGGCCGAGAGGAAAAATGGATCAGCAATGATGAAATGGCAGAGCAAACTCGATGGGCCAAATGGCCTAATTCTGCTCCTAGAGTATGGTCTTCTGGCATGGGTGAGAGGGGCACAGCTATTTCTATATTTGCTGGGACAGCCGTACAAACCCATCAGCTTGAGTCAGTCACATCTGTCAGGGAAAGGGCAAGAGATTAATCCAACCACCATCATTTGGACACTCAGTGGTTTTATTTTTCTACATTGTTAGGCACCTTCTTACAGCAAGAGGCATGAATCCACGATGGCTTTTCTCTGTATTAGTGACCAGCAATATCTGAAATGGTACTTCAATCAGTAAAATCATGCAGTACTCCAGCTACATAGTTTTCCATTAAGATATTAGATAGATACATGAATGTGCAGTGAATGGAGGGATATGGATATTGTGTAAACAGAAGGGAGTATTTTAGTTAGGTGTTTAATCACTACATTAATTACTTTATATATAAAACTTATATATAAAAACAGCAGAGTTCCTAGTCGGTAACCTTCTGTCCTTTTGGAAATCCACGAGTCATGGTTCAGCCAAGTTCAAAGGATTCACAGTACATTTATTCTCAAAGTATGTATAATCTATACAACCTTGAGTTTTGTCTCCTTACAGGCAGCCACAAAACAACACAAGAGCACCCATTTAAAAGAAAGACCAACAGACAGCCAGTGCATGGGGGGGTGGGGGGAACACAAATTCTGCAATTAAAAGCAAGCAACGGCATTCAGTGAATGTGAGTCCATAGACGTGATGCTTGGAGCAGGCCCACAGCCTCAGCCTCAATTCATCACACAAGGCACAAAATATAGTGGAGTTTGCAGACAGGAAGGGCAGAGCAGGCTCACAACCTCAATCTCACTGCAGCGGAGAGCAGAGCAGTGAGCAGAACTGGCATGACTCTTGCCTTTTCAATCCATCTGGCCTAGTATTTAAATCATCCCAACACCTGGTTATCTCTTGCTGTAGGACCCAGGCCTTGTCGCATTCTTGCAGTCTGGGTCTGGACCCCACATTTCAGCCTGTACCCAACCTTTCCAAATTGGCCCAGCACTTCAATTGATCAAACCTCGCTCTCGGTTCAGGTGGACAGGTTCCAAAACTCCTCCGAACTGACTTTTTCTGCTTCATCCACTCCAACTCTGATGTATTCTCGAACAGACCTCACCTCAACCTCGCTTGCATCTGCACGTCTCGACCCTTGGGTCAGCCTCACATTTTCATTGTTTGTGGTGACCATTTACCACAATTTTCCATAAGTATTTAGTTGTCTAGCCAGATAGGCAGCATCAACTACCTCATCTGTGGGCAAGCATATTCTAATTGTAAATCCAAATGGCTAAGTCATTGTGGATCTCGTGCATCTTGGTCATAGTCACAGAGCAATACATCTCATCCTCAGGGCTCATCCAACTAGTCACAATTTCCTGTGCTTAGCCCATGTCCCAGACAGCCCTGCCTCTCTGTACCCATCTAAGTGTTTCTAAAATGATACCTTTGAACTCTCAACCGCTTCCTCTGTCAACTTACTCAAAATATTAACAACCCCGTACATACGAAGTTTGCCCCTCAAAGACCTTTTAAATCTTTCTCCTTTCATCTTTGTAAATCTTTTCTGCGCCCTTGTCAGTTTAATCTTTCACAAAATAGGGCGAACAAAACTATACACAGTACTCCAAGAGCCACCTGATCATCTATTGACCACATGTCAATAGACAATAGGTGCAGAAGTAGACCATTCGGCCCTTCGAGCCCGCACCGCCATTTCGAGATCATGGCTGATCATCTACTATCAATACCCGGTTCCTGCCTTGTCCCCATATCCCTTGATTCCCCTATCCATAAGATACCTATCTAGCTCCTTCCTGAAAGCATCCAGAGAATTGGCCTCCACTACCTTCCGAGGCAGTGCATTCCAGACCCCCACAGATCTCTGGGAGAAGAAGTTTTTCCTTAATTCTGTCCTAAATGACCTACCCCTTATTCTCAAACCATGCCCTCTGGTACTGGACTCTCCCAGCATCTGGAACATATTTCCTGCCTCTATCTTGTCCAATCCCTTAATAATCTTATATGTTTCAATCAGATCCCCTCTCAATCTCCATAATTCCAGCATGTACAAGCCCAGTTTCTCTAACCTCTCTGCGTAAGACAGTCCAGACATCCCAGGAATTAACCTCGTGAATCTACGCTGCACTTCCTCTACAGCCAGGATGTCCTTCCTTAACCCTGGAGACCAAAACAGTACACAATACTCCAGGTGTAGTCTCACCAGGGCTCTGTACAAATGCAAGAGGATTTCCTTGCTCTTGTACTCAATTCCCTTTGTAATAAAGGCCAACATTCCATTAGCCTTCTTCACTGCCTGCTGCACTTGCTCATTCACCTTCAGTGACTGATGAACAAGGACTCCTAGATCTCTTTGTATTTCTCCCTTACCTAACTCTACACCGTTCAGATAATCATCTGCCTTCCTGTTCTTACTCCCAAAGTGGATAACCTCACACTTATTCACATTAAACGTCATCTGCCAAGTATCTGCCCACTCACCCAGCCTATCCAAGTCACCCTGAATTCTCCTAACATCCTCATCACATGTCACACTGCCACCCAGCTTAGTATCATCAGCAAATTTGCTGATGTTATTTTCAATGCCTTCATCCAAATCATTGACGTAAATTGTAAACAGCTGTGTTCCCAATACCAAGCCCTGTGGCACCCCACTAGTCACAACCTGCCATTCCGAGAAACACCCATTCACCACTACCCTTTGCTTTCTATCTGCCAACCAGTTTTCTATCCATGTCAATGTCTTCCCCCCGATGCCCTGAGCTTTGATTTTACCCACCAATCTCCTATGTGGGACCTTATCAAATGTCTTCTGAAAATCGAGGTACACTACATCCACTGGATCTCCCCCATCTAACTTCCTGGTTACATCCTCGAAAAACTCCAACAGATTAGTCAAGCATGATTTACCCTTGGTAAATCCATGCTGGCTTGGCCCAATCCTATCACTGCTATCTAGATATGCCACTATTTCATCCTTAATATTGGACTCTAGCATCTTCCCCACCACCGATGTCAGGCTGACAGGTCGATAGTTCTCTGTTTTCTCCCTCCCTCCTTTCTTAAAAAGTGGGATAACATTAGCCATTCTCCAATCCTCAGGAACTGATCCTGAATCTAAGCAACATTGGAAAATGATTACCAATGCATCCGCAATTTCCAGGGCCACCTCCTTTAGTACCCTAGGGTGCAGACCATCTGGACCTGGGGATTTGTCAGCCTTCAGTCCCATCAGTCTACTCATCACCGTTTCCTTCCTAATGTCAATCTGTTTCATTTCCTCTGTTACCCTATGTCCTTGGCCCATCCATACATCTGGGAGATTGATTGTGTCTTCCTTAGTGAAAACAGATCTAAAGTACTCATTAAATTCTTCTGCCATTTCTCTGTTTCCCATAACAATTTCACCCAATTCATTCTTCAAGGGCCCAACATTGTTCTTAACTATCTTCTTTCTCTTCACATACCTAAAAAAGCTTTTGCTATTTTCCTTTATATTCCTGGCTAGCTTGCGTTCGTACCTCATTTTTTCTCCCCGTATTGTCTTTTTAGTTAAGTTCTGTTGTTCCTTAAAAACTTCCCGATCATCTGTCCTCCCACTCACCTTAGCTCTGTCATACTTCCTTTTTTTTTAATGCTATGCAATCTCTGACTTCCTTTGTCAACCACGATGGCCCCTTTCCCCCCTTTGAATTCTTCCTTCTCTAGGGGATGAACTGATTTTGCACCTTGTGCATTATTCCCAAGAATATCTGCCATTGCTGTTCCACTGTCTTTTCTGCTAGGCTATCCGTCCAGTCAACTTTGGCCAGCTCCTCCCTCATGGCTGCATAGTTTCCCCTGTTCAACTGCAACACTGACACCTCCGAGCTGCCCTTATCCTTCTCAAATTGCAGATAAAAACTTATCATATTATGATCACTACCTCCTAATGGCTCCCTTACTGCAAGATCGCTTAACAAATCCTGTTCATTACATAACACTAAATCCAGAATAGTCTTGTCCCTGGTCGGCTCTCGTACAAGCTGTTCCAAGAATGCATCCCGTAGGCACTCTACAAACTCCCTATCCTGCGGTCCAGCACCAACCTGATTCTCCCAGTTCACCTGCATGTTGAAATCCCCCATAACTACTGCGACATTACTTTTGCCACATGCCAATGTTAACTCCCTATTCAACTTGCACCCAATATCCATGCTACTGTTTGGTGGCCTGTAGACAACACCCATTTGGGTCCTTTTGCCCTTACTGTTCCTCAATTCTATCCACACAGACTCTACTTCTCCTGACCCTATGTCCCCCCTTGCAAAGGACTGAATTTCATTCCTCACCAACAGGGCCACCCCACCCCCTCTGCCCACATTTCTGTCCCTACGATAGCACGTATACCCTTGAACATTCATTTCCCAGGTCTGATCTCCCTGCAGCCATGTCTCCGTTATCCCAACAACATCATAGTTACCCATTTGCACCTGGGCTTCAAGCTCATCCGCCTTATTTCTGACACTTCGTGCATTCAGATACAGAATTTTTAGCCCATTTCTCCTCTCTCTGTTTGAATCGCTGCCTATTGTGCTTAACCCAGCTCCCCGAACTCCCATCGGGCTATACGCCCCTAGAATTTTGTTGTCCTTCCTAAATTTACTTATTCTTTCAACACATTTAACTCCATGTTCCGTCAGACCATCCCTCTGTACATGTGTCCTCCTTATCACTTGTTCCGCCCCACCTTTCTCTACTACACACTTAATATTCCAGAACCGTGTAGTCCCCACCTGTCCTTTATTCTTCCTCTCGCTATCCTCTCTCACATTCTGGATCCCCGCCCCCTGCAAATTTAGTTTAAACCCCCCCAAGAAGCACTAGCAAACTTCCCTGCAAGAATGTTTGTACCACTCCAGTTCAGGTGTAAACCATCCCTTCGGAACAGATCCTACCTTCCCTGGAACAAAGCCCAATTATCTACAAACCTGAAGCCCTCCCTCCTGCACCATCCTCTCAGCCACGTATTAATCTTTATAATCTTTCTATTCCTTGCCTCACTCGCACGTGGCACAGGTAGCAATCCAGAGATTGTTACCCTGGGGGTCCTGCTCTTCAGCTTCGCACCTAACTCCCTGAACTCCCTACGCAGGACCCCCTCACTCATCCAACCCACGTCATTGGTCCCTACATGGACCACAACATCTGGATTCTTGCTCTCCCTCTCGAGAATAACCTGCACCCGATCTGAGATGTCTCGGACCCCGGCACCAGGGAAGTAACATACCATCCAAGACTCCCGATCTTCCCCACAAAATCTCCTATCCGCCCCCCGACTATAGAATCCCCTATCAATACCGCTCTCTTCTCTCCTCCCCTTCCTAGTCGAGGGTCCAACCTCAGTGCCAGAGACAGGACCACTGCAGATTGTTCCTGGTAGGTCATCCCCACCAACAGTATCCAAAACAGTATACTTATTTTTGATGGGAACGGCCACAGGGGTGCTCTTCTCTCTCTGTCTGCTCCCCCTGCCTCTCTTGACTGTCACCCATTTGCCTACCTCCTGTCTTTTCGGTGTGACTACCTCCCGATAACTCTTATCTGTCTCTGCCTCTGCCTCCCGAATGATCCGAGGTTCATCCAGCTCCTGCTCCAATTCTCTAACTAGGTCTGATAGGAGCTGCAGCTGGATGCACCTATTGCAGGTGTGGTCATCAGGGACAACTGTGTTGACCCTGACCTCCCACATCCTGCATACGGAGCACACCACTGCTCTAACTGTCTCCCCCATTACCTGATCCCAGATTAGTCAGAATAAATGAAAAGCAGGCTGCTTGCCAAAGTCCTCTTGCGTCGAAGCCCGCTGTTTATGCCACAACTGGAATATTGCATACTGTTCTGGTCGCCCCACAAGAGGAAGGATGTTGAGGCTTTAGAGAGGGTGCAAAAGAGGTTTGCCAGGACGCTACTTGGTTTAGAGGGCATGTGCTATCACAAGAGACTGAACAAACTTGGCTTGTTTCCTCTGGAGCTGTGGAGGCTGAGGAGAGATCTGATAGAGGTTTATAAGATTATGAGAAGCATAGATAGAGTAAGACCATAAGATTTAGGAGCAGAAGTAGGCCATTCAGCCCATTGAGTCTGCTCCACCATTCAATCATGGGCTGATCCACTTCATCCAGTCATCCCCACTCCCCTGCTTTCACCCCATACTCTTTGATGCCCTGGCTAATCAAGAACCTATCCATCTCTGCCTTAAATACACTCAATGACTTGGCCTCCACAGCCACTTGTGGCAAAAAATTCCACAGATTTACCACCCTCTGACTAAAGTAATTTCTCCGCATCTCAGTTCTAAAAGGACGTCCTTCAATCCTGAAGTCGTGCCCTCTTGTCCTAGAATCCCCATACCATGGGAGTAGACAGGGAGTTTCTGTTTCCGAGGGTTGAAATGTCTAATACCAGAGGGGATCCATTGAAGGTGAGAGGAGGTAGTTTCAAAGGAGATGTGAGGGGCAAGTTTTTTTACTCAGAGTAGTGAATGTCTGGAATGCGCTGCCTGGTATGGCGGTAGAGGCAAATACATTGAAGTCTTTTAAGAGACGTTTAGATAGGCACATGAATGTGAGGAAGATGGAAGGATATGGCCATTGTGTAGGTAGGAGGGATTAGTTTTGGTTTTTTTTAAATTTACTTTTTACCTGGTTCAGCACAACATCGTGGGCCAAAGGGCCTGTTTCTGTGCTGTACTCTTCCATGTTCTAATCCACAACATTATCCACAACCCAACAATTCCTCTTTCATACCAAATTATTTATTTACTATAATCAATATCTATGTAGCTGTCACTTTCTGGGATAGAAATTGTAACCTTCATGAGTAACAGCAATTCTGTCTCAGACTTATGAATTGGATTCCTTATCCTTACCTTACTCCTCTAGTTGAAGACTGTGCTCAGAGGAAATAGCCATTTCACAGACAACAATCCATCTTGCAATCATACAAATTTCAATGAGATATATTTTACTCTTATTTCTAAACTCCAATGTGAAGAGCCTGTGGTGAACTACATATACCTGTCTGGACACGCCCCTCTGCTGACTGCTCCTGTGGCTCCTCCCACAGACCCCTGTATAAAGGCGGTTGGAGGCACTGCTCCCCCCTCAGTCTCCAGGATGTTGTGTGGTCGTTTCTTGCAGCTAATAAAAGCCTATCTTTTGCCTCTCATCTCTGAGAGTTATTGATGGTGCATCAAAGCCCACTTTATTCTTCCCCAAGATTACCCTCGCATTTCTGAAATCACCCAATACCGTGGTGTTTAAAGCTTCATTCAATATTCCAGGTGTAGCCTTGCCAAAATTTTGCTTAATGAGAGCAAGATTTCCTTTCTCCTGTATTCCAGTCTCCTTGCAAAAAAATGACAATACTGTATACAATTTGTTACCTGCATTGTGTTGGGCTTCATTAGTTGGGGAACTGAGTTCAACAGCCGTGAGGTAATGCTGCAACTCTATAAAACCCTGGTTAGACCACTCTTGGAATATGGTGTTCAGTTCTGATCACCTCATTATAGGAAGGATGTGGAAGGTGTGTAGAGGAGGATGCTGCCTGGACTAGAGGCCATGTCTAGGGCTTTTCTCTTTGGAGCGAAGGAACATGATAGTTGATCTGATAGAGGTGTACAAGATGCTAAGACACATAGAAAGAGTCAGAGACTTTACCCTATGATAGAAATGGCCAATACAAAAGGAACATAATTTAAGGTGATTAGAGGATAATGGGGGAGGGGTGACAAAGGTAAATTCTTCACACAGAGAGTGGTAGGTGTAAGAGAGTGATAGGTGTGTGAAATGTCCTGCCAGGGTTGGTGGTAGAGGTGGATACATGGGGGTATTTAAGAAATTCTTAGATAGACACCTGGATAATATAAAAATTGTGGGTTATGTTTAAGGGAAGGGTTAGATTGATCTTAAGTGTAGATTAAGTCAGAACAACATCATGGGCCAAATGGCCTGTAATAACATCACAAGACATAAGAGCAAAATTAAGCCATTCGGACCATGGAGTCTGCTCCACCATGGCTGATATATTATGCCTCTCAATCCCATTCTCCTGCTTTCTCCCCATAACCTTTGATGCCCTTAGTAATCAAGAACCTATCAACCTCAACTTTAAATATATTCAATAACTTGACCTCTACAGCCACCCATGGCAATAAACCTATCAACCTCAACTTTATATATCTTCTTCGGCTGTCCATCGATTTTCGATGATGACTGAGGCCTGAAGACCTGCAGTTGCCCATGCTGCAAGTCTCCCCTCTCCATGCCACCGATGTTGTCCAAGGGAAGGCATTAGGACCCATACAGCTTGGCACCTGTTGTCGCAGGACAGTGTGTGGTTAAGTGCCTTGCTCAAGGACACAACATGCTACCTCAGCTAAGGCTCGAACTAGCAACCTTCAGATCACTAGACCAACGCCTTATCTACTTGGCCATGCGCCACGCTATCTTTTAATATACTCAATAACTGGACCTCCACAGCTACCCATGGCAATACACACTGCAGATTCACTGCCTTCTGACTGTAGGAATTTCTCCTAATCTCTGTTCTAAATGGACACCCCTCTAGTTTAAGGCCATGCCCTCTGGTCCTAGACTCACCCAGTACAGGAAACATCCTACCCTCATCCACTCCATCTAGGTCTTTCAGTATTTGATAGATTTCAATGAGATCACCTCCTCAAATGCCCTTTGTACGCTCGCCCTTTCATTTTTGTGATCCTCCTCTGGATCCTCTCCAATGCCAGCACCTCTTTTCTCAGATAAGGGCCCAGCCCTGCTCACAATACTCCAGATGTGGTCTGATAGAGCCTCAGCATGACATTTTGTCAAAGGTTTTCTAAAAATCCAAGTAAACAATGTTCACTGACCTTTCTTTAATATCGACAACTCTGCCAATTTGTGAGCTGTCTGTAAACTTGAAAATCAGCCCCCTTATCTTTTCATCCAAAGAGTAGCCTCCATAATAACAGTTTTTTAAAGATGTTTGTATGTTTTTGAGTTTTATTTCAACTCCAGTGAATAGCTTGCCAAAGATTGCTGTATCAACCAACCTCGCAAATGCAACGGCCTCCATCGAGCAAGTTGGTAATGTGCCCAGAACTCCACATGAGTTGAAGGTGCAACCAGTCAATCTGAGAGAAAACAGGTCTTTTACAGCTGAAGAATTGGGGCAACTAGAAACGAGGAATCAAGATACAAATAGAATGTTAAAGGTGAGAACAACATTCAGTGCTTTCTGAATATAGTTTTTTTTTGCAAAGGATTGGTTTTTTTGAACAAAACTTTACTTACTCTTGGTAGCTTTTGGTAGTTTTCCAAAATGTGTTATAACCAGTGAAATATTGCTGCTTGACAATGTTTCCACACAGATGTGTGTAAATAAAGATGAAGGGATAAAATGAGAATTCCTTGTTTTGACTTGAATAGTAAAACACAGCCTGAAAGCAAGGTGTGTTTTTGTTGCATCACATTGTTCTGTTCAGTCTGAGGCAACACAGCCTTGGCCAAGGACTCCGAGTGAGAAGGCCTGAAAAGATTCACATCTACTGTCCCCATCACACCTATCTTTGACTCCGCCTGTTTCAATCTTGAATTTCTCTGAAGAGCATTATCTCTGGTTTTCAAAGACATCACTGGCAGAGTTATTTGACCTTCTCTAAGCAGGCTGCATATGCAGATTGAACACAGATGCCTACTTGTTAAAGTTCACAACTACCCTCAACTTTCTCAGCTTCAGATAATTTCCTGCAGTGGTCTCTCATCTGTACCCCATCTCACAGTTTGCTCCTCTGCAGAGCATCAAGTAGTCACTTACTCTTTACACAAGGAAAAGCAATCTACATGTTTTCCTTCAGCAAGTAATGTGAGATGGAATGATAGCATTGTGGAATTCCTCAAGGTTTAGATAATCAGCTGTACTTTAATTTCTGGCTGCTCCCCCACCCAGAACATGGAGCTCTTCATAAGGAATTAGCACCCCTTAAATGTAAAAGCTATGACCAACCATGTTTTGGAGAAAACTCATAAGCAAAGTTTCCAGAGATCCACAATTTTTATCATTTGATTTCCTTGTTTTTAAGGGCAGCACTGTGTGAATAAAGGTAATCTGCTTTATTGGCTTCTATCTCCTATCTGTTTTCCAACAAATATAATAGAACACCACAATAATAAAGGCCAAATAAGTGCTTGGTACCAAGTAAAGAATGGTTCTGGCCAGTTCAAAATGCAGGTATCCACATTAGTACCTACATTATAGCACTTTACATCCTCCAGTTTGAACAGTGACTGGTATGTTACTTCATTGTACTTTAAAAGAGCCATCCACTTCAACTAAGTGCTTTTGTTGTAGGAAATCAGAGCAAACCTTTACTGTTGTGTGTTGCTATAGTGGGAATCCGGTAAGAAACTTCACCCTTTGCTAGCCATCTCACAGCAATAATTTGTCCTCAGATTGGTGTGGATGTCCTGTCTTTGAAGGTTGGTGCAGGGTTGGCTACAGCAAGTGATATGACAAACTGAGACATAGGGCATCCTGGAGGGCACATAATGGAGCATTGTTAGGGTCTGATAATAGCCACTTCATGTGTTGACACGCCCTAAACTTTCTCATCACCTCCAATTGGATATAATGAAAGTTGCTTTTTCCCCCTTCTCCTGTTTGGCAGCACATTTCTCCCTTCTGGATCTCTCTCTCTTCAGTAAATAAGTTTACTGAACATAGTCAAGGAAATGAAGAGATGTGGAGTAAGTGCAGGAAAGGAGTGCTGAGGTAAAAGACAGCTTTGAATGTATTGATTAGTGGACAAGTAGTCGTCTATAGTTTCTTTTTTTTTCTTAAGAGGTATGTGTGTGTAACTGCCTACCTAATTGCCAGTGTGATGGATTTCACTCGGTAAATGCTCAACCATTGTGCTGTCGTTGCGCTGATTGTACGCACATCAGTATCTTCCCTGGTATGTTCTCATAATGGGTCCTAAACTGAGCTGATGAGCTCGTGTTGGCTTTATGGTGCCTTTCCTGCCAGATATGATGGAATATTCCATTTCTATAGTAATGGGGATGTGTAAAGGTGTATATGTTGTTTAAGGTAGATACTTCTGTTTATTTCGTAAAATGATTGTAACTACATTGTTACATTGATCATATTCTAATTCATGAGTAGTCTTAAATTAACGTTGTTAGTATTTAAAGATGGTATGTCCTAGAGCTGAATAAAAAGGAGCTCCTTGTCCTCTGAGAGATAGAGGTTGCCAGGAGTTCACCTGGATAATAATAGTATGAAGCTATTATTGTGTTTTTCAGGTGGTTATCTTTTTGTAAATATTTGTGGTTTTCTTTTTACTATTTTCCTAAGTTTGATTTTTGATACACTTAGTAAACACTCTTGCACTAAAGTACTAAGCGACTCCACACATTTTTTCCCTTTGGTCATAACCCATGTATCTAACAGTCTTTTAGCATCCAGGGTGCATGATCTGCTGTTTGAGTGGTCCAAGTGTTGTAGCCTGCACATGATGCATTTTGATGTGTGAGAATCCTAACCCTTGTAAGATCATAATATTTCTTTCACTCTTAGTCCACAATGCAGCCTGTGCCATTCATTGCGGCAAACTATTCCCTGGCTGAAGGGAGGGAAGGCCTCCTGGCTTCCTGTCACAAAAAAGAACCTTTTTCTTTGTGGACCCCATTCACCACTTTTTTTAGGCCACAACCCAAGTGCTGGAGCATGTGCAATTCTGAGAGCAATGTTTCAGTATTTACCTTTAAGTTGTTTTTTTTCTCTCTCTAACTATTGTAGAACAAACAACATCAGGAAGATTTAATGGAAAAATGCCTACATGCGAGAGGGGTGGAGCATTCCATTGCCTGCCATTCTTTATCAACTACAATGGGAGAGGCAGCCAATACCTTTTGTTGCCACTTTCCCAATGCTACCTGCAAACATAATCTCCTTAATATTCAACTCAATTTAACTATTAAAATCACTGGTTAGTGCACACTTGACCTCTTGTTTGCACAATGCCCCATTGTAATGAATTGATCTGCACAGTTTTTCACTATACTTACATAAATGTGACAATAAAAGTACAATTTACCTATTATTTTCAGCTAAGCATCTGAGTCATACAATCAGAGTTGTACAGTACAAAGGCCCTTCAGCCCAACTGGGCTGTGCTGAACAAGGTTCTCATCTAAGCTACACACACAAAATGCTGGTGGAACACAACAGGCCAGGCAGCATCTATAGGGAGAAGCACTGTCGACGTTTCGGGCCGAGACCCTTCGTCAGGACTCATCTAAGCTAGTCTCATTTGTTTGCATTTGGCCCATATCCCTCTAAACCCAGGGGTTCCCAACCTGGGATCCAGACCCCTTGCTTAATGGTATTGATCCATGGCATGAACAAAAAGGTTGGACACCCCTGCTCTTAACCTAGTCCATGTACATGGATGAAAGAAAAATGGAGAGCCAAGTGTGTGCGAAAGGTTAGATTGATCTTTGAGTAGGTTAAAAGGTCAGCATATTACCATGGGCTGAAGGGCCTGTACTGTAATGTACTGTTCTATGCTTTCTGTATTGGTACAAGTAGCTTTTAAAATTGTTAATGTATTTGCCTTAACTACTTCCTGTCCTCTGACTACTCATTCCTTATACTGATGACAATCTGGTTGAAAAATTGCCCCTCAGATTCCTATTAAATCAGTACCCTTTGAACATAAATCTATATTCTCTAGTTGTTGATGCTGCAATCCTGTGCTTATTCACCTGATTTATGCCCTTTATAATTTCATACACCTCCATCAGATCAACCCTCTTTCTCCTATGTTCCAGCAAATAAAGTCCAGACCTGCTCAATCTACCCCCATAACCCAGTCCCTCAAGACCTGGCAACATCATTGTCCCCTAAGGCCATCACCTTTTTGTGGTGGAGAGGGTTGCGAGTTCCCGAGATCCCGATACCAATGTGCTTTGCTCCTGTAGGGTCACCCATGGGGTGAAGTCAAAGGGAAGGATCCAGACATTTGGTATGCTGGTCTCCATTGATTGGAAGTTGATGCAATTATATAAGGCATTGTTGAGGTCATCCTAGTACAGGAAAGAATAATATTAAACTAGAAAGAGAGCAGAGAAGATTTATCTGGATTTTGCCAGGATTTGGGGGCCTGAGTTACAAGGAGAGGTTATGTAAATTAGGACTGTATTGTCTGGTATGCAAGAGACTAAGCGATATCTTGATAAAGATATACAAGACGACGAGGGGTATAGACAGGGTGAAAGTATGTAGTTATTCCAGGGAAAGAGTGCTAAACAGAAGAGGATATAGGTTCAAGATCAGAGATCTCAAGGACTCTCTACCTCAGGTTCTCGATATTTATTGCGTATTTATTTATTCTTTTGTATTTGCAATGTTTGCTGTCCTTTGTACATGGGTTGTTTGACTATCCTGTTGGATGCAGTTTTTCACTGATTCTATTGTGTTTCTTGGATTTACTATGCATACCCACAAACTGCAAATATAGAAGAAAAAGGTAATTGTAAATAAATAAGCAATAAATATCGAGAGCAGGAGATGAAGAGGCATTTAAATTGAACAGCATCTTCATGTAAAAGTGGTGATTATTTGGAATGAGCTGCCAGAAATTTAGCTGAGATGGGCACATTGGCAACATTTAAAAACTATCTAGATATGTACATGGATAGGAGAGGTTTAGAGGGCTTTGGGCCAAAGAAAGGCACTTGGGACTAGCTTGCTGGGTAAAACAGTAGTTAGATTGAAGTTTCTTTGTGAAATATAGACTCTTTGTGAAATATAGAGTTAGTAAACAGCCAGTGTATATATATCTGAAGATTGAAATATGTAGTATCATATGTATTTAAGGTGAGAGGGGAAAATTACAAAGGACGTGTGTGAGAAGATTATTTTAAAAACACAGTGGTGAAGGCCTGCATTATACAGCTAAAGATGGTGGTAGAGTCAAATAGTATAGCAGCATTTAATAGACTTAATAAGGCACATGAATATGCAGAGAAGAGAGGGATATGGTCAATGTGTGCTTAAGATTAATGAGAAATCATTGGTTTAATTTGCTCAGCAAAACTTGCTTGTCCGAAGGTCTTGTGCTATATGTTATTTGAATTATCAGCTGTATAGTAATGATCTCCTTGGGGAATTGCATCTAGCATTACAATTCAGTTTATTCATCAAATTGTCCTTTCCTTGCAGTCTTACTTCACCCTGGAGACCTAGAGCAAAGTTTCAGGCAAAGACAACCTGGGACTGGTGTAATATCTCATAATACTATGAAGTAACAGCTTTCCACCAGTTGAGAATGGGAGCCAGACCATGTTGCAATTTGTTTGAATCTATTAATTTCTGGGATCCAGCTTCATTATCTGAGACAACCTATATTGCCCCTTCCTAACATTCCTTGAGAAATTGCTGGTTAACAATCTTGAACAAGAGGATTATGGAGGTGTATTTTGTTAATGGTAGATAATGTTGAAGTGTAATGGTAACGGAAGATATAACTATTTATTTTGGCTGATGGTGTGTCAGTCAAACAAGTTACTTTTTGTTTGTTTGTCTGTGGGTCACTTCATGCAAACCATGCAGAAATGGTGCAGGATGGTTCACACCTAGTGAATTGCTGATCTTGGAAAGGCTGAGAAACTTTGATCAGAAAATAATGTAACAGAAACATTTAAAAAAACATTGGATAGAGACTTGAGATAATTCAGCTCTGGGCATTAAGGAACAGCACATGAGAAGTTGGAGTAAACAGTAGGTTTTATCTCAAGTACAAACGTTGTAGATTCAGTACAATGGAAAACATACCTCTGAAATCTCTGCCCTATTCTTCCCTCTCTATGATTCTGTGACTTTATACCAAATTTTGCAGTGCAGAGTCATTGTTCATTGTCTGTGTTCTTCCATGTTTTGTCATGCAACTAGCAGCACAAGAAGTAGATTCATAGCTCTAAGGAAATTTATGACGATGAACAATGGATAATTCCCCGGGTAATCTTATCAAAGTCTATGAAATTCATCTCCAACAGGACTTTGAAACAAAGTCCTTGTCTAGTGCCAATCCACCCCATTAGGTACTGAGCACACAACTGGACTCTTAATCATACCTCACCGCATCATCCAACATGTGTTTTCTGTCTCAAAGTTTCAATGTTGTAAAAAAGATGAGTTAAAAGAGATGGGGGAGTTGCACTGCTAAACAGGGATAATATCGCAGCTCCTCTCAGAGGAGACATAATGGAGGGCTTGTCCACTGAGTCTGTATGTGCAGAACTCGAAAATAGGAAGCGTGCAATCACTGTAATAGGTTTGTTCTACAGTCCTCCAATAGCACGGAGACATTGAGGAACAGATATGCAGGCAGATTAGGGAAAGGAATAGAAACAAAAGGATTATTATCATAGGGGACTTCAAATTCCCTAATGTAATCTGGGATCTTCTGAATGCAGGAGGTTTAGATGGGGCAGAATTTGATAGGTGCATCCAGGAGGGTTTCTTAAATCAGTGTATAGATAATCCATCATGAGGAAGGGCTGTACTGAATCTTATGTTGGGTAATAAGCCTGGCCAGGTGAGAAGCGTTCAGTGATTAAGTAGTTAGGGAACAGTGATACAGCTCCTTAAATTTTAAGATAGCTAAGATAAGAATAAGTATGAACCTTGCGGGAGAGTATTAAACTTGAGCAGGACAAATTATGGGAGCATTAAACAGGCAGGGAGATTTAATTTGGAAAACTTTTTGAGCAAGTCCACATCTGTCATGTGTAGAGTTTCTGAAAAGACCAACTGCAAGGAGTACAGGACAGGTACTCTATGTTCCAATCAGATGGAAGAATAAGGAAGGCAAGGTAAGAGAACCTTGGCTGTCAGAGAGGTGATACATTTAGTCAAGAAGAGAAAGGAAAGGCATGTAAAGCTGAAGTAGCCAAATTCCAACAGAGCACAGTAGGATTATAAAGATGCTACAAAACAACTCAAGAAGTGACTGTGGCCTTGACCAATATCTTCCTGTCCTCTCTAGCCACAAATGAGGTCCCGGAAGGATGGCAAGTAGCTAATATTGTCCTATTATTCAAGAAGGGAACCAGGGATAATCCTAGCAACACACGCAAAATTGTGTGTGTTGCTCAGGTTTCCAGCATCTGCAGATTTTCTCTTGTCAGGGATAATCCTGGAAACTATAAACCAGTGAGTCTCACATCAGTAGTAGGCAAGTTGCTGGAGAGAATTCTGAGGAATAGGATTTGTGAGCATTTGGAAAACCATGGCAAATTAGGGAGAACCAGCATGGCTAGAAGCAAGTCATGTCGTTCTAAATTGTTTGAGTTTTTTGACAAGGTGACGATATACAACATATAAAAAGTATTCAACCCACCCCCTTGGAAGTTTTCATGTTTTATTGTTTTACAACCTTGAAGCCTCTGGAGCTGATTATCTGCTATTTGTGAAGTGGGGTGCCGTGCGCAATCATAATCGATTGAAAATGGACGTGGGAGCACAGAGGAACATCTGGAAATCTCCAGGAAGACCTTCTTCGTTGCTGCTGCTGCTGTAAGGTCTGGGACTCTGCTGGGAAGAACAGGCCTCCAGTCCTCTGGGTCGCGTTGCCGATGGCCGTTGGCGGGGCCGTCTTAATACGCTCGGCAGAGGATGGTGCTTGGAGAAGCTGTGCCGGAGGGGATGGTCGTCGGTTTGGAGGTTCGACAGACTCGGAGTCCACTGCGGTCAGGTTGCTTTCAGTGTGTGCTGCATCTGTGAGGCTGGGTTCGACGGAGCTTTCATTGTCTCCTGCGTCTGCGAGGCTGAGTCGGGCGGCGCCGTGGAAGTCCATAGCCGGGGTATTCCCTTCTGCTGCCGGTGTGGAATGGCGAGTCTGTCAGGACCCTGGGGACTTGTGGAAACTGTGTGGTGATTTCTTTTGAACTTATGATCCTTTAACATCTTTGGAATATTTTTACTGGCCCATGGTCTGTTTTTTTAATCAATTATGCTATTGTTTGCACTGTTGTAACTATGTGGTTTTGTGCAGGTCTTGTAGCTTTAGTTTTTGGTCTTGTTTTGTCTGGTGGATTTGGAACTCCTTTCCAGGGAGCGCGCTAAGACGGTAGCGCGATATTAATACGCAGCAGCCTCTCCGGACTCTGGATTGGGGATTGCCAAACGTTATGTGAATTTTCTGGTGTAGTCTGTTTTGTCATATGCTTTTGTGATATCATTCTGGAGGAACGTTGTCTCATTTTTTAACTGCATTGCATTTGTGGTTTCTAAATGACAATAAACTGAATCTGAATCACAGTAGATTTAATTAGGCTTTTCTGACTCTGATCAAGAGAAAAAACTCTTTCATGTCAAAGTAAAACCATTTAAATTATTATTAATTTAAATTAATATAAATTTAAATTATTAAATACAAATTAATTGATTGCATAATTACTCACCCCCTTCAAGTCAGTATTTAGTAGATGCACCTTTGGCAGCAATTACAGCCTTGAATCTGTGTGGATAGGTCTCTATCAGCTTTGTACATCTGGACACTGCAATTTTTCTCCATTGTTCTTTAAAAACCGGGTCTAGCTCTGTCAGATTGCATGGGGATCCTGAGTGAACAGCCCTTTAAGTCCAGCCACAAATTCTCAGTTGGATTGAGGTCTGGACTCTGACTTGGCCACTACAAGACATTAACTTTGTTGTTTTTAAGCCATTCATGTGTAGCTTTGGGTTTATGCTTGGGTCATTCTTGTTAGAAAACATAACTTCTTCGAAGTCACAGTTCTTTGCAGACTGCATTAGGTTTTTCTCCAGGATTTCCCTGTATTTTGGTGCATTCATTTTACCCTCCACCTTCATAAGCCTTCCAAGGCCAACTGCAGGAAGTATCCCCACAGCATGATGCAGCCATCACTATGCTCTACAGTAGGGATGGTGTGTTTTTGATGATGTGCAGTGTTTACCTTGTGGCAAAGAGCTCAATTTTGATTTCATCAGACCATAGAACCTTCTTCCAGCTGACTTCAATGTCTCCCACATCCCTTCTGATAAAATCAAATCTTGATTGCATATGAGTTGTTTTTTCAACAGTGACTTCCTCTTTACCGTTCTCCCATAAAGCTGCAACTGGTGAAGCACCCAAGCAACAGTGGCACAATCTCTCCCATCTCAGCCACTGAAGCTTCTGATTCCTCCAGAATTATCATAGGTCTCTTAGTGGCCTCTCCCCTTCTTGTATGGTCACCCATTTTTGAGGACAGCCTGCTCTAAGCGGATTTAGAGCTGTGCCATATTCTTTCCATTTCTTGATGATTGACTTATCTATACGCCAAAGGATATTCAGTGACTTGGAAATGTTCTTGTATCCATTTCCTGACTTGTGCTTTTCAATAACCTCTTCATGGAGTTCCTTGGAGTGTTCTTTTGTCTTCATGGTGTACCGTAGATTCCGGATTTTAAGCCGCTACTTTTTTCCCACATTTTGAACAGCTTTAAACTCTGCGGCCTTTAATACGGAGCGGCTAATACATGGTTTTTTTTCATGCCGCCAAAAACATTTTGCCTCGTAACAGTAGACCAATAAAATTGATGAGTAGTTCACAGAGGTCCAATGAAATTGTACGATAAATCAAGCGCACTTTCACAATTAAATTATTGTAAATCAGTCATTTGTACTCACCCTCATCAACATGGAAAACACTCGAAGAAAAGCATTGTGCTGCCTTTATGGCAGTTATTTAGTTTATAATATTTTCGCTTAGTAATTCATTTGTTAGTTAAAGTTAGAACTGTTTTAACTAAATTTGTTTTCTGTACTACATCGCGGGATGCTATGACGTCACACCCGGTTTTGCCGCGTCTTGTGGGATACCGGTTTGCGATAAACGGGAAGGAGGGGGGTGAGCGGCGGAGCGAAAACGCTGCTTTTAAGTTAAAGGCGATCAATAACTTTTCCTGGTAGGCTGCAGTATATATATTTTTTACCAGTCGTTAGGAGATATTGGAATGTTGTTCAGTAAAGGAGTATACGCAACGTATATTTAAAAGTAGCCGCGTTACAGGCACGGTTCGAAAAAAAGCATTTGCAATATGTATTTGTTTATGTTACCATATGGATTTAATTAAAAGTTAAAAAATCCTCACGTGTAATATCTTTCTGTGTAAATATCTCATATTACAACGTGGGACACCTGCGGCCGAAAATCCGGTGCGGCCTGTACAAGTAAAAAATTGATTTTATTTCTAAAATTAGAGCCAGCGGCTTTTAATCAGGTGCGCTCTGTAGTCCGGAATCTACGGTAGTTTTTGCCAGGATACTGACTCACCAGCAGTTGGACCTTCCAGATACAGATATATGTTTATCTACAATTAATTGAAGCACCTTGACTACACACAGGTGATCTTCATTTAACTAATTATGTGACTTCTAAAACCAATTGGCTGCACCAGTGATTAAATGGTGTGTCGTATTAAAGGGGGTGAAAACTTATGCAGCCATTTATTTTGTGTTTTATTAATTTGGGTCAGCTGGTGGCGCAGTGACATCAGCGCTGGACTCCGGAACGGAAGTTCCCGGGTTCAAATCTAGTCAGGCCGTTCCCGAGTACGCTTCCCATCTGTGCCAGGTTGAGTGTTGAGCTCGCAACTCGACCTTGTAAAATAAAGAAAAAATACTGTGAAATGTCTGTGTGAGGGGTGGCGTGCCACACAGTCTTTCGTTCTGCACCTTGTAGGGCATGAAAATGCCCGACGCTGGCCTCTCAGGCCTGAGTCGATGTCATCATCATTTATTAATTTAGATCACTTTGTAGAGATTGGTTTTCACTGACATGAAAAGGTCTTTTTCTGTTGATCAGTGTCAAAAAAGCCAAATTAAATGCACTGTGATTCAATGTTGTAAAACAATAAAACATGAAAACTTAGGGGGTGGGGTGAATACTTTTTATAGGCACTGTATATTAGCAGTAAGAGAATAACTAGGGAATATTAGTGAGGTTCTAACTGAATACTTTACATCTGTATTTACCTCAGATGAGGAGTCATAATTTAAAGCTGATTGGAGGAAGGTGTGGGGGGATGACAGAGGTTTAAAAACAAATTACCTAGTGCTTTCCCTGTGTATATGATGAATAAACTCTTCTTGGGCTTCCTTCCAGCTGGTTACAGGTATCAATTTTAACCATGTTTCGATGACAAACTCTGCCATCTTCAACAGGGATGATGCCTAGGCATGTCTATTCTGGCAGTTATATATACCCCTGTCATCTGTGTCTTCTGCATGGTTAGTCCTCAACCAATCAGGTTGCTGCCATCCCACTTGTTTACAATCACATTCTAGTTCTTACTTCGGGCGAGACCTTTGTCTTTGCTAAAGTTCTGGGACAGCGGAAACCTGTTTGATTGAGGACTAATCAATCAGGAGGGATGGGCAATGGTGGTATATACTGCACGAAACTAGATATGCCTTAGCATTATCCTTGGCGAAGATGGAAGAGTTTGTCATCAAAATATTGGTTAAAATCAATACCTGTACCCAGCTGGAAGCCGAGAAGAGATTGTGTCAAAGTTAAGTTTTTTAGAGAGGGTGGTAACTGTATTGAACGTCCTGCCAGAAGTGGTGGTAGAGACAGACACATAAGGAACATTTAGGAGCTCTTGGATAGGTACTTGTATGATAGAGAAACTGTGGGTTTTGCAAGAGGGAAGAGTTAGATTGATATGAGAATAGGTTAAAAGGTCAGCACAACATCATGGATCAAAGGCTTGTACTGTGTTGTTCTATACTATGCTATGTTCTATGTCAATGCAATTTCTGAACTAGCAATAATTTTTTCGTACAGTGAAAGACAGCTAATTATCTCCAAGGGACATAGAACACAGAACAGTACAGCTCTTCATCCTATAATGTTATGCTGACTTTTAACATACTCCAAGACCAATCTAATTATCCTTCCCACATACTCCTCCATTTTTCTGTCATCTACGTGCCTATCTAAAAGTATTTTAAATGTTCCTAATGTGCTTTCCCGGTGGATATGATGAACCTGATTGGATGAGGATGAATCAATCAGGAGAGATGGATGACCGGGGTATTTATACCGCCGGACTAGACATGCCTTTGCATTATCTCTGATGAAAATAGCAGTTTGTCATCGAAATGTCAATTGAAATCGATACCTTTACTTGGCTAGAAGCCCAAGAAGAATTTATTCGTTTCTAATGTATCTGCCTTTAGCTCTGCCCCCAGTAGTGCATTTCATGCAATTACCACTCTCTGTATATATAAAAACCTACCTCTGACATCTCCCCTGTACTTTCCTCCAATCACTATCAAAAGTATGTCCTATTGTGTTAGCCATTGCCACCCTGTGAAAAAGGCACTGGCTGACATCCAGTAGGATTAACAACCAAAGAAGCAGTGTGGATTTCAGAGCATCACTAAAATTTGTATTGTGTGAAGACAGAGTCATAGAGTAGTACAGCATGGATGCATGTCTTCATCCCAATGAGTCCATGTTGACCACTTGGCTACCCAGCTAGTCACAATTTCCTGACTTTGATATCTTTTCAACCTCCGCCCTTAATGATACAATTGCACCTACATTAATCACTTCCCCTGGCAGCTCATTCCACCCTCTGTGTGGAAAAGTTGCCATCCTGTCCATTTTCAATCATTCCCCTCCCATACTAAACCTATACCCCATACATTTGAACTCTCCTGGGGAAAAGACTGCTACCATCCATCTTATCCACCTCTCATAATTTAAACACTTATAAAGATTGCACCTCATTCTCTAACATTACAAAAAATAAAAACCTAATCTGGCTGATATCTCCCTGTAACTAACTCAGGCTTTCTGGTCCTGGTTATATCTCAGTAAATCTTCTCTGTACTCTTTCCAGTTGAACAACACCTTTTGGATGTTAGAGTGACCAGAACTGTACAGAGTGCTCCAAGTGTGGTAATGTAACATTGTTGGGAGTATTAACAATTTTTGCAAATTTTGATGACATGTTTTGTTTGGGTATGTATGGTCTTTTTGTTGGGTCAGTTCCTATATATTCTGTTAGTGTGGTGTTAAATGTAATGATAATTTTGTCTGTAAGCTTAGCTTTGTCATCGGCGTTCTACAGAGGCTCTACATCTATGTTATTACTTTTGCAGGTTGTGGAGTAAGTTGTTGAAATAATTCTATTTTCATCAGTGCTTTGAGGGATGGCGTCTTAATTATTTTCTGGTATAGCATTGTTGTGGTCTTTAGGTGGTTTCTTTCTGGCTCTTATGCTATTTCATGTTTTACTTGGTTTAATATGTCTATAGGGATTATGTTGATCTGTATTTGTTGTGCATTTATTTCCGTGAAGGGATATTGTTCTATAAACTGTTGAAGTTTGTCACTGTATGCTATCATGTCAGTCTCAAATTCCATTTCTTAATAGTATACATACATTTTGTTTTTTTTTATTAGTTTTTTAATACATTTTCTACATAGCTACAGATTAAAAAACCCCGGATCAAAATGAAGAACATTGATACAGTGCAAAAATAAACATACAATAATAATATGATACAAAGAAAGATAATTGAGAAAGCACCCAAATTGAAGACATGTAAAATTAGTATCCTCCCTAAGCCCCGCAACAAAAAAAAAGCTCCAGACCAACCACAACACAATATAGAGAATATAAATCAGGACAGTCAAACCCCCAAAACTGTAAATACACTTAGCAACAGAAGATATTAATGCCTACTACCAAAAAAAAAGGAGCTGAAAGCAAGGGACTGAAAAAAAACCTTAGTTAAGAGGAAGGTTATGAAAGTACTCAATAAAAGGTCCCCAGACCTTATGGGAATTTTAAATCCGAATTAAAGACTGAATAATGAATTTTTTCAAGGTCCAAGCAGGCCATAATATCGTTAAGCCATTGAGCATGTGTGGGCGGGGCAACATCTCTCCATCTAAGGAGGATTAAACGTCTAGCCAGGAGAGAGGCAAAAGATAATATTCGACACTTAGTTGAACTCAGACGTAAATCTGTCTCACCCCAGAAACCGAACAAAGCAATTCCTAACCTAACCTAGGTTAGGTTCTAGGTGGTGATTCAGAATATACGATAACGTTATAAAGACATCTTTCCAAAATTTCTCCAAGCTAGGACAAAACCAGTACATATGAATGAGAGAGGCCTCGCCCCTTTTGCATTTATCACAAAGCAGACTGATGTTAGGGTAAAATCGAGATAATTTAGATTTAGACATATGGGCTCTATGAACAATCTTAAACTGTAAAAGGCAATGGCGAGCACAAAGAGAGGTTGAATTAACCGATTTGAGAATCGAGTCCCAAGTCTCATCAGATAAGGAGGTATTTAAATCATGCTCCCATGCCATTTTAATTTTATCCACAGGGGCACGTCGTAAGGCTGCTAATTTATCACGAATAAATGATATTAAACCTTTACCTAGTGGATTAATAGAAAGAAATAAGTCCATAACATTTTTCTCAGGCATTTCAGGGAAGTTAGGGATTAAAAGAGTAATAAAGTGTCTAATTTGGAGATATCTAAAAAAATGAGCATTAGGCAGATTGAACTTAGCAGAGAGCTGTTGAAAAGAAGCGAAGCGATTATCAATAAAAAGATCTTCAAAATGTCTAATGCCCTTCCTATACCAATCATGGAATGCTGAGTCATACGTAGTAGGTAAAAAAAGGTGATTATGTAAGATAGGGCTAGAAAAGGAAAAACCATGGAAACCATAAAATTTCCTAAACTGAGCCCATATACGCAAAGTGTGTCTAACAAGAGGATTAACTATTAATCTGGACAAACTACTAGGGAGTACAGAGCCGAGAAGTGCAGAGATAGATAATTCTTTAGTGGAATAGATAATTCTTTAGTGGAGCTCAACTCCATTGCCACCCAATTAGGGCACTCGGGTTGGCCATGGAAAAAGGACCAAAAGGTAGCACAACGTATATTGGCTGCCCAATAATATAAACAAAAGTTAGGTAAAGCCATGGCACCCTCTTTTTTAGATTTTTGGAGATAAACTTTGTTAATTCTAGAGCGCTTATTCTTCCACAGATATGACAAAATAATAGAGTCTAAGGAATCAAAAAAAGATTTAGGAATAAAAATTGGGATTGATTGAAATAAATATAAAAGTTTAGGGAAAACATACATTTTAACAACATTAATACGACCTACCAAAGACATAGATAGAGGTGACCATTGTAACAGACTCTGTTTAATAGTATATGAAAGATTGGCAAAATTTTCACGGAAGAGATCTTTAAACTTCCTTGTGACTGTAATCCCAAGATAAGTAAATTGATTGTGGACTACTTTAAAAGGGAGATCACAAAATGTTAATTTTTGTGCTTCTTTATTAATTGGGAAAAGTTCGCTCTTATGTAAATTAAGTTTATATCCAGAGAACCGGCTAAACTGGTCAAGAAGTGAAAACATTGGAGGTAAGGATGTAGACGGATTTGTAATAAGTCATCAGCATAAAGAGAAACTTTATGCTCAACACCCCCTCTCCAAATCCCGGTCAGTTCAGGACAATTTCGAAAAGCTATCACCAAAGGTTCTATAGCCAAATCAAAGAGAAAGGGACTTAAAGGGCATTCCTGACAGGTGCCACGTTTGAGGTTAAATAACTGGGATTTCTGAAAATTAGTTAAAACAGAGGCAGTAGGACACAAATACAGCAATTTGATCCAAGAGATAAAACTTTGACCGAGGTCAAATTTTTCTAAAACTGCAAAAAGGTAGTTCCACTCTATACGATCAAATGCTTTCTCCGCATCGAGGGAAATAACACATTCAGGAATCCCAGTTGGAGGTGAATATAAAATGTTAAATAAACGCCGAATGTTAAAAAAAGGAAGACGGTTTTTAATAAAACCAGTTTGATCATCAGAAATAATAGAGGGAATAACAGTTTCTAATCTATAAGCCAAAACTTTGGCCAAGATTTTAATATCAACATTAAGCAATGAAATCGGCCTATACGAGGAACACTCTGTTGGGTCTTTACCCTTTTTTAATAAAAGAATAATAGAAGCCTCATTAAAAGAGGGTGGCAATTTGCCGTAGTTAAACGAGTCAGATAATACTGAAAGTAACTGAGGAGAGAGAAGTGAAGAGAATGATTTATAAAATTCTACGGGGAACCCATCAGGTCCAGGAGATTTCCCTGAGGACAATGCAGAAATTGTAGAAGATATTTCTTCTGATGATATAGGCGCATTAATCAGAATCAGAATCAGACTTTAATCGCCAAGTACCTATGCACATACAAGGAATTTACTTCCGGCAGATGTTGTCTCTCTGCTCATAACAATAATAATGATAAATATAAATGAAAATATAGATTATACATACAGGTAGTGCAATCCAAGTAATAGTTAGCCGACAGTTAACTGGCAGTTAACTGTTCAGCAAAGTGACCGCAGTAGGGAAAAAACTTCTCCAGTGCCTATTAGTCTTAGTCTGGAGGGATCTGAAGTGCCTACCAGACAGAAGCAGATCAAACAGTCCGTGCGCAGGATGGGAGGAGTCCTTTATGATGTTCCCCGCCCTCTTCTTCAACTTGGAAGAGTACAGGTCCACAATAGAGGGCAGGGAGGCTCCAGTGATGCGCTCGGCAGTCCTCACTGTGCGCTGTAGTCTGGTTCTATCCTGCTTGGTGTCGGCTCCAAACCACACAATGATGGAGGTGCACAGGACAGACTCAATGACTGCAGTGTAGAACTGCAGCAGCAATTCCTGAGGCAGACCGTATTTCCTCAAGTTTGGCTTTAAAATCAGATGAAAGCGAAGGAATATTCAGATTATTTAAAAAATGATCAATAGAGATATTGTCATTCAAAGATTCAGAGGAATAAAGTCGAGAATAGAAATTTTTAAAAGCGTCATTGATTTCTAAGTGATCCGATGTAAGGTCTCCATTCTCCTTCCGGATCTTTGTAATATGTTGTTTGGCTTTGGAACGCCTCAGCTGATTGGCTAGAAATTTACCAGATTTGTCACCATGAATATAAAAGCAACTCTTACTTTCAAGAAGTTGGCGTTTGACAGGTTGAGTAGACAGAAGATTAAATTTAGTTTGAAGTTCTACACGTTTCTTGTATAGTTCAGGATTCTTAGTTTGAGCATACAGTTGATCCAATTCTTTAATCTGATTAATGAGGTCCAATCGATCTGCACAGGACTTTCTATTAAGATTTGCTGTATAGGAGATTATTTGACCGCTCAGATATGCTTTCATGGCATCCCAGACAATCTGGGATGACACTTCAGGTGATGTATTGGTGTTAAAATAAAAGGTTATCTGATCCTTGATAAGTTTTAGAAAATCATCATCCGATAGTAAAGTCGAATCAAACCGCCAGTGTTTATTCCTCTGAGGGAGGCCAGGAAAATTTAAAGACAGAGTAATTGGGGCATGGTCAGAAATCAGTATACTCTGATAATCACAAGAATAGACAAATGGAATGAGTTGATTGTCGAGTAAGAAGTAGTCAATTCTAGTAAAGGTATGGTGAACATGTGAAAAAAAAGAATAATCTCTCTCAGTAGGATGAAGGAAATGCCATATATCAGAGATACCATAATTAAAGAGAAACGATTGAATAGCTGAGGCAGATTTAGTAGGTGGTCTAGTAACAGAGGACGATCGCTCCAAACTAGGATCTAACCAACAATTGAAATCACCACCCAGTATAAGAGAGTATGAGTTTAAGTCTGGTAGTGAGGAGAAAAAACGTTCAAAAAAATTAACATCATCAAAATTGGGGGCATATAGGTTTGCTAGTACAACTTTAGTATTATATAGTTTACCAGAAACAATAATAAAATGGCCATTTGATTCGGATATCTTATTATGGAGTTCAAAAGGAATATTTGAGTTAATAAGGATGGAGACCCCCCTAGCTTTGGCAGCAAAGGATGAATGAAAATGCTGACCCGCCCACTTTGACAAAAGCCGGGAGTTATCAGAACAATGAATATGAGTTTCTTGAAGGAAAGCAATGTCCGCTTTGAGTTGTTTAATATGTGAGAAGACCTTCCTTCTTTTAACAGGGTGATTCAATCCCTTTACATTCCAGCTCACAAATTTAAGTGTATTAACCATTATCAATTGTTAGTGCGCAGAAGGCAGCAGGCATATAAAAAGTCAAGCAGTACAATAACAGTCTGGGAGCAAAAATGTAAACATAGATTCGTAGAATCAAAACAGAAACATGTCCTGAGTAACAGGAAAGCAAAGGAAACAGTGAGTGGTGTTGGAACTGGAGAATCCATCCCACCCTCGCAACCCAAAACTAGACGGCTACCAAAAAAAGCAGCTAGCTCTACCAAAAAAATTAACCCAAGTATGACTTCCAGTTCTGTGTCGTTAACAACAGTTCCGTACAAATACTATAGCAAATGGTAACTAGTTTATGCACTAGAAAACATAACAAATAGGAACAACTTCAGCATAAGTATAAGACTTAATACAAAGAAAATCAAAAGAAAACCAAAACTAACTTATCCGCGAAAAATTATAGAAGATTAAAAAAAAAGGAGGAAGAAAAGAGGGAAATTATAGATTCGAAGAGAGTACTTATCAACCATTTACAGAAAAAAAGCAAAACTTAAACTATGAATCAACCAACAGGGAGGCCTTCAATAAAAACTCCCAACCTCCAAAACAAGTTAAAGTCAATTGTAGATCTCTATAGATAAGGTTATACAAGAATACAATAGATTGCACAAGTACAATCTAAACGTCCGCAGGGAAACATTAAACTCGGATTATCTATTTAGAAAAAACGCACCAAGTCCAGGGAGAGATCGTCTACAGCCCTTTGAGTTTCAATAGATAATGTCTGAATTATTCAAGTACAGTCTGAGTCCGGGAAAAAATAGCTTTACTACGAGAGGTACTTATCCACCATTTTAGAAGGTCAGACCAGGTTCCTGAGGAGACGGGATGGCCAGAAGACTTCCAACAAATGCCTCAGCATCCTTCACTGATTTAAACCACTTATATTCTCCAGTAGTAAGCGTAATTCGCAGGTCGGCTGGATTTCGAAGGGAGGGTCTGAAACCACGATCAAAAAGCACTTTCATTACACCTTTAAACTCAGCACGCATCTTCAGAACCTGGGGGGCAAAATCCTCCACAAAATGAATGACTGTATTTTGAAAAGCAAAAGTACCTCTGCGGCGTGCCTCCATAATCAAATGGTTTTTCACCTGGTATTGATGAAAGCACAAAATTACCGGCTGTGGGCGGAAACCCAGAGTTGCACGGGGAACGTAGATCCTGTGTGCCCTTTCAAGCTCAGGTGGAGTCGGAAGAAATTCTTTCCCAAAAATCTCACAGAGAAAATCGGAAAAAAATTTCACGGGAGAGCCCTGTTCAGTGGCCTCTGGCAAACCAAGAATTCGTAGATTACAACGTCTGCTCCGGTTTTCAAGATCCACCATTTTGGAAAAAAGTTTACAATTCTGCTGCTCTAGGCTGGAGCAGAGGGTTTCCAGATATTGAACACGGCGTTTTAAATCTTCAGAAGTTGAGTCGATGCGAGATAAATGTTCGGCATGTTCGTCCACTCTAGCGTTGATCCGATCCAATTTGACATCCAGCTGGTTGAAAGAAGTTCTAAATTCCTTTAAAATATCTTGTTGATGCTGTTCCAAAGCAGCGAAAATGTCAGCTGGCAAAGCCATAGAAGTTTCCTTTTTCCCGGTTTTAGTACTTTTGTTAGACATTATAAGATAGATGTGTTCGCAGGCAAGTAAGAGAAACCTAATAAAATACCTGACTAAGGTTTAAGAATGGAGACATATAGTGCAAAGGTAGGGAGAATGACGGAGCAAAAGTTCGGAGCAGCTAAACAGTCGCCATCTTACCGGAAGTCCCCATACATACATTTTGAATGTGTTCACTTCTAATTACAAATTAATGGGTGCCTTTTTTATTGTAACTGCTTGAGTGGTCTCACTTCAAAATGGACTGCTCCCCTGAGAAACACCTACAGCAGTCACAGGTTGGTGGGCTAATTTAAATGCTGGCAGTATCTTTTTCAGGTTCCCCAGTGCCTACCTGCCTGTACAGCAGAGTACACTAGCTGTTCGCTTACTGGCATGCCCTGGCTATACCCAGGCAGCAGCCATATTACTCTATTCCATTGTCATCCTTCCATTTCTAAAGTGAAAGGGAATTGCTTTTTTATACCCACACCAAGGTTTTGGGTTCAGCCACCCCTAACACGGAGAACAGACACTGCCCAAAGCACCACCCAATCTGGGTACAGATGTTCCTGATTTGGTCCATGGGTGGTATTTTATTTCCTACTTGGCCTGCATATCTGTGAAGCGTTCCCTAATCTGCCACCTAAACATGTCTCCGATGGGAGACAGAATTATTATTATTATTATTATTATTATTCAGTTCCACCCAAATTGCCTTAGTAGACAAGCCCTCCAGTATTTCCTCACTAAACATTGCTGTGACATTTTCTCTGATAGGTAATACCTTCCCTTTAATGCCTCCACCTCTATCATGTCTAAAACGACGGACCCTTGAACATTGAACCAACCAATTCTCACTAATTGCTACAACATCATAATTCTACATATGGATTCACGTTCTTTGTTCATCTGCCTTACCTACATTACACCTTGCATTGAAATTGATACAACTCAAGAACCTTTGTCCTACCATGCTCAAACTTTTGGTTTCCATCTTGTGGTTTTCCCACAGCCACTCCACTTGATGTCCTGTCACTGTGGTTCCTACCTCTCTGAAACTCTAGATGTAAATCCCTCCCATCTCCCTCCAAGAAAACCTTCCTGCTTGAATATTGGTGGTCCTCTAGTTTAGGAGCAAACTATCCTATTTGTGCACATCCTACCTTCCCTGGAAGAGAACACAGTGATCAATAAATCTGAAGCCTCTGTCCTGTGCCATCTGCTTAGCCACCTGTTAAATTGCACTATCTTCCTATTACTTCCCTCACAAGCACGTAGCATGGGTAGCGTTCTTGGGGTCCTCTCATTTATCTTGCAAGTCCACCCTGAAGTTCTTGTCCAGGGAGCCTAGCTCCCTGAACTCACTTTGAAGGACCTTATCATTCTTTTTATTTATGCCATTGGTGTCATGGCATCTGGCTGCTCATCATTCTCCTTAATGATGCGCTCAATCTGAGACTTCCCTGGCACCTGAGAGTCTTGTTCTGTTCCACAGAACCACTTGTCTGATCTCCTAACCAATGAATCCGCTGTCACTACTGCTTGCATCTTTCCTTCTTCTGATCTACAGACCCTGAGACCTGACCACTGTGGCTTTCCTCTGGTTGGTTGTGCCAACAATACCATCTAAAACTACTTATTGTTGAGGGGAATGGCCACAGGGGTACCAGGCAATGAGTGCCTTTTCCTTTTCTTTTTCAAGACAGTTATCCACCTACCTGTTTCTTGTAACTTAGATGTAACTGCCTCCTTGTAACTCCTGTCTATCAGTCTTCCGAATGATCCAAAGGTCGTCCAGCTCCAGCTCCAGTTCCTTAACAAGGTCTACACTGAGCTGCAACCAGATTCCCTTCTCACAGGTGTATTATCAGGAACACTGGAGATCTCCTTGACTTCCCACGCCATGCAAGGGAAGCACACCACTGGACTATGTTCCATTCCCACTGTTCCGTCTGTGCAGAAGGGCCATTTGCCTAGAGACTAATGCATATAGTTTTAATTACATGGTCAATCCATGATGAGTTTTCATTTTTAATACTTTTACTCCCATTTTCAGAGATTCTCATACAAGTGACAATTTCTTCAAAGGTAAACTTTTCCTTATCCAGAGAAATTGGAACATTAATGTGCAAACCGTGATCTTTAATTTTAATTGATAATAGAGCATGGAGCCAAGGTCATGGTTCAAAAAGATATGAATAAGAGGTTCCTGCTGAGGCATGAAGTATTTTGCCACAGATTCTGCCATAATTTTAGCTGCTGTGTTTCTATTCATTAGCATGGCTGACAAAGATATGCATCTCTGTATTATGCATATAATCACTGAATCAATAGTCGCATACTGTATGGTGGCTTTGGTCTACAAGTTGCACAAGCCATTCAGTGTTCAGAATGTCATGCCATGCTCCCACTGTAAGTTTTCCATCATCTCCATTTATTATGATTGTCACAGTGTACATTTTATAGATGTGATTCACTTACCAGTGCAGGAGTGACGTGGCAGAGTATTCTTGCAGCCATTCACCTCAATAAGAATTATACCACTTTGAGGGGCAGGGAACAGCCTACTAGGGGAATGCTACCAGATCTCTAGCATTGAGATTGGTTCTGTGGCTCTGAAGTGGACGAGGAAAAGAGATGCAGTCATGATAAGGGGTTCATTGGTTATGGGTACAGACAGGAGATTCTGTGGATGGGAATGAGATTCCCAGATGGTATGTTGCCAGAGTCAGAGATGCCATGAATTGAACCCACAACATTCTTAAGGGGGAGGGTGTGCAGCCATAAACCATGGTCCACATCGGTCCCAATAACATGAGCAGACGATGAGGTCCTGCAAAGTGAGTTCACAAACGAGAAAATCTGTAGATGCTGGAAATCCAAGCAACACACACAAAATGCTGAAGGATCTCGGCCTGAAACGTTGACTGTACTCCTTTCCATATGGCCTGCTGAGTTCCTTCTGCATTTTGTGTGTGTTTCAGGGAGTTAGGTGCTAAGTTAAAAGCTAGCACCTCCAAGGTGGTATTCTATGGATTACTACCATAGAAATTGGTACATTGAGGCAAGAAATATTAAGATATTGCAGTTTAACTTGTGGCTATGGAAATGATGCAGCAGGGAGGATTTCAGAATTTTGGATCACTGGGCTCTCTCCCAGGGCAGATGGAACCTGTACAAATGTCCTTGTGGGAAGCTAGTGCTGTTCAGGGAATTTGCATTGGAGCTGTAAGTGAGTGGGAGCCAGACTAGCAAAAGATCAAAGTCAAAAGTAAAATTTATTTTGAAAGTATGTATATGTCACCAAATACTACCCTGAGATTTGTTTTCTTACAGACATTCACACAAGAACAAAGTACAATAGAATGAAGGAAAAACTCCACACCAACAGACTGACAAGTTGTGCAAGTACATAAAGAAACAAGTAACCAAATAAATAAATAAAACAGAACTTGTGTTGTAGAGTCCTTACTAATTAAGTCTAAAGGTTGTATTCAATGATCATTTCATTGTTGTGACGAGTATAGTTGTCCGTGCTGGTTCAGGTGGGATGGTTGTTCGCTTCCTCGGCCAGGGAGTCTCCTGTTTTTCTCCCAAGCTTAGCTTTCTAAGCACTACAGCTGCCACTTATAAAGATCAAACAGTGTGAGTTTTAACTACATTTGGCTTCTTTTTAAACAGACAATACTGACTAAGTTGCTTAGTTCAAGGAAGCTTGTAGACCTTGAACTAAGGCATCTAAGGAAATATTTAAGTATAAAATCACCCAAGTGGCAGAAAAAGGGTGTAAATGTAAACTATAGTTCAGGCTGATTAGGAGTGAGGTAAAGAACACCAAGAGGCATGAAATAAACATGGGGTGAGCTAGCATTCATTTTATAACCTTTGGTTTCTGCAAAAGATGATTCATCGTCTGTATTGTTGACATGTCTTTTTAGTTTATAAGAATTGTACCTGTGTTTTGGAAATCCTTTGTGTTTTAGAAACACTTGCTTATTTGGAAATGCTTTATAAGTGAGTGTTAAAAAATGTTGTTTGGATTTACACCTGTATCACTGAAAATGAATTGTGTTTTAAACTACTTTGTTAGTGTGGTTCTCGTGCCCCACAAACGACCAGGAGACACAGAAGATTCTTCAAGAAGGGTTAAACTTTAATTTGCAAATCAAAGCTGAGACAGTCATTGAGCTGGTTGCTGATTGCCCACCGATCCTTGTACATAGCATATTTTATAGCAATCTCCTGGTTTAGTTGCATTAGCATATCCAATCGGTCTACAGTTGCGTATCACAAGTACATCCGCCACTATTGTTTCTACCCATTGACTTAATCCTGTTCTAATCTACATCTCTTAGCTACCTCTCATTAACACACCATTGTCTTCTACATTTTAAGATTTCATTCTCCTACTAAATTGGATACATGCAGAGCAAATAGCAAACTCAAAGGTGACTACATAATCTACATCTCTTAGCTAGCCTCTCATTAACACACCATTGTCTTCTACATTCTTAAGATTTCATTCTCCTACTAAATTGGATACATGCGTAGCAAATAGCAAGTTCAAAGCTGACTGCATAGTTTTGGTTACACAGCAAACAATGCAACTTTTATACTCCAATATATCCCCCCTTTGACACAGAGAAAGAAGACTAAGAGTCCGCGCACAAAAGCTCCAATAAACTCAAGCACTTATTCCCAAATCTCGGGTTAAACTATAATTTTCTGCGCCAAGACCTCAAAGTATTCTCTCTCTCTTACCCGGGCCGCTGAGCCAAAAACCTGTCCCTTTGTACCTGAGACAGGGAAAAAACTCAGAAGCCCTTACAATCTACTCCCACACTGTCGTTTTGCTCTTGTTCATCCTGCAGGTGTTGTAGGCTGTAACGATACATTGTCGGTGTTCCTTTCTCCACTAAACTTGCTTCAGTAATTTCCATGAGCATCGGAAATTGTTTGGTTGCAGCATGCACTACAAGAGATTTGAGACAAGGAAGAAAACAGCACAACACAAGCGCACAGCTCAACAATACAATACTGACAGTTATTGCCATTTTAGTCAGCCATGCTTCCCATCCTCCGAGTCTACTTTCTAACCAGTCAAATAACTGATGTCCGAACCCTGCATTCTGTCCGCATACCTCGCACTGTGACAAGACAAAGTCCTCTGAAGCCTGTAAATAAGGTGAGCAAAAACCATCCTTCTTTATTTTCTTTATCACTTCCCCCCTTGCACAATGGTCAATCCCATGCGCTTCTGAAATCAGAATCGTCAGTAGAGGGGTGGGCACTACCAACAAACCGTCTTCCATGCTCCACAAGCCTTCGGGTTCTGCTTGGCCCCCCTTCGTCTCCACATTGTCTGTTCTGCCAAAGTTGCCTTACCTTGTATTTCAATTAGGTCCTCTACCACAGGTTCTGGAGCTAGGCTTACCTGGGGGGCAATGACAGCTGATGTACATCCAGACGCTTTTCTGGCTGCCTCGTCCGCAGCTTGATTTCCCTTTGTTATTACATCATTTCCCTTCTTATGTGCCTGGCATTTTACTATAGCCAATGCTTTAGGTTTCATTATGGCTTTTATTAAGTCTAGAATTTGCTGACAATGTTGTATGGGATCTCCACTACGTTTTTTAAAACCTCTCTGTTTCCACACTGCCCCGAACAAATGGCATACTCCATGAGCATATGCCGAATCAGTATAGATGTCTACTTTCTCCCCTTCCATCATTTCACATGCAGCTGCCAGGGCTTTGATTTCCCCTAGTTGGGCGGAACACGGTTGGGGACAGGACTCCATCCTAATAATCTTATAGCTCGACTGATCCTGCTGCACTACTGAGAACCCTGCATGATTTCCATCATAATCCCTATAACAAGAGCCATCTACGAACAGAACCTTTTTATCTGCATCCTCTAGTGGTTCTGACCGTAAATCTGCTCTCAATTTGGCAAATGCCATCGTCTTCCCTACACAATCATGGAGTTCTCCTTCATAGCCCAAAGGGACAAAATCCGCTATATTACTGGTAGTGCATCTTTGTATAGTTATGTCAGGAAATGTCAATAGCATCTGATACGCTGCTATCCTGGCTGGCGTCAGCACAAATTTCCCTCTTTCCAGCAATTCTGCTACTTTGTGGTGTGTGTACAGAGTCACAGGATAGCCCAGGGTTACAGATGATGTCTTTTCATATGCATAGTACAGCGCCGCCAATCCCTGATAACAGGGTGGATACCCCTGAGCCACCTCATCTAGTCTCGTACTGTAGTATGCTATCGGCTGCTTTGCTTTTCCTGTGCCTGTCTCTTGTGTTAGAACCGCTGTGACATAACCCTCTTGTCGGTTGGATACATACAAATGAAAAACCTTCTCGTAGTCAGGCAAAGCTAATGCTGGTGCTGACTGCAATTCCTGCTTAATAGTATTGAAAGCTATCTCCGCCTCTCCATTCCACTGTAAGCCGTTCTTCAAATTTGTATGTCCTGCTTCTTTCATTATCTTTCTCAAAGGTGCCACAATCTCAGCATATTCTCCTATCCAATCTGAGCTGTACCCCTGCCATTCCCAAAAATGTCATCATCTGTCCTACAGTCTGGGGTTTTGGGGCCTTAGTTATTGCTTCAATCTGATCTGGTGCTATCGCCTTCACTCCCTTGGATATTACCCTGCCTAAGTATTCCACTTGCGTGCAAAACTGCAGTTTCTTTTTGGATACTTTATGTCCTCCGTGCGCCAGCTTCTCTAACAGAGTTATAGTGTCCTGCTCACACTGTTCCTTACTGTGGGAGCAAATCAACAGGTCATCCACATACTGTAACAATGTACTTTCCAATGGTATGCCCTCTAGGTCTGCCTTCAACACCTGATTAAAAACATGTGGTGAATGTTTAAACCCTTGCGGCGTTCTGGTATAGGTATACTGAGCACCTCTGTAAGTAAATGCAAACAAATAACTGACACTGGTCGGCCAGAGGAATGCTGAAGAAAGCCGAACACAAATCAATCACTGAAAAGTAACTTGCTTCTGGTGGAACATTAGTCAAAAGCGTGAGTGGGTTGGGGACTACCGCTGGCCAGTCCTCTACCACATCATTTACCGCTCGCAAATCATGCACCAATCTCCACTTAGATTTATCTGCTTTTAAGACCGGCAGCAACGGGGTATTGCATGGATTGTTTGTTCTTTTAAGCACTCCTATTTCAAGCAACCCCTGCACTGTCAATGCTATTCCCTCTTCTGCTTCTGGTCTTAGAGGGTATTGTGGTCTCCTGGGTGGAATTGCTCCCCTTTTCAGCCTTATTTCCACCGGACTAGCTGTTTTTATTTTCCCTACGTCCGTGTCATGCTGTGACTACAGAATAGACGGCAACTCATCTAACCTTCTATCTTTCTGCTGGCCTCTTTCCTTTCCCAGCAATGGCATGTGTGGTTGGGGAGTTATTTCGACCTCTCTCACTGTCCCTACCATATCTACACTTACCATTATTTTAATGCAATTGTTGTCTTCTGATATCCACACCTCTGGCGTGATTTTCCTCCACACTGTTATGGTTTCAGCACACTTAACTAAGGGTCCTAAGTCTTTAGACTGATATCCCTTGTTTACCAACAACGTTACGTGGGGCGCAGCCTCCGGTATCCTGTACCATTTTTCTAAAAAGGTGTTCCACTTAACTTGTAAAGCTGCCCCTTGCTTTCCAATTATCACAGCCCCCCCTTCCAGGTGCTGTTGGGTACATGCCTCCAGGTGCCATCTCTCCTCTAACTCCCTGTTCTGAGTCTTGTCAAAAATCACTGTACAATGTAGCTCAGATTTGGGCATTACAGCCCTGGGTAATATAGCCTGCACTCCCTTTTTCCATTTTTCCCAGATTTCCTGAATCTGATCTGCGATGTCTCCTATCCAAAAGACATTAGCCTTCTTGTCTTCTCGCACTATCAATTGAGCCCCTGCTCTTTCCACACTCAGCCCATTTCTGGTGCATTCTAATTTTAATCCCAGTTTCAATAAGGCATCTCTGCCTAACAAATTAATCGGAGTTCCTTTAAATACTAGCACCGGCAAAACAATTCCTTCATTTCCCATTCTCAACTGCACTGGAGCCGCGCACTGTGTCAACTGTGTTTTCCCCGAGAACCCTACCGTCTTAATAAACTTTCCTGACATGGGAAGGTGAAGGGCATACTGTGGCTGTACACAAGTGTACGTGGCTCCAGTATCATTGGTGTCAGTTGCCCTTCTAACATAACCTGAACAATGGGTTCCTCGTCTGCCTCCCTTGTTATCATTGGGTAATGTCCCTTCCCACTCGAGTTCTTGGGGCACCCCTAGTACCTCACATAGGGGTTCACAGGTCCGCTTGGGCCTGTGGGGGATGGTCCTTGGCTAAACTTTAGTTCCCTTCTTATTGGTTCCTGCTGGTGTGTGACAGGCCATGGTGTAAACAGACAATCTCTTCCCATGTGACCTGGCTGATTACATCCCCAGCACAATCTCTCTACTTCTCTTTCCCCGTTTCCTCACTGGTCCCCTCTGCCCATAGCTCCTCTGTCCCCCTCCTTGGGACTTCCAGTCTTGTCTGGCCTGTTTGAATTTAGTCTGTTCCTGATAGGGCATTTGTGGGAATGCTTCTCCAAAGACATTGATTATTGGCATGGGGTTTTCCGGCCCTTGTCTTACAGTATGATTGGTTCCTCCATATAGCGGTGCTTCATCCAGTTCAATGGCTGTACTCGGACCGGTGGTTGCTGGCAGCATCTTTTTGCTTTTCTCTTTTTCCTTCTTTTTGAGTTCTTCGAGCTGCATTTATATTAACTTTCTTTGCACCTCTTCCTGCTGCTCAGCCAACCTTCGTTTGTCTTTCCGGTATTTCTCAACCGCATGGACTACGTGGTCTCTAAATTCTTGTGGGGTCATTGACGTCAGCCCAACTACTTCCTCCAGTTTGGATTTTACTTGCGGAGGCATTGCATCCAAAATGCTATGTCGGAACAGTGTGGTGATAAATAAGCTATTTTCCACCTCTTGCTCAGTCTCCAGTCTCCACCTTTTCAACTGGTTTTCTACGTAGGCTGCTGGGTTTTCAGTGTCTCCCAGTGGATCCCCCTTTAAGGCTTTGGGGTCCACTTTGGGTGGATAAAGCTTCCTGAGGGCCTGCCATACCCTCTGCCTCACACTGTCAAACCCGTCTCCATCAGTTCTCGGGTCATTCGAGTTTACTATGCCAGCCATTTCCATTAGTTCGTCAAATTTGTAGGTTCCCATCAACCTTATCAATAGTGCCTTCAAATCTCCCATAGCCAATAATCGTCCCGCCGTTTCTTCTTCAAAGGCTCTAATCCATTTCCCTGCTCCTTCATGTAGATTGGGCAGTGTTTTTCAGCCCTTCTAGGTCCTGGGATCCCCAAGGGATGTACTGCACTTGTCCTGATCCTTTAACTAACAATGGCATCATTCTTTCTCCTTCTTCCCACCTACCCTGGCTCTCCTCTTCGCCTGACTCCCCATCTGTCTCAGGGTATGTCTTTACTGCCTCCCACACAACTGTCTCCGGGGTCCTCTTCTTCCCTCGATCTCCCTGTGGAGTCCTTCCTTTCTGTCTTGATTCAATACTTGGTTGGCCCCTGGACTATTTTTCGTATCTCCTCTGGCAATCCCCTCTCAGTAACTTATCTAGCTCTCTCTCTACTTCCGCAAGTCGCTCCCCTACCGCCTCCTTCTGCTCTTCTAGGCTTCTGCCTCCTACCTCTTCCCCACAAATTCTCGCATCCTCTCTCTCTCCACTTAACTCTTGCTCCTCCAATGAGTCACCTTCTCTTTCTTCCTGTCCGTGTCTGTACACCTGTGGCAGGGACTCCTCATGATCCTTACTCATGCTTGATTCCCTTCTCTCTTGTGTTTCTCCAAGACTCTCATCTCCCATCTTTTTTCCACTTCCTCTTGAATGCCTCATCTCTTCCTGCCCTGATGAGCCACTTTCTTTTCTAGTCTGTTTATTTCTATGGTATAACTGATACTCCTCATACTCCTTTTCCTCTCTCAAGTATTTCATCAGTTCAATCTCTTCTTTCATTTCTCTCTTTGCCTGTTCCACCTTTATCCTTTCTGCCTGTATCTCCTTCCATATCGCCGCTTTTTCCTTCTCGTATTGTCTTTTTTCCTCCTCATTATCCCAAACTTGTACTTCTCCCTGCATGTTTACTGTTCCTGTCAGCAGGGGGCACTGCTTAGAGGTTCCTTCCTCATTATAGGGAGGGGGCTTTACTGTTTCTTTCACATCCGGGTACCTGAAGCCAGCTTCTCACTGTACCTTCCTCTCTCTCTAACAGGCTGTTTCTCCAGCGCCTTAGTGTCTTCCTCGCTTGTAATCAATATACCTGTCCTCCTCAGCCTTTCTCCCTCCGTTCTGAAGAGTTTTAGCACTTCCATTTCTCGTCCTTTTTTTGCCCTGTTTTCTTAGATTTATCTTTTGGTTTGTAATTTTTAATTAGTCCCTCCATTTCTTTGCACAAGCTTACATCAAACGTTCCTTCGCTTGGCCATTTTGTGACCAGGTTTTTGGTTCTCTTTTCCCATTTTTCTGAAGTTTTTGTGATCTCATATTTATTTACCGGGATTTTTTTGCTCAGAATCTCTACTGCCGTTCCTCTTTACCTGTCATGTTGTTCTCTCTTTTTAAGGTATTTCAGAGATTCACAGTTCGTTTACTGGATAATATTATTTACTCTAATTCTATGCCTAGCCTATCGTCTATCTACCAGCGCTTTAAACTATATATTAGACTGTCCTTGTTTCCTATTCTATTCTGCCCGTACAGACCTCTATTCAGAGCGGTATCCACAGAACTTTCTCTTTGCACCTCATCTATTCAGACCCTTATCTCTTAAGGCGGTATCCACGAGGATTTTCTCTATTTTCCTTTCCCTGCCCGTTCAGACCTTCGTTTCATATGAAGTGGTATCCACAGGGATTTTCTCTATGCACCTCGTCTATTCAGACCCTTATCTCTTAAGGCGGTATCCATGAGGATTTTCTCTATTTCCCTTTCCCTGCCCGTTCAGACCTTCGTTTCATACGAAGCGGTAATCCACAGGGACTTACCAACACCACGTGGAATTTTTCTTCACTTAACTTATTAACTTATTTGTACTTACCCTCACTGCAGTGTTCTTGATCAATCCTCTGAGCCTCCTGTTAACCCCCAATTCTGCCAGATTCTTTGGACCGGAGAGACCCTTCGGCAGTGGTTCCACACTTCTCCAAGATCTCCCCAAAACCAACAGAATTCTTAGTCCAAATTGTCGCAAAAAGCGCTTACCTTTTGTTTGGGTGCACCCTTAATTCTGTTAGCCTTGTGGGGGTCCCTAGAGGACTGGGAAGCGTCCCCAATCTGCCGTTTCCTTTCCGCGGGTCTCTTTCCGGTCCTGTCACGGTTGCCAATTTTGTCGTGGTTTCTCGTGCCCCACAAACGACCAGGTGACACAGAAGATTCTTCAAGAAGGGTTAAACTTTAATTTGCAAATCAAAGCTGAGACAGTCATTGAGCTAGTCGCTGATTGCCCACCGATCCTTGTACATAGCATTTTTTTATAGCAATCTCCTGGTTTAGTTGTATTAGCATATCCAATTGGTCTACAGTTGCGTATCACAAGTACATCCGCCACTATTGTTTCTACCCATTGACTTACTCCTGTTCTAATCTACATCTCTTAGCTACCTCTCATTAACACACCATTGTCTTCTACATTCTTAAGATTACATTCTCCTACTAAATTGATAGATAGATAGATAGATACTTTATTCATCCCCATGGGGAAATTCAACTTTTTTTCCAATGTCCCATACACTTGTTGTAGCAAAACTAATTACATACAATACTTAACTCAGTAAAAAAAATATGATATGCATCTAAATCACTATCTCAAAAAGCATTAATAATAGCTTTTAAAAAGTTCTTAAGTCCTGGCGGTTGAATTGTAAAGCCTAATGGCATTGGGGAGTATTGACCTCTTCATCCTGTCTGAGGAGCATTGCATCGATAGTAACCTGTCGCTGAAACTGCTTCTCTGTCTCTGGCATCTGTGTTGGCAGTCCAGTCTAGCTTCTCGTCTAACTGTACTCCCAAATACTTGTATACATACTTGGATACATGCATAGCAAATAGCAAGTTCAAAGCTGACTACATAGTTTTGGTTACACAGCAAACAATGCAACTTTTATACTCCAATATTAGCTGGAAGTATCTTCCCCTTAATGGGGAGGGTGGGGAATCCACCCCTCAAATAGTGGGTATTAGCAACTACATTTGGAGAATAAACAGGGCAGTGAATTGGCTTTTGAAGATTGGGTCTTGGTTGTCCGTCGTTTCCAATGATGATGATGTAAACCTGTGCGGGAGGAGTTTTATAGTGAAAAAGCTTTTGCATTGGGACAATGCTGCTCTCTCAGCCTTGGTCCAATGGTATGAAAAACCGTCATGACTGGAGACTTCCTCGGCTGCAGTGGATTGCCATGATGTCTTCATTGCCTTGTCATACTCTTCGCTCTCCATGAAGTATTGCAGCACCGCCTTCTTGGCCATCAGATCTTGTAGTTGATCTCATGTGCCCAGTCTGCCAGAGCTGGTTTCACATATATTCTGCTTCTCATATATTCTTCAAGTACCAAACTCTGCTGTATGACCACTGGACTTGCATCATCGCAATTTGTACCGGATTTCAACTATTTAGCAATAACCCATGCCTGAAGACAACAAAATGGCCCATCTTTAGATAGAAATGGTAGGGACCATGTGTTTATGTGATAGAACCTGCTGACCTATATCTTAATCCTGATCCTTGGGGACATCATGTATTCATTCCAGGCACATATAAGGTAGCTCCTACCTCAGCAAACCCTAGAGGTACTAATAAAGTCTGGAGAACAGATGCTTGGAACATGCACTAAAATTACTAAAAAGGATTGACTACGACCAGTAAAAGAAGGATCCAGAGCCAGTTCCCTTTACAGGAAGCCATTACAGCTTCCCCACTGCAAACTCCCCATCAAGGGTTTGGACCTTTGACTATTCAAAGTTTGCGGGTAATATGCACACATCTCCAGTTAATGCTGAACAATCCTGAAGTAGCTACATTAGAATGCTGGGAAATTACAGGCCTTCTGGGCCAGTCATACTCCCCAGCTTATTCAGCAATTCTCATTAATGTTATTAGGGCAGCATAGTAACATAAGGGTTAGCACAACATTTTACAGCACTAACTCTTACACACACAGTACACACTCTTACAGGGTGTCAACATCTCTGAGGACCTATCCTGGGCCTAACATATTGATGCACTTACAAAGAAGGCACGGCACTGGCTATACCTCATCAGGAATCTGAGGAGATTTGTGTATCACTGAAGATGCTCACAAATTTCTACAGATTAACCATGGTGAGCATTCTAACTGGATGCATCACCATCTGATATGGTGGGGGGCTGGGTGTCGGTGGGGAATGAAATAAGCTGCACAGAGTTGTAAACTTAGTTCCATCATGGCCATTAGCTTCCATAGCACCAGGACATTCTTAAGGAGCGATGCCTCAAAAAGGCAGCATCCATCATTAAAAACCCCCATCACCCAGGTCATGCCTTGTTGTCTTTGCTACCATCAGGAAGGAGGTAGAGAAGCCTGAAGGCACATATTCAATGATTCAGGAACAGCTTCTTCCCCTCTGCTGTGTGATTTCTGAATGGACATAGAACCCATGAACACTACTTCATCACTTTTTAATCTTTACACTACTTATTTAACTATTTAATATATATACTTACTGTAATTCACAGTTTTTCTCTATTATGTATTGCATTGTAATGCGGCTGCAAAGACAAATTTCATTACATATACTGGTGATATTAAATCTGATTCTGATTTCTGAGATAAGTGAGAAGTGTTGCATTTTCAAAGGACAAATGAGGGTAGGAGTTTTACATTACATGGAAGGGCCCTGGGTACTATTGTAGTGCAGTTGCATAGTTTCCTTAGTGTGGAGTCACAGGTGGATGCAGTAATGAAGAATGCTGTTGGCATGCTGGCGTTCATCAGTGAGAGCATGTATTCTATGGGTTAGGAGACTATGTTGTGATTGTACAAGACATTGCTGAGACTATACTTAGAGTACTGTGTTCAGCTTTGATCACCCTGGTAAAAGAGAGATTAAACTGCAAAACCAGTTTACAAGGATATCATCAGGGCTTGAGGAATTGAATAAAATGGAGAGGTTAGATACGTCGGATCTTTTTTCTAGGATTATGAAATTGGAAACTACACATCGTTTCATGGCTGGCGTGAAAGATTTAATAAGAAACTGAGGGGCAATTTTTCCACAGTAGCTGGTAGATATATGGAACCAGCTGCCAGAGCAAGTGGTTGAGGCAAGTACCTTGGATACATTTATTCAAAGATTATATCAATAAGTTTGAAAGACGACAGAGAAAACTTTCAATGATATTGCCGGGACATGAGGTTGTAAGTTATAGGGAAATGGTAAAAGCAAGCAGGCATTTTCCACTGAAGTTGGGTGAAACTAGAACCATAGGTCATAGCTCATGTAGTGGTTCGACCCCAGCCCTTGAGAAACACCACTTGCCCCAGCAGCCAAACAGGAAAGGCTCCTTTTATTCCCTGCCTGTGCCGCCTTCTTGTCAGCCAGCCTTCTATCGTCTAGCTCTTTCTGATGCTCCTTCCTCACTACCTTATAACTCTCAAGAGCCCTGTCTGAAATTTACTTCCTAAACGTTAAGTGTGCTTCTTTCATTTTCTTATGCATTCCACCTCTCTTGTCAACCGTAGTTCCTTTAACCTACCAACCTTTCCCTGGGAATTTCCCTAGAGTAAGCGGGTGGACTACTCTCATAATCTTATAAACGTCTATCAGTTCTTCCCTCAGACTTCACCACACCAGAAAAATATTGTCCAACTCTTCTTATAGCTCACACTCTCTACTCTAGCTACCATCCTGGTAAATCTCTGTTGCACCCTCTTCAAACTGTACAGCACAGGTCAGACCATTTGGCTCACATGATACTCTGCTGATTCTGGTGCCAATTTATATTAAATATCCTCTTCCTGTTCATCATCTTTTCCCCTCCATTCTCTTCTTGGTCATGTGCCTATCTAAACGCCTCTTCAACTCCAGCAAACTGCCTGGCAACCCATTCCAACAACTACCACGCTCTGCCTAAAAAAAAATGCCCCATATGTATCTTTTAAACCACCCCTGCCTTACCTTAAAAACATCCTCTGGTGTTTGACATTTCCACACTGGAGAAAGGATTCTAGCTGTCTCATACTTTTGAAAACATTTATCAAGTTTTCCCTCTGCTTTCGATGCTTCAGGAACAATAATCCAAGTTTGTCCAACCTGCCTTCATTGTTCATGCCCTCTGATCTCGGCAGCATCCCAGTAAACCTGCATTTTCCCATCCTCTGTATGATGGGGTGACCAGAACTGTATGCAGTACTCCAAGTGCACTCTAACTAAAGTTGCATTTAGCTGCAGCATGCAGGATCTGGGAATATAGGTCCATAATTCACTGAAAATGGTAGGCAGGTAGGCACATTGGCCTTCATAAATCAAAGTATTGAGTACAGGCGATGGGATGTTGTGTTTAAGTTGTATAAGACACTGCTGAGGCTGGGTTTGGAGTATTGTGTGCAGTTTTGATAACCTACCTACAGGAAAGATGTAAATCAGGTTGAAAGAGCGCAGAGAAAATTTACAAGGGATGTTGCCGCGTCTGGAAGACCTGAGTTATAAGGACAGATTGAATAGGTTGGGACGTTATTCCCTGGAACATAGAAGATTGAGAGGAGATTTGATAGAAGTATACAAAGTTATGAGGGGTACCGATAGGGTAAACGCAAGCAGGCTTTTTCCACTGAGGTAGGGTGGATGAACATGAGGGTAAACTTCTTCACTCAGAGTGTTGTGAGAGTGCGGAATGAGCTGCCAGTGCAAGCTCGATTTCAATGTTAAGCACTGTTACGAATGATGAGCAACTCTGATGGGCAGAAGGGTACAGAATCGCCAATGCCCCCCCCCCCCACCCTTTTGGAGAATTGCAAATCGCTACTATTCCGATGCTGTTATCAAGGGAGATGAGAGAGACACAGGATAACAGCACAGGCAGTTGTTATTGACAACGCTCATGAAAAATTAAAGAGAGAGAGGCCCACAGGTTGGAATGTCTCCTATTGACAAAGAGAGAGATTACTGCTATTGTCTCTTGAAGAAGGAATTGTGTATTGAGTACTGTTCTATTCATTGAAACCCCTCAGGGGGCAACCAGAGTGGTCTGGTTGAGGGATTGCATCATCCCACCTGAGACCCCATGAGCAGGGATAAAAGTAGGGTCTGGGGAAACACCCCTCAGATGCACCAGGAGAGACGCTACGAGACCGGTGGGGGCTTGTGTGTGTGTCCACCCTTGCCTTGGTGACGAGTCCTCCACGGAACAGTCTAGCTAAAGGACGGAGGGGTCATACGTGAATGGCCACAATAACAACGCATCGACGGTACAAGATCATAAAAGGAAAGTCGGCAAGTCAATAGCTGTTACTCTCTCTCCCTCTCTCTCTCCAACAATTGCAACACAGTGATCAGCAACTACCGCAGCCTGCATGAACTGAACTGAACTTTATATTTCCATCGGACAATTCATTATCCCCTAGACAACGATAGAGCTTATTTCTTATTGATTATTATTATACCCACACTTTTAGGTTTAGTATTGATGACGTATATTACCTGTATATTTGCATTGATATTATTTTTGTGTATTTTTCCTAATAAATACTGTTAAAAGTAGTATCACCAGACTCCAACGGACACTCCTGTCTTTGCTGGTAAGATACCCAGTTACGGGGTTCGTAACAGCACATTTTAGACAGGGAGATGGATTGTAGGGGTTCTGGTGCAGATCGATGGGAGTAGGCAATTTAATTGTTTCAGCACGGACTAGGTGGGCAGAATGGTCTGTTTCTATGCTGTACATTTCTATGACTCTATGACTTCCTAACTCCTGTATTCGTCATCCCTTCTGATATGCCTTCATTACCACATTATCCACTTGTGTAGCCACTTTCAGTTCACTATGGTCTTGGACCCAAGATGCCTCTATACTTAAGTGCTACTTAAGGGGTCTACCATTAACTATATACTTTCTCCTTGATGGTTGTTGAAAGGCTCGAGAATGTGGGTATGGGGTCTAAGACCAGAGGATACAGCCTCAGAACAGAGGGGTGTTCTTTCAGAAGGGAGATGAGGAATTTCTTTAGCTAAAGAGTGATGAATCTATGGAATTCATTCCAGCAGGCGGCTGTGGAGGCCAAGTCATTGGGTTTATTAAAAGGATCCCCAGTATTTAGGTCTCTGTGGTTCAGAAGGGAAGGGGGAAGAAGAGGCCAGCTGCAGTGATGGAGGATTTATTGGTCAGGGCAACAGGAGGTTCTATGGTTGAGTATGAGATTCCAGGAAGCTATGTTGCCTTCCAGTTACCAAGGTCAGGGACATGTTAGATTGAACCCGTGGCATTTTTAAGTGTGAGGGTGAGCAGGCAGATATTGTAGTGCACGTCATTATCAATGAGATAGGTAGGAACAGTGGTGAGGTCCTGCAAAGTGAGTCCTGAGAGTTACTGTAATTTGAAGGAATGTTGTAATCCCAGGATTGCTGATAACCTACCAACCGGTACATCTTCGGACTGTAGGAGGAAACTGGAGCACCCGAGGAAACCCCCCCACGGTCACGGGAAGAACGTGCAAACTCCTTTCAGGCAGACAGAAGCTATAGGGAGGTAGTCACCCCTAGGTCACAGCAGGCAGGTAACTGGATGACTGTCAGGAGAAGGAAGGGAAATATGCAGCCAGTCCAGAGTACCCCTGTGGCCATTCCCTATGCCACTTCAGATATTGTTGAGGGGGTAACCACAGTGACCAGGTCTCTGGCACTGAATATGGTGCTGTGCCCCAGAAGTGAAGAGGACTGCAGCAGAGATAGGAGATTCCAATTGTCAGAGGAATAGAGACAAGATTCTGTGGATGTGATAGTGACACCCGGTTGGTATGTTGCCATGCAGGTGCCAAGGGCAGGGATGTCTTGGATCAGATCCGTAGTATTCTCAAGGGTGAGGATGAGCAGCTAGAAGTCTTGGTATATATTGGCACCAATGACATAGGTAGGAAAGGTGAGGAAATTCTTTGCACACATCGAAGCATCAAACACTACAGCAAGGGGGAGAGCCAGTCCCTTCTTACCATCTGACCAGCCGGCTACAATCATTGATTCAGAGCAAACATGGAGGACCCTTGCCAGGGTCAACCTACAAAAAGCAGGAGGTCCCGACAACATCCCTGGACGTGTGCTCAAGGAATGTGCTGATGTATTAGCAGATGTCCTGACAGACATTTTCAACATCTCCCTTAGTCAAGCCATTGTCCCCAGATGCTTCAAAACCTCAACAATCATCCCTGTAGCAAAGAAATCAGTTGTAGCCTGTCTGAGTGATTACCGTCCCGTTGCCCTGACCCACATAGTGATGAAATGTTTTGAACGGCTTGTCAAGCCTCATATCACAGCTAGCCTCCCCTCATCGCTGGATCCTCTACAGTTTGCTTATCATTCCAACCGCTCTACGGAGGACGCAATATCCACCACACTGCACACAGTTCTCTCTCACTTGGACAACAAAGACACTTATGCCAGAATCCTGTACATTGATTTCAGTTCAGCGTTCAATACCATCATCCCGCAGGGACTAGTGGAGAAACTGTCACTGCTTGGCCTTAACACTGCCATGTGTCGCTGGATTCTGGATTTCTTGACAGAGAGACCACAGTCAGTCCGTGTTGGCAGGAACATCTCTGACTCCATCACACTGAGCACTGGATCCCCACAAGGCTGTGTGCTTAGCCCATTGCTGTTTACACTGCTAACACATGACTGTGCAGCCAGATTCAAGGAGAACCTGATCATTAAATTTGCTGATGATATCACAGTGGTGGGGCTCATCAACAAAAATGATGAAACAATGTACAGGGAGAGGTTAAACACCTAGAGAGCTGGTGCAGTGACAACAACTTGATGCTTAATGTCACCAAAACCAAGGAGATAATCGTTGATCTAAGATGGTTTCAGCCTGAGCACACACCCCTCAGCATCAGCAGCTCCACAGTGGAGAGAGTGGAAAACATCAAGTTCCTTGGGGTGCAGATCTCGGATAATCTCACCTGGTCCAGGAACACCACTGGGATTGTGAAACAAGCCCAGCAGAGATTGCACTTTTTGAGGAAGCTTAAACAAGCATCACTCCCCACTAACATCTTAACTACATTCTACAGAGGAGTGGTTGAGAGTGTGCTGACCTTTGCATCACAACCTGGTACTCCAGCTGCAGTGCTGGTGACAAAAAAGCCTTGCAGAGGGTGGTTAGGGGAGCAGAGAAGGTTATTGGGGCCTCCCTACCTTCTGTCCAAGACCTCTTTCAGAGTCGATGCCTCCAGAAGGCACGGTACATTATTAAAGATCCCTCACACCCTCTCCATGAACTGTTTGTTCTTCTGCCATTAGGTAAACGTAACAGGAGCATCAAAACTAAAACCACAAGGCTACTAAACAGCTTCCTCCCACAGGCAGTCAGACTGCTAAATAGCTGCTCTACCTGACTCTGCTTTGGACACTTTTAACTTGCATTGGACACTTATAACTTGTTTTTAACTGACATGTGGTTGTTGTGTTTTACTATTTATTGTTATGTTTATTATTTAGTGTTGTGTTTGTTATATTATGATTGCACTGCTCCTGGGAAATGCTGTCTCATTCTGCCCTGCAGAGCTGATGTACGGTTAGAATGACAATAACGTTTTAAAATCTTGAATCTTGAAATCTTGATGAGAGATCTTAGGGAGCTCGGTAGAAAGCTGGAAAGCAGGACCTCCAGGGTAGTAATCTCCAGATTGCTGCCTATATCACACGCCAGTGAGGGTAAGAATAAGATGATTTTGCAGATGAATGCGTGGCTGAGAAACTGATGCAGTAGGCAAAGTTCAGATTTCTGGATCATTGGGATCTCTTCTGGGGAGGGTATGACCTGTACGAAAGGAACAGGTTACACTTGAACCTGAGGGGGACCAATATCCTTGCGGGCAGTTTTACTGAAGCTGTTCAGCAGGGTTTAATCTAATCTGGTGCAGGATGGCCACTGGACTGATAGGGCTGAGAATGGGATTGTTGGTTTACAAGCAGAGGCGATGATAGGGCAAAAAGGTGCAGTCAGTGGGATGAGTTGCGTTGTCAAAGGACAAAATCGAATAGAGTGATGAATACGGAACTGAAGGTGTCATATTTGAATGCACATAGTATATGGAATAATGTAGATGTACTTGTAGCACAGTTACAGAATGGCATGTAAGAGGTTGTGAGCATCACTGAATCATAGCCGAAAGAATATTATAGCTAGGAGTTTAACGTCCAAAGATACACATTGTATCGGAAGGACAGACAGGTAGGCAGAGGGATTGTTGGCAAAAAATTAAATCAAATCATTAGAAAGAGGTGACATGGGATCAGAAGGTGCAGAATTGTTGTAGGTAGCACTAAGCAATTGCAAGGATAAAAAGACCCTGTTGGGAGTTCTTTGAACAGCAGGAAAGATGCGCGCTACAAATCACAATGGGAGATAGAAAGTGCATGTTGAAAGGGCACTACTACAATAGTGACAGGGGATTCCAATATGCAGGTAGAATGGGAAAATCAGGTTGGTGCTGGGTTCCAAGAGGGGGAATTTGTAGAATGCCTTCGAGATGGCTTTTCAGAGCAGCCCATAGCTGAGCCCACTAGAGGATCAGGTATTCTGGATTGGGTTGTGGGACAAACTAGAATTGATTAGAGCTTAAAGGAACCCTTAGGGGAAAGTAATCATTATATGATAGAATTCAGCTGTGGTACATAGAAGATTGAGCAGAGATTTAAAAGAGGTATGTAAAATTACAAGGGATACAGATAGAGTAAATGCAAGCAGGCATTTTACACTTAGGTCAGAATACAACTGGAGGTAATGGGTTAAGGGTGAGGTGTGAAAAGTTTAAGGGGAACATGAGAGGAAACTTCTTCACTCAGAGGGTCGTAAGAGTGTGAGAGTGTGAACGAGCAGCCAGTGCAAGTGGTGCATGCAAGCTCGACTTCAAAATTTAAGAGAAGCTTGGAGGTATATAGATGGTAGGATTTGGAGGGATTTGGTCCAGGTACAAGTCAATGGGAGTAGGCAGTTGACATGATTTGGCACAGACTAGTAGCTCCAAAGGGCCTGTGTTTGTGCTGTACATTTCTATGACTCTGTGACTCTAACTAGAGTTGATTAGGGAGCTTAAGGTAAAAGAACACTTAGGAGAAAGTGATTATATGATGACAGAATTTACACTGCAGTTTGATAGGGAGAAGCTAAAGTCAGATGTATCGGTATTACAGTAGAGTAAAGGGAATTACGAAGGCATGAGAGAGGAGCTGGCCAAAGTCGGTTGGAAATGTACACTTGTAGCGATGATGGCAGGACAGCAAAGGCTGGAGCAATTCAGATGGCGCAGGGTAGATGCATCACAAAGTTTAAGTATTCTAAATGGAGGATGAGGCAACTGTGGTAGACTAGGGAAGATAAAGACAGTATAAAAGCAAAAATGGGGGAATATAACATAGCACAGATCAGTGTGAAGTTAGAGGACAGGGAACCTTTTTAAAAAAAACCAACGGAAGGCAACTAACCTCCAAAGGGACCACGGTCTTGTCGTGGTTTGGAGGCTTGCATGCCTCAATGACCTGGGGAGCTATATTGGCTAGAGTCAGGCCCTTGTGCTTTTGCCCTTGATAGGGTCACCCATGCCAAACAGGTCAAAGGGTAGATGCCAGATTAAGAGGGGTCCACCAGTCTTCCAGATTCGCGGGTTCAGCTCAAGGCAGATAACCCTGACTGGTCAAAAATATTGTTATGGAAACAGCAATGAAGTATCTTTTTACATCTGTGTGCAACGGTATGGACAGACAGAGATGGAGGACCTTCATTGTTGTCCTAAACTCCAGTGGAGTAAGGTAAGAAAGCAACTAAAAAAGCCATAAGATGAGAAAATATGAAATATGAAGGTAAACTAGTCAATGATATAAAAGAGGATACCAAAGGTTTTTCAGATTTATGAAGAGTAAAAGAGAGGCAAGAGTGGATATCAGCAGTTGGAAAATCTCACTAGAGCGGTAGTACTGCGGGACAAAGAAATGGTGGACAAACTTAATAGTTATTTTGCACCAGTCTTCACTGTGGAAGACATTAGAAGTATGCCAGAAATTTGAGAGTATCAGGAGCAAAAGTGGGTGTAGTTGCTATTACTAAGGAGGTGTTTGGGAAGCTGAAAGATCTGAAGGTAGATAAGTCACCTGGACTGGGCGAACTACACCACAGGGCTCTGAAAGAGGTAGGTGAGGAGATTTTGGAGGCATTGATAATAATCTTTCAAGAATCCGCTAGATTCTGGAATGGTTCTGGATGACTGGGAAAAAATGCAAATGTCACCCCGCTCTTTAAGAAAGGAAAGAGGCAGAAAAAAGGAAATGATAGGCCAATTAGTCTGACCTCTGCAGTTGGGAAGACGTTGGAGACAATGATTAAGGATGTGGTTTGGAGTACTTGAAGGCACATAATAAAATAAGCCGAAGGCAAATTGGTGGTGTGGTTCCCAGCAGGCCACACACGAGCGCACACATGCAATCCAGGTGGTCATTCCACCAACTGAACTTTGGAGGGCAGCAATGACAGGAGCTGCCAGCCCCCAACAGAGCATAGATGCCACGCTACACAGCCTCTGGTGTCTCCTCTCCTGGACTGTAGCACTACTATCAAGGCAGGCAGCTCCCCCGTATCTGTCATGCCAAACAAACAAGAGAAACGGGAATGCAGCATTTTATATCATTAATGTCCAGCGGTCTTGTGATCACAAGAGAAATGTCCTAAGCAATCACCCAATGTTACACTGCACACCGCCTTTGTACACCAATTCCAATGTCTGCCTTTAGTAGCAGCAACACGAACTGCATCAGACCCAGCTCCTCCACCAACGAGCAGATCATTGATAGGGTAGACCTGCAGTATCTGAAGTTCTTAAGGTCCAGAATTGTCTTGCAATTGTAAAAAAGGACAAAAACACCTCTGGTTGGACTCCAAGAGGTCACTGTGTCTACGTGCGCCGCCATCTTTCCAGAAGTGATGTGTTTGTGGTCACATTTGTGAACGTAATGAAGATAGGTGTAAGGAATCAGGTGGTCCGTAGAAGGACTTAGACCGATTAGGAGATGGGCAAAGAAGTGGCAGATAGAGTATAGTCCAGGGAAATGTATAGTCATGCACTTTGGCAGAAGGAATAAAGGCATAGACTATTTTCTAACTGGGGAGGAAATTAAAAATCCGGCTGTACAAAGGGACTTGGGAGTCCTTGTGCAGGATTCCCTAAAGGTTAACTTGCAGGTTGGTGAGGAAAGCATTCATTTCCAGAGAACTAAAATAGAATAGAAAAGCAAGGACATAATGCTGAGGCATTAATCAGACCACAGATGGAGTATTGTGAATAGTTTTGGACCCCTTATCTAAGAAAAGATGTGCCAGCATTGAAGAGGGTCACAAGAATGATTCCAGGAATGAAAGGGTTAATGTATGAGGAGCCTTTGATGGCTCTTCTGTACCCACTGGAGTTTAGAGCAATGAGGAGAAATCTCATGGAAAGGCCCAGATACAGTGTATGTATAGAGGATGTTTCCTATAGTGGGGGAGACCAGAGTGCACAGACTCAATGGAGGGACATCCATTTAGAACAGAGATGAAGAGGAATTTATTTAGCCAGAGATGATAATGAATCTGTGGTTCCAAGGTTGTCAAGCCGAGGGGTGGTAGTGGGGACAAGCTCCCACTACCTAAAAGTGTTCCTCATGGCGTGCGCCTCAAATTGCCTCTGACAGCCAAGTCCAACTCCTGGCCTTCTCGTGTGGCTTAGCCTCTAAGCCTGGCGGGGCTGTTTCTACTGACAGGAGAAGGGGTGAAGGCGGGTCTTGGCGCCTTAAAACCGGTGCCTCGGGTAGATGGAGCTCGTCAGCCTGGGAAAGCAGTCTATCTAAGAAAGGGAAAACTCTGATTTCAAACCTTCACTGCCTTGCGGCCATAACCACTCATGGGAAAAGCTTCGGGAGTAAACCCTGAGGAGAAATCTGGAGCTGGAGTCCCTAAGGGAGTCCGACATTGGCTTCAAGCTCGCTCTGGCAACTCCTGCGACGTCACTGGTGCAAAGCTGTATTGGTCCTTGCCCTTCCCTTGGACAACATCGGTGGCGTGGAGAGGGAGACTTGCTGCTGAGGCAACTGCCGGTCTCCCATACAACCTTGCCCAGGCCTGCGCCCTGGAGAGGACACTCGCAAGACTTTCCAGGTGCAGATCCATGGTCTCGCAAGACTAACGGATGCCATCCAACGAATTTGCGGAATTCATTGCCACAGCTGGCTGTGGAGGCCAAGTCATTGGGTATATTTAAAGTAGGGGCTGATAGGCTGATAGTCCGGGTGTCAAAGTTTATGTTGAGAAGGCAGATGAATGGGGTTGAGAAGGATAAGAAATCAGCCAGGATGGCGGAGCAGACTAGGTGGGCTGAATGGCCTAATTCTGCCCCTATGTCATATGGCTTTAGAGATGATCGGAGAAGTAAGATGGGGTTGATAACATTTTGGGGTTCTACTATAATAGGTCCTCTAATAGTCACAGGGAATTAGAAGAAGAGTTCAAGAACACTTGCTTTTTCTTAGTCATCATTATCGTTATCATCACCACCAAGTGCTGTGTTGTATGGTGTAAGTGATCATAGTCCATGACCTGGCAAATTTTTCTTCAGAAGCGGTTTGCCATTGCCGCCTTCTGGGCACTGTCTTTACATGACGGGTAATCCCAGCCATGATCAATACTCTTCAGAGACTGTCTGCCTGGCATCAGCGGTCGCATGACCAGGACTTGTGACATGTTCCAGCCGCTCATCCGATCATCCATCACCTGTTCCCATGGCTTCATGTAACCCTGATCATGGGGGGGGGGGGGAGGGGGCTGAACCGGTGCTACACCTTGCCCAAGGGTGATCTGCAGAGGGAAGGAGTGCCTCACACCTCCTTTGGTAGAGACTCATCTCCTCTCCACCACCCATTTGTCATAGTAGGGGATTTTAATTTTCCCAACATGGAGTGGGACTTACCATACTATTAAGGAGTTAGATAGGGTGTAATATATGTGCATTCAGGAAAGTTTCCTTAGACAAAATGTAGAGGGTCATACCAGAAGGAGGGCAAAGCTTGAGCTATGTTTGTGTAATAGGGTGGGGCAGGTGTCTGAGCGGATAATGGGAGAGCTCTTTGAGACAATCAACCACAATTCTGTTAGTTTTAAATTACTTATGGAAAGGGACAGTAATGTTCCCCAGGTTTAAGTTCTAAATGGGGGATAACCAAGATGGTGGCGCTTTTGGATGCAGCCACCTCTCCCGGTGGCCAAACAAAGGTGTTTTTTTAAATCTTTTTTTAGACATTTATTCTTACAATTGCTGGACATTAAGAAGTTAAGCTACTGCAGGTTGACCCCATCAGTGAGCTACTTGTTGGGGGAGGAGCTGGACCTGGTGCGGACTGTGTTACTGCCTGGTACAACAGAGTCGGTGTGTGAAGGCAGTGTGTCATCTAACAGCAAATGATTGTCTTGGATGTTTCTCTTGCAAGACCCTGTTGGATATTGATAATATAAAATGGTGCAAGTCTGCTTCCCTTGTTTATTGTGAGACAGATGGTGGGAGAGTTGTGTGGCCTCAAGCCATGGGCTTGCCTGTTGCAGCAGTCCAGGAGGGGGATCATCAGAGGTAGCATGGTGTTCATGCTGGGTTGGAAGCTGGCCCCTTGTGCTGGTGCTGCCGCTGCCCTCCAATGTTCGATTGATGGAATGACAAGCCGGATTGCATGCGCATATTCGTCTACGGACTGTTGAGAACTACCGTACTTGTTTTTGTCGACAACACATATGCACTGTCAATTTACAGGACATGTCACTCAGGAACTTGGGCTGTATATTTCTTGTGTAACTGTATGTTTACTGCTATCTTATATGTGCCTTGAGCTGTGTGTGACTGTCGGTACTGTGTTTTGCACCATGGGCCTGGTGAAACGCTGTTAAGTTTGGCTGTGTTCATGGATGGTTGAATGCTAATTAAAATGAATTTGAACTAAATTAGGACAAGGCAAATTTTGACAGAATGATATAGGATCTTCCAAAGGATGTTACGAATTGGGCAAAGGGAACACAGGCAAGTGGGAGGATTTTAAAGGGGAGTTAGCAAGAGCTCAAGGTCTACCTGTCCCATTACAGTGAAAGATAGAGCCAATAGGAATAAAGAACCCTGGATAATTTTGGATGCTGAGGCTTTTGTCAAGCAAAAAGAGGGGTCAAGAGTCAGGAACAGGCAACTGGGATCAAGCAAATCCCTGGAGGTATGTAGAGATGCAGATGCTTACTCAAGAGTGAAATCAGGAAACCAAAAAAGGCACGAGATAGCTTTGACAGTAGAATTCAAGAGAGATCTGGTAAGTAAGTTAAAGGAGAATAGCAACTCGAGAGAGAATAGGGCCAAAGTGGATGTGATGGAGAGCACTCTGTAACACGCGCATTTGCACAAACACTGCCTTATCATTCTGCTGTCGTGAGCTGAGTGTGCGCACTTCATGATTTATTCAACTAATGGGTCCTTGAGGGTTTGGTTTTATGGTGCTTTTCCTACCATACATGGTGGAATATTCAGTTTCATTAGTAATGGTGATGTGTAAATGTGTATATACTGTTTGTAAGTTGTATTTCAGCTACACATACTTCTGTTTATTCTGCAATGTGATTGTAAACTACATTGTGGGGTGAATCATAGTCTATGTGTAGTTTTAAGTTAACTTCTGGGTAATTAAAAATGGTATACCCTGGTGCCTAAAAAAGCGGGGTGGATCGCTCTCAGCAGGGGAGATTGAGCTGCCAGGCGTTTACACTGCTCTAATAGTATGGAGCGATTTATTGTTTTCTAGTAGAAATCATTTTGTAAATATTGGCAGTTTTCACTATTTTTGCAAGTCTTTATAAGTTTGTTATTTGACGCACTGAATAAACACTCTTGCATGAACATGCTAAGTGACTCCAGCCATTTTTTTTCTTCTTTGGGTTGAAACCCACCCATCGTAACAGTAGACATCTTTGGATGAAGCCGTAAGAAATGGGCAAGGTCCTTTATGAATATTTCTCCTGTTTCGACTGTAGAGAAAGACATGAAGACTTCGAAACTAGGAAAAGTAAATGAGAAGGTTTTGGGGATCATCTCCATTCGAGTAGAGTAGGTACTGAATGTTTTAAAAGTTGTTAAAGTAATCAAATCTCCAAGACCCACCAGGTATATCAAAGAAGACTAGGAGGTTAGAAAGAAATTGCTGGAGCCCTGGTTGAAATATTTGCATCATCATTGGCCAAAGGTGAGGTGCTGATAGACTGATAGGTAGCTAATGATAACTCTTTATTTCAGAAGTGTGACAAAGAAAAAGTTGGGTACTACAGAACAACGTATAATACCTGTGGTAGGTGAGGTACTGGAGAGGATTCTGAGGGATGAAAAGATGGGTTAATAAGCATGGCATAGTGTATGGGAGATCAATCTTATGAACCTCATGAAGAAAGCTGATGAGGGTGAGGCAGTGGATCTTTGGTAAGGCCTTTGATAAGGTTCTACATGGTAGACTGCTCTGAAGAGTTAGATCACATGCAATCCAGGGAGAGCTGTGTAATCAACCTAATGGTAGAGTACAGAGGGTGGTGGTAGAAAGATTGTTTTTCAGACTAGTGGCCTGTATGCCTCAGGAATCAGTGCTGGGACCTTTGTTGTCTGTCATCTATATCAATGATACGGATAAGAATGTACAAGCATGCTTAGTAAGTTTGCAGATAACACTAAAACATAATGGTATAGCATACAATGAATGGCATGGCATCTTGATCAGTTGAGTAAGCGGGCTAACAAATGGCAAATGGAGTTTAATTTAGTAAGTGTGAGGTATTGCATTTTGGAAAGTCGATTCTAAGTGGACTTTCACAGTGTATGACAGCGCTCTGGGGTGTTGTAGAAAAGAGTGACATGGAATACAAGGATATGGTTTTTGAAAGTCAAAGCACAGTTGACAGTGGTAAAGAAAGCTTTGGTATAAAAACATAAAGCTTGGTACTGTAAAAACTGACCAGGTGACTGACCTCTCAGTGGTTGAGCAGTTAGAGAATAGTAACCTCAACTCCTTAACTTTCAAGATAGCTATAGATAAGGACAGGCATGGTCCTTGTGGGAGTGTTTTAAATTGGAATAGGGCAAATTATGAGGGCATTAGGCAGGAACTAAGAGTTAATTGGAACACTTTTTTTCTAGCAAGTCCACATCAGACATATGGAGGGTGTTTAAAGATCAATTGCACAGAGTACAGGAAAGGTACGTTCCCGTTAGAAGGAAGGACAGGGATGGCAAGGTAAGAGAACCTTAGATGTCGAGAGAGGGATGAAATTAGTCAAGAAGAAAAAGGAAAACAATGCAAAGCTTCAGAAGTCAGGATCAAATAAAGCACGTGAGGATTATAAAAAAGCCAGAAAAGAACCAAAGAAAGGAATTAGAAAGCCAGGAGGGGCCATGAAGTCCTTGGCAAGTAGCATTAAAGTGACTCCCAAGGCATTCTATACATACACCAAGAGGATAACTAGGGAGAGGGTAGGACCACTTAAGGATAAATGGGGGAACATTTGCTTGGATACGGAGAATATGAGTGAGGTACTAAAACTTTGCTCTGGTATTTACCAAGGAAAAGGATACGGAGGAACATAAGAAATAGGAGCAGGAGTAGGCCATCCGGCCCATCGAGCCTGTCCCACCATTCAATAACATCATGGCTGATCTGTCCGTAAACTCAACTCCATCTAATTGCCTTTTCCCCATAACCCTTAATTCCCCTTACTATGTAAAAACCTGTCTAACTGTATTTTAAATATATTTAGAGAGGAAGCCTCAACTGCTACCCTGGGCAGAGAATTCCACAGATTCATCACTTTCTGGGAAAACAGTTTCTCCTCATCTCCATCCTAAATCTTCTCCCCTGAATCTTGAGGCAATGTCCCCTAGTTCTAGTCTCACTTGCCAATGGAAACAACTTTTCAACTTCTATCTCATCTATCCCTTTCAATATTTTCTATGTTCCTATAAAATCCCCTCTCATTCTTCTGAATTCCAGAGAATTCCCAGGCGACGCAATCTCTCCTCATAGATTAACCCCATTCATCTCTGGAATCAACCTGGTGAACCTCCTCTGTACTGTTTCCAAAGCCAGTATATCCTTCCTCAAGTATGGTGAGCAGAACTGCACACAGTACTCCAGGTGCGGCAGTACCAGTACCCTGGAAAGTTGCAGCATAACCTCCCTGCCCTTGAATTCAATCCCTCTAGCAATGAAGGCCAACATTCCACTTACCTTCTTAATAACCTGTTGTACCTGCAAGCCAACTTCTCACAATTCATGAACAAGCACTCCCACGTCCCTCTGCACAACAGCATGCTGCAATCTTTCACCACTTAAATAATAATCTGCTCTTCTATTATTCCTTACAAAGTGGCTGATCTTGCATTTACCAACGTTGTATTCCATCTCCCAGACCTTGGCCCACTCACTTAACCTATCTATATCCCTCTGCAGACTCTCCACATCCTTCGTAGAATTTGCTTTTCCACTCAGTTTAGTATCATCAGCAAATTTTGCTGTGCTACACTCAGTCCCCACTTCCAAATCATCTATATAATTATGGAAACCCGGGCCTAATTAGGACCAGGAGATCAGTGCTGAGTGTATAAATATTTTAGGGTGTTTGGAAATCAAAGAGGGAGTGCTGGGCCTCTTTAGGAGTATTAAGGTGGGCAAATCCCAAGAGCCTGATGGGATTTACCACAGGTTATTAAGGAAGCAAGAGACAAGATTGCTGGGCCTTGGCCAGTATCTTTGTGCCCAGGTGAGGTCCTGAAGGACAGACAAGTGATTAATGTTGTACCTCTGTTTTTAAGAAGGGAACCAGGGAAAATGCTGAGAAATATAGACTAGCGAGTCTCACTTCAGTTGTTGAGAAATTGCTGGAGAAAATTCTTATGGATAGGATACAGTATATGAGCATATGGAAACCCTGGGCCTAATTAGGGAGAGCCAGCGTGGCTTCTTTGGGGCATGGATTTTAATACAGTGCTTGAGAAAGTACCTCGTGGGAGGCTAATCTGTAAGATTAAGATGTACGGGAATTCAGAACTGGCTTGCACACAGAAATCAGAGGGTAGTGGCTGAATGGACTTATTTGAGCTAGAGGTCTGTAACTAGTGGTAGTCTGCAGGAATCTGTGCCGAGACATCTGCTGCTTGTGAATGTATATACAACTGGCCTGGATGAAGATGTACATAAATGGGTGTGTCACTAAGTATGCGTACTATATCAAGATTGGAGGAGTTGTGGATAGTGTAGAAGACTGGCAAAGAATTCAGCACAGTATAGCTCAGCTGCAGATGTGGGCAGAGAAATGGCAGATAACGGGTGCTTTGGAACGTGAGGCGTCCAATGAAGGGAGTCTGTTTTCGTGTTGACACCTCGCCTGACAGCGGGGTGAGCTGTTTTTATTTGTTTGGCGGGAGAAGAGGGCGTAGGACTGACCCAGAGTGGGGCCATGATTTGACGAAGCCCGGGGAGATCGAAGGAGGATCGGCGAAGGGGAAACCGTGCACATTAATTAGACTGTTTACTCTTGCCTTTATATTATTCTCCCTTTTGCTGCTCAATATTTAATTTGATTTTGTTATGGTTGTGGTTTTTGGGGATGTGCTGTATTTTTTTTTTGTTTGTAGAAAAAAAAGAATAAAAAATATATTGGAAAAAAAAAGCCGCTAGTGTCAACTGTGAAGTTGTGTGTGTGCCTCAGTTCTGGAGGACTGCAAATATTCTAGCAGGCATTTGCAAGATAATTAGTAGCTTGTAGTCAGAATAATTTCTTTGGAGCGTAGAAGGTTGAGGGGGGACTTGATAGAGGTATTTAAAATTATGAGGGGGATAGATAGAGTAAACGTGGATAGGCTTTTTCCATTGACAGTAGGGGAGATTCAAACATGAGGCCATGAGTTGAGAGTTAGGGGTAACATGAGGGGGAACTTCTTTACTCAGAGAGTGGTAGAGGCAGGTTCGATATTCTCATTAAAAGAAAATTAGATAGGTATATGGACAGGAAAGGAATGGGGGGATTATGGGCTGAGTGCGGGTCAGTGGGACTAGGTGAGAGTAAGCGTTCGACATGGACTAGAAGAGCTGAGATGGCCTGTTTCCGTGCTGTAATTGTTATATGGTTATATAATACCGTTGGCTCTGTTAACAAACACTGTTCAACTTCAGGAATGATGGCAATCTTGATTCCATCTGCACCACTCCAACTGAAAATTGTACATTTTTTCAAATACAAGAACTGTGATGTCACTTTATGTTACAACTGTACAAGACATTGGTAAGAACACACTTTTACTATAACGTGCATTTCTGTTTGCTGATCTAGAGGAAGGATGTCATTCCACTGGAAAGAGTGCCGAAGAGACTGAAAATAGTTGGCTTGAGTTACGTGGACAGGCTGGGGCTTTCTTCTTTGGAGTGTGGGAGGCTGAGGGATGACTTTATAGAGACATGTAAATTCATGCGGAGTAGAGATAAGGTGGATAGTCAGTCTTTTTCCCAGTGTAGGGGAGTCTAAACTAGAGGACATAGGTCTAAAGTGAGAGGGAACTGATTAAACAGTGCCCCAAAGAGCAACTTTTTCTACTCAGAAGATGGTGCAAACATGAGATGAGCTGCAACATGCCACGAGCATGGGAACTGCAGAGGTAACAACAGCTACAATGTTTAGAAGATATTTGGACAGGTACATGGATCAAGAGGGATAGGGCAAATAGAACTTGCTCAGGTAGACAATTTAGTTGCCATGAACATTGGACTAAGGAGCCTATTTGAATGCTGTATGACTCAAAAGGTCAGCTTTAAGCTATCACTCATACTGCAGGATCATTGGGTTGCACTGGTTCACAGGATGAGTTTGAGGAAAAAAAAAATCTTGGAAAGAAAATAAATTTGATAGCCAGCATGATTTGTCCCCATTTTGTGTATGTGCTGGGTTAAGAGCTGGTGATCTCTTCAAAAAAAACCTTTCTTTCTTTCTTTTTCTATAGGGATGTTAGGGGGGAGGGGCTAAGGGGAGGGGGAAGGGTATTTTTTTTCTTCTTTCTGTAATTATCTGAAAACTCAATAAAAAAAGTTAAAAAAAAACTCACCTGGCAGAAGGCAATGGCAAACCACTGCTGTAACTTGCCTCGTAAACGATTTCCCAATACGTCAGAACGGCGTAGAAGGAAATTAATTGCCTGCTAAATGGGAAATTCCAGATGCGACATACCTTTCCTTTACTGAGGATACTGACTGATGAACTGAGGATTTTCAGCATTTGTTTTCAGCTACATAGAAACATAGAAAACCTACAGCACAATACAGGCCCTTCGGCCCACAAAGTTGTGCCAAACATGTCCCTACCTTAGAAATTACCAGGCTTACCTATAGCCCTCTATTTTACTCAGCTCCATGTACCAATCCAAAAGTCATTTAAAAGACCCTATTGTATCCGCCTCCACCACCATTGCCGGCAGCCCATTCCACACACTCACCACTCTCTATGAGTAAAAAATTTACCCCTGACATCTCCTCTGTACCTACTCCCCAGCACCTTAAACCTGTGTCCTCTTGTGGCAGCCTGGGAAAAAGCCTCTGACTATCCACACGATCAATGCCTCTCATCTTGTACACCTCTATCAGGTCACCTCTCATCCTCCTTCACTCCAAGAAGAAAATTTCAGGAACACAATGCTGCTTGTACTAGGACAATGTGGCAACATAAATATGTCTGCTTCTGAATCAAAAACTTATAGTCCTTATTGATCCTGCCCTGAACTTTGAATTACACTGAATGAGCACAGATGGACAATATAATGACAAGTCACTGGCTTCAGGAAATAGTAAATTCTTGCTGAAAGCTTTATTTACATAGTTTTCTCCATTTGCTGGGCAGCACGAAACTTCCCAGTCAGTTCCTTGGGTAAAGGTACCAGACCTGGACAGGGAACTTGCCCTTCTACTTCACAAATGCATTCCCGCAGACAGTACTTTTTATTTCCAAAGTGTGCAGGGTGTGAGTACTCATTCTTCACTAGTTCCTCTGCATGCTGTACCTCTCTGTGGAAAGACAGAAGACACTGTAAGGAGCTACTGAACAAATTAGTGAGAAGGGCTATTAGTTCAGAAGAATTGCGCTGGGTTTAGGCATCACATTCGGGGTAACACAGATAGCAGGATTTTAATTCCTGAGAAGAGATGTACAAGGCTGGGTTATTTTCCTCAAATTATGAGAAGCACAGATTGTTTAAAAAAAAAGCCTTTCCTCACAGTAGAGCAGTCTATATTGAAAGGGCAAAACTTTAGTCATTTCTAAATGTGAAATGTTATTGGGAAAGAACTGGTCAAGCCGTTAGGCTAATGAAATATTTTGGCGCAATTTCCAAATTAATACAATACGATTCCAAGGAAGAACTAAACAAAGGCTTACTGGCTCTTTCCTAAGATTGTCTTGACATGCTCAGTGATTTCTCTGTGATTTTTTCCTTCCACGTCAACCAAGACCTGTTTGCCGTCACCTGGAGAAACCAAAAACATTAATTTGGACATTATACTGATCGATCTGTCCCTACTGTAGAAAAGGATGACATCATCTGGCACATCACACAGATGACCCCAACCCTCAAGGGGGACCCATTTCATTATAAGACAGTAATATCCTTTCTATCAAGAAAGATCAAATCAAGTCCAAGAGTTTTAACCACCCAATCATACTTGTAAAGAAATCTGACCATTAACATCTCAGTTATCAAATTCTGCTTCGTCATTCAGCCCCTCACCATGAACTGCACCATTACCCTCTGATCCCTTGGACTGCAATGCTGCTCTGGAGCCCAACCTACCCAATAACAGAGCCCATATGATCATGAAAACTACCACCCAAGATGCTGAACAAGTAAACTGACTTGTGAGCCTACCATATCCCCTTTTAGTCAGTTGCATCCCGCGAGAATCATCCTCATCACCAAAACCAAGCAAAACTAAAGGATCCCAGGAACGTTTGTTCCCACACCCTGCGTTCCATAAGACCACCAAACACAGGAGCAGAATTAGGCTATTTGGCCCATCGAGTATGTTCCACCATTCTATCACGACCGATATGCTATCCCTCTTAACCCCATTCACCTGCCTTCTCCCTGCAACCTTTGATTAATCAAGAATCTGTCAACCTCTGCCTTAAAGAAACCCAATGATTTAGCCTGCACAGCCATCTGTGGCAATGAACTCCACAGATTCACCACCCTCTGGCTAAAGAAATTTTTTGTCATCTTTGTTCTAAATGGATGCTCCTTTATTCTGAGGCCGTGCCCTCTGGTCCTAGACTTCCCCCACCAAAGGAAACATCCTCTCCACATCCACTCTATCAAGCCCATACAATATCCAATGAGTTTCAATGAGATTCCCCCCTCCCCCCATTCTTCTAAACTCCATCAAGTACAGGCCCAGAGCCAAAAGCTCCTCACATGTTAAGCCTTTCATTCCGGGATCTTGTGAACCTTCTGTGAACCCTCTCCAATGCCAGTGCATCTTTTCTTAGACAAGGGGCCCAAAACTCCAGCACTTTATAAAGCCCCAGAATCAAATCCTTGCTTTTGTATTCTAATGAATACAAAATGAATGCTAGCCTTGCAGTTGTCTTCCTTACCATGGGCTCAACTAGCAAGTTAATTTCACAGTGCCAACACCAACCTCTGCAGAACACCACTAGTCACTAGCAGCCAACCAGAAAAGGTACCCTTTATTCCCACTCTTTGCCTCTATCCGCCAATAATCTATCCTTGCCAATGCCGTTCCTGCAATGCCATGAGCTCTTACCTTGTTTAGCAGCCTGATCTGTAGCAACTTGTCAAAGGCCTTCTGAAAATCCAAATGAACATCCTTGTCTGACCTGCCTGTTATTTCCTTAAAGAATTCCAACACGTTTGTCAGGTAAGGTTTCCCCTGAAGGAAACCACACTGACTCTGGCCTATTTTATCATGTGCCTCCAAATACCCCAAAACCTCATCCTTAATAGATTCAATATCTTTCTACCCATTTCCTTTCTTCCTCCTCCTCTCTTCAAGAGTGGAATAACATTCGCAGTTTTCCAGTCCTCTAGAACCATTCCAGAATCTAGATAGTGATTCCTGAAAGATCATTACTGATGCCTCCACGATCTCTACAGCTACCTCTTTCAGAACCCCGGGGAGCAGTCCATTTGATCCAGGTGGCTTATTTATCTTCAGACTTTTCAGCTTCCCAAGCACCTTTTTCTTAAGTAACAACAACGATACTCACTTCTGCCCCCTGACATTCTCACATTTCTGGCATTATGCTAATGCCTTTCACCCAGTGAAGACGGATGCAAAATATTTATTAAGTTCATCCGCCATTTATTTATTTATCTATTTATTCCCCATTACTACCTTTCCATTGTCATTTTTCAACGGTCCGATAGCCACTCTAATCTCTCTTTTACTCATTATATGTTGGAAAAAATTTGCTTTCTCTTCTATATTATTAGCTAGTTTAACTTCCATACTTCATCTTTTCTCTCTTCATGGCTTTTTTCAAGTTGGCTTCTGTTGGTTTTTAAAGGGTTCCCTTATCAGCCACGGTTGCCTCATCCTGCCTTTAGAATACTTCTTTATCTTTGGGATGTACCTTTCTCACCTTCTGAATTCCGCCCAGGAACTCCAATCATTGTTGTTTTGCCATCATCCCTGCTAGTGACCACTTCCAATCAACTTTGGCCAGCTCCTCTCTCATGCCCTGTACTCCACTGTAATACTGATATATATGACTTCAGTTTCTCCCTCTCTTACAGCAGGACAAATTCTATCATACTGGCTCAAAGGTTCCTTTACTTTAAGCTCCCTAATCAAAACAGGTTAATTGCATAGCATCCAGTTCAGAATTGCCTTTTCCCAAGTGGGCTCAACCACAAACTGTTCTAAAAACTCATCTTGTAGGCATTCTACAATTCCCTCTCTTGGGATCCAACACAAACTGATTTTCCTAATCTACCTGCACATTGAAGTACCCCATGACAATGGCAATATTCCCCTTTTTAATATGCCTTTTCTGTCTCCTGTTGTAACTCCTAGCCCATATCTTGGTTACTGCTTGGAGGCCATCAGGGTCTTTTTACCCTTGCAGTTTCTTAACTCCACCCACAAAGATTTTATATCTTCCGATCCTTTGTCACTTCTTTCTAAGGATTTGCTTTCAGTTTTTTATCAACAGAGCCACCCCACCCCATCTGCCTATCTGCCTGTAATTTTGATACAACGTGTCATTGGATGTTAAGCCCCCAACTATGATCTTCTTTCAGCCACAACTCAGTGATGCTCAGGACATCATACCTGCCCATCATGAAATGCACTACAAGATCATCTACCTTATTCCATATACAACGTGCATTCAAATATAACACCTTCAGTCCTGTATTCCTTTTCAATTTTGTCCCCTTTTAACACTTCAACTCATTCTACCGACTGCAATTTTGCCCTGTCATTTGGCAGCCCTTCCTTACAGGTTCACTACACACTGCATCTAGTTGTATACCAACTGCCACGTCCTCGACTCTATCACTCCGGTTGCCATTCCCCTGCCAAAGTAGTTTAAACCAGGGGTTTCCCAACTTCTGGTCCAAGAAGCCACGGTTAATGATAGAGGTCCATGGCATAAAAAAGTTGGGAACCCCTGGTTTAAACCCTTCCCAACAGCTCTAGCAAACGTGCCCGCAAGGATATTGGTCCTCATCAAGTTCATTTGTAACTGGTCCTTTCTGTACAGGTCATACGTTACCCAGTAGAGATCCCAATAATCCAGAAGTCCAAATTCCTGCCCCCTGCACCAATTTTTCGGCCACGCATTCATCTGCCAAATCATCCTACTCTTACCCTCACCTGTGTGTGGCACAGACAGCAATCCTGACATCACTTCCAAGGATATCCTGCTGTTCAGCTTTCTACCTTACTCCCTACATTCTCTCTTCAGACCTACATCTACAGTAGATGATTGGTACCGATATGTACCATGACTTTAGAATGCTGTGGACCCGATCCATAACATCTCTGACCCTGGCACATGGGAGGCAACGTAACATCCATACCATCATTCCTTCCTCCCAGTTTCAGGAAGTATGCATAGATACATGTGCAAGATGCACCCTTATGCACCAATCCCTCCATGGTGATGTGGTCTTCAAGCATGCATTCACTTGCCCTCAAAGTGAGACCCTGTGGTCCCAAAGCAGTGATCGGGACACAAGTCTTCATATTTTGTTCTTTAGCTGTATCTCACGACAGTCCAGAGGTAGTGCGAGAACATCAAACCAGTCTTACCCAGCACCTCAACAATCTGGCCCATGTGTCACTGTGACAGCACACAGTGAGACAGACTGAGGCATCGCAAGATACCTTTTCTTTCCCCGACCCTTTCCAGTACTGTTTCCACACACACACTCCCTCAAGACTGTCCAGTTGCACTGTCACGGCTCTCCCACACGTACATTCTGAGTTATCTGACACTAACCTTCCCGTCCTCCCATTCCCAGCCAAGTAGCATATAACTCGTCCACAGAGCCTGTCTATCCATGGTTTCAAAATAGTGTCACTACCTTCAGAACATGGGAAAAAGAAAAACTTACCCAAATAAAACCTCAGAAATGATGACGGGGTCTGGTTTTTGAACATAACAATCTGAACCCAAGGATTCTGATACTGGATTTGAGGTATGTTGAAGAAAACGAACTTTCTGAAAAGAGAGATTTAAACACATTGCCATCACAATCTTAACAACCTTACATCATATTTGTAATAGGTATCAACACAGCTTTCCAAGGCACAGTATTCCATTAGCTTTGCTTTTACCAGCCTGCAAAAACCATAAAGAGTTTCTTTTGACAACTTATAGAAGAGTATGTAGACAATTTACTGATCAGAAGGACAAGTAAGTATGAATGAATAATGCAGTTTTAAAGCAGGCAATGGAACAGCAAGATTAGAGGTATTTGTGCACAATGTTTATTTTGGTGTGACTGATGCCTGACATTTTCAATATCTTATGTGCTTATATTTAAATATTTTTCAGTATCTTACGTGCTTATATCATCTGCAGCTTAATGTGAAAAGGACTAAGGAGCTGGTGGTGGACCTGAGGAGGGCTAAGGCACCGGTGACCCCTGTTTCCATCCAAGGGGTCAATGTGGACATGGTGGAGGATTACAAATACCTGGGGATACGAACTGACAATAAACCGGACTGGTCAAAGAACACTGAGGCTGTCTACAAGAAGGGTCAGAGCCGTCTCTACTTCTTGAGGAGACTGAGGTCCTTTAACATCTGCTGGACGATGCTGAGGATGTTCTATGAGCTTGTGGTGGCCAGTGCTATCATCTTTGCTGTTGTGTGCTGGGGCAGCAGGCTGAGGGTAGCAGACACCAACAGAATCAACAAACTCATTCGTAAGGCCAGTGAGGTTGTGGGGGTGGAACTGGACTCTCTGACGGTGGTGTCTGAAAAGATGATGCTGTCTAAGTTGCATGCCATCTTGGATAATGTCTCCCATCCACTTCATAATGTACTGGTTAGGCACAGGAGTACATTCAGCCAGAGACTCATTCCATCGAGATGCAACACTGAGCATCATAGGAAGTCATTCCTGCCTGTGGCCATCAAACTTTACAACTCCTCCCTCGGAGTGTCAGACACCCTGAGCCAATAGGCTGGTCCTGGACTTAATTCCACTTGGAATAATTTACTTATCATTATTTAATTATTTATGGTTTTATATTGCTATATTTCTACACTATTTTTAGTTGGTGCGACTATAACAAAACCCAATTTCCATGGGATCAATAAAGTATGTCTGTCTGTCTGTCTGTCTTAAAAGTGGTTCGACCAGGTAACAAATTTAAAAAGCAGATGATCTTGTAGTGCAGTTGGAGATTGGCAGGATTGAGGTTATGGGCATCACTGAGTCCTGGTTGAAAGAAGATTACAGTTGGGAGCTTAGCATCCAAGAATACACATTGTATATAAAGGCCAGGCAGGTAGACAGAGGGGTAGGGTGGCTCTGCTGGTAAAACAAAAACGAAATCAGATCCTTAGAAAGAGATGTCATAGGATCTGAACATGTAGAATTCTTGTGGGTAGAGTTATAAAACTGCAAAGGTAAAAATGATTCTGATGAAAGTTTATATTTACAGGCCTCCAAACAGTAGCCAGGATGTGGGGTACAAATTACAAAAGGAAATGTATAAAGGGCAATGTTTTCAAGGTAACTGGGGATTTCAATGGATGATCAGATTGGTGCTGGATCTCAAGGGAAGGAATTTGAAGAATGCTTGTGAGATGGCATTTTAGAGCAGCTTGTGGTGGAGCCCACTTGGGAAAAGGCAATTCCAGGTTGAGTGTTGTGTAATGAACCAGATTTGGTTAGGGAGTTTAAGGTAATTGAAACCTTCTTCAATAGGTTCGACAGCACAATCTCATCCTCACCGCAGAACTCCACACCAGGCTTACTTCCCTCACAGGAGACCTTGCCCACACCCAGGATTACGGCTACACAGGTGGAAAGTCAACTGAGGAAGATCTGTACCAGCAAGGCAGCGGGACTGGATGGAGTTTCCCCACGATTACTGAGGGCCTGTGCGACTGAGCTGGGAGAACCACTACAGCGCATCTTCAACATGAGCCTGGAGCAGAGAAGAGTACCCAGACAGTGGAAAACATCCTGTATTGTCCCGGTACCGAAGAAACCACAACCAAAGGAGTTGAATGACTTCAGACCTGTTGCCTTGACGTCGCACGTGATGAAGACCATGGAGCGGCTGATAATACAGAATCTGAGGCCACAAACCAGGCACGCCCGGGATCCTCTTCAGTTTGCGTATAAGGAGAAGGTGGGAGTGGAGGATGCTATCACGTATTTGCTGCACAAATCCCTCTCTCACCTAGATGGGGTCAGTGGTGCTGTGAGGATTACATTCCTGGACTTCTCTAGTGCCTTTAACACCATCCAGCCCAAGATCTTAAGGCACAAACTAACAGAGATGGGAGTAGACTCTCACATGGTGGATTGGATAGTGGACTACTTGACAGATAGACCTCAGTATGTGCGGTTGGGAGACTGTAGGTCTGACACGGTGGTCAGCAGCACAGGAGCGCCGCAGGGGACCGTGCTCTCTCCGGTCCTGTTCACCCTGTACACATCAGACTTCCAATATAACTCGGAGTCCTGCCATGTGCAGAAGTTCACTGACGACACGGCCATAGTGGGGTGTGTCAGGAATGGACAGGAGGAGAAGTATAGGAAACTGATACAGGACTTTGTGATATGGTGCAACTCAAACTACCTGCGTCTCAATATCACCAAGACCAAGGAGATGGTGGTGGACTTTAGGAGATCTAGGCCTCATATGGAGCCAGTGATCATTAATGGAGAATGTGTGGAGCAGGTTAAGACCTACAAGTATCTGGGAGTACAGTTAGACGAAAAGCTAGACTGGACTGCCAACACAGATGCCTTGTGCAGGAAGGCACAGAGTCGACTGTACTTCCTTAGAAGGTTGGCGTCATTCAATGTTTGTAGTGAGATGCTGAAGATGTTCTATAGGTCAGTTGTGGAGAGCGCCCTCTTCTTTGTGGTGGCGTGTTGGGGAGGCAGCATTAAGAAGAGGGACGCCTCACGTCTTAATAAGCTGGTAAGGAAGGCGGGCTCTGTCGTGGGCAAAGTACTGGAGAGTATAACATCGGTAGCTGAGCGAAGGGCGCTGAGTAGGGTTAAAGTGCCGGGGTTGATTGTATTTAATGTATTTAAGTAAACTACTTAAGAACTTTTTAAAAGCTATTATTAATGCTTTTTGAGAGAGTGATTTAGATGCATATCATATTTTTACTGAGTTAAGTATTGTATGTAATTAGTTTTGCTACAACAAGTGTATGGGACATTGGAAAAAATGTTGAATTTCCCCATGGGGATGAATAAAGTATCTATCTATCTATCTAAAAGGCTGTGATCATAATATGACAGAATTCACTGTGCTGCTTGAGAGGGAGAAGCTAAAGTCAGATGTATCAGTATTACAGTGGAGAAAAGGGAATTATAGAGGCATGAGAGAGAGGGGAGCTGGCCAAAGTGGATTGAACGGGGATACCAGCAGGGATGATGGCAGAACAGCAATGGTTGGAGTTTCTGGGAGAAATTCAGAAGGCACGGGATAGATACATCCCAAAGTAGTAGTATTCTAAAGGCAGGACAACATAACCACGGCTGGCAAAGGAAGTTAAAAAAATCATAAAAGCAAAAGAGAGGAAAAAAATTTAGTGGGAAGTTAGAGGAATGGGAAACTTCTAGAAACCAACAGAATGCAACCAACAAAAAACATAAGGAGAGAAAAGATGAAATATGGAAGGCAAGCTAGCAGATAATATAAAACAGGATACTAAAAGTACTTTCACATATAAAAACAGCAAAGGGGAGGCAAGAGTGGCTATCAGACCACTGGAAAATAATGCCGAAGTAACGGAGGACAAAAGAAACAGCGAACAAACTTAACAAGTATTTTGTGTTGGTCTTCACTGTGGAAGACACCAGCACGATGCCAGAAATCCAAGAGCATCAGGGAGCAGAAGGGAACGTAGTTGCTATTACTAAGGGGAAGGTGCTTGTGAAGCTGAAAAACCTTAAGGAGGGCAAGTCAAATGGACCATGTAGGAACCCAGGAACCCAAGTGTTCTTAAAGAGATAGCTGAAGGGTTCTGGAGGCATTAGCTAGCAATGATCTTTCAAGACTGACTATTCTGGAATTTTTCCAGAGGACTGCAAAATTACAAAAGTCACTCCATTCTTTAAGATCGGGGGAGACAAAAGAATGAAAATTATAGGTCAGTTAGCCTGATGTCAGTAAGATCTTGCCATCCATTATTAAGGATGAGGTTTTGGGGTACTTGGATGCACATGATAAAATAGGCCAAGGTCAGCAAGGTGTCAGGGAAAACCTTGCTTGACAAATTCTTCGAAGGAATAATAGCCAAGACAGACAAAAAAGAGTCAGTGGATGTAGTTTACTTGGATTTTCAGAAAGCACTTGACAATGTGCTGCACATAAGTCTGCTAAACAAGATAAGAGCCCATGGTATTACGGGAAAGATACTAGTGTGGATAGAATGGCTGACTGGCAGGAGGCAAAGAGTGGAAAGATAGGGGGCCTTTTCTTGTTGGCTGCCAGTCACTAGTGGTGTTCCACAAGGTTTGGTGTTGGGACCCTTACTTTCATATTTCTGTTAATGACTTGGATGATAGCATTGATGGCTTTGCGGCCAAGTTTGAGGATGATATGAAGATAAGCACAGAGACAGGTAGTGTTGAGGAAGCATAGTGACAATGGGGAACGAAGAGGCAGATGGAATATAGTGTAGGAAAGTGTATGGTCACGCGCTTTGGTAGAAGGAATAAAGGCATAGCCATAGACTGTTTTCTAAACCGCGGGGGGGGGGGGGGGGGGTTGGGTTAGGAATCAGTAATCAGAAGTCAAAGGGACTAGGGAATCTTACTGCAGGATACCCTAAAAGCTAAGTTGCAGGTGGATTTGGTGTTGAGGAAGGTAAATCCTTATTTTGAGAGGAATAGAATATATGAACAAGGATGCAATGCTGAGGCTTTATAAGGCATTGGTCAGACCATACTTGAGTTATGTGTGCAGCTTTGTCCCCTTATCTAACAAAGAATGGGCTGCCATTGGAAGGGGTCCAGAAGAGGTTTATGAGAATGATTCCAGGAATAACTGCATTAATGTATGAGGAGTGTTTAGTGGTTCTGGGCCTGTACTCCCTAGAGTTTAAAAGAATGAGGGGGTGGGAGTCTCATTGAAACCTATTAAATACTTAAAGGCCTAGATAAAGTGGATGTGGAAACGGTGTTTCCTATTATGGGGAGACTCGGACTAGAGGGCACAGGTTTACAATAGAATACGTCTTTTTAGAACAGAAATGAGGAATTTCTTTAGCCAGAGGGTGGTGCATCTGTGGGATTCATTTCTACAGATAGCTGTGGAGGCCAGGTCACTGGGTATATTTAAAACAGATTTAATAGTTTCTTAATTAGTAAGCGTGTCAAAGGTTATGGAGAGAAGGCAGGAGAATGGGGTTGAGAGGGATTATAAATCAGCCATAATGGAACAGTGGACCTGACTCGATGGGCTGAATGGCCTAATTCTGCTCCAATGTCTTATGGTCTAATGCATTAGCTACTATACGCTATATTAAGGTATACATTAGAAAAGATAGAAACCTATAAAGTATGCAAGATGTTTCTACTATTGGAGTATAAAAGTATAAATTTACCAAAACTGAAGTCAGTTTTGAAACTTGCTATTTGATATGCATGTGTAGGAGAATGAAATCCTAAAAATGTAGAAGACAATAGTATGTTAATGAGAGGTAGCTAAAGAGATGTAGATTAGAACATTGGTCAGTTCTGAGTTTGTTATTTGCTATGCATGTACCCAATTTAGTAGGAGACTGAAATCCTAAAAATGTAGAAGACAATGGTATGTTAATGAGAGGCAGCTAAAGAGATGTAGATTAGAACATGATTAAGTCAATGGGTAGAAACAATAGGGACAAGATGTATGTGTGATACGCAACTATAGCAACTGGACCAGGAGATTGCTATAAAAAATGCTGTGTCCAAAGGATCGGTGGGCAATCAGCGACTAGCTCAATGACTGTCTCAGCTTTGATTTGCAAATTAAAGTTTAACCCTTCTTGAAGAATCTTCTGCGTCTCTTGGTCATTTGTGAGGCACGAAAACCACGACACTACCAGCTCAAGATACAAGTCAGGAATGATTTGAAATACACAGCTGGGTGAGAGCAACAATCTCTCACGAGACCTACATAATCTAAACTGCTTGACTGGTACCACCACCCTAAACATTTACTTCTTCTAGAACAGGCGCAAAGAATGTATTATCTATATAATGCACTGCAGTTACTTACCCAGGCTATTCTATTACTACCTCCCAAACCTAAATGTATTTGCTTGGAGGTGGAGGATGTGAGCGAAGTTCTAAATGAGGAATCTTTTTGTTGATATTCACCAAGCAGGATGTGGAAGATAGCGAGATCAATACTAACATATGTCATTTTGAGATGAAGCGAAGTGGTATTGGGTCTCCTGAAGAATGTTAAAGTAGGCAAGATGTAATATATTCCAAGATGAGATTGCTGGAACCTTGCCCTCTCTAGCTGCAGGTGAGGTCTCAAAGAATTGGCAAGTAGCTGATGTTGTTCCTTGGTGAGAGGAGGAAATAGGAATTTTATAAATTGCAGATCAGTGAATCTCAGGTCAGTTGTAGGGATGCTGTTGGGAGAGGATTCTTAAGGAGAGAACTTAGAAGCATTTGGAAAAACATGGCCCAATTAGGGACAGTCAATATGACAGTGCAGGCAGATCATGTCTTATTAACTTGATTTGAGTTTTGAGGAGACCAATTTGGTGATCAGTGAGTGAAGCAGTGGATATTGTCTCCATTGATTTTAGGAAACAATTCAACAAAGTTCCTCAGGGAAGGTTGATCCACAACAATTTGCATGGGGTCCACAGTGATTTAGCCATTTGTTTTCAAAATTGATTTATCTATAGAAGAAAGGGCATAATGATCAATGGATGTTGCTCTGGCTTGGTGTGCTTTGTAAACATTGACTGTGCTTTTTCTCAATAGATGCTGCCTGGCCTACTGAGTTCCTCCAACATTTCGTGCGTGTTGCTCGGATTTCCAGCATCTGCAGAATTTCCCTTGTTGGTGATTTGACTACTGCCCATCCAAATCTCTCTCTGTCCCAGTCCCTCTCTCTCGAGCTTTCTCCAGATCTCACCATCCCAAGAGAACATTCCTAAGTTGAACAGCAGGGCTTCCTATCTTAGCCAAAACCAAAACATTCTACCAGCAGGACTCACTGCTTTTGCAGAAAACTGCTAAAATGAAATATCTACAGAATAGCAGTAGAAATCCTAACCAGGGCGTTACACTTAAATAAGAGGCCCAAAACTGCTCACAATACTCCAAGTGTGGTCTGACCAATGCCTTATAAAACCTCAGCATTACATCCTTTATTTTATATTCTAGTCCTCTCTAAATAAATGCCAACATTGTATTTGGCTTCCTTACCACCTGCAAGTTAACCTTAAGGGCATCTGTCCATGAAGGTTCTCAGTCATCCAAGTCATTGTATATCAAGCAGTAGTAAATCAAGGCAACTGAGCTTGCTGTGTTGTTTAAAAGACGTTTTGCTGCTCATCTGAGAGGCTTCTTCAGGGAATCTCTTCAGAAAATAGTCTGCGCCTTTATTCTTTTTACCAAAGTGCGTGGCCACATGCTTCCCTCTCTGCTACTTCTTTGCCCATTCTAACCTGTCTAATTCCTTCTGCAGACTCCCTGCTTCTTCAACCTGCCTCTCCACCTATCTTTTTATTGTCTACAAACTTGGCCACAAAGCCATTAATTATGATCCCAACACCACTAATCACCGTTGGCCAGCAGACAAGGTCCCCTTTTCGTCTCCTGTCAGTCAGTTTTCCATCTAATCTCTCTTCATTCTTGTACGCTTTAGTGAATACAATCCTAACCTATTTAACCTTTCCCTGTATCTTGGGAGTTGTTGCCTATCCTTACTAATCTGTTGGTCAGGAGGTCAAGGATCCAGTTGCAGACGGAAGAGTTGACATCCAGAGTCTAGAGTTTGGTGACAGGTTAGTTTGGAATTATAGTAAACCCAGAGCTGTCATCATATACAAAAGTCTAACGTAGTCTTTACTGTCCAGCTGCTCCGTACATGAGTGTTGGGCTAGGGGGACAGCATCGGCCGTAGACCTGTTTTGGGGGTAGGGGAATTGCATTGGGTCGAGATTGTCTGAGAGGCCAGAGTTAATGCATGCCATGAAATGCCTCTTGATGTACTTCATGATGGTAGATGTCAAAGACAGCAGGTTATCTTGTTTGTACGGAATAATAGTACAGGTAGTTTTCTTAAAGTAGACAGGAACCACAGATTGAAGTAAGAGGTTAAAAATGTCTGCAAATGTCCCTACAAGCTGATCTGCGGAGGATCAAAAGACAGCCAGGGACATCATCTGCAGCAGATTCCTTTCACAATCTCAATCTCCAGAAGACTGATCTTACTTCGGCAAGGGTGACTGTGGGCTCAGGTGCATTGGGCTCTATTGGATTGGGTGGTGACATACCAGTACCCTTCTGAACGGAATGTGAACAGAATCCATTAAGGTCATTGGGAAGGGACGTGTCCGTGACGGTGATGCTGCCAGACTTTGTTTTGTAGCCTGTTATTGCATGTAAGATCTGCCACTACTCATGAAGGTTTGTGATTTAACTTTGGACTCGTACTGTCGCGGCACCGACTGATAGCTTTCCGTAAATTGTATCCCAATTTCCTGTAAAGGTCAGAGTCCACTGATATGCAGACATAGACTTCAGTAGGGACTGGATCACCCAGTCCATCCATAGTTTCTGCTTTGGGAGCACCCAGATTGTCCTCTCTGGTGGCTAGTCCTCCACCCTTACTAATAAAAGTAGTGATGGTGGTGACATACTCATCTAGGCTGACATCTTTAAACATGGACCAGTCTACTGATGTAGAAGATCATCTGCTTCCTCAGAGCAGCAAAGAACATCGAACAATACAGCATAGTACGGGCCCTTGGACCCACAATTTTGTGCTGACCTATATAAACCTAACCCGTGATCAATCTAGCCCTTCACAGCCCATAACCCACCATTTTTCTTACACTCGTCTGCCTATCTAAGAGTACTTAAATGTCCCTATTGTGGGGGGTCTATATGGGGTGGAGTTTGTTAGGTGTGTTCAGGAAGGTTTCTTGACACAATATGTAGATAAGCCTACAAGAGGAGAGGCTGTACTTGATCTGGCATTGCAAATGAACCTGAGTCAGGTGTCAGATCTCTCAGTGGGAGAGCATTTTGGAGATAGTGATCATAATTCTGTCTCCTTTACAATAGCATTGGAGAGGGACAGGAACAGACAAGTTAGGACAGCATTTAATTGGTGTAAGGGGAAATATGAAGCTATCAGACAGGAACTTGGAAGCATAAATTGGGAACAAATGGTCTCAGGGAAATGTATGGAACAAATGTGGCAAATGTTCAGGGAATATGTGCGTGGAGTTCTGCATAGGTATGTTCAAATAAGATAGGGAAAGGATGGTAAGGTACAGGAACCGTGGTGTACAAAGGCTGTTATAAATCTAGTCAAGAAGAGGAGCTTACGAAGGTTCAAAAAACTAGGTAATGATACAGCTCTAGATGATTATAAGGCTAGCAGGAAGGGGCTTCAGAATGAAATTAGGAGAGCCAGAAGGGGCCATGAGAAGACCTTGGTGGACAGGATTAAGGAAAGCCCCAAGGCATTCTACGAGTATGTGAAGAGAAAGAGGATAAAACTTGAGAAATTAGGACCAATCAAGTGTGACAGTGGGAAAGTGTGCATGGAACCGGAGGAGACAGCAGAGGTACTTAATGAATACTTTGCTTCAGTATTCACTATGGAAAAGGATCTTGGTGATTGTAGTGATGACTTACAGCAGACTGAAAAGCTTGAGCATGTAGATATTAAGAAAGAGGATGTGCTGGAGCTTTTGGAAAGCATCAAGTTGGATAAGTCACCAGGACTGGATGAGATGTACCCCAAGCTACTGTGGGAGGCGAGGGAGGAGATTGCTGAGCCTCTGGCCCATCAATGGAGATGGGAGAGATTCCGAGGATTGGAGGATTGCGGATGTTGTTCCCTTATTCAAGAAAGGGAGTAGGGATAGCCCAGGAAATTATAGACCAGTGAGTCTTACTTCAGTGGTTGGTAAGTTGATGGAGAAGATCCTGAGAGGCAATACTTATGAATACTTGGAGAGGCATAATATGATTAAGAATAGTCAGCATAGCTTTGTGAAAAGCAGGTCGTGCCTTACAAGCCTAATTGAATTTTTTGAGGATGTGACTAAACACATTGATGAAGGTAGAGCAGTAGATGTAGTGTATATGGATTTCAGCAAGGCATTAGATAAGTTACCCCATGCAAGGCTGATTGAGAAAGTAAGGAGGCATGGGATCCAAGGGGACATTGCTGGCTTGCCCACAGAAGGCAAAGAGTGATTGTAAACAGGTTATATTCTGCATGGAGGCCGGTGACCAGTGGTGTGCCTCAGAGATCTTAGGATCCCTACTCTTCCGTGATTTTTATAAATAACCTGGATGAGGAATTGGAGAGATGGGTTAGTAAATTTGCTGATGACACCAAGGTTGGGGGTGTTGTGAATAGTGTGGAGGGCTGTCAGAGGTTACAGCGGGATATCGATAGATTTCAAAACTGGGCTGAGAAGTGGCAGATGGAGTTCAACCTAGACAAGTGTGAAGTGGGTCATTTTGTTAGGTCAAAATGATGGCAGAATATAGTATTAATGGTAAGACTCTTGGCAGTGTGGAGGATCAGAGGGATCTTGGGGTCCGAGTCCATAGGATACTCAAAGCTGTTGCGCAGGTTGACTCTGTGGTTAAGAGGGCATACAGTCCACCGGCCTTCATCAATCGTGGGATTGAGTTTAGGAGCCGAGAGGTAATGTTGCTGCTATATTGAACCCTGATCATACCCCACTTGTAGTACTGTGTTCATTTCTGGTTGCCTCACTACAGGAAGGATGCATAGAAAGGGTGCAGAGGAGATTTACAAGGATGTTGCCTGGACTGGGGAGCATGCCTTATGAGAATAGGTTGCGTGAACTCGGCCCTTTCTCCTCGGGGCAACGGAGGATGAGAGGTGACCTGATAGAAGTGTGTAAGATGATGTGGGGCAATGAGGGTGTGGATAGTCAGAGGTTTTTTCCCAGGGCTGAAATGGCTAGCACGAGAGGGCACAGGTTTAAGGTGCTTGGAAGTAGTTACAGAGATGTCAGGGGCAAGTTTTTTTACGCAGAAAGTGGTGAGTGCATGGAATGGGTTGCTGGCGACGGTCACGATAGGCTGTTTTAGACTCCTAGACAAGTACATGGAGCTTAGAAAAATACAGGCTATGGGGAACCCTAGGTAATCTCTAAGCTAAGGGCATGTTCAGCACAGCTTTGTGGGCCGAAGGGCCTGTATTGTGTTGTAGGTTTTAAATGTTTCTACCAGAAGGCATGCACTGAAGGTAAGAGAGGGGCAGATTCAAGGGGAGCTGCGAGGAGGAAGTTTTTTACTCAGATTCGCAGATGTCCGGTATGATGGTAGAGGAAATACACTGGAGGCTTTTAAGAGACGTTTACATGAATGTAAGGAAGACGGAAGGATACAGACATTGCTTGGATTGGAGGGATGAGTTTTTTTGGGGGATTTTTATTTACTTTTTAAGCTGGTTCAGCACTACATTGTGGGCGTAAGAGCCTGTTCTTGTGCTGCGCTGTTCTGCGTTTGCCCAAATCCAAGCCATTCTGTTCCATCATTGGACTCACCTTGCTCCTTCACTCAGCTGCCCGTGGGTGTTATAATTAACGGTCATCACCTTTACCGAATCTTTAAGCGCCAGAGTCCCACTCCGTAGATACTCCAGCGTCCGGCGTACCGGGAATCGTCCTTTCATCGGCATGGCTGCTCCCGGCATCCATCAGCCAGCCTCGAATCCGCGCGTGCGCAGAAGGGCATATTGCTTGCGCATGCGCTCATAGCTGTCTTGCTTGCGCCTGCGTACAATGCTAAAGCCGGCTTGGCTTCTTCTGCCTTCTCGGATTTCGCTAACTCCTCTAAATACACACAAAATGCCGTACGAACCTAGCAAGACATTTGATAAGGTACCCTATGCAAGGCTTATTCAGAAAGTAAAGAGGCATGGGATCCAAGGGGACCTTGCTTTTGGATCCAAAACTGACTTGCACACAGAAGGCAAAAAGCGGTTGTAGATGGGTCATATTCTGCCGGACCAGTGGCCGGTGACCAGTGGTGTGCCCCAGGGATCGACGGAGAATGAGAGGTGACCTGATAGAGGTGTATAAGATGATGAGAACATTGATAGTGTGGATAGTTAGAAGCTTTTTCCCAGGGCTGAAATGGCTAATATGAGAGGGCACTGTTAAGGTGCTTGAAAGTAGGTACAGAGGAGATGTCAGGGGTAAGTTTTTTTACGCAGAGAGTGGTGAGTGTGTGGAATGGGCTGCCGGCAACGGTGGTGGAGGCGGATACAATAGGGTCTTTCAAGAGGCTTCTGGATAGGTACACAGAGCTTAAACAAATAGAGGGCTATAGGTACAGTAAACCTATGCAATTTTTAAAGTAACATAAGAACATAAGAGATAGGAACAGGAGTAGGCCAATCGGCCCCTCAAGCCTGCTCCGCCATTCAACAAGATCATGGCTGATTAACTCTAGTTTTCACCGAATCCCACAAGGCAACAGTGCCAACCATTTTATTTTATTTTTCATCCCGCCCAAACCCATGCGATCACCCGGGGGGAAAAAACCGAGTTGCCAATTGAGGAGAAAAAATCTGGAAAATTCCTCTCCGACCCATCCAGGCTATCGAAAACTGGTCCAGGAGATCACATGGCTGATCTAAACCTAGCCTCATGTCCACTTACCTGCTCGCTCACCGTATCCCCTAATGCCATTTTTATCCAGGAAAATGTCTATCTCCGTTTTGAATTTATTGAGTGTAGTAGCTTCCACAGCTCTCTGGGGCAGTAAATTCCACAGCCCCACTACCCTCTGAGTGAAGAAATTTCTCTGCATCTCAGTCCTGGAACGGCATCCCCTTATTTTAAGATTATGCCCCCTAGTCCTAGTTTCACCCATCATTGGGAACATTCTCCCCGCATCCACCCGATCAAGCCCCTTCACAATCTTATATGTTTCAATAAGATCGCCTCTCATTCTTCGGAACTCCAATGAGTAGAGTCCCAATCTACTCAACCTCTCATCATACATCAACCCACCCATCCCCGGAATTAACCTAGTGAACCTTCTCTGCACTGCCTCGAGAGCCAGTATGTCCTTCCTTAAATATGGACACCAGAACTGCACGCAGTACTCCAGGTGTGGTCTCACCAATACCCGGTACAACTGCAGTAGGACCTCCCTGTTCTTATACTCCATCCCCCTAGCAATAAAAGCCAGCATTCCATTGGCCTTCTTGACCACCTGCTGCACTTGCATACTAACTTTTTGTGTTTCCTGCACCAGGACCCCCAGATCCCTTTGCACAGAAGCACTTTCCAGTTTCTCTCCATTTAGATAATAACTTGCTCTATTATTTTTCCTGCCAAAGTGCAAGACCTCACACTTGTCAGTATTATATTTCATCTGCCAAATGTCTGCCCAATCACTCAGCCTATCTATGTCCCCCTGCAGGGTTTCAATGTCCTCCGCACTCATTACACTCCCTCCCATCTTTGTGTCATCAGCAAACTTCGATACGTTGCACTTAGTCCCTTTCTCCAAATCATTAATATAGATTGTAAAGAGTTGGGGTCCCAGCACCGACCCCTGCGGAACACCACTAGTCACCAACTGCCAGTCTGAGAATAAACCATTTATCCCAACTCCGTTTTCTGTTAGAAAGCCAATCCTCCACCCATGCCAGAATATTATCCCCAATCCCATGATTTTTTACTTTAAGTAATAATCTTTGGTGTGGCACCTTGTCAAATGCCTTTTGGAAGTCCAAATACACCACATCCACTGGTTCCCCTTTATCTACCCTATATGTTATGTCCTCAAAGAACTCCAACAAATTTGTCAAACATGACTTCCCTTTTGTAAAGCTATGCTGACTTTGTCCTATTAAGCTATGTTTATCCATCTATCTATCTATCTATCTATCAAATGCCCAAATGTCCAAATCCAAATGTAAGCACGTGTTTGGCACAGCATTGTGGGCCAAAGGCCCTGTAGTGTGCTGTAGGCTTTTTATGTTTCTAATTCAGGCAGCATCGATGGAAACCAGTAAATAGCAGATATTTCAGTCCAAGGCTCTTCATCAAGACTGGAAAGGAAGAGAAGTCATTCTAAGAAGATGAGGGAAGGGGAGGAAGAAGTACAAGATAGCAGGGGATATGTGAAACCGGGAGATGGGGAGGGTTGAAGTAAAGAGCTGGAAAGTCCATTGGTGAAAGAGAAAAGGGCTGGAGGAGGGAAAATCTGATAGGAGAGGACAGAAGATCATGAAAGAATGGGAAGGGGGTGGAGCACCGGAGGGAGGTGATGGGCAGGTAAAGAGATAAGGTGAGAGAGAAGAGATTGGGGAATGGTGAAGGGGGAGGGCATTACCAGAAGTTTGAGAAATCGATATCCAGAGGAAATATAAGGTGATACTCCTCCAACCTGAGAGTGGCTTCATTGCGACAGTAGAGAAGGCTGTGGACTGAATGTCAGAATGGACATGGGAAGTGGAATTGAAATGGGTGGCCACCGGGAGATCTTGCTTCTTGAGGCGGACAGAGCGAAGCTGCTTGATGACGTAATCTCACCGATATACAGGAGGCCGCACCGGGAGCATGGGATATAGTAGATGATCCCAACAGACTTGCACGTGAAGTGTCACCTCACTTGAAAGGACTGACTGGGCCTCTATTCCTCTTGTCCTGCACCCACAATCCTGATTATATAATTGTGATTGACTTGTTAAGTACTTTAGTTATTGGTGATTCATTTCATATTACCTTTCGGGGTTCTAGTTTCGGAGTATAAATTCGGCAAAGTATAACGCAATTGAATCACGTTCTGACGGAGGGTCTCAGCACAAAGTGTTGACTATTTACTTCCTCCAGCATTCTGTGTGTGTCGGCACTGAATGTCCAACTTCCCCTAATATACAGTGCCCCCACTGCAGCCCTTTCCAACTGTGATACCCCCTTCATCACCACCACCCCACCATGCAGAGGTCACAGTGGGTCACTTTAGTCTCGTTTGATTTTTGGATTTAAAAACACTGGTTGAAAAAAAAGAAAAACGTAGCTATTGGAAAACAGAACATAATTGACATACTGAGCATATGAAGCCACATTTGTGGGGAGGAAAATGGAGTTAAACGGTTTCACAATTAGGTTTTTTAACCATGGCTGTCTTGACCTGAAACATTGGCTTTATTTTTCTTCCTACAGACTTAGCCTGAAGTGCTGAATATTTGCAGCATTTTCTGTTTTTGTTGAAGAAGCAAAGGGTCTTTGCCATGGTTTTGAGTCTCTTTGTTAAGAACAGTGGCTGCTGTGCTTTTGATTCCAAGTGGTAAGTCTCCACCTACTAATCCAGCATAAATATGTGCACGTGAAACTCTTCCGAAATGGTAGCACTGCAAAGTATTTTAATAGCCTGGGTGGTAGACTGTGAGGGGGTTAGTGCAATTACATGGACCTTGTCTCCAAGGCCTCTTGCCACCCTGTATTGAGAGGGCTCATGAATGTTGGGTGATCTCACCAGAGACAGTCAAGCAGACCTGAGAAGTCTTCCATAAATTCCTTACAATGTGATGGACGTTCGCTTGCTGGGCCGGGGATGTCTTGCTTTTGCCAAGCTTTGCTTTCTAAACACAGCAGCTGCCACTTGGAAAGATCAAACAATTATAAGTTAAAAATCCCAAATAATATTAAGTGTTTAGTTTCTGGTTGTAAATGGGATCCAGTCTTCAGTTGGTAAATCAATGACTCGGATGATAACGTGGATAACTGGATCAGAATATTTGGGGATGACAAGATTAGAGGTGTAGTGGACAGCAAGGAAGCTAACACGAGGAAATCTGCAGATGCTGGAAATTCAAACAACACACACAAAATGCTGGTGGAACACAGCAGGCCAGGCAGCATCTATAAGGAGAAGCACTGTCGATGTTTCGGGCCGAGACCCTTCGTCAGGACGGAAGCTATCTGGCTTGCAGTGAAGTCTGGATCAGCTAGAAAAATGGGCTGAGAAATGGCAGGTGGGATATAATGCAGACAAGTGCATTTTGGTAGGGCAAGCCAGACAAACACACTGCACTGAGGAGTGCAATGTGATCTGGGAATACAAGTTTATAAGTTGTTGGAAGTGATGTCACAGGTAGATAGGGTTGTGGAGAAAGCTTCTGCAACAATTGAATTTATTTAAATTGTACATCCACCCCACAACGTGAGGGAGTAAATATCTTTGCATTATGACTCCGTCGCAATGTACAGACATGTGAATTTATAAGTCCAGAGGCCTGTAGAAAGAAGCTGTCCCGTCGCCTGTTGGTCCTGGCTTTAATGCTGCAGTACCGTTTGCCAGACAGAAGCAGCTGAAACAGTTCATGGTTGGGATGACTGGTGTCCCTGATGATCAACCAGGCCTTCTTTATGCACTTAGTGCTGTAAATGTTCTCAGTGGAGGGAAGTTCACATCCACAGATGCAATGGGCTGTCCGTACAACTCACTGCAGTGCCCAGTGATCAAGGTTGGTGCAGTTCCTGTACCAGGTGGTGACATAGCCAGTCAGGGTGCCCTCAATAGTGCCCCTGTAGAAGGTCTTGAGGATTTGAGGGCTCACGCTGAACTTCATGTAGAGATGTTGTTGTGCTGTTTTTGCCACACAGCCGGTGTGCACAGTCCAGGTAAGATCTTTGATGATGTGTATACCGAGGAACTTGAAACTACTCGCCCTCTCAATGGCAGTCCCATTGATGTTGATCAGGGCGAGCCTGTCTCTGTTCCTCCTGTAATCCACAATCAGCTCTTTTGTTTTTTTTAGACGTTGAGGGAGATTGGCTTATATAAATCGACAGTACTGAGTACAGGAGATGTAATGTTATGTTGAAGCTGTATAAGACCTAATTGTTGAGGGCTAATTTAGAGAATTGTGTGCACTTTTGGTCACCTACCTACAGGAAAGGTTGAAAGAGTACAGAGAAAATTTACAAGAATGGTGATGGGTCTAGAGGACCTGAATTATAAGGAAAGATTGAATAGGTTAGGACTTTGCTCCTTGGAATGCAGAAGATAGAGAGGAGATTCAATAGAGATATACAAAAATCATGAAGGGTATAGATAGGGTAAATGGAAGCAGCCTTTTTGCATGGAGGTTGGGTGGGACTAGAACTAGAGATATCCAAGGCTCTTACAATCAACCCAAGAATTATTGAATTGTGCTAGAGCTTTCATACCAGACTATGGTCAATTGTCAAAACCATTATAGAACAAATGTACACTGAAAAATGAAAAGTCTTTTGTTTTGAGCCCCAGAAGATTATGAAGCATCAGAGAAATTGATAAATGCAGACCAGCAAGCAAAGGTCCTTTGGAGAAGAGACCTAACAAAATCTCTTGTTCCGAAAATTCGTATTTTGGCTAGAAAAAATCTCAGAACTTTGAGAAGTGGAAGTTCTAATGATCTGCTGAACAAGACCATTCTCTGATAGGAAGCTGTTTATTATATAAAATAGGAGGTTTGAAGGAGCAGCCTGTGATTTGGTCATCTGGGCCCAGTGTTTGGCTGACCTGGTTAGACTGTTTTGAACCAGTATGCGTTGGACAGAATTCAGTTTTCTCCCCTGTCATTTAGACCTATGATATCTACTTTTTTTTTGGGGGGATGGGTGAGTCCTGGGCTGTATTGTAAGGCTAGATTTGGAGTATTTTGTACAGTTCTAGTTATCTACTTATAGGAAAGATATTAATAAGTTTGAAAGAGTAAATTGATTGAAAGCATTTGCAAGAATGTTGCTGGGACTTGAGCACCTGAGTTACTGTAAAGAGAAAAGTTGAATAGGTTAGGACTTTATTCCCTGGAGCGTAGGAGAAGGAGGGGAGATTTGTTAGAAGTATATAAAAGCATGAGAGGTATAGATGAGGTAAATGCAAACAGGATTTTTCTGCTGATAAACTGAGGTCATAGGGTTAAGGGTGAAAAGTGAGATGTTTAAGGGGAACCTGATGGGAACTTCTTCACTCAGGGGGTGATGTGAGTGTACAATGAGCTTCCAGCGGAAACGGTGGATGCCGGATTGCAACATTTATGAGAAGTTTTGGCTAAGTACGTGGATGAGAATTCAGATGTATCTGTACTACAAGGTGTAAAGAGAAGCTTGTGAGAGCTGCTGGCCAAAGTAGGTTAGAAGAGGACACTTGCAGGAATGACAGTATAGCAGCAATGGCTGGAGTTTCTAGGAATAACCCAGAAGGCACAAGATCAATTCATGCCAAAGTAGAGGATGTATTCTGAAGAGAATGAGGCAACGATGACTGACAGAGAAGCAAAAGAGACAGAATACAGTATAAGCAAAACTTCGTGCAAACCTAGAGAATTGAAAAATTTTAACAAAACACAGCAACAAAAAAGCATTAAGGAGAGAAAATAAATAAGAAGGCAAACTAGCCAATAATAGAAAAGAGGACACCAATTTTGTTTTTAAAAAAAGAGTACAAGAGCAGTCAGACTGGATAGTGGACTGCTGGGAAACAACACTGGAGATGTTGTAATGAGGGACAAAGAACTGTCCGATGTCATCCTTGTCCCAGAGATCTGAGGGACGAAGAATGTGTCAAACATAACTGCAGTCAGCTCGTCATCTTCTTCAATCTGCAGAAAGTCATGCAGGAAATTCAAGGGAAACCTCTTCACCCACACAGCGGTGACTGTTTGGAACCCATCAGCACAGGGAGAGCAAGAGGTGAACAGCAGGGAAGGATTTAAAGGGATTGTTGTGGAGTAAAAACACAGACTGATTTGTCTCCCTACTGCACACTAGAATCTACTGTTGTAGATTCACTAGGTACCTGTGAGAGACTTTAAAATAAAACTGATTTAATTGCCGCAGATCCAGAATTTAAAATCCAGTCTCGTTAAAGGTGAACATCGGCAGGTGAAACTCCTCATTTGCCTAGTGACCTGATGTGGCCAGTAGATGGGAGACTGAGGAAATCCCTTCCCACAATCTGAACAGGTGAACAGCTTTCCACCAGTGAGAATTAATTTGTGTGACAGTAGGTGAGATGATTGAGAAAATCCCTTCTCACAATTTGAACAGGTGAACAGACTCTCCCCGGTGAGAATTAACTGGTGTGACAGTAGGTGAGATGATTGAGTGAATCTCTTCCCACAATCTGAGCAGGTGAATAGCATCTCTCCAATGTGCACTGACTGGTGTGTTTGTAGGTGGGATGACAGAGAGAATCCCTTCCCACAGTCTGTGCAGGTGAGCAGCCTCTCCCCACTGCAAAGTCGTTAAGTGTGTGAGTAGGTTAGATGATCAAGTTAATCCCTTCCCACAATTGGACCAGGTGAATGGCCACTTCCCAGTGTGAATTCACTGGGTTACCAGTTGTTCAGATGATCGAGAAAATCCCTTTACATTGTCTGAGCAGATGTGTGGCCTCTCTCCAGTGTGAACCCACTGGTGTCAGTATGTGGGATAAGTCAGTGAACTCCATTTCCACTGTCTGAGCAGATGAACAGCCTCTCTCACATGTGAACGCGCTAGTGTAGCTTCAGTTTAGATGACCAGGTAAATCCTTTTCCACCGTCTGACCAGGTAAACGACCACTCACCAGTGTGTACTAAACGATGTGCCAGTGTGTCAGATGACTGAGTGAATCCCTTCCCACAGTCTGAGCTGGTGAACAATCTCTTACCAGTGTGAACTGACTAGTGTGCCAGTAGATGAGATGATCGATTGGATCCCTTCCCACAGGCTGAGAAGGTGGGATGAGTGAGTGAATTCTTTCCCACAGTTCTCTATCAATTCAGAAAGTCTCATGTCAGACTAAGTGAGTGTCTCATGCAATCAACAGTTGAGGAATTTATCTCGAGTGAACAAACGCTGGTGTTCTCAGCACCCAGGTTTCTAGCTGATTTCACTGAGTTACAACAGAAACTTCGTTTCAGACACAAGGCATATTTCCAGCTGGGATGAGATCATTCTTCATCTTCAAGGATCAACAGCTGATATATTGATGGAAATATCTGGTCATTCCTTAAATATCTGGACAGAGACAACAAAACTGATGTGTTGCTGTGTTTGAGATTTCTGTACACAAACTCTTAGCTAGTTCTAACCTGTAAAAAGATTTGCAAAACACATCAAAGAGTGAAGGTCAGCATTTTAGATGAGATCATTTTCGTCTCCATGCTGAGCTCTGACATCACACTGTTACGGTGAACTTCAACCCTCACCTCCTGTCAAACACTCCTGTGCCTAGTGTCACTTTATGGATATACATCAATCTATAAGTTGGAGGAACATCTCCTCATCTTCTAACTGGGTATGGATCAGGCATCCAGACTGACCATCAAAATCTCTGACCGTTTTTCTGTCTGTATCAGATTGGGCCGTCTCTGCCTGCGTTCAGTCTGTGACTTGGCTCAGTTTGTCTCTCTCCCCATTAGTTCTGGTCATGTCCCACAGCACTGCAAAGAGTATCTGTCTGCTCCTAGAGACTTACTAATTACTCTGACCCCCCTCTGCATCAGGTGAATGATGGTGGTAAATTCATCTCGGGCACTGCCAATCAATATGGTGGAGAGGGCAGTGTGGCAGCTTTGGAGAGTGGCATCTTTGTGATCGGAAAGCTACCCGTCACTTGTTACCCAGCAAAGGGAGTTTGATATCAAAGCAACACACGTAGAATGCTGGAAGAACTCAGCAGGCCAAGTAGCATCTGTGGAAAAGAGTAAACAGTCGACGTTGCAGGCCAAGATCCTTCTTCAGAACTGAGAGAGAATGTGGGAGATGTCCAAGTTAAATGGTGGGGGAGGGGAAAGTGGCTGGCAGGAAGGTGGTAGGTGGAGCCAAGTGGGTGGGAAAGGAGAGCCAAGAATCTGATAGGAGAGGAGAGTGATCAGTAGGAGAAAGGGAAGGAGGAGGGCACCCAATCAGAGGTAATATGCAGGTGAGAAGAAGTAAAGGATCAGAGTGGGAATAGAGGAAGGGGGGGGGTGGGAGGGAAATTTTGTTCAGCAGAAGAAATCAATATTCATACCACCACGTTGGAGGATACGCAGATGAAATACAAGATGTTGCTCCTCCACCCTAAGAGTAGCCTCATTTTGGCACAGGAGGAGTCCATGGATCAACACATCGGAACGGGAATTCAAATGTTTGGCCGCCAGGATGTCTCGCTTATGGCAGATGGTGCGGTGGCGCTCGACAAGTGTTCCCCCAGTTTACGACGGGTCTCATCAATGCAGAGGAGCTTCCGGCGAGATTTCGTTGCTTTGGCCTTCTCATCAATAGGCGATGCTGGTGACACACTTACTCGACCACACGTATCGCAGGAAACGTCGCCCTGCAAAGGTGTCCGTGATGAACACTAGACGACCCCAGGCAGTGGTGAGGATGCTGTTACTTGGGGAAGTTATCTGCATCTGTCATAGTTATAAACCCTCCGCTCACTGGTTCTCACGCAGACCATTTACATTCACAGGAAAGACGTGATACTCACACCCAAATCTTTCGAGATTACTGTCTTGGTGGGTTGCTATAAATAAAGCCCACACTACAGATAATGTAAGTTTAGAATTAGAATGTTTAGCTAATGAAACTATAGAAGGATTCTCTGTTATGAATCAGGAAATGCTAAATCTCGGAATTGTCGCTTTGCAAAACAGGATGGCCCTGAACTATGTCTTAGCAAAAGAAGGTGAAGTTTGTACACTACTTGGGAAAGAATGTTGCACTTACATACCCGATGTTTCAAAAATATGACTCATGTATTGGGACATAGGACAAATATGAGGTGAGATGCAGAGGCTAAATTCTCAGGCTTCTCCTAAGGGTTGGGATTTCTTTAGCTGGATTAAATCAGAACTTGGAGAAACATTGTTTGCCTGGTTACAGCCCCTCTTTTATGGGCTTATTGCCCTGAGGTGCTTGGCATTAGTTATTCACTGCATCTTCCAACAGTTTGTTCATCTGACGACTTACCCCTTCCCAGTCAAAGACAAAAGAGACTGTTGCTTTACTTTATGCGAGGTCTCGACTGTGGAGAAAAGTGAGGAAGATGACAGTTATGAGGAACAAGAACATTTAAAAATGTGATCACTACCCCCAGGGTATCAGGCCCCTTTTGCAGACACCAATCTATAGAGCTGATCTTATGATCAAACCGAGGAACCTTGAATATAGGGTTAAAAGATCTGTGTGTTGCTAAAGTGGCCTTAATTAAAAGAAAATACATCCTGTATTTTCTTTTGAGTTTCAAATCTACATGACTAAGATTATGGTGCTAAGCACTAATACAGCTGTGTAGATAAGCACAAGATAAGCAAGGCAGAGATGTCACAAATCATGAAGAGACTCTATGAACTGTCAAGTCTTTGACATCTGAGGAGGGGGTGCTGGTTTTTCTCACATGTCTGTTACTAAGATAAACACAAGCTGATTTGTTGTACCTCAGAGTTCCACACATGTGGACTCTCCATGATATCATGCTAAAACAGAGTATTTTCCACTTGAAATGTACTATTGGGCTTTATTTTAAATTTCTCTGAAAGGAGGCTTAAAAAAATCTGTGTGGTTGTTTTATCAAGATGTGTGTTTTAAGACAGCAGGTTGGTGTGTTTATGGCAGGGATGATTTGACAATAGAGAAAAATAGGACACAGCTTCTAAACACAAATCAAAGAAAATCAAAAACTAGAGATGATGCAGATAATGGAGGAAAGTTATGGAATGAAACGATTGTTCTCTGTTAAAAAGAAGTGCTTTGTTTTAACTATAAGATTGAAGCCATTTCCAAACGATAACGTGTGGAGTAGCTTCCCCTTGCAAATGAATAAAATGCACCTATAATCTGATCCACTCTGAATTTGTTGTAGTTTGTATCTGTCTTCCTAACCACTGAAGTCAGGCTAACTGGCCTATAATTTCCTCGCCTCTCTCCATTCTGAAAAGAGTTGAGTGACATTTGCAATTTGCCAGACCTCTGGAGCGCTTCCAGATTTTAGTGATTGTTGAAAGATCACTACTAATGCCTCCACAATCTCTTCAGATACTTCTTTCAGAACCTTAAGGTGTAGTCCATCTGGTACAGGTGACTTATCTACTTGCTGTCTTTTCAGTTTCCAAAGCCCCTTCTCCTTAGTAATAGCAACTGCACTCATTTTTGCCCCGACAGTCTTGAATTTCTAGTATATGGCTGGTGTCTTCCACAGTGAAGACTAACACGAAGTACTTGAGTTTACCTGCCATTTCTTTGTCCTCCATTACTACCCCTCCTGCGTCACTTTCCAGCAAGCCAATATCTACTGTCGCTTCTCTTTTACATTATTGGCTAGCTTAGCTTCATAGTTCATCCTTACTCTCCTTAATGCTTTTCTACTTGTCTTTTTATTTTTAAAAGCTTTCCAATCCCACTAATTTTTGTTCTATTATATGCCCTTTCGTTTGCATTAATGTTGTCTTTGACTCCCTTGTCAGCCACAGTTGCATCATCCTGCCTTTAGAATACTTCTTCATCTTTGGAGTGTATCTATCCTGCATCCTCTGAATTGCTCCTAGACACTCCAGCCATTGCTATTTTTGCTGTCGTCCCTGCTAATGTCCACTTCCTATCAAATTTGGCCAGCTCCCCTCTCATGTCTCTGTAATTCCCTTAACTCCACTATAATATTGATACATCCGATTTTACGCCCTCTCAAATGCAGGGTGTATTAAATCATATTATGATCACCATCTCTTAAGGGTTCCTTTACCTTAAATTCCCCAATCGAATCTTGATCATTATACAACACCCAATCCAGAATGGCACAACCACAAGCTGCTCTAAAAAGCCATCTTGTAGACATCCTACAAATACCATCTCTTGGGATCCAGCACCAATTTGATTTTCCCAGTCTATCTGCATATTGAAACTCCCCCGTGATTATAGTAGCATTGTCGTTCAGACATGCATTTTCTACCTCCCATTGTCATTTACCGCTGTACCATTGAGAGTATACTCATCAACTGCATCCCAGTGTGGTATGCCAATTGTCCCGTATCGGACTGCAAAGCACTCCAGCGTGTGGTGAAAACTGCCCAGTGGATTATTGGCACCCAATTGCCCACCACTGAGAACATCTACCATAAACGCTGCCTGGGCGTTATGGTATGGCGTAAAAGCATTATCAAGGATGCATCTCACCCTAACCATGGACTTTTTACTCTCCTCCCATCCGGTAGGCGCTACAGGAGCCTCCGCTCCCACACCAGCAGGCACAGGAAGAGCTTCTTCCCTGAGGCTGTGACCCTGCTGAACCTCACATCACAGCGCTACGCAGTATTGCACCCATATTTTACTGTCTCAGTACTTTTATATTTGTGTGTTGTAGCACTTACTTTTTATTCACAGTTATTTTGTAAATAACACCATTCTTTGCATCACTGGTTAGATGCTAACTGCATTTCATTTGGCTTTGTATCTGTACTCGGCACCATGACAATAAAGTTGAATCTAATCTAATCATTTGTATCTCACATCTTAGCAACTGTTTGGAAGTTTGCATATAACTCCCATTAGGGTCTTTTTACCCTCAGCTCTTTCTGATTTGTTTTCATTTTTTTCCAACAACAGAGCCAACCCACCCTCTCTCCCTACTTGCCTGTTCTTGGATGTTATGCTCCCCAATTATGATCTTCTTTTGGCCCATGATGTCAAGCCAAACTCTAAATGCGCTACAGAATCATCTACCTTATTCTTTGTATGGCATGCCTTCAAATACAACACCCTCAGTCCTGTATTCATCACCATTTTTGATTTTGCCCCGTGTTACAACTGACCACAATTTTACCCAATCGTCTGCTTGCCCTTCCTCACAGTCTCACGACACACTGCATCTACTTATATAACAATTCTCATCCTCAGCCATATCCGTCCAGTCCCCATACCCTGCCAAATTAGTTGAAACCCTCTCCAAAAGCTCTGGCAAACCTGCCTCAAGGATACTGGTCTCCTCGGGTTCAGGTCTAACCCATCCTTTTTGTACAGGGCATATCTTCCCTAGAAATGATCCAAATGAATCAGAAATCTGAAGCCCATTTCCTCAGCCACACATTCATCTGACAAATCACCCTATTCTTACTCTCAATGGCACATGGCACAGGCAGAAATCCAGGAACAGGCTCAAAGGGCCGAGTGGCCTTCCGTTTACAGGCTCCTCTAAATGAAGATGAAGGTTGGGACAGATTGATGGGCAGAACAGCATATCCCAGGGAAAAATTCTGAGACACACCACCCCAGATATCTTGACCCACACTGCAGGCCAGGGACCCTGACAGAATGTCCAAATCAGCCATTGTCTCCAGGTAAGCAGAGGGAACATAGTTGAGGAGGGGAGTGGTGAGTGAGATCCGGCTGCACATCACAGACACACAACCAACCGTGGCCCGGGGCTGTTGGTGACCCTCTGGTAGGGCTGGGTATGGACCTGGTGGAGAACCTGTACTGAGGCGAACACTACAGGAGACCACAGAGCAGATGAGGGGTGAACTGTGGGGTGTTTGTGGAGTGGGGAGACGATGGTGAGGGAGTGAGAGTTGGGGAGGGGAAAGGCCTTTAATTGGACTGGAGTTTGATACTGTGGATCATCATACACAAATTGTGTTATCATTTAACTATGCATGGATATCCAGGAATACAAGTGACATTCCTCTAGGGCCAAGGTGCAAAACAGATTACCAACAGTCATAGTCAGGACAAAATAAACACACACACACACACACACACACACACACACAATAAATGTAAGTGACATGTCCTACAAATTAATGGTGCGTGGGTGTTATTGGCAAGGACAAGCGGATATCAGATCTCAACAGTCCACAGATGAACGTGTCCACACAGAAAATCCAGCTTGTCCTTCCACCAAACACTAAATGACAGCACTGATGGGAGCACCAGAACCCAATCAAGCATGGATGTCACACACTACACTGCCTCCAGTGTCTCCTCGCCTGGACTGCTGCAACAGGCAAGCCCACAGCTTGAGCCCTACTCCTCATTACAGCAGAGGCCTTGCAGCTTCCCCACCACCTGTCTGACCAATAAGTAAGGGAAATGGACTTGCAGCATTTTACATGACCAATTTTCAAAAGGAACTTGCAGAACATCCAGAAGAAATGCCCAAGACAAATTGCACACCGCTTTCGCACCTTCCTGTAGTAGGCAGAAACAGGGTCTGCACCAGGTTCAACTCCGCGCCAATGAGCAGCTTGCTAACAGGATCGACCTGTAGTACTTAAAGTTCCTAACATCAGCAGTGCCTTATGTTACGTACCCCGTAACTGGGTCACTTACCAGCAAAGATAGAGAGGTCCGTTGAAGTCTGATGGTACTATTTTTAACAGTATTGATAAAATACACAAAAAATAATATCAATGCAAACATACAGATAATATACGTCGTCAATACTAAATCTAAAAGCGCGGGTATAATAATAATCAATAAGAAATAGCTCTATCGTTGTCTAGGGGATAATGTATTGTCCGATGGAAATATAAAAGTCACTCAAGTTCATTCAAGCTGCAGCTTTTGGTTGGAGAGAGAGACGAGGTTTTTAGAACTTGCCCGGTTTTCCGTTTTATGATGTCGATCCTTCGAAATGGCGTCGGTGGTGATCTCTTCCTTAGCTAAGCCACCTTCCGTGGTAGGGCCTCAATCCCGGGGCAGCGGGAAAGGACACACGAGGGCCCTCCACTGGCTATTGCTATTAAACGCTGTCACGGAACTCCTAGCGTTTCTCCTGGTGTGTGTGAGGGGCTGTTCCCACAGACCCTCTTTTATCCCCACTCACGGGGTCTCAGATGTCAATCAGGGGGGAATGATGCCATCCCCCAACCAGCCCACTTTGCCTGAGTGCTTCCACGAAGCACAGTATTTTAATACACAATTCCGTCTCCAAGAGACAATGGCCATTTCCCGTCTTTATATCGCTGCGGGGCTAAACATTCCAAACATCTCTCTCTCATTTCCTGGGTCTCCTGACCTGAATTAATAGCGATCTTGCGATTCTCAAAAAGGAGGGGGCTACGGGCGTAACACTTACGATTGTAAAAAAAAAAGACAAGAGCACCTTTGGTTGGTTCCTGAGAGGCTGCTGTGTCCAAATGTGCTGCCGTCTTTTTGAAGGTTGTATTAATTCTATTTTAAATATTGTGTTTCAGGTCCTCACGGACTCTGCAACACACTCATTGTATAGCAGAGAGGCCATTCTGCCCAACTGATCCCTGCTGAATGATTATCACTCTGAATGAAGAAGTGACGTCACTGATCAACTGGCCTCTGACAACTTGCACTTGTTCTTCCTTCAGACTTTATTTACTCTACTTGTGTCCAAGGGCAACAGTCCAACCCGTCACCAAAATGCTCTGAAACCTCTTCTCAGAATTATCAATTTTATATGGATATTCTCCAGTTGAAATCTTGTGCACCTTCTAACCCCCTATTTGCATATAAAAGATATTTATCATGATGCATTCTTACAGGTCACAGTGATCAACAAAACTACACACAATTTACACATATAGAAAGCACTGAATAAACTCAGCAGTTCAGGCAGTATTCATGGAGGACAATAAATAGTTGGCATTTTGGGCCGAGATCTTTCATCACCTGCTCTCTAGGTCTCCCTATTTCACCCTCCTCCCCTAATCCCCATCTCAGGATCGCTCCCTTCCCCCAGTCTCTGGGTCACTCCTCTTACAAGTCTTTGGGTTGCTCCACACTCATCTCCCCTCTGCTTTCTCTGGGTTGATTATTTTCTTCTCCCCAAGTCTGGGGCGCTCCCTCGACTCCCCCCCCCCCCCCCCCCCCATCTCTGGATTGCCTCCATTATCCCCAATGTCTCTGTCATCCCTTTAATCCCTCTCCCTTTTGCCCTCCCTTGTCTTTTGGGTGGCTTATTCTCATACCCAATCTGCCCTTTCCTCTCCCCACCCTCTCCACCTCTAGTCACCCACTTCCTCCCAATGCCACAAGCTCCATCACTGGTCACAACTATCCCCCTTCTAGATCCCTACTCACACCAGTGTCTCTGGGACACCCCTTGCTCATCCCTGTCAACCCACAATCGCCCCATTCCCCCTCTCTCTGTTATGGTCTCCCAATTCCCTAACCCCTTCTTAACATCACCCTTTACCCCCCCCCCCCCAGCCCTGCCAATTCTGTCACCCCACCCACTTGCCTGTAGATAGCCACTCTCTATCCTTTCCTTCCCCCTGTTCAGTGTTGGCCCCTTTCCCCTACTCCATGTCTTGGGGTCACCCCTTCCATCTCCAGATCTCCAGTTCCTCCTCTCCCATCTGAGGGTTGCCCCATTCCCTCGTCTCTTAACCTCCTCCTTCTCCATACCCTGTGTCTCCTTGTATCTTTGTCATCCTTACCACTGATACTGGGACTCCCCATACACCATCCTCATCTCCGGAGCGACCTCTCCCTGCCTGTGATGAAATGGCCCCTTCCTCCTCCTCTCATCTCCAACCGCTTCTCTGGACAGCCTCTCCCTCCAGTCTCTTGGACGTTTGCTGCTCATGTCTCAGAAAAGGTTATCCCACACTATTTTTTTTGGAGAAACCCTCCCTTCTTCAGACAATCAAATACTCCCCCCCCACTTCTTTTAGGGACATGACCCCCCACACACACACATTTTTGGGATACACCCTAAACTGTGTTTTGGCATGCATCATCATTCCATGTCTCTGGAATACCTGTGGATATGCCTTCTTTTCCCAGGATCAATAACTGATGCACTGGGGCTACAGTGGAAATATCTGTTCACCCCTTCAATGACTTGAAGACGATTTACAAGGTTTATCACCACGTTGTTTCATCCAAATCTCATTCCAACACTGAACAGGAGTCCAGGTTCTCCTTGCTATGACTGATGAGGCAGCTACCTAGCATCTCCAATAGCACATTCAAAGATCGATAGAATTTAAGTGCTAGTGAACTGACCACAGCAGAACTGCAGAGTTTTTGTTTCAGATTCAAGACACATATCCATTGCCTTTTCTACCCTGTGAAAAAGGTTACGAAAGACATCAATGCGTGAAGGTCAGCATTGCAGAGGAGAAGATTTTAGTCTCGAAGGTGAACTCTGACATCTCACTGTTATAGTGAAGCTCACAGACGTGAACAAATCCTCATCTTCTTATCTGGTCACATTTCAGACATCTGGACGCAGCTTCAAATTTCCAGACTATCCACCTGCCTGCATGAGAATGGGACAACCCTGCCCGTCATCTACCTGTGATATGGCTCACTGTATCTCTGTCCATTGTTATAACTTAACAGTTCTGGACATGTCCCTTTGCCCTACTAAGAGCACACGGTATTTACACTGCTGCTCTTGGAGACTTTCTGATCACTGTGACACTGACAGTGGTGAACTGAGCAAAGCTAGGCCAGTGAAGGTCAAGGGTAGGTGATTGGACTTCGTCATTGGAGATGATCAACATGTGGTACTTTTGTGGTGGTAAATCCTAGAGTTTAGATAGTAGGATCTCATCTATGCCTGGGAGGTCCATCGCAACCATTTCCAGAGCCTTTTTTTCTACTGAATTCACACAATTCTTTTGAGACAATTTTAAAATCTCAGCACCTGCACACTTGATTCACAGTAATAGTATATTCTGAAGCTCAGGTTTTGGGGTAAGAACAGTGCCATTGAAAGCATTTACAAACATTTTCTCCTCTCTGCTAAATGGTATCAACTAATATATATATGAGAATTTGATAGCCAGTTTAACACAGTAAGCTTTCACAAGCAATATACTCAACGCCAAAAGACATTGTGGATATCAACAGTCCATATCCAACCAATTTTTTCTCTGTCAATCAGCTTCCAAATGCTGCTAGTGTCATTCTTTGACGAGCGCACCCCTCGCCCCCTGCCGCTCTATTTCCCTATTCCTCATCATAGGCTCCTACCGCTACCACTGTCCAGAGCCCAAAGCTCTGCCCCATGCTGAACAGCCTCTGGTTTCTGACCCTGCTGCATTGAACATCCAACGAATGGTTCTCCATTCTGCTTTCGGACTTTAGAGGACAGTGGTTTATTCTAACCACCCAGCTGTGTGAGATACAGCCCTTTAGAAGCAGCGAAAATGGGCTATAACATTGAAATGAGCAGGCATTAAGGTTAACTACCAATGCCATACTTCTTCGGCCAAGAGATTTGATGATCAAGTCAGGCATAACTAAACAGCTTGTTGTCATCTTCAGTCTGTAGAAAGTCATGCAAGAAGTTCAAAGGAAACCTCTTCCCCACAGAGTGGTAACTATTTGGGATCCATCACAAAGAGAGTAAGGGGCGAACAGCAGGATGAACTTAAAAGGATTATCGTGGAACAGAAACATCAGAAGGGTCCAGTTGGACTGAGTTGACTTCCTCTTATATACAGGGTGAGTTGTAATTTCAGCAACTACCTATGACACAGATTAAAATAGAACTGATTTGTCAGTCACAGATCCAGAATATTAAACTCCAGTCCCATTAAAGATGAACATCAGCAGAAACTCCTCTCATGTCCTGTGGCCAGGGTGAAGGTGCAGAACTGGGTGTGATGAGCAGAGCTCAACACCTACAGTCTCTATTCAACATGCCCCCGTATTCAGCAACCATGATGGGTCAAATATCCAACATGCAACTTATTTAAACTCCCCTCCCTCCCATCCCCTGAGTGAACTCAGTAGTGTGTCACAAGGGTGGATGACTGAGTGAATTCCTTCCCACAGTTTGAGCAGGTGAACAGTTTCTCTCCAGTGGGAACTGACTATGTAGGTGGGATGACCAAGTGCATCAAAACTCTCAATCCACAAACACCAAAACTAACAGACCATCCACACGGAAAATAGCAGATAGAACATTAATCACCAAGCCCCCAACTCTTCCCTCGCACAAAAACAGATTGTACATGGAGAATGGCAACTAGAACATCAAACCCCAAACACCTTGCTCACAAAAAACAGCAACAATAACAACAAATCCCCAACCCTCTCCCTCACAAAAAAGAACAGCAACAGTGGCATCAAACCCCACCCCCTCACACAAAAAATAGCCCACACAGAAAAAGACCAACAAGAACAGCAAACCCCAAATGTTCAAACCCTCCCTCACACAGAAAGCAAGATATCACCCACCCGCCAATTGGCAACAACAAAGAAAAACAGAAGGGTATAAACTATAGTCCAATAATCAGATAAAACTCAGAATTTTGAAAACATCCTCCCGCCGACATCGAGAGCTCTCTAATGTGAACTGACTGGTGTGCAATCAGGTCAAGTGACTGAGAAAATCCCTTCCCACAGTCTGAGCAGGTGAATGACTTCTCCCCAGTGTGATCTGATTGATGTATCTGTAGGTGATATGAGCAAGTGAATCCTTTCCCACAGTCTGAGCAAGTAAATGATTTCTCCCCAGTGTGAACTCATTGATGTCTCTGTAGGTTGTGTGACTGAGTAAATCCCTTCCCACAGTCTGAGCAGGTAAACGGCCTCTCCCCAGTGTGAACTCGCTGGTGTTTCCGTAGGTGAGATGAACAAATGAATCCTTTCCCACAGTATGAGCAATTGAAGCGTCTATCTCCAGCGTGAACTCACCGACGTGCCTTCAGATCAGATGATGAAGTGAAGCCTTTCCCACAATCTGAACAGGTGAACAACCATTCCCCAGTGTGAACTGACTGATGTGCCAGTAGGCGAGATGACTGAGTGAATCCCTTCCCGCAGTTTGAGCAAGTGAATGGTTTCTTCCTCAAGTGAACAGACTGGTGTCACTGTAGGTGTGATAACCAAGCAAATACTTTCCCACAGTCAGAGCAGGTGAACATCTGCTCCCCAGTGTGAAATGACTGGTGTGCCATGAGAGAAATAGTGTGGTATCTCCCTGTTGTCAGTTCTCCAGCAATTCAGAACGTCAGGTGTCAGACATAGGGAATCACTCAATACAGCTGAAAACCAGATCTCTAGTGAACAAATGCTGGTATGTTCTCAGCACGTCTGTTCCGGTGGATTTTACTGAGTTACAACAAAAAACTTCATTTCAGACACAAAGCACGTATGAAATGATTCTTCAGCTCAAAATCAGCAACAAATATATTGGTGTTACAAAGGAAATATCTGGTCACTCCTTAAATATCTGCAGAGACTGCAAAAATGATGTGCTCTTGCATTTGAGATTCCCGTTCGCACATTCTTTGCCTCTTCTAACCTGTAAGATTTACAAAACGGGAGGTTCAACTGAAGTTGGTGGAATTACTGTACTCCACATCTTCTAACTGGGCACAGATCAGGCATCTGGACTGTCCATCAAATTCTCTGACTGCTTTCTTGTCTGTATCAGAATGGGCCATTTCTGTCTGTCTTCAACCTGTGACTTGGCTCAGTCCGTCTCCATTAGTATTATTTCACGTTCTGGTCATGTCCCAAAGCACAACAAAGAGCACATGATATTCAAAGGTTCATTTATTATCAAAGCATACTGTTCTGAAATTCTTCTTCTCCGGGTAGCCATTACACCAACAAAGAAAAGAAAGGCATCACATGGCTGATCCTGGACACTTTCTAATTATGCTGACCCCTCCCCCCCCATTTGATTGGTGGTGGTGAACATAGAACAGTACAGCACAGCATGGCACATGAAGAGGAAACTCGGCTCACAATGTTGTGCCGAACCAGCTAAAAAGTAAATCAAAAAGCACCCAAGCACTAACCCCTCCTACCTACACCATGTCCATATCCCTCCATTGTTCTTACATCCATGTGCCTATCAAAAAATCCTCATTACTCTGAGGAAAAAAAAACTTGCACTTCACATCCCCTTTGAGCTTACCTCATCTCAACTTCCATGCAGGTATGTCTAAATGTATTAGACATTTCAACCCTGGGAAACAGATATTCTCTGTCCACTCAATCTGTGCCTCTCATAATCTTGTAAACCCTCAGCCTCCACTGTTCCAAAGAAAACAACCCAAGTTTATCCAGCCTCTTGTGATAGCACATGCCCTCTAAACCAGGCAGCGTCCCGGTAAACCTCTTCTGCACCCTCTCCAAAACCCCAACATCCTTCCTATAGTGGGGCAACCAGAACTGTATGTAATTCTCCAGATGTGGCCTAACCAGTTTTATAAAGTTGCAATATAACCTTTTGACTTTTGAACTCAGTGCCTCGACTAATAAAAGCAAGCATTCCATAAGCCTTCTTAACCATCTTATCAGCCTGTGCAGCCACTTTCAAGAAGCTATGAACTTGGATCCCAAGTACTCTCTGCTCAGCAAAACTGTTGAGGATCTTCCCCTTAACAGTGTACTGTCTCCTTGCATTCACCCTACCAAGGTGCTACACCTCACAATTATCTGAGTTAAACTCTATCTGCCATTTCTCTGCCCATATCTGCAAATGGTCTACATTTTTCTGTATTCTTTGCCAGTCTTCTACACTATCCACAACCCCAATCTTGGCATCATCCGCAAATTTACTAACTCACCCATCTCCATTTTCATCCAGGTCATTTATACACATCACAAAAACAGCAAATGTTCCAGCACAGATCCCTGTGGAACTCCACATAGACCTCCAGGTTGAATAAGTCCCTTCAATCGCTACCTTCTGTCTTCTAAGTGCAAGCCTATTTTGAATCCAAACAGCCAATGCCTCACAAATCCCATGCATCTTAATCTTCTCGATTAGCCTTCCATGAGGGACTTTGTCAAGCTCCTTACTAAAATCCATCCACTGCCCTGCCCTCATCAATCTTTCTCATCACCTTGTCAAAAAACTCAATCAAATTGTTAAGTCACGACAAGCCACACACAAACCCATGCTGGCTTTCCTTAATCAGGCCATGGATTTCCAAATGCTCATATATCCTACCCCTAAGAATTTTCTTCAGCAATTTCCCTACAACCGACATGAGAGAGGCTTATCGTTCCCAGGATTTTCACTTGTTACCTCCTTATATAGAGGTACAACATTAACCACTCGCCAGTCCTCCAAGACCTCACCTGCGGCTAGGGAGGGCATGAAGACACTGGTTAAGGGCCCAGCAATCTTGTATCTTGCCTACTTCAATAACCTGGTTCAAATCCCCACTTTACAACTCATTAGGAGGCCCAATACTTCCTCCTCATCCTGACTTCCAAAAATCCTAACATACTTATACACTAAGTCTGATCTCTTGGCCCTCCATATCCTTTTCCTCGGTAAGTACTGAAACAAAGTACTCATCAAGTACCTCAGTCGCATTCTTCACATCCAGACAAATGTTCCCCCCATTTAAATAAACAGCTTGTTTTTCAATCAATCAGTTTCCAAATGTTTCTGATCTTTCATTTGTAGCCACGTCCTCCTGGTTTGATTTGCTCCTCCCCCTCTCAATACACTCTAGCCTCCACTGTGTTTCAGAGCTCCCCAAGCATGGCGTGTACTGGCTTCTCTTTGGACTCTCAACTTTCTACAGCAAACATTTACCTACCGTTCTGCTCAGCCTTTAGAGAGCGGTGTATTGCAACAACCCAGCTGCACGAGGCACAGCCCTTCAAAATCTGTGAAAGCGACCCAGGAAAGAAAGAGTTTAACCAGCCATGACATCCTCTGTTCACCGGGAGCCCTGAGGAACGAGGAATATATGGAACAAATTGCCAGTGAACCCATCTTCTATTGCCGTCTGCAGAAAGTCATAGAGGAGATTCAATGGAAACCCCTTCACTCACAGAGTGCTAACCAGTTACAAGACAGCAGCAGGGATGGATTTAAAAACACTGATGTGGAGCAGGAGCACAAGCAAAGACCAGCTGGACTGAATGGCCTCCCTACACTACATGGGCCGTGTGGCTAAGCAGCTGAGACAGAGGATTTGAAATAGAACTGATATATTGATCATAGATCCACAATATTAAACACCAGTCTCATATAAAGCTAACATCAACAGAAAAAACCCCTCCAGTGTACAGTGACCAGGGTTCAGTCCTGGCTGTGATGAGCAGCCACAACAACTCCAGCATCTCACAATAACAACCAGTTGAGAGCTTACAACTTGATTCAGTCACTATGCAAGTTAAAAATTTAACATACAGCTTTGTTGAACTTCCTTCCTGATGTGAAGTTGCTGTAGTTTCTACAAGTGGGATGACTGACTCACTCACTCAGGATAGAAGTGTGGCCTCTACTTATTGTGAACTTACCGGAGCCTCACAAGGAGGGTTAACTGAATTCAAACCTTTCTCACACTCACAACAACCATAGCTGCTCTCCTGCGTGAACTGGTAGGTGTTTCAGTAGCTTAGGTAGCTACAATGTGCAGGGTTAGATTACCTATCAGTCAAAAGCTGCTTCTACTGTGTCGGCCATCGATTGGCCCATTTGAAGGATGCTGCAGCTCGTTCCCATCGGTTGCTTTGTGTGCCATGGCACTGACGTCCACTTTCAGGGGCCTCTGGGGCTTTCTTTGTCTCTGGGCACTCATTTCACACTGAGATCGTAACTACCTCCGAAGAACCATTGGGAGAGTATGCTGCAGTTATAGGAGGGCCAAAGCTTACTCTGTCATAAGGTGGGCTTTGGGAATGGACCCAAATGCAAGACACAGACACTGAAGTACTAGGGAGAGGACTAGGTGTATCAAGAAAGCAAGAGAAGTGGGGAAGAAAGGACGCTGGACATGACACAGGCCCTGGGCGAGACAAGGATTCCGGGCCTGGGTTAGCAGAACCAGGACATGGAACTGGGAACTAGGAGCCTGGGCTTGGACTCCGTGCCAGAGACTGGACAAGGACCCAAAACCCGGGTCTTGACGGGCTCGGACTCCAGAAGTAGGCGAGGGACAAGACGTGGCTACAGAACGAGGACAGGCAACAGGACTGGATGTGAGACTCCTGGACAGGACAAGGGAACCCCAGCACCGGGCTGGACAAGGTACTCCTGGGCTGGGCGAGGCACATGCACAAGACAAGAACACAAAGCTGTGGCTTGGACAGGACGAGGTTCTTGGATGTGGCTAGGACTGGACCAGACCCCGAAGCCTTGACTTGGTCGAGGAGAGACAAGAACATGGAACACAGAGCTGGAATCCCTCCTTGGAAACAGGACGTAGGGCACAGAATGCAGAATACGACGCGACAGTTCCCAACACAAGGTAGTGGCAGACAGCTGGACCTACCTAGCAAAGGCATGGACACAGACAGTTCCCAACACTAGGTATCAGCAAACAACCGGACCTACCTAGTGATGGCAAGGACACAAAGACGGTTCCCAATACTAGATAGCGGCAAACAGCCAGACCTACCTAGCGAAGGCGTGGACACAGAGACAGTTCAAAACAACAAAAGACAGTTCCTTATCTTGCTCCGGTGGTTGAACTTGACAGCGGTGAAGACAAGGCTTCAGGCCAGGCGAGGCTCCAGGAAGAAGGTGTAGGGAAGGGATACAGACAGGCAGTTTGAACAGGAACAATCCAACAGCCAGAGGCTGAATCCTGAAGCTATTTATGAGGCCAGCCCAAACCAGAATCAGCTGCCTCAAAAGAAACAGGGGAAAACCAGAAAACCTGGAATAAGGAACTTGGACCGGACCGTGAACTGGAATGTGGATTTCACGGACCGGACCATGACATACTCTTAGCTGTTGAATGTTTCCTTTAGTAGTTGTGTCAGTTGGGGAGACCAAATGAGGCACCTGTTGAGTTTCAGTGTACTAAATGTTTAGTGTCATAGTTTCCATAACATAGGGTAGCTTACAGTAGATGTTTGGTTGAATGTTTTATTGTTTGTCTGTAAATAAATGGTTAATGTGATCTTTCATAATCAGTGTCTTCTGTCTCACTAAACCTGTGAACCTTTTTCCTTGTAACATTTAGATAAAGATGAATACCTTTAAAAGTTTGTTTAAGAGAGGACCCCTGGTTGCCTCCTCCACCCCCGTATGAGCAATGCCGAGTCCCGGGGAGGACTGACAACGGCATGCAATTTGGGAGTGTCACCAGCCTACTGATGGGTTACAGGGTGCTCATAGATTGGTCAGACCAGTTGGATTCCCCCAGGGTTGAAACTGGATGCCAGAACCTGTCCATACTTAACATGTAAGGATTCCCCAGAGGAAAGGAATGCTTTCTGGCCGTCGCAGCCATCACAAGGCACCAGCATGCTGGCCTTAAGAATGAGATGTGGGTGCTGCATGAGCACTGTGCCACAGTGGGGAAGGTCATCAGGTTGGCCAATGCCCGGGCTGCAAACCCAGAAGACAAGTGTATGGAGATGGCCAGTCCTCTAATGGATATGGCAATTATAGGCTGCCCGATAGGCTAATTGGCAATGGGATCCCATTAAGGTCTGAGCATCGATGCTGTGGGGTGGCGATCCCAAATTGTGGATGCGGAATGGGGATGTCTGGCTGGATGTTGAGGACTGGAAAGAGTGGGCAGAGAGTGGAGTCCTAGGGTTCTCCCTTGACAATCAATAGTTAGCAATGTTATGCATACATATGTGTGTAAATATAATTCCCAAACTCGTTTAAGCTCAGATGGCAGGGTTTAAAGTCTTACAATGATACTGTAAGAAAGTTCAGTTCAATGCATGGAGTTGGGGGTGGGGTGGGGGAAGAGAGAGATATCTGTAATCCAAGGTGAAATCCACAATAGAAGAAGAACGAATAAACAGGTGCCGTTGGTCTTCTGTCGTCGGACTCCAAATCCACTCTCGAGTTAACCAAAAGTAGCTGACCACAAAGGGTACCATCTTTGAGAGAAAACTACCACCCAGGTAAGGGTAAACACACCGGTAGCCTCCAGAGGGTCAGCACTTGTCCACAGCGTGAAGGACACTGATGGATTTCCCTGATCGATCCTCTAACCCTATTAGGCACTCGAAAGTTTCACCCAGTGACTCTTCTGTCACTGGTATCTTTCTGTGGTCGATTCCAGCTGTCACACTGCCTGTGTGCTGAAAGTGTCCTTGTATAAATCCAAACAAGCTGTAAGCTTATGTAAACATCAACTGTCCATCATATAACTCCACCTCTCTCTCTATAGCAACCCAGAAGCAGGCAGCAGTACTGTAGTCTCTCTCTCTCTCTCCCCCTCCCCCCCCTCTCTATTAAAGACACAGTCCATGTCCATCACACAGTCCTTCTGCAGCGTGGGGGATGGGGGGGTGGTGGTGGAGGGTTCAGCAATCTGACACGTTGGTTCTGTTTGCATATTCTTAGGCCATCCACAAGAACGTGTTATCGTACCTCCCACCTCAGGTCAACATCATTGCCACTGCTGCCAGCACCCGCCATTTTGTCATTCTGCAATGTAAGAAGACACAAACTCACTCTATGGTGGTTAGTCATTGGGTATTCAGACACGTTGTTCCTGGTTCCCCTGGTAATGCTACCCACCACGTATTCCCGAGACCAGGTGCCATACTCACCCACCTTAGTGGACTCTAGCTCCAGTAAAATTGCCAACCGACTCTCCGACAGGACACCATACACGAATCACAAACGCTGTAACCCTTTAATTGTTTTTTCCTGATGGTCACATGGCACTGCCACAAAGACAAGGAATACTGCTTTTTATTTTGTTGTGGCAGAGGCCCAATGGAATCGATCTGACTGGCTCCTGTAGCCCTCCAAATGTGTCCCAAGGGACCTGCTGGCCAACCCCTGGCCTTAACACTGGCAGATTGGGCAGTTGCTGCTTTGGCCTCGTCATAAGTTAATGCCACCCTTTGAGCTTCCATCCACCCCCAGATGCCCACTTTTCTAGTGCTCCCAGGTCACCAGGCAACCACAATCCTTTTCCTTGGAACACGCCGTGACCATACAGGTTTGTGATGCTCTATCTACTGCAGTGTTATATAAAGCCGCTGCAGTTTCCCGAGATGTGTTGGCATCTACATGGTGCATCTTAATCTGCTGCTGGTGTGTGGAATCACCCAACCCTCAGCTTATCCAACTTCTGGACCTGGCTGCGTGTACCCTTTTCCACATACTCCAACTCTTCCAGCATGAATGGAGTCCTCTATGGTTCTGCCAACTGCTGATCCCATTAAGCACCATTCCTTTCACATCAGGATCTACTGTCGTAACCAAATCCCCTACCATGGCAGGGGTTAGTTTAGAACCCTCTGGCAGGTTATTACTATCTGTACATCATATAAACCCATAACTAAAGCTCACTCTTGTCGGGACATAGTCCTGTTCTCTACTGTACACCACTCTACCTGGGCTGTAAATTCACTCAAGTAGAGAAGCGTACCACATCTTAACTGCCACTACCACCCGATCCCATAATGAAACATTGCCCCCAAGGGAATCATGTGGCATCTTCTGGGTGTTATTATTTGTGTTTTGGGATGACAGTCCTTCCAGGATTCCTAACTCTCTGTTAGACAGGCTCGCTCCAATACCCACCTCATCCCATTGCCTCACCAACCACAACTTCTGCCAGTACCTATCCCCCAATCCTGCCAGTTCCTTTGTAGAAAACTCCCCGACCTCTGCCATCTTAGATAGACGAGTTCAGCTCCTCACTTGTCCTTGTTCCTCTTCCTCGAGGGAAGGACGAATAGAGGCCCCATGCCAGGTTTGGGACTGCTTAGGCACTGGAGTGGCCTGTGCTGGTTCGTGGTAATGGGGAGGGGTTGCTCAACTGAAACACCGCTTTTCTTCCAATTCTACATCGTCACTATCAGGCGAGATAACCCCATTCCCCAGCCACGTGTTGGTGTCGGTTCTCCGCAGTGTCAGGGCTTGGACCTTAGCGGAATCTGGCTGGCAGATAGGCCGTCGAGCTGCTTCTAATGTCTGCACCTTTATTAGTTGGGAAGCTATCACTGTGTCCCTAGTTTCTAGACCCCTGGTCTGGGTCTGTACAGTACTGTTGCAGCACTTCCACTTCATTCTTTAAACTCGTTATCTCCTGCTCTCTCTGTACGATCATCTCATGCTGGTGCCATAAGAAGACCGCCAGCAACCAAAAAGCATCCCTTTGCTCCGCCCCCCCCCCCCCCCACCACCCTTACCATCTGGGAAGGCAGACATGGTTAGCAAAGTGATGCCCTATCTTCTCCCCATGAGAGTCCAAGCTGTTTGACTAATCCACTGGCTTACCATGATCTGTCAGGAGACAGGAGGGACTACCGAACCCAGCACTATCATCAGCCCATCCCAGAATTCGGGACTCCCTGCAGGTGGAACTCTTTTGCTTACACTTAACCATGAACAATGTGAGCTCCTGTTAAAATTACTGAACCCTGCTCACAGCACCGAATGTTGCACAAAAGCAGTTTTGTGGGTTTTGTAAGAGAAAGAGCAGACACTGGTTATTCACAACAGCAACTTTTATTCACAAGCAAGCAATGAAACACTACTCATGTGTAAGTCGGACAAGCACTCATCCAAGTCACTCAAATCCTCATTACTTCACACTAAACATTCAAAATACTTGTTAACTGTGTCCTGGGGATTCTGTTTCAGCTTCTCTTTGAAATCCATTGGATTCCAGGCCCTGAGAATCATCACTAGAGATTAGATGGTCAACTGCTTGAATTGTGAGAGGGATTCACTACATCATCTGACCTAATGAGACATCAAAGAATTCAGAGCAAGGAAAAATCATTCATCTCTTCTGATTGTGTGAAGAGATTCAGTTGTTCACCTAGACTGCAGACACACCGGCGAGTTCACAGTGGGGAAAGGTCATTCACCTGCTCAGTGTGTGGGAAGGAATATATTCACTCTTCCAAGCTGCAGAAACCCCAGTGAGTTCACACTGTGGAGAGGCTATTCCTTTGCTAGGTGTGCAGAATGGGGTAAACGTAGTCATTCAGTCTGAAGATACATCAGGGAGTTCACAGCACAGACAGTACACCTGTTCTGACTGTAGGATTAAATTCATTCAGTTGTCCAACTGAAGACACATCAGAAAATTCACACTGTAGAGAAGCCATTCACCTGTTCCATCTGTGGGATGGGATTCATTCATCTGAGCTACTAACACATCAGAGAGTTCACACTGGGGAGAGGCTGTTCATTTGCTGTTTATCCATGAGGGAATTTCCTGTCACGGTAGACCGTCAGGCTCCTGAACCAGAGAGGATGACTTTAGTCAATTTCACTTGCCCCAACACCGAAATTCCCACAACCTATGGACTCTCCTTCAAGGATTCTTCCTCTCATTTTCTCGATAATTATTGCTTTTTAAAAATTATTATTTTCTATTATTTTGTATTTGCAGTTTGTCATTTTCTGCACATTGATTGTTGTTCCATCCTGTTGGGTGTGGTCTTCCATTGATTGCACTGTGTTTGTTGGATTTACCGAGTATGCCCGGAAGAAAACAAATCTCAGGGCTGTATATGGTGACATACATGTACTTCAACAATAAATGTATGTTGAACTTTGTAGTCACATCAGAGGGTTTCCACTGGGGAGGGTCTATTCACCTGCTCCAGGTGGGATGGGATTCATTTGGAGATATGAGCTACTGACACATCAGAGAGCTCAAACTGGGGAGAGACCATTCACGTGCTCCATGTGTGGAACAGGACTCCCTCAGTCATATCATCTGCTTAAACATCAGTGAGTTCACACCCGGGAGAGGTCATTCGCCTACCCTTTGTGTGTCAGTGAATTTCCTTGGTCAGCCCATCTGCAGACACACCAGTGGTTTCACAACGGGAAGAGGCCATTCAGTGGCTGAGACTGTGAGAAAGGATTCATTCGGGTATCCAACACTGAGAGGCAATAGCGAGTCCTCTCCGATCCTATGTTTACTCAGTCATCCCACCAGCTCAAGCACCAGCAGGTTCACATCAGGGAGGAAGTTCAAATAGGCTGTGTGTTAGAATTTTAACCTTCATAGCTCTTGAATCCAGTTTCAAGTTCAGTAGTGACTGTTGGTGTCAGATTGTACAGTTTTTGCTGCTGTTCATCACACTGGAAACGTGATCCTGGTTTCTAGGCACGGGGGGGGGGGGGGCGGTTACTCTGATTACATTCGCCTTTAATTATACTGGAATGTAATAGTGCGGATCTGTCATAAATAAAGTTAGTTCTATTTTAAAACTTGTGTTTTGGATCCTTACTGACTCTGGAAAACACTCAATGCACAGTAGAGAGGCCATTCTGCCCTCTGGTCCCTGCCACTGTTTCTGTTCCATCTCCTCCCATCACCATGTAGTGATGTTCTTTTCTCTATCTCTGTTCATTCAGCTTTCCCTTCAATGCGTCCCTGCTGCTCGCCTTCCGGCTGTCCCTGTGGTGATGGGTTCTGAATAGTCATCACTGTGGGTGAGGAAGTGACGTCACTGATTAACTGGTCTCTGACAACTTGCACTCATTCTTCCTTCAAACTTAATTTACCAATCTTGCCTCCAAGGGCAACAGTCCAGCCCCTCTCACCAAAATACTCTGAAACTTCTGCTCAGAATTCTCAATTATATATGGATATTGATGAATTGAAAACTTGTGCACTCCCACTCCCCATCTCAGGGCCACTCCCTTCTTCCCAGTCTCTGCGTCACCCCTCTCACCATTTCTGTGGGTCATTCTATACTCATCTCCCCTGTCCCTTCTCCGGGTCTTTAACATTCCTCTCCACTGTATCTCTGGGATGTTCCCCTCAGCTCCCCCACTTCTGGACTACTCCCAATTTCCCCGATATCTCTGTCATCTATTTAAACCCTCTACCTTCACTAGGTCATTCCCTTTCACCCTCCCCTGTCTTATTGTATTCCCATGATCAATATCGGTCTCCACCTCTAGGTCACCATCTTCCCCTCAATTTCACAAGTTCCAGCACAGGTCACAACTATCTGCCTTTTCAATCCCCACTTATCCCAATGTCTCTGGGTCAGTCCTGGGCCTATTCCCCTCAATCTATTTCAAAGAAGCCCCAACTGCCCTCACCCACCGCTATGGTCTCCCAATTCACTACGCTCCCTTAAGGTCAGTTTTCCCTCACACCTGCTGTTCCTTGGTCATCCCACCCACTTGCCTTTGGATCTCAACTTTCTACCCATTCCCCTCCCCCTTCTCTGTGTTGGCCCGTTTTGCCTTCTCCGTGTCTTTGGGTCACCTCTTCCCACCTCCCCTCCCATCTCCAGATCACCTATTCCCCTCTCCTTCATCTATCGCCTATTCCCTTTCCTCGTCTCTGGATCTCCTTACCCCTATCCTGTCTCTGAGTCCCCCTCCTCACCACCCACCTGTTGTTGGTGCTCCTCCTCACCAGTCAATGGATCTCCCCTTCCCACCTCCCCTTGTCTCTGTGTCACCCCTACTACTGGGACCTGGACTCCTCGTACACCCTCATTCCCAATCCATAATTTATTTCACAAATTTAAATATTCATTCCTATTTTACATTATAAAACTTAGGTTTTAATTCATTCATTGCCCATCACCAATGGGATGAGGAGGTAAGCCCTAAAATACTGTAGTCCTTCTTGTGAAGGAGCTCCCAGAATGTGTTAAGGTAGGGAGTTCTAGAATTGAGATTTAGTAAAGATGGGTGAATGGCGACATATTTCAAAGACAAAGTCATCAGTGGATTGAATGACAGGCAGTATGCACTAGCTATGGTGGCAGAGATCATGTCTTCAGGAGATTATGTTGATAAGCCTCGGCAAATAACAAGTTTGTTTTGTAGGTAAGTCACGATGTAGTTTCGGTGTTCCAGTAGCCATTCTGTTTTGTTTTGCAAGCTGTTGATTTTCTTGTTGTTGTTAGATCTACACTTTTACAGGCAAGTGGAGAGAATTTGATTGGATTCCCAGCGTTGTCATGTAGGTGGTGGAATGCCAGGCAGTGAATCACTCAATGTAGGGTACCCAGCTTTTGACCTGCCCTTGTGTTAATTGCATAAATGTGTCTCTCATCAATGTGAACCCAAATTGATGCTGCTGTTCATGTTGATGCCATTAAATATCATTAGTAGCTCGTCAGATTTTTTTTCTTGTTGTCAGAGGTTGCTGCCAGAGAAGTTGCAAATGAGCTAAACATTACATTTGAAGATCTGAAGGTAGGTAAGTCATGCTGGACTAGATGCTGTACACCACAGGGTTCTGAAAGAGGTGGCTGAAGAGATGGTGGAAGTATTGGTAATGATCTTTCAAAAATCACTAGATTCTGGAATGGTTCCAGGAGGCAGCAAAATTGCAAATCTCACTCCATTCTTCAAGAAGGGAGAGAGGCAGAAGAAAGGAAATTACAGGCCAGTTAGTCTGACCTCAGTGGTTGGGAAGATTTTGGAGTCAATTATTAAGGATGAAGTTTCAGGGTACATGGATGCACATAATAGGATGTAGTCAGCATGGTTCAATGGTATTCAAGTATTGGTGAACTGTCATGCAGAGCAGAACTGATGAGTTGTTGTATTTAAGACTGCTGAACATAAATCCTTTGCCTTTTCTGCACAGAGGTTTAAAAAATGGGAACAATGTACGAAGAACACAATTTCAGATGAGACAGTTTTAGTCTCTAAAGTGATTTACATCCTTCTTGCAGGTAGGCGATGATACTCCAAATTAGGCCTCACCAACGTTATGTTCAACTTCAACGTAACATCCAGTACTCAATATTTTGATTTATGAAAGTTACAATGAGGCTCCACACAAGTTAAGTTATGAGAAGAAAACCTCATCTTCCATCTGGTTACAATTCAAACATCTTCACTCAGCATCAAGTTCCCTGACTGTTCACTTATGTGTTTCATAATGAGATAATCTTCCCCATCACCTGTCTGTGATTTGGTTCAGTGTGTCTGTCCATTGCTGCAGTGTTACAGTTCTGTTCATATCCCACTGCCCTCCAGGAAATGTGTGGTATTTCACAGCTGCTTAGGGAGATATTCTGATCACTGTGACCCTGAGGTGACTGATGGTTCTGAACTCAGCAATAGCAATGTCAATGAATGTGAAGAGTGGATGATTAGACTTTCTCGTTGGAAATCGTTAATGTGTGGAACTTTTATGGTGTGAATGCCATAGGTCACTTGATACCCAAAACAGAGATGTTTGTTATCGTTATAAACCTAGACAGAATAGAAGAAACTACAGTCTCACCTTGCAGAAGAATCCAGAACAGATGACGTCCAAAAAAGTGATCTGTTCAAGAACCAAAAGTGACGCAAGGAGTTTGTTTATCCCGTGGAGCTCTAATTGATATTTTAATTCACCAGAAGTTGGACGCAGTTCTTTCTTGTAGGTTTCAGTCGCAACTATTCCTATTATCTACCAAGGTATAGACATCAGCTGATTCAGAATATCAGATCTGATCTCAATGACCCACTTCAATTGGTGGAAAATCAAGAACAAGATCTCAGTTCTGTCTGGGAGTTCAATCGCATCGATTCCTGGAGCCTTTTTCCCCAATGAATTCAAACACACCTTTTCACACAACTTTAAACTCCCAATGCATGCGTATTCAATTCACAGTGATAGTAACTTCTGAAGTTCAGAGATTTCTGGGTAAGAACAGAGTCATTGAAAGTGTTTACAAGAATTGCCCTCACTCTGCCAAATGGCACCAATCAATGTTATGAGAACTCAGTAGCCAGTTTAACACGACAAGCACTGTACTCAATGTCAACAGGCATTATGTCAACAAAGTCAACCCATTTTTTTCCTGTCAATCAGCTTCCAAATGTTGCTCTATTATTCATTGCCACACACCCACTGCTTTATTTCCCTGCTCCCTATCATATGCTCTTACACCTGAACAGAGCCCAAAGCTGACCAGTCTCTGGTTTCTAACCCTACTCTATTGAACATCCAACTAATAATTCCCCATTTTGCTTTCAGACTTTGCGGAGTCTGTGCGGAGCTTTATAGGCTCATCCAGTGCTTATGCCAGTGTGAAGCGACTGAGAGTAGGAGACTCACCCCTCCACCCAGATAGAACACCAGTCTCTTGCGAGGTTAACCCCCAGCATTTTGCTGATACCCATTTTCAGGACTGGAGCAATGTATGGTTAAGTGCCTTGCTCAAGGTCACAACACGCTGCCTTGGCTGGGGCTCGAACTCATGACCTTCAGATCGCTAGTCTAACACCTTAACCATGCACCACACTTAGAGGACAGTGGTGTATTCTAACAACTCAGCTGTGTGAGATACAATCCTTTGGAAGCAGTGAAAATGACCCAATTCATTTAAATGAGCAGGGAATAATGAGAGTAGTATATGGCTGTACCCTTGTAATAATAATCAGAGAGGCACAGAGTGTATCTGTATTTCCCAACAAGTAACCTTTATCGTCTCAACTGAAAAGCACATGGGTTCACAAACTAATTAACTTGTGCACACCCACTAGAATTCCCTAATCCTCTATGAACAGTCAATGAAGAGAAAAGGTATTACATAGGAAAGGAATCCATGCTGACTGGGCTTTCCTTGTGATCCTAACCTCCAAGTATCTGTAGGGTCTTCCTCAGCCGTGATGGTTGGTCTCTGGTTGATGGAGTGTTATTGCTGTTATACATTTGGATCTCCAGACTCTTATCGTGTTCATCATCAGTTCAACTGATGGATCTTCATCCCCGTGGCTCAAGATCACCTAACCTACCTGGTTCATGTTCTTACTGGCTCTAGTCCAGGGCTACAACCAATGTTGTTCCATGGTTTCAGCCCCCCGCCTCCCCAGCCTTCTGTATATGTGCCTTTCAACCCCGACTGATCCAAACCAATTAAACTAGGCGACTCAGACACTCAGTCTAATGAGATTATAGATTGCTTCTTTGGTAGGTCTGGCACTTTACATAATAAATAGCTACTTGTCTGAGAATGGTCTCAGGTCTAGCAGGTCATTATCTGAAGCTACACACACAAAATACTGGCGGACCAAGACATCGACAGTGCTTCTTCCTAAAAATGCTGCCTGGCCTGCACTTTGTGTGTGTTGCTTGAATTTCCAGCATCTGCAGATTTCCTCGTGTTTGCATTATCTGAAGCTCCCTGTGTCCACATTCAATTGCTCTGGTTAGATTACCCCAGAGCAAAAATCAGTTCAGAGTTCACAAAATGAGGGAAACAAAGACAATTGGTTTGTCTGCTTCCCCTGTCCTTGATTCATCCGAATCCACTGATTTGTAGACTGCTGTTCCTTCTGGCCAAGATCTCCCTGCTCTTGATTTCAAGATACAGTATTTACCTTAGGATCGTTTCCTCCTCTCATTCAGTTGACTGCCATGGAACCCCAGTAGGTGTGCAACATTTACATTCTATAAATAATACTAACATTTACTTACTAAATTTACACACTTCATACTGACAATAGACTTTACTGTTTCATGAAAATATTATCCTCTAGTTTTTGCATTATTTCAGCCTTCACCTTCTCAGCTGATATTCATTAAGCATTACAATAATACAATTTGTATTACAGCAGCATGCAATGCTATTCTAAATCATGGATGTATTTGAACATTTGTTCCCCAATTCCAAAACTTACTCCAAAAGCCTGGGTCACACAATATTTCATTTGCCTTACCAGAATGTGTTTTAATTACTTTAGTGTGTTTAGTCCATTGATGGATCATCTCCCTTGCCCCCTCCACAACACTTGTCCAGTCTGTAGTCAAGTGAGGAATTGGTGGCAATTCAGTAACAACCTGGTCTCACAGATATTGATCTGCATCAGAGCATTGGATCTTGAAGTTCTCCTTCATTACTGTCTCCTGCTGACTGAGGCAAATTTCATCCTCCAATGGCCAGATCCAATGTTGCATTCCCAATGGTGACATTGTGACTTCCCAAAGGGCATGCTTCCATCACTTCATATAACTTGTGTCCACTGTTGCTATATAATGTCTGTCCCACCAATGCAGATTGTAAGAAAGACTGATTATTCAGAGGCAAAGTAGACAACGAACAATTTTCTTAAGTACTGAAACCACAATTTGTAAGTTTCTGCTTTGTCATTGCTTCTGGACAGCACCAGTGGTCTCTTGATAAATCTATCCTTTTCCCAGTACCATTCATAACAATAGCATGTGTTGGTGGGTTACTTAAGGATATCCATGTATTCTCATGGTTACTAACATTGTGAACCCTTTTCAATGGTAGGTTATTTCCATGTCGGGGAATGTGGAATACTGCACTGACATAAAACCTTCCTTTACCATCATCGCAGGTACCTAGTACCCTGTTGGGTATTGTGAGGCTTCTAGTATGACACAATGGTGCCCTTTCTCCAACCCATTCTTCGAGCTGCTCATCGGATACCCAATTTGGTACTTCATGTGCATCAATTTGTAATAAATTAGAGCCAATCATGGTAGCAACCAACTACTATATGTAGCACATATCTCAGTTTTATGCATTTCCTTAGACATTAGGCCTATGCGGTCAATAATCAGATTTGTTGTATTCTGAAGGGTGTTATGGACACGCAATGGTTTAAAAGATCCGGCAGCAATAGAATACACCTGGAGTCTGGTTTTGATGCTAAAAAAAACACCTTTTATTAGTAACTATTTTAATATAGTAACTTAAACCAGGTAAGTCAAAAGTCAGCAGTGTTATGCACATACATGTGTGTAAATATATTTCCCAAAGTAATTCAAGCTCGAGTGGCAAGATTTAAAGTCTTATGATGGTAATGTAAGAAAGTTCAGTTCAATGCATGGAGTTGGTGGGGGGGGGGGGGGGGGGGGGCGGGGGGTGCTGAAGAGAGAGGTATCTGTAAGCCAAGGTGAAATCCACAATAGAAGAATGAATAAACAGTCTTCTGTCATCGGACTCCAATTCCACTCACAAGTTAACCAAACGTAGCTGATCACAATGGGTACCGTCTTCGACGTAAAACTACCACCCAGGCAATGGTAAACACACTGGTAGCCTCCACAGGGTCAGCCCTTCTACACATCATGATAGCCCCTGATCGATCCTCAACCCACCCTTGTGGGCACTTGAAAGTTTCACCCAGTGACTTTTCTGTCCCTGGCTTCCTTTTCCTTGACTGACCGCTTTAACTGGTGTTCCACTCTCTGTCTCTCTGCAAGACTTTCTCTCTGACCTTGCTTAAACAAACACACTGTGAAGCATCTGTAAACATCAATTATCCATCATATAACTCCACCTCTCTCACCATAGCAACCCAGAAGCTGGCAGCAGTACTGTAGTATCTCTCTCTCTCTTTTAGAAAGGCACAGTCCATGTCCATCACACCTCCCTCCCAAAAGGAAAAATTTGAACAAGGAGCAAGATTTATAACTCTGGATGAGAGAATGCGAGGCATTGCGTATGTAACTACCAGGTAACAAATTACAGAAGTGTATAAATACTTTAACTTAACACCTGGATAAACAATCTGCGATAATGTTATCAGTGCCTTTTACATATTTTACCACCATGCCATATTCCTGCAAAATCAGACTCCAGTTTAACAATCTTCTATTTTTGTCTTTTATCTTACTCAGAAACACTGATGGATTATGATCAGTGTAAATGTTGCAAGGCCAAAATGAGTGACAACAATGCTTTCTCGATAGTGGAATAACTCTTCTGATGTTCATTAAATTTCCTTGAAAAGTAAGCTACTGGATGTTCAGCATCATCATCATCCTTTTGTAACAACACTGCCCCAGCAGCTTCGTCACTGGCGTCCACAGCTATAGAAAATGGCTTTGTAAAATCATGTGCTCTGAGCACAGGTTCATAACATAGAATAGTTTTCAATTGATCAAACACCTCCTGGCAAGGTTCAGTCAACACAAATTTTTCACCCTTTAGTAGATTCGTTAGGAGAAGAGCGATATCAAACAAAGTTTTTACAAAACTTACGATAATATCCAACCATTCCCAAAAACCTTCTTAAAGCCTTCTTACCCGTCAGAACAGGAACCTCAGCAATTGCCTGAACGTTGACCTGAACCGGAGCATATTGGCCTTGACCTAGAATGTAGCCAAGATAGGTAATAGTGACATGGCTGATTTCACTCTTAGCTAGGCTGACAGTAAGATGGGCCTTGGAGAGCCTGTCAAACAGTTTTTCTACTGCCGAGATGTCCTTCCCACGTGTCACTCCCTACAACTAAATCATCCATGTAGACATTTGTATTTTCTAACCCTCGAATCACAGAATTAATCATTCTTTGGAACGTTGCTACAGCATTTTTCATTCCAAAGGGTAAAACATTATACTCATACAGTCCAGAAGGTGTCACGAACACAGAGATTTCTCTGGCTCTTTCTGTCAACGGAACACACCAGTACCCTTTTAACAGGTCAATCATAAGGAATGTAGCCTTTCCAACCTTATCAATACAATCATCCACCCGAGGGATAGGGTAAGCATCTGTCTTTGTCACTCTATTTACTTTCCTATAATCGGTACAAAATCTCACACTACCGTCATGCTTGGGGACAATAACACAAGGTGAGACCCAATCAGATGTTGACGGACTAACAATACCATTTTTCAGCATGTATTCAATCTCTTGCTCAGCCAATTTACACTTTTCTAAATTCATCCGGTAGGGGTGCTGCTTAATTGGGTCAGCCTGACCTACATAAACATCATGCACAGCAGCAGTGGTTTGCTTGGGCACATTGGGAAATAAATCCGCATACTCAAGAAGCAACCTTTTCAATTGTTTTTGCTGCCCCGGCTCCAGATGGCTTAATTTGGTGTCAATGTTTTCCAAGATAACGGAATTCATGAGCCGCACTGAGACTGTGTTTGGCTTGTTAAAGTTTTCTGACATGTCAATGACCCTTTCCTCAGGCTCTCTAGTTTCATGTATTCTCACAATACTCACAGGTGCTGTTTCTGAGTCATAATAACGTTTTATCATATTGACGTGTACTATATAGGCTTTTTACAGTCGGGTGTTTTAATAACTAATTCAAAGAATCAATTTTAGAGATTATTTGGCACGGCCCACTAAACTTTGCTTGAAGGAGATTGGTCAACATTGGAAACAGCACCAGCACTTTGTCTCCCACGTGATGTCTGCTGTAAAGCTTGTTTAACATACTAGACCTTCATTTTATTTTGAGAACTTTGTAGGTTCTACACACCCCATTTCCAGAAAAGTTGGGATATTTTCCAAAATGCAATAAAAACAAAAAATCTGTGATATGTTAATTCATGCGAACCCTTATTTAACTGACAAAAGTACAAAGAAAAGATTTTCAATAGTTTTACTGACCAACTTAATTGTATTTTGTAAATATACACAAATTTAGAATTTGATGGCTGCAACACACTCAACAAAAGTTGGGACAGAGTTAAAATAAGATTGAAAAGTGCACAGAATATTCAAGTAACACCGGTTTGGAAGACTCCACATTAAGCAGGCTAATTGGTAGCAGGTGAGGTATCATGACTGAGTATAAAAGTAGCGTCCATCAAAGCTCAGTCTTTGCAAGCAAGGATGGGTCGTGGCTCACCCCTTTGTGCCAAAATTCGTGAGAGAATTGTTAGTCAGTTCAAAAGGAACATTTCTCAACGCAAGATTGCAGAGAATTTAGATCTTTCAACATCTACAGTACATAATATTGTGAAAAGATTCAGAGAATTCAGAGAAATCTCAGTGCGTAAAGGGCAAGGTCGGAAACCACTGCTGAATGCGCGTGATCTTCGAGCCCTCAGGTGACACTGCCTAAGAAACCGTCATGCTACTGTGACAATTATAGCCACCTGGGCTCGGGAGTACTTCGAAAAACCATTGTCACTTAACACAGTCCGTCGCTACATCCAGAAATGCAACTTGAAACTGTACTACGCAAGGAGGAAGCCATACATCAACTCTATGCAGAAACGCTGGCGAGTTCTCTGGGCCCGAGCTCATCTCAGATGGACCGAAAGACTGTGGAACCGTGTGCTGTAGTCAGATGAGTCCACATTTCAGCTAGTTTTCGGAAAAAACGGGTGTCGAGTTCTCGGTGCCAAAGATGAAAACGACCATCCTGATTGTTATCAGCAAAAGGTACAAAAGCCAGCATCTGTGATGGTATGGGGGTGCATCAGTGCCCACGGCATGGGTGAGTTGCATGTATGTGAAGGTACCATTGACTCTGAGGCGTATATTAGGATTTTAGAGAGACATATGTTGCCATCAAGGCGACGTCTCTTCCCGGGACATCCATGCTTATTTCAGCAGGACAATGCCAGACCACATTCTGCATGAGCTACAACAGCGTGGCTTTGTAGACACAAAGTGAGTGTGCTTGACTGGCCTGCTGCCAGTCCAGATCTATCTCCTATTGAAAATGTATGGCGCATCATGAAGAGGAGAATCAGACAACGGAGACCACGGACTGTTGAGCAGCTGAAGTCTTATATCAAGGAAGAGTGGACAAAATTTCCAATTGCAAATCTACTACAATTAGTATCCTCAGTTCTAAAACGATTAAAAAGTGTTATTAAAAGGAAAGGTGATGTAACACAATGGTAAACATGCCTCTGTCCCAACTTTTGTTGAGTGTGTTACAGCCATCAAATTCTAAATTTGTGTATATTTACAAAATACAATTAAGTTGGTCAGTAAAACTATTGAAAATCTTTTCTTTGTACTTTTGTCAGTTAAATTTGAACAGGAAAACAGATTATTATCTGAACGGTGGCCGATTAGGAAAAGGGGAGGTGCAACGAGACCTGGGTGTCATTGTACACCAGTCATTGAAGGTGGGCATGCAGGTACAGCAGGCGGTGAAAAAGGCAAATGGTATGTTGGCATTCATAGCAAAAGGATTTGAGTACAGGAGCAGGGAGGTTCTACTGCACTTGGTGAGACCGCACCTAGAGTATTGTGTGCAGTTTTGGTCCCCTAATCTGAGGAAAGACATTCTTGCCATAGAGGGAGTACAATGAAGGTTCACCCAATTGATTCCTGGGATGGCAGGACTTTCATATGAAGAAAGACTGCATCGACTAGGCTTATACTCACTGGAATTTAGAAGATTGAGGGGGGATCTTATTGAAACATATAAAATTCTAAAGGGATTGGACAGGCTAGATGCAGGAAGATTGTTTCCAATGTTGGGGAAGTCCAGAACGAGGGGTCACAGTTTAAGGATAAAGGGGAAGCCTTTTAGGACCTAAATGAGGAAAAACTTCTTCACACAGAGAGTGGTGAATCTGTGGAATTCTCTGCCACAGGAAACAGTTGAGGCCGGTTCATTGGCTATATTTAAGAGGAAGTTAGATATGGCCCTTGTGGCTAAAGGGATCAGGGGGTATGGAGAGAAAGCAGGTACAGGGTTCTGAGTTGGATGATCAGCCATGATCATACTGACTGGCAGTGCAGGCTCGAAGGGCCGAATGGCCTACTCCTGCACCTATTTTCTATGTTTCTATGTAAATAAAGGTTCATGTGAATTAACGTATCACAGATTTTTGTTTTTATTGCATTTTGGAAAATATCTCAACTTTTCTGGAAATGGGGTTTGTATTTTGCGAGGTTATTTTGCGGGGTTTGTATTTTGCCCTGTTGAGTCTATCCTTGGATTCCAAAACATCTCAGCAAGCTGACGTGCACCTGCTCATCAGACCACTGTTCACTGAGCAAGGTCAAAGGTCCTCTAGCTCGGTGACCAAATACGAGTTCAATGGACTAAACCCCCAACGATGCCTGTACTGAGTCCCTTGCAGCAAACAGGAGCAAATGTACTCCCTCATCCCAGTCTTTCCTATTCTTAATACAGTATGTCTTAATCATTGTTTTAAGGGTAGAATGAAATCTTTCGAAAGTTCCCTGGGATTCCAGCCGATATGCAGACGATGTAGATAGATAGATAGATAGATAGATACTTTATTCATCCCCATGGGGAAATTCAACTTTTTTCCAATGTCCCATACACTTGTTATAGCAAAACTAATTACATACAATACTTAACTCAGTAAAAAATATGATATGCATCTAAATCACTATCTCAAAAAGTATTAATAATAGCTTTTAAAAAGTTCTAAGTCCTGGCGGTAGAATTGTAAAGCCTAATGGCATTGGGGAGTATTGACCTCTTCATCCTGTCTGAGGAGCATTGCATCGATAGTAACCTGTCGCTGAAACTGCTTCTCTGTCTCTGGATGGTGCTATGTAGAGGATGTTCAGAGTTATCCATAATTGACCGTAGCCTACTCAGCGCCCTTCGCTCAGCTACCGATGTTAAACTCTCCAGTACTTTGCCCACGACAGAGCCCGCCTTCCTTACCAGCTTATTAAGACGTGAGGCGTCCCTCTTCTTAATGCTTCCTCCCCAACACGCCACCACATTTGTTTAGCTCCCAGTTCATAAACTATCTGCTGGAATACTCATGAGGTAAAATTACTGCCTTGGTCGGATTGAATCTCTTGGGGCAGACCAACCAAAATAAAAAACCTAATGAGGGCTTTCACCACAGTTTCAGCCTTAATATTCCTGAGAGGGATTGCTTCAGGAAACCTAGATGCGATGCACATAATGGTTAACAAATACTGATGGTCAGCTGCAGTCTTGGCACTGGGCCAACACAATCCACTAGGATTCTGGAAAAAGGTTCTCCAAAAGCAGGTATAGGCTGAAATGGGGCCACTGGGATGGCCTGGTTAGGTTCATCAACAACTTGACGAGTGCAACAGGTCCTGCATAAGGTCATATCATCTTTCCTTAAATTAGGCCAGTAAAATTCCTTCACTACGAAGTGTCCACCTAAAGGCGTATTATGGCCAAAGTGAAAATCTCAGTCCTATAGACTTTAGGAACTATAAATTGGTGAACAATTACCCATTCCTCACTCATAGGTACAGTAGGTGGTCTCCACTTCATCAATACTCCATCCTTAATATAATACCCTACTGGCACTTTCTTAATCTGATAATCTGAGAAAGCTGTTTCTTTTACAGCTTCAGTGTCAGAATCTCAATTCTGTTCTGCTATAAACTCCTTTGGCGTCGGCAGATCTTTTAGTCATACTTCAGGTTACTGCGCAGGGGGGATAAATATCAGAATCCACATATGGATCATCAGCGGCAGGTTTGCTTGTTAGCTGCCTGCTGGATAAACTTCACCACCTGCAAGGTCATGGCCCAACAACAAAGAAACATTCTTCAGCAGTAATTCAGGTTCTATCCCTATCTTAACATGTCCTGATACTAATCCGGACTCCAAAATCACCTTATGCAGAGGCACGGAACCAGTCCCTTTCCAATACCTCTAACAATATTGACTTCACCAGTTTTTGTCTCATCACCAAACTCCAGAACACTGTCCAATATACGGGGCTGAGAAGCTCCAGTATCTCAAAAGATCCTCACTGGGACTGGTGTTGACCCCTCCTTTATGGACACAAACCCATCTGATATGAAACGATCGAATCCCTCCTTAACTCGGTCAGACCCTCCAACCTTAGCGATGCCTCAGCACACTGAACACAGGCATTCGGGACTGTCTTCTTTTCCTTTTCCTTTCTCTTCTTCAGAATGGAACAATTAGTCATCATATGACCCAGTTTCTTACAATAACAAGTAAGACTGGAAGATTTCTCCCTCGACCTCTTCCCTTCGTAATTACTTTTGTCACTAGTCCCCAATTTCTGGTTTACTCTGCGGGTTATCCCTGTTACTCTTTTGGAAGTTCTTATTCAGGGTAAACTTAAACATTGTGGGTTAAAGCATACTCATCTGCTCGTCTAGCAGACTCCTGCAAAGAGGTAGCATCCTTTTCATCTAAATATGTCTTTATCTCATCAGGGACACACACTTTTTGAATTCCTCAATCAAAACCAACTCTTTCAAGCTGTTAAAATCATCATTTACATTTTTAGAGGTGCACCAGAGATCAAAATACACAAACTTTTCATAAGCAAATTCCACATAAGCCTGGTTCACAGATTTCCTCAAATTCCTAAACCTTTGTCTGTAAGCTTCCGGAACCAACTCATAAACCTTGAGCACAGCCTCTTTAACTAAATCACTATCAGCTGCCTCTTCAAGTGATAAGAGCTGAATAAGCTTGTTGGGCTTTACCCTTAAATACACTTTGTATCAAAACAGGCCAGTCGTCTTTTGGCCACTTTCAATTCTGAGCCACTTTTTCAAAATGCAGGAAATATTTATCAACTTCTGTTTCCTCAAATGGAGCTAACAAATTAATTTCTCAACTGGCACTCAACCTATCATTAGGGTCTAACACTAGACCTCCTTGCTGCAATCTCTCTCTCTTTTCCAGCTCAAACAGCCTCTTCAGCCTTGAGCTGTTGTAATTGCAACTCATGCCATCTTTGCCTATCCTCAGCCTCTATCTTGAATTTTTCTACCTGAAGCTGAAGCTCAGCCTCTATAGGTTTATTTTCAGCAAACATTTCCAACACATCTCCCTCACACACTTTCTTGGACACGTAATACTCCACTATTAACATCTGAATCTGAGCCTTCCTCATTTTAGTGTTTACCTTAAGTTTTAACTTTTGAGCAATTTCCAACAGCCGGACCCTCTTCGCGTCATCCAATGCTTCAGGGGTTGCCTTTGCCAGAAACCTATCAACCTCCACTGCTGCTGATCTTCTACTCAAACAAATCAGAAGGGATTTCTCCAATCAGATCGATCAATAATCAATGAGGAAGCCCACAAAATTTGATCATAGCCCCGATGAGCCCCAATTATGTTACATACATGCAACGGTTTAAAAGAACCAGCAGCAGAAAAATACACCAGGAGTCTGGTTTTGATGCTAAAAAGCACTTTTTATTAGTAACTACTTAATATAGTAACTTAAACCAGGTAAATCTAAAGTTAGCAGTGTTATGCATATACATGTGTGTAAATATAATTCCCAAAGTCGTTCAAGCTCGAGTGGCAAGATTTAAAGTTTTATGATGGTAATGTAAGAAAGTTCAGTTCAATGCACGGAGTTGGTGGGGGGGGGGGGGGGGGGCGCGGAAGAGAGAAGTATCTGTAAGCCAAGGTGAAATCCACAATAGGACAACGAATAAACAGGTGCCGTTGGTCTTCCATCATCAGACTCCGAATCCACTGACGAGTTAACCAAATCTAGCTGATCACAAAGATGTACCGTCTTGGAGGTAAAACTACCACCCAGGTAAGGGTAAACACACTGGTAGCCTCCACAGGGTCAGCCCTTCTACACACGGTGACAGACACTGATCAATCCTCAACCCACCCTTGTGGGCACTCGAAAGTTTCACCCAGTGACTTCTCTGTCCCTGGAATCCTTCTCCTTGACCAGCCGCCTTAACCGGTGTTCCACCTGTGTCTCTCTGAGAGAGAGAGTCATCTGACCTTGATTACATAAACATGGTGCAAAGTATCTGTAAACATCAACTGTCTAACATATAACTCCACTTCTTTCACCATAGCAACCCAGAAGCAGGCAGCAGTATTGTAGTCAGTTTCTCTCTCTCTCTTTTAAAGGCACAGTCCACATCCGTCACAAGGGGCTTCAGAAATTTAACCACATCAAGAGTTACCTGGGATGCATCTCGACGAATAGTTTGTACCTAATCTTTATAATTTTCTCCAGTAATATCTCGCATTTTCTGCTGGAGAGACTGTATCTGGCTTTCTAATTCTGCTATGTCTAGGGTGATGACTTTTGCTACCCCTTCTACTTTTGACGGAGTTAAATTCACTACAGCTCAGCTATCTTCCAAAAAGGTGAGTAAATAATTGCTTCATGGTAGGTGAGCACCATTATTTCAGTGAGATTAAAAATTACCTGCACATGCTGGTACTCTGGTACCAAAGTGACAAATTCCCCATATCTTCCAGCACTAATCCTATCCCATTTGTATTACACTGGTTATCACTACATTTAGGCTCTGGTGTAGTTTCCATCACTTGAGGGGTGGGGTAGAGATTTTTTTCAGTTTTAAAAACCTGGAAAGGGCCTGGGCCCTGACAGAAACACTGCCCTATCTCCTTTAGAGCCTTCTCCATTCTACTCTCCTGTGGACGGTTTATAATGATAGAAGCAACCTTTGAGAAATGCTTGGAGTGGCCAGCCCAGTCGACATACCTCTTGTATGGATTGCTACTCCACTCAATATTCACTTGAGTGTGATCCCACAGAACTGTAATCTTACTGTGGCCATCATTACCTGAAGGCTACTGAGTAATTGCACCTAAAGACTGGCTTATGATTATCCCCTCTAGGATACTGAATAATGCCACCTCTAGAATTTTATTGCATTGGAATTGTAGCTTTGTACCTTCTGGAATACCTAAGGTTTTTTCAAGCAATCTTCCCCAGTACAATACAAATTTGAGTCCTCCATTTCTCCTTTGTTAGTCCACATTACCCAATTCCATTGAGTAGATTTGTTTTTGTTCACTGAGTGTTCTCCAAGCAATGACCTCACCATTGATATGTTTGTGTAATAGCTCTGGAGCAAGACTGACCATGGCCCCAGTCAGGGTTAATTCCATTGCAACAAGATACATTATTCTCTCCATGTTGAATTAAACCTGTAACACACAATGGTAATTTCTTTTCTTATTTTAAGTTTAAATCTTAAGTTATTTTAAGTCTATATTTTTGATTTGTTTTTCTAGACCATTCAATCTGGACTCCCAATTGTCTTTGGACTCAAGGCACCCATTTTTCTTTTCCAACTTAATTTCAGGATCGGAGAGACAAGCACTAGCATATTTTCCTTTTCTTTGACAAAGCTCCCCCAGTTCTCAGGATGGGGAACTGAAAATCACCCCTTGCTAGGACCTGTCCCCATCTTCTTGGAAAAGTTGTTCTATCCTCAAGTCTCCCAAATCAGGGCTACAATTATTACGTGCCAATGGTGATAATATTCCTGTTTCTCCCCCAACAATTTCAGTTGGTTGACATGGTACCACCCACTTTTATATGGAAGAGTCAGTACTTTGTACACTGAAGTACTTGCTTTGTCTATAATTTCACAGAGCCCTGCAAACCTTGGATTTAAAAATGAGGTGGGTTGGTGTATTTGAATCATCACACTTTGTCCTGGGTTTAATTCTATGAGACTGACTTTTGAGTCACAGTAGGCTTCACTTTGCTGTTTCTTTTTTTTCTATTTGGTGGGCTGCCACATAATTGGCCTCTTTCACTGTCTCTACCAATTGTTGTACCCACTTTTCCGACACAATCCCATCAATTTCGCATTCTGACAAATCTAATCCTAAAAAATCCTCCAATCCTTTCATATCCCTTCTAGTCATGAGCTTATAAAGGGTGTACCTGTTGAAGATGCCTCTCTATTCCTTATTATCATCAGGGCATAAGGCAAAACTACCTGCCATGTTTCTGCACCATTTTTGCAATCATGTTTTTTAGTGTTCAATTCATTCTTTCCACAATTCCACTAGACTGTGGCCTACAGGGTATATGAAATATCTGCTTGATCCCTTAAACTGCCATGACATCTTACATTATCTGGGCTGTGAAATGTATGCCTTGATCCCCATCGAGTGAATATCCTTCCAATACGATTTTTACAGAGGCCTTTGTTATGCTTGTCTTAGCTAGGAAAACTTCCACCAACTCCATAAAGGTCTCTATTATTACCAGAATATATTTGTACCCTCCTGGGGTGGGCAGTAAGGGACCAACATAATGTATCTGCAAATTAGTCCAAGGCCCTTCCACTGGTCTGGTGTGTTGTAGGGCTCCTTTCTTTACTTTTCTGTCAAGTTTATATGGTGCAGAGATCAAGCATTTCTTGACATAGTGCTTTACGTCATCCTTCATCTTAGGCTACCAGCACACTTCCTTTATCTTTTCCAGAGTGCTTTCCCATCCCTGGAGTCCCCACAGATTATATAGGACTACTTCATCTTTAACAAACACTCCCTCGTTGTCTTTGTATATTTTAGACCCTGCTCCTTTTACTAATTGTTTGAATTGTTTATCTTTCTCCTGCTATTTGGTTAAATCCATAGCTGTTGTTCCTTCTACCTCCCAATCTCACTAATGTAAAGTGCTCACTAATGTAAGGTAGGGTGTCGGTGAAAGTTCCTTGCCAAAATTTAAAAATTCCTGGTTATCAAAACCATTATCTAGTAGCTTCATCTGTGATATCATACCAATCAATATCTCCACATTCACCTTCCTCCCCTCTTTCATATCCAAAAGCATATATTATTCCTCGCTGTACAGCAAGTTGGTCCTGCAGCTTTTGTATCTGCTTTAAACACTTTGCATGATTACCAGTGTTATTCTTCCTTTCCTGTGCTGATTCCTGAATCACATTCATTGCCATCTTTAAATCACAGCACTGTTTCCTTAATCCTTCCACTTCACTCTTTGCTAGTTCGGGGGCTTCCTCTTGTTTACATTTTTCTTTAAGCAATTTCTCACACTTCAGCTGAAACTGGTTCATATGCATCAAGTCCATACTCCTTCAACCCTGTAAATCAGTAACCCTTTCTCTCAAGCTTTCTACCTCCTTTTGTGTTCTCCTTTCAACCTATCTCAGTCAGCTTCTGCTTTATGCCAATTTTCTAGTATTTCCTGTTTTAATCTATCTAACTTGGCTTCTGCTTTTCCATTTCTAATCTGTGCCATTCTGCCTTAGCATTCTGTGGTCATTGTATCAAATCCACAATTAAACAGCCAACTGTGTCTGGTTTTAGTACTTGTTTAAACTTCCTGTCCATCAGCTTCTTTTGAACGATTTTCCAAAGGGTATGCCCAGTAGTTTTCCCTTCATAGCCAGGGTAACTGACAATCCCCTCATATTGTGGCCACCTCCTCAACAGAAACTTTTAGAGGAATCCCTTCCAATCAAAACAATCCAAGTCCTTCGAACTTGCAGATTTTCCTGAATTCTTCATCTGGGTTAGTAACTGCTGACTACCTACCCCCATGGCCCAACTTAAACGAAGAGAAAGATTTATCCTCCAGCTGCCAATAGAGATGCCAATTTTATTATATGGATCTTGTAATACTGATCAGAGAGAATCTGTATTTACCAAGAAGTAGCCTTTATTGTCTCAACTAAAGAACACATTGGTTCACAAACTAGCTAACTGTGTGCATATCCACTGGAATTCCCTGATCATCCATGAACAGTCAATGAAGAGAAAAGGTATTACCCAGTAAAGGAGTTTGTGCTGGACAGGTGTTCTTTATGGTCCCGATCTCCACGTGTCTGTGGGGTCCTCCTCATCTGTGATGGTTGGTCTCTGGTTGCTGGAAAGTTATCACTATTTTGCATTTGGAGCTCCAGATTCTTATAGTTTCCTTCATCAGTTGAATGAATGGATTTCCATCCCATTGGCTCAAGGTCACCCGACCTACTTTGGTCACCTTCTTACTGGCTCTAGTCCAGGGCTACAACCAATGTTGTTCCATGGTTAATGCCCCTCCCACCTTTGTGTATTTGTGCCTTTTAACTCTGAATGGTCCAAACCAATTAAACGAGGTGACCCAAACACTCAGTTTAACGTGATTACAGATTGCTTCTTTGGTAGGTACGGCACTTTACATAATAAATAGCTACTTGTCTGAGAATGGTCTCAGGTTCAGCAGGTCATCACTTGAAACTCCTTATGTCCACATTCAATTGCTCTGATTAGACTATCCCCGAGCAAATGTCAGTTCAGAGTTCACAAAATGGGGGAAAACAAAGACACTTGGATTGTCTGCTACTTCTATCCTGATTCATCTGAATCCACTGATTTGTAGACTGTTGTTCTTTTTGTCTACTTCCACTGACCTCCATTCATTCAAATCCAATAATTTGTACACTGTAGTCCCTTCTGGCTAACAAGGGTAATTATCAAAGTTATTCTTTCTCAGGCAAGAGATCTGAGAGAGAAACTTAACTGCAGTCAGCTTGTCTTCTTCAGTCTGTAGAAAGTCACACAGAAAACTTCTTCACCTACAGTGGAGACAGTCTGGAACCCATCACCAAAGGGAGAGTGAGAGGTGAACAGCAGGATGGATTTAAAAGGATTATCATGGAACAGAAACACTGGAAGGGTCTAGCTGGACTAAGATGACTCCCTACTGTAAATGGGGTGACTTGTAAATTCAGCATGAACCCAAGGCAAATTTTATAATAGAACTGATTTATTAATCACAGATCCAGAAAATTAATTTCCACTTCCATAAAAGGATTAAAGGTGAACAGCAACAGAAGAAACTCCTCTCAGTTCCAGTGGCCAGGGTGTAGAACTGGGTGTGATAAGCAGCAGCAATAATTACTGAGTTCAACACCAACAGTCTCTTTTGAATTTGTCTCTGGATTCAGCAACGTTGATGGTTAAATATCCAGCATGAGGCATATTTAAATTTTGTCCTCTCTGTGAACTCGGTAGTGTGTCGTAAGGTCGCATGACCGACTGAATCGCTTCTTACATTCAGAGCAGGAGAACGGCCTCTCACCAGTGTGAACTCTCAAGTGTGTCTGCAGGCTGGATGACTGAGTGAATCGCTTACCACAGTCTGAGCAGGTGAATGGTTTCTCCCCAGTGTGAGCTCGCTGGTGTATCTGTAGGGTGGATAACTGAGCGAATCCCTTCCCACAGTCTGAGCAGGTGAATGGCTTCTCTCCAGTGTGAACACGCTGATGTACTTTCAGTTGAGATGACGAAGTGCATCCTTTTCCACAATCAGAGCAAGTGAACAACCACTGTCCCGTGTGAACTGACTGGTGTGTCAGTAGGTCTGATGACTGAGAAAATCCCTTTCCACAGTCTGAGCAGGTGAATGGTTTCTTCACACTGTGAGTTGACTCGTGTCTCTGTAGGTGGGATGACCGAGCAAATCCTTTCCCACACACGGAACAGGTGAATGGTCTCTCTCCAGTGTGAACTCGCTGGTGTCTGTACAGGTGAGATGACCAAGTGAATTGCTTCCCACAGTCTGAGCAGGTGAATGGCCTCTCCCCAGTGTGAACTCGCTGATGTATTTTCAGTTGAGATAACCGACTGAATCCTTTCCCACAATTTGAGCAGGTGAACAACCACTCCCCAGTATGAACTGACTGGTGTCTGAGAAGGTCAGATGACTGAGTGAATCTTTTCCCACAGTCTGAACAGGTGAATGGTTTCTCCCCAGTGTGAACTGATCGATGTGTCTGCAGGTGAGATGGGCGAGTGAATCGCTTCCCACAATCTGAGCAGATGAATGGTTTCTCCCCAGTGTGAACTCGCCGATGTCTATGTAAGTTGGATGAGAAAGTGAATCCCTTTCCACAGTCTGAGCAGGTAAATGGCCTCTCCCCAGTATGAACTCGCTCATGTTCCTTCAGCTGAGATGCTGAATTGAATCCCTTTCCACAGTCTGAGCAGGTAAATGGCCTCTCCCCAGTATGAACTCGCTCATGTTCCTTCAGCTGAGATGCTGAATTGAATCCCTTCCCACAGTCTGAGCAGGTGAATTGTTTCTTACTAGCGTGAACTCGTTGATGTAGCTTCAGTTGACATGACCGTGGAAATCCCTTCCCACAGTCTGAGCAAGTAAATGGCATTTTCCCAGTGTGAACTGATTAGTGTGTCAGTGGGTCAGATGACTGAATGGATTCCTTCCCAAATTCTGAGCTGAACAGCCTTTCTCTAAGGTGAACTGAACAGTGAGACAGTTGGTCAGATAACTGAGTGAATTCCTGAGAATGATATTTCCCTACTGTCAATTCTCTAGCAATTCATTAAGTCGGATGATTGACTTAGTGACTCCCTTGTACAATCAATGCAGTTGAAGACCTAGTGTTCTCAGCACGTCAGTTCTAGTGGATTTCACTGAGTCACAACAGAAAACGTCATCTCAGTCACAATGCACATTCTCAGCTGGAATTAGATAATTCTTCATCTCCAAAGATCACAATAAATATATTGGTGTAACAGAGGAAATATCTGGTCACTCCTTAAAATCTGCAGAGACAGCAAACCTGAGGTGTTCGAGTTTGAGATTCCTGTTCACAAATTCTTCGCCATTTCTCACCCTGTAAGATTTATAAAAGACATCAATGGGTGAAGGACAGCATTTTAGATGTGATAATTTTAGTCCCTACGGTGACCTCTGATATCACACTGTAACAGCGAAGTTCAACCCACATTGAAGGAACACCTCCTCCTCTTCTAACTGGGCAGAGATCAGTCATCTGGACTGATCATCAAATTCCCTGAATGTTTTTCTGTCTGTATCAGAATGGGCCATTTCTGCCCATCTTCAACCTGTGACTTGGCTCAGTCTGCCTCCATTAGTATTTTTCAAGTTCTGGTCATGTCCCACAGCACTACAAAGAACACATGATATTACATGGCTGATCTGGACAATTTCTAATTATTCTGACCTCCTCCCCCTCACATGATTGACAGTGGTAAACTCATCAATAGCAATGTCAATGAATATTGAGATGTATCACTTTTGTGATGTGAAAGCTACAGGTCATTTGTTATCCACAACAAAAGTGTCTGATGTCATTATGTACCCAGAGAGAATGGGGTAAAACACGTTCTTGTAAGTAGAAAGGTCCAGAATGTTGCCAAAACAGCTGACATGGACCACCAACACCTCGCTGCTTGTAAAAAAGGCACAACAAAGACTCTTCTTCCTCAGAAAGCTTAAACAGGCCAAACTCCCACAAAAGCTGTTGCTTAACTTCTACAAAGGCACAACTGAAACCATCCTGACCAACAGCACCAGAGTGTGGTATGCCAGCTGGCGACAAGACCTGCATCGCGTGGTGAAGGCGGCCCAGCGAATTGTCAGGATAGAGCTCCCAGGTCTGGACACCGTCTATTCCAGCCGACGCAAGAGGAAAGCAATCAGCATAACCAGAGACACCACACAGCCCGGCCTCTCCCTGTCTGACCCACTGCCGTCCAGCAAAAGGTTTTGGAGACTAAAAGCCAGAACAAATAGACTGAGGAACAGCTTCTACCCCAGAACTGTGGCCTCCATCACACCACTCCCACAGGACAATGACTGAAACTGTGAGCACACACATACAGACACAAGGGCTCAAATACTTGCACTAATGGCACTTTGTGCATTACTATGATATTCTGGTGCTGCTGCAACTTACTTTCTGCTACTTATCTATTTAATACTGTTTTTCTATTACTGTCTTATTTTTATCTACTGCTTTATTTAATTGCCTGAGAGGAAGCCAAACAGTTTCATTATACCTATGTATAATGACAATAAATATCATTCAATTCAGTAAGAGAAGATAGAGCAAAGAAGGTTTTCTCAAGAACTAAAACTAAGTCAATAACAGGAGGGGCATAACAGGACCTAGTGAAGCAAGCTATTGAAATAAAAATAGCAAAAAAGAATTTTAACAAAGACGGAGGTCTCACTCTTAAGAAAGAACTCGAATTCAATGTAAATAAGGTGGGACAGCAGAAAGCTGATTGGATAAGGACTAACCAGTCAGGAGGGACAGACAATAGGAGTATATATATAACTGGACTAAACATACCTTGCATCATTCCTGATAAAGATGGCAGAGTTTGTCATCAAAATGTCAGTTAAGATCGATACCTGGAAGCCAAAGAAGAATATAGTCATCATATACGCCAGTAAAGTACTAGATCCTTTTTCACTCTATACATACATCAAGAGCAAAAGGATAACCTGGGAGAGGTGTGACCACTCAAGGATAAAGGAGGGAATATTTGCTTGGATGCAGAAAATGTGAGTGAGGTACTTAACGAGTATTTTCAGTATTTCCTAAGGAAAAGGATTGGAAGGACCAGAAGATCAATGTCAACTGTATAAATATGTTCAGAGTTTCAGAGGTCAAGGAAGAGGAAGTTTTGGGCCTCCAAATAGGTAGTAAGGTGGGTTAATCTCCAGGGCCTGATGGGAGGGAGATCTTGGAATCCAAGTTCATAGGTTCCTGAAAGTGGCTTCACAGGTTGACAAAGTGGTTAAGAAGGCTTATGGAATGCTTGCTTTTATGTTGCAACTTTTGGCCACATCTGGGGTACAGTTCTGGTCAGTCAACTTTAGGAGAATGTTAAGGCTTTGGAGAGGGTGGAGAAGTAGTTCAACAGGACACGCCTGGTTCAGAAAGCATATGCTATCACAAGTGGCTGGATAAATTTGCGTTGGTTTCTCTGGAGCGCTGGAGGCTGAGGGGGGATTTGATACATCTTTATAAGATTATGAGAGGCATAGATAGACTGGACAGAGGGTATGTGTTTCCCAGGGTTGAAATGTCAAATAGCAGAGGTAATGCATTGATGGTGAGAGTGGATAGATTAAGTGGGAAGGGTAAGTTTTTTTACTCAGAGTCATGGATGCCTGGAATGCACTGCCCGGTATGGTGGTAGAGACAAATACATTAGAGGCTTTTAAGAGAAGTTTGGATGCACACATAGAAACAAGGAGGATGGACATGATCTAGGAGGAACTGTGTGCAGTTTTAAGGGTCATTTAAGAAAGGATGTGCTGGCATTGGAGAGGGTTCAGAGAAGATTCACTAGAATGATTATGGGAATGACAGGGTTAACATATGTGGAACGTTTGACTGCTCTTGGCCTGTACTCCTTGGAGTTTAGTAGAATGAGGGGGGACCTCATAGAAAGATTTTGAATGTTGAAAGGCATGGACAGAGTGGATGTGGCAAAGTTGTTTCCCATGGTGGGGGAGTCTTGTACAAGAGGGCATGACTTAAGGATTGAAGGGCGCCCATTCAGAACAGAGATGCGAAGAAATTTTTTTAGCCAGAGGGTGGTGAATCTGTGTAATTTGTTGCCACTAGCGGCAGTGGAGGTCAAGTCATTGGGTGTATTTAAGGCAGAGATTGACAGACATCTGAGTAGCCATGGCATCAAAAGTTATGGTGAGAAGGCGGGGGAGTGGGAGTAAATGTGGAGAATGGATCGGCTCATGATAAAATGGAGAAGCACACTCGATGGGCCGAATTGCCGACTTCTGCTCCTTTGCTTATGGTCTTATGGATTTAGGTGACTTTGATTTGCTTTCTAGCTGGTTCTGCACGATAATGTGGGCAGAATGGCCTGTTCCTGTGCCGTACACTTCTATGTTCTAAAGCTCATGGAAGGATTTTGTTCTATTTCTCCATACAGCACTAACTGGCAGTTTCAGTGACTGGAAGATTACTCACTGAAGATTAAATCGGAACGATATATTTGTTCCGAGTCCCTAATCCCTGGAATTCGGAAGCTTGAGTTCGGCACTGTTTGGGCGACCCAACCACTCATATTCCCTCCGCCTGCGCTTCCAAACACACCCTACGGACTGGTGCGGAAAGCGGTAAAATGTCAGCCATGACTGCCTCTTTACCCAGAAATCCCCACGAATAAGATACCCATCTATCCGTCACGCTTTCAGTAATGCGCACGCGCAGTAGAAATGGCGCCGCCGCCATTACAGATCAGCAGAAATCGCAGTGGAGTCCTAATAGGGAGGTGGGGCTGATAGATAGGGAAAAGACCGAGATTGTCCCGAATTTGCGAGGCCACCATATTACCGGAATTCACAGGAGTTTTCCCTTCGCCGCGGTGCCGACACCAGTACTGTTAGATCCCCAAACCACAGCCCTGCTTCTACCTGCAGCCGATTCGCCAGAGCTGTTCGTCCGCTGAGCCCTGCGCACGCGCAATTCCGGGTAAGTGTTGTGCCCCTTCCGCCTGCGCAGTTGATCGCTGGGTCACTGACGGTGAATTGTGAATCGCTGCGCTGTTGGGAGCAAGTAACACAAAATGCTGGAGAAACTCAGGCCTCGGCCTGAAATTTCAACATGCATCCTCTACCCTAAGAGAAAAAAAACCTGACTATCTAATTTATTTACACACTTAATAATATATATGATCACCCTGTGCGTTCTCAGGAAAACAATGTGACGGAAACGGAGAACACTTGGTAAACGCACTTTGCGCGCACATACACACACACACACAAATATTGTAGTTCTGCTGCCATTCTCATAAGGTTTTGGCTTTATGGTACTTCTCCGCCAAACACGGGATGTGCAAATGTGTGTATATTATTTGTGTGCTGTATACTTTGTAATATGATTGTAACTACATTATGACATGTCTAAATCGTGTGTAGTCTTAATTTAAGTTTGTGCATAATTGACAGGGTTCTTCGCTCTCAGAGATCGAGCTATGATGAGTTCACACTGGACAAATAGTATGGAATAATTTATTGTATCATGGCAGATATCTTTTTGTAAATATTGGCAGTTTTCGCTAATTTTTGTAAGCTTGATTTTTGACACATGAAAATTCAAAACGACTCCAGACGTTTTTCCCTTTGGTCAGAACCCACTCCTTTAACACAGTCGCAGCATATCCAGCTTTCCTTTATCACTCAAGCTCTCCAGACCCTGTTACAATTCTTTTCTGCACCCTTTCCAACTTAATGACATGCTTTCTGTAGCTGGGCGCCTGGAACTGTGTGCAATATTCCAGTGTGGCATCACCAAGGGTATTTATGAGAATGGCTCTAAAATTGAGAGGTTTATCATATGAAAGATGTTTGGTGGCTCTGCACCTGTACTCACTGGAATTCAGAAGAATGACAGGAGTCTCCTTGAAATCTATTGAATGGTGAAAAGCCCAGAAAAATTTGATGTGGAGAGTATGTTTCCTTCAGTGGGGGAGTACAAGACCGGAGGGCCAGCTCCAGAATAAAGGGACATCCCTTTAGAAAGAGGAGGAGGAGGAATTTCTTTATTCAGAGAATAATGAATCTGTGGAACTGGTTGCCACAGGCAGCTGTCGAGACCAGGTCATTGGGTACATTTAAAGTGGAAGTTGACAGATACTTTATAAATGAGGCCATGAAAGGTTGTGCGGAAAAGGCAGGAGAACGGAGTTGAGAGAGCAATCAGCCATAATGAAATGGCAGAGCAGACTCAATGAGCTGAGTGGACTAATTCTGCTCCATGTCTTGTGGTCTTACATCCTTAAGCCATACCATTATCCACCCTCCATTCATCTGGCCATAAGATATATAAGTATCTTTTTTAGGACACATGCAAACACTTTCCTTGCTTCTCCACAGCATCCAAGGATAAACTTGATCAGACATTGGTGATTTACATCAGAGATATGCTGGGGTAGCCCACGAATGTTGCACCACATCCAGCACTAACATAGCATGCTCACAACTTCTAACCCTGACTCATACTTCTTCGGAAGTGGGAACAGTTACTGCCCTTCAACCATTAGACTCTTGAAGAAAAGGGGATAACTATGTAACTCTTCTTGAGCCTGATTGTATGATTCCTGGGCACTTGTACCTCCTACCTGACTGCAGCAGCAAGAAAGCTGCGTGGCCTGGGTGGTGAGGATCTTCTGATGATGAACACTGTTTTCTATGGCAACATTTCATGTAGATGTGTTCAATGGTTAGGAGGATTTTGTCCGTGACATACTTGCAAAGAGTTAAACCAAACGCTGATAAAGTATTACCAGTTCAGAGAACAGAATGTGAAGTTGGAGGCTATATTACTGCATCATAGTTCTCTTACTAAAGATACTTTACCAGTTGATAAAATGAAGTTTGTGATGTTCTAACGGATGTGGTGAATTGTACTGCTCAAGCACCAAGTCGTACCGAGAAAATTAAAATTATGGTGAAAGCTGCTGAAAGGTATCTGGGTGTGACAGGTGTTATGTGGGAAGCTGTAAATGAAGCTCTAATGGATGGGGTATCTGTATTTCAGGTGTTCCCACAACCAATGGTCTCACTTTAAGGACTTCTTATCTTTTTATTTCATGCTCGTTATTTATTGCTGTAACTATGCTCATTTGATTTAACTTTAGTTTAGAACATTCTGGCTGGAGTGACTGAGAGGGATGTCATGGGAGATGAAACATTATGGAGTGATCATTTTTCTGTATTTATAACCTTGGGTTTGGATTTGCATAGGGGACAGAAGGCCACTTTTAGGAGGTGGAATCATGATAAAGCAAATTGGGAGAAGTTTACGACTTTGTATGATGAACATCTTTCAGGGCTGAATGTTGAGGATAGCGTGGATTTTTGCAATGAACAGTTGTGTCACATTATTCACCAAACTGCAGTGGAAATGATCCCTATTAAAAAGGACCTCTAATAGGAGAAAGGCTGTACCATAGTGCACTGATGAGTGTGCAGAGGCAATTAGAGAGAGAAATAAGGCATTTAGGAAAGTTAATAAGGTCACTTGGAGAGTGATACTAGTTAAGAATAAAAGGGCACAGGATGTGGTGAGAAAAGTGGTGAAAGTTGTAAGGTTTACTGGAGGCCATATTGTGATAGTATTGGAAGGGATATTAAACGGAGCTGTTCGGGGAAATCATTAATAAAATGTGCAATGGCGGGTGGATTCATAAGGCTAATAACATTCAAGTGTTAATTAAAGAAGGTAATATGATTGTTACTGATATAGAGAAGGTTGTGTTACTGGCTTGATCATTTGCTGCAATTCATAATCAAGATCATTGAAGTGAAGAGGCTAAACAATATAGGGATAAAGCTCTAAGTGAATACCCTGATGTGTTGGAAGCTGGCAGTAACAATGCTAGTGATGTAGTTTTTTTTGTGTGAATTTAATAAAATGATTAATGATACAGGCTGGACAGCTCCAGGAAAGCATGATATATGCAATTGTATATTTAAGCATGTGGCTGACAGTTCTATTGGGATAACAAAACTTTTGAATTGTATTTGCAGTTTAGGCCATCTTCCGTCCTCATGGAAAATGTCAGTAGTAGTGCCTATTCTAAAACCTGGGAAACCCCTGCTGGATCCTTCTAGTTATAGACCAATTTCATTAACATCCCATTTGTGTAGACTTGTGGAATGTATAGTAATAGAGCAGTTGAATTATATTTTGGATTAGAGGTGATACAGTGTTTTATCAAAGCAGATTTTGGAAGGGTAGTATGGCATTGGATTCAGTTTTGTGTTTGGAAGGTGATATTCAGAAAGCACACATAAATAAAGAAGTTGTAGTAGCAATATTATTTAATATTGAAAAGCATACGACACCTTTATGGAGTGATGATCTTTTGATTAAATTGTGGAAATGAGGAGTGAGAGGAAGGCTTTACAATTAAGGTTTTTTAAATTTGGACAGTCAATGCAGGTAAGGGTAGGAAAGGTGTATTCGGGCTTCTATGAGATACAGAATAGGACCTCACCAGGCAGTATTTATAGCCCTTTATTTTTAATATTATGATTAATGATATTTACTCTGAAATGGGTACTAGGGTGGGTAATTACTCTTTGCAGATGATGGAGCTTTATGGATAAGAGGTAAAATTTTTAATTTGACTGTAATTAAGATCTAGCAGCAGGCAAATATATGGGTGTTCAAGCTTTCAGTAGTTAAAATACAAGTTACGTGTTTTACAAAGAAGATCAATAGACCTGCACTTGATTTGAAATTGTATGGACAAACTCTTGAAGTGCCAGTGGTAAGATTCCTCAGCATGTGGCTGGATAATAAACTGGCATGAAAGAGCCATATCAGTAAAATAATTGATAAATCTAAAAGGACATTAAATATCCCTGGGTGTCTACGTGGGTATTCTTGGGGTGTTACATGAAGATCATTTATTTGTTTAATTAGATCTCTGCTTGATTAAGGCTGTGTGGCTTATGGATCAGCTTCATCTTCAAATGTAAAATGCATGGATGTGATACAAGCACAGGCTTTAAGACTGTGTTAAGACAGTAAGGTTGTCTCCTGTTTAGGCTTTGCAGGTTAAAATGGGACAACTACCTGTACAGTTGTGGAGGTTGAAGTTGTTGTTAACATACTGGATTAATTTGAGGGGACAGAGAAAAGATCACCGTTAAGTGTTTTGAAAACTGTTAGCAACATCACAAGAAGAGTTTTTAGTGCTGGGTGGCTGGGTTCCTATCGCGCTAGGAAAGTGGGTTTGCTGGGTTATGCAGTATGCCCCATTAGCTTTTCTCGGTAACCCCACCTTGGTTTCTTTCCAATGACTTTAGTTGATTTTTAGGCTGCATGATTTAATATGGAAGAAATTTTGTTACTAGCTAGATACTAAGGGATTAAAGAGTTTTTTTTTACAGCAGCCTTAAACTGCTTCTGCAGGACTGCTGTAAAGGGCTAACTAGCTTGAGAGGGAGTAATCAAAGCATAATCACGTGATGTTCTGTTTTTATAGCTAAACTGTGTAATTGTTCTGGCTTCAAGATGGTAGGCAGAAGTAGCTTTGAATAGGTAAAGAAAACAGTAACCTGATTATATATTTTTTACTGTGCTAAGCCACCGACCGCTCCACCACCCTTTCCCACCACGCCCACTCCTATGCCGCTATATCCCCAGATACCCCAAATGGTGTCCCAGGCCAGGAAGGATTATGGTCCCAATATAGGACCGGATGGAATGATGGACAAGGTAATAGTCACTGCCTGGCGTCAGCAGAATAATTGTGTACAAGGACAAGCAGCGCCGCCCACCTCGGTGGAGGCACAACCTCCAGAAGCACAGGAGGTGGCAGTGGGGGAGGGTCAGGTAGAAGCACGATTAGGAACTACTATGCGAAATAGAAGCCAAACCCGATATCACTCACCCTCTCCTGTCCTTCCTGATTTGTCCTCTCACCCAGTTCAGCAAGCTCCAAAAATAATGATCAGGGAGACAGCAATATTAAAGCCGTGGACCCCTGCAGAGGCGCGGGCCATGGTAGCAGAGGCACCTAACCCAGTAAAAAGACCCGCTGCATTTCTTAATTGGCTGGAACAAATGTGTGAGATTTATAAACCTCTCCTGGGTGATTTGTGAACCCTGGGTATGTATACTTGATTCCATGATTCCCCTCACCCAAAATGAGACTGATACTATTCCTCTATTTCACGGTAATGGGACAAAATGGGGTGCAAACTGTTCCAAAACAAGAAATCCGAGAAGGGACCAATGCTACCCCTGTTGTTTTGAGGGTTGGTACCTCCGGCCAACACCGAGGGATCTCTCAAAATTGAAACTTGGAATTAAAATAGATCCCTCCTCTGAGCCGGTGGATGCCACTTGTTATTGAAATCATAACCCTAGTGTCCCTTATCAACTGGGAAATAGCAGCTGTACCCTCTTTAAAACTGACGACCCTCCCCGACCAGTAAATTGCACTTACTGGGTGTGTGGGAGCAGGGCATACCCCTGGCTCCCGGGAGAGCCTGGTGATATTCTAAAATTAAGTCTTAATAAGGAATGGAGTGGGTGCTGTTATTTAGCATACCTAGCGCCTCACTTAAGGGTTATAGATCATCCCAGGGAACACCCCCATTGGACTAGGACAAGAAGGGGCATATCAGAGGCAGAATGATTCGGGATGATAATGCTTCCTAGCTATGGAGTGGGTCGGACCGTCACAGAAATAATTAAATTAGTTGCTGCCCTAGAAGAACTAGCTAATAACACTGCTGACGCTCTGGAAGAAACTCAGTCCCAAGTGTATGGCATAACCACCGAGATGATTGCCATTAGGCAGACAGTTTTGCAAAATCGAATGGCCCTTGACTTTATATCGGCTGAAAAAGGGGAAACTTGTGCTATGATAGGGAAAGAATGTTGTACCTACGTCCCTGATGTTTCGGAAAATATAACTGACTTCACCAGCACGTAATGGAAAAGGTTGTGGAGATGAGAAAAATGGCAGAACAATGTGAAAACTTTAATAGCGGAGGATACTGGTGGGAAGGGCTATGGGAATGGTTCCCCAGATGGGGAAAATGGGTCATGCATGGAATTATAATTGTGACTGCAGTATGCATTTTGGGGTATTGTGTATGTGGGTTCTTGAGGATGGGCTGTAGTCAGTTGATAAAAGGGACTTTGACCAGCCCTAAGGTACCAGTGGTGTCCCAGATGATGAACTACGGACCAAGTACAGAAAACTGGTGGGGTGAAAAGGTATACCCTGGAAAGGAACGACCCTTCCCCTATGGATATGAACCCCCTTATGATGAAGAGGAGGAATTACCATGTGAGGAGCGTTGATCTGAAAAAGATCAACAAGGAGGGAACTGTGGAAGAAATTTTGTTACTAGCTAGATACTAAGGGGTTAAAGAGTTATTTTACAGCAACCTCAAACTGCTTCTGCAGGACTGCTGTAAAGGGCTAACTAGCTTGAGAGGGAGTAATCAAAGCATAATCACGTGATGTTCTTTTTTAATAGCTGAACTGTGTAACTGTTCTGGCTTCAAGGTTGTAGGCAGAAGTAGCTTTGAATAGATAAAACAGTAACCTGATTATATATTTTTTACTGTGCTAAGACATGATTATTGAGCAAAGGAATTATCTGCTTGCATGCTGTATTTCACAAACGTGCTTGGAAGCTTTTGATAACATACACTATGTCTATATAATGAGAAAAGTCTGTGTACTCGGGGAGAGGTTTAAGAGGTTGAACTCTCCATGATACGTATCATGTTATAATAAAGACTTTCAAAAGCAATCTCCCTTCGTGTCCGAGTAATACCTTTTCCACAGCATTTAATGAAGTCTAAGATCCTGATATGTCTGACAGTCTAGGTTCATCAATATGTGAAAGAAAATTGTTATATACTAATTATTTCTACTAATGCATCAATAGATAATTTAAGTGGGAATGTTGTTGTGGGTGTTTTTGTGCCTGAATTACAGGTAACAATAAAGAAACATCTTGACCATCTATCAGTGCACACAGCAGAACTGATTGCCATAATTTTGGGCTTACAGTGGGTTGAGGAAATCTGTCCTTTCAAAGTTGCAATTTGTTCACATTCTTTTTTGGTTTTACTAGTCATTCTATCAGTAGGTGAGATTTTCTGCTGGAAGCTCTTCAAATTTCATTTCATATTCTAAGTATTGGTTTACATGTCACCTTGTGGGTCCCTACACATAGAAGGTGTTGAAGGGAATGAGCGGGTTTGGCCAAAAAAGCCATTAAAAAGTTAAACTGTGGATGTAGATTTTCCACTTAGCAATCAGAATCTAAGGTGTTGGTGAGGCTAAGAATTGGGGGATTATGGCAAAATTTGTGGGATAATGGGCATAAGTAGAGACACTACAGAATACGTAAAACTGCTGGATTAATGGGAAAAGGGGTAAAACAAGAAGGGAAGGAATTATATTGACTTAGAATTTGGCATAGTATGCTTAATTATTTCTTGTATCTTGTTGGAAAAGACCACTCTGGGGTGTGTAGGTGTTGCTATCATGAAAAAGTTGAACACATTTTTTCACAATATGAAGCATACAAGGATGAAAGAAAGCAAATGCAGGCTGCACTACTATCTTTGGGGTTGATAGGTTTCATTTAAAAATGTTACTAATTATGGAAGTAACTTTAATTCACAATATTGTCTTTCATTATTTACAATCTATAGGGCTTTTGGGGGTATCTTAGTTTTCATTTGATAAAGAACTCATAGGGGTTTTATTTCCCAACTCTACACCACACTCCAGTCCAGTTGGTGGTGGTGATACACTTCAGGTTGGACTGCCAACCGCCATTAAAAGTCGTCAGAAGGTTACATGGGGTCATTTGTTCGTGTTCTCAGGCCCAAAGAGATGCACCATGGCAGAGTATATAAAGAAAGCTCTTGCCACAGGCTTCATTCGGTGGTCCTCCTCTCCTGCTGGTGCAGGTTTCTTCTTCGTACAAAAGAAAGACAGGGGCCTGTGGCCGTGCATTAATTGCAGCGGATTAAACTGCATAACACCAAGAATCAGTACCCCCTTCCTCTTATGGATACAGCTTTCGAGATGCTCCAATAGGTGAGCATATTCACAAAATTAGACCTCTGAGAGCCTACTATCTGGTCCATATCAGGGAGGGCAATGAGTGGAAGTCAACATTCAATACACCGACAGGGCACTGCAAGTACCAGGTTATACCCTTCAGCCTTGTGAACACTCCTGCCTTTTTCCAAGCCATTATAAACTTCATGCTCTGGGACACTTCCCAAAAGAATGTCTGCATCAACTTGGATGATATCCTAATCTTCTCCAAGTCCTCCATGGAGGAGCATGTCGCTCATGTCAGAGACATTTTAAAGAGGCTACTAGATCATGGATTTTGTCAAGTTGGAGAAGTCAGACTTTCAGGTGATGACCATTTCATTTTTGGATTTCATTATCTCTAATGGTAATCTTGAGATCACCCTACCAAGACCCAGGCAGTCATAGACTGGCCACACCATCCAATATTGAACAGGTCCAATGAATTCTGAGGTTTGCTAAATTCTACTGGAAGTTCATCAAGAACTTCAGCCCTAACAGAGAAATCCATGGGCCCTTTTTTCTGGAAATCTAGCAACTGAAGTGGAGTCTGCTTTTGAAGAACTAAAACAATGGTTTACTGCAGCTTCCATCTTGGTTTCTCCTAACCTGGACCTTCGCTACATTGTGGAGGTGGACACCTCAGATATTGGTGTGGGTTCCATCTTGTCTCAACAATCTCCTTCAAACAGTGAACTGCACTCAGGTTATCCCCGGCAGAGAGGAACTATGACATCGGGAACCAAGAGCTTCTTGCGGTTAAGTTGGCTTATGGAGGAATGGTGTCACTGGCGGGAGGGGGCCAAGAATGTTGCTATCATATGGATTGGCTACAAGAACCTGGTCTCTATTCAGGAGGCCAAGAAGCTGAATTCGAGACAGGCCTGGGGTCTTTGTTTTTATAACTGGTTTAATTTCATCCTTACCTATCGACCAGGGTCTAAGAATCAGAAGCCTGATGCCCTGTCCCGTCAGTTTGAAGAAACTGAATGAGAGGAGCAGCCTACACCATTGTGTCCCAACTACCAATTCATTGAGCATTATGGGGTGAGAATGAGGGTACATGTTGGGAGGTAGAGATGTTTTTATATTTAAAAAAAGACACTCTGGTGACCAGTGGTGTGCCTCAAGGATCTGTTCTGGGACACCTACTCTTTGTGACTTTTAGAAATGTCCTGGATGAGGAAGTGGAAGAATGGGTTAGTAAATTTTCTGATGACAAAGGTTGGGGGAGTTGTGGATAGTGTGGAGGGCTGTCAGAAGTTAAAACAGAACATTGCTAGGATGCAAAACTGGGCAGAGAAGTGCCAGATGGAGTTCAACCCAGATAAGTGTGAGGTGGTTCATTTTGGTGGGTCAAATATGATGGCAGAATATAGCATTAAAGGTAAGACTCTTGGTAGTATGGAGGATCAGAGGGATCTTGGGGTCCAAGTCCATTGGACAATCAAAGCTGCTACACAGGTTGACTTTGTGGTTAAGAAGGCATATGGTGCATTGGCCTTCGTCAATCGTGGGATTAAGTTTAAGTGCCGAGATGTAATGTTGCAGCTCTATAGGACCCTGGTCAGACCCCACTTGTAGTACTGTGTTCATTTCTCGTTGCCTCACTACAGAAAGGACGCAGAGCAGATTTACAAGGATGTTTCCTTGGATTGGGGAGCATGCCTTATGAGAATAGATTGAGTGAATTCGGCCGTTTCTTCTTGGGATGACGGAGGATGAGAGGTGACCTGACAGAATTGTATATGATGATGAGAGGGATTGATCATGTGGATAGTCAGATGCTTTTCCCCAGGGCTGAAATGTCTAGCACGAGAGGGCACAGTACTAAGGTGCTTGGAAGTAGTTACAGAGGTAAGATTTTTACGCAGAAAGTGGTGAGTGCATGGAATGGGCCACAGGCAACTCTGGTGGAGGGGGGATACGATAAGGTCTTTTAAGAGACTCTTGGACAGGTACATGGAGCTTAGGATAATATAGGCTATGGGGAACCCTAGGTAATTTCTGAGGTAAGGGCACACTGCCACCAGGACAAGGAATACTACTTTTTATTTTGTTGCGGCAGAGGCCCAATGGAATCGATCTGACTGGCTCCCATAGCCCTCCAAATGTGTCCCAAGGGACCTGCTGGCCAACCCCTGGCCTTAACGCTGGCAGGTTGGGCAGTTCACGGTCGCTGCTTTGGCCTCGTCATAAGTTAACGCCACCCTTTGAGCTTCCATCCACCCCCAGATGCCCACTTTTCTAGTGCTCCCAGGTCACCAGGCAACCACAATCCTTTTCCTTGGAGCACGCCGTGACCATACAGGTTTGTGATGCTCTATCTACTGCAGTGTTATATAAAGCCGCTGCAGTTTCCCGAGATGTGTTGGCATCTACATGGTGCATCTTAATCTGCTGCTGGTGTGTGGAATCACCCAACCCTCAGCTTATCCAACTTCTGGACCTGGCTGCGTGTACCCTTTTCCACATACTCCAACTCTTCCAGCATGAATGGAGTCCTCTACGGTTCTGCCAACTGCTGATCCCATTAAGCACCATTCCTTTCACATCAGGATCTACTGTCGTAACCAAATCCCCTACCATGGCAGGGGTTAGTTTAGAACCCTCTGGCAGGTTATTACTATCTGTACATCATATAAGCCCATAACTAAAGCTCACTCTTGTCGGGACATAGTCCTGTACACCACTTTACCTTGGACTGTAAATTCCACTCAAGTACAGAAGTGTATCACATCTAAACCGCCACTACCACCCGATCCCATAATGAGGCATTGCCCCCAAGGGAATCATGTGGCATCTTCTGGGTGTTATTATTTGTGTTTTCAGATGACAGTCCTTCCAGGATTTCTAACTCCGTTGTCAGGTTCACTCCAATACCCACCTCATCCCATTACCTCACCAACCACAACTTCTGCCAGTACCTATCCCCCAATCCTGCCAGTTCCTTTGTAGAAAACTCCCCGACCTCTGCCATCTTGGATAGACGAGATCAGCTCCTCACTTGTCCTTGTTCCTCTTCCTCGAGGGAAGGAGGCATAGAGGCCCCATGCCAAGTTTGGGACTGCTTAGGCACTCGAGTGCCCTGTGCTGGTTCGTGGTAATGGGGAGTACTTAATTGAAACACCGCTCTTCTTCCAATTCTACATCGTCACTATCAGGCGAGATAACCCCATTCCCCAGACGTGTGTTGGAGTCAGTTCTCTGCAGTGTCAGGGCTTGGACCTTAGTGGGATCTAGTTGGCAGATAGGCCGTCGAGCTGCTTCTAATGTCTGCACCTTCATTAGTTGGGAAGCTATCTCTGTGCAACACACAAAATGCTGGTGGAACACAGCAGGCCAGGCAATATCTACAAGGAGAAGCACTGTCGACGTTTTGGGCCGAGACCCTTCGTCAGGACTAACTGAAAGGAAAGATAGTAAGAGATTTGAAAGTAGGAGGGGGAGGGGGAAATGCAAAATGATAGGAGAAGACCGGAGGGGGTGGGATGAAGCTAAGAGCTGGAAAGGTGATTGGCGAAAGTGATACAGAGCTGGAGAAGGGAAAGGATCATGGGACGGGAGGCCTCAGGAGAAAGAAAGGGGGAGGGGAGCACCAGAGGGAGATGGAGAACAGGCAGAGTGATGGGCAGAGAGAGAAAAAAAAACAACTAAATATGTCAGGGATGGGGTAAGAAGGGGAGGAGGGGCATTAACAGAAGTTAGAGAAGTCAATGTTCATGCCATCAGGTTGGAGGCTACCCAGCCGGTATATAAGGTGTTGTTCCTCCAACCTGAATGTGGCTTCATCTTGATAGTAGAGGAGGCCATGGATAGACATATCAGAATGGGTATGGGACGGGGACGTGGAATTAAAATGTGTGGTCACTGGGAGATCCTGCTTTCTCTGGCGGACAGAGTGTAGATATTCAGCGAAACGGTCTCCCAGTCTGCGTCAGGTCTCACCAATATATAAAAGGCCACACCGGGAGCACTGGATGCAGTATACCACACCGGCCAACTCACAGGTGAAGTGTCGCCTCACCTAGAAGGAATGTCTGGGGCCCTGAATGGTGGTGAGGGAGGAAGTGTAAGGGCAGGTGTAGCACTTGTTCCGCTTACAATGATAAGTGCCAGGAGGGAGATCGGTGGGAAGGGATGTACACCTACGCTCGGTCTGCCAGAGAAAGCAGGATCTCCCAGTGGCCACACATTTTAATTCCATGTCCCATTCCCATTCTGATATGTCTATCCATGGCCTCCTCTACTGTCAAAATGAATCCAAACTCAGGTTGGAGGAACAACACCTTATATACCAGCTGGGTTGCCTCCAACCTGATGGCATGAACATTGACTTCTCTAACTTCCGTTAATGCCCCTCCTCCCCTTCTTACCCCATCCCTGACCTATTTAGTTGTTTGCCTGTTCTCCATCTCCCTCTGGTGCTTCCCCCTCCCCCTTTCTTTCTCCCAAGGCCTCCCATCCCATGATCCTTTCCCTTCTCCAGCCCTGTACCACTTTCACCAATCACCTTTCCAGCTCTTAGCTTCATCGCACCCCCTCCGGTCTTTTCCTATCATTTCGCATTTCCCCCTCCCCCCACTACTTTCAAATTTCTTAGTATCTTTCCCTTCAGTTAGTCCTGACGAAGGGTCTCGGCCCGAAATGTCAACAGTGCTTCTCCTTATAGATGCTGCCTGACCTGCTGTGTTCCACCAGCATTTTGTGTACGTTATTTGAATTTCCGGCATCTGTAGATTTCCTCGTGGTTACCATCTAAAAAATCTCTTTCGATCTCCTGCCCTGATTTGCGTCTCCTGGGCAAAAATTGTATCAGATTGGAATTGATTGATGATTTTAAAAGTCTTTTTTAGTTTGATAGGATGATTCTAACCACACACATTCCAGCGTATTACATTAATCCGTTTAAATACCATAATAGAGTTTTATTCTACTTTACACAAGCGCAGAGCACATACCAATACGGGATAATCAAAAATGGCGGTGATGAAGAATACCACCATATAGAAAACACGCATGCTCCGGAAACACCCAATGGGAAAAGCCCCCGAACTCTAACCCCACTCCCTCCCCCCACAGCCTGAAGGATAGCAGGCACCCCATAAATAGACACAAAGCGATGGACTATAAAAAAAAAACCCAGAAAATTCAAAAAGATTTTCTCATCGCTCCCTCTAGTTAAAAGAAACAAAACTCACTGACCTTGTAAGAGGAACAGCAAAATCTCAATGAAGGAAAATGTTTACATTTCCAACATCTATAAACTATCCCATGTTTATATTTAGCCTTTTTTAAATGAAGAAAGAACCCGACAGGGCCAAAACAATAAATTAAAGATAACTATGTTATGGCTTAAAAAGAAAATCCGGCACCATCTTAAATTTAACATTAAATCCCTAAAAAAGCTTTAAATTCTGTCATATGACAGTATGACATTCTATTATATAAAAACATACTGATATATTGAAATTAAACCAAAAAAAGAAAAAAATAAGCAATTATTAAGATCTAAAATATGTCACCTAGAAAAAACTAAGCATAGCTTTTAATAACAAATCAGCACAGTTCTTCAAAAAGAGTAGGAAAAAAAGATTAATAGCATATTTAACCCAAATAAATTTTCAAAAATACCAACTAGTAATATTATGTAAGTAATTGAACCCTCCCCTAGCTATATATATATTAAAAAACCATTAAGAAAAACTACCAATAATTAAGAAACAAACAAAAAAAACATCAAACCAAATAATAGGTCAAAGGAACAAGTCCCTTTATTTTCTTTTTATTAGTCTCTCAATGAAATGTCCAAGTGATCTTCATAAATCTTCTTTCCGAAATGCTAATGAGATGTCAGATAACCAAGCAGTCTTCCACACAGTTCAATCGTCAATTACAGTGGGTATAGTGCATCTTTACGATCAAAAAATGTACGAGCAGAAGAATTAGGGGGAAAAACTTTAATTCAGGTTGGGTAACGCAAGGAGAGGTACAGTTTTTAAAAAATCATATGCCTGTTTCATTCCCAAAGCAAATTTTGATCTTTGTTCCATTACCTCCTTCGGGTAATCCTCATAAAAATGGAGCTCAGAATTCTTGAATCTGAAAATTCTCTCTTTCCTTGCCCGTCTCATAATTTGATCTTTCATTTTAAAGTGATGAAAGCAAACTAAAATAGACCTTGGTTTATTTGAATCTTGAGATCTCAAAGTAAGAGCATTGTGTGCTTTTTCTATAGCAGGAGGCTGTGATAATATAGTGTAGGCAACAAAGTATGAAAAAGCTTACCAAAGCAAGCAATTTTCGACTCCTTCCTGCAACCTGACAATTCGTATATTCCTTCAACGAGACCTAGTTTCCAGATCTATAATCTTATCGACATCTTTCCAAATGAGCTGCAGTTTCAAGCAATTTTTGCTTAGTTACCTTCAATTCTTCTTCATGTGTAATTACTTGAGTTTCTAGGTCTTTAAGTTTTCCCAGAAAAGACATTAGTATTCTTTTCCAGTTGGTCTTTAATTAAATTCAAAGTCTGAGCCATATCTTCAGCCCATGATGGCACTTCATCAGATCTTTCCTTTCCCGTTACCTTTATCACTAGGTTCAGGCAAGTTCTTCCTGCTCCTCAAAGACATGTAGTTCCACTTCAAGAATCAGCAAATAAAGATTCTAAATTCAAAGTTTAAACTAGGGGGAAAAGGAACAAAACCGGGAGCAGCACAAAAGCTGCTGCTACTCCATTTACAGAAAGGCTGAGTCCCCCCATTATGCATTTGAAGCTCCAGACTCTTACAGTTTCCCTCGTCAGTTGAATTAGAGGATTTCCATTCTATTGGCTCAAGGTCACCTTCTTACTTGCTCTAGTCCAGCACTACAACCAATGTTGTTCCATGGTTTCTGCCCCTCCCATCTTTGTGTATTTGTGCCTTTCAACTCTGACTAGTCCAAACCAGTTAAACAAGGTGACTCAGACACGTGACTACAGATTGCTTCTTTGGTAGGTCTGGAACTTTACATAATAAACAGCTACTTGTCGGAGAACAAATACAGGTTCAGCAAGTTAGCATTTGAAACTCCTCATGTCCACATTCAATTGCTCTGATTAGATTATCCCCAAGCAAGTATCAGATCAGAGTTCACAAAATGGGGGGAAACAAAGACATTTGTATTGTCTGCTACTTTTGTCCTGATTCATCTGTATCCACTGATTTGTAGACTGTTGTTCTTTTTGTCTACTTCCACTGACCTCCATTCATTCAAATCCAATAATTTGTAGACTGTAGTCCCTTCTGGCCAACAAGGATATTCTTTCTCAGGCAAGAGATCTGACAGAAAAACATAACTGCATTCAGCTTGTCTTCTTCTTCAGTCTGCAGAAAGTCATGCAGGAAATTCATGGGAAACTTCTTCACCCACAGTGGAGACTGTCTGGAACCCATCACCAAAGGAAGAGTGAGAGGTGAACAGCAGGATGGATTTAAAAGGATTATCATGGAACAGAAACACTGGAAGGGTCTAGCTGGACTAAGATGATTCCCTACTGTACATGGGGTGAGTTGTAAATTCAGCATGAACCCAAGGCAAATGATATAATACAACTGATTTATTAATCACAGTTCCAGAATATTAATTTCCACTTCCATTAAAGGATTAAAGGTGAACATCAGCAGAAGAAACTCCTCTCATGTCCAGTGGCCAGGGTGTAGAACTGGGTGTGATAAGCAGCAGCAATAATTAGTGAGTTCAATACCAACAGTCTCTTTTAAATTTGTCTCTGGATTCAGCAACTTCGATGGTTGAAGATCCAGCATAAGGCATCCTTAAATTATGTCCTCACTGTGAACTCGGTAGTGTTTCGTAAGTTCGGATGTCCGATTGAATCGCTTCCCACATTCAGAGCAGGAGAACGGCCTCTCACCAGTGTGAACTCGCAAGTGTGTCTGCAGGTTGGATATCTGAGCGAATCGCTTCCCACACTCTGAGCAGATGAACGGTTTCTCCCCAGTGTGAGTTCGCTGGTGTACCTGTAGGTTGTATAACACAGTGAATCCTTTCCCACAATCTGAGCAGGTGAACAAATACTCCCCCCTGTGAACTGACTGGTGTATCAGTAGGTCTGTTGACTGACAAAATCCCTTTCCACAGTCTGAGCAGGTGAATGGTTTCTTCACACTGTGAGTTGACTCATGTCTCTGTAGGTGGGATGACCGAGCAAACCCTTTCCCACACACGGAACAGATGAATGGCCTCTCTCCAGAGTGAAGTCGCTGGTGTCTGTACAGGTGAGATGACCAAGTGAATTGCTTCCCACAGTCTGAGCAGGTGAATGGCCTCTCCCCAGTGTGAACTCGCGTATGTCCTTTCAGATCAGATAACCGATTGAATCCTTTCCCACAATTTGAGCAGGTAAACGGCCACTTCCCAGTGTGAAGTGACTGGTGTCTGCGAAAGTCAGATAACTCACTGAATCCTTTCCCACAATTTGAGCAGGTGAACGACCACTTCCCAGTGTGAACTGGCTGGTGTTTGAGAAGGTCAGATGACCGAGTGAATCGTTTCCCACAGTCTGAGCAGCTGAACAGATTTTCCTCAGTGTGAGTTTTCTGATGTCTAGATAAGTTGGATGAGAGAGTGAATCCTTTTCCACAGTCTGAGCAGGTGAATGGTTTCTCCCCAGTGTGAACTGACCGATGTCTCTGCAGCTGAGATGATGAATTAAATCCCTTCCCACAGTCTGAGCAGGTGAACTGTTTCTTACTAGTGTGATCTCGTTGATGTAGCTTCAGTTGACATGACCGTGGAAATCCCTTCCCACAGTCTGAGCAAGTAAATGGCATCTTCCCAGTGTGAACTGATTAGTGTGTCAGTAGGTCAGATGACTGAATGGATTCCTTCCCAAATTCTGAGGTGAACAGCCTTTCTCTAAGGTGAAATGAACAGTGAGACAGCTGGTCAGATAACTGAGTGAATCCCTTCCACATGACAGAATGAGAATGATATCTCCCTACTGTCAATTCTCTAGCAATTCACTAAGTCAGATGCATGACGTAGTGACTCCCTTGTACAATCAAAGAAGTTGAAGACCGAGTGTTCTCAGCACGTCAGTTCTAGTGGATTTCACTAAGTCACAACAGAAAACTTCATCTCAGTCACAAAGCACATTCTCAGCTGGAATGAGATAATTCTTCATCTCCAAGGATCAACAATAAATATACTGGTGTTGCAGAAGAAATATCTGGTCACTCTTTAAAATCTGCAGAGACAGCAAACCTGAGCTGCTTGAGTCTGAGATTCCCGTTCACAAATTCTTCGCCATTTCTAACCCTGTAAGATTTATAAAATACATCAATGTGTGAAGGACAGCATTTTTGATGTGATAATTTTAGTCACTATGGAGAGCTCTGACATCACACTGTAACAAGTGAAATTCAACCCACGTTGAAGGAACTCCTCCTCCTCTTCCAACTGGGCAGAGATCAGTCATCTGGACTGACCATCAAATTCTCTGTTTTCCTTTCTGCATCAGAATGGGCCATTTCTGCCCATCTTCAACCTGTGCTCGGAGGTCAAGGAAGAGGAAGTTTTGGGCCTCCTAAGGGGTATTGAGGTGGATTAATCCTGAGGGCCTGCTGGGATTTACGCTAGGTTACCTAAGGTGGCCCTTGACCAGTAGTTTTGTGTCCTCTCTAGTAACAGACGAGGTCCTGGAGACTGGAATGTCACTAATGTTGGACCTCTACTTAAAAAGGGAACAAGGGAAAATCCTGGGAAGTATAGACCAGTGAGTCTCACGTTAGTCGTAGGGAAATAGATGTAGAAATTTCTGAAGGATAAAATATATAAGCATTTGGAAACCCATGGCCTAATTAGGGAGAGTCAGAATGGCTTTGTGCAGGGCAAGCCATGGCTTACCAGCTTGAATGAGTTTTTTGACAAGGTGATTTGGGAAATTAATGAGTGTAGTAGGGCAGTGGATGTTATCCTCATGGATTTCAGTAAGGTCTTTGACAAAGTCCCTCATGGGAGGCTAATCCTGAAGATTAAAATGCATGGGATTTATACAAGTTGGCTGTTTAGATTCAGAACAGGTTTGCACATAGAAGACAGAGGGTAATGGTTGAAATGACTTATTCGAGCTGGAGGTCTGTAATTAGTGGTGTTCCACAGGGATCTGTGGCGGGATCTCTGCTGTTCGTAATGTATATGAATGACCTGGATGAAAAGATAGATGAGTGGATTGGAAAATTTGCAGATGACACCATGATTAATGGAGTTGTGGATAGTGTAAAAGACTGGCAAAGAACACAGTACAATGTAGATCAGTCACAGATATGGGCTGAGAAATGGCAGATGGAGAGCTTCACCCAGATAAATGTGAGGGATTTCAGCTCAATAGGCAAATATAAGGATACAATACACTGTTCAGGGCAGGACCCTTAATTGTGTTGCTGAGCAGAGAGATCTTGGAATCCAAGTTCATAGGTTCTTGAAAGTGGCTTCACAGGTTGACAAAGTGGTTAAGAGAGCTTATGGAATACTTGCTTTTATGTTGCAACTTTATAAAACTTTAGTTTGGCCACATCTGGAGTACAATTCTGGTCACCCAACTTTCGGAGAATGTTGAGGCTTTGGAGGTGGAGAAGTAGTTCAACAGAATACTGCCTTCTTCAGAAAGCATGTGCTATCACAAGAGGCTGGATAAACTTGGGTTGGTTTCTCTGGAGCGCTGGAGGCTGAGGGGAGATTTGATACATGTTTTATAAGATTATGAGAGGCAGAGATAGACTGGACAGAGGGTATGTGTTTCCCAGGGTTGAAATGTCAAATAGCAGAGAGCATGCATTGACGGTGAGAGTGGACAGGTTAAGGTGGAGTGGGTGTGGGAGGGGTAAGTTTTTTTACTCAGAGACATGGATGCCTGGAATGTACTGGTCAGTATGGTAGTAGACATAAATACATTAGAAGCTTTTAAGAGAAGTTTGGATGCACACATAGAAACAAGGAGGATGGAGGGATATGGATATGGTGTATGTAGGAGGGAATTAGGTAACTTTGATTTGCTTTCTAGCTGGTTTGGCACGATAATGTGGGCAGAATGGCCTCTTCCTGAGCAGTACACTTCTATATTCTATTAAAAATATGAAAGATATTTTTGTTCCGAGTACCTAATCCTTGGAATTCGGTATCTGGAGGTCGGCAGTGTTTGGGAGACCCATCGACTCATATTCCCTCCGCTTGCGCTTCCAAACACACCCCACGGACTGGTGCGGAAAGCGGTAAAATTTCAGCCGCGACTGCCTCTTTACCCAGAAATCCCCACGAATAGGATACCCATCTATCCGTCACGCCTCCAGTAATGCGCATGCGCAGTAGAAATGGCGCCGACGCCGCCATTACAGATGAACAGAAATCGCAGTGGAGTCCTAATAGGGAGGTGGGGCTGACAGAGGGAAAGGACCGAGATTGTCCCGAATTAGCGGGGTCACCATGTTACCGGAACTCAGTTTTCCGTTAACCGCGGTACCGACGCCAATACTGATGGATCCCCAAACTGCAGCCCTGATTCTACCTGCGTCCGATTCGCCAGAGTCATTTGTCCGCTGAGCGCATGCGCAATTTCGGGATTTTTTTTTTTGTCTCCTCCCCCCCCCCCCCCGACGCCTGCGCAGTTGATCGCTGGGTCAGAGACGGCGAATTGAGAATCGCTGCGCTGTTGGGAGCGAAAAACACAAAATGCTGGAGAAACTCACTGAAATATCAACAGGCATCCCCTACCGAGAGAAAACAGAATACTGATCATCTGCCTTATTTACACACTTAATAATATTATATGTGATCGTCCTACGTTCTCAGGAAAACAATCTGTGATAGAGACGGAGAACACTTGGTAAAACACACACACACACATTGTTGTAGTTCTGTTGCCATTCTCATAAGGTATTGGCTTTATTGTACTTCCCCGCCCTACACACACAGGAATATTCTTTTTCTTTAGTGACCGGATGTGCAAATGTGTATATATTGTTTGTGTGCTGTATGTAACGTAGATACTTCTGTTTAATTTGTAATATGATTGTAACTACATTATGACATGCATCTAGACTAAATTATGTGTAGTCTTAATTTAAGTTGGTGCATAATTGACAGGGTTCTTCGCTCTCAGAGATCGAGCTATGATGAGTTCACACTGGACAAATAGTATGGAATAATTTATTGTATCATGGCAGATATCTTTTTGTAAATATTGGCAGTTTTCTTTTCACTAATTTTTGTAAGCTTGATTTTTGACACACAGAAATTCAAAGCGATTCCAGTCGTCTGTTCCCTTTGGTAGGAACACACTCCTTTAACACAATCCAGCTTTCCTTTATAACTCGAGCTCTCCAGTCCTGGTACGAATCTTTTCTGCACCCTTTCCAACTTAATGACATCTTTTCTGTAGCTGGGAGACGACAACTGTGTGCAGTATTCCAAGTGTGGAATCACTAAGGGTATTTACGAGAATGGTTCAAGGATTGAAAGGTTTATCATATGAAAAATGTTTGGTGGCTCTGTGCCTGTACTCACTGGAATTCAGAAGAATGACGGGGAGTCTCCTTGAAATCTATTGAACGGTGAAAAGCCCAGAAAACTTTGATGTGGAGAGTATGTTTTCTTCAGTGGGGGAGTCTAAGACCAGAGGGCACAGCTCCAGAATAAAGGGACATCCCTTTAGAAAGAGGAGGAGGAGGAATTTCTTTATTCAGAAAATAATGAATCTGTGGAATTGGTTGCCACAGGCAGCTGTCGAGACCAGGTAATTGGGCATATTTAAAGCGGAAGTTGATAGATTCTTTATAAGAGAGGCCATGGAAGGTTATGCGGAGAAGGCAGGAGAATGGAGTTGAGGGAGCAATGAATCAGCCATAATGAAATGGCAGAGCAGACTCAATGAGCACAGTGGCCTAATTCTGCTCCAGGCCTTGTGGTCTTACAGTTTTAAGACACACCGTTATCAACCCTCCATTCATCTGGCCAGAAGATTATATAAGTATCTCTTTTAGGACACATACAAACACTTCCCTTGCTTCTCCACAGTATCCAAGGATAAACATGATGAGACATTGGTGATGTATTCTCCTTAATGTGGCTTAAAGTTTGTAATGCCAATATGCACAAAGAGTTGATGATTCATTCCCTTAAATCATTAGCTTTCATCATATTCACCAGAGTAAATACAAACAAGAAGTATTCATTTAAAATCTCTTCCATCCCCTGAGCCTCCGCATGTGGATAACCACACTGATCTTTAAGGGACATGTCTCTCACTTATTAAAGATTAGCTCTCATTATTTGTCAGGTATATGTCAAAACATTAAACCATACATTTAAATGGTTACGTGCATCAGAGATATGCTGTGGTAGCCTACAAATGTCGCAGCACTTCGAGCACTAACATAGCATGCTCACAACTTCTAACACTGACTCATACATCTTTGGAAGTGGGAAGAAAGTTCAAAATGCCTTTATTAAAGTTTAGAGTAAAATTTATTATCAGAATACTTACACGTCACCACATTCAATCTTGAGATTCTTTTTCCTGCAGGGATACTTGGGAAATCTATAGAATAGTCACTGTAAACAGGATCAATGAACAACAAATTGTGGAATTATAAATAAATAGCAATAAATAACAAGCATGAAATAACAAGATAAAGAGTCCTTGAAGTGAGACCTATAGTCTCAGCAGACCATCCTTCAGGAATATCCTATTTATATACTGAGTTCACCCTGATCCAAAACACAAGTGCCTCTCTTCTCTCATCTCTAACTCTGTCACATCTGTTTCATCTCTACCTTGAAACAGTGAGTTTCTAGTTCTGTCCCTCCCTCACCATATTTCTATCATGGCTTCAATAATGCCATTGCTACGTGACACTCCTAACCATGCCAGCTTCCGAGAATTCAATACTCTAACTCTCCAGAGTATTGATAGCTGGCGCAGCCTCTTTAAGGGCTTAGGATGTTCCCGTTAATTGATAATCATTTTTTGTGCTCAGAATTGAGTACTTAAGGAACACCTGACCATTAGTTTATTGCCTGTATCGGCTCGTTGGGCTCTTTTGAGAAATCCCGTGGATTTTTTAACTCGGAGGAGTGGTGGTTGGTGGTGCTGACTGTGAATGGTTTGGGGATGTTGGGAAGTATTGTAGGTTCAGATGGGGGGGGGGAAGAGTCTGGAAAAGGAACCGCAAATGGAGGGTTCGGGTGAGTGCAGGTTGGCGGGAGGAGGTTGGAATAAAGTTGAATCTAGATATGGAAAACGGGAAAAGAAATATAATGTTGGAATGATTTCAAGTGATGGAGAGGAGGGGCAGGATATGGGGGGTGGGGGAAGAAAAGAATACTTCAAGGTATTGTTTAAGATCGATACGGAACTGCCTTCTATCAATCCCATTAAGTAATCTACAGAGTTAGAATTGGCCATCGCGGAATATAGATTGTGTTCGTACTTTAAGAGGGGGTAATGTGTTAATCATTTGTAAGGTAAGAAACAGTGTGAGAAGGCATTACTTTTGAAAACTTTACTTGGAGAAAGGATAGTATCTATGTTACCCAATGAAAACAGAGGTATTGGGGATGTCATAATGGGTGTTGTGGAGATTTCGATACAAGAGGTTAAATCTCATTTATTGGGAGGCAAGGTTAAGGGTGTAAAGAGATTGCAGGTTGTCAGAAATGCGGAAAGGATGGATGGTTTATCTCTATTGCTGTATTTTTGAGGTGAAGTTCCCTGATAAAAGTTTGGGGTATATGTTACTTGTAATGTATGAGCTTATATTCCACCTCCACTTAGATTTTACAAATATCAGAGGTCTGTGCATGTTGCAGCAGTATGTCATGGGAAACTAAGATGTAGTAAGTGTGGTGTGGAACATAAGTATGAAGATTGTGAAGGCATAAAGTTGAATTGTAATTGTGGAAGAGAACATGGTGCAGCTTATGGAGGACGTGAAGTGCTTAAGGAGGCAGCTGAGGTTCAGTAGGTTTAGGTACAGTTAGGTGTGTCTTGTGCAGAGGCCTTGCAAAGAGTTAAACCAAACGTTGATAAAGTATTACCAGTCAGAGAACAGAATGTGAAGTTGGAGGCTATATGACTGCATCATAGTTCTCGTACTAAAGATACTTTACTAGTTGATAAAATGAAGTTTGTGATGTTCATAATGGATGTGGTGAATTGTACTGCTCAAACACCAAGTCATACTGAGAAAATTAAAACCATGGTGAAAGCTGCTGAAAAGTATCTGGGTGTGACAGGTGTTATGTGGGAAGCTGTAAATGAAGCTCTAATGGGTGGGGTATCTGTACTTCAGTCTCCTTGTGAAGATACATAATGCACATAAGAATATTGCAAAGGAATGTGAGAAGCCTGATTTCTAATGGACAAGACTTTAAAAAGTTTGTTTCTGATTTATCAAATCTATCTGATGTTGTATGTATTCAAAAAACCTGTTTGTTGCCACATTTAAGTTTTTCTTTGCAGGATTATATTGTAATTAGGTGTGATAGAATAAAGAGTGGTGTTGCTAGTTTTATAAGGAATGGGGTAGGATATAGAGTTGTGGATGTGGATGATATGTATGTGTCACTGATTGTGGAAATATTTGATTCAGTGGGTAGGGGTATTGAAGTGGTAAATTTTTACAACCCTTATGGTAAGCTTTCAATTGATTTGTTGGAAAGCATATGTAGTTCAAGCTCACTAAGGTTTGTATGGTGTGGGGATTTTAACGCACATAGTTCACTGTTGTTGTTCACAGAATGATTGTAGAACGTTTTTTGGGTATTTTCAATCTTGTGCGTGTTAATGATGGGAGGGACATGCATTAATAATAGTTATGAAATTGCTATGCATTTAACTTTAGAACATTCTGGCTGGAGTGAATGAGGGATGTCATGGGAGATGAAACACTGAGTGATCATTTTCCTGTATTGATAACCTTGGGTTTAGATTTGTATAGGGGACAGGAGGCTACTTTTAGGAGGTGGAATCATGATAAAGCAAATTGGGAGAAGTGTAAGATTTTATGTGATGAACATCTGTCAGGGCTGAATGTTGAGGACAGTGTGGATTTTTGCAATGAAAGGTTATGTCACATTAATTCAGCAAACTGCAGTGGAAGTGATCCCTATTAAAAAGGACCTCTAATAGGAGAAAGCTATACCATGGTGGACTGATGAGTGTGCAGAGGCAATTAGAGAGATAAATAAGGCATTTAGGAAAGTTAATAAGGTCACTTGGAGAGTGATACTAGTTAAGAATAAAAGGGCACAGGCTGTGGTGAGAAAAGTGGTGAAAGTTGTGAATAAGGTTTACTGGAGGTCATATTGTGATAGCATTTGAAGGGATATTAAACTTGGAGCTGTTTGGGGAAATTATTAAGAAAATGGGCAGTGGGGATGGATTGATAGAGCTAATAACATTCAAGTATTAAAGATAATGATTGTTACTGAAATTGAGAAGGCTGAGTTTCTAGCTTGGTCATTTGCTGCAATTCATAATCAAGATCATTTAAGTGAAGAGGCTAAACAATGTAGGGTTAAAGCTCTAAGTGAATAACCTGATGTGTTGGAATCTGGCAGTAGCAATGCTCGTGATGTAGAGTTTTCTTTGTGTGAATTTAAGAAAATGATTAATGATACGGGCCAGACAGCTCCAGGAAAGGATGATACAAGTATATGTTATTGTACATTTAAACTTGTGGCTGACAGTTCTATTGGGATGACAAAATTTTTGAATCGTATCTGGAGTTTAGGCCATCTTCCGTCCTCATGGAAAATGGCAGTAGTAGTGCATATTCTAAAACCTGGGAAACCCCTGCTGGATCGTTCTAGTTTTAGACCAATATCACTAACATCCCATTTCTGTAGACTTGTGTAACATATGGTAATAGAGCAGTTGAATTATATTTTGGAAACTCAAAAATGAAATGGTCATCTGAAACTCTGACTTCTCCAACTTGACAAAGTCCATGATCCAGTAGCCTCTTTAAAATGTCTCTGACATGAGTGATATGCTCCACCATGGAGGAATTGGAGAAGATTAGGATATCATCCAAGTCAATGCAGGCATTATTTTGGGGAATGTTCCGGAGCATGAAGTTCATAATTGCTTGGAAAAAGGCTGAGGTGTCCACAAGGCCAAAGGGCATATGTAACCTGGTATTTATAGTGCCCTGTTGGTGTACTGAATATTGACTTCCACTCATTGCCCTCTTTGATATGGACCAGATGGTAGGCTCTCAGAGATCTAATTTTGTGAATACACTCGTAAGAAGAAGGGGTAGCGATTCTTGGTCATTATGCAGTTTAATCCGTTATAACAAATGCGCGGCCGCAGGCTCCTGTATTTCTTTTGTACGAAGAAGAAACCTGCACCCGCAGGTGAGGATGACCACCGAATGAAGCTTCCTTTATATACTCCTCCAAGGTGCATCTCTTTGGGCCTGAGAACATGTAGAAAAGACTGCATGGAACTTTCTGACAACTTTTAATGGCGGTTGGCAGTCCAACATAAAGTGCATTACCGCCACCAACTGGACTGGAGTGTGGTGTAGAGTTGGGAAATAAAACCCCTACTAGTTCTTTATCAAATGAAAACTAAGTTACCCACAAAATCTCTATAGATTGTAAATAATGAAAGACAATATTGTGAATTAAATTAAAGTCACTTCCATAACTTTGTGATGTATTTAAATGAATCCTATCAACCCCCAAAGTTAGTAGTGCAGTCTGCATTTCCTTTCTTTCATCCTTGTATAATTCATATTGTAAAAAATGTGTTCAACTGTTTCATAATTACGACAACATCTAGACATCCCATAGTGGTGTTTTCCAAGAAGATGTAAGATATACTTAAATATGCTATGCCAAATTCCAAGTCAATATAATTTCTTGTTTTACCCCTTTTCCCATTAATCCAGCAGTTTACATATTCTGTACAGTGTCTCCACTGATGCCCATTATCCCACAAATTTTGCCATCATCCTCCAATTCTTAGCCTCACCAACACCTCAGATTCTGGTTTGCTAAGTGGAAGGTTTACATCCACAGTTGGACTTTTAACAGCTTCTGTGGCCAAACAATCAAACTGCTCGTTCCCCTCAACACGTCTATGTACAGGGACCCACAAGGTGATATGTAAACCAATACTTAGAATATGAAATGAAATTTGAAGAGCTTCCAGCAGTAAATCTCACCTACTGATAGAATGACTAGTAAAACCAAAAAAGAACATGCACAAATTGCAACTTTGAAAGGACAGATTTCCTCAACCCACTGTTAAGCCCAAAATTATGGCAACCAGTTCTGCTGTGTACACTGATAGATGGTCAAGATGTTTCTTTATTGTTACCTGTAATTCAGGCACAAAAACACCCACAACAACATTCCCTGTTAAATTATCTTTTGACCCATTAGTAGAAATGATTAGCATATAATAATAATTTTCTTTAACATACTGATGAACCTAGACTGTCAAACATATCAGGATCTTAGATTTCATTAAATCATGCTACCTAAAAATCAACTAAATTCATTGGGGAAAAAACCAAGGTAGGGTTACTGAAAAAGCTAGTGGGACATATTGCATAATCCAGCAAACCCATTTTCCTAGTGTGATAAGAACCCAGCCACGCAGAACTAAAATCTCTTCTTGTGATGTTGCTAACAGTTTTCAAAACACTTAACAGGGCGATCATTTCTCTGCCCCCCTCAAATTAATCCAGTATGTTAACAACTTCAACCTCCACAACTGTACGGGTAATTGTCTCATTTCAAACTGTAAAGCCAATACTGGAGATGACCTTACTGCACCATAACACAGTCTTAAAGCCTGTGCTTGTATCACATCCAAGCATTTTAAATTGAAGATGAAACTGATTCGTAAGACACATGGTTTTAATCAAGCAGAGATCTAATTAAACAAATAAATGATCAGAGATTTTCATGTAGCACCCCAAGAAGACTCACATAGATATCCAGGGATATTTAATGTCCTTTTTGATTTATCAATTACTTTACTGATATGGCACTTTCATGCCAGTTTGTTATCCAGCCACATGCTGAATCTTACCACTGGCACTTCAAGAGTTTGTCCATACAATTTCAAATCAAGTGCAGGTCTATTGATCTTTGTAAAACACGTAACTTGTATTTTAGCTACTGAAACCATAAACACACATATAGTTGTCTACTGTTTGACCTTAACTGCAGTCAAATTGAAAATTTTAGCTCTCCTCTATAATACTCCATATGCAAAAATTGATTACCCACCCCAGTACCCATTTCAAAAAAAAATCATTAATCATAATATTAACCAATAAAGGGCTACAAATAATTCCTTGTGGGGTCCTATTCTCCATCTCATAGAAGCCCAAATACGTTTTTCCTACCCTTCCTGCATTGATGGTCCAAATTTAAAAAATCCTTATTTCCATAATGTAATCAAAAGACCATCACTCCATAAAGGTATCAGATACTTATCAATATCAAATAATACTGCTACTCCAACTTCTTTAATTACGCTTTCTGAATATCATCTTCCAAGCACAAAACTGAATCCCATGCCATATTCCCCTTCTGAAATCTGCTCTGATCAAACACTATCATCTCTTTTCCAAAATATAATTCAACTGCTCTATTACTATACCTTCCACAAGTCTACACAAATGGGATATTAGTGATATTGGTCTATAATTAGAACGATCCAGCAGGGGTTTCCCAGGTTTTAGAATAGGCACTACTACTGCCATTTTCCATGAGGACGGAAGATGGCCTAAACTCCAAATACAATTCAAAATTTTTGTTATCCCAATGGAACTGTCAGCCACAAGTTTAAACATACAATAGCATATACTTTTATCATCCTTTCCTAGAGCTGTCTGGCCTGTAACATTAAGCGTTTTCTCCTGCCTTCTCCCCATAACCTTTCAAGGCCTCACTTATAAAGAATCCATCAACTTCCACTTTAAAAATACCCAATGACCTGATCTCGACTGCTGCCTGTGGCAACCATATCTACAGATTCATTACTCACTGAATAAAGAAATTCCTCCTCCTCCCCTTTCTAAAAGGATGCCCCTTTATTCTGGAGCTGCGCCCCACTGAAGGAAACATACTCTCCACATCAAATTTTTCTGAGCTCTTCACTATTCAATTGATTTCAAGGAGATTCCCCGTCATTCTTCTGAATTCCAGTGAGTACAGGCGCAGAGCCACCAAACATTTTTCATATGATAAACCTTTCAATCCTTGAACCATTCTCGTAAATACCCTTAGTGATTCCACACTTGGAATATTGCACATAGTTCCAGTCTCACAGCTACAGAAAGGATGTTATTAAGTTGGAAAGGATGCAGAAAAGATTCGTACCAGGACTGGAGAGCTTGAGTTATAAAGGAAAGCTGGATACACTGCAACTGTGTTAAAGGAGTGGGTTCTGACCAAAGGGAAAAAACGGCTGAAGTCGCTTTGCACTTTCGTGTGTCAAAAATAAAGCTTACAAAAATTAGCGAAAACTGCCAATATTTACAAAAAGATATCTACCATGACACAATAAATAATTCCATACTATTTGTCCAGTGTGAACTCATCGCAGCTCGATCTCTGACAGCAAAGATCTCTGTCAATTATGCACAAACTTAAATTAAGACTACACACGATTTAGAGTACGCTGCACGCCACAATGTACCGTAGTTACAATCATATTACAAAATAAACAAAAGTATCTACGTTACATACAGCACACAAACAATATATACACATTTGCACATCTCATTACTAAAGAAAAAGAATATTCCCCTGTGTATGGCGGGGACGTAAAGCCAATACCTTATAAAAATGACAGCAGAATTGCAACAGTATCTGTGTGTGTATGTATGTGTATATACGCACTAAGTGCGTTTACCAAGTGTTCTCCGTTTCCGTCATAGCTTATTTTCCTTTGAACGCAGGACGCTCAGGGTGATCGTATATAATATTATTAAGTGTGGAAGTGTTGATATTTCAGTGAGTTTCTCCAGCATTTTGTGTTTTCTGCTTCCAACAGCGCAGCGATTCACAATCCACCGTCAAAGACCCAGCGATCAACTGCGCAGGCGCACGGGGTGCAAAAAAAAAGTCCAGAAGTGCGCATGCGCAGGAGTCAACGGACAAACGGCTCTGGCGAATCGGCCGCAGGCGGGCTGCGGCTTGGGGATCCGTCAGTATTGGTGTCGGCACCGCGGCGAAGGGAAAACTCCTGTGAGTTCTGGTAATATGGTGGCCTCGCAAATTTGGGACAGTCTCGGTCCTTTCTCTCTGTCAGCTCCACCTCCCGATTCGGACTCCACTTTGATTTTTGCTGATATGCAATGGTGTCAGCGCCATTTCTATGGTACTGGAAGCGTGACGGATAGATGTTGATCTTATTTGTGGGGATTTCTGGGTAAAGATACAATCATGGCTGACAACTCGCTGATACATCCTCTTATTTAGCCTTCGATCATGACCCCACTAAGGAGCACCAGGATACTGTCTCCCACACCATCATCAACCTTATCAGCTCTGGGGATCTCCCATCCACTGCCACCAACCTCATAGTTCCCACACCCCGCACTTCCCGTTTCTACCTCCTACCCAAGATCCAGCAACCTGTCTGTCCAGGTAGACCCATTGTCTCAGCTTGCTCCACCTAACTAATTTCTGCATACCTTGACACTGTTTTGACCCCCCCTTGTTCAATCTCTTCCCACCTATGTTCGTGACACTTCTCACGCTTTGAATTTTTTCAATGATTTTAAGTTCTCTGGCCCCCACTGCCTTATTTTCACCATGGACGTCCAGTCCCTATATACCTCCATCCCCCACCGGGATGGTCTCAAAGATCTTCGCTTCTTTTTGGATTCCAGACCTAACCAATTCCCCTCTACCCCCACTCTCCTCCATCTAGTGGAATTAGTTCTTACTCTCAATAATTACTCCTTTGGCTCCTCCCACTTCCTCCAAACCAAGGGTATAGTCATGGGCACCTGCATGGGTCCCAGTTATGCTTACCTTTTTGTTGGCTTTGTGGAACAGTCCAGGTTCCAAGCCTATACGGGTATCTGCCCCCCTCTTTTCCTTCGCTAAATTGACGACTGCGTTGGCACTGCCTCCTGCACGCATGCTGAGCTCGTTGACTTCATTAACTTTGCCTCCAACTTTCGCCCTCCCCTTTCTTGATCTTTCTGTCTCCATCTCTGGAGACGGCTTATCTACTGGTATCTGCTATAAACCTACTGGCTCTCTCAGCTACCTGGACAATTCCTCTTCCCACCCTGTCTCTTGCAAACATGCCATTCCCTTCTTGCAATTCCTCCATCTCCACCGCATCTGCTCTCAGGATGAGGCTTTTCATTCCACGACAAAGGAGATGTCTTTCTTTTTTAAACAAAGGGGCTTCCCTTCCTCCATCACCAACTCTGCTCTCAAACACATCTTTTCCATTTCACGCACATCTGCTCTCACCCCATCTGCTCGCCACCCCACTTGGGACAGGGTTCCCCTTGTTCTCACCTGCCACCCCACCAGCCTCTGTGTCCAACATATAATTCTCCGTAATTTCCGCCACCTCCAATGGGATCCTACTACAAAACACATCTTTCCCTACCCCCCCTTTCTACTTTCCGCCAGGATTGCTCACTACGCAACTCCCTTGTCCATTCGTCCGTCCCCCCATCCCTTCCCACCGATCTCCCTCCTGGCACTCATTATTGTAAGCAGAACAAGTGCCACACCTGCCCTTACACTTCCTCCCTCACCACCATTCAGGGCCCCAGACAGTCCTTCCAGCTGAGGCGACATTTCACCTGTGAGTCAGCTCGTGTGGTACACTGCGTCCAGTGCTGAAGGTGTGGCATTTTATATATTGGTGAGCCCCGACGCAGACTGGGAGACCGTTTCGCTGAACACCTACGCTCCGTCCTCCAGAGAAAGCAGGATCTCCCAGTGGCCACACATTTTAATTCCACGTCCCATTCCCACTCTACTGTCAAGATGAAGCCACACTCAGGTTGGTGGAACAACACCTTATATTCCGTTTGGGTAGCCTCCAACCTGATGGCATGAACATTGATTTCTCTAACTTCCGTCAATGCCCCTCCTCCCCTTCTTACCCCATCCCTTATTTATTTATTCATTCCCCCCTCTCCCTTTTTTTCTCTCTCTGCCCCTCTCACAATCACTCCTTGCCTGTTCTCTATCTTCCTCTGGTACTCCCCTCCCCCTTTCTCCCTAGGCCTCCCGTCCCATGATCCTTTCCCTTCCCCAGCTGTGTATCCCTTTTGCCAATCACCTTTCCAGCTCTTAGCTTCATCCCTCCCCTTCCTGTCTTCTACTATCATTTCGGATTTCCCCTTCCCCTCCTACTTTCAAATCTCTTACTATCTTTTCTTTCAGTTTGTCCTGACGAAGGACTCGGCCCGAAATGTCGACTGCAGATGCCTGGCCTTTTGTGTTCCATTAGCATTTTGTGTGTGATGGCTGACATTTTACCGCTTTCCGCACCAGTCCGTAGCGTGTGTTTGGAAGTGCAGGTGGAGGGAATATGAGTGGATGGGTCTTCCAAACACTGCCGACCTCCAATTACCGAATTCGTAGGAGTAGGGACTTGGAACAAAAATATCATTCCGATTTAATCTCTAATGAGGAATCTAATCTTCCAGTCACTGAAAATGCCAGTTAGTGCTGTACGGAGAAATAGAACAAAATCCTTCCTTCAGCTTTAGAACACAGAAGTGTACTGCACAGGAACAGGCCATTCTACCCACATTATTCTGCTGAACCAGTGAGAAAGCAAAGCTAACTCACCCAAGTCCCTCCGACATACACCATGTCCATATCTCTCCATCCTCCTTGTTTCTATGTGTGCATCCAAACTTCTCTTAAAATCCTCTAATGTATTTGTCTCTAACACCATACTGGGCAGTGGATTCCAGGCATCCGTGACTCTGAATAAAAACTTACACCTCCCCCCCCACCCCCAAACCTACCCACTCTTACCATCAATGCATGCCCTCTGCTATTTGACATTTCAACCCTGGGAAACACATACCCTCTGTCCAGTCTATCTATGCCTCTCATAATCTTTTAAAGATGTATCAAATCCCCCTCAGCCTCCAACACTCCAGAGAAACCAACCCAAATTTATGCAGCCTCTTCTGATAGTACGTGCTTTCTAAACCATGAACTACTTCTGCACCCTCTCCAAAGCCTCAACATCCTTTCTAAAGTTGGCTGACCTGAACTGTACCCCAGATGTGGCCAAACCAAAGTTTTATAAAGTTGCAACTCAACGTATTGACTTTAGAACTCAATGCCTCAACTAATAAAAGCAAGCATTCCATAAGCCTTCTTAACCACCTTGCCAACCTATGAAGACACTTTCAAGGAGCTATGAACTTGGGTCCCAAGATCTCTCTGCCCAGCAACACTATTAAGGGTTATCCTTATATTTGCCTATTGAGGTGAAACGCCTCACATTTATCCGGGTCAACCTCCATCTGCCATTTCTCAGCCCATATCTGCGACTGATCTATATTGTGCTGTGTTCTTTGCCAGTCTTCTACACTATCCATAACTCCATTACTTGGTGTCATCTGCAAATTTACTAGCCCACTCATCTATATTTTCATCCAGGTTATTCATATACATTACGAACAGCAGAGATCCCAGCACTGATCCCTGTGGAACTCCAGTAATTACAGACCTCCAGCTAGAATAAGTCACTTCAACCATTACCTGGTTGCACACAGGTCTTCTATGTGCAAACCTGTTGTGAATCTAAACAGCCATTTTGCTGCAGATCCCATGCATTTTAATCTTCTGGGTTAGCCTCCCATGAGGGACTTTTTCAAAGGCCTTACTGAAATTCATGTAGACAACATCCACTGCCCTACTACCCTCATTAATCTCTCTCATCACCTTGTCAAAAAACTCAATCAAGCTGGTAAGCCATGGCTTGCCCTGCACAAAGCCATTCTGACTCTCCCTAATTAGGCCATGGGTTTCCAAATGCTTATATATGATATCCTTCAGAAATTTCTACAGCTATTTCCCTACGACTGACGTGAGACTCACTGGTCTATAGTTCCCTGGATTTTCCCTTGTTCCCTTCTTAAGTAGAGGTACAACATTAGCCACTCACCAGTCTCCAGGACTCGCCTGTTGCTAGAGAGGACACAGAAATACTGGTTAACGGTAACCTGGGGTAAGTCCCATCAGGCCCTGGGAATAAATCCACCTTAATACCCCTTAGGAGACCCAAAACTTCCTCTTCCTTGACCTCTAAAACTCAGAACACAGGTTGAAGATGTTCAGAAATGGCCCATTCTGATACAGACAGAAAAACAGTCAAAGAATTTGATGGTCAGTCCAGATGGCTGATCTCTGCCCAGTTGGAAGAGGAGGATGTGTTCCTTCAACGTGGGTTGAATTTCGTTGTTACAGTGTGATGTCAGAGCTCACCATACAGACTAAAATTATCATTTCTAAAATGCTGTCCTTCACCCATTGATGTCTTTTATAAATTTTACAGGGTTAGAAATGTTGAAGAATTTGTGAACGGGAATCTCAAACTCAAGCACCTCAGGTTTGCTGTTTCTGTGCAGATTTTAAAGAGTGACCAGATATTTCCTCTGTAACACCAATATATTTATTGTTGATCCTTGGAGATGAAGAACTATCACATTCCAGCTGGGAATGTGCTTTGTGACTGAGATGAAGTTTTCTGTTGTGACTCAGTGAAATCCTGTAGAACTGATGTGCTGAGAACACGAGGTCTTCAACTGCATTGATTGTACAAGGGAGTCACTACGTCAATCATCTGACTTAATGAATTGCTAGAGAATTGACAGTAGGGAGATATCATTCTCAGGAACTCACTCAGTTATCTGACTAACTGGCTCACTGTTCACCTTCAGTAGCGGCTGTTCACCTCAGAATGTGGGAAGGAATCCATTCAGTCATCTGACCAACTGACACACTAATCAGTTCACACTGGGGAGATGCCGTTTACGTGCTCGGACTGTGGGAAGGGATTTCCACGGTCATGTCAACTGAAGCTACATCAACGAGATCACACCAGTAAGAAACCATTCACCTCAGACTTTGGGAAAGGATTCAATTCAGCATCTCAGCTGAAGGAACATAAGCGAGGTCACACTGCGGAGAGGCCATTTACTTGCTCAGACTGTGGGAAGCGATTCACTCGCCCATCTCACCTGCAGAGACATCGGTCAGTGCACACTGGGGAGAAACCATTCACCTGCTCAGACTGTGGGAAGCGATTCACTTCATCATCTCAGCTGAAGGTACATGAGCGAGGTCACACTGCGGAGAGGTCGTTTACTTGCTCAGACTGTGGGAAGGGATTCACTCGCCCATCTTACCTGCAGAAACATCGGTCAATTCACGCTGTGGAGAAACCATTCACCTGTTCAGACTGTGGGAAGGGATTCACTCAGTCATCTGACCTTCTCAGACACCAGTCAGTTCACACTGGGGAGTGGTTGTTCACCTGCTCAAGTTGTGGGAAAGGATTCAGTTGGTTATCTGCCCTTCACAGACACCAGTCAGTTCACACTGGGAAGGGGTTGTTCTGCTGCTCAAATTGTGGGAAAGGATTCAATCGGTTATCTGAACTGAAAATACATCAGCGAGGTCACACTGGGGAGAAGCCATTCACCTGCTCAGACTGTGGGAAGCGATTCACTTGGTCGTCTGACATGTACAGACACCGGCGAGTTCACTCTGGAGAGAGGCCATTCACCTGTTCCGTGTGTGGGAAAGGGTTTGCTCGGTCATCCCACCTAAAGAGACACGAATCAACTCACAGTATGAAGAAACCATTCACCTGTTCAGACTGTGGAAAGGGATTTTCTCAGTCATCAGACCTACTGACACACCAGTCAGTTCACACGGGAGAGTGGTTGTTCACCTGCTCAGATTGTGGAAAAGGATGCGTCTCATCATCTCAACTGAAAGCACATCAGCGAGTTCACACTGGGGAGAAGCCGTTCACCTGCTCAGACTGTGGGAAAGGATTCACTCAGTTATCCAACCTACAGATACACCAGCGAGCTCACACTGGGGAGAAGCCATTCACCTGCTCAGACTGTGGGAAGCGATTCGCTCAGGTATCCAACCTGAAGGCGCACTTGCGAGTTCACACTGCTGAAAGGCCGTTCTCCTGCTCTGAATGTGGGAAGCGATTCTTTCGGCCATCCGACCTTACGACACACTACCGAGTTCACAGTGAGGACAAAGTTTAAATATGGCTCATGCTGGATATTTAACCATCAAAGTTGCTGAATCCAGAGGCAAATTCTGAAGAGACTGTTGGTGTTGAACTCTGTAATTATTGCTGCTGCTTATCACACCCAGTTCTACACCCTGGCCACTGGACACGAGAGGAGTTTCTTCTGCTGATGTTCACCTTTAATGGGTCTGCAAATTAATATTCTGGATGTGTGATTAATAAATCAGTTGTATTTGAAACTTTGCCCCTGGTACTTGCTGAAATGACAACTAACCCCATGTGCAGTTGGGAGTCAGCTCAGTCCAGCTAGACCTTTCCAGTGTTTTTTTTCCATGATAATCCTTTTAAATCCATCCTGCTGTTCACCTCTCACTCGCTCTTTGGTGATGGGTTCCGGACAGTCTCCACCATGGCTGAAGAGGTTTCCCTTGAATTTCCTGCATGACTTTCTACAGACTGAAGAAGAAGACAAACTGACTGCAGTTACGTTTCTCTCTCAGATCTCTTGCCTGAGGAAGAATATCCTTGTTGGCCAGAAGGGACTACAGTCTACAAATTATTGGATTTGAATGAATCAAGTACAGTGGAAGTAGACAAAAAGAACAACAGTCTACAAATCAGTGGATTCAGATGAATCAGGACAGAAGTAGCAGACACTCCAAATGTCTTTGTTTCCCCCCATTTTGTGAACTCTGATCTGATTCTTGCTCGGGGATAATCTAATCAGAGCAATTGAATGTAGAAATAAGGAGGTTCAAGTGATGACCTGCTGAGCCTGTATTCATTCTCAGATAAGTAGCTATTTATTATGTAAAGTTCCAGACCTACCAAAGAAGCAATCTGTAATCACGTGTTTGGGTCACCTCGTTTAACTGGTTTGGACCAGTCAGAGTTGAAAGGCACAAATACACAAAGATGGGGGGCAGAAACCATGGAACAACATTGGTTGTAGCCCTGGACTAGAGCCAGTAAGAAGGTGACCAAAGTCGGTCAGGTGACCCAGAGCCAACGGGATGGAAACCCATTAATTCAACTGATGAAGTAAACTAAGAGTCTGGAGCTCCAAATACATAATGGTGATAACTCTCCAGTGTGGCGTGTCCATAGTTTTGTTTATCGGTAGTCCGCAGTTTCGTTCTACTGGGAATCCACAGTTTCGTTTTATGTGAGCGTCACTTTATGACATATGATGTCGGTATAAAAAGACATACGGACAGATTGCTGGAGTCTTTCATATCGAAGGAAAGAGTGAGGGAGTTAAGCCTGCGAAATGCGAGCCATCAGGAAACTGCTTGCTACCGAAAAGGTAAAGTCTGATACTTACCCATGCCCGAAGGATTGGGTTAATCAGCGGCACACTGTGCATTTTGGAGACATGACTGTCACTTCGTATGATCCATATGTGGATTTGTTGGAATATTTTGTGGCAACCACTTTTGTTAACCCTTACATGGTTTCGGGTATGTTATGTGGCAACCACTTGTGCTAAGAGATAGTCCGTGACTGTCACTTTGTGATATCTCTACGTGGATTTCGGAACAACTTGACGGATAAGAACTTCAGTGACTGCTACTTTGTTTACCCAGCATGGACCCTTTTGAAGACTTCGTGATCGCCTCTTCGTTGCATTGTGAATTTACAAGTTTCTCCTCTCACCCTACCTTGTGGATTACTGGAAGCTGCTAAATTGCCATTCTCAGACTGTGCTTGAGTAAGATTTGTTAAGAACTGTTCATAATCTTGACCGTTTGGGAGCTATGACGCGTAACACTTCTGTTTAAGATAGTAGTTTGTTTAATTTTCTATATTTTTGAGCAGATGTTAATAAATATAGTGATTTAACATTAAAACCGGACTCAATTTGTGATCTATTGCTGCTGTTACGTAACACCAGCAGCCAGATTCCAACCATCATGGATGAGGAGAACCCCACAGATACGTGGAGATCGGGACCACAAAGAACACCTGTCCAGCGTAGACTCCTTTACTGGGTAATAACCTTTTCTCTTCATTGACTGTTCATGGAGGGTCAGGGAATTCTAGTGGATATGCACACAGCTAGTTTGTAAATCCATGTGTTCTTTAGTTGAGACAATAAAGGTTACTTGGTGGTAAAAGCAGATTCTGTCTGCCTCTCTGATCATGCAATAATGGTCATTATTACAAGATCCTTATAACAAAATTGGCATCCCTGTTGGTGGCTCGAGGATAAATCTTCCTTTTCATTCGTCTGGCCATGGAGATAGGATAGTCAGCAGTTACTAACCCGGAGGAAGAATTCAGGAAAATCTGCAAGTTAGAAGGACTTGGATTGTTTTGATTGGAAGGGATTCCTCTAGAAATTTGTGTTGAGGAACTGGCCACAATACGAGGGGATGGTTAGTCACCCTGGCTGCAAAGGGAAAACTACTGGGGATGTACTTTGGAAAATCGCCCAAGAAAAGCTGTCGCGCAGGAACTTTAAACAATTACCAAAACCAGTCACAGTTGGCTGTTTAATTGAAGATTTCATACAATTACCACAGAATGCTAAGGCAGAATGGCACTGATTAGAAACAGAAAACGAATGTCAGCATATGGCAGAAGCCAAGTGAGATAGCTTACAACAGGAAATATTGGAAAATTGGCATAAAGCAGAAGCTGACTGAGATAGGTTGAAAGGAGAACACCAAAGGAGATAGAAAGCTTGAGAGAAAGGGTTACTGATTTACAGGGTGAAAAGAGTATGGACTTGATGCATGTGAACCAGTTTCAGTTGAAGTGTGAAAAATTACTTAAAGAAAAATGTAAACAAGAGGAAGCCCCTGAACTAGCGAAGAGTGAAGTGGAAGGATTAAGGAAACAGTGCAGTGATTTAAAGATGGCAATGAATGTGATTCAGGAATCAGCACAGGAAAGGAAGAGTAACACTGGCGATCATGCAAAGTGTTTAAAGCAGATACAAAAGCTGCAGGACCAACTTGCTGTACAGCGAGGAATAATATATGCTTTTGGATCTAAAAGAGGGGAGGGTGAATGTAGAGATATTGATTGGTATGATTTCACAGATGAAGCTACTAGATAACGGTTTTGATAATTAAAAATGTTTTAATTTCGCCGAGGAGCTCCCACCAACAACCTACCAATGGAAGCACTTTACATCAGTGTGATTGGGAGGCAGAAGGAACAACAGATCATGGATTTAATCAAGGACCAGAAGAAAGATAAACAATTCAAACAAGTAATACAAGGAGCATGTTCTAAAATATACAAAGACAACAAGGGAGTGTTTGTTAAAGATGAAGTAGCCTAAGATGAAGGATATCAAGAAATGCTTGATCTCTGCACCATATAAACCTGACAGAAATGTAAAGGAAGGAGCCCTACAACACACCAGCCCAGTGGAAGGGTCTTGGACTAATTTGCAGATAGATTATGTTGGTCCCTTACTGTCCACCCTAAGAGGGTACAAATATATTCTGGTAATAATAGAGACCTTTATGAAGTGGGTGGATGCTTTCCCGGTTAAGACAAGCACAGCAAAGGCTTTGTAAAAATCTTATTGGAAGGATATTCACTCAATGGGGATCAAGGCATCATTTCGCAGCCGAGATAATGCAAGATGTCACGGCAGTTTAAGGGATCAAGCAGAGATTTCATATACCCTGTCGACCACAGTCTAGTGGAATTGTGGAAAGAATGAAGTGAACACTAAAAAAAATATGTTGCAAAAATGGTGCAGAAACATGGCAGGTAGTTTTGCCTTATGCCCTGATGATAATAAGGAATAGAGAGGCATCTTCAACAGGTTACACCCCTTATAAGCTCATGACTAGAAGGGATATGAAAGGATTGGAGGATTATTTAGGATTAGCTTTGTCAGAATGCGAAATTGATGGGATTGTTTCGGAAAAGTGGGTACAACAATTGGTAGAGACAGTGAAAGAGGCCAATTATGTGGCAGCCCACCAAATAGGAAAAAAAGAAGCAGCAAAGTGAAGCCTATTGTGACTCAAAAGTCAGTCTCATAGAATTAAGCCCAGGACAGAGAGTGATGATTCAAATACACCAACCCACCTCATTTTTAAATCCAAGGTTTGCGGGGCTCTATGAAATTATAGACAAAGCAAGTCCTTCAGTGTACAAAGTACTGTCTTCTCCATATGAAAGTGGGTGGTACCATGTCAACCAACTGAAAAATTGCTGGGGGAGAAACAGGAATGTTATTACAATTGGCATGTAACAATTGATGTAGCCCTGATTTGGGAGACTTGAGGATGAAACAACTTTTCCAAAAAGATGGGGACAGGTCCCAGCAAGGGGTGATTTTCAGTTACCTCATCCTGGGAACTGGGGGATTTTTGTCAAAAACAAAGAAAAGGAAAATATGTTAGTGCTTGTTTCTCTTTTCCTGAAATTAAGTTGGGTGAAGAAAAATAGACGCCTCGAGTCCAAAGAAAATTGGACGTCCAGATTGGATGGTCTAGAAAAACAAATCGAACATATAGACTTAAAATAACTTTTTAATAATGTTAAAATTGATGGAAAAAATTGGTCAAGATTATGTTCTGATAGTATGAGAAATACAATAAATGTTCGACTTAGATTAATACAATATAATTTTTTACATCAATTATATATAACACCACAGAAAATAAATAGATTTAATTTAAATATGTCTGACCAATGTTTTCGATGTAGTCAAGAAATTGGTACTTTTTTACATTCTACCTGGTCCTGTTTTAAAATTCAACCATTTTGGATAAATTTAAGATTTTTATTGGAACAAATTATTGGAGTACAACTCCCACATAGTCCATTATTATTTTTATTAGGAGACATTGAAGGGACAATACCAAAACTTAAATTGAACAAGTATCAGAAAAAATTTATAAAAATTGCATTGGCAGTAGCCAAAAAAGTTATCGCAGTTAGTTGGAAATCTGATTTATATTTAACTATGGATCATTGGAATAATGAAATACATAGTTGTATTCCATTTGAAAAAATTACGTATAATTTAAGAAATTAATATGATATATTTTTGAAAAATTGGCTCCCATACTTACAAAAGATAGGATTAAATACACAGGTCCTTTGAAGATAAAATCATAGTAATTGGGGAAAGTAAAAATAAATATCAAAATTATTTTAAACTCCATGGAGCATGTGGGGGTCCTCCGATATCCAGGCAATCTTTATCTTTTTTCATTCTTTTTTTCCCTTTCTTTTCTTTAGATAAGGGTTAAGGGGAGGAGGGTTAAGAGGAGGGGGGGGAGGGTCAACATTATTTTTCTTACTATTTTATCACATTTATTCCTTATAATTTCTAAAATTTAATAAATAAATAATAATAATAAAAAAGAAAGACACATATAAAGAAGGCTGGGTGGGGTGTGGGGTGGTAGAAGCCATGGAACAACATTGGTTGTAGCCCTGGACTAGAACCAGTAAGAAGTTGACCCAGGTAGGTTAGGTGATCTTGAGCCACGGGGATGAAGATCCATCAGTTAAATTGATGATGAACACAATAAGAGTCAGGAGATTCAAATGTATAATGGCGATTACACTCCAGCAACCAGAGACCAACCATCACGGCTGAGGAAGACCCCACAGATATGTGGAGATTAGGACCACAAGGAACGCCTGGTCAGCTTGGACTCCTTTCCTATGTAATACCTTTTCACTTCATTGAATGTTCATGGAGGTTTAAGAAATTCTAGTGGGTGTGCACACAGTTCTTAGTTTGTGAACCCATGTGCTTTTCAGTTGAGACAATAAAGGTTACTTGTTGGGAAGTACAGATTCTCTCCGCCTCTCTGATCATTATTACACACAACAGTCACTACTCAACTTGCAACTGGATTCAAGAGCTATGAAGGTTAAAATTCTAACACACAGCCTATTTGAACTTCCTCCCTGATGTGAACCTGCTGGTGCTTGAGCTGGAGGGATAACTGAGTAAACCCCTTTGCTCACATAGGATCAGAGAGCACTCACTATTGCCTCACAATGTTGGAGAACTGAATGAATTCTTTCTCACAGTCTCAGCCACTGAATGGCCTCTACCCAGTAAATCCAAGAAACACAGTGCAATCAGTGGAAGACCACACCCAACAGGATGGAACAGCAGCTAATGTGCAGAACACAGTAAACTGCAAATAAAAAATAAGAGAGAATAATATATTTTTTAAAAAAGCAATAATTACCGAGAAAATGAGATGAAGAATCCTTGAAATGGAGTCCGTAGGTCTTGGGAAGTTCAGTCTTGGAGCAAGTGAAATTGACTAAAGTTATCCTTTCTGATTCAGGAGCCTGATGTTTATGGTGACAGGAAATTCCCTCACGGATAAAGAGCAGTTGAACAGCTGGTGTGAACTTTCTGATGTGTTAGTCACTCAGATGAATGAATCCCATCCCACATATGGAGCAGGTGAATGGCCTTTCTCCAGTGTGACTTATCTGATGTGTCTTCAGTTGCACAACTGAATGAATTTCATCCTACAGTCAGAACAGGTGTACTGTCTCTGTGCTGTGAACTCCCTGATATATCTTCAGACTAAGTGACTGCGTTTACCCCATCCTACACACCTAGCAAAGGAATAGCCTCTCCACAGTGAATTCACTGGGGTTTTGCAGTTTGGAAGTGTGAAAATATTCCTTCCCGCACATAGAGCAGGTGAACGACCTTTCCCCACTGTGAACTCGCCGGTGTGTCTGCAGTCTAGATGAACAACTGAATCCCTTCACACACTCAGAAGAGGTGAATGATTTCTCTTTGCTCTGAATTCTCTGATGTCTCATCAGGTCAGATGATGTAGTGAATCCCTCTCACAATTCAAGCAGTTGACCATCTAATCTCCAGTGAAGCTTCTCAGGGCCTGGAATCCGATGGATTTCAAAGAGAAGCTGAAACAGAATCGCCAGGACACATTTAACAGGTGTTTTGAGTCATTGCTTGCTTGTGAATAAAAGTTGCAAAGATACATACACCAGGATGCTCTTTATCAATTACAGCTTGGCATTTAATACAATCATCCACCCAAAACTAATCAGTAAACCTCAAGACCTGGACACCAATACCCATTTATGCAATTTGATCCTGTATTTCCTCACCTGTACAACCCCATTCAGCTCAGATTGGCAAAAACATCTTCTTCATGATCTCCATCAGCACAGGATCAATGCAGGGATGTGTACTTAGCCCCCTGTTCTACTCACTTTACACCTATGTCTGTGTGGCTAAGTACAGCTCCAACACCATATACAAATTGCAAACGACAACACTGTTGTGGGTTGTATCAAAGGAGCTGATGAATCAGCATACAGAAGGAGACTGGAAACTTGGCTGAGTGGTGTAATAACAACAACCTCTACTCAAGGCCAATAAAGACCAAGGAACTGATTGTAGACTTCAAGAGTGGGAAACCATAGATTCATCAGCCAGTAATCATTGCAGGATGAAAGGTGGAGAGGGTCAGTAATTTTTAATTCCTGGGTGTCACTATCTCAGAAGATCTGCCCGGGACTCATCATATAAATATTATTGCAAGAAAAGCACAACAGTGCCTCTGCTTCCTCAGGAGTTTGAGGAGGCTTGGCATGTCATCAAGAACCTAGTCAAATTTCTTTAGATGTGTACTGGCTGGCGGCATTATGGCCTGGAATGGGAACACCAATGTCTTTGAGTGGAAAATCCTACAAAAGGTAATGGATTCGGCCCAGTACATCACAGGTAAAACCCTTCCAACCATTGAGCACATCTGCATGAGATGTTGCCATAGAAAAGCAGCATCCATCATCAACTATCCCCATTACCCAGGCTATGCTCTTTTCTCACTGTCATAATGGGACGTGGGACTGGACCCAAATGCAGGACGCAGGCACTGAAGTCCTAGGGGCAGGACAGAACAAGCTAAAGGATAGGACGAGGTGTGGAGACTGTGGCGTTTGTGGAAATCCTGGAGTTCAGAGAAATCTTGGGGTCCAAGGTGGTCTCAGGGCTTGGCTAGAGGCAGGGGTCTTGAGGGCTTCGCTAGAGGCTGGGGTCTCGAGGCTTGCTTGAGGCTGAGGTCTAGAGGCTTGGCCAGATGCTGGGGTCTGGAGGCTTGGTTTGAGGATGGGTTCTTGAGGCTTGGCTTGAGGATGGGTTCTTGAGGCTGGTTTCTTGAGGCTTGCTTGAGGCTGAGATCTTGAGGCTTGGCTAGAGGCAGGGGTCTTGAGGCTTGGCTTGAGGATGGGTTCATGGGACTAGGAATGCTGGGAGCATAGCCACCTGGGCGGGCCGCAGAACTCTTGGGCAGGACCCAGACCTCCCAGGCAGGGCACAGTGGCCTGGGCAGGCCACGGGGCACAACCCATCGGAGGCAAGGTATAGGAAGAGGCAGAGCTCTCCGCCGGGCAGCGGCAATCTGGCCTGGCTTACCCGACGGAGGCAAAGGATAGGAAGGGAGCTAGGTCCAGGGTGACTTCAAGACTCACTGCGGCCGGAAGACTCGGGTGGGCTACGGAGCAGCCCAGTCCATAACTCACTCACAGAACTCGTCATTAACGGTGGTACTCCAAGCCCAGATGGACAGGACGACCCCCAACTATACTCAATCCCAGAGCCCCTTATATTCACAGCCAACTGATAGGCATCAGATGTGCCTCCTTGAGCCCAACCAAGCTAAGATGATCCTCAGGTGTGACTATTTGAGTTCAAGGCGAAATGAGGGGCGGTCAAAGGACCCGGAGTCCACGGAACGAATCAAGAACCGGAATGCGGACTTCAGACCCAACCCTTACACTCACTGCTGCCATCACGTAGAAGGTACAAGAGCTTCAGGACTCGCAGCACCGGGTTCAAGAACAGTTACTACCCCTCAACCAACAGGCTCCTGAACAAAAGGGGATAATTACACTCATTTAAGTAATCTGTTTGACTGTAATTTCATGCTAGTTATGTATTGCTATTTATTTATATCTGCATTTGCAGTTTGTTTACAGTTACTGTTCCATAGATTTGCTCAGTATGCCCGCAGATAAAGGATCTCAGTGTTGCATTTGGTGATATGTATGTCCTCTGATTAAAAAAATTACTTTGTATCTTTGTCGCTTTCAGCAAATTATGTTCCTGTATTCCCAGATCCCACTGTTCTACCACACACACCAGTGCCCTACCATTCACTGGGTAAGACCTACTTTGGTTGGTCCCACCTCGCATTTGTCTGCATTACATTCCATCTGCAACTTTTTAGACAATTGCTCCAGCGGTCCAGATCCCACTGCAAGCCATGATACTCTTCCACACTGTCATCCAGATCGTTGATATCGATGAGAAGCAACAACAGACCCAGCACCATTTATTGCGGCACTCCACTAGTCAGAACCCTCCAGTTGTCGTGGTTACTTGAAATGACCTGGAGACACAGACAATTCTTCAAGAAAATTAAACCTTTATTTGCAAACAAAGGCTGAGGCAATCAATGAACTTGTCACCGAAAGCCCACCGAGCTCCGGTGTACAGCATTCTTTATAGTAATTTCTTATCTCAGTTACATTTCAGTTTCATCGCCATACCCAATTAAGTTTTAATTGCATATCATCTATATATGAATTAATTAATCGCTCTTGCCTAGCCCGCGGTACGTCACCATTGTTTTTCACCCGTTCGCATTGGGGCCTTACTCGTGGCCAAGATTATGTTTTCCAGACAACCTCCCTCACAGTACATTCCTGCTCGCAGCATCCTGTCCGCCACAGTTATCTCGTACTAAACAAAGGCTGAGTGTAATACATGGGATACATTTCAGCTAATAGTGCTGCTAACTAAACAGGTGTTCTGTAAGTGCCACAGTATGCAGCTAAGAGAGTACAAAGTATCTAGTTAAAACAACACATAGCAAAATGTGTCTAGTAAAATAATACATTGTAATATTCAGTACCTGGAAGTGATTACATAGTATAGTAACTAGCTAATACATAGTGATTATATTTCAGGTATATATAATGATTATGTCAGGTATATTTCTCAATACAGTCAGAGAGGCAACCATCTACTAACACTCACTGGCTTCACCCCTACAAACCCAATGTTAAATCCAATTTACTACCTCATCTTGAATGCCTTGTGACTGAATACGATGTAGACAACATCCACTGCCTTGCCTTCATCAACTTTCTGGGTAATTTCCTCAAAAAAAATTATAAGATTGGTTTGACTCGACCTCCAATGTCACATTCAAAAGATCGATGGTATTCAAGTACTGGTGAACTGTCATGCAGAGCAGAATTGATCAGTTGTATTTGAGATTTCCGAACATAAATCCTTTGACTTTTCTACACAGAGGTTTAAAAAAGGGAACAATGTATGAAGAGCACAATTTCAGATGAGACAGTTTTAGTCTCCAAGGTGATATATGTCCTTCCCGTAGGTAGGTGACGATACTCCAAATTAGGCTTCACCAATGTCTTGTACAACTTCAACGTAACATCCCATCCCCATTACTCAACATGATGGTTACAATGAGGCTCCACAGAAGTTAAGAGAACAAATCCTCATCTTCTATCTGGTTAGAGTTCAAACATCTGGACTCAGCATCAAGTTCCCTGACTGTTCACTTATCTGTATCATAATGAGATAATCTTCCCCATCACCTGTCTGTGATTTGGTTTAGTGTATCTGAATATAACAGTTCTGGAAATGTGTGGTATTTCACAGCTGCTCAGGGAGATGTTCTGATCACTGTGACCCTGCGGTGACTGATGGTTGTGAACTCAGCAATGGCAATGTCAATGAATGTGAAGGGTGGGTGATTAGACTTTCTCACTGGAAATCGTTAATGTGTGGAACATTTATGGTGTGAATGCCATAGGTCACTTGATACCCAAAACAGAGATGTTTGTTATCGTTATAAACCTAGACAGAATAGAAGAAACAACCGTCTCACCTTGCAGAATCCAGAACCAGATGACATTCAACAAAAGTGATCTGTTAAAGAATCAAAAGTGACACAAGGAACTTGTTTATCCTGTGCAGCTCTAAGTGACAGTTTAATTCACCAGAAGTTGAACCCAGTTCTTTCCTGTAGGCCTCAGTCTCAACTGTTCCTATTATCTACCAAGGCATGGACATCAGCTGGTTCAGAATATCAGATCTGATCTCAATGTTCCACTTCAATTGGTGGAAGATCAAGAACAAGATCTCAGCTCTGTCTGGGAGTTCAATTGTTCCTGTTCCTGGAGCCTTTTCCCCAATGGATTTATACACACTTTTTTTCAATATTTTTATTAATTTTCACGTAGAAGAATACAGAGTACATGAGGATATATATTATGAACCAAAAAAAAGATAGAATAGTACTGAATACATTATATTTAAATCACACTTGCAACCACAGTACCCTATATTCATAATCAAACACATATATTAATTAAATTGTAATTTGAATTGTAATAATTTTATTATAAAAAGAATCTAAACCCACTACGAAAATCAAAGCTGTTTGGTAAAGAAGGAAAGACGGGAAAAAAATCCATATCACATAGTGATTTATGTTATTAGCCAACATCTGTACTTTAACACCAAATCAAAGGTTTTGAAAGTAGTTCAAGAATGGTGCCCACAATGTTTGATAGTCTTGGTTAGAATCAGAAATTGAACAACGGGTCTTCTCTAAATTTAAGTATTGAGCGTGAGTAAGTGGAGCAACATCCTTCCACTTAAGCAACACTGCCCTCCTAGTAACAAGAGAAAGAAAAGCCAATACATGCAAACCAGATGTCTCCGAAGTTATGCCTTTTTCTCCAACAATACCAAATAAAGGATTAGGCTTTAAGAAGTACAGCAAAAGTTTGGAATACTTTCTTCCAGTATTTTCAAGACTCGGACCTGTCCAAATCATTTGGATTTGTGAAGCCTCTCCATTGTTACATCTATCGCAATAGGGAGATATATCCGGATAAAAGGGAGATAGCTTGTCTTTGGACATGTGGGCCTGTGGAACCTTTAAATTGTAGGAGGGAACGGTGAGCACACAGTGATGAAGTGTTAACCAATTTAAACATTTCATTCCAAGTCTTCTCAGAAATTGAAATCTGTAATCTTGATCCCATGCATCTTAGTTCTGTCTAAAGGAGCCTCTCTTATTCCCAACAACATGCTATAAATATTAGATATTGAGCCATTATGAAAATGTGTCAAATTAGAAATTACATCTATCAGTTCTTATCAGCAATAGCAAAGGCTTCTAAAGCCAGATCAAAGAGCAAAGGGCTCAAAGGACATCTTTGTCTGGTTCCACGTTGAAGTTTAGAAGGTTTAGAATTCTGAAAATTAGTATGAACCCGAGCAGAGGGAGATAAATAAAGTAATTTAATCCACTGAATAAAATTAGGCCCAAAGTTAAAATTTTCTGATGTTTTAAATAAATAATTACATTCAACCTGATCGAAAGCCTTCTCAGTGTCTAGAGATATCACGCATTCTGATATCTCCTTAGAAGGCGAATACATAACATTCAGTAAATGATGAATATTAGAATGGGAGTAGTGATTTTTAATAAATCCACTCTGATCATCAGATATGATAGATGGTAAGTATTCTCAAGCCCATGAGCCAAAGCTTTGGATAGAATTTTAGTATCAACATTCAGTAAAGAAATTGGTCTATGTGAAGAGCATTCAGTAGGGTTCCTATTTTTTTTTATTAAGAATAAGTGAAATGGAAGCTTCATAAAAAGATTGTGTCAGTCTACCTAACTTAAAGGAATCCAAAAAACAGAACATAAATGAGGTATAAGCAATGAGGAAAAAGCCTTGTAAAATTATCCAGAAAATCCATCAGGACCCGGAGTCTTCCCGGAGTGCAATGAACATACAGCCTCTGCATTTTCCTCATAAGAAATAGGTTGATCCAACTGCTTTTGATTATCAACAGAAAATACAGGGATGTTTAATTGGTCTAAAAATATTCATTACAGCATTATCTTTAGGAGAGTCAGAACTATAAAGTTTAGAATAAAATTCTCTAAAGGTATCATTTATTTCTAAATGGTCAGTTGTCCTATCACCATTAGCTTTACAAATTTCTTTAATTTGCCATTTAGCAATAAACGTTTTTAATTGGTTAGCCAATAATTTACCTGTTTTGTCTCCATGAATATAGAATTGACTTTTATGTTTTAGGAGTTGACTTTCAATTGGATATGTTAAAAGAAGATCATATTTAGTTTTAATTTCAACATGTCTTTTATATAAAGCAGGAAATGGAGCCAAAGCATATTTTTGGTCTAATTGTTTCAACTGATTAGTTAAATCAATTCTCTCTTTATTAGCTTTTTTTGTAACACTTGCAGTAGAAAAAATAATTTGTCCTCTAATATAGGCCTTAAATCATCCCATATAATAAGACTAGAAGTCACTTCTAGCATATTCTCTTTAAAAAAGAATAATTTGTTTCTCCAGAAACTTGAAAAGATCCTTACCAGGTAGCAAAGTTAGAGTAAAATGCCAAAATCTATTTATTTGAGGGAGACCAGGAAGGTTTAAAGATAAAAGCACAGGAGCATGGTCTGAAACAGCAATCCCTTTATATTCACAGGATCGAACTAATGGAATCATTTGACTATCAATAAAAAATCAATCCTGGAATATGTATGGTGAACATGAGAAAAAAAACGAGTACTCCCTATCTTCTGGATGTGAAAAATGCCAAAATTCAACAATACCGCATTTAACTAGGAAAGATTGAATAAATAAAGCTGATTTGTTAAGGGTAGCTGGTTTGGAAGATGGCCGATCTAAAACTGGATCTAATCAGCAATTAAAGTCTCCTCCGAAAACTAATGAATAAAGACTCAAATCTGGCAAGAGTGAAAAGAAAACACTGAAATAATCATGGGTCATCTATATTCGGGGAATAAAGATTAGTGAATACTATTAATTTATTAGCCGATTAATATCAGACACTACTTTACATTGAACAAAAGGAACAGTATTATCTATAAAGATTGAAACCCCTCTAGATTTAGCTCGAAAAGAGGGATGAAAAGGCGTGGATTGTCACATTTGTGACATTGTCACGTTTACATACATGAGTTTCTTGTAAAAACACAATTGGGACCTTAAGTTTTTTAATATAGGCAAAAATCTTATTCTGTTTCACAGGGTGATTTAACCTTTTCACATTAAGACTAAGTAAATTAATAATTTGATCCATTTTTAGTACTATTTAAAAGAAAGCTTAGGATCATGACCATACTGGAATGTATAGTAAAACCAGACAACGAACCTTGAGATAAGGTAACCAAGCAACAGATTTGGCTGAGAACCCAACACAACTTCCAGAAAAAGAGCTTTTTTCCCCTCCCTCCTCCCAAAGCCAGAAAGCCAACCAATAGATAGCTGGCAGCTACTACTAATAACGTCATCCCCCCAAAAAATCCTGCTATTCTAGCTCCAATCTATATCAAGATTAGCTGCATTCCAACCTAGACAAAGCAACTGAGAAAAAAACTTAAACCTCATACGAAAAACACACTGAGATTAATTATTGCAATTTCAAAATAATAAAAAATACATACCCATACTAAGCCTTATTAATAGAGAAAAACATCAAAAAATATATATAAAGTATCAAAAAAAAATCAAAATGCATGAACACTAAAGTGATTAGGTATCAAGGTATTCATGCTCAAGGTATGAATTCCCAATTAAGAACAAGATTTTAGTTCTGTCTGGAAGTTCAATCAATTCCATTCCTGGAGTCTTTTCCCCAATGAATTCATACAGACCCTTTGACACAACTTTAAACTCCCAGTGCATGTGTACCCAATTCACAGTGGTAGTAAGTTCTGAAGTTCAGAGATTTCAGGGTAAGAACAGAGCCATTGAAAGTGTTCACAAGAATTGCCCTCACTCTGCCAAATGGCACCAATCAATGTTATGAGAACTCAGTAGCCAGTTTAACCCAACAAGCACTGTACTCAATGTCAACAGGCATTGTGTCAACAAAGTCAACCCAATTTTTTCTGTCAATCAGCTTCCAAATGTTGCTCTTTATTCATTGCCACGCACCCCCTGCTTTATTTCCCTGCTCCCTATCATAGGCTCTTATACCTTCCACTGAACAGAGCCCAGAGCTCTGCCCTGTGCTGACTGACCAGTCTGCTCTGTTAACATCCAACAAATGGCTCTCCATTCTGCTTTCAGACTTTAGAGGACAGTGGCGTATTTTAACAAATCAGCTGTGTGAGATACAGTCCTTTGCAAGCAGGTAAAATTATCCAAACCATTTAAATGAGCAGGGAATAATGAGAGTGTTATATGGATGTACCCTTGTAATAATGATCAGAGAGGGGGAGAGAGAATCTGTATTTCCCAACAAGTAACCTTTATTGTCTCAACTAAGAAGCACGTGGGCTCACAAACCAATTAACTGTGTGCACACCCACCAGAATTCCCCAATCCCCCATGAACAGTCAATGAAGAGAAAAGGTATTACACAGGAAAGGAGAATATGCTGACCAGGCGTTTCTTGTGGACCCAACCTCCACGTACCAGTGGCATCTTCCTCAGCCATGATGGTTGGTCTCCGGTTGCTGGAGTGTTATTGCTGTTATACATTTGGATCTCCAGACTCTTATCGTGTTCATCATCAGTTCAACTGATGGATCTTATCCCCATGGCTCAAGATCACCTAACCTACCTGGTTCATGTTCTTACTGGCTCTAGTCCAGGGCTACAACCAATGTTGTTCCATGGTTTCAGCCCCCCGCCTCCCCAGCCTTCTGTATATGTGCCTTTCAACCCAATGAGGGGAAAGAGAGAGGTATCTGTAATCCAAGGAGAAATCCACAATAGGAGAAGAACGAATAAACAGGTGCTGTTGGTTTTCCATAATTGGACTCCGAATCCACTCTTGAGTTAACCAAACGTAGCTTATCACAAAGGGTACTGCCTTTGATGGAAAACTACCACCCAGGCACGGGTAAACACACCGGTAGCCTCCACAGGGTCAGCCCTTCTACACACCGTGATGGACACTGAACGATTTCCCTGGTCGATCCTCAACCCACCCTTGTGGGCACTCAAAAGTTTTACCCAGTGACCTTTCTGCCCTTGGCTTCCTTTTTTTTTTGACTGGTCGCATTAACTGGTGTTCCACTCTGTGTCTCTCAGCAAGAGAGTCATCTGATCTTCCTTAAATAAACACGCTGCAAAGCATCTGTAAACATCAATTGTCTATCATATAACTCCACTTCTTTCACCATAGCAACCCAGCAGGCAGCAGTATTGTAGTCAGTTTCTCGCTCTCTCTTTTAAAGGCACAGTCCATATCCGTCACAAGGGGCTTCAGAAATTTAACCATATCCAGAGTTACTTGGGATGCATCTCGACCAATCTGATTAGTTTGTACCTGATCTTTATCATTTTCTCTAGTAATATCTCGTATTTTCTGCTGGAGAGACTGTATCTGGCTTTCTAATTCTGCTATATATATGGTGATGACTCTTGCTACCCCTTCTACTTTTGACGGACTTAAATTCACTACTGCTTAGTTACCTTCCAAAAAGGTGAGTAAATAATTGCTTCATTGTAGGTGAGCACCATTACTTCAGTGAGATTAAAAATTACCTGCACATGCTGGTACCCTGGTACTGAAATGACAAATTCCACATATCTTCTAACACTAATCTTATCCCGTTTGTATTACACTGGTTATCACTACATTTAGGCTCTGGTGTAGTTTCCGTCACTAGAGGCTGTGGGGTAGAGATTTTTCAAAGTTTTAAGAACCTGGAAAGGGCCTGGGCCCTGACAGCAACTCTTTCCCATCTCCTTCAGGGCGTTCTCCATTCTACTCTCCTGTGGACGGTTTATAATGATAGAAGCAACCTTTGAGAAATGCTTGGAGTGGCTAGCCCAGTCGACATACCTCTTGTATAGATCACTACTACACTCAATATTCACTTGAGTGTGATCCCACAGAACTGTAATCTTACTGTGGCCATCATTACCTGAAGGCTACTGAGTAATTGCACCTAAAGACTGGCTTATGATTATCCCCTCTAGGATACTGAATAATGCCACCTCTAGAATTTTATTGCATAGGAATTGTAGCTTTGTACCTCTGGAATACCTAAGGGTTTGTCAAGCCATCTACCCCAGTACAATACAAATTTGAGTCCTCCATTTCTCCTTTGTTAGTCCACATTACCCAATTCCATTGAGTAGATTTGTTTTTGTTCACTGAGTGTTCTCCAAGCAATGACCTCACCATTGATATGTTTGTGTAATAACTCTGGAGCAAGACTGACCATGGCCCCAGTCAGGGTTAATTCCATTGCAACAAGATACATTATTCTCTCCATGTTGAATTAAATCTGTAATACACAACAGTAATTACTGTTCTTATTTCAAGTTTAAATCTTAAGTTATTGTAAGTCTATATTTTCGATTTGTTTCGACCATCCAATCTGGACTCCCAATTGTCTTTGGACTGAAGGCACCCAACTTGATTTCAGGATAGGAGAGATAAGCACTAGCATATTTTCCTTTTCCTTTTTTTTTGACAAAAATCCCCAGTTCTCAGGATGAGGGAACTGAAAATTACCCCTTGCTGGGATCTGTCCCCATCTTCTTGGAAAAGTTGTTCCATCCTCAAGACTCCCAAATCAGGGCTACATCAATTGTTATGTGTCAATGGTGATAACATTCCTGTTTCTCCTGCAGCAATTTCAGTTGGTTGACATGGTACCACCCACTTTTATATGGAAGAGTCAGTACTTTGTACACTGAAGGACATGCTTTGTCTATAACTTCATAGAGCCCTGCAAACCTTGGATTTAAAAATGAGGTGGGTTGGTGTATTTGAAACATCACTCTCCATCCTGGGCTTAATTCTATGAGACTGACTTTTGAGTCACAGTAGGCTTCACTTTGTTGATTCTTCATTTTTCTATTTGGTGGGCTCCCACATAATTGGCCTCTTTCACTGTCTCTACCAATTGTTGTAGCCACTTTTCCGACACAATCCCATCAATTTCACATTCTGACATCTAATCCTAACTCCTCCAATCCTTTCATATCCCTTCTAGTCATGAGCTTATAAGGGGTGTAACCTGTTGAAGATGCCTCTCTATTCCTTATAATCATCAGGGCATAAGGCAAAACTACCTGCCATGTTTCTGCACCATTTTTGCAACATATTTTTTAGTGTTCAATTCATTCTTTTCATAATTCCACTAGACTGTGGTCTACAGGGTATATGAAATCTCTGCTTGATCCCTTAAACTGCCGTGACATCTTGCATTATCTGGGCTGTGAAATGTATGCCTTGATCCCCAGCAAGTGAATATCTTTCCAATAGGATTTTTACAAAGGCCTTTGCTGTGCTTGTCCGAGCTAGGAAACCTTCCACCCACTCCGTAAAGGTCTCTACTATTACCAGAATGTGTTTGTACCCTCCTGGGGTGGGGAGTAATGAACCAACATTAATCTATCTGCAGATTAGTCCAAGACCCTTCCACTGGTCTGGTGTGTTGTAGGGCTCCTTTCTTTACTTTTCTGTCTGGTTTATATGGTGCAGAGATCAAGCATTTCTTGACATCCTTTATCTTAGGCTACCAGCACACTTCCTTTATATTTTCCAGAGTGCTTTTGCACCCCTGGTGTCCCCATAGATGATACAGGACTACTTCATCTTTAACAAACACTCCCTTGTTGTCTTTGTATATTTCAGACCCTGCTCCTTCTATTCATTTTTTGAATTCTTTATTTTTCTTCTGCTCCTTGGTTAAATCCATAATCTGTTGTTCCTTCTCTCTCCCAATCTCACTGATGTAAAGTGCTCCCATTGGTAGGGTGACAGTTATAGTTCCTCAGCATAATTTAAAAATCCCTAATTATCAAAACCGTTACCCAGTAGCTTCATCTGCAAAATCATACCAATCAATATCTCCAAATTCACCTTCCTCCCCTCTTTCAGATCCAAAAGCATATATTATTCCTCGCTGTGCAGCAAGTTGGTCCTGCAGCTTTTGTATCTGCTTTAAACACTTTGCATGATCACCAGTGTTATTCTTCCTTTCCTGTGCTGATTCCTGAATCACATTCATTGCCATCTTTAAATCACAGCACTGTTTCCTTAATCCTTCCACTTCACTTTTTGCTATCTTGGCTGCTTTCTCTTGTTTACATTATTCTTTAAGTAATTTCTCACACTTCAACTGAAACTGGTTCACATGCATCAAGCCCATACTCCTTTAACCCTATAAATCAGTAACCCTTTCTCTCAAGCTTTCTATCTCCTTTTGTGTTCTCCTTTCAACCTATCTCAGTCAGCTTCTGCTTTATTCCGATTTTCTAATATTTCCAGTTGTAACCTATCTCGCTTGCTTTATGCTGACATTTGTTTTCTATTACTAATCTGTGTCATTCTGCCTTAGCACTCTGTGGTAATTGTAGCAAATCCTCTATTAAATAACCAACTGTAACTAGTTTTAGTAATTGTTTAAACAATTCTCTTGAATTTAAACAATTCCGCCAGCTTCTCTTGGGTGATTTTCCAAAGGGTATGCCCTGTAGTTTTCCCTTCGCAGCCAGGGTGACTGACAAACCCCTCATATTGTGGCCACTTCCTTTTTTTTAATAAGATTTTTTTATTGAGTTTTCAAATAGGTTACAGAAAGGAAAAAAAAAAATCAACCCTTCCCCCCTCCCCCCAGCATATCCCTATAAAAAAGAAAAGAATAAAGAAAGAAAGAAAGAAAGAATGCCTGGATATCGGAAGATCCCCACATGCTCCATGGAGTTCATAATAGCTTTAGTATATATATTTATTTCCCCAAACAACCAGTAATTTTATCTTCGGAGCATCTATATATTTAATCCTATCTTTTGTAAATAAGGGCGCCAAATTTTCAGAAATATTTCATATTTATCTCTTAAATTATAAGCAATTTTTTCAAGTGGAATGCCGCTGAAAATTTCATTCTTCCAATGATCTTTTTCTTTTGGATTAATTCTTCTCCATATATCAATCAAATTTAAATCTTTCATCAATGATAAAGTTAATTTTGCTACTTTTGATTTTGTAACAACCTTTGTTGATCTATCTAAAACTGGGTCTAGACAAAAGTTAAAATCTCCACCTATTAATATTTTGTCGTGTGCGTCAGCCAAATTGAAAAAGGCCTCATATAAATTTTACACCATTTTCATTTGGTGCATAAATATTCATGAGTCCATAGTTCTGAAAAAATTTGACAACGTATAATTACATATCTGCCCACCGAATCAATTAATACATTTTGTATTTTAATTGGTAAAGTTTTATTAATCAAAATTGCAACTCCCCTCGCCTTTGAATTAAATGAAGCTGCAATAACATTTCCGACCCAATCTCTCTTTAATTTCTGATGTTCTATCTCTGTTAAGTGTGTTTCATGTAAAAAAGCTATATCTATTTTCATTTTCTTAATGTATATTAAAATTCTCTTTCTTTTCACCGGTCCATTAAGCCCATTAACGTTAAAACTTTAAAAATTCAGTAAATTAGTCATTATTTTTAACAGGGTTACTCCAATCTATAAAAATACCTAATCTTTCAACTTTCGTAGTAACTTGGTGAATCTTTTTAAAATTCTCCATGTTGCTATGTGATCATCCAGGCAAAGAAAGAAAAATAAAAGAAAAATAGATTATAAAGAAAAAAGTAACAGAATACCCCCCTACTAATGTTGTGGATTAAAAAAAACACAACATTACCCCCCTCCGTTGTACGGGTCATGGCAATTGCCATTATTACACACGTGAATCCCGTAGCAATCGATCCGAAGTTCCCGCAGCTTCCACCGTAACATAAAAAAGTATATATAAGAAAAGAAAAAATATCACTACTCTCGATTAATATTTCTCAAATTTTTACCTTTCTCCCCCTGTATCATATAATTAAGAATATATTTAAATATTCTTCTGTTCTTAAATGTCCATCAACTCCATTCACTGTCCCTGTCTTCATCTTTAATCCATTTCACTTTTAAATCTTAGGCTGTGGTTAGCGAATATTTGGGAGTTTTTGTGCAAACTCTTACGCATCCCGATAATCAGTAAAAAATCTTCTTTTTCCGTCATCCAAAAAAATTATCAGGGTTGCCGGGTGAGGCAATATAAATTTATAACCCTTTTCCCATAAAACTTTTTTTGTTGGATTAAATTCCTTCTTTCTCTTCAAAAGGTCATAACTTATATCAGGATAAAAAAGAACTGTTTTCCCTACTATCATCAATGGCCCGATTCTCTTCCTGGCACATTGGGCAGCCGCCTTCAGGACCTTTACTTTATCTTGATACCTTAAGCATTTTATCAAGATTGATTGTGGGCTTTGATCAACTTGAGGTCTTGATCTTAAGGCTCTGTGAGCCCTTTCAATTTCAATTGTTATGAATGTGAGGCAACTCTGAGGGGCTGAAGGGTACAAAGTCGCCCCCTCCTTTTTGAGAATCGCAAGATCGCTATTAACTCGGGTCTGGGACCCAGGAAATGAGACAGAGACACTCAGAATACACAAGGATTGGAATGTGTCCTGACCTCAGCGGAACGGAACCACTGATAACGGCCATTGTCTCTTGGAGACGGAACTGTGTATTGAGTACTGTACTATTCATTGAAACCCCTCAGAGGACAACCAGAGAGGTCTGGTTGAGGGATTGCATCATCCCAACCTGATTGACATCTGAGAGCCCGTGAGTAAGGATAAAAGAGGGGTCTGGGGAACAACCCCTTTAGACACACCAGGAGAAACGCTAGAGATCCCGTGACAGCATTTTATAGCAAAAACCGGTGGGGGCTCGTGTGCGTCCTCCCTTGCCTGGGTGGCGGGCTCACCACAGAAGAATGGTTTAGCTAAAGGAGAGGCCACAATTGAACAGCCACGACAACGAGACACCTGACGGATTGAAATCATAAAGGTTGGAAAAATCCGTAGCGGTAAATGTTCCCATTATCTCTCTCTCTCTCTCCAACAAAGTGCAACACAGCGACAACCAAAAGACGGCAGCTGTATGAACTGAACAAACTATATATTTCCATCCGATAATACATTATCCCCTAGACAATGATAGAGCTTATTTCTTATTATTATTATACCCACACTTTTAGATTTAGTATTGATGACGTATATTATCTGTGTATTTGCATTGATATTAGTTTTGTGTATTTTTACTAATAAATACTGTTAAAAATAGTATCATCAGACTTCAACGGACGTCTCCATCTTTGCTGGTAAGTGACCCAGTTACGGGGCTCGTAACACAATTAACTGGGTTCCTTCTTCCATTTCCAAATTTTCCGGGATCCATTTTTGAAAAAAATTTATTTGATCCTCTCCCTCTATACCTTCTTTAAGTCCAACAATCTTAATATTATTTCGTCTGCTAAAATTTTCGGGCCGAGACCCTTCGTCAGGACTAACTGAAGGGTTTTTTTTACAGTCCATCGCTTTGTATCTATTTATGGGGTCCCTGCTATCCTTCAGGCTGTGGGGGGAGGGAGTGGGGTTAGAGTTCGGGGGCTTTTCCCATTGGGTGGTTCCGGAGCATGCGTGTTTTCTATATGTTGGTATTCTTTATCACCGCCATTTTTGATTATCCCGTATTGGTATGTGCTCTGCGCTTGTGTAAAGTAGAATAAAACTCTGTTATGGTATTTAAACGGATTAATGTAATACGCTGGAATGTGTGTGGTTGGAATCATCCTATCAAACTAAAAAAGACTTTTAAAATCATCAATCGATTCCAATATGATACAATTTTTCCCCAGGAGACACAAATCAGGGCAGGAGATCGAAAGAGATTTTTTAGATGGTAACCACGAGGAAATCTACAGATGCCGGAAATTCAAATAACACACACAAAATGCTGGTGGAACACAGCAGGTGAGGCAGCACCTATAAGGAGAAGCACTGTCGACATTTTGGGCCGAGACCCTTCGTCAGGACTAACTGAAGGGAAAGATACTAAGAAATTTGAAAGTAATAGGGGGAGGGGGAAATACGAAATGATAGGAGTAGACCGGAGGGGGTGCGATGAAGCTAAGAGCTGTAAAGGTGATTGGTGAAAGTGGTACAGAGCTGGAGAAGGGAAAGGATCATGGGACGGGAGGCCTTGGGAGAAAGAAAGGGGGAGGGGGAAGCACCAGAGGGAGATGGAGAACAGGCAAACAACTAAATAGGTCGGTGATGGGGTAAGAAGGGGAGGAGGGGCATTAACGTAAGTTAGAGAAGTCAATGATCATGCCATCAGGTTGGAGGCTACCCAGCCGGTATATAAGGTGTTGTTCCTCCAACCTGAGTTTGGATTCATTTTGACAGTAGAGGAGGCCATGGATAGACATATCAGAATGTGAATGGGACATGGAATTAAAATGTGTGGCCAGTGGGAGATCCTGCTTTCCATGGCGGACCTAGCGTAGGTGTACATCTCTTCCCACCGATCTCCCTCCTGGCACTTAACCTTGGAAGCGGAACAAGTGCTACACCTGCCCTTACACTTCCTCCCTCACCACCATTCAGGGCCCCAGACAGTCCTTCCAGGTGAGGCAACATTTCACCTGTGAGTTTTTTTCTCTCCGGGTAGGGGATGCCTGTTGATATTTGAGGCCGAGGCCTGAGTTTCTCCAGCATTTTGTGATTGTTGCTCCCAACAGGGCAGCGATTCACAATTCGCCCTCAATGACCCACGATCAACTGCGCAGGCGTAAGAGGTGCCAAAAAAAAAATTATTCCCAGAATTGCGCATGCGCAGAGCTCAGAGGAAAAACTGGTGAATCGGCCGCAGGAAGAAGCGGGGTTGCGGCTTCGGGATCCATCAGTACTGGTGTCGGCACTGCGGCTAACGGAAAACTTCCGTGAGTTCCGGTAATATGGTGGCCCCACAAATTCGGAACAGTCTCGGTGCTTTCCCTCTCTGTCCGCCCCACCTCCCTATTCGGAGTCCACTGCGATTTCGCTTATATACAATGGCGTCGGCGCCATTTCTGCTACGCATGCGCATTACTGAAAGCGTGATGGATAGATGGGTATCCTATTCGTGGGGATTTCTGGGTAAAGAGGCAGTCATGGTTGACATTTTACCGCTTTCCTCACCAGTCCGTAGGGTGTGTTTGGAAGCGCAGGCGGAAGGAATATGATAGGATGGGTCTCCCAAACACTGCTGAACTCAAGCTACCGAATTCCAGGGATTAGGGACTGGGAACAAAAATTGGAGATTTAATCTCCAATGAGGAATCATCTTCCAGTCTCTGAAAATGCCAGTAAGGGCTGTATGGAGAAATAGAACAAAATCCTTCCATCAGCTTTAGAACATAGAAGTGTACTGCAGAGGAACAGGCCATTCTACCCACATTATCCTGCCAAACCAGCTAGAAAGCAAATCAAAGTCACCTAAATCCCTCTACATACACCATGTCCATATCCCTCCCTCCATCATTCTATCTGTGTGCATCCAAACTTCTCTTAAAAGCCTCTGTTGTATTTGTCTCTATCACCGTACTTGGCAGTGCATTCCAGGCATCCATGACTCTGAGTAAAAAACTTACTCCTCCCAACCCCCCTTAACCTGCCCCCTCTCACCTTCAATGCATGCCCTCTGGAAGTTGACATTTGACATCTTAACCCTGGGAAACACATAGCCTCTGTCCAGTCTATGTCTCTCATAATCTTATAAAGATGTATCAAATCTCCCTCAGCCTCCAACACTCCAGAGAAACCAACCCAAGTTTATCAAGCCTCTTGTGATAGTACATGCTTTCTGAACCAGGCAGCATTCTGGTGAACTACTTTTGCACCCTCTCCAAAGCCTCAGCATTAAATTGAATTGAATTTCGGTTTATTGTCATTCAGATACCACAACTGCAATGCAGCGTGCCATATAAAATGAAACAACGTTCCTCTAAAATGATATCACAAAAGCACACGACAACCAGACTACACCAGAAAATCCACGTAACATTTGGCAATCCCCAAATCCAGAGTCTGGAAATGCTGCCTAAAGTTGGGTGACCAGAACTGTACTCCAGATATGGCCAAACCAAAGTTTTATGAAGTTGCAACATAATGTACTGACTCTAGAACTCAGTGCCTCAACTAATAAAAGCAAGCATTCCATAAGCCTTCTTAACCACCTTGCCGACCTGTGAAGCCACTTTCAAGAAGCTATGAACTTGGATCCCAAGATCTCTCTGCTCAGCAACACCATTGAGGGTCTTGCCCTTAATAGTGTACTGTATCCTTATATTTGCCTATCAATGCCTCACATTTATCTGGGTGAAACTCCATCTGCCATTTCTCAGCCCATATCTGCAACTGATCTACATTGTACTCTGTTCTTTGCCAGTCTTCTACACTATACACAACTTCATTAATCTTAGTGTCATCTGCAAATTTACTAACCCACTCATCAATATTTTCAACCAGGTCAACAGCAGAAATCCCAGCACAGATCCCTGTGGAACACCACTAATTACAGACCTTCAGCTTGAATAAGTCACTTCAACCATTACCCTCTGTCTTCTATGTGCAAACCTGTTGTGAATCTAAACAGCCAACTTGCTGCAGATCCCATGCACTTTAATCTTCTGGGTTAGTCTCCCATGAGGGACTTTGTCAAAGGCCTTACTGAAATCCACGTAGACAACATCCACTGCCCTACTACACTCATTAATCTTTCTCATCACCTTGTCAAAAACCTCAAATCAAGCTGGCTCTCCCTAATTAGGCCATGGGTTTCCAAATGCTTATATATCTTATCCTTAAGAATTTTCTACAGCAATTTCCCTACAACTGACGTGAGACTCATTGGTCTGCATTTCCCAGGATTCTCCCTTGTTCCCTTCTTAAGTAGAGGTACATCATCAGCCAATCTCCAGTCTCCAGGACTCACCTGCTGCTAGAGAGGACACAAAAATGCTGGTTAAGGGCCACCTTTAGTAACTTGGGGCAAATCCCATCAGGCCCTGGGGATTAATCCACCTCAATAGCCATTAGGAGGCTCAAAACTTCCTCTTCTTTGATCTCTGAAACTCCAAACATATTTATACACATGACATTGATCTTCTGGTCCTTCCTATCCTTTTCCTTAGGAAATGCAGAAAGTACTCATTAAGTACCACACTCACATTTTCTGCTTCCAGGCAGATATTTCCCCCCTTTATCCTTACAGTCACACCCTCTCCCAGGTTATCTTTTTACTCTTCATGTGTGTACAGAATGAAAAAGGACCTATTACGTCCTGGCGTATATGATGAATATATTCTTCTTGGTCTTAACCGACGTTTTGATGACAACCACCCCCCCTTCCCCATTGTCCATCCTTCCTGATTGGTTAGTCCTTATCCAATCAGCTTTCTGCTGTCCCACTTTATTTACAATTGAATTTCAGTTCTTACTTAAGAGCGAGACCCTCATCTTTGTTAAAATTCTTCTTATCTAGTTTTATTTCAATAGCTGGCTTAGCCAGGCAGTCCCAAAAGCGATTGGCGTGACGCAGTAGTTTTGTGCCCTCAAAGTTAATCCTATGGCCGTTGCCATCTTCGTCCACTTTTCCTGTACTCTGTGCAATTGATCTTTAAACACCCTCCACATGTCTGATGTCGACTTGCCAGAATAAAGGTGTTCCCAATCAAATCTTAGTTCCTGCCCAGTGCCCTCATAGTTTGTCCTACTGCAATTTAAAACTCCAACAAGGACCATACCTATCCTTATCTATAGCTATCCTGAAATATAAGGAGCTGTCGTCTCTGTTCCCTAACCGTTCATCCACTGAAAGGTCAGTCACCTGGCCAGGCTCATTATCCGACACTAGGTCCTGTTATGACCCTCCTCTTGTTGATTTAGCTTTAGTTCTTGAGAATATCTTCTTTGCTCTGCCTTCTCTTAGTCTGGACCTTTCTACTTATGAGAACGTGTTTTACCCCATTCTCTCTGGGTATTTCAAAAATTTCAATATCCATTGGCGTTGCTGTCGATGAGTTCACCACTGTCAATCACTTGAGGGGGAGGGGGTCAGAATAACTAGAAAGTGTCCAGATCAGCCATGTAATATCATGTGTTCTTTGTAGTCCTGTGTGACATGACCAGAACTTGAAATAATACTAATGGAGGCAGACTGAGCCAAGTCACAGGTTGAAGATGGGCAGATATGGCCCATTCTGATACGGACAGAAAAACAGTCAGAGAATTTGATGGTCAGTCCAGATGACTGATCTCCGCCCAGTTAGAAGAGGAGGAGTGTTCTTTCAATGTGGGTTGAATTTCACAGTTACAGTGTGATGTCAGAGGTCACCGTAGGGACTAAAATTATCACATCTAAAATGCTGTCCTTCACCCATTGATGTCTTTTATAAATCTTACAGGGTTAGAAATGGTGAAGAATTTGTGAACGGGAATCTCAAACTCGAGCACCTCAGGTTTGCTGTCTCTGTGCGGATTTTAAGGAGTGACCAGATATTTCCTCTGTACCACCAATATATTTATTGTGATCCTTGGAGATGAAGAACTATCACATTCCAGCTGGGAATGTGCTTTGTGACTGAGATGAAGATTTCTGTTGTGACTCAGTGAAATCCACTGGAACTGACGTGCTGAGAACACTAGGTCTTCAACTGCATTGATTGTACAAGGGAGTCACTACGTCGATCATCTGACTTAATGAATTGCTATAGAATTGACAATAGGGAGATATCATTCTCAGGAACTCACTCAGTTATCTGACTAACTGGCTCACTGTTCAGTTCACCTTGGAGAGAGGCTGTTCACCTCAGAATGTGGGAAGGAATCCATTCAGTCATCTGACCTACTGACACACCAATCAGTTCACACTGGAAAAATGCCGTTTACTTGCTCAGACTGTGGAAAGGGATTCTCTTTCTCATCCAACTTACATAGACATCAGCGAGTTCACACTGGGGAGAGGCCATTCACCTGCTCAGACTGTGGGAAGCGATTCACTAGCCAATCTCACCTGCAGTCACATCGGTCAGTTCACACCGGGGAGAAACCATTCACCTGTTCAGAATGTGGGAAGGGATTCATTCAGTCATCTGACCTTCTCAGACACCAGTCAGTTCACACTGGGGAGTGGTTGTTCACCTGCTCAAATTGTGGGAAAGGATTCAATTTGTTATCTGCCCTTCACAGACACCAGTCAGTTCACACTGGGAAGGGGTTGTTCACCTGCTCAGATTGTGGGAAAGGATTCTATCGGTTATCTGAACTGAAAATACATCAGCGAGTTCACACTGGGGAGAGGCCATTCACCTGCTCAGACTGTGGGAAGCGATTCACTGGGTCATCTAACCTGTACAAACACCAGCGAGTTCACACTGGGGAGAGGCCATTCACCTGCTCCGTGTGTGGGAAAGGGTTTGCTCGATCATCCCACCTACAGAGACACGAATCAACTCACAGTGTGAAGAAACCATTCACCTGCTCAGACTGTGGAAAGGGATTTTCCCAATCATCAGACCTACTGGCACACCAGTCAGTTCACACGGGAGAGTGGTTGTTCACCTGCTCAGATTGTGGGAAAGGATGTAGCTCGTCATCTCAACTGAAAACACATCGGCGAGTTCACACTGGGGAGAAGCCGTTCACCTGCTCAGACTGTGGGAAGGGATTCGCTCAGTTATCCACCCTACAGGCACACCAGCGACTTCACTCTGGGGAGAAACCATTCACCTGCTCAGACTGTGGTAAGCAATTCACTCAGATAACCATGCTGCAGACACACCTGCAAGTTCACACTGGTGAGAGGCCATTCTCCTGCTCTGAATGTGGGAAAGGATTCAGTCGGTTTTCTGAACTGAAAATACATCAGCGAGTTCACACTGGGGAGAGGCCATTCACCTGCTCAGACTGTGGGAAGGGATTCACTAGGTCATCTGTCCTGCACACACACCAGCGAGTTCACACTGGGGAGAGGCCATTCACCTGCTCCGTGTGTGGGAAAGGGTTTGCTCGATCATCCCACCTACGGAGACACGAATCAACTCACAGTGTGAAGAAACCATTCACCTGCTCAGACTGTGGAAAGGGATTTTCCGAATCATCAGACCTACTGACACACCAATCAGTTCACACGGGAGAGTGGTTGTTCACCTGTTCAGATTGTGGGAAAGGATGCAGCTCGTCATCTCAACTGAAAATACATCAGCGAGTTCACACTGGGGAGAAGCCGTTCACCTGCTCAGACTGTGGGAAGGGATTCGCTCAGTTATCCACCCTACAGGCACACCAGCGACTTCACTCTGGGAAGAAACCATTCACCTGCTCAGACTGTGGGAAGGGATTTAATTCATCATCTCAGCTGCAGAGACATTGGTCAGTTCACTCTGGGGAGAAACCATTCACCTGCTCAGACTGTGGAAAAGGATTCACTCGGTCATCTGACCTTCTCAAACACCAGCCAGTTCACACTGGGAAGTGGTCGTTCACCTGCTCAAATTGTGGGAAAGGATTCTATCGGTTATCTGAACTGAAAATACATCAGCGAGTTCACACTGGGGAGAGGCCATTCACCTGCTCCGTGTGTGGGAAAGGGTTTGCTCGGTCATCCCACCTAAAGAGACACGAATCAACTCACAGTATGAAGAAACCATTCACATGCTCCGTATGTGGGAAAGGGTTTGCTCGGTCATCCCACCTACAGAGACATGAGTCAACTCACAGTGAGAAGAAACCATTCACCTGCTCAGATTGTGGGAAAGGATGCAGCTCGTCATCTCAACTGAAAACACATCAGCGAGTTCACACTGGGGAGAAGCCGTTCACCTGCTCAGACTGTGGGAAGGGATTCGCTCAGTTATCCACCCTACAGGCACACCAGCGACTTCACTCTGGGGAGAAATCATTCACCTGCTCAGACTGTGGTAAGCAATTCACTCAGATAACCATGCTGCAGACACACCTGCAAGTTCACACTGGTGAGAGGCCGTTCTCCTGCTCTGAATGTGGGAAGCGATTCAGTCGTACATCCGAACTTACGAAACACTACCGAGTTCACAGAGAGGACACAATTTAAATATGCCTCATGTTGGATATTTAACCATCAAATTTGCTGAATTCAGAGACGAGTTCAAAAGAGACTGTTGGTGTTGAACTCCAGTAATTTTTGCTGCGGCTTATCACATCCAGTTCTACACCCTGGCCTCTGGAACTGAGAGGAGTTTCTTCTGCTGATGTTCACCTTTAATCCTTTAATGGGAGTGGAAATTAATTTTCTGGATCCGTTATTAATAAATCATTTGTATTTTAAACTTTGCCTCAGGTACTTGCTGCATTTACAACTCACCCCATGTACAGTAGACAGTCAGCTCAGTCCAGCTAGACCCTTCCAGTGTTTCTGTTCCATGATAATCCTTTTAAATCCATCCTGCTGTTCACCTCTCACTCGCTCTTTGGTGATGGGTTCCCAGTCTCCACCAGGGCTGAAGAGGTTTCCCTTGAATTTCCTGCATGACTTTCTACAGACTGAAGAAGAAGACAAACTAACTGCAGTTATGTTTCTCTCTTAGATCTCTTGCCTGAGGAAGAATATCCTTGTTGGCCAGAAGGGACTACAGTCTACAAATTATTGGATTTGAATGAATCAAGTACAGTGGAAGTAGACAAAAAGAACAACAGTCTACAAATCAGTGGATTCAGATGAATCAGGACAGAAGTAGCAGACACTCCAAATGTCTTTGTTTTCCCTCATTTTGTGAACTCTGAACTGATACTTGCTCGGGGATAATCTAATCAGAGCAATTGAATGTGGACATAAGGAGGTTCAAGTGATGACCTGCTGAATCTGAGATCATTCTCAGACAAATAGCTATTTATTAAGTAAAGTTCCAGTCCTACTAAAGAAGCAATCTGTAATCACGTTAAATTGAGTGTTTGGGTCACCTCGTTTAACTGGTTTGGACCAGTCAGAGTTGAAAGGCACAAACACACAAAGATGGGAGGGGCATTAACCATGGAACATCATTGGTTGTAGCCCTGGACTAGAGCCAGTAAGAAGGTGACCGAAGTAGGTCAGGTGACCTTGAGCCAATGGGATGGAAATCCATTAGTTCAACTGATGAAGGAAACTATAAGAATCTGGAGCTCCAAATGCAAAATGGTGATAACTCTCCAGCAACCAGAGACCAACCATCACGGATGAGGAGGACGCCACAGACACGTGGAGATTGGGACCACAAGGAACACCTGTCCAGCACAAACTCCTTTACTGGGTAATACCTTTTCTCTTAATTGACTGTTCATGGAGGGTCGGGGAATTCTAGTGGAGATGCACACAGTTAGCTAGTTTGTGAACCACGTGTTCTTTAGTTGAGACAATAAAGGCTACTTCTTGGTAAATACAGATTCTCTCTGACTCACTTTTCAGTATTATAAGATCCGTATAATAAAATTGGCATCCCTGTTGGTGGCTCGAGGATAAATCTTTCTCTTTGTTCAAGTTGGGTCATGAAGGTAGGTAGTTAGCAGTTACTAAACCACATGAAGAACTCAAGGAAAATCTACAAACTCAAAGGTCTTGGGTTGTTTTGATTGGAAGGGATTCCTCTAGAAATTTGTGTTGAGGAAGTGGCCACAGGGGGACATCACGTGATGACGTAGGATCGAGACGTGGAAATCCAGCTCTCCCGTAAAAAACCAGTAAAACAATGCGGGCTCAAGTGCATTTTGCCTCCGGCGATACAGAACAGGAAACTGCAGCAACATCAACCGTCTCCAAAAAAAAGAGCAACAGGAATTGCGCATGCGTGAAGGAAGGGACATGCGCAAACACGAGCAACTTAAACTACAAATCCCAGCTGCAATCGGAACTGAAAATGAAAGTGAATCTGAGGTAGATTCAGATTCTTTGGATAAATCAGATGAAGATGAAGAGACAAAATAAAGAAGAACAACAGGAAGAGGTTGGAGGTGAAAGTATTTCTAGAGACATAAAATCTTTGGTGCAAATAATGCATGAATTAAAAGCATTAAAAGTAAAAAAATATTAAAAATATGAACACTGTTTGATAAAATGATAAAAAGACAGGACAAAATGGACAAGAAAATTAAAAATTTGGAAGAAACAACTAGTGACATCATTGATAAAATGAATAAAATGGAAGATAATATTTCTGCCTGGACATCAGAAAGAAAACAGTTGTTGGAAAAAGTGGACGTGCTTGAAAATTTTAGCAGACGAAATAATATTAAGATTGTTGGACTTAAAGAAGGTATAGAGGGAGAGGATCCAATAAATTTTTTTCAAAAATGGATCCCGGAAAATTTTGGAAATGGAAGAAGGAACCCAGTTAATTGCGTTACGAACCCCGTAACGGTCACTTACCAGCAAAGATGGGAGACGTCCGTTGAAGTCTGATGATACTATTTTTAACAGTATTTATTAGTAAAAATACACAAAAACAATATCAATGCAAATACACAGATAATATACGTCGTCAATACTAAATCTAAAAGTCTGGGTATAATAATAATAAGAAATAAGCTCTATCGTTGTCTAGGGGATAATGTATTGTCTGATGGAAATATATAGTTCGTTCAGTTCATACAGCTGCCGTCTTTTGGTTGTCACTGTGTTGCACTTTGTTGGAGAGAGAGAGAGAGATAATGGGAACATTTACCGCTACGGATTTTTCCAACCTTTATGATTTCGATCCGTCAGGTGTCATATCGTGGCCGTTCAATTGTGGCCTCTCCTTTAGCTAAACCATTCTTCTGTGGTGAGCCCGCCACCCAGGCAAGGGAGTACGCACACGAGCCCCCACCGGTTTTTGCTATAAAATGCTGTCACAGGATCTCTAGCGTTTCTCCTGGTGTGTCTAAAGGGGTTGTTCCCCAGACCCCTCTTTTATCCTTACTCACGGGCTCTCAGATGTCAATCAGGTTGGGATGATGCAATCCCTCAACCAGACCACTCTGGTTGTCCCCTGAGGGGTTTCAATGAATAGTACAGTACTCAATACACAATTCCGTCTCCAAGAGACAATGGCCGTTATCAGTGGTTCCGTTCCACTGAGGTCTGGACACATTCCAATCCTTGTGTATTCTGAGTGTCTCTGTCTCATTTCCTGGGTCCCAGACCCGAGTTAATAGCGATCTTGCGAGGGATCTTCGGCCCCTCAGAGTTGCGTCACATTCGTAACAATTGAAATTGAAAGGGCTCACAGAGCCTTAAGACCAAGACCTCAAGTTGATCAAAACCCACAATCAATCTTGATAAAATGCTTAAGGTATCAAGATAAAGTAAAGGTCCTGAAGGCGGCTGCCCAATGTGCCAGGAAGAGAATCGGGCCATTGATGATAGTAGGGAAAACAGTTCTTTTTTATCCTGATATAAGTTATGACCTTTTGAAGAGAAAGAAGGAATTTAATCCAGCGAAAAAAGTTTTATGGGAAAAGGGTTATAAATTTATATTGCCTCACCTGGCAACCCTGATAATTTTTTTGGATGACGGAAAAAAAAGTTTTTTTACTGATTATTGGGATGCGTAAGAGTTTGCACAAAAACTCCCAAATATTCGCTAACCACAGCCTAAGATTTAAAAGTGAAATGGATTAAAGATGAAGACAGGGACAGTGAATGGAATTGATGGACATTTAAGAACAGAAGAATATTTAAATATATTCTTAATTATATGATACAGGGGAGAAAGGTAAAGATTTGAGAAATATTAATCGAGAGTAGTGATATTTTTTCTTTTATATATACTTTTTTATGTTACGGGGAAGCTGGGGGAACTTCGGATCGATTGCTACGGGATTCACGTGTGTAATAATGGCAATTGCCATGACCCGTAAAACGGAGGGGGGTAATGTTGTGTTTTTTTTAATCCACAACATTAGTAGGGGGGTATTCTGTTACTTTTTTCTTTATAATCTATTTTTCTTTTATTTTTCTTTCTTTGCCTGGATGATCACATAGCAACATGGAGAATTTTAAAAAGATTCCCCAAGGTACTACGAAAGTTGAAAGATTAGGTATTATTATAGATTGGAGTAACCCTGTTAAAAATAATGACTAATTTACTGAATTTTTAAAGTTTTAATGTTAATGGGCTTAATGGACCGGTGAAAAGAAAAAGAATTTTAACATACATTAAGAAAATGAAAATAGATATAGCTTTTTTACACGAATCACACTTAACAGAGATAGAACATCAGAAATTAAAGAGAGATTGGGTCGGAAATGTTATTGCAGCTTCATTTAATTCAAAGGCGAGGGGAGTTGCAATTTTGATTAATAAAACTTTACCAATTAAAGTACAAAATGTATTAATTGATTCGGTGGGCAGATATGTAATTATACTTTGTCAAATTTTTTCAGAACTATGGACTCATGAATATTTATGCACCAAATGAAAATGGTGTAAAATTTATACAAGAGGCCTTTTTGAATTTGGCTGACGCACACAACAAAATATTAATAGGTGGAGATTTTAAATTTTGTCTAGACCCAGTTTTAGATAGATCAACAAAAGTTGTTACAAAATCAAAAGTAGCAAAATTAACTTTATCATTGATGAAATATTTAAATTTCATTGATATATGGAGAAGAATTAAACCAAAAGAAAAAGATCGTTGGAAGAATGAAATTTTCAGCGGCATTCCACTTGAAAACATTGCTTATAATTTAAGAGATAAATATGAAATATTTCTGAAAATTTGGCGCCCTTATTTACAAAAGATAGGATTAAATATATAGATGCTCCGAAGATAAAATTACTGGTTATTTGAGGAAATAAATATATATACTAAAGCTATTATGAACTCCATGGAGCATGTGGGGATCTTCCGATATCCAGGCATTCTTTCTTTCTTTCTTTCTTTTTTCTTTTTTATAGGGATATGCTGGGGGGAGGGGGGAAGGGTTGATTTTTTTTTCCTTTCTGTAACCTATTTGAAAACTCAATAAAAAAATCTTATAAAAAAAAAGGAAGTGGCCACAATATGAGGGGTTTGTCAGTCACCCTGGCTGCGAAGGGAAAACTACAGGGCATACCCTTTGGAAAATCGCCCAAGAGAAGCTGCCGGAATTGTTTAAATTCAAGAGAATTGTTTAAACAATTACTAAAACTAGTTACAGTTGGTTATTTAATTGAGGATTTGCTACAATTACCACAGAGTGCTAAGGCAGAATGACACAGATTAGTAATAGAAAACAAATGTCAGCATAAAGCAAGTGAGATAGGTTACAACTAGAAATATTAGAAAATCGGCATAAAGCAGAAGCTCACTGAGGTAGGTTAAACAGAGAATACAAAAGGAGGTAGAAAGCTTGAGAGAAAGGGTTACTGATTTATAGGGTTAAAGGAGTATGGGCTTGATGCATGTGAACCAGTTTCAGTTGAAGTGTGAGAAATTACTTAAAGAATAATGTAAACAAGAGAAAGCAGCCAAGATAGCAAAAAGTGAAGTGGAAGGATTAAGGAAACAGTGCTGTGATTTAAAGATGGCAATGAATGTGATTCAGGAATCAGCACAGGAAAGGAAGAATAACACTGGTGATCATGCAAAGTGTTTAAAGCAGATACAAAAGCTGCAGGACCAACTTGCTGCACAGCGAGGAATAATATATGCTTTTGGATCTGAAAGAGGGGAGGAAGGTGAATTTGGAGATATTGATTGGTATGATTTTGCAGATGAAGCTACCGGGTAACGGTTTTGATAATTAGGGATTTTTAAATTATGCTGAGGAACTATAACTGTCACCCTACCAATGGGAGCACTTTACATCAGTGAGATTAGGAGAGAGAAGGAACAACAGATTATGGATTTAACCAAGGAGCAGAAGAAAAATAAAGAATTCAAAAAATGAATAGAAGGAGCAGGGTCTGAAATATACAAAGACAACAAGGGAGTGTTTGTTAAAGATGAAGTAGTCCTGTATCATCTATGGGGACACCAGGGGTGCAAAAGCACTCTGGAAAATATAAAGGAAGTGTGCTGGTAGCCTAAGATAAAGGATGTCAAGAAATGCTTGATCTCTGCACCATATAAACCAGACAGAAAAGTAAAGAAAGGAGCCCTACAACACACCAGACCAGTGGAAGGGTCTTGGACTAATCTGCAGATAGATTAATGTTGGTTCATTACTCCCCACCCCAGGAGGGTACAAACACATTCTGGTAATAGTAGAGACCTTTACGGAGTGGGTGGAAGGTTTCCTAGCTCGGACAAGCACAGCAAAGGCCTTTGTAAAAATCCTATTGGAAAGATATTCACTTGCTGGGGATCAAGGCATACATTTCACAGCCCAGATAATGCAAGATGTCACGGCAGTTTAAGGGATCAAGCAGAGATTTCATATACCCTGTAGACCACAGTCTAGTGGAATTATGAAAAGAATGAATTGAACACTAAAAAATATGTTGCAAAAATGGTGCAGAAACATGGCAGGTAGTTTTGCCTTATGCCCTGATGATTATAAGGAATAGAGAGCCATCTTCAACAGGTTACACCCCTTATAAGCTCATGACTAGAAGGGATATGAAAGGATTGGAGGAGTTAGGATTAGATGTCAGAATGTGAAATTGATGGGATTGTGTCGAAAAAGTGGCTACAACGATTGGTAGAGACAGTGAAAGAGGCCAATTATGTGGGAGCCCACCAAATAGAAAAATGAAGAATCAACAAAGTGAAGCCTACTGTGACTCAAAAGTCAGTCTCATAGAATTAAGCCCAGGATGGAGAGTGATGATTCAAATACACCAACCCACCTCATTTTTAAATCCAAGGTTTGCAGGGCTCTATGAAGTTATAGACAAAGCATGTCCTTCAGTGTACACAGTACTGACTCTTCCATATAAAAGTGGGTGGTACCATGTAAACCAACTGAAATTGCTGCAGGAGAAACAGGAATGTTATCACCATTGACACATAACAATTGATGTAGCCCTGATTTGGGAGTCTTGAGGATGGAACAACTTTTCCAAGAAGATGGGGACAGATCCCAGCAAGGGGTAATTTTCAGTTCCCTCATCCTGAGAACTGGGGATTTTTGTCCAAAAAAAAGGAAAAGGAAAATATGCTAGTGCTTATCTCTCCTATCCTGAAATCAAGTTGGGTGCCTTCAGTCCAAAGACAATTGGGAGTCCAGATTGGATGGTCGAAACAAATCGAAAATATAGACTTACAATAACTTAAGATTTAAACTTGAAATAAGAACAGTAATTACTGTTGTGTATTACAGATTTAATTCAACATGGAGAGAATAATGTATCTTGTTGCAATGGAATTAACCCTGACTGGGGCCATGGTCAGTCTTGCTCCAGAGTTATTACACAAACATATCAATGGTGAGGTCATTGCTTGGAGAACACTCAGTGAACAAAAACAAATCTACTCAATGGAATTGGGTAATGTAGACTAACAAAGGAGAAATGGAGGACTCAAATTTGTATTGTACTGGGGTAGATGGCTTGACAAACCCTTAGGTATTCCAGAGGTACAAAGCTACAATTCCTATGCAATAAAATTCTAGAGGTGGCATTATTCAGTATCCTAGAGGGGATAATCATAAACCAGACTTTAGGTGCAATTACTCAGTAGCCTTCAGGTAATGATGGCCACAGTAAGATTACAGTTCTGTGGGATCACACTCAAGTGAATATTGAGTGTAGTAGTGATCTATACAAGAGGTATGTCGACTGGGCTGGCCACTCCAAGCATTTCTCAAAGGTTGCTTCTATCATTATAAACTGTCCACAGGAGAGTAGAATGGAGAACGCCCTGAAGGAGATGGGAAAGAGTTGCTGTCAGGGCCCAGGCCCTTTCCAGGTTTTTAAAACTTTGAAAAATCTCTACCCCACAGCCTCTAGTGACAGAAACTACACCAGAGCCTAAATGTAGTGATAACCAGTGTAATACAAACGGGTTTAAGATTAGTGTTCGAAGATATGTGGAATTTGTCATTTCGGTACCAGGGTACCAGCATGTGCAGGTAATTTTTAATCTCACTGAAGTAATGGTGCTCACCTACAATGAAGCAATTATTTACTCACCTTTTTGGAAGGTAACTAAGCAGTAGTGAATTTAAGTCCGTCAAAAGTAGAAGGGGTAGCAAGAGTCATCACCATATATATAGCAGAATTAGAAAGCCAGATACAGTCTCTCCAGCAGAAAATACGAGATATTACTAGAGAAAATGATAAAGATCAGGTACAAACTAATCAGATTGGTCGAGATGCATCCCAAGTAACTCTGGATATGGTTAAATTTCTGAAGCCCCTTGTGACGGATATGGACTGTGCCTTTAAAAGAGAGAGCGAGAAACTGACTACAATACTGCTGCCTGCTGGGTTGCTATGGTGAAAGAAGTGGAGTTATATGATAGACAATTGATGTTTACAGATGCTTTGCAGCGTGTTTATTTAAGGAAGATCAGATGACTCTCTTGCTGAGAGACACAGAGTGGAACACCAGTTAAGGCGGCCAGTCAAAAAAAAGGAAGCCAAGGACAGAAAGGTCACTGGGTAAAACTTTTGAGTGCCCACAAGGGTGGGTTGAGGATCGACCAGGGAAATCGTTCAGTGTCCATCACGGTGTGTAGAAGGGCTGACCCTGTGGAGGCTACCGGTGTGTTTCCCCGTGCCTGGGTGGTAGTTTTCCATCAAAGGCAGTACCCTTTGTGATCAGCTACGTTTGGTTAACTCGAGAGTGGATTTGGACTTTGACGAGGGAAGACCAACCTGATTATTCATTCTTCTCCTATTGTGGATTTCACCTTGGCTGACAGATACCTCTCTCTTCCCCCCCTCCCCCAAACCAACTCTGTGCATTGAACTGAACTTTCTTACATTACCATCATAAGACTTTAAATCTTGCCACTGGAGCTTGAACGACTTAGGGAATCATATTTACACACATGTATATGCATAATACTGCTATCATTTGATTTACCTGGTTTAAGTTACTAAATTAAGTAGTTACTAATAAATAGTGGTTTTTTGCATCAAAACCAGACTCCAGGTGTAGTCTATTGCTGCTGGTTTTTTAAACCGTTGCATGCATGTAACAAATTCGGGGGCTTATTGATTGATTAATAATTTGAGTAGAAGATCAGCAGCAATGGAGGTTGATAGGTTTCTGGCAAAGCCAGCCCCTGAAGCATTGGATGACGCTAAGAGGGCTGGGCTGTTGGAAATTGCTCAAAAGTTAAAACTTAAGGTGAACACTAAAATGAGGAAGGCTCAGATTTAGACGTTAGTAGTGGAGTATTATGTATCCAAGAAAGTGTTTGAGGAAGATGTGTTGGACATGTTTGCTGAAAGTAAATCTACTGAGGTTGAGATTCAGCTTCAGGTAGAAAAATTCAAAATGGCAGCTGAGGATAGGCAAAGATGGCATGAGTGCAATTAAAACAGCTCGAGGCAGTGGAGGCAGATAAAAAGAGGCAGTTGGAAAATATAGAGATTGCAGCAAGGAGATCTACTGTTAGACCCTGGTGATTGGTTTAGTGCCAGTCGAGAAGTTAAGTTGGTACCTGCGTTTGAAGAAACAGAAGTTGATAAATATTTCCTGCATTTTGAATAAGTTTCTCAAAATCGAAAGTGATGGAAAGACGACTGGCCTGTTTTGTTACAAATTGTATTTAAGGGTAAAGCACAACAAACTTATTCAGCCCTATCACTTGAAGAGACAGGTGATTATGAATTAGTGAAAGAGGCTGTGCTTAAGGCTTATCAGTTGGTTCTGGAAGCTTGCAGATAAAGGTTTAGGAATTTGAGGAAATCTGTGAACCGGACATGTGGAATTTGCTTATGAGGAGTTTGTGTATTTTGATCGCAGGTGCACTTCTAAAAATGCAAATGATGATTTTAACAGCTTGAAAGAGTTGGTTTTGATTCAGGTTTTCAAAAAGTGTGTCCCTGATGAGGTAAAGACAAATTTAGATGAAAAGGATGCTACCTCTTTGCATACGTCTGCTAGACTAGCTGATGAGTATGCTTTAACCCACAAGGTTAAGTTTACCCCAAATAAGAGCTTCCAAAAGAGTAACAGGGATAACCCGCAGGGTAAGCAAGAAATTAAATCAGGGACTAGTGGCAAAAATAAGGACGATGGGAAGCAGTTGAGGGAGAAATCTTCCAGTCTTACTTGGTACTATTGTAAGAAACTGGGTCATATGATGACTAATTGTTCCATTCTGAAGAAGAGAAAGGAAAAGGAAAAGAAGACAGTCCTGAATGCCTGTGTTCAGTGTGCTGAGGCATCGCTAAGGTTGGAGGGTCTGACCGAATTAAGGAGGGGTTCGATCGTTTCATATCAGATGGGTTTGTGTCCATAAAGGAGGGGTCAACACCAGTCCCAGTGAGGATCTTTTGAGATACTGGAGCTTCTCAGCCCCTTGGACAGTGTTCTGGAGTTTGGTGATGAGACAAAAACTGGTGAAGTCAATATTGTTAGAGGTATTGGGAAAGGAACTGGTTCCGTGCCTCTGCATAAGATGATTTTGGAGTCCGGATTAGTATCAGGACATTTTAAGATAGGGATAGAACCTGAATTACTGCTGAAGAATGGTTCTTTGTTGTTGGGCCATGACCTTGCGGGTGGTGAAGTTTATCCAGCAGTGCAGCTAGCAAGCAAACCTGCCACTGATGATCCATATGTGGATTCTGATGTTTATCCCCCCTGCGCAGTAACCCGAAGTAGGACTAAAAGGTCTGCCGACACAGACAGTTCTGGGCAATTTGATTCTGATGCCCATGATAGGGTTCAGGTTATGATGATTGACTTTTCAACATCTTTTCTACCCTCTATTTTTCAACAGGATGTAGGTAGTAAGTCTGATGAGAAAGGTTTGTCTGGGAAGGAGTTTATAGCAGAACAGAATCGATATTCTGAGATTGAAGCTTTCAAAGAAACAGCTCTCTCAGATTATGAGATTAAGAAAGTGCCAGTAGGGTATTATAGCAAGGATGGAGTATTGATGAGGAAGTGGAGACCACCAACTGTACCTGTGAGCGAGGAATGGGTAATTGTTCTCCAAGTTGTAGTTCCTAAAGTCGATATAGGACTGAGATTTTAACTTTGGCTCATAATATGCCTTCAGGTGGACACTTCGGAGTGAAGAAAACTGTGAACAGGATTATGAAGGCATTTTGCTGCCTAATTTAAGGAAAGATGTTGTGACCTTTTGCAGGACCTGTCGCACTTGTCAAGTTGTCGATAAACCTAACCAGGCCATCCCAGTTGTCCCAATTCAGCCTATACCTGCTTTTGGAGCAACTTTTTCCAGAATCCTAGTGGATTGTGTTGACCCAGTGCCAAAGACTGCAGCTGGCCATCAGTATTTGTTAACCATTGTGTGCACTGCATCTGGGATCCCTGAAGTGATCCCTCTCAGGAATACTAAGGCTAAAACTGTGGTGAAAACCCTCATTAGGTTTTTTATCTAGGTTGGTCTGCCCAAAGAGATTCAATCCGACCAGGGCAGTAATTTTACCTCATGAGTATTCCAGCAGATAGTTTATGAAGTGGGAGCTAAACAAATTACATCATCTGCATATCACCTGGAATCCCAGTGAAATTTAGAAAGATTTCATTCTACCCTTAAAACAATGACTAAGACATACTGTATTGAGAATAGGAAAGATTGGGATGAGGGTGTACATTTGCTCCTGTTTGCTGTAAGGGACTCAGTGCAGGTATCGTTAGGGTTTAATCCATTTGAACTCATGTTTGGTCACCGAGCGAGATATTATGACTCAGAAACGGCATCTGTGAGCTAGATAGATAGATACGTGATTCATCCCCATGGGGAAATTCAACTTTTTTTCCAATGTCCCATACACTTGTTGTAGCAAAACTAATTAGATACAATACTTAACTCAGTAAAAAATATGATATGCATCTAAATCACTATCTCAAAAAGCATTAATAGCTTTTAAAAAGTTCTTAAGTCCTGGTGGTAGAATTGTAAAGCCTAATGGCATTGGGGAGTATTGTGAGCCCACGTGCTTTTTAGTTGAGACAATAAAGGTTACTTATTGGGAAATACAGATTCTCTCCCCCTCTCTGATCATTATTACAAGGGTACAGCCATATAACACTCTCATTATTCCCTGCTCATTTAAATGGTTTGGATCATTTTACCTGCTTCCAAAGGACTGTATCTCACACAGCTGATTTGTTAAAATATGCCACTGTCCTCTAAAGTCTGAAAGCAGAATGGAGAGCCATTTGTTGGATGTTTAACAGAGCAGACTGGTCAGTCAGCACAGGGCAGAGCTCTGGGCTCTGTTCAGTGGAAGGTGTAAGAGCATATGATAGGGAGCAGGGAAATAAAGCAGGGGGTGCGTGGCAATGAATAAAGAGCAACATATGGAAGCTGATTGACAGAAAAAATTGGGTTAACTTTGTTGACACAATGCCTGTTGACATTGAGTACAGTGCTTGTTGGGTTAAACTGGCTACTGAGTTCTCATAACATTGATTGATGCCATTTGGCAGAGTGGAGGCAATTCTTGTGAACACCTTCAATGGCTCCGTTCTTACCCAGAAATCTCTGTGCTTCAGAATTTACTATCACTGTGAATCGAGTATGCATGTGCTGGGAGTTTAAAATTGTGTCAAAGGGTGTGTATGAATTCATCGGGAAAAAGGCTCCAGGAATGGATGCGATTGAACTCTCAGACAGAACTGAGATCTTGTTCTTGATTTTCCACCAGTTGAAGTGGAAAATTGAGATCAGAACTGATATCCTCAACCAGCTGATGTCCATACCTTGGTAGATAATAGGAATAGTTGATAATGAGGCCTACAAGAAAGAACTGGGTCCAACTTCTGCTGAATTAAAATGTCAATTAGAGCTGCACAGGATATACAAACTCCTTGTGTCACTTTTGGTTCTTTAACAGATCACTTTTGTTGGATGTCATCTGGTTCTGGATTCTTCTGCAAGGTGAGACTGTTGTTTCTTCTATTCTATTCTATTCTTATATTCTGTCTAGGTTTATAATCACCCACCCTTCACATTCATTGACATTGCCATTGCTGAGTTCACAACCATCAGTCACCTCAGGGTCACAGTGATCAGAACATCTCCCTAAGCAGCTGTGAAATACCACACATTTCCTGGAGGGCAGTGGGATATGACCAAAACATAACAGTGGGATAAGTGGGGTTTAAAAAGGGAGATAGTTGTGACCTGTGCTGGAAGTTGTGGAATTGAGGGGAAGAGGGTGGCCTAGAGGTGGAGACCCAGATTGATCATGGGAATGAGCCCTCCAATAGACAGGGAAGGGTAAAAGGGAATAACCTAATGAAGGGTGAGGGGTTAAATAGATGACAGAGATATTGGAGAAATTAGGGTCAGTCCAGAGGTGGGGGATCTGGGGGGGGCATCCCAGAGATGCAGGGGCGAGGAAAGTTAATGACTTGGAGAAGGGACAAGGGAGATGAGTGTGGAATGACCCAAAGAAATGGTGAGAGTAGTGACCCAAAGACCAGGAAGAAGGGAGCGGCCCTGAGATGGGGAGTGGGAGTGCACAAGTTTTCAATTGATCAATATCCATATGTCATTGAGAATTCTGAGCAGAAGTTTCAGAGCATTTTGGTGAGAGGGGCTGGACTGTTGCCCTTGGATGCAAGATTGGTAAATAAAGTTTGAAGGAAGAATGAGTGCAAGTTGTCAGAGACCAGTTAATCAGTGACGTCACTTCCTCACCCACAGTGATGACTATTCAGAACCCATCACCACAGGGACAGCCGGAAGGTGAGCAGCAGGGACGCATTGAAGGGAAAGCTGAATGAACAGAGATAGAGAAAAGAACATCACTACATGGTGATGGGAGGAGATGGAACAGAAACAGTGGCAGGGACCAGAGGGGCAGAATGGCCTCTCTACTGCACAATAGTGTTTTCCAGAGTCAGTAAGTTTCCGAAACACAAGTTTTAAAATAGAACTATATTTATTTATGACATATCCGCAATGTTACATTCCAGTATAATTAAAGGCGAATGTGATCAGAGTAAACCCATCCCGTGCCCAGTGACCACGGTCCAACTCCCAGTGTGATGAACAACAGCAAAAACTGTACAATCTTACAACAGTCACTACTCAACTTGCAACTGGATTCAAGAGCTATGAAGGTTAAAATTCTAACACACAGCCTATTTGAACTTCCTCCCTGATGTGAACCTGCTGGTGCTTGAGCTGGTGGGATGACTGAGTAAACCCCTTTGCTCATGTAGGATCAGAGAGCACTCACTATTGCCTCACAATGTTGGAGAACTGAATGAATTGTTTCTCACAGTCTCAGCCACTGAATGGCCTCTACCCAGTAAATCCAAGAAACACAGTGCAATCAGTGGAAGACCACACCCAACAGGGTGGAACAGCAGCTAATGTGCAGAACACAGTAAACTGCAAATAAAAAATAAGAGAGAATAATATTTTTTTTAAAAAAGCAATAATTACCGAGAAAATGAGATGAAGAATCCTTGAAATGGAGTCCGTAGGTTTTGGGAAGTTCAGTGTTGGAGCAAGTGAAATTGACTAAAGTTATCCTTTCTGATTCAGGAGCCTGATGTTTATGGTGACAGGAAATTCCCTCACGGATAAAGAGCAATTGAACAGCTGGTGTGAACTCTCTGATGTGTTAGTCGCTCAGATGAATGAATCCCATCCCACATATGGAGCAGGTGAATGGCCTTTCTCCAGTGTGACTTTTCTGATGTTGCACAACTGAATGAATTTCATCCTACAGTCAGAACAGGTGTACTGTCTCTGTGCTGTGAACTCCCTGATATATCTTCAGACTAAGTGACTGCATTTACCCCATCCTACACACCTAGCAAAGGAATAGCCTCTCCACAGTGTGAATTCACTGGGGTTTTGCAGTTTGGAAGTGTGAAAATATTCCTTCCCGCACATAGAGCAGGTGAACGACCTTTCCCCACTGTGAACTCGCCGGTGTGTCTGTAGTCCAGATGAACAACTGAATCCCTTCACACACTCAGAAGAGGTGAATGATTTCTCCTTGCTCTGAATTCTCTGATGTCTCATCAGGTCAGATGATGTAGTGAATCCCTCTCACAATTCAAGCAGTTGACCATCTAATCTCCAGTGAAGCTTCTCAGGGCCTGGAATCCGATGGATTTCAAAGAGAAGCTGAAACAGAATCGCCAGGACACATTTAACAAGTGTTTTGAGTCATTGCTTGCTTGTGAATAAAAGTTGCAAAGATACATACACCAGGATGCTCTTTATCAATTACAGCTTGGCATTTAACACAATCATCCACCCAAAACTAATCAGTAAACCTCAAGACCTGGACCTCAATACCCATTTATGCAATTTGACCCTGTATTTCCTCACCTGTACAACTCCATTCAGCTCAGATTGGCAAAAACATCTTCATGATCTCCATCAGCACAGGATCAATGCAGGGATGTGTACTTAGCCCCCTGTTCTACTCACTTTACACCTATGTCTGTGTGGCTAAGTACAGCTCCAACACCATATACAAATTGCAAACGACAACACTGTTGTGGGTTGTATCAAAGGAGCTGATGAATCAGCATACAGAAGGAGACTGGAAACTTGGCTGAGTGGTGTAATAACAACAACCTCTACTCAAGGCCAATAAAGACCAAGGAACTGATTGTAGACTTCAAGAATGGGAAACCATAGATTCACCAGCCAGTAATCATTGCAGGATGAAAGGTGGAGAGGGTCAGTAATTTTTAATTCCTGGTGTCACTATCTCAGAAGACCTGCCCGGGACTCATCATATAAATATTATTGCAAGAAAAGCACAACAGTGCCTCTGCTTCCTCAGGAGTTTGAGGAGGCTTGGCATGTCATCAAGAACCTAGTCAAATTTCTTTTGATGTGTACTGACTGGCGGCATTATGGCCTGGAATGGGAACACCAATGCCTTTGAGTGGAAAATCCTACAAAAGGTAATGGATTCGGCCCAGTACATCACAGGTAAAACCCTTCCAACCATTGAGCACATCTACATGAGATGTTGACATAGAAAAGCAGCATCCATCATCAACTAGCCCCATTACCAAGGCTATGCTCTTTTCTCACTGTCATAAGGGGACGTGAGACTGGACCCAAATGCAGGACGCAGGCACTGAAGTACTAGGGGCAGGACGGAACAAGCTAAAGGATAGGACGAGGTGTGGAGACTGTGGCGTTTGTGGAGATCCTGGAGTTCAGAGATGATCCTGGAGTTCAGAGAGATCTTGGGGTCCAAGGTGGTCTCAAGGCTTGGCTAGAGGCAGGGGTCTCGAGGCTTGGCTAGAGGCAGGGGTTTCGAGGGCTTGGCTAGAGGCATTGGTCTCGAGGGCTTTGCTAGAGGCTGGTGTCTTGAGGCTTGGCTTGAGGATGGGTTCATGGGACTAGGAATGCTGGGAGCATAGCCCCCAGGGCGGGCCTCAGAACTCTTGGGCAGGACCCAGACCTCCCAGGCAGGGCACAGTGGCCTGGGCAGGTCGTGGGGCACAACCCATCGGAGGCAAGGTATAGGAAGAGGCAGAGCCCTCCGCCGGGCAACAGCAATCTGGCCTGGCTTACCCGACGGAGGCAAAGGATAGGAAGGGAGCTAGGTCCAGGGTGACTTCAAGACTCACTGCGGCCGGAAGACTCGGGTGGGCTACGGAGCAGCCCAGTCCATAACTCACTCACAGAACTCGTCGTTAATGGTGGTACTCCAAGCCCAGATGGACAGGATGACCCCCAACTATACTCAATCCCAGAGTCCCTTATATTCACAGCCAACTGATAGGCATCAGATGTGCCTCCTTGAGCCCAACCAAGCTAAGATGATCCTCAGGTGTGACTATTTGAGTTCAAGGCGAAATGAGGGACGGTCAAAGGACCCGGAGTCCGCGGAACAGATCAAGAACCAGAATGCGGACTTCAGACCCAACCCTTACACTCACTGCTGCCATCACGTAGAAGGTACAAGAGCTTCAGGACTCGCACCACCGGGTTCAAGAACAGTTACTACCCCCCAACCAACAGGCTCCTGAACAAAAGGGGATAATTACACTCATTTAAGTAATCTGTTTGACTGTAATTTCATGCTCGTTATGTATTGCTATTTATTTATATCTGCATTTGCAGTTTGTTTACAGTTACTGTTCCATAGATTTGCTCAGTATTCCCGTAGATAAAGGATCTCAGTGTTGCATTTGGTGATATATATGTCCTCTGATTAAAAAAATTACTTTGTATCTTTGTCGCTTTCAGCAAATTATGTTCCTGTATTCCCAGATCCCACTGTTCTACCACACACACCAGTGCACTACCATTCACTGGGTAAGACCTACTTTGGTTGGTCTCACCTCGCATGTGTCTGCATTACATTCCATCTGCAACTTTTTAGACAATTGCTCCAGCGGTCCAGATCCCACTGCAAGCCATGATACTCTTCCACACTGTCATCCAGATCGTTGATATCGATGAGAAGCAACAACAGACCCAGCACCATTTATTGCGGCACACCACTAGTCAGAACCCTCCAGTCAGAGAGGCAACCATCTACTAACACTCTCTGGCTTCACCCCTACAAACCCAATGTTAAATCCAATTTACTACCTCATCTTGAATGCCTTGTGACTGAATATGATGTAGACAACATCCACTGCCTTGCCTTCATCAACTTTCTGGGTAATTTCCTCAAAAAAAATTATAAGATTGGTTTGACTCGACCTCCAGTGTCACATTCAAAAGATCGATGGTATTCAAGTACTGGTGAACTGTCATGCAGAGCAGAATTGATCAGTTGTATTTGAGATTTCCGAACATAAATCCTTTGACTTTTCTACACAGAGGTTTAAAAAAGGGAACAATGTATGAAGAGCACAATTTCAGATGAGACAGTTTTAGTCTCCAAGGTGATATACGTCCTTCCTGTAGGTAGGTGACGATACTCCAAATTAGGCTTCACCAATGTCTTGTACAACTTCAACGTAACATCCCATCCCCATTACTCAACATGATGGTTACAATGAGGCTCCACAGAAGTTAAGAGAACAAATCCTCATCTTCTATCTGGTTAGAGTTCAAACATCTGGACTCAGCATCAAGTTCCCTGACTGTTCACTTATCTGTATCATAATGAGATAATCTTCCCCATCACCTGTCTGTGATTTGGTTTAGTGTATCTGAATATAACAGTTCTGGTCATATCCCACTGCCCTCCAGGAAATGTGTGGTATTTCACAGCTGCTCAGGGAGATGTTCTGATCACTGTGACCCTGCGGTGACTGATGGTTGTGAACTCAGCAATGGCAATGTCAATGAACGTGAAGGGTGGGTGATTAGACTTTCTCACTGGAAATCGTTAATGTGTGGAACATTTATGGTGTGAATGCCATAGGTCACTTGATGCCCAAAACAGAGATGTTTGTTATCGTTATAAACCTAGACAGAATAGAAGAAACAACCGTCTCACCTTGCAGAATCCAGAACCAGATGACATTCAACAAAAGTGATCTGTTAAAGAATCAAAAGTGACACAAGGAACTTGTTTATCCTGTGCAGCTCTAAGTGACAGTTTAGTTCACCAGAAGTTGAACCCAGTTCTTTCCTGTAGGCCTCAGTCTCAACTGTTCCTATTATCTACCAAGGCATTGGTGGAAAATCAAGAACAAGATCTCAGCTCTGTCTGGGAGTTCAATTGCTCCTGTTCCTGGAGCCTTTTCCCCAATGAATTTATACACTTTTTCAATATTTTTATTAATTTTCACGTAGAAGAATACAGAGTACATGAGGATATATATTATGAACCAAAAAAAAGATAGAATAGTACTGAATACATTATATTTAAATCACACTTGCAACGGTGACATTCAGACTTTCCAAAGGGCATGCTTCCATCACTTCATATAACTTGCGTCCACTGTTGCTATATAATGTCTGTCCCACCAATGCAGATTGTAAGACAGACTGATTATTCACAGGCAAAGTAGACAATGAACAATTTTCTTAAGTACTGAAACCACAATTTGTAAGTTTCTGCTTTGTCATTTCTTCTGGACAGGACCAGTGGTCTCTTGATAATTCTGTCTCTTTCCCAGTACCATTCATAACAATAGCATGTGTTGGTGGGTTACTTAAGGATATCCATGTATTCTCATAGTTACTAACATTGTGAACCCTTTTCAATGGTAGGTTGAGTTAATTCCATGTTGGGGAATGTGGAATACTGCACTGACATAAAACCATAAAACCTTCCTTTACCATCATCGCAGGTACCCAGTACCCTGTTGGGTATTGTGAGGCTTCTAGTATGACACAATTGTGCCCTTTCTACAACCCATTCTTCAAGCTGCTCATCAGATACCCATTTTGGTACTTCATGTGCATCAATTTGTAATAAATTAGAGCCAATCATGGTAGCAACCAACTAGTATATGTAACACATATCTCAGTTTTCTGCATTTCCTTAGACATTACTTCTATGCGGTCAATAATCAGATTGGTTGTATCTTGAAGGGTGTTATGTACACAAAATGGTTTCAAAGAACCGGCAGCAATAGAATACACCTGGAGTCTGGTTTTGATGCTAAAATCCTCTATTTATTAGTAACTACTTAATATAGTATAAAGTCTTATGATGGTAATGTAAGAAAGTTCAGTTCAATGCACGGAGTTGTTGGGGGGGTGGGGTTGGGAAAGTGAGAGGTATCTGTAAGCCAAGGAGAAATTCACAATAGGAGAACAATGAATAAACAGGTGCTGTTGGTTTTCCATAATTGGACTCCAAATCCACTCTTGAGTTAACCAAACGTAGCTTATCAGAAACAGTACCGTCTTCGAGAGAAAACTAAGGCCAAAATGAGTGACAACAATGCTTTCTCGATAGTGGAATAATTCTTCTGATGTTCATTAAATTTCCTTGAAAAGTAAGCTACTGGATGTTCAGCATCATCATCATCCTTTTGTAACAACACTGCTCCAGCAGCTTTGTCACTGGCGTCCACAGCTATAGAAAATGGCTTTGTAAAATCATGTGTTCTGAGCACAGGTTCATAACATACGTTTGTAGAATAGTATTTAATTGATCAAACGCCTCCTGACAAGGTTCAGTCCACACCAATTTTTCACCCTTCTTAAGTAGATTAGTTAGGGGAAGAGCGAAATCAGAAAAGTTTTTACAAAACTTACGGTAATGTCCAACCATTCCCAAAAACCTTCTTAAAGCCTTCTTACCTATTGGAATAGGAACCTCAGCAATTGACTGAACTGGAGCCAATTGGCCTTGACCTACTACATAGTCAAGACATGGAACAGCGGCATGGCCAAATTCACTCTTAGCTAAGTTGACAGTAAGGTGGGCCTTGGAGAGCCTGTCAAACAGTTTTTCTACTGCCAAGATATGTCCTTCCCACGTGTCACTCCCTACAACTAAATCATCAATGTAGGCATCCGTATTTTCTAACCCTCAAATCACAGAATTAATGATATTTTGGAATGTTTCAGCAGCATTTTTCATTCCAAAGGGTAAAACATTATACTCATACAGTCCAAAAGGTGTTACAAACACAGAGATTTCTCTGGCTCTTTCTGTCAACGGAACACACCAGTACCCTTTTAACAGGTCAATCATCATAAGGAATGTAGCCTTTCCAACCTTATCAATACAATCATCCACCCGAGGGATAGGGTAAGCATCTGTCTTTGTCACTCTATTTACTTTCCTATAATCAGTACAAAATCTCACACTACCATAAGGCTTGGGCACAATAACACAAGGTGAGACCCAATCAGATGTTGACGGACTAATAATACCATTTTTCAGCATGTATTCAATCTCTTGCTCAGCCAATTTACACTTTTCTAAATTCATCCGGTAGAGGTGCTGCTTAATTGGGTCAGCCTGACCTACATAAACATCATGCACAGCAGCAGTGGTTTGCTTGGGCACATTGGGAAATAAATCCGCATACTCAAGAAGCAACCTTTTCAATTGTTTTTGCTGCCCCGGCTCCAGATGGCTTAATTTGGTGTCAATGTTTTCCAAGATAATGGAATTCATGAGCCACACTGAGACTATGTTTGGCTTGATAAAGTTTTCTAACATGTCAATGACCCCTTCCTCAGGCTCTCCAGTTTCATGTGTTCTCACAACAATACTCACAGATGCCGTTTCTGAGTCATAATAACGTTTTATCATATTGACTGGGCTTTTTACAGTCAATTGTTTTAATAACATATTTCAGAGAATCGATTTTAGAAATTATTTGGTATGGCCCACTAAACTTTGCTTGAAGCGGATTCGTCAATATTGGAAACAGCACCAGCACTTTGTCGCCCACGTGGTATGTCTGCTCTTGAGCTTGTTTACCATACCAGATCTTCATTTTATTTTGACAACTTTGTAGGTTCTGTTTTGCAAGATTACATACCCTGTTGAGTCTATCCTTGAATTCCAAAACATAACAAGCTGACATGCACCTTCTCATCAGACCAGTGTTCACTGTGCAAGGTCAAAGGTCCTCTCGCTCGGTGACCAAACATGAGTTCAAATGGATTAAACCCTAACGATACCTGCACTGAGTCCCTTACAGCAAACAGGAGCAAATGTACCCCCTCATCCCAATCTTTCCTATTCTCAATACAGTATGTCTTAGTCATTGTTTTAAGGGTAGAATGAAATCTTTCTAAATTTCACTGGGATTCCAGGTGATATGCAGACGATGTAATTTGTTTAGCTCCCACTTCATAAACTATCCGCTGGAATACTCCTGAGGTAAAATTACTGCCCTGGTCGGATTGAATCTCTTTGGGCAGACCAACCAAGATAAAAAGCCTAATGAGGGTTTTCACCACAGTTTTAGCCTTAGTATTCCTGAGAGGGATCATTTCAGGGATCCCAGATGCAGTGCACACAATGGTTAACAAATACTGATGGCCAGCTGCAGTCTTTGGCACTGGGTCAACACAACCACTAGGATTCTGGAAAAAGTTGCTCCAAAAGCAGGTATAGGCTGAATTGGGACAACTGGGATGGCCTGGTTAGGTTTATCGACAACTTGACAAGTGCGATAGGTCCTGCAAAAGGTCACAACATCTTTCCTTAAATTAGGCAGCAAAATGCCTTCATAATCCTGTTCACATGTCTTCTTCACTCCGAAGTGTCCACCTGAAGGCATATTATGAGCCGAAGTTAAAATCTCAGTCCTATATCGACTTTAAGAACTACAACTTGGAGAACAATTACCCATTCCTCGCTCACAGGTACAGTTGGTGGTCTCCACTTCCTCATCAATACTCCATCCTTGCTATAATACCCTACTGACACTTTCTTAATCATATAATCTGAGAGAGCTGTTTCTTTGAAAGCTTCAATCTCAGAATATCGATTCTGTTCTGCTATAAACTCCTTCCCAGACAAACCTTTCTCATCAGACTTACTACCTACATCCTGTTGAAAAATAGAGGGTAGAAAAGATGTTGAAAAGTCAATCATCATAACCTGAACCCTATCATGGGCATCAGAATCAAATTGCCCAGAACTGTCTGTGTCGGCAGACCTTTTAGTCCTACTTCGGGTTACTGCGCAGGGGGGATAAACATCAGAATCCACATATGGATCATCAGTGGCAGGTTTGCTTGCTAGCTGCACTGCTGGATAAACTTCACCACCCGCAAGGTCATGGCCCAACAACAAAGAACCATTCTTCAGCAGTAATTCAGGTTCTATCCCTATCTTAACATGTCCTGATACTAATCCGGACTCCAAAATCACCTTATGCAGAGGCACGGAACCAGTTCCTTTCCCAATACCTCTAACAATATTGACTTCACCAGTTTTTGTCTCGTCACCAAACTCCAGAACACTGTCCAATATACGGGGCTGAGAAGCTCCAGTATCTCAAAAGATCCTCACTGGGACTGGGGTTGACCCCTCCTTTATGGACACAAACCCATCTGATATGAAACGATCGAATCCCTCCGTAACTCGGTCAGACCCTCCAACCTTAGCGGTGCCTCAGCACACTGAACACAGGCATTCAGGACTGTCTTCTTTTCCTTTTCCTTTCTCTTCTTCAGAATGGAACAATTAGTCATCATATGACCCAGTTTCTTACAATAGTACCAAGTAAGACTGGAAGATTTCTCCCTCAACTGCTTCCCATCGTCCTTATTTTTGTCACTAGTCCATGATTTAATTTCTTGCTTACCCTGCGGGTTCTCCCTGCTACTCTTTTGGAAGCTCTTATTTGGGGTAAACTTAACCTTGTGGGTTAAAGCATACTCATCAGCTAGTCTAGCAGACACATGCAAAGAGGTAGCATCCTTTTCATCTAAATTTGTCTTTACCTCATCAGAGACACACTTTTTGAAAACCTGAATCTAAACCAACTCTTTCAAGCTGTTAAAATCATCATTTACATTTTTAGAAGTGCACCTGCGATCAAAATACACAAACTTCTCATAAGCAAATTCCACATAAGTCCGTTTCACAGATTTCCTCAAATTCCTAAACCTTTATCTGCAAGCTTCCAGAACCAACTGATAAGCCTTAAGCACAGCCTCTTTCACTAATTCATAATCACCTGTCTCTTCAAGTGATAGGGCTGAATAAGTTTGTTGTGCTTTACCCTTAAATACAATTTGTAACAAAACAGGCCAGTCGTCTTTCCGTCACTTTCGATTTTGAGAAACTTATTCAAAATGCAGGAAATATTTATCAACTTCTGTTTCTTCAAACTGAGGTACCGACTTAACTTCTTGACTGGCACTAAACCAATCACCAGGGTCTAACAGTAGATCTCCTTGCTGCAATCTCTATCTTTTCCAACTGCCTCGAGCTGTTTTAATTGCACTCATGCCATCTTTGCCTATCCTCAGCTGCCATTTTGAATTTTTCTACCTGAAGCTGAATCTCAACCTCAGTAGATTTACTTTCAGCAAACATGTCCAACACATCTTCCTCAAACACTTTCTTGGATACATAATACTCCACTACTAACGTCTAAACCTGAGCCTTCCTCATTTTAGTGTTCACCTTAAGTTTTAACTTTTGAGCAATTTCCAACAGCCCAGCCCTCTTAGCGTCATCCAATGCTTCAGGGGCTGGCTTTGCCAGAAACCTATCAACCTCCATTGCTGCCGATCTTCTACTCAGATTATTAGTCAATCAATAAGCCCCCGAATTTGTTACATGCATGCAACGGTTTAAAAGAACCAGCAGCAATAGACTACACCTGGAGTCTGGTTTTGATGCTAAAAACCACTATTTATTAGTAACTACTTAATTTAGTAACTTAAACCAGGTAAATCAAAAGTTAGCAGTGTTATGCATATACATGTGTGTAAATATGATTCCCAAAGTCGTTCAAGCTCCAGTGGCAAGATTTAAAGTCTTATGATGGTAATGTAAGAAAGTTCAGTTCAATGCACAGTGTTGGTTTGGGGGAGGTGGGGAAGAGAGAGGTATCTGTCAGCCAAGGTGAAATCCACAATAGGAGAAGAATGAATAATCAGGTTGGTCTTCCCTCGTCAAACTCCAAATCCACTCTCGAGTTAACCAAACGTAGCTGATCACAAAGGGTACTGCCTTTGATGGAAAACTACCACCCAGGCACGGGTAAACACACCGGTAGCCTCCACAGGGTCAGCCCTTCTACACACCGTGATGGACACTGAACGATTTCCCTGGTCGATCCTCAACCCACCCTTGTGGGCACTCAAAAGTTTTACCCAGTGACCTTTCTGTCCTTGGCTTCCTTTTTTTTGACTGGCCACCTTAACTGGTGTTCCACTCTGTGTCTCTCAGCAAGAGAGTCATCTGATCTTCCTTAAATAAACACGCTGCAAAGCATCTGTAAACATCAATTGTCTATCATATAACTCCACTTCTTTCACCATAGCAACCCAGAAGCAGGCAGCAGTACTGTAGTCAGTTTCTCGCTCTCTCTTTTAAAGGCACAGTCCATATCCGTCACAAGGGGCTTCAGAAATTTAACCATATCCAGAGTTACTTGGGATGCATCTCGACCAATCTGATTAGTTTGTACCTGATCTTTATAATTTTCTCTAGTAATATCTCGTATTTTCTGCTGGAGAGACTGTATCTGGCTTTCTAATTCTGTTATATTTATGGTGACTCTTGCTACCCCTTCTACTTTTGATGGACTTAAATTCACTACTGCTTAGTTATCTTCCAAAAAGGTGAGTAAATAATTGCTCCATTGTAGGTGAGCACCATTACTTCAGTGAGATTAAAAATTACCTGCACATGCTGGTACCCTGGTACCGAAATGACAAATTCCACATATCTTCTAACACTAATCTTATCCCGTTTGTATTACACTGGTTATCACTACATTTAGGCTCTGGTGTAGTTTCCGTCACTAGAGGCTGTGGGGTAGAGATTTTTCAAAGTTTTAAAAACCTGGAAAGGGCTTGGGCCCTGACAGCAACTCTTTCCCATCTCCTTCAAGGCGTTCTCCATTCTACTCTCCTGTGGACAGTTTATAATGACAGAAGCAACCTTTGAGAAATGCTTGGAGTGGCCAGCCCAGTCGACAGACCTCTTGTATAGATCACTACTACACTCAATATTCACTTGAGTGTGATCCCACAGAACTGTAATCTTACTATGGCCATCATTACCTGAAGGCTACTGAGTTATTGCACCTAAAGACTGGCTTATGATTATCCCCTCTGGGATACTGAATAATGCCACCTCTAGAATTTTATTGCATAGGAATTGTAGCTTTGTACCTTCTGGAGTACCTAAGGTTTTGTCAAGCCATCTACCCCAGTACAATACAAATTTGAGTCCTCCATTTCTCCTTTGTTAGTCCACATTACCCAATTCCATTGAGTAGATTTGTTTTTGTTCAAGCAATGACCTCACCATTGATATGTTTGTGTAATAACTCTGGAGCAAGACTGACCATGGCCCCAGTCAGGGTTAATTCCATTGCAACAAGATACATTATTCACTCCATATTGAATTAAATCTGTAAATGTGTATGGGACATTGGAAAAAAAGTTGAATTTCCCCATGGGGATGAATAAAGTATCTATCTATCTATCTATCTATCTATCTATCTATACACAACAGTAATTACTGTTCTTATTTCAAGTTTAAATCTCAAGTTATTTTAAGTCTATATTTTTGATTTGTTTTTCTAGACCATCCAATCTGGACTCCCAATTGTCTTTGGACTGAAGGCACCCAACTTGATTTCAGGATAGGAGAGATAAGCACTAGCATATTTTCCTTTTCCTTTTTTTTTGACAAAAATCCCCAGTTCTCAGGATGAGGGAACTGAAAATTACCCCTTGCTGGGATCTGTCCCCATCTTCTTGGAAAAGTTGTTCCATCCTCAAGACTCCCAAATCAGGGCTACATCAATTGTTATGTGTCAATGGTGATAACATTCCTGTTTCTCCTGCAGCAATTTCAGTTGGTTGACATGGTACCACCCACTTTTATATGGAAGAGTCAGTACTTTGTACATTGAAGGACTTGCTTTGTCTATAACTTCATAGAGCCCTGCAAACCTTGGATTTAAAAATGAGGTGGGTTGGTGTATTTGAATCATCACTCTTTGTCCTGGGCTTAATTCTATGAGACTGACTTTTGAGTCACAGTAGGCTTCACTTTGTTGATTCTTCATTTTTCTATTTGGTGGGCTGCCACATAATTGGCCTCTTTCACTGTCTCTACCAATTGTTGTAGCCACTTTTCTGACACAATCCCATCAATTTCACATTCTGACATCTACTCCTAACTCCTCCAATCCTTTCATATCCCTTCTAGTCATGAGCTTATAAGGGGTGTAACCTGTTGAAGATGGCTCTCTATTCCTTATTATCATCAGGGCTTAAGGCAAAACTACCTGCCATGTTTCTGCACCATTTTTGCAATCATGTTTTTTAGTGTTCAATTCATTCTTTTCACAATTCCACTAGACTGTGGTCTACAGGGTATATGAAATCTCTGCTTGATCCCTTAAACTGCCGTGACATCTTGCATTATCTGGGCTGTGAAATGTATGCCTTGATCCCCAGCAAGTGAATATCTTTCCAATAGGATTTTTACAAAGGCCTTTGCTGTGCTTGTCCTAGCTAGGAAACCTTCCACCCACTCCGTAAAGGTCTCTAATATTACCAGAATGTATTTGTACCCTCCTGGGGTGGGGAGTAATGAACCAACATTAATCTATCTGCAGATTAGTCCAAGACCCTTCCACTGGTCTGGTGTGTTGTAGGGCTCCTTTCTTTACTTTTCTGTCTGGTTTATATGGTGCAGAGATCAAGCATTTCTAGACATCCTTCATCTTAGGCTACCAGCACACTTCCTTTATCTTTTCCAGAGTGCTTTTGCACCCCTGGTGTCCCCATAGATGATACAGGACTACTTCATCTTTAACAAACACTCCCTTGTTGTCTTTGTATATTTCAGACCCTGCTCCTTCTATTCATTTTTTGAATTCTTTATTTTTCTTCTGCTCCTTGGTTAAATCCATAATCTGTTGTTCCTTCTCCCTCCCAATCTCACTGATGTAAAGTGCTCCCATTGGTAGGGTGACAGTCATAGTTCCTCAGCATAATTTAAAAATCCCTAATTATCAAAACCGTTACCCAGTAGCTTCATCTGCAAAATCATACCAATCAATATCTCCAAATTCACCTTCCTCCCCCCTTTCATATCCAAAAGCATATATTATTCCTCGCTGTACAGCAAGTTGGTCCTGCAGCTTTTGTATCTGCTTTAAACACTTTGCATGATCGCCAGTGTTACTCTTCCTTTCCTGTGCTGATTCCTGAATCATATGCATTGCCATCTTTAAATCACAGCACTGTTTCCTTAATCCTTCCACTTCACTTTTCGCTAGTTCGGGGGCTTTCTCTTGTTTACATTTTTCTTTAAGTAATTTCTCACACTTCAGCTGAAACTGGTTCATATGCATCAAGCCCATACTCCTTCAACCCTGTAAATCAGTAACCCTTTCTCTCAAGCTTTCTACCTCCTTTTGTGTTCTCCTTTCAACCTATCTCAGTCAGCTTCTGCTTTATGCCAATTTTCCAATATTTCTAGTTGTAACCTATCTCACTTGCTTTATGCTGACATTTGTTTTCTATTACTAATCTGTGTCATTCTGCCTTAGCACTCTGTGGTAATTGTAGCAAATCCTCAATTAAATAACCAACTGTAACTAGTTTTAGTAATTGTTTAAACAATTCTTTTGAATTTAAACAATTCCGGCAGCTTCTCTTGGGCGATTTTCCAAAGGGTATGCCCTGTAGTTTTCCCTTCGCAGCCAGGGTGACTGACAAACCCCTCATATTGTGGCCACTTCCTTTTTTATATAAATTGTTTTTATTGAGTTTTCAAATAGGTTACAAAAAGAAAAAAAAATTATCAACCCTTCCCCCCTCCCCCCAGCATATCCCTATAGAAGAGAGTAAAAAAGAAAAGAAAAAAGAAAGAAAGAATGCCTGGATATCGGAAGATCCCCACATGCTCCATGGAGTTCATAATAGCGTTAGTATATATATTTATTTATTTCCCCAAATAACCAGTAACTTTATCTTCGGAGCATCTGTATATTTAATCCTATCTTTTGTAAATAAGGGCGCCAAATTTTCAGAAATATTTCATATTTATCTCTTAAATTATAAGCAATTTTTTCAAGTGCAATGCAGCTGAAAATTTCATTCTTCCAACAATCTCTCTTTTAGATTAATTCTTCTCCATATATCAATCAAATTTAAATCTTTCATCAATGATAAAGTTAATTTTGCTACTTTTGATTTTGTAACAACCTTTGTTGATCTATCTAAAACTGGGTCTAGACAAAAGTTAAAATCTCCACCTATTAATATTTTGTCGTGTGCGTCAGCCAAATTCAAAAAGGCCTCTTGTATAAATTTTACATCATTTTCATTTGGTGCATAAATATTCATAAGAGTCCATAGTTCTGAAAAAATTTGACAATGTATAATTACATATCTCCCCGCCTAATCAATTAATACATTTTGTGTTTTAATTAGTAAAGTTTTATTAATCAAAATTGCAATTCCCCTCGCCTTTGAATTAAATGAAGCTGCAATAACATTTCCGACCCAATCTCTCTTTAATTTCTGATGTTCTATCTCTGTTAAATGTTTTTCTTGTAAAAAAAGCTATATCTATTTTCATTTTCTTAATGTATGTTAAAATTCTTTTTCTTTTCACTAACATTAAGCCCATTAACGTTAAAACTTTAAAAATTCAGTAAATTGGTCATTATTTTTAACAGGGTTACTCCAATCTATAATAATACCCAATCTTTCAACTTTCGTAGTACCTTGGGGAATCTTTTTAAAATTCTCCATGTTGCTATGTGATCATCCAGGCAAAGAAAGAAAAATAGATTATAAAGAAAAAAGTAACAGAATACCCCCCCACTAATGTTGTGGATAAAAAAAAACACGTTACCCCCCTCTGTTGTACGGGTCATGGCAATTGCCATGATTACACACGTGAATCCCATAGCAAACGATCCGAAGTTCCCCCAGCTCCCCCATAACATAAAAAAGTATATATAAGAAAAGAAAAAATAATAACACTAATCTCAATTAATATTTCTCAAATTTTTACCTTTCTCCCCCTGTATCATATAATTAAGAATATATTTAAATATTCTTCTGTTCTTAAATGTCCATCAACTCCATTCACTGTCCCTGTCTTCATCTTTATTCCATTTCACATTTAAATCTGAGGGTGTGGTTAGCGAATATTTGGGAGTTTTTGTGCAAACTCTTCCGCATCCCGATAATCAGTAAAAAATCTTCTTTTTCCGTCATCCAAAAAAATTATCAGGGTTGCCGGGTGACGCAATTTAAATTTATAACTCTTTTCCCATAAAACTTTTTTTGCTGGATTAAATTCCTTCTTTCTCTTCAAAAGATCATAACTTATATCAGGATAGAAAAGTACTCCTTTCCCTACTATCATCAATGGCCCGTTTCTCTTTCTGGCACGTTGGGCAGCCGCCTTCAGGATCTTTACTTTATCTTGATATCTTAAGCATTTTATCAAGATTGATTGTGGGTTTTGATCAACTTGAGGTCTTGATCTTAAGGCTCTGTGAGCCCTTTCAATTTCAATTAACTGGGTTCCTTCTTCCATTTCCAAATTTGAAAAAAAAGTATTGGTTCCTCTCCCTCTATACCTTCTTTAAGTCCAACAATCTTAATATTATTTCGTCTGCTAAAATTTTCAAGCACGTCCACTTTTTCCAACAACTGTTTTCTTTCTGATGTCCAGGCAGAAATATTATCTTCCATTTTATTCATTCCATCAATGATGTCACTCGTTTCTTCCAAATTTTTAATTTTCTTGTCCATTTTGTCCTGTCTTTTTATCATTTTATCAAACATAGTCTTCATATTATTAATTTTTTTTATTACTTTTAATGCTTTTAATTCATGCATTATTTGCACCAAAGATTTTCTTATGTCTCCAGAAAACCTTTCACCTCCAACCTCTTCCTGTTGTTCTTCTTTATTTTGTCTCTTCATCTTCGTCTGATTTATCCAAAGAATCTGAATCCACCTCAGATTCACTTTCTGTTCTGATCGTAGCTGGGATTTGTAGTTTAAGTTGCTCGTGTTTCCGCATGCCCCTTCCTTCACGCATGTGCAATTCCTGTTGCTTTTTTTTTGGAGACGGTTGATGTTGCCGCTGTTTCCTGTTCTGTATCGCCGGCAGTAAAATGCACTTGAGCCCGCAGCTCTTTCATGGCAGCCGGCCTTGATTCTTTTCCAACTTGTGTTATCTTCAAGGTAGTAGTTTTCTTCTGCTTCTGTTTATGAGACAAATCTTGGGACAATCCTGAGTAGTTAATATAAATAACTTTCAGTAAGTATTTACTAACTTTTCTTCACTTAAACATTGTTTTACTGGTTTTTTACGGGAGAGCTGGATTTCCACGTCTCGATCCTACGTCATCACGTGATGTCCCCTTGTGGCCAGTTCCTCAACACAAATTTCTAGAGGAATCCCTTCCAATCAAAACAACCCAAGACCTTTGAGCTTGTAGATTTTCCTTGAGTTCTTCATGTTAGAAACTGCTAACTACCTATCTTCATGACCCGACTTGAACGAAGAGAAAGATTTATCCTCGAGCCACCAGCAGGGATGACAATTTTATTATACGGATCTTATAATACTGAAAAGTGAGTCAGAGAGAATCTGTATTTACCAAGAAGTAGCCTTTATTGTCTCAACTAAAGAACACGTGGTTCACAAACTAGCTAACTGTGTGCATATCCACTAGAATTCCCCGACCCTCCATGAACAGTCAATGAAGAGAAAAGGTTATTACCCAGTAAAGGAGTCTACGCTGGACAGGTGTTCCTTGTGGTCCCGATCTCCACGTGTCTGTGGCGTCCTCCTCATCCGTGATGGTTGGTCTCTGGTTGCTGGAGAGTTATCACCATTTTGCATTTGGAGCTCCAGATTCTTATAGTTTCCTTCATCAGTTGAACTAATGGATTTCCATCCCATTGGCTCAAAGTCACCTGACCTACTTTGGTCACCTTACTGGCTCTAGTGCAGGGCTACAACCAATGCTGTTCCACGGTTAATGCCCCTCCCATCTTTGTGTGTTTGTGCCTTTCAACTCTGACTGGTCCAAACCAGTTAAACTAGGTGACCCAAACATTCAATTTAACGTGATTACAGATTGCTTCTTTGGTAGGACTGGAACTTTACTTAATAAATAGCTATTTGTCTGAGAATGATCTCAGATTCAGCAGGTCATCACTTGAACCTCCTTATGTCCACATTCAATTGCTCTGATTAGATTATCCCCGAGCAAGTATCAGTTCAGAGTTCACAAAATGGGGGGAAACAAAGACATTTGGATTGTCTGCTACTTCTGTCCTGATTCATCTGAATCCACTGATTTGTAGACTGTTGTTCTTTTTGTCTACTTCCACTGTCCTTGATTCATTCAAATCCAATAATTTGTAGACTGTAGTCCCTTCTGGCCAACAAGGATATTCTTCCTCAGGCAAGAGATCTGAGAGAGAAACATAACTGCAGTCAGTTTGTCTTCTTCTTCAGTCTGTAGAAAGTCATGCAGGAAATTCAAGGGAAACCTCTTCAGCCCTGGTGGAGACCGTCCGGAACCCATCACCAAAGAGCGAGTGAGAGGTGAACAGCAGGATGGATTTAAAAGGATTATCATGGAACAGAAACACTGGAAGGGTCTAGCTGGACTGAGCTGACTGTCTACTGTACATGGGGTGAGTTGCAAATTCAGCAAGTACCTGAGGCAAAGTTTAAAATACAAATGATTTATTAATAACAGATCCAGAAAATTAATTTCCACTCCCATTAAAGGATTAAATGTGAACATCAGCAGAAGAAACTTCTCTCAGTTCCAGAGGCCAGGATTTAGAACTGGGTGTGATAAGCAGCAGCAAAAATTACTGGAGTTCGACACCAACAGTCTCTTTTGAACTCGTCTCTGGATTCAGCAAATTTGATGGTTAAATATTCAGCATGAGGCATATTTAAATTGTGTCCTCACTGTGAACTCGGTAGTGTTTCGTAAGTTCGGATGTACGACTGAATCGCTTCCCACATTCAGAGCAGGAGAACGGCCTCTCACCAGTGTGAAGTTGCTGGTGTGCTTGCAGCCTGGATGTCTGAGTGAATTGCTTACCACAGTCTGAGCAGGTGAATGGTTTCTCCCCAGTGTGAACTCGCTGGTGTGTCTGTAGGTTGGATAACTGAGCGAATCCCTTCCCACAGTCTGAGCAGGTGAACGGCTTCTCCCCAGTGTGAACTCGCTGATGTATTTTCAGTTGAGATGACGAGATGCATCCTTTCCCACAATCTGAGCAGGTGAACACCCACTCTCCTGTGTGAACTGACTGGTGTGTCAGTAGGTCTGATGATTGGGAAAATCCCTTTCCACAGTCTGAGCAGGTGAATGGTTTCTTCTCACTGTGAGTTGACTCGTGTCTCTGTAGGTGGGATGATCGAGCAAACCCTTTCCCACACACGGAGCAGGTGAATGGCCTCTCCCCAGTGTGAACTCGCTGGTGTCTGTACAGGTGAGATGACCAAGTGAATCGCTTCCCACAGTCTGAGCAGGTGAATGGCCTCTCCCCAGTGTGAATTCGCTGATGTATTTTCAGTTCAGATAACCGATAGAATCCTTTCCCACAATCTGAGCAGGTGAACAACCCCTTCCCAGTGTGAACTGACTGGTGTCTGTGAAGGGCAGATAACGAATTGAATCCTTTCCCGCAATTTGAGCAGGTGAACAACCACTCTCCAGTGTGAACTGACTGGTGTCTGAGAAGGTCAGATGACTGAGTGAATCCCTTCCCACATTCTGAACAGGTGAATGGTTTCTCCCCGGTGTGAGCTGACCGATGTGACTGCAGGTGAGATTGGCTAGTGAATCGCTTCCCACAGTCTGAGTAGGTGAATGACCTCTCCCCAGTGTGAACTCGCTGATGTCTATGTAAGTTGGTTGAGAAAGAGAATCCCTTTCCACAGTCTGAGCAGGTAAACGGCCTCTCCCCAGTGTGAACTGACCGATGTGACTGCAGGTGAGATTGTCTAGTGAATCGCTTCCCACAGTCTGAGCAGGTGAATGGTTTCTCCCCAGTGTGAACTCGCTGATGTCTATGTAAGTTGGATGAGAAAGAGAATGCCTTTCCACAGTCTGAGCAGGTAAACGGCCTCTCCCCAGTGTGAACTGACCGATGTGACTGCAGGTGAGATTGGCTAGTGAATCGCTTCCCACAGTCTGAGCAAGTAAACGGCCTCTCCCCAGTATGAACTCGCTCATGTACCTTCAGCTGAGATGCTGAATTGAATCCCTTCCCGCAGTCTGAGCAGGTAATTTGTTTCTTACTAGTGTGAACTTGTTGATGCAGCTTCAGTTGACGTGACCGTGGAAATCCCTTCCCACAGTCTGAGCAAGTGAATGGCATTTTCCCAGTGTGAACTGATTGGTGTGTCAGTAGGTCAGATTCAGATGACTGAATGGATTCCTTCCCACATTCTGAGGTGAACAGCCTCTCTCCAAGGTAAACTGAACAGTGAGACAGTTGGTCAGATAACTGAGTGAATCCCTTCCACGTGACAGAACGAGAATGATATCTCCCTACTGTCAATTCTCTAGCAATTCATTAAGTCAGATGATTGACGTAGTGACTCCCTTGTACAATCAATGCAGTTGAAGACCTAGTGTTCTCAGCACGTCAGGTCTAGTGGATTTCACTGAGTCACAACAGAAATCTTCATCTCAGTCACAAAGCACATTCCCAGCTGGAATGTGATAGTTCTTCATCTCCAAGGATCACAATAAATATATTGGTGTTACAGAGGAAATATCTGGTCACTCCTTAAAATCCGCACAGAGACAGCAAACCTGAGGTGCTCGAGTTTGAGATTCCCGTTCACAAATTCTTCGCCATTTCTCACCCTGTAAGATTTATAAAAAACATCAATTGGTGAAGGACAGCATTTTAGATGTGATAATTTTAGTCCCTACAGTGACCTCTAACATCACACTGTAACTGCGAAATTCAACCCACATTGAAGGAACACTCCTCCTCTTCTAACTGGGCGGAGATCAGACATCTGGACTGACCATCAAATTCTCTGACTGTTTTTCTGTCCGTATCAGAATGGGCCATATCTGCCCATCTTCAACCTGTGACTTGGCTCAGTCTGCCTCCATTAGTATTATTTCAAGTTCTGGTCATGTCCCACAGGACTACAAAGAACACATGATATTACATGGCTGATCTGGACACTTTCTAGTTATTCTGACCCCCTCCCCCTCAAGTGATTGACAGTGGTGAACTCATCGACAGCAATGCCAATGAATATTGGAGTGTAGCACTTTTATGGTGTGAAAACTACAGGTCATTTGTTACCCACAACAAGTGTTTGATATCATTATATACCCAGAGAGAATGGGGTAAAACACGTTCTCAGAAGTAGAAAGGTCCAGACTAAGAGAAGGCAGAGCAAAGAAGATATTCTCAAGAACTAAAGCTAAATCAACAAGAGGAGGGTCATAACAGGACCTAGCGTCGGATAATGAGCCTGGCCAGGTGACTGACCTTTCAGTGGATGAACAGTTAGGGAACAGAGACAACAACTCCTTATATTTCAGGATAGCTATGTTCCTTGTCGGAGTTTCAAATTGCAGTAGGACAAACTATGAGGGCATTAGGCAGGAACTAAGATTTGATTGGGAACACCTTTATTCTGGCAAGTCCACATCAGACATGAGGAGGGTGTTTAAAGATCAATTGCACAGAGTACAGGAAAAGTGGACGAAGATGGCAACGGCCATAGGATTAACTTTGAGGACACAAAACTACTGCGTTACACCAATCGCTTTTGGGACTGCCTGGCTAAGCCAGCTATTGAAATAAAACTAGAGAAGAAGAATTTTAACAAAGATGAAGGTCTCGCTCTTAAGTAAGAACTGAAATTCAATTGTAAATAAAGTGGGACAGCAGAAAGCTGATTGGATAAGGACTAACCAATCAGGAAGGACGGACAACGGGGGAGGGGGGGTTGTCATCAAAACGTCGGTTAAGATCAATACCTGGAAGACCAAGAAGAATATATTCATCATATACGCCAGGACGTAATAGGTCCTTTTTCATTTTCTACACACATGAAGAGTAAAAAGATAACCTGGGAGAGGGTGTGACTGTAAGGATAAAGGGGGGAAATATCTGCCTGGAAGCAGAAAATGTGAGTGTGGCACTTAATGAGTACTTCCTGCATTTCCTAAGGAAAAGGATAGGAAGGACCAGAAGATCAATGTCATGTGTATAAATATGTTTGGAGTTTCAGAGATCAAAGAAGAGGAAGTTTTGAGCCTCCTAATGGCTATTAAGGTGGATTAATCCCCAGGGCCTGATGGGATTTACCCCAAGTTACTAAAGGTGGCCCTTAACCAGCATTTTTGTGTCCTCTCTAGCAGCAGGTGAGTCCTGGAGACTGGAGACTGGCTGATGATGTACCTCTACTTAAGAAGGGAACAAGGGAGAATCCTGGGAAATGCAGACCAATGAGTCTCACGTCAGTTGTAGGGAAATTGCTGTAGAAAATTCTTAAGGATAAGATATATAAGCATTTGGAAACCCATGGCCTAATTAGGGAGAGCCAGCTTGATTTGAGGTTTTTGACAAGGTGATGAGAGAGATTAATGAGTGTAGTAGGGCAGTGGATGTTGTCTACGTGGATTTCAGTAAGGCCTTTGACCAAGTCCCTCATGGGAGGCTAACCCAGAAGATTAAAATGCATGGGATCTGCAGCAAGTTGGCTGTTTAGATTCACAACAGGTTTGCACATAGAAGACAGAGGGTAATGGTTGAAGTGACTTATTCAAGGTGGAGGTCTGTAATTAGTGGTGTTCCACAGGGATCTGTGCTGGGATCTCTGCTGTTGACCTGGTTGAAAATATTGATGAGTGGGTTAGTAAATTTGCAGATGACACTAAGATTAATGAAGTTCTGTATAGTGTAGAAGACTGGCAAAGAACAGAGTACAATGTAGATCAGTTGCAGATATGGGCTGAGAAATGGCAAATGGGAGTTTCACCCAGATAAATGTGAGGCGTTGATAGGCAAATATAAGGATACAGTACACTATTAAGGGCAAAACCCTCAATGGTGTTGCTGAGCAGAGAGACCTTGGGATCCAAGTTCATAGTTTCTTGAAAGTGGCTTCACAGGTCGGCAAGGTGGTTAAGAAGGCTTATGGAATGCTTGCTTTTATTAGTTGAGACACTGAGTTCTAGCGTCAGTACATTATGTTGCAACTTTATAAAACTTTGGTTTGGCCATATCTGGAGTACAGTTCTGGTCACCCAACTTTAGGCAGCATTTCCAGACTCTGGATTTGGGGATTGCCAAATGTTACGTGGATTTTCTGGTGTAGTCTGGTTGTCGTGTGCTTTGGTGATATCATTCTAGAGGAATGTTGTTTCATTTTTTAAGGCACGCTGCATTGCAGTTGTGGTATCTGAATGACAATAAACCGAAATTCAATTCAATTTAATGTTGAGGCTTTGGAGAGGGTGCAAAAGTAGTTCACCAGAATGCTGCCTGGTTCAGAAAGCATGTACTATCACAAGAGGCTTGACAAACTTGGGTTGGTTTCTCTGGAGTGTTGGAGGCTGAGGGAGATTTGATACATCTTTATAAGATTATGAGAGGCATAGACTGGACAGAGGCTATGTGTTTCCCAGGGTTGAAATGTCAAATGTCAAATAGCAGAGGGCATGCATTGAAGGTGAGAGGGGGCAGGTTAAGGGGGGTTGGGAGGAGTAAGTTTTTTACTCAGAGTCATGGATGCCTGGAATGCACTGCCAAGTACGGTGATAGAGACAAATACAACAGAGGCTTTTAAGAGAAGTTTGGATGCACACACAGATAGAATGATGGAGGGAGGGATATGGACATGGTGTATGTAGAGGGATTTAGGTGACTTTGATTTGCTTTCTAGCTGGTTTGGCAGGATAATGAGGGTAGAATGGCCTGTTCCTCTGCAGTACACTTCTATGTTCTAAAGCTGATGGAAGGATTTTGTTCTATTTCTCCATACAGCACTTACTGGCATTTTCAGTGACTGGAAGATGATTCCTCATTGGAGAATAAATCTCCAATTTTTGTTCCCAGTCCCTAATCCCTGGAATTCGGTAGCTTGAGTTCAGCAGTGTTTGGGAGACCCATCCTATTATATTCCTTCCGCCTGCGCTTCCAAACACACCCTACGGACTGGTGAGGAAAGCGGTAAAATGTCAACCATGACTGCCTGTTTACCCAGAAATCCCCACGAATAGGATACCAATCTATCCGTCACGCTTCCAGTAATGCGCATGCGTAGCAGAAATGGCGCCGATGCCATTGTATATAAGCGAAATCGCAGTGGAGTCCGAATAGGGAGGTGGGGCGGACAGAGAGGGAAAGCACCGAGACTGTTCCGAATTTGTGGGGCCACCATATTACCGGAACTCACAGCAGTTTTCCGTTAGCTGCAGTACTGATGAATCCCGAAGCCGCAGCCCCCTTCCTCCTGCGGCCGATTCACCAGTTTGTCCGCTGAGCTCTGCGCATGCGCAATTCTGGGAAAAAATTTTGGGCACCTCTTACGCCTGCGCAGTTGATCGTGGGTCATTGAGGGCGAATTGTGAATCGCTGCGCTGTTGGGAGCAACAATCACAAAATGCTGGAGAAACTCAGGCCTCGGCCTCAAATATCAACTGGCATCCCCTACCCTGAGAGAAAAAAAACTGACCATCTGCCTTCTTTACAAACTTAATATAATTTTATATGATCATCCTGAGCGTCCTGCGTTCTGAGGAAAACAATCTGTGACAGAGATGGAGTACACTCGGTAAACGCACTGTATGCACACACACAAATATTTTGTAGTTCTGCTGTCATTCTTATAAGGTATTGGCTTTATGGTATTTCCCCGCCACACACGGGGGAATATTCTTCTTTAGTGGTCAAATGTGTATATATTGTTTGTGTGCTATATGTAACGTGGATACTTTTGTTTATTTTGTAATATGATTGTAACTACATTATGGCATGCATCGTAGTCTAAATCGTGTTTGTCTTAATTTAAGTTTGTTCATAATTGACAGGGTTTTTTGCTCTCGGAGATTGAGCTGCGATGAGTTCACACTGGACAAATAGTATGGAGCTATATCGTGTCATGGTAGATATTTTTTTGAAAATATTGGCAGTTTCTTTTCACTAATTAGTGTATGCTTGAATTTTGACACACGAAAGTGCAAAGCGACTTCAGCCGTTTTTCCCTTTGGTCAGAACCCACTCCTTTAACACAGTCGCAGCATATCCAGCTTTCCTTTATAACTCAAGCTCTCCGGTCCTGGTAAGAATCTTTTCTGCATCCTTTCCAACTTAATAACATCCTTTCCGTAGCTGTGAGACTGGAACTATGTGCAATATTCCAAGTGTGGAATCACTAAGGGTATTTACGAGAATGCTTCAAGGATTGAAAGGTTTATCATATGAAAAATGTTTGGTGGCTCTGTGCCTGTACTCACTGGAATTCAAAAGAATGACGGGGAATCTCCTTGAAATCTATTGAATGGTGAAAAGCCCAGAAAAATTTGATGTGGAGAGTATGTTTCCTTCAGAGGGAGAGTCTAAGACCAGAGCGCACAGCTCCAGAATGAAGGGACATCCCTTTAGAAAGAAGACAAGGATGTGATGGGACGGTCCAGAACGAGTTTCACTGTGTGTGATGGGACAGTGCAGAGGGAGGTTCACTATTGGTGATGGGATGGTAGAGAGGAGGTTCACTGTATGATGGGATGGTACAGAGGGAGTTTCACTGTGTAACGAGACAGTGCAGTAAGAGGGATGTTCACTATAGGTGATGGGGTGATGCAGAGGGAGGTTCACTGTGTGATGGGACAGTGCAGAGGTATCTTTACTATATGTAATGGGATGGTACAGAGGAAGTTTCACTATAGGTGATGGGATGGTGCAGAGGGAAGTTTACTGTGGTTCATCTATTTTAGGACACGTACAAACACTTTCCTTGTTTCTCCACAGCATCCAAGGATAAACGATCAGACATTGATGATTTATTCTCCTTAATGTGGTTTAAAGTTTCCAGTACTCCCTGTTTTGTAATGTCAATATGCACAAAGACATGATGTTTCATTCCCTTAAATCATTAGCTTTCATCATATTCAGCAGAGTAAATACAAACAAGAAGTATTCATTTAAAATCTCTTCCATCCCCTAAGCCTCCACATGTGGATGACCACACTGATCTTTAAGGAACATGCTCTCACTTATTAAAGATTAGCTCTCATTATTTGTCAGGAATACTTTAAAACATTAAACCATATAGTTAAATGTGTTACTTGCATCAAGGTATGCTGGGATAGCCCACAAATGTCGCACCACTTGCAGCACTAACATAGCATGCTCACAACTTCTAACCATAACTGATACATCTTCGGAAGTGGGAAGAAAGTTCAAAATGCCTTTATTAAAGTTCAGAGTAAAATTTATTATCAGAATACATACACGTCACCACATTCAATCTTGAGATTCTTTTTTCTTGCAGGGATACTTAGGAAATCCATAGAACACTCACTGTAAACAGAATCAATGAACAACAAACTGCAATTATAAATAAATAGCAATAAATAACGAGCATGAAATAACAAGATAAAGAGTCCTTGAGGTGAGACCATTGGTTGTGGGAACGCCTGAAATCGAATATGCATAGTTATCCCCTTTTGTTCAAGAGCCTAAGGGCAGGTTGAAGGGCAGCAACTGTTCTTGAACCTGATTATATGAGTCCTGGGACACTTGTACCTCCCAGCTGATGGCAGCAGTGAGAAGGCTGCATGGCCTGGGTGGTGAGGATCTTTTGATGATGAACACTGCTTTGCTATGGCAACCTTTCCTGTAGATGTGCTCAATGGTTAGGAGGATTTTGCCCATGATATACCTTCTGAAAATCTGCTGCCTTTTGTAGGACTTTATGCTCAAAGGCATTGGTGTTCCCATACCAGACTGTAATGCAGCCAGTCAGTATACTTTCCACCACACATCTATAGAATTTTGCCAAGGTTTTTGATGACATGCTAAATCTGTGCAGACTCCTCAGAAAGTTGAGGCGCTGTCGTGCTTTCTCTGCAAATATATTTATAGGATATGTCCAGGACAGGTCCTCTGAGATAGTGACACCCAGGAATTTAAAGTTTCTGACCTCTCTGACTCTGACCTTCCAATGAATATTAGCTCATGGACCTCCAATTTCTCTCTCCTGAAGTCTCCAACCAGTTCCTTGGTCTTATTGACATTGAGTGCGAGGTCGTTGTTATTAAACATTCAATCTCCAAGTTTTCAATCTCAATGAATGTATGCTGATTTATCACCCCCAACAGTGGAGTTGTCAGCAAACCTTTATATGGTGTTTAAGTGTACTTAGCCACACAGTGATGGGTGTAAAGCAAGTAGAGCAGGGGACTGAGCACTCATCCCTCTGGTGCTCCTATGCTGATGGAGATCGTGGAGATGTTTTTACAAATCTGAACTGACTGGGTTCTGCAAGTGAGAAAATCCAGGATCCAGTTGCACAAGGGGGTATTGAGGCCCAGGTCTTGGAGTTTACAGTTTAATTTTGAGGGGATGATGGCTCAACTGCATCTGATAAAGAGCATCTTCATGTATGATCTGTCAGGGCACAGGAGCAGGGATTCAATTGCAGACCCAGTACTGTGCACACAGTGATATTATTTGTGTAACAAATCCCAAGATGTAAACAAAGGTGGTGTCAAAGTTCAGGCAAAGATCGAAACATCCAGAGAAATCCAAACCCCAGAATCAGGCAGAGTTGATATTCAGATGGACAGAGTACAGATACAAATGCTGGAAAGGCTCAAGAAAATTAATTGGCACAATCTAGCAACAAACAGGTGAAAACACAGGACTGAAATACACTGAGCAATAAACGGAGAGGCAGATGATAGGTGGAGCACAATGAGACAGAAGTGGCAGCAATACAGGTAAAAATGAGAAACAGATGAGAGATGGAGTAGAGCAGGAACAGGGATAGGAGCACATGGGAATACAAAACCACAGACTGACAGCACTCCCCTTCTATCGATGCCTCCTGACATCACGGCAGGTAGAGCTGGGTGTTGGTGATGAAAGTCCCTGATGAAAGAGGGGCCCAGGATATTATGGGTGGGGACCCAGCACCTCCCCTCAGGACCATAGCCCTCCCAGTCCACAAGGCACTGGAGGACACGACCCCAGCGATGAACATCCAGTAGTTGACACACCATGAAGACCTCTGACCCATCGGTGAGCTGTATGGAAGGGGAGTGGCTCGTGAAAGGCTTGATGCAGGACACATGGAAGGTAGGATGAATGCAGCGGAGAGTGGAGGGGAGGTTGAGATGGACAGCAGCAGGGCTGATGACTTCAGCAATGGGAAAGGGGCCGATGAATGGGGGGTGAGCTTGCAGGAATCCACCTTGAGGGGCAGGTCTCAGGTTGAAAGCCATACACGCTGTCCTTGGCAGTAATGTGGGGCCTTGGAACGATGGCAGTCAGCTTGATGCTTGATCCTAGCAGAGGCACAGAGAAGGGTAGAGCAAGAGTGCCTCCATGTCCACGGACAATGGCGGATGAATGCCTCGGCAGATGGAACGCAAACCTCCTCCTCCTGGGCAGGGAACAGTGGAGGTTGGTAGCCAAGGCAGCACTTGAAGGGGGAACAGGCCATTGGATGAGGACAGATTAGGCATGCTCAGCCCAAGGTAGCTGCTGACTCCACGAGGAGGGGTTCTGGGAGACCAGACACCGCAATACTGTCTCTAGCTGTTGGTTGGCCTGCTCTATCCGGCCATTGGTCTGTGGGTGGAATCCTGAAGACAGACTCACCGAGGCACCCAGAAGATTACAGAATACCCTCCAGAAGTCAGATGTGAATTGAGAGACCCTGTCTGACACAATATCTACAGGTAAACCATGTAATTTAAAAACTTGCAAAACTAGTAATTTGGCTGTTTCTTTGGCAGAGGGGAGTTTAGGTAAAGGAATGAAGTGTACAGACTTTGAGAATTAATCAGCTACCCTGAAAATGGTGCTATTTCCATCTGATGGGAAGAACAGTGGCAAAAATCGAGGGCTACGTGGGACCAGGGTCTCTTGGGGATAGACAGGGGTTGTAACAAACCAGCGGGTTACCGTTTCGAATTCTTGCCCTGAGCACAAACCAAGCAGAGCGAGACAAAGTTGCGGATGTCATCTCCCATGGAGGGCCACCAGAACCACCGACTGATGAAGGCCTGCGTAAGCTTGGTTCCAAGGTGACAGGATAACTGGGAAGAATGACCCCAATGCAATAGACAGAGCTGGGAACATAAACACAGTTAGTGGGACATTGACTAGGGGCTGCCTCGCTCTGTTGAGCAGCTTGCACCATTGCTTCAATGTCCTAATGTGCTGCACCCACAAGACAGCGAGCGAGGAGGATGACCCGGGATTTTGGGAGAGGGAAATCAGCTTTTCCATTGCTGGAACCGGGACGGAAGGACAGTGTAAAATTGAATCTCGAGAAAAACAGGGACCAACGAGCTTGACGGGAGTTGAGACACCTGGCCGTATGGACATTTTCCAGATTCTTGTGATCAGTCCAGACTGAGAATGGCACCTTTGCCTCCTCCAGTCAATGCCTCCACTCTTCCAGAACTAGTTTCACAACCAGCAATTCCAGGATTCTGGCATCGTAATTCTGCTCCATAGATTGAGGCAGTGAGAGAAGGCGGCTTAGGGGTGTGCCTTCTCATCCTTGGCTGACTGCTGAGAAAGAACCACTTGTACACCAATGCCAGACCCATTCACCTCCACAATGAACTGCCAGACGGTGTTGGGTTGAATCAGGATGGGGGCAGAGGGGAAACAATCCTTTTGGTCAGAGAATGTTTTTCCAGTAGCAGGGGACTAGGAGAATCTGGCAGCTGATGAGGTAACAGCAGAGAGTGGTGCAGCCAGTGTACTGTAATTGCGTAACAAATCTTGAGGTGCAAACAAAGTCAGCATCAAAGTTCAGGCAAAGATCAAAACATCCAAATCCAAAAACTAGAATGAGGAAACAGACAGAGTCAGTATTCAGACTGACAGAGTACAGATACAAATGCTAGAAAGGCTCAGGGAAATTCACTGGCACAATCTAGCAACAAGTAGGTGAAAACACAGGACTGAAATACACTGAGCAATAAACAAAGGCAGATGATAGGTGGAGCACAATGAGACACAGGCCACAGCAATACAGGTAATAATGAGAAACAGATGAGAGACGGAGTAGTCAGTGATACAGGGGCCGGAGTAGAGCAGGAGTGGGGACAGGAGCACATGGCAATACAAAACCACAGACTGACAGCTAGGGGGAAACACACAAAAAGACAGAGTTCACCTGGAGGTACTGACAGTATCTTTGCTTTGCAAATATTCTATGGTTGTGTGCAGCGCCAATAAGATGGTATCTGCTGTAGACCTGTTGTTCCAGTAGGCAAAATGGAGCAGATCCAAGTCACCACTCAGACAGGAGCTGATATGCTTCAACACCAGCTTCTCAAAACACCATCAATGTGGATTTATTATCAAAGAATGTATAAATGATACAACCTTGAGATTTGTCTACTTACAGGCAGCCACAAAAGCCAGAAATGCAAAAGAACCCAATTTTTTTTTAAAAAAAGACCAACACCCAATGCTCAGAGAGAAGTGGGGGAAGAAACAAAAAACGATTCATGCAAACAATTAAGCAAGTAACAGTATTCAGAATGAATTGAGTCCATAAACCCAAAACCCGGAGTAGGCCTATGCTCTCAGTCCATCATACAGGTGGGTAAATCGCTGCGAAGCTCATGGACATGAAGCCCAGAGCAGCCAGAGCAGAGCTTCCAGCCCACACTCAACCTTTCCAAATTGGCGCGGTGCTCTAATGGATCAATCCTTGCTCCCAGTTTACATCCATGAGCTCCGAAACAACTCCACTTCGACCTTCTCCACTCCACTCACTCCAACTTTGTCTCTAAAGTTCCAACTTAATTACTCCTCTCCAACTTCTCCTGGAAAATGCCTCAGTCTTGCCCCAGCTCTGTCTCAGACCCACATGCGTCGACCTTGGATTAGCCTCGCCTTCGCTTGCTTCTTCATTGTTTGCAGTGATCGTTTACAATCTTCCATAAAAAGTGTTAACAACAGAGTATTTCATCAAATTCTTTGCTTTGAAAACCACCTGTCAGCTGTCACCCACCTTCTGTGGTGCTACCTTAAACTGGAAGATCTTAAACTGGAGCACCCAGAGGACATCCATGTGGTCACGGTGAGGACATAACAACAACAATGGGAATGGAGCCCCCCAATGGATGATCACACACTGTAAAATGATTGCAGTTAATCCACATGGTCATGTGGAGAACATACAAAACTCCTTACTGACAATGTTGGGAACGGAAGCCCGATCGATCATCACACATGTAAAGTGATTATGTTAATTGCTACATTACCCTGCACCCTTTTGCTCTTACTTTACTTGTTGACTCTCTTAGGCTTCGCCTTTCCCTTTATCTACCAGAATTATGCAATGTCATTTTGCACTCCTGATTTCCCCAACCTGTACTCCTCCATCTCTTATACTCTTCATGGGATTCACAATCCCTGCTGTCTATACCTAACATACACATTTTCCCCTTCCCTTAACAACCAAGGTTCCCTAATCCGACCATTCTGCCCCTCACTTCAGCAGTGCCATCTCATTTGTCAGATGTCCCTTTTCATGCAAGCAGATATCAATCAAAAAGCCAACGACATTTGCTGTCTGTAGAATTGTACAGCAGAGGAACATGGGTCCTTCAGTCCATGATGTCTGTGACATACATGATGCCAAATTGAACTAAATCTCTTCTGTCTGTAGATGATCCGTATCCCTCCAGATGCACATATATGTATTTAACATTCTCATAAACACCACTTTCATTTCTGTTTCCACACTACGGCAGCTTGTTCCAGGTACCTGCCATCCTCTGTGTAAAAAAGACTTTCATTGCCCGTCTCCCTGAAACTTCTTCCCCTCACTTTAAATGCATGTCCTCTCAGATTGTCAGACTTTAATTTGTCCATTAGTTCTGTATTTCTCCATAATTATATTAAAACTAATAGATTTATGGTCACTGAACCCAATGTGATCCCCCACTGTCCCATCTGTTACTTGCCTAATTTCATTTCCCAATACGAGATCCACTCTAGACCGCTCATCTGCAAACTGTTTCTGAAAACTTTCCTGGGAACATTTATCCAATTGTTCCCCATTCAAATACAATGGTAGTCCCATTCAATATGTGGAACACTGACATCACCTACTATTGCAACCCTATTGTTCCATCAGTTCTCTGTGATTCCCTACATGTTTGTTTCTCTAATTCCTGCTGATTACTGGGAGTTTATAACACAATCCCATCAAAATGATCACCTCACGTACTTTATATTTCTAACTTCCACCTATAGTCTCACCAGACAATCCTTCAGAAATATACTACTAAATACTGATTCACCCTGATCCAAAAGACAATTGCCCCTCTTCTCTCATCTCTACCTGTTTCATCTGTACCGTGAAACAATGAGTTTCTTCCCCCAAGATACCAGACTCCTCAATACCCAGAGTCTGGACTGATGCCAACTTACTGCCTTCTACTGTGCCTGTTGTCTTGTTTTTTTATTTATTGTAATGCTTGCACTGTTTTGTGCACTTTATGCAGTCCTGGGTAGGTCTGTAGTCTTGTGTACTTCTTTTTTCTGTGTTGTTTTTACGTAGTTCAGTGTAGTTTTTGTATTGTTTCTTGTAGCACCATGGTCCTGAAAAATGTTGTCTTGTTTTTACTGTGTACTGTACCAGCAGATATGGTTGAAATGACAATAAAAAGTGACTAGACTTGACTGTCCCTGCCTCACCATATTTCTATCATGGCTTCAATAATGCAATTGCTACGAGACACTCCCAACCATACCAGCTTCCGAGAATTAAATACTCTAACTTTCCAGTGTATAGGTAGCTGGCGCAGCTTCTTTAAGGGGTTAGGATATTCCCGTTAATTGATAATCATATTTTGGGCGTTAAGAATTGTGTACTTAAGGAACACCTGAACATAAGTTGGTGCCTGTATCGGCTTGTTGGGCTCTTTTGGGAAATCCTGTGGATTTTGTAGTGTGGAGGAATGGAAGTTGGTTGTGCTGACTGTGATTGGTGTGGGGATGTTGGGAAATAGTGTAGGTTCAGGCGGGGGGATCTGGAAAAGGAACCACAAATGGAGGGTTTGGGTAAGTGCAGGTTGGCGGAAGGAGGTTGGAATAAAGTTGAATCTAGATCTGGAAAACGGGAAAATAAATATAATGTTGGAATGATTTCAAGTGATGAAGAAGAGGGGCAGGATATACGGGGGGGGCGGAGAGAAGAAAAGAATACTTCAAAGTATTGTTTAAGCTCGATACGGAACTACCTTCTATCAATCCCATTAAGTAATCTACAGAGTTAAAATCGGCCATCGGGAATATAGATTGTGTTCGTACTTTAAGAGGGGGTAATGTGTTAATCATTTGCAAGGTAAGAAACAGTGTGAGAAGGCATTACTTTTGAAGACTTTACTTGGAGAAAGGATAGTATCTCTGTTGCCCAATGAAAACATAGGTATTGGGGATGTCATAACAGGTGTTCTGGTGGAGATTTTGATACAAGAGGTTCAATCTCATTTATTGGGAGGCAAGGTTCAGGGTGTAAAGAGATTACAAGTTGTCAGAAATGCAGAAAGGATGCATGGTTTATCTCTATTGCTGTATTTTTGAGGTGAAGTTCCCTGATAAAGTTTGGGGTATGTTACTTGTAATTTATGAGCTTATATTCCACCTCCACTTAGATATTACAAATATCAGAGGTCTGTGCATGTTGCAGCAGTATGTTGTGCAAAACTAAGATGTAGCAAGTGTGGTGTGGAACATAAGTATGAAGACTGTGAAGGCATAAAGTTGAATTGTAATTGTGGAAGAGAACATGGTGCAGCTTATAGAGGATGTGAAGTGCTTAAGGAGGCAGCTGAAGTTCAGTAGGTGAAAGTACAGTTAGGTGTGTCTTGTGCAGAGGCCTTGCAAAGAGTTAAACCAAACGTTGATAAAGTAATGCTGGTGGAACACAGCAGGCCAGGCAGCATCTATAAGGAGAAGCACTGTTGAGGTTTCGGGCCAAGACCCTTCTAAAGTATTACCAGTCAGAGAACAGAATGTGAAATTGGAGGCTATATGACTGCATCATAGTTCTCTTCTCTTACTAAAGATACTTTTCTAGTCGATAAAATGAAGTTTGTAATGCTGAAAACAGATGTGGTGAATTGTACTGCTCAAAGGTCATCGTACTGAGAAAATTAAAATCATGGTGAAAGCTGCTGAAAAGTATCTGGGTGTGACGGGTGTTATGTGGGAAGCTGTAAATGAAGCTCTAATGGGTGGGGTATCTGTATTTCAGTCTCCTTCTAAAGATACATAATGGACATAAGAATATTGCAAAGGAATGCGAGAAGCAGGGGACCGTACTCTCTCCGGTCCTGTTCACCCTGTACACATCAGACTTCCAATATAACTCGGAGTCCTGCCATGTGCAGAAGTTCGCTGACGACACGGCCATAGTGGGGTATGTCAGGAATGGACAGGAGGAGGAGTATAGGAAACTGATACAGGACTTTGTGATATGGTGCAACTCAAACTACCTGTGTCTCAATATCACCAAGACCAAGGAGATGGTGGTGGACTTTAGGAGATCTAGGCCTCATATGGAGCCAGTGATCATTAATGGAGAATGTGTGGAGCAGGTTAAGACCTACAAGTATCTGGGAGTACAGTTACACGAGAAGCTAGACTGGACTGCCAACACAGATGCCTTGTGCAGGAAGGCACAGAGTCGACTGTACTTCCTTAGAAGGTTGGCGTCATTCAATGTCTGTAGTGAGATGCTGAAGATGTTCTATAGGTCAGTTGTGGAGAGCGCCCTCTTCTTTGTGGTGGCGTGTTGGGGAGGCAGCATTAAGAAGAGGGACGCCTCACGTCTTAATAAGCTGGTAAGGAAGGCGGGCTCTGTCGTGGGCAAAGTACTGGAGAGTATAACATCGGTAGCTGAGCGAAGGGCGCTGAGTAGGCTACGGTCAATTATGGAAAACCCTGAACATCCTCTACATAGCACCATCCAGAGACAGAGAAGCAGTTTCAGCGACAGGTTGCTATCGATGCAATGCTCCTCAGACAGGATGAAGAGGTCAATACTCCCCAATGCCATTAGGCTTTACAATTCAACCACCAGGAGTAAGATATGTTAAAGTGCCGGGGTTGATTGTATTTAATGTATTTAAGTAAACTACTTAAGAACTTTTTAAAAGCTATTATTAATGCTTTTTGAGAGAGTGATTTAGATGCATATCATATTTTTACTGAGTTAAGTATTGTATGTAATTAGTTTTGCTACAACAAGTGTATGGGACATTGGAAAAAATGTTGAATTTCCCCATGGGGATGAATAAAGTATCTATCTATCTATCTATCTATCTATCTAAGCCTAATTTCTAATGGTCAAGACTTTAAAAGTTTGTTTCTGATTTATCAAATCCATCTGATGTTGTATGTATTCAAGAAACCAGTTTGTTGCCACATTTAAGTTTTTCTTTGCAGGATTATATTGTAATTAGGTGTGATAGAATAAAGGGTGGTGTTGCTGGTTTTATAAGGAACGGGGTAGGATATAGAGTTGTGGATGTGAATGACATATATGAGGCACTGGTAGTAGAAATATTTGATTCAATGGGTAGGGGTATTGAAGTGGTAAATTGTTACAACTCTTGTGGTAAGCTTTCAGTCGATTTGTTGGAAAGCATATGTAGTTCAACCTCACTAAGGTGTGAGGATTTTAATGCACATATTTCACTGTATTGTTCACAGAATGACTGTAGAAGATTTTTTGGGTATTTTTGATCTTGTGTGTGTTAATGATGGGAGGGACATGCATTAATACTAGTTATGAAACTGCTATGGATTTAACTTTAGTTTAGAACATTCTGGCTGGAGTGAATGAGGGATGTCATGGGAGATGAAACACTGAGTGATCATTTTCCTGTATTTATAACCTTGGGTTTAGATTTGTATCGGGGACAGGAGGCTACTTTTAGGAGGTGGAATCGTGATAAAGCAAATTGGGAGAAGTGTAAGATTTTATGTGATGAACATCTTTTAGGGCTGAATGTTGAGGACAGTGTGGATTTTTGCAATGTCACGTTATTCACCAAACTGCAGTGGAAATGATCCCTATTAAAAAGGACCTCTAATAGGAGAAAGGCTGTACCATAGTGCACTGATGAGTGTGCAGAGGCAATTAGAGAGAGAAATAAGGCATTTAGGAAAGTTAATAAGGTCACTTGGAGAGTGATACTAGTTAAGAATAAAAGGGCACAGGCTGTGGTGAGAAAAGTGTTGAAAGTTGTGAATAAGGTTTACTGGAGGTCATATTGTGATAGTATTGGAAGGGATATTAAACTTGGAGCTGTTTGGGGAAATTATTAAGAAAATGGGCAGTGGGGATGGATTGATAGAGCTAATAACATTCAAGTATTAAAGATAATGATTGTTACTGAAATTGAGAAGGTTGAGTTTCTAGCTTGGTCATTTGCTGCAATTCATAATCAAGATCATTTAAGTGAAGAGGCTAAACAATATAGGGATAAAGCTCTAAGTGAATACCCTGATGTGTTGGAATCTGGCAGTAGCAATGCTAGTGATGTGGAGTTTTTTTTGTGTGAATTTAAGAAAAGATTTAATGATACGGGCCAGTCAGCTCCAGGAAAGGATGATACAAGTACATGCTATTGTATGTTTAAACCTGTAACAAAATTTTTGAATCGTATTTGGAGTTTGGGCCATCTTCCCTCCCCATGGAAAATGGCAGTAGTAGTGCCTATTCTAAAATCTGGGAAACCCCTGCTGGATCATTCTAGAGATTCATTACTCTCTGAATAAAGAAATTCCTTCTCCTCCTCCTTCTAAAGGGATGTCCCTTTATTCTGGAGCTGTGCCCCACTGAAGGAAACATACTCTCCACATCAAATTTTTCTGAGCTCTTCACCATTCAATAGATTTTAAGGAGACTTCCCGTCATTCTTCTGAATTCCAGTGAGTACAGGCGCAGAGCCACCAAACATTTTTCATATGATAAACCTCTCAATCTTCGAACCATTCTCTTAAATACCCTTAGTGATTCCACACTTGGAATATTGCACAGAGTTCTAGACTCCCAGCTACAGAAAGGATGTTATTAAGTTGGAAAGGATGCAGAAAAGTTTCATAACTGGACTGGAAAGCTTGAGTTATAAAGGAAAGCTGGATACACTGCAACTGTGTTAAAGGATTGGGTTCTGACCAAAGGGAAAAAACGGCTGAAGTCGCTTTGTACATTTGTTTGTCAAAAATCAAGCTTTCAAGAATTAGCGAAAACTGCCAATATTTACAAAAAGATAACTACCCTGACAGAATAAATCACTCCATACTATTTGTCCAGAGTGAACTCATCGCAGCTTGATCTCTGACAGCGAAGAACCCTGTCAATTATGCACAAACTTAAATTAAGACTACATATGATTTAGACTAAGATGCACACCACAATGTAGTTACAATCATATTACAAAATAAACAAAAGTATCTATGTTACATACAGCACACAAACAATATACTGTATACATATTTGCACATCTGATCACTAAAGAGAAAGAATATACCCCCGTGTACGGCGGGGCAGTACCATAAAGCCAAAACCTTATAAGAATGACAGCAGAACTACTGCAATGTTGATGTGTGTGCACAAAGTGCGTTTACCAAGTGTTCTCCGACTCTGTCACTGATCGTTTTCCTGAGAACGTAGGACGCTCAGGGTGATCATATATAATATTATTAAGTGTGTAAATATGGCAGTGGTCAGTTTATTTTTCTCTCAGGGTAGGGGATGCCTGTTGATATTTCAGACCGGGACCTGAGTTTCTCCAGCATTTTGTGTTTTTTGCTTCCAACAGCGCAGCGATTCACAATCCACCGTCAATGACCGAACGATCAACTGCGCAGGCGTAAACGGTGCCCAAAAAAAAAAGCTCTCGGAGATGCGCATGCGCAGGGCTCAAGGGACAAACGGCTCTGGTGAATCGGCCGCAGGTAGGAGGAGGGCTGTAGGTTGGGGATCCATCAGTATTGGTGTCGGTACCGCGGCGAAGGGAAAACTCCTGTGAGTTCCGGTAATATGGTGGCCTCGCAAGTTCGAGACAATCTCGGTCCTTTCCCTCTCTGTCCGCCCCACCTCCCTATTCGGACTCTACTTTGATTTTTGCTTATATGCAATGGCGACGGCGCCATTTCTACTACGCATGCGCACTACTGGAAGTGTCACGGATGGATGGGTATCCTATTCGTGCGGATTTCTGGGTAAAGAGGCAGTCATGGCTGACATTTTACCACTTTCTGCACCAGTCCGTGGGGTGTGTTTGGAAGCGCAGGTGGAGGGAATATGAGTGGATGGGTCTCCCAAACACTGCCGATCTCCAGCTACTGAATTCCAAGGATTAGTGACTTGGAACAAAAATATCGTTCCGACTTAATCTCCAGTGAGGAATCTAATCTTCCAGTCGCTGAAAATGCCAGTTAGTGCTGTACGGAGAAATAGAACAAAATCCTTCCATCAGCTTTAGAACAGAGGAGTGTACTGCACAGGATCAGGCCATTCTGCCCACATTATCCTGCAGAACCAGCTAGAAAGCAAATCAAAGTCACCTAAATCCCTCCTACATACACCATGTCCATATCCCTCCATCTTCCTTGTATCCACGTGTGCATCGAAAACTTCTCTTAAAAGCCTCTAATGTATTTGTCTCTACCACCGTACTAGGTAGTGCATTCCAGGATTCATGACTCTGAGTAAAAACTTACCCCTCCCACCCCCCTCCTTAACCTATTCACTCTCACGGTCAATGCATGCCCTCTGGTATTTGTTATTTCAACCCTGGGAAACACATAGCCACTGACCGGTCTATCTATGCCACTCATAATCTTATAAACATGTATCAAATCTCCCCTCAGCCTCCAATGCTTCAGAGAAACCAGCCCAAGTTTACCCAGCCTCTTGTGATAGCACATGCTTTCTGAAGAAGGCAGTGTCCTGTCGAACTACTTCTCCACCCTCTCCAAAGCCTCAACATCCTTCCTGAAGTTGACTGGCCAGAACTGTACCCCAGATATGGCCAAACCAAAATTTTATAAATTTGCAACACAACGTCCTGACTTTAGAACTCAATCCCTCAACTAATAAAAGCAAGCATTCCATAAGCCTTCTTAACCACCTTGTCAACCTGTGAAGACACTTTCAAGAAGCTATGAACTTGAATCCCAAGATCTCTCTGCCCAGCAACACTATTAAGGGTCTTGTCCTTAACAGTATACCTTATCCTTATATTTGCCTATTGAGGTGAAACGCCTCACATTTATCGGGGTCAAACTCCATCTGCCATCTCTCAGCCCATAACTGTGACTGATCTATATTGTGCTGTGTTCTTTGCCAGTCTTCTACACTATCCACAACTCCATTAATCTTTGTGTCATCTGCAAATTTACTAACCCACTCATCTATATTTTCATCCAGGTCATTCATATACATTACGAACAGCAGAGATCCCAGCACTGATTCCTGTGGAACACCACTAATTACAGACCTCCAGCTCGAATAGGTCACTTCAACCTATTCCCTCTGTCTTCTATGTGCAAACCTGTTTTGAATCTAAACAGCCATTTTGCGGAGATCCCATGCATTTTAATCTTAAGGATTAGCCTCCCATGAGGGACTTTGTCAGGCCTTACTGAAATCCATGTAGACAACATCCACTGCCCTGCTACCCTCATTAATCTCTCTCATCACCTTGTGAAAAAACTCAATCAAGCTGGTAAGCCATGGCTTGCCCTGCACAAAGCCATTCTGACTCTCCCTAATTAGGCCATGGGTTTCCAAATGCTTATATATGATATCCTTCAGAAATTTCTACAGCTATTTCCCTACGACTGACGTGAGACTCACTGGTCTATAGTTCCCAGGATTTTCCCTTTTTCCCTTCTTAAGCACAGCTACAACATTATCCACTCTCCAGTCTCCAGGACTCGTCTGTTGCTAGAGAGTACACAAAAAAACTGGTCATAGGTAACCTGGGGTAAGTCCCATCAAGGCTTAATCCACCTTAATACCCCTTAGGAGGCCCAAAACTTCCTTTTCGTTCACCTCTAAAACTCTGAACACAGGTTGAAGATGGGCAGAAATGGCCCATTCTGATACAGACAAAAAACAATGAGAGAATTTGATGGTCAGTCCAGATGACCGATCTCTGCCCAGTTGGAAGAGGAGGAAGTGTTACTTCAACGTGAGTTGAATTTCGCTGTTACAGTGTGATGTCAGAGCTCACCATAGGGACTAAAATTATCACATCAAAAATGCTGTCCTTCACACATTGATGTATTTTATAAATCTTACAGGGTTAGAAATGGCGAAGAATTTGTGAACGGAAATCTTAAACTCGAGCACCTCAGGTTTGCTGTTTCTGTGCAGATTTTAAAGAGTGACCAGATATTTCCTCTGTAACACCAATATATTTATTGTTGATGCTTGGAGATGAAGAACTATCACATTCCAGCTGGGAATGTGCTTTGTGACTGAGGTGAAGATTTCTGTTGTGACTCAGTGAAATCCACTAGACCTGACGTGCTGAGAACACTAGGTCTTCAACTGCATTGATTGTACAAGGGAGTCACTACGTCGATCATCTGACTTAATGAATTGCCAGAGAATTGACAGTAGGGCGATATCATTCAAGTTCTGTCATGTGGAAGGAATTCACTCAGTTATCTGACCAACTGGCTTGCTGTTAACCTTGGGGAGCTGCTGTTCACCTGAGAATGTGGGAAGGAATCTATTCAGTCGTATGACCTAATGACGCACTAATCAGTTCACACTGGGGAGATGCCGTTTACTTGCTCAGACTGTGGGAAGGGATTTCCACGGTCATGTCAACTGAAGCTACATCAACAAGTTCACACTAGTAAGAAACGATTCACCTGCTCAAACTGTGGGAAAGAATTCAATTCATCATCTCAGCTGAAGGTACATGAGCGAGTTCATACTGGGGAGAGGCCATTCACCTGCTCAGACTGTGGGAAGCAATTCACTCGCCCATCTTACCTGCAGAAACATCAGTCAGTTCACACTCTGGAGAAACCATTCACCTGTTCAGACTGTGGGAAGGGATTCACTCAGTCATCTGACCTTCTGAGACATCAGTCAGTTCACACTGGGGAGTGGTTGTTCACCTGCTCAAGTTGTGGGAAAGGATTCAGTTCGTTATCTGCCCTTCACAGACACCAGTCAGTTCACACTGGGAAGGGGTTGTTCACCTGCTCAGATTGTGGGAAAGGATTCAATCGGTTATCTGAACTTAAAATTCATCAGCGAGTTCACACCGGGGAGAGGCCATTCACCTGCTCAGACTGTGGGAAGCGATTCACTTGGTCATCTCACCTGTACAGACATCAGCGACTTCACTCTGGAGAGAGGCCATTCACCTGCTCTGTGTGTGGGAAAGGGTTTGCTCGGTCATCCCATCTAAAGAGACACGAGTCAACTCACAGTGTGAAGAAACCATTCACCTGCTCAGACTGTGGAAAGGGATTTTCTCAGTCATCAGACCTACTGACACACCAGTCAGTTCACACGGGAGAGTGGTTGTTCACCTGCTCAGATTGTGGGAAAGGATGCATCTCGTCATCTCAACTGAAAGCACATCAGCGAGTTCACACTGGGGAGAAGCCCTTCACCTGCTCAGACTGTGGGAAAGGATTCACTCAGTTATCCAACCTACAGATACACCAGCGAGCTCACACTGGGGAGAAACCATTTACTTGCTCAGACTGTGGAAAGCGATTCACTCAGTCATCCAGCCTGCAGACACACTTGCGAGTTCACACTGGTGAGAGGCCGTTCTCCTGCTCTGAATGTGGGAAGCGATTCAGTCGGTTATCTGAACTTACGACACACTACCAAGTTCACAGTGAGGACAAAGTTTAAATATGCCTCATTCTGGATATTTAACCATCAAAGTTGCTGAATTCAGAGGCAAAATCTAAAGACACAGACATATTCAAAAGAGATTGTTGGTGTTGAACAGTAATTATTTCTACTGCTTATCACACCCTGGCCACTGGACACGAGAGGATTTTCTTCCTCTGCTGTTCACCTTTAATGGGACTGCAAATTAATATTCTGGATCTGTGATTAATAAATCAGTTGTATTTTAAACTTTACCTTGGGTACATGCTGAATTTACAACTCACCCCATGTACAGTAGGGAGTCAACTCAGTTCAGCTAGACCCTTCCAGTGTTTCTGTTCCATGATAATCCTTTTAAATCCATCCTGCTGTTCTCCTCTCACTCTCCCTTTGGCGATGGGTTCCAGACAGTTTCCACTGTGGGTGAAGAAGTTTCCCTTGAATTTCACGCATGACTTACTACAGACTGAGGAAGAAGACAGTTATGTTTCTCTCTCAGATCTCTTGCCTGAGGAAGAATATCCTTGTTGGCCAGAAGGGACTACAGTCTACAAATTATTGGATTTGAATGAATCAAGTACAGTGGAAGTAGACAAAAAGAACAACAGTCTACAAATCAGTGGATTCAGATGAATCAGGACAGAAGTAGCAGACAATCCAAATGTCTTTGTTTCCCTCCCAATTTGTGAACTCTGATCTGATACTTGCTCGGGGATAATCTAATCAGAGCAATTGAATCTGGACATAAAGAGGTTCAAGTGATGACCTGCTGAACCTGAGATCATTCTCAGACAAATAGCTATTTATTATGTAAAGTTCCAGTCCTGCCAAAGAAGCAATCTGTAATCACGTGTCTGAGTTAGCTCGTTTAACTGGTTTGGACCAGTCAGAGTTGAAAGGCACAAATACACAAAGATGGGGGGCAGAAACCATGGAAACAACATTGGTTGTTGCCCTGGACTAGGGCCAGTAAGAAGGTGATCAAAGTCGGTCAGGTGACCTTGAGCGAATGGGATGGAAATCCATTAGTTCAACTGATGAAGGAAGCTAAGAGTCTGGAGCTCCAAATGCATAATGGTGATAACTCTCCAGTGTGACGTGTCCATAGTTCTGTGTATTGGTAGTCCATAGTTTTGTTCTACTGGGAATCCACAGTTTCGTTTATGTGAGCGTCACTTTATGACATATGATGTTGGTATAAAAAGTCATGCGGACGGATTGCTGGAGTCTTTCATTTCGAAGGAAAGAGTGAGAGAATTAAGACTGCGGAATGCTAGCTATCAGGGGACTGCTCGCTACCAAAAAGGGTAAAGTCTGATACTTACCCATGCCCAAAGGATTGGGTTAATCAGAGGCACACTATGCATTTTGGAGTCGTGATTCATACGTGGAATTTTTGGAAAATTTTGTGGCAACCTCTTTTGTTAACCCTTACTTGGTTCTGGATATGTTTTGAGGTAACCACTCGTGCTAAGAGATAGTCCGTGACTGTCACTTTGTGATATCTCTACGTGGAATTTGGAACGTCTCTGGATTAGATCTTCGGTGATTGTTACTTTTTTTACCCAGCGTGGACCCTTTTGAAGACTTCGTGATCGCCTCTTCATTGCATTCTGAATTCACACGTTTCTCCTCTCACCTACCTTGTGGATTACTGGAACTTGCTAAATTGCCATTCTCAGACTGTGCTTGAGTAAGATTTGTTAAGAACTGTACATAATCTTGACCGTATGGGAGCTGTAGACACATAACACTTCTGTTTAAGACAGTAGTTTGTTTAATTTTCTATATTTTTGAGTAGATGTGAATAAATATAGTTTTTTAACATTAAAACCGGACTCAATTTGTGATCTATTGCTGCTGTTATGTAACACCAGCAACCAGAGTCCAACCATCACGGATGAGGAGGACCCCACAGACACGTGGAGATCGGGACCACAAAGAACACCTGTCCAGTGTAGACTCCTTTACTGGGTAATAACCTTTTCTCTTCATTGACTGTTCATGGAGGGTCAGGGAATTCCAGTGGATATGCACACAGCTTGTTTGAGAACCCATGTGTTCTTTAGTTGAGACAATAAAGGTTACTTGTTGGTAAATACAGATTCTGTCTGCCTCTCTGATCATGTAATAATGGTCATTATTACAAGATCCTTATAACAAAATTGGCATCCCTGTTGGTGGTTCAAGGATAAATCTTTCTTTTCGTTCAAGTCTGGCCGTGGAGATAGGATAGTCAGCAGTTACTAACCCGGAGGAAGAACTCAGGAAAATCTGCAAGTTAGAAGGACTTGGATTGTTTTGATTGTAAGGGATTCCTCTAGAAATTTGTGTTGAGGAACTGGCCACAATACGAGGGGATGGTTAGTCACCCTGGCTGCGAAGGGAAAACTACTAGGGATATACTTTGGAAAATTGCCCAAGAGAAGCTGTCGGGCAGGAAGTTTAAACAATTACTAAAACCAGACACGGCTGTTTAATTGAGGATTTGATACAATGACCACAGAATGCTAAGGCAGAATGGCACTGATTAGAAATGGAAAAGCAGAAGACAAGTGAGATAGGTTACAACAAGAAATATTGGAAAATTGGCATAAAGCAGAAGCTGACTGAGATAGGTTGAAAGGAGAACACAAAAGGAGGTAGAAAGCTTGAGAGAAAGGGTTACTGATTTACAGGGTTAAAGGAGTATGGGCTTGATGCATATGAACCAGTTTCAGTTGAAATGTGAGAAATTGCTTAAAGAAAAATGTAAACAAGAGGAAGCCCCTGAACTAGCGAAGAGTGAAGTGGAAGGATTAAGGAAACAGTGCTGTGATTTAAAGATGGCAATGAATGTGATTCAGGAATCAGCACAGGAAAGGAAGAATAACACTGGCAATCGTGCAAAGTGTTTAAAGCAGATACAAAAGCTGCAGGACCAACTTGCTGTACAGCGAGGAATAATATATGCTTTTGCATCTGAAAAAGGGGAGGAAGGTGAATGTGGAGATAATGATTGGTATGATATCACAGATGAAGCTATTAGATAACGGTTTTGATAATTACGAATGTTTTAATTTTGCCGAGGAACTCCCACCAACACCCTACCAATGGGAGCACTTTACATTGGTGAGATTGGGAGTCAGAAGGAACAACAGATTATGGATTTCACCAAAGACTAGAAGAAAGATAAACAATTCAAACAATTAATTGAAGGAGCAGGGTCTAAAATATACAAAGACAACAAGGGAGTGTTTGTTAAAGTTGAAGTAGTCCTATATCATCTATGGGGTCCAGGGGTGCAAAAGCACTCTGGAAAAGATAAAGGAAGTTTGCTGGTAGCCTAACATGAAGGATGACGTAGAGCATCATGTCAAGATATGCTTGATCTGTGCACCATATAATCCTGACAGAAATGTAAAGAAAGGAGCCCTACAACACACCAGCCCAGTGGAAGGGTCTTGGACTAATTTCCAGATAGATTATGTTGGTCCCTTATTGTCCACCCCAGGAGGGTACAAATATATTCTGGTAATAAAAGAGACCTTTATGAAGTGGGTGGATGTTTTTCCAGTTAAGACAAGCACAGCAAAGGCTTTGTAAAAATCTTATTGGAAGGATATTCACTCGATGGGGATCAAGGCATCATTTCACAGCCCAGATAATGTAAGATATCATGGAAGTTTAAGGGATCAAGCAGAGGTTTCGTAGACCCTGTAGACCACAATCTAGTGGAATTGTGGAAAGAATGAATTGAACACTAAAAAACATGATTGCAAAAATGGTGCAGAAACATTGCAGGTAGTTTTGCCTTATGCCCTGATGATTATTAGGAATAGAGAGGCATCTTCAACAGGTACACCCCTTATAAGCTCATGACTAGAAGGGATATGAAAGGATTGGAGGATTTGTTATGATTAGATGTCAGAATGTGAAATTGATGGGATTGTGTCGGAAAAGTGGCTACAACGATTGGTAGAGACAGTGAAAGGCCAATTATGTGGCAGCCCACCAAATAGAAAAATGAAGAATCAACGAAGTGAAGCCTACTGTGACTCAAAAGTCAGTCTCATAGAATTAAGCCCAGGACAAAGAGTGATGATTCAAAGACACCAACCCACCTCATTTTTAAATCCAAGGTTTGCAGGGCTCTATGAAGTTATAGACAAAGCAAGTCCTTCAGTGTACAAAGTACTGACTCTTCCATATAAAAGTGCGTGGTACCATGTCAACCAACTGAAATTGCTGGGGGAGAAACAGGAATGTTATCACCATTGACACATAACAATTGATGTAGCCCTGATTTGGGAGTCTTGAGGATGGAACAACTTTTCCAAGAAGATGGGGACAGATCCTAGCAAGGGGTGACTTTCCATTCCCTCATCCTGGGAACTGGGGGATTTTTGTCCAAAAAAAAAGGAAAAGTAAAATGTGCTAGTACTTGTCTCTGTGATCCTGAAATTAAGTTAGGTGAAGAAAAAATGGTGCCTTGAGTCCAAAGACAATTTGGAGTCCAGGTTGTACGGTCTAGAAAAACAAATTGAAAATATAGACTTAAAATAACTTAAGATTTAAATTTGAAATAAGAAGAGAAATTACCATTGTGTGTTACAGGTTTAATTCAACGTGGAGAGAATAATGTATCTTGTTGCAATGGAATTAACCCTGACTGGGGCCATGGTCAGTCTTGCTCCAGAGCTATTACACAAACATATCAATGGTGAGGTCATTGCTTGGAGAACACTCAGTGAACAAAAACAAATCTACTCAATGGAATCGGGTAATGTGGATTAACAAAGGAGAAAAGGAGGAATCAAATTTGTATTGTACTGGGGTAGATGGCTTGACAAAACCTTAGGTATTCCAGAGGTACAAAGCTACAATTCCTATTCAATAAAATTCTAGAGGTGGCATTATTCAATATCCTAGAGGGGATAATCATAAGTCAGTCTTTAGGTCCAATTATTGAGCAGTCTTCAGGTAATGATGGCCATGGTAAGATTACAGTTCTGTGGGATCACATTCAAATGATTATTGAGTGGAGTAGCAATCTATACAAGAGGTATGTCGACTGGGCTGGCCCTTCAAGTCTTTATGAAAGGTTGCTTCTATCATTATAAACCGTCCACAGGAGAATATAATACACTGGGAGAGTAGAATGGAGAAGGTCCTAAAGGAGATGTGGAAGTGTTTCTGTCAGGGCCCAGGCCCTTTCCAGGTTTTTAAAACTTAGAAAAATGTCTACCCCACAGCCTCAAGTGATGGAAACTGCACAAGAGCCTAAAGGTAGTGATAACCTGTGTAATACAAGCAGGAATGCATCAGTGTTAGAAGATATGTGGAATTTGTCACTTTGGTACCAAGGTACCAGCTTGTACAGGTAATTTTTAATCTCACTGAAATAATGGTGCTTACCTACAATGATGCAAGTATTTACTCACCTTTTTGGAAGATAACTAAGCAGCAGTGAATTTAAGTCCGTCAAAAGTAGAAGAGGTAGCAAGAGTTATCACCCTAGATATAGCAGAATTGGAAAACCAGATACAGTCTCTTCTGAAAATATGAGATATTACTGGAGCAGATTATAAAGAATAGGTACAAACTAATCAGATTGGTCGAGATGCATTCCAGGTAACTCTGGATGTGGTTAAATTTCTGAAGCCCCTTCAAGATGCAACAAATCTGATTATTGACCACATAGATCTAATGTCTAAGAAATGCATAAAACTGGGATCTAGTACTAGTTGGTTGCTACCATGATTGGCACCAATTTGTTACAACTTGATAGATAGATAGATAGATACTTTATTCATCCCCATGGGGAAATTCATCTTTTATTCCAATGTCCCATACACTTGTTGTAGCAAAACTAATTACATACAATACTTAACTCAGTAAAAAATATGATATGCATCTAAATCACTATCTCAAAAAGCATTAATAATAGCTTTGATGCACATGAAGTACCAGATTGGGTAGCGGATGAGCAGCTAGAAGAATGGGTCTACATGGATATCCTTAAGTAACCCACCAACACATGCTATTGTTATGAATGTTACTGGGAAAGGGATAGATTTATCAAGAGACCACTGGTGCTGTCCGGAAGAAATGACAGAGGTATGCTGGGGTAGCCCACATATTTTGCACCACTTCCAGCACTAACATAGCATGTTCACAACTTCTAACCATAACTGATACATCTTTGGAAGTGGGAAGAAAGTTCAAAATGCCTTTATTAAAGTTTAGAGTAAAATTTATTAGAATACATACATGTCACCACATTCAATCTTGAGATTCTTTTTTCTTGCAGGGATACTTAGGAAATCTATAGAACAGTCACTGTAAACAGAATCAATGAACAACAAACTGCAATTATAAATAAATAGCAATAAATAACGAGCATGAAATAACAAGATAAAGAGTCCTTAAGGTGAGACCATTGGTTGTGGGAACACCTGAAATCGAATATGCATAGTTATCCCCTTTTGTTCATGAGCCTAAGGGCAGGTTGAAGGGCAGCAACTGTTCTTGAACCTGATTGTATGAGTCCTGGGACACTTGTACCTCCTAGCTGATGGCAGCAGCGAGAAGGCTGCATGGCCTGGGTGGTTTTTTGATGATGAACACTGCTTTGCTATGGCAACATTTCATGTAGATGTGCTCAATGGTTGGGAGGATTTTGCCCATGATATACCTTCTGAAAATCTGCTGCCTTTTGTAGGACTTTATGCTCAAAGGCATTGGTGTTCCCATACCAGGCTGTAATGTACCGTCTCCCTGAAACTTCTTCCCCTCACTTTAAATGCATGTCCTCTCAGATTGTCAGACTTTAATTTGTCTATTAGTTCTGTATTTCTCCATAATTATATTAAAACTAATAGATTTATGGTCACTGAACCCAATGTGATCCCCCACTGTCCCATCTGTTACTTGCCTAATTTCATTTCCCAATACGAGATCCACTCTAGACCGCTCATCTGCAAACTGTTTCTGAAAACTTTCCTGGGAACATTTATCCAATTGTTCCCCATTCAAATACAATGGTAGTCCCATTCAATATGTGGAACACTGACATCACCTACTATTGCAACCCTATTGTTCCATCAGTTCTCTGTGATTCCCTACATGTTTGTTTCTCTAATTCCTGCTGATTACTGGGAGTTTATAACACAATCCCATCAAAATGATCACCTCACATACTTTATATTTCTAACTTCCACCTATAGTCTCACCAGACAATCCTTCAGAAATATACTACTAAATACTGATTCACCCTGATCCAAAAGCCAATTGCCTCTCTTCTCTCATCTCTACCTCTGTTTTATCTGTACCGTGAAACAATGAGTTTCTTCCCCCAAGATACCAGACTCCTCAATACCCAGAGTCTGGACTGATGCCAACTTACTGCCTTCTACTGTGCCTGTTGTCTTGTTTTTTTATTTATTGTAATGCTTGCACTGTTTTGTGCACTTTATGCAGTCCTGGGTAGGTCTGTAGTCTTGTGTACTTTTTTTTTCTGTGTTGTTTTTACGTAGTTCAGTGTAGTTTTTGTATTGTTTCTTTTAGCACCATGGTCCTGAAAAATGTTGTCTTGTTTTTACTGTTTACTGTACCAGCAGTTATGTTTGAAATGACAATAAAAAGTGACTTGACTTGACTGTCCCTGCCTCACCATATTTCTATCATGGCTTCAATAATGCAATTGCTACGAGACACTCCCAACCATACCAGCTTCCGAGAATTAAATACTCTAACTTTCCAGTGTATAGGTAGCTGGCGCAGCTTCTTTAAGGGGTTAGGATATTCCCGTTAATTGATAATCATATTTTGGGCGCTAAGAATTGTGTACTTAAGGAACACCTGAACATAAGTTAGTGTCTGTATCGGCTTGTTGGGCTCTTTTGGGAAATCCTGTGGATTTTGTAGTGTGGAGGAATGGAAGTTGGTTGTGCTGACTGTGATTGGTGTGGGGATGTTGGGAAATAGTGTAGGTTCAGGCGGGGGGATCTGGAAAAGGAACCACAAATGGAGGGTTTGGGTAAGTGCAGGTTGGCGGAAGGAGGTTGGAATAAAGTTGAATCTAGATCTGGAAAACGGGAAAATAAATATAATGTTGGAATGATTTCAAGTGATGAAGAAGAGGGGCAGGATATGCGGGGGGCGGAGAGAAGAAAAGAATACTTCAAAGTATTGTTTAAGCTCGATACGGAACTACCTTCTATCAATCCCATTAAGTAATCTACAGAGTTAAAATCAGCCATCGGGAATATAGATTGTGTTCGTACTTTAAGAGGGGGTTATGTGTTAATCATTTGTAGGGTAAGAAACAGTGTGTGAAGGCATTACCTTTGAAGACTTTACCTGGAGAAAGGTTAGTATCTCTGTTGCCCAATGAAAACATAGGTATTGGGGATGTCATAACAGGTGTTCTGGTGGAGATTTTGATACAAGAGGTTAAATCTCATTTATTGGGAGGCAAGGTTCAGGGTGTAAAGAGATTACAAGTTGTCAGAAATGCGGAAAGGATGGATGGTTTATCTCTATTGCTGTATTTTTGAGGTGAAGTTCCCTGATAAAGTTTGGGGTATGTTACTTGTAATTTATGAGCTTATATTCCACCTCCACTTAGATATTACAAACATCAGAGGTCTGTGCATGTTGCAGCAGTATGTTGTGCAAAACTAAGATGTAGCAAGTGTGGTGGGGAACATAAGTATGAAGACTGTGAAGGCATAAAGTTGAATTGTAATTGTGGAAGAGAACATGGTGCAGCTTATAGAGGATGTGAAGTGCTTAAGGAGGCAGCTGAAGTTCAGTAGGTGAAAGTACAGTTAGGTGTGTCTTGTGCAGAGGCCTTGCAAAGAGTTAAACCAAACGTTGATAAAGTAATGCTGGTGGAACACAGCAGGCCAGGCAGCATCTATAAGGAGAAGCACTGTTGAGGTTTCGGGCCAAGACCCTTCTAAAGTATTACCAGTCAGAGAACAGAATGTGAAATTGGAGGCTATATGACTGCATCATAGTTCTCTTACTAAAGATACTTTTCTAGTCGATAAAATGAAGTTTGTAATGCTGAAAACAGATGTGGTGAATTGTACTGCTCAAAGGTCATCGTACTGAGAAAATTAAAATCATGGTGAAAGCTGCTGAAAAGTATCTGGGTGTGACGGGTGTTATGTGGGAAGCTGTAAATGAAGCTCTAATGGGTGGGGTATCTGTATTTCAGTCTCCTAAAGATACATAATGGACATAAGAATATTGCAAAGGAATGCGAGAAGCAGGGGACCGTGCTCTCTCCGGTCCTGTTCACCCTGTACACATCAGACTTCCAATATAACTCGGAGTCCTGCCATGTGCAGAAGTTCGCTGACGACACGGCCATAGTGGGGTATGTCAGGAATGGACAGGAGGAGGAGTATAGGAAACTGATACAGGACTTTGTGATATGGTGCAACTCAAACTACCTGCGTCTCAATATCACCAAGACCAAGGAGATGGTGGTGGACTTTAGGAGATCTAGGCCTCATATGGAGCCAGTGATCATTAATGGAGAATGTGTGGAGCAGGTTAAGACCTACAAGTATCTGGGAGTACAGTTACACGAGAAGCTAGACTGGACTGCCAACACAGATGCCTTGTGCAGGAAGGCACAGAGTCGACTGTACTTCCTTAGAAGGTTGGCGTCATTCAATGTCTGTAGTGAGATGCTGAAGATGTTCTATAGGTCAGTTGTGGAGAGCGCCCTCTTCTTTGTGGTGGCGTGTTGGGGAGGCAGCATTAAGAAGAGGGACGCCTCACGTCTTAATAAGCTGGTAAGGAAGGCGGGCTCTGTCGTGGGCAAAGTACTGGAGAGTATAACATCGGTAGCTGAGCGAAGGGCGCTGAGTAGGCTACGGTCAATTATGGAAAACCCTGAACATCCTCTACATAGCACCATCCAGAGACAGAGAAGCAGTTTCAGCGACAGGTTGCTATCGATGCAATGCTCCTCAGACAGGATGAAGAGGTCAATACTCCCCAATGCCATTAGGCTTTACAATTCAACCGCCAGGAGCAAGAGATGTTAAAGTGCCGGGGTTGATTGTATTTAATGTATTTAAGTAAACTACTTAAGAACTTTTTAAAAGCTATTATTAATGCTTTTTGAGAGAGTGATTTAGATGCATATCATATTTTTACTGAGTTAAGTATTGTATGTAATTAGTTTTGCTACAACAAGTGTATGGGACATTGGAAAAAATGTTGAATTTCCCCATGGGGATGAATAAAGTATCTATCTATCTATCTATCTATCTAAGCCTAATTTCTAATGGTCAAGACTTTAAAAGTTTGTTTCTGATTTATCAAATCCATCTGATGTTGTATGTATTCAAGAAACCTGTTTGTTGCCACATTTAAGTTTTTCTTTGCAGGATTATATTGTAATTAGGTGTGATAGAATAAAGGGTGGTGTTGCTGGTTTTATAAGGAATGGGGTAGGATATAGAGTTGTGGATGTGAATGACATATATGAGGCACTGGTAGTAGAAATATTTGATTCAATGGGTAGGGGTATTGAAGTGGTAAATTGTTACAACTCTTGTGGTAAGCTTTCAGTCGATTTGTTGGAAAGCATATGTAGTTCAACCTCACTAAGGTGTGAGGATTTTAATGCACATATTTCACTGTATTGTTCACAGAATGACTAGAAGATTTTTTGGGTATTTTTGATCTTGTGTGTGTTAATGATGGGAGGGACATGCATTAATACTAGTTATGAAACTGCTATGGATTTAACTTTAGTTTAGAACATTCTGGCTGGAGTGAATGAGGGATGTCATGGGAGATGAAACACTGAGTGATCATTTTCCTGTATTTATAACCTTGGGTTTAGATTTGTATAGGGGACAGGAGGCTACTTTTAGGAGGTGGAATCGTGATAAAGCAAATTGGGAGAAGTGTAAGATTTTATGTGATGAACATCTTTTAGGGCTGAATGTTGAGGACAGTGTGGATTTTTGCAATGTCACGTTATTCACCAAACTGTGGTGGAAGTGATCCCTATTAAAAAGGACCTCTAATAGGAGAAAGGCTGTACCATGGTGGACTGATGAGTGTGCAGAGGCAATTAGAGAGATAAATAAGGCATTTAGGAAAGTTAATAAGGTCACTTGGAGAGTGATACTAGTTAAGAATAAAAGGGCACAGGCTGTGGTGAGAAAAGTGTTGAAAGTTGTGAATAAGGTTTACTGGAGGTCATATTGTGATAGTATTGGAAGGGATATTAAACTTGGAGCTGTTTGGGGAAATTATTAAGAAAATGGGCAGTGGGGATGGATTGATAGAGCTAATAACATTCAAGTATTAAAGATAATGATTGTTACTGAAATTGAGAAGGTTGAGTTTCTAGCTTGGTCATTTGCTGCAATTCATAATCAAGATCATGTAAGTGAAGAGGCTAAACAATGTAGGGATAAAGCTCTAAGTGAATACCCTGATGTGTTGGAATCTGGCAGTAGCAATGCTAGTGATGTGGAGTTTTTTTTGTGTGAATTTAAGAAAAGATTTAATGATACAGGCCAGTCAGCTCCAGGAAAGGATGATACAAGTACATGCTATTGTATGTTTAAACCTGTAACAAAATTTTTGAATCGTATTTGGAGTTTGGGCCATCTTCCCTCCCCATGGAAAATGGCAATAGTAGTGCCTATTCTAAAAGCTGGGAAACCCCTGCTGGATCATTCTAGAGATTCATTACTCTCTGAATAAAGAAATTCCTTCTCCTCCTCCTTCTAAAGGGATGTCCCTTTATTCTGGAGCTGTGCCCCACTGAAGGAAACATACTCTCCACATCAAATTTTTCTGAGCTCTTCACCATTCAATAGATTTTAAGGAGACTTCCCGTCATTCTTCTGAATTCCAGTGAGTACAGGCACAGAGCCACCAAACATTTTTCATATGATAAACCTCTCAATCCTCGAACCATTCTCTTAAATACCCTTAGTGATTCCACACTTGGAATATTGCACAGAGTTCTAGACTCCCAGCTACAGAAAGGATGTTATTAAGTTGGAAAGGATGCAGAAAAGTTTCATACCTGGACTGGAAAGCTTGAGTTATAAAGGAAAGCTGGATATGCTGCGACTGTGTTAAAGGAGTGGGTTCTGACCAAAGGGAAAAAACGGCTGAAGTCGCTTTGTACATTTGTTTGTCAAAAATCAAGCTTTCAAGAATTAGTGAAAACTGCCAATATTTACAAAAAGATAACTACCCTGACAGAATAAATCACTCCATACTATTTGTCCAGAGTGAACTCATCGCAGCCTGATCTCTGACAGCGAAGAACCCTGTCAATTATGCACAAACTTAAATTAAGACTACATATGATTTAGACTAAGATGCACACCACAATGTAGTTACAATCATATTACAAAATAAACAAAAGTATCTATGTTACATACAGCACACAAACAATATACTGTATACATATTTGCACATCTGATCACTAAAGAGAAAGAATATACCCCCGTGTACGGCGGGGCAGTACCATAAAGCCAAAACCTTATAAGAATGACAGCAGAACTACTGCAATGTTGATGTGTGTGCACAAAGTGCGTTTACCAAGTGTTCTCCGTCTCTGTCACTGATCGTTTTCCTGAGAACGTAGGACGCTCAGGGTGATCATATATAATATTATTAAGTGTGTAAATATGGCAGTGGTCAGTTTATTTTTCTCTCAGGGTAGGGGATGCCTGTTGATATTTCAGACCGGGACCTGAGTTTCTCCAGCATTTTGTGTTTTTTGCTCCCAACAGCGCAGCGATTCACAGTTCACCATCAATGACCGAACGATCAACTGCGCAGGCGTAAACGGTGCCCAAAAAAAAAGCTCTCGGAGATGCGCATGCGCAGGGCTCAAGGGACAAACGGCTCTGGTGAATCGGCCGCAGGTAGGAGGAGGGCTGTAGGTTGGGGATCCATCAGTATTGGTGTCGGTACCGCGGCGAAGGGAAAACTCCTGTGAGTTCCGGTAATATGGTGGCCTCGCAAGTTCGGGACAATCTCGGTCCTTTCCCTCTCTGTCCGCCCCACCTCCCTATTCGGACTCCACTTTGATTTTTGCTTATATGCAATGGCGACGGCGCCATTTCTACTACGCATGCGCACTACTGGAAGTGTCACGGATTGATGGGTATCCTATTCGTGCGGATTTCTGGGTAAAGAGGCAGTCATGGCTGACATTTTACCACTTTCTGCACCAGTCCGTGGGGTGTGTTTGGAAGCGCAGGTGGAGGGAATATGAGTGGATGGGTCTCCCAAACACTGCCGACCTCCAGCTACTGAATTCCAAGGATTAGTGACTTGGAACAAAAATATCGTTCCGATTTAATCTCCAGTGAGGAATCTAATCTTCCAGTCGCTGAAAATGCCAGTTAGTGCTGTACGGAGAAATAGAACAAAATCCTTCCATCAGCTTTAGAACAGAGGAGTGTACTGCACAGGATCAGGCCATTCTGCCCACATTATCCTGCAGAACCAGCTAGAAAGCAAATCAAAGTCACCTAAATCCCTCCTACATACACCATGTCCATATCCCTCCATCTTCCTTGTATCCACGTGTGCATCGAAAACTTCTCTTAAAAGCCTCTAATGTATTTGTCTCTACCACCGTACTAGGTAGTGCATTCCAGGATTCATGACTCTGAGTAAAAACTTACCCCTCCCACCCCCCTCCTTAACCTATTCACTCTCACGGTCAATGCATGCCCTCTGGTATTTGTTATTTCAACCCTGGGAAACACATAGCCACTGACCGGTCTATCTATGCCACTCATAATCTTATAAACATGTATCAAATCTCCCCTCAGCCTCCAATGCTTCAGAGAAACCAACCCAAGTTTACCCAGCCTCTTGTGATAGCACACGCTTTCTGAAGAAGGCAGTCCCCTGTTGAACTACTTCTCCACCCTCTCCAAAGCCTCAACATCCTTCCTAAAGTTGACTGACCAGAACTGTAACCCAGATATGGCCAAACCAAAGTTTTATAAATTTGCAACACAACATCCTGACTTTAGAACTCAATCCCTCAACTAATAAAAGCAAGCATTCCATAAGCCTTCTTAACCACCTTGTCAACCTGTGAAGACACTTTCAAGAAGCTATGAACTTGAATCCCAAGATCTCTCTGCCCAGCAACACTATTAAGGGTCTTGTCCTTAACAGTATACCTTATCCTTATATTTGCCTATCGAGGTGAAACGCCTCACATTTATCGGGGTCAAACTCCATCTGCCATCTCTCAGCCCATATCTGTGACTGATCTATATTGTGCTGTGTTCTTTGCCAGTCTTCTACACTATCCACAACTCCATTAATCTTTGTGTCATCTGCAAATTTACTAACCCACTCATCTATATTTTCATCCAGGTCATTCATATACATTACGAACAGCAGAGATCCCAGCACTGATCCCTGTGGAACACCACTAATTACAGACCTCCAGCTCGAATAGGTCACTTCAACCTATTCCCTCTGTCTTCTATGTGCAAACCTGTTTTGAATCTAAACAGCCATTTTGCGGAGATCCCATGCATTTTAATCTTAAGGATTAGCCTCCCATGAGGGACTTTGTCAGGCCTTACTGAAATCCATGTAGACAACATCCACTGCCCTGCTACCCTCATTAATCTCTCTCATCACCTTGTGAAAAAACTCAATCAAGCTGGTAAGCCATGGCTTGCCCTGCACAAAGCCATTCTGACTCTCCCTAATTAGGCCATGGGTTTCCAAATGCTTATATATGATATCCTTCAGAAATTTCTACAGCTATTTCCCTACGACTGACGTGAGACTCACTGGTCTATAGTTCCCAGGATTTTCCCTTTTTCCCTTCTTAAGCACAGCTACAACATTATCCACTCTCCAGTCTCCAGGACTCGTCTGTTGCTAGAGAGTACACAAAAAAACTGGTCATAGGTAACCTGGGGTAAGTGCCATCAAGGCTTAATCCACCTTAATACCCCTTAGGAGGCCCAAAACTTCCTTTTCGTTCACCTCTAAAACTCTGAACACAGGTTGAAGATGGGCAGAAATGGCCCATTCTGATACAGACAAAAAACAATGAGAGAATTTGATGGTCAGTCCAGATGACCGATCTCTGCCCAGTTGGAAGAGGAGGAAGTGTTACTTCAACGTGAGTTGAATTTCGCTGTTACAGTGTGATGTCAGAGCTCACCATAGGGACTAAAATTATCACATCAAAAATGCTGTCCTTCACACATTGATGTATTTTATAAATCTTACAGGGTTAGAAATGGCGAAGAATTTGTGAACGGAAATCTTAAACTCGAGCACCTCAGGTTTGCTGTTTCTGTGCAGATTTTAAAGAGTGACCAGATATTTCCTCTGTAACACCAATATATTTATTGTTGATGCTTGGAGATGAAGAACTATCACATTCCAGCTGGGAATGTGCTTTGTGACTGAGGTGAAGATTTCTGTTGTGACTCAGTGAAATCCACTAGACCTGACGTGCTGAGAACACTAGGTCTTCAACTGCATTGATTGTACAAGGGAGTCACTACGTCGATCATCTGACTTAATGAATTGCCAGAGAATTGACAGTAGGGCGATATCATTCAAGTTCTGTCATGTGGAAGGAATTCACTCAGTTATCTGACCAACTGGCTTGCTGTTAACCTTGGGGAGCTGCTGTTCACCTGAGAATGTGGGAAGGAATCTATTCAGTCGTATGACCTAATGACGCACTAATCAGTTCACACTGGGGAGATGCCGTTTACTTGCTCAGACTGTGGGAAGGGATTTCCACGGTCATGTCAACTGAAGCTACATCAACAAGTTCACACTAGTAAGAAACGATTCACCTGCTCAAACTGTGGGAAAGAATTCAATTCATCATCTCAGCTGAAGGTACATGAGCGAGTTCATACTGGGGAGAGGCCATTCACCTGCTCAGACTGTGGGAAGCAATTCACTCGCCCATCTTACCTGCAGAAACATCAGTCAGTTCACACTCTGGAGAAACCATTCACCTGTTCAGACTGTGGGAAGGGATTCACTCAGTCATCTGACCTTCTGAGACATCAGTCAGTTCACACTGGGGAGTGGTTGTTCACCTGCTCAAGTTGTGGGAAAGGATTCAGTTCGTTATCTGCCCTTCACAGACACCAGTCAGTTCACACTGGGAAGGGGTTGTTCACCTGCTCAGATTGTGGGAAAGGATTCAATCGGTTATCTGAACTTAAAATTCATCAGCGAGTTCACACCGGGGAGAGGCCATTCACCTGCTCAGACTGTGGGAAGCGATTCACTTGGTCATCTCACCTGTACAGACATCAGCGACTTCACTCTGGAGAGAGGCCATTCACCTGCTCTGTGTGTGGGAAAGGGTTTGCTCGGTCATCCCATCTAAAGAGACACGAGTCAACTCACAGTGTGAAGAAACCATTCACCTGCTCAGACTGTGGAAAGGGATTTTCTCAGTCATCAGACCTACTGACACACCAGTCAGTTCACACGGGAGAGTGGTTGTTCACCTGCTCAGATTGTGGGAAAGGATGCATCTCGTCATCTCAACTGAAAGCACATCAGCGAGTTCACACTGGGGAGAAGCCCTTCACCTGCTCAGACTGTGGGAAAGGATTCACTCAGTTATCCAACCTACAGATACACCAGCGAGCTCACACTGGGGAGAAACCATTTACTTGCTCAGACTGTGGAAAGCGATTCACTCAGTCATCCAGCCTGCAGACACACTTGCGAGTTCACACTGGTGAGAGGCCGTTCTCCTGCTCTGAATGTGGGAAGCGATTCAGTCGGTTATCTGAACTTACGACACACTACCAAGTTCACAGTGAGGACAAAGTTTAAATATGCCTCATTCTGGATATTTAACCATCAAAGTTGCTGAATTCAGAGGCAAAATCTAAAGACACAGACATATTCAAAAGAGATTGTTGGTGTTGAACAGTAATTATTTCTACTGCTTATCACACCCTGGCCACTGGACACGAGAGGATTTTCTTCCTCTGCTGTTCACCTTTAATGGGATTGCAAATTAATATTCTGGATCTGTGATTAATAAATCAGTTGTATTTTAAACTTTACCTTGGGTACATGCTGAATTTACAACTCACCCCATGTACAGTAGGGAGTCAACTCAGTTCAGCTAGACCCTTCCAGTGTTTCTGTTCCATGATAATCCTTTTAAATCCATCCTGCTGTTCTCCTCTCACTCTCCCTTTGGCGATGGGTTCCAGACAGTTTCCACTGTGGGTGAAGAAGTTTCCCTTGAATTTCACGCATGACTTACTACAGACTGAGGAAGAAGACAGTTATGTTTCTCTCTCAGATCTCTTGCCTGAGGAAGAATATCCTTGTTGGCCAGAAGGGACTACAGTCTACAAATTATTGGATTTGAATGAATCAAGTACAGTGGAAGTAGACAAAAAGAACAACAGTCTACAAATCAGTGGATTCAGATGAATCAGGACAGAAGTAGCAGACAATCCAAATGTCTTTGTTTCCCTCCCAATTTGTGAACTCTGATCTGATACTTGCTCGGGGATAATCTAATCAGAGCAATTGAATCTGGACATAAAGAGGTTCAAGTGATGACCTGCTGAACCTGAGATCATTCTCAGACAAATAGCTATTTATTATGTAAAGTTCCAGTCCTGCCAAAGAAGCAATCTGTAATCACGTGTCTGAGTTAGCTCGTTTAACTGGTTTGGACCAGTCAGAGTTGAAAGGCACAAATACACAAAGATGGGGGGCAGAAACCATGGAAACAACATTGGTTGTAGCCCTGGACTAGGGCCAGTAAGAAGGTGATCAAAGTCGGTCAGGTGACCTTGAGCGAATGGGATGGAAATCCATTAGTTCAACTGATGAAGGAAGCTAAGAGTCTGGAGCTCCAAATGCATAATGGTGATAACTCTCCAGTGTGACGTGTCCATAGTTCTGTGTATTGGTAGTCCATAGTTTTGTTCTACTGGGAATCCACAGTTTCGTTTATGTGAGCGTCACTTTATGACATATGATGTTGGTATAAAAAGTCATGCGGACGGATTGCTGGAGTCTTTCATTTCGAAGGAAAGAGTGAGAGAATTAAGACTGCGGAATGCTAGCTATCAGGGGACTGCTCGCTACCAAAAAGGGTAAAGTCTGATACTTACCCATGCCCAAAGGATTGGGTTAATCAGAGGCACACTATGCATTTTGGAGTCGTGATTCATACGTGGAATTTTTGGAAAATTTTGTGGCAACCTCTTTTGTTAACCCTTACTTGGTTCTGGATATGTTTTGAGGTAACCACTCGTGCTAAGAGATAGTCCGTGACTGTCACTTTGTGATATCTCTATGTGGAATTTGGAACGTCTCTGGATTAGATCTTCGGTGATTGTTACTTTTTTTACCCAGCGTGGACCCTTTTGAAGACTTCGTGATCGCCTCTTCATTGCATTCTGAATTCACACGTTTCTCCTCTCACCTACCTTGTGGATTACTGGAACTTGCTAAATTGCCATTCTCAGACTGTGCTTGAGTAAGATTTGTTAAGAACTGTACATAATCTTGACCGTATGGGAGCTGTAGACACATAACACTTCTGTTTAAGACAGTAGTTTGTTTAATTTTCTATATTTTTGAGTAGATGTGAATAAATATAGTTTTTTAACATTAAAACCGGACTCAATTTGTGATCTATTGCTGCTGTTATGTAACACCAGCAACCAGAGTCCAACCATCACGGATGAGGAGGACCCCACAGACACGTGGAGATCGGGACCACAAAGAACACCTGTCCAGTGTAGACTCCTTTACTGGGTAATAACCTTTTCTCTTCATTGACTGTTCATGGAGGGTCAGGGAATTCCAGTGGATATGCACACAGCTTGTTTGAGAACCCATGTGTTCTTTAGTTGAGACAATAAAGGTTACTTGTTGGTAAATACAGATTCTGTCTGCCTCTCTGATCATGTAATAATGGTCATTATTACAAGATCCTTATAACAAAATTGGCATCCCTGTTGGTGGTTCAAGGATAAATCTTTCTTTTCGTTCAAGTCTGGCCGTGGAGATAGGATAGTCAGCAGTTACTAACCCGGAGGAAGAACTCAGGAAAATCTGCAAGTTAGAAGGACTTGGATTGTTTTGATTGTAAGGGATTCCTCTAGAAATTTGTGTTGAGGAACTGGCCACAATACGAGGGGATGGTTAGTCACCCTGGCTGCGAAGGGAAAACTACTAGGGATATACTTTGGAAAATTGCCCAAGAGAAGCTGTCGGGCAGGAAGTTTAAACAATTACTAAAACCAGACACGGCTGTTTAATTGAGGATTTGATACAATGACCACAGAATGCTAAGGCAGAATGGCACTGATTAGAAATGGAAAAGCAGAAGACAAGTGAGATAGGTTACAACAAGAAATATTGGAAAATTGGCATAAAGCAGAAGCTGACTGAGATAGGTTGAAAGGAGAACACAAAAGGAGGTAGAAAGCTTGAGAGAAAGGGTTACTGATTTACAGGGTTAAAGGAGTATGGGCTTGATGCATATGAACCAGTTTCAGTTGAAATGTGAGAAATTGCTTAAAGAAAAATGTAAACAAGAGGAAGCCCCTGAACTAGCGAAGAGTGAAGTGGAAGGATTAAGGAAACAGTGCTGTGATTTAAAGATGGCAATGAATGTGATTCAGGAATCAGCACAGGAAAGGAAGAATAACACTGGCAATCGTGCAAAGTGTTTAAAGCAGATACAAAAGCTGCAGGACCAACTTGCTGTACAGCGAGGAATAATATATGCTTTTGCATCTGAAAAAGGGGAGGAAGGTGAATGTGGAGATAATGATTGGTATGATATCACAGATGAAGCTATTAGATAACGGTTTTGATAATTACGAATGTTTTAATTTTGCCGAGGAACTCCCACCAACACCCTACCAATGGGAGCACTTTACATTGGTGAGATTGGGAGTCAGAAGGAACAACAGATTATGGATTTCACCAAAGACTAGAAGAAAGATAAACAATTCAAACAATTAATTGAAGGAGCAGGGTCTAAAATATACAAAGACAACAAGGGAGTGTTTGTTAAAGTTGAAGTAGTCCTATATCATCTATGGGGTCCAGGGGTGCAAAAGCACTCTGGAAAAGATAAAGGAAGTTTGCTGGTAGCCTAACATGAAGGATGACGTAGAGCATCATGTCAAGATATGCTTGATCTGTGCACCATATAATCCTGACAGAAATGTAAAGAAAGGAGCCCTACAACACACCAGCCCAGTGGAAGGGTCTTGGACTAATTTCCAGATAGATTATGTTGGTCCCTTATTGTCCACCCCAGGAGGGTACAAATATATTCTGGTAATAAAAGAGACCTTTATGAAGTGGGTGGATGTTTTTCCAGTTAAGACAAGCACAGCAAAGGCTTTGTAAAAATCTTATTGGAAGGATATTCACTCGATGGGGATCAAGGCATCATTTCACAGCCCAGATAATGTAAGATATCACGGAAGTTTAAGGGATCAAGCAGAGGTTTCGTAAACCCTGTAGACCACAATCTAGTGGAATTGTGGAAAGAATGAATTGAACACTAAAAAACATGATTGCAAAAATGGTGCAGAAACATTGCAGGTAGTTTTGCCTTATGCCCTGATGATTATTAGGAATAGAGAGGCATCTTCAACAGGTACACCCCTTATAAGCTCATGACTAGAAGGGATATGAAAGGATTGGAGGATTTGTTATGATTAGATGTCAGAATGTGAAATTGATGGGATTGTGTCGGAAAAGTGGCTACAACGATTGGTAGAGACAGTGAAAGGCCAATTATGTGGCAGCCCACCAAATAGAAAAATGAAGAATCAACGAAGTGAAGCCTACTGTGACTCAAAAGTCAGTCTCATAGAATTAAGCCCAGGACAAAGAGTGATGATTCAAAGACACCAACCCACCTCATTTTTAAATCCAAGGTTTGCAGGGCTCTATGAAGTTATAGACAAAGCAAGTCCTTCAGTGTACAAAGTACTGACTCTTCCATATAAAAGTGCGTGGTACCATGTCAACCAACTGAAATTGCTGGGGGAGAAACAGGAATGTTATCACCATTGACACATAACAATTGATGTAGCCCTGATTTGGGAGTCTTGAGGATGGAACAACTTTTCCAAGAAGATGGGGACAGATCCTAGCAAGGGGTGACTTTCCATTCCCTCATCCTGGGAACTGGGGGATTTTTGTCCAAAAAAAAAGGAAAAGTAAAATGTGCTAGTACTTGTCTCTGTGATCCTGAAATTAAGTTAGGTGAAGAAAAAATGGTGCCTTGAGTCCAAAGACAATTTGGAGTCCAGGTTGGACGGTCTAGAAAAACAAATTGAAAATATAGACTTAAAATAACTTAAGATTTAAATTTGAAATAAGAAGAGAAATTACCATTGTGTGTTACAGGTTTAATTCAACGTGGAGAGAATAATGTATCTTGTTGCAATGGAATTAACCCTGACTGGGGCCATGGTCAGTCTTGCTCCAGAGCTATTACACAAACATATCAATGGTGAGGTCATTGCTTGGAGAACACTCAGTGAACAAAAACAAATCTACTCAATGGAATCGGGTAATGTGGATTAACAAAGGAGAAAAGGAGGAATCAAATTTGTATTGTACTGGGGTAGATGGCTTGACAAAACCTTAGGTATTCCAGAGGTACAAAGCTACAATTCCTATTCAATAAAATTCTAGAGGTGGCATTATTCAATATCCTAGAGGGGATAATCATAAGTCAGTCTTTAGGTCCAATTATTGAGCAGTCTTCAGGTAATGATGGCCATGGTAAGATTACAGTTCTGTGGGATCACATTCAAATGATTATTGAGTGGAGTAGCAATCTATACAAGAGGTATGTCGACTGGGCTGGCCCTTCAAGTCTTTATGAAAGGTTGCTTCTATCATTATAAACCGACCACAGGAGAATATAATACACTGGGAGAGTAGAATGGAGAAGGTCCTAAAGGAGATGTGGAAGTGTTTCTGTCAGGGCCCAGGCCCTTTCCAGGTTTTTAAAACTTAGAAAAATGTCTACCCCACAGCCTCAAGTGATGGAAACTGCACAAGAGCCTAAAGGTAGTGATAACCTGTGTAATACAAGCAGGAATGCATCAGTGTTAGAAGATATGTGGAATTTGTCACTTTGGTACCAAGGTACCAGCTTGTACAGGTAATTTTTAATCTCACTGAAATAATGGTGCTTACCTACAATGATGCAAGTATTTACTCACCTTTTTGGAAGATAACTAAGCAGCAGTGAATTTAAGTCCGTCAAAAGTAGAAGAGGTAGCAAGAGTTATCACCCTAGATATAGCAGAATTGGAAAACCAGATACAGTCTCTTCTGAAAATATGAGATATTACTGGAGCAGATTATAAAGAATAGGTACAAACTAATCAGATTGGTCGAGATGCATTCCAGGTAACTCTGGATGTGGTTAAATTTCTGAAGCCCCTTCAAGATGCAACAAATCTGATTATTGACCACATAGATCTAATGTCTAAGAAATGCATAAAACTGGGATCTAGTACTAGTTGGTTGCTACCATGATTGGCACCAATTTGTTACAACTTGATAGATAGATAGATAGATAGATACTTTATTCATCCCCATGGGGAAATTCATCTTTTATTCCAATGTCCCATACACTTGTTGTAGCAAAACTAATTACATACAATACTTAACTCAGTAAAAAATATGATATGCATCTAAATCACTATCTCAAAAAGCATTAATAATAGCTTTGATGCACATGAAGTACCAGATTGGGTAGCGGATGAGCAGCTAGAAGAATGGGTCTACATGGATATCCTTAAGTAACCCACCAACACATGCTATTGTTATGAATGTTACTGGGAAAGGGATAGATTTATCAAGAGACCACTGGTGCTGTCCGGAAGAAATGACAGAGGTATGCTGGGGTAGCCCACATATTTTGCACCACTTCCAGCACTAACATAGCATGTTCACAACTTCTAACCATAACTGATACATCTTTGGAAGTGGGAAGAAAGTTCAAAATGCCTTTATTAAAGTTTAGAGTAAAATTTATTAGAATACATACATGTCACCACATTCAATCTTGAGATTCTTTTTTCTTGCAGGGATACTTAGGAAATCTATAGAACAGTCACTGTAAACAGAATCAATGAACAACAAACTGCAATTATAAATAAATAGCAATAAATAACGAGCATGAAATAACAAGATAAAGAGTCCTTAAGGTGAGACCATTGGTTGTGGGAACACCTGAAATCGAATATGCATAGTTATCCCCTTTTGTTCATGAGCCTAAGGGCAGGTTGAAGGGCAGCAACTGTTCTTGAACCTGATTGTATGAGTCCTGGGACACTTGTACCTCCTAGCTGATGGCAGCAGCGAGAAGGCTGCATGGCCTGGGTGGTTTTTTGATGATGAACACTGCTTTGCTATGGCAACATTTCATGTAGATGTGCTCAATGGTTGGGAGGATTTTGCCCATGATATACCTTCTGAAAATCTGCTGCCTTTTGTAGGACTTTATGCTCAAAGGCATTGGTGTTCCCATACCAGGCTGTAATGTACCGTCTCCCTGAAACTTCTTCCCCTCACTTTAAATGCATGTCCTCTCAGATTGTCAGACTTTAATTTGTCTATTAGTTCTGTATTTCTCCATAATTATATTAAAACTAATAGATTTATGGTCACTGAACCCAATGTGATCCCCCACTGTCCCATCTGTTACTTGCCTAATTTCATTTCCCAATACGAGATCCACTCTAGACCGCTCATCTGCAAACTGTTTCTGAAAACTTTCCTGGGAACATTTATCCAATTGTTCCCCATTCAAATACAATGGTAGTCCCATTCAATATGTGGAACACTGACATCACCTACTATTGCAACCCTATTGTTCCATCAGTTCTCTGTGATTCCCTACATGTTTGTTTCTCTAATTCCTGCTGATTACTGGGAGTTTATAACACAATCCCATCAAAATGATCACCTCACATACTTTATATTTCTAACTTCCACCTATAGTCTCACCAGACAATCCTTCAGAAATATACTACTAAATACTGATTCACCCTGATCCAAAAGCCAATTGCCTCTCTTCTCTCATCTCTACCTCTGTTTTATCTGTACCGTGAAACAATGAGTTTCTTCCCCCAAGATACCAGACTCCTCAATACCCAGAGTCTGGACTGATGCCAACTTACTGCCTTCTACTGTGCCTGTTGTCTTGTTTTTTTATTTATTGTAATGCTTGCACTGTTTTGTGCACTTTATGCAGTCCTGGGTAGGTCTGTAGTCTTGTGTACTTTTTTTTTCTGTGTTGTTTTTACGTAGTTCAGTGTAGTTTTTGTATTGTTTCTTTTAGCACCATGGTCCTGAAAAATGTTGTCTTGTTTTTACTGTTTACTGTACCAGCAGTTATGTTTGAAATGACAATAAAAAGTGACTTGACTTGACTGTCCCTGCCTCACCATATTTCTATCATGGCTTCAATAATGCAATTGCTACGAGACACTCCCAACCATACCAGCTTCCGAGAATTAAATACTCTAACTTTCCAGTGTATAGGTAGCTGGCGCAGCTTCTTTAAGGGGTTAGGATATTCCCGTTAATTGATAATCATATTTTGGGCGCTAAGAATTGTGTACTTAAGGAACACCTGAACATAAGTTAGTGTCTGTATCGGCTTGTTGGGCTCTTTTGGGAAATCCTGTGGATTTTGTAGTGTGGAGGAATGGAAGTTGGTTGTGCTGACTGTGATTGGTGTGGGGATGTTGGGAAATAGTGTAGGTTCAGGCGGGGGGATCTGGAAAAGGAACCACAAATGGAGGGTTTGGGTAAGTGCAGGTTGGCGGAAGGAGGTTGGAATAAAGTTGAATCTAGATCTGGAAAACGGGAAAATAAATATAATGTTGGAATGATTTCAAGTGATGAAGAAGAGGGGCAGGATATGCGGGGGGGCGGAGAGAAGAAAAGAATACTTCAAAGTATTGTTTAAGCTCGATACGGAACTACCTTCTATCAATCCCATTAAGTAATCTACAGAGTTAAAATCAGCCATCGGGAATATAGATTGTGTTCGTACTTTAAGAGGGGGTTATGTGTTAATCATTTGTAGGGTAAGAAACAGTGTGTGAAGGCATTACCTTTGAAGACTTTACCTGGAGAAAGGTTAGTATCTCTGTTGCCCAATGAAAACATAGGTATTGGGGATGTCATAACAGGTGTTCTGGTGGAGATTTTGATACAAGAGGTTAAATCTCATTTATTGGGAGGCAAGGTTCAGGGTGTAAAGAGATTACAAGTTGTCAGAAATGCGGAAAGGATGGATGGTTTATCTCTATTGCTGTATTTTTGAGGTGAAGTTCCCTGATAAAGTTTGGGGTATGTTACTTGTAATTTATGAGCTTATATTCCACCTCCACTTAGATATTACAAACATCAGAGGTCTGTGCATGTTGCAGCAGTATGTTGTGCAAAACTAAGATGTAGCAAGTGTGGTGGGGAACATAAGTATGAAGACTGTGAAGGCATAAAGTTGAATTGTAATTGTGGAAGAGAACATGGTGCAGCTTATAGAGGATGTGAAGTGCTTAAGGAGGCAGCTGAAGTTCAGTAGGTGAAAGTACAGTTAGGTGTGTCTTGTGCAGAGGCCTTGCAAAGAGTTAAACCAAACGTTGATAAAGTAATGCTGGTGGAACACAGCAGGCCAGGCAGCATCTATAAGGAGAAGCACTGTTGAGGTTTCGGGCCAAGACCCTTCTAAAGTGTTAACAGTCAGAGAACAGAATGTGAAATTGGAGGCTATATGACTGCATCATAGTTCTCTTCTCTTACTAAAGATACTTTTCTAGTCGATAAAATGAAGTTTGTAATGCTGAAAACAGATGTGGTGAATTGTACTGCTCAAAGGTCATCGTACTGAGAAAATTAAAATCATGGTGAAAGCTGCTGAAAAGTATCTGGGTGTGACAGGTGTTATGTGGGAAGCTGTAAATGAAGCTCTAATGGGTGGGGTATCTGTATTTCAGTCTCCTTCTAAAGATACATAATGGACATAAGAATATTGCAAAGGAATGCGAGAAGCCTAATTTCTAATGGTCAAGACTTTAAAAGTTTGTTTCTGATTTATCAAATCCATCTGATGTTGTATGTATTCAAGAAACCTGTTTGTTGCCACATTTAAGTTTTTCTTTGCAGGATTATATTGTAATTAGGTGTGATAGAATAAAGGGTGGTGTTGCAAGTTTTATAAGGAACGGGGTAGGATATAGAGTTGTGGATGTGAATGACATATATGAGGCACTGGTAGTAGAAATATTTGATTCAATGGGTAGGGGTATTGAAGTGGTAAATTGTTACAACTCTTGTGGTAAGCTTTCAATCGATTTGTTGGAAAGCATATGTAGTTCAACCTCACTAAGGTGTGAGGATTTTAATGCACATTGTTGACTGTATTGTTCACAGAATGACTAGAATATTTTTTGGGTAATTTTGATCTTGTGTGTGTTAATGATGGGAGGGACATGCATTAATACTAGTTATGAAACTGCTATGGATTTAACTTTAGAACATTCTGGCTGGAGTGAATGAGGGATGTCATGGGAGATGAAACACTGAGTGATCATTTTCCTGTATTTATAACCTTGGGTTTAGATTTGTATAGGGGACAGGAGGCTACTTTTAGGAGGTGGAATCGTGATAAAGCAAATTGGGAGAAGTGTAAGATTTTATGTGATGAACATCTTTTAGGGCTGAATGTTGAGGACAGTGTGGATTTTTGCAATGTCACGTTATTCACCAAACTGTGGTGGAAGTGATCCCTATTAAAAAGGACCTCTAATAGGAGAAAGGCTGTACCATGGTGGACTGATAAGTGTGCAGAGGCAATCAGAGAGATAAATAAGGCATTTAGGAAAGTTAATAAGGTCACTTTGAGAGTGATACTAGTTAAGAATAAAAGGGCACAGGCTGTGGTGAGAAAAGTGGGGAAAGTTGTGAATAAGGTTTACTGGAGGTCATATTGTGATAGTATTGGAAGGGATATTAAACTTGGAGCTGTTTGGGGAAATTATTAAGAAAATGGGCAGTGGGGATGGATTGATAGAGCTAATAACATTCAAGTATTAAAGATAATGATTGTTACTGAAATTGAGAAGGTTGAGTTTCTAGCTTGGTCATTTGCTGCAATTCATAATCAAGATCATGTAAGTGAAGAGGCTAAACAATGTAGGGATAAAGCTCTAAGTGAATACCCTGATGTGTTGGAATCTGGCAGTAGCATTGCTAGTGATGTGGAGTTTTTTTTGTGTGAATTTAAGAAAAGATTTAATGATACGGGCCAGTCAGCTCCAGGAAAGGATGATACAAGTACATGCTATTGTATGTTTAAACCTGTAACAAAATTTTTGAATCGTATTTGGAGTTTGGGCCATCTTCCCTCCCCATGGAAAATGGCAGTAGTAGTGCCTATTCTAAAAGCTGGGAAACCCCTGCTGGATCATTCTAGAGATTCATTACTCTCTGAATAAAGAAATTCCTTCTCCTCCTCCTTCTAAAGGGATGTCCCTTTATTCTGGAGCTGTGCCTCACTGAAGGAAACATACTCTCCACATCAAATTTTTCTGGGCTTTTCACCATTCAATAGATTTCAAGGAGACTTCCCGTCATTCTTCTGAATTCCAGTGAGTACAGGTGCAAAGCCACCAAACATTTTTCATATGATAAACCTTTCAATCCTAGAGCCATTCTCGTAAATACCCTTAGTGATTCCACACTTGGAATATTGCACAAAGTTCTAGACTCCCAGCTACCGAAAGGATGTTATTAAGTTGGAAAGGATGCAGAAAAGTTTCATACCTGGACTGGAAAGCTTGAGTTATAAAGGAAAGCTGGATATGCTGCGACTGTGTTAAAGGAGTGGGTTCTGACCAAAGGGAAAAAACGGCTGAAGTCGCTTTGTACATTTGTTTGTCAAAAATCAAGCTTTCAAGAATTAGCGAAAACTGCCAATATTTACAAAAAGATAACTACCCTGACAGAATAAATCACTCCATACTATTTGTCCAGTGTGAACTCATCGCAGCCTGATCTCTGAGAGCGAAGAACCCTGTCAATTATGCACAAACTTAAATTAAGACTACATATGATTTAGACTAAGATGCACACCACGATGTAGTAACAATCATATTACAAAATAAACAAAAGTATCTATGTTACATACAGCACACAAACAATATACTGTATACATATTTGCACATCTGATCACTAAAGAGAAAGAATATACCCCCGTGTACGGCGGGGCAGTACCATAAAGCCAAAACCTTAAAAGAATGACAGCAGAACTACTGCAATGTTGATGTGTGTGCACAAAGTGCGTTTACCAAGTGTTCTCCGTCTCTGTCACTGATCGTTTTCCTGAGAACGTAGGACGCTCAGGGTGATCATATATAATATTATTAAGTGTGTAAATATGGCAGTGGTCAGTTTATTTTTCTCTCAGGGTAGGGGATGCCTGTTGATATTTCAGACCGGGACCTGAGTTTCTCCAGCATTTTGTGTTTGTTGCTCCCAACAGCGCAGCGATTCACAGTTCACCATCAATGACCGAGCGATCAACTGCGCAGGCGTAAACGGTGCAGAAAAAAGAGCTCCCGGATTTGCGCATGCGCAGGGCTCAAGGGACAAACGGCTCTGGCGAATCGGCCGCAGGTAGGAGGAGGGCTGCTGGTTGGGGATCCATCAGTATTGGTGTCGATACCGCGGCGAAGGGAAAACTCCTGTGAGTTCCGGTAATATGGTGGCCTCGCAAGTTCGGGACAATCTCGGTTCTTTCCCTCTCTGTCCGCCCCACCTCCCTATTCGGACTCCACTTTGATTTTTGCTTATATGCAATGGCGACGGCGCCATTTCTACTACGCATGCGCACTACTGGAAGCGTCACGGATTGATGGGTATCCTATTCGTGGGGATTTCTGGGTAAAGAGGCAGTCATGGCTGACATTTTACCACTTTCTGCACCAGTCCGTGGGGTGTGTTTGGAAGCGCAGGTGGAGGGAATATGAGTGGATGGGTCTCCCAAACACTGCCGACCTCCAGCTACTGAATTCCAAGGATTAGTGACTTGGAACAAAAATATCGTTCCGATTTAATCTCCAGTGAGGAATCTAATCTTCCAGTCGCTGAAAATGCCAGTTAGTGCTGTACGGAGAAATAGAACAAAATCCTTCCATCAGCTTTAGAACAGAGGAGTGTACTGCACAGGATCAGGCCATTCTGCCCACATTATCGTGCAGAACCAGCTAGAAAGCAAATCAAAGTCACCTAAATCCCTCCTACATACACCATGTCCATATCCCTCCATCTTCCTTGTATCTACGTGTGCATCGAAAACTTCTCTTAAAAGCCTCTAATGTATTTGTCTCTACCACCGTACTAGGTAGTGCATTCCAGGATTCATGACTCTGAGTAAAAACTTACCCCTCCCACCCCCCTCCTTAACCTATTCACTCTCACGGTCAATGCATGCCCTCTGGTATTTGTTATTTCAACCCTGGGAAACACATAGCCACTGACCGGTCTATCTATGCCACTCATAATCTTATAAACATGTATCAAATCTCCCCTCAGCCTCCAATGCTTCAGAGAAACCAACCCAAGTTTATCCAGCCTCTTGTGATAGCACATGCTTTCTGAAGAAGGCAGTGTCCTGTCGAACTACTTCTCCACCCTCTCCAAAGCCTCAACATCCTTCCTAAAGTTGACTGGCCAGAACTGTACCCCAGATATGGCCAAACCAAAGTTTTATAAATTTGCAACACAAGGTCCTGACTTTAGAACTCAATCCCTCAACTAATAAAAGCGAGCATTCCATAAGCCTTCTTAACCACCTTGTCAACCTGTGAAGACACTTTCAAGAAACTATGAACTTGAATCCCAAGATCTCTCTGCCCAGCAACACTATTAAGGGTCTTGTCCTTAACAGTATACCTTATCCTTATATTTGCCTATCGAGGTGAAACGCCTCACATTTATCGGGGTCAAACTCCATCTGCCATCTCTCAGCCCATATCTGTGACTGATCTATATTGTGCTGTGTTCTTTGCCAGTCTTCTACACTATCCACAACTCCATTAATCTTTGTGTCATCTGCAAATTTACTAACCCACTCATCTATATTTTCATCCAGGTCATTCATATACATTACGAACAGCAGAGATCCCAGCACTGATCCCTGTGGAACACCACTAATTACAGACCTCCAGCTCGAATAGGTCACTTCAACCTATTCCCTCTGTCTTCTATGTGCAAACCTGTTTTGAATCTAAACAGCCATTTTGCGGAGATCCCATGCATTTTAATCTTAAGGATTAGCCTCCCATGAGGGACTTTGTCAGGCCTTACTGAAATCCATGTAGACAACATCCACTGCCCTGCTACCCTCATTAATCTCTCTCATCACCTTGTGAAAAAACTCAATCAAGCTGGTAAGCCATGGCTTGCCCTGCACAAAGCCATTCTGACTCTCCCTAATTAGGCCATGGGTTTCCAAATGCTTATGTATCTTAACCTTAAGAATTTTCTACAGCATTTTTCCCTACAACTGACGTGAGACTCACTGGTCTATAGTTCCCAGGATTTTCCCTTTTTCCCTTCTTAAGCACAGCTACAACATTATCCACTCTCCAGTCTCCAGGACTCGTCTGTTGCTAGAGAGTACACAAAAAAACTGGTCATAGGTAACCTGGGGTAAGTGCCATCAAGGCTTAATCCACCTTAATACCCCTTAGGAGGCCCAAAACTTCCTTTTCGTTCACCTCTAAAACTCTGAACACAGGTTGAAGATGGGCAGAAATGGCCCATTCTGATACAGACAAAAAACAATGAGAGAATTTGATGGTCAGTCCAGATGGCTGATCTCTGCCCAGTTTGAAGAGGAGGAAGTGTTACTTCAATGTGGGTTGAATTTCGCTGTTACAGTGTGATGTCAGAGCTCACCATAGAGACTAAAATTATCACATCAAAAATGCTGTCCTTCACACATTGATGTATTTTATAAATCTTACAGGGTTAGAAATGGCGAAGAATTTGTGAACGGGAATCTTAAACTCGAGCACCTCCGGTTTGCTGTTTCTGTGCAGATTTTAAAGAGTGACCAGATATTTCCTCTGTAACACCAATATATTTATTGTTGATCCTTAGAGATGAAGAACTATCACATTCCAGCTGGGAATGTGCTTTGTGACTGAGATGAAGTTTTCTGTTGTGACTCAGTGAAATCCACTAGAACTGACGTGCTGAGAACACTAGGTCTTCAACTGCATTGATTGTACAAGGGAGTCACTACGTCAATCATCTGACTTAATGAATTGACAGTAGGGCGATATCATTCAAGTTCTGTCATGTGGAAGGAATTCACTCAGTTATCTGACCAACTGGCTTGCTGTTAACCTTGGGGAGCTGCTGTTCACCTGAGAATGTGGGAAGGAATCTATTCAGTCGTATGACCTAATGACGCACTAATCAGTTCACACTGGGGAGATGCCGTTTACTTGCTCAGACTGTGGGAAGGGATTTCCACGGTCATGTCAACTGAAGCTACATCAACAAGTTCACACTAGTAAGAAACGATTCACCTGCTCAAACTGTGGGAAAGAATTCAATTCATCATCTCAGCTGAAGGTACATGAGCGAGTTCATACTGGGGAGAGGCCATTTACCTGTTCAGACTGTGGGAAGCAATTCACTCGTCCATCTTACCTGAAGAAACATCGGTCAGTTCACACTCTGGAGAAACCATTCACCTGTTCAGACTGTGGGAAGGGATTCACTCAGTCATCTGACCTTTTGAAACATCAGTCAGTTCACACTGGGGAGTGGTTGTTCACCTGCTCAAGTTGTGGGAAAGGATTCAGTTCGTTATCTGCCCTTCACAGACACCAGTCCGTTCACACTGGGAAGGGGTTGTTCACCTGCTCAGATTGTGGGAAAGGATTCAATCGGTTATCTGAACTTAAAATACATCAGCGAGTTCACACTGGGGAGAGGCCATTCACCTGCTCAGACTGTGGGAAGCGATTCACTTGGTCATCTCACCTGTACAGACATCAGCGACTTCACTCTGGAGAGAGGCCATTCATCTGCTCCGTGTGTGGGAAAGGGTTTGCTCGGTCATCCCACCTAAAGAGACACGAGTCTACTCACAGTGTGAAGAAACCATTCACCTGCTCAGACTGTGGAAAGGGATTTTCTCAGTCATCAGACCTACTGACACACCAGTCAGTTCACACGGGAGAGTGGTTGTTCACCTGCTCAGATTGTGGGAAAGGATGCATCTCGTCATCTCAACTGAAAGCACATCAGCGAGTTCACACTGGGGAGAAGCCATTCACCTGCTCAGACTGTGGTAAGCAATTCACTCAGTCATCCAGCCTGCAGACACACTTGCGAGTTCACACTGGTGAGAGGCCATTCTCCTGCTCTGAATGTGGGAAGCGATTCATTCGGTTATCTGAACTTATGACACACTACCAAGTTCACAGTGAGGACAAAGTTTAAATATGCCTCATTCTGGATATTTAACCATCAAAGTTGCTGAATTCAGAGGCAAAATCTAAAGTCTCAGACATATTCAAAAGAGATTGTTGGTGTTGAACTGTAATTATTGCTACTGCTTATCACACCCAGTCCACCCTGGCCACTGGACATGAGAGGATTTTCTTCTGCTGCTGTTCACCTTTAATGGGACTGCAAATTAATATTCTGGATCTGTGATTAATAAATCAGTTGTATTTTAAACTTTACCTTGGGTACATGCTGAATTTACAACTCACCCCATGTACAGTAGGGAGTCAACTCAGTTCAGCTAGACCCTTCCAGTGTTTCTGTTTCATGATAATCCTTTTAAATCCATCCTGCTGTTCTCCTCTCACTCTCCCTTTGGCGATGGGTTCCAGACAGTTTCCACTGTGGGTGAAGAAGTTTCCCTTGAATTTCCCGCATGACTTACTACAGACTGAGGAAGAAGACAGTTATGTTTCTCTCTCAGATCTCTTGCCTGAGGAAGAATATCCTTGTTGGCCAGAAGGGACTACAGTCTACAAATTATTGGATTTGAATGAATCAAGTACAGTGGAAGTAGACAAAAAGAACAACAGTCTACAAATCAGTGGATTCAGATGAATCAGGACAGAAGTAGCAGACAATCCAAATGTCTTTGTTTCCCTCCCATTTTGTGAACTCTGATCTGATACTTGCTCGGGGATAATCTAATCAGAGCAATTGAATGTGGACATAAGGAGGTTCAAGTGATGACCTGCTGAACCTGAGATCATTCTCAGACAAGTAGCTATTTATTATGTAAAGTTCCAGTCCTGCCAAAGAAGCAATCTGTAATCACGTGTCTGAGTTAGCTCGTTTAACTGGTTTGGACCAGTCAGAGTTGAAAGGCACAAATACACAAAGATGGGGGGCAGAAACCATGGAAACAACATTGGTTGTAGCCCTGGACTAGGGCCAGTAAGAAGGTGATCAAAGTCGGTCAGGTGACCTTGAGCGAATGGGATGGAAATCCATTAGTTCAACTGATGAAGGAAGCTAAGAGTCTGGAGCTCCAAATGCATAATGGTGATAACTCTCCAGTGTGACGTGTCCATAGTTCTGTGTATTGGTAGTCCATAGTTATGTTCTACTGGGAATCCACAGTTTCGTTTATGTGAGCGTCACTTTATGACATATGATGTTGGTATAAAAAGTCATGCAGACGGATTGCTGGAGTCTTTCATTTCGAAGGAAAGAGTGAGAGAATTAAGACTGCGGAATGCTAGCTATCGGGACTGCTCGCTACCAAAAAGGGTAAAGTCTGATACTTACCCATGCCCAAAGGATTGGGTTAATCAGAGGCACACTATGCATTTTGGAGACGTGATTCATACGTGGAATTTTTGGAAAATTTTGTGGCAACCTCTTTTGTTAACCCTTAATTGGTTCTGGGTATGTTTTGAGGTAACCACTCGTGCTAAGAGATAGTCCGTGACTGTCACTTTGTGATAATTCTACGTGGATTTTGGAACGTCTCGATGGATAAGATCTTCGGTGATTGTTACTTTGTTTACCCAGCTTGGACCCTTTTGAATACTTCGTGATTGCCTCTTCGTTGCATTCTGAATTCACACGTTTCTCCTCTCACCTACCTTGTGGATTACTGGAACTTGCTAAATTGCCATTCTCAGACTGTGCTTGAGTAAGATTTGTTAAGAACTGTACATAATCTTGACCGTGTGGGAGCTGTAGACGCATAACACTTCTGTTTAAGACAGTAGTTTGTTTAATTTTCTATATTTTTGAGTAGATGTGAATAAATATAGTTTTTTAACATTAAAACCGGACTCAATTTGTGATCTATTGCTGCTGTTATGTAACACCAGCAACCAGAGTCCAACCATCACGGATGAGGAGGACCCCACAGACACGTGGAGATCGGGACCACAAAGAACACCTGTCCAGCGTAGATTCCTTTACTGGGTAATAACCTTTTCTCTTCATTGACTGTTCATGGAGGGTCAGGGAATTCCAGTGGATATGCACACAGCTTGTTTGAGAACCCATGTGTTCTTTAGTTGAGACAATAAAGGTTACTTGTTGGTAAATACAGATTCTGTCTGCCTCTCTGATCATGTAATAATGGTAATTATTACAAGATCCTTATAACAAAATTGGCATCCCTGTTGGTGGCTCAAGGATAAATCTTTCTTTTCGTTCAAGTCTGGCCGTGGAGATAGGATAGTCAGCAGTTACTAACCCGGAGGAAGAATTCAGGAAAATCTGCAAGTTAGAAGGACTTGGATTGTTTTGATTGTAAGGGATTCCTCTAGAAATTTGTGTTGAGGAACTGGCCACAATATGAGGGGATGGTTAGTCACCCTGGCTGCGAAGGGAAAACTACAGGTTATATACTTTGGAAAATTGCCCAAGAGAAGCTGTCGGGCAGGAAGTTTAAACAATTACTAAAACCGGACACGGCTGTTTAATTGAGGATTTGATACAATTACCAGAGAATGCTAAGGCAGAATGGCACTAATTAGAAACGGAAAAGCAGAAGCCAAGTGAGATAGGTTACAAGAAGAAATATTAGAAAATCGGCATAAAGCAGAAGCTGACTGAGATAGGTTGAAAGGAGAACACAAAAGGAGGTAGAAAGCTTGAGAGAAAGGGTTACTGATTTACAGGGTTGAAGGAGTATGGGCTTGATGCATATGAACCAGTTTCAGCTGAAGTGTGAGAAATTACTTAAAGAAAAATGTAAACAAGAGGAAGCCCCCGAACTAGCGAAAAGTGAAGTGGAAGGATTAAGGAAACAGTGCTGTGATTTAAAGATGGCAATGAATGTGATTCAGGAATCAGCACAGGAAAGGAAGAGTAACACTGGCAATCATGCAAAGTGTTTAAAGCAGATACAAAAGCTGCAGGACCAACTTGCTGTACAGCGAGGAATAATATATGCTTTTGCATCTGAAAGAGGGGAGGAAGGTGAATGTGGAGATATTGATTGGTATGATATCACAAATGAAGCTATTAGATAACGGTTTTGATAATGACGAATGTTTTAATTTTGCCGAGGAACTCCCACCAACACCCTACCAATGGGAGCACTTTACATCGGTGAGATTGGGAGTCAGAAGGAACAACAGATTATGGATTTAACCAAAGACTAGAAGAAAGATAAACAATTCAAACAATTAATTGAAGGAGCAGGGTCTAAAATATACAAAGACAACAAGGGAGTGTTTGTTAAAGTTGAAGTAGTCCTATATCATCTATGGGGTCCAGGGGTGCAAAAGCACTCTGGAAAAGATAAAGGAAGTGTGCTGGTAGCCTAACATGAAGGATGACGTAGAGCACCATGTCAAGATATGCTTGATCTGTGCACCATATAATCCTGACAGAAATGTAAAGAAAGGAGCCCTACAACAGATCAGACCAGTGGAAGGGTCTTGGACTAATTTCCAGATAGATTATGTTGGTCCCTTACTGTCCACCCCAGGAGGGTACAAATATATTCTGGTAATAAAAGAGACCTTTATGAAGTGGGTGGATGTTTTTCCAGTTAAGACAAGCACAGCAAAGGCTTTGTAAAAATCTTATTGGAAGGATATTCACTCGATGGGGATCAAGGCATCATTTCACAGCCCAGATAATGCAAGATGTCACGGCAGTTTAAGGGATCAAGCAGAGGTTTCGTAAACCCTGTAGACCACAATCTAGTGGAATTGTGGAAAGAATGAATTGAACACTAAAAAAACATGATTGCAAAAATGGTGCAGAAACATTGCAGGTAGTTTTGCCTTATGCCCTGATGATTATAAGGAATAGAGAGGCATCTTCAACAGGTACACTCCTTATAAGCTCATGACTAGAAGGGATATGAAAGGATTGGAGGATTTGTTATGATTAGATCTCAGAATGTGAAATTGATGGGATTGTGTCGGAAAAGTGGCTACAACAATTGGTAGAGACAGTGAAAGAGGCCAATTATGTGGCAGCCCACCAATTAGAAAAATGAAGAATCAACAAAGTGAAGCCTACTGTGACTCAAAAGTCAGTCTCATAGAATTAAGCCCAGGACAAAGAGTGATGATTCAAAGACACCAACCCACCTCATTTTAAAATCCAAGGTTTGCAGGGCTCTCTGAAGTTATGGACAAAGTAAGTCCTTCAGTGTACAAAGTACTGACTCTTCCATATAAAAGTGTGTGGTACCATGTCAACCAACTGAAATTGCTTGGGGAGAAACAGGAATGTTATCACCATTGACACATAACAATTGATGTAGCCCTGATTTGGGAGTCTTGAGGATGGAACAACTTTTCCAAGAAGATGGGGACAGATCCTAGCAAGGGGTGACTTTCCATTCCCTCATCCTGGGAACTGGGGGATTTTTGTCCAAAAAAAAAAGGAAAAGTAAAATGTGCTAGTACTTGTCTCTGTTATCCTGAAATTAAGTTAGGTGAAGAAAAAATGGTGCCTTGAGTCCAAAGACAATTTGGAGTCCAGATTGGACGGTCTAGAAAAACAAATTGAAAATATAGACTTAAAATAACTTAAGATTTAAATTTGAAATAAGAAGAGAAATTACCATTGTGTGTTACAGGTTTAATTCAACATGGAGAGAATAATGTATCTTGTTGCAATGGAATTAACCCTGACTGGGGCCATGGTCAGTCTTGCTCCAGAGCTATTACACAAACATATCAATGGTGAGGTCATTGCTTGGAGAACACTCAGTGAACAAAAACAAATCTACTCAATGGAATCGGGTAATGTGGACTAACAAAGGAGAAATGGAGGACTCAAATTTTTATTGTACTGGGGTAGATGGCTTGACAAAACCTTAGGTATTCCAGAGGTACAAAGCTACAATTCCTATGCAATGAAATTCCAGAGGTGGCATTATTCAATATCCTAGAGGGGATAATCATAAGTCAGTCTTTAGGTCCAATTATTGAGCAGTCTTCAGGTAATGATGACCATGGTAAAATTACAGTTCTGTGGGATCACATTCAAGTGATTATTGAGTGGAGTAGCAATCTATACAAGAGGTATGTCGACTGGGCTGGCCCTTCAAGTCTTTCTGAAAGGTTGCTTCTATCATTATAAACCGTCCACAGGAGAATATAATACACTGGGAGAGTAGAATGGAGAAGGTCCTAAAGGAGATGTGGAAGTGTTTCTGTCAGGGCCCAGGCCCTTTCCAGGTTTTTAAAACTTAGAAAAATGTCTACCCCACAGCCTCAAGTGATGGAAACTGCACAAGAGCCTAAAGGTAGTGATAACCTGTATAATACAAGCAGGAATGCATCAGTGTTAGAAGATATGTGGAATTTGTCACTTTGGTACCAAGGTACCAGCTTGTACAGGTAATTTTTAATCTCACTGAAATAATGGTGCTTACCTACAATGATGCAAGTATTTACTCACCTTTTTGGAAGATAACTAAGCAGCAGTGAATTTAAGTCCGTCAAAAGTAGACGAGGTAGCAAGAGTTATCACCCTAGATATAGCAGAATTGGAAAACCAGATACAGTCTCTTCTGAAAATATGAGATATTACTGGAGCAGATTATAAAGAATAGGTACAAACTAATCAGATTGGTCGAGACCAGGTAACTCTGGATGTGGTTAAATTTCTGAAGCCCCTTCAAGATACAACAAATCTGATTATTGACCACATAGATCTAATGTCTAAGAAATGCATAAAACTGGGATCTAGTATTAGTTGGTTGCTACCATGCTTGGCACCAATTTGTTACAACTTGATGCACATGAGGTACCAGATTGGGTATCGGATGAGCAGCTAGAAGAATGGGTCTACATGGATATCCTTAAGTAACCCACCAACACATGCTATTGTTATGAATGTTACTGGGAAAGGGATAGATTTATCAAGAGACCACTGGTGCTGTCCGGAAGAAATGACAGAGGTATGCTGGGGTAGCCCACATATTTTGCACCACTTCCAGCACTAACATAGCATGTTCACAACTTCTAACCATAACTGATACATCTTTGGAAGTGGGAAGAAAGTTCAAAATGCCTTTATTAAAGTTTAGAGTAAAATTTATTAGAATACATACATGTCACCACATTCAATCTTGAGATTCTTTTTTCTTGCAGGGATACTTAGGAAATCTATAGAACAGTCACTGTAAACAGAATCAATGAACAACAAACTGCAATTATAAATAAATAGCAATAAATAACGAGCATGAAATAACAAGATAAAGAGTCCTTAAGGTGAGACCATTGGTTGTGGGAACACCTGAAATCGAATATGCATAGTTATCCTCTTTTGTTCAAGAGCCTAAGGGCAGGTTGAAGGGCAGCAACTGTTCTTGAACCTGATTATATGAGTCCTGGGACACTTGTACCTCCCAGTTGATGGCAGCAGTGAGAAGGCTGCATGGCCTGGGTGGTGAGGATCTTTTGATGATGAACACTGCTTTTCTATGGCAACCTTTCCTGTAGATGTGCTCAATGGTTAGGAGGATTTTTTCCCGTGATATGCTGGCTGAATCTGCTGCCTTTTGTAGGATTTTATGCTCAAAGGCATTGTTGTTCCCATACCAGGCTGTAATGCAGCCAGTCAGAACACTTTCCACCACACATCTATAGAATTTTGCCAAGGTTTTTGATGACATGCTAAATCACTGCAGACTCCTCAGGAAGTTGAGGTGCTGTCGTGCTTTCTCTGCAAATATATTTATAGGATGTGTCCAGGACAGGTCCTCTGAGATAGTGACACCCAGGAATTTAAAGTTCCCATGTAATAGTATGTGCTCTTTGTATCATTGTGGAACATGACTAGAACTTGAATGATACAATGACTGCATCCAAGGGAAGTGCACCCAACTTCAGCACCTCACTGACTGGATCAAGTTGTTGGAGATGTACTCAGGATCATTCGGGAGGCTGAAGATAATATAGATGAGACTTTTGAAGAGTTGGTCACACCCAGAGTTCAGGCTTTAGACAGTGGATTGTGACAGCAGGAGAGTTAAGGGGATTTGGAAGTCAGTGCAGAGTTCTCCTTTGGCTATTCCCCTCAGCAACAAGAATACCTCTTTGGATACAGCTGGGGGGGGGGGATGGTCCAAAGAGAGGAGTGGCTGTACTGGACCTAGTGCTTAATGATTGACCAGGTGAGCAGTTAGGAAACAGAGACCACAGCTCTTTAACTTTCAGGATAGCTCCAGATAAGGATAGGTATGGTCCTTGCTGAAGAGTTTTAAATTGGAATTGGGTAAGTTATGAGGGCATTAGGTCAGAACTAGGAAGAGTTAATTGGGAACACCTGTTTTCTGGCTAGTCCACGAGACATGTGGAAGGTGTTTAAAGATCAATTGCCCAGATTACAGAAATGCGCATGCGTAGCAGAAATGGCACCGACGCCATTGCATATCAGCGAAATCGCAGTGGAGTCCGAATAGGGAGGTGGGGCGGACAGAGAGGGAAAGCACCGAGACTGTTCCGAATTTGTGGGGCCACCATATTACCGGAACTCACAGCAGTTTTCCGTTAGCCGCGGTACTGATGAATCCCGAAGCCGCAGCCCCCTTCCTGCGGCCGATTCACCAGTTTGTCCGCTGAGCTCTGCGCATGCGCATTTCTGGGAATATATTTTTTTGGGCACCTTTTACGCCTGCGCAGTTGATCGCGGGTCATTGAGGGCGAATTGTGAATCGCTGCGCTGTTGGGAGCAACAATCACAAAATGCTGGAGAAACTCAGGCCTCGGCCTCAAATATCAACAGGCATCCCCTACCCTGAGAGAAAAAAAACTGACCATCTGCCTTCTTTACAAACTTAATATAATTTTATATGATCATCCTGAGCGTCCTGCATTCTGAGGAAAACAATCTGTGACAGAGATGGAGTACACTCGGTAAACGCACTTTATGCACACACACAAACGCACACAAATATTTTGTAGTTCTGCTGTCATTCTTATAAGGTATTGGCTTTATGGTATTTCCCCGCCACACACGGGGGAATATTCTTCTTTAGTGGTCAAATGTGTATATATTGTTTGTGTGCTATATGTAACGTGGATACTTTTGTTTATTTTGTAATATGATTGTAACTACATTATGGCATGCATCGTAGTCTAAATCGTGTTTGTCTTAATTTAAGTTTGTTCATAATTGACAGGGTTTTTTGCTCTCGGAGATTGAGCTGCGATGAGTTCACACTGGACAAATAGTATGGAGCTATTTATTGTGTCATGGTAGATATTTTTTTTGAAAATATTGGCAGTTTCTTTTCACTAATTAGTGTATGCTTGAATTTTGACACACGAAAGTGCAAAGCGACTTCAGCCGTTTTTCCCTTTGGTCAGAACCCACTCCTTTAACACAGTCGCAGCATATCCAGCTTTCCTTTATAACTCAAGCTCTCCGGACCTGGTACGAATCTTTTCTGCATCCTTTCCAACTTAATAACATCCTTTCTGTAGCTGGGAGACTGGAACTATGTGCAATATTCCAAGTGTGGAATCACTAAGGGTATTTACGAGAATGCTTCAAGGATTGAAAGGTTTATCATATGAAAAATGTTTGGTGGCTCTGTGCCTGTACTCACTGGAATTCAGAAGAATGACGGGGAATCTCCTTGAAATCTATTGAATGGTGAAAAGCCCAGAAAAATTTGATGTGGAGAGTATGTTTCCTTCAGAGGGAGAGTCTAAGACCAGAGCGCACAGCTCCAGAATGAAGGGACATCCCTTTAGAAAGAAGACAAGGATGTGATGGGACGGTCCAGAACGAGTTTCACTGTGTGTGATGGGACAGTGCAGAGGGAGGTTCACTATAGGTGATGGGATGGTAGAGAGGAGGTTCACTGTATGATGGGATGGTACAGAGGGAGTTTCACTGTGTAACGAGACAGTGCAGTAAGAGGGATGTTCACTATAGGTGATGGGGTGATGCAGAGGGAGGTTCACTGTGTGATGGGACAGTGCAGAGGTATCTTCACTATATGTAATGGGATGGTACAGAGGAAGTTTCACTATAGGTGATGGGATGGTGCAGACAGAGGTATCTTCACCATAGGTGATGTGATGGTGCAGAGGGAAGTTTACTGTGGTTCATCTATTTTAGGACACGTACAAACACTTTCCTTGTTTCTCCACAGCATCCAAGGATAAACGATCGGACATTGATGATTTATTGTCCTTAATGTGGTTTAAAGTTTCCAGTACTCCCTGTTTTGTAATGTCAATATGCACAAAGACATGATGTTTCATTCCCTTAAATCATTAGCTTTCATCATATTCAGCAGAGTAAATACAAACAAGAAGTATTCATTTAAAATCTCTTCCATCCCCTAAGCCTCCACATGTGGATGACCACACTGATCTTTAAGGAACATGCTCTCACTTATTAAAGATTAGCTCTCATTATTTGTCAGGAATACTTTAAAACATTAAACCATATAGTTAAATGTGTTACTTGCATCAAGGTATGCTGGGATAGCCCACAAATGTCGCACCACTTGCAGCACTAACATAGCATGCTCACAACTTCTAACCATAACTGATACATCTTCGGAAGTGGGAAGAAAGTTCAAAATGCCTTTATTAAAGTTCAGAGTAAAATTTATTATCAGAATACATACACGTCACCACATTCAATCTTGAGATTCTTTTTTCTTGCAGGGATACTTACGAAATCCATAGAACACTCACTGTAAACAGAATCAATGAACAACAAACTGCAATTCTAAATAAATAGCAATAAATAACGAGCATGAAATAACAAGATAAAGAGTCCTTAAGCTGAGACCATTGGTTGTGGGAACACCTGAAATCGAATATGCATAGTTATCCCCTTTTGTTCATGAGCCTAAGGGCAGGTTGAAGGGCAGCAACTGTTGTTGAACCTGATTATATGAGTCCTGGGACACTTGTACCTCCCAGCTGATGGCAGCAGTGAGAAGGCTGCATGGCCTGGGTGGTGAGGATCTTTTGATGATGAACACTGCTTTGCTATGGCAACCTTTCCTGTAGATGTGCTGAATGGTTGGGAGGATTTTGCCCATGATATACCTTCTGAAAATCTGCTGCCTTTTGTAGGACTTTATGCTCAAAGGCATTGGTGTTCCCATACCAGGCTGTAATGCAGCCAGTCAGTATACTTTCCACCACACATCTATAGAATTTTGCCAAGGTTTTTGATGACATGCTAAATCTGTGCAGACTCCTCAGAAAGTTGAGGCGCTGTCGTGCTTTCTCTGCAAATATATTTATAGGATATGTCCAGGACAGGTCCTCTGAGATAGTGACACCCAGGAATTTAAAGTTTCTGACCTCTCTGACTCTGACCTTCCAATGAATATTAGCTCATGGACCTCCAATTTCTCTCTCCTGAAGTCTACAACCAGTTCCTTGGTCTTATATTTTTTTATAATTCAAATTTTTATTATTATTTATTCTTATTTTACAAAGCAGCACAGCATATCATAGAACAGATGCAGTACAGCATATTTATACAGCCATTCCATGACAGGAAAACATATAAAATTAAGAAACAGAAAAAAACTTATAATTTACGTTTAAATTAACATACGACCAAAATTGATCCCACGTGTCTTACACTTTTCCCTCACTGTTAATTCTTCCCAACATGTGTTTATGTGATGAAATCTTAACCATTTCCTCAGTCCATTCCCTCACATTGGGTCATCTGGGTTTTTTCCAGTTTTGCAATATAATTCTTGCAGCTGTGATGAGACCTTTAAAATAGTAAATTTGTCATTCTTTACATTAGGTGTCATTGTCTTATCACCCAGGAGACAAAGTCATGGGCACAAGGGCAGTGTAGGACCTGACCAATTCCCCAACAGAAACTGAGGTGGTTGTTACTACACATTCAATCCCCAACTTTTCAATCTCAATGAATGTATGCTGATTTATCACCCCCAACAGTGGTGTCATCAGCAAACATATATGGTGTTGGAGTGTACTTAGCCACACAGTCACAGGTGTAAAGCAAGTAGAGCAGGGGACTGTGCACTCATCCCTCTGGTGCTCCTATGCTGATGGAGATCGTGGAGATGGTTTTACAAATCTGAACTGACTGGGTCCTGCAAGTGAGAAAATCCAGGATCCAGTTGCACAAGGGGGTATTGAGGCCTAGGTCTTGGAGTTTACTGATTAATTTTGAGGGGATGCTGGCATTAAATGCTCAATTGTATTTGATAAAGAGCATCTTGATGTAAGATCTGTCAGGGCACTGGAGCAGGGATCCAATTGCAGACCCAGTACTGTAAACACAGTGATATTAATTGAGTAACAAATCCTGAGGTGCAAACAAAGTCGGCATCAAAGTTCAGGCAGAGATCAAAACATCCAGAGAAATCCAAAAACCAGAATCAGGAAAGCAGGCAAATTGATATTCAGACAGACAGAGTTCAGCTACGAATGCTGGAAAGGCTCAGGGAAATTAAATAGTACAATCTAGCAACAAACAGGTGAAAACACAGGACTGAAATACACTGAGCAATAAACAAAGGCAGATGATAGGTGGAGCACAATGAGACACAGGTGCAGCAATACAGGTAATAATGAGAAACAGGTGAGAGATGGAGTAGAACAGGAACAGGGACAGGAGCACATGGCAATACAAAACCAGACTGACAGCACTCCTGGCATCATGGCACGTAGAGCTGGCTGCTGGTGATGAAAGTCCGGTCCAGAATGTTATGAGCGGGGACCCAGCATCTTTTGTCAGGACTGTAGCCCTCCCAGTCCACAAGGTACTAGATGCCACGGCCTTAGTGACGAACATCCAGTAATTGACGCATCGTGAAGGCCCCTGACCCATGAAAGGCTTGATGCAGGACAGATGGAAGGTGGGATAATGTGGTGGAGAGTGGAGGGGAGATTGAGACGGAGAGCAGCAGGGCTGATGACTTCAGCAATGGGAAAGGGGCCGATGAATTGAGGAGTGAGCTGCAGGAATCCACATTGAGCAGCAGATATCGGGTTGAAAGCCACACATGCTGTCCCTGGCAGTAACGTGGGGCCTTGGAACGACGGCGGTCAGCTTGATGCTTGATCCTGGCAGAGGCACAGAGGAGGGTAGTGAGTAGTCCATGCCCGCTGTCAATGGCGGATGAGTGCCTCAGCAGATGGAATGCCAACCTCCTCCTCCTTTGCAGGAAACAGTGAAGGTTGGTAGCCAAGGCAGCACTCGAAGGGGGAACAGGCCAGTAGGTGAGGACAGATGAGAGTTTAGGCATAGCTGCTGACTCCATGCAGAGGGGTTCTGGGAGATTAGACACCGCAATACAGTCTCTAGCTGTTGGTTGGCCTGCTCGGTCTGGCCATTGGTCTGTGGTTGGAATCCTGAAGACAGACTCACAGAGGCATCAAGAAGATTACAGAATACCCTCCAGAAGTTAGATATGAATTGAGAGCCCCTTTCTGACACAATATCTACAGATAAACCATGTAATTTAAAAACATGCAAAACTAGTAATTTGGCTGTTTCTTTGGCAGAGGAGAGTTTAGGTAAAGGAATGAAGTGTACAGACTTGGAGAAACGATCAACTGCTGTGAGGATGGTGGTATTACCATCTGATGGGGAAGACTGGTGACAAAATCCAGGGCTATGTGGGACCAGGGTCTCCTGGGGATAGGGGTTGTAACAGACCAGCTGGTGACTGGTTAGGGTTCTTGCCTTAAGCACAGACCAAGCAGGCTGAGTCAAAGTTGTGGATGTCACCTCCCATGGAGGGCCACCAGAACCGCCGACTGATGGAGGACTGAGTACGCTTGGTTCCAGGGTGACGGGATAACCGGGAAGAATAACCCCAATGCAATAGACAGAGCTGGGAACATAAACACAGTTAATGGGGCATCAACTAGGATCAGCAGTAACGCCACAAAAGAGAATTTATTCTCTCAAGGAAAGCCTCTCCTTTAACTGACTGTAAATCAATTTGGACTTTTGCATTACTACTTTTAAGAACTGTTTTCGCATAATCGCTTGAAGAACTCTTTTCGCATTCTTGCTTTAAGAACTGTTCGAGCTGCTGCATTGCAGCTGACTTTCGGTTAAGTTAATCGTTTGTTTACTTTTGGGTTTTTTACAGTGTTTAATAAATGTTTTATTTGTTATAAAAAAAACCTGTCTCAAATCATATATTCATTGTTGCTAATTTGTAACACTGGATCATTAGGATCTCTTCTGGGGAAGGTATTGGAATGAGCTCTTCTGGCTTGTGTGGAGAGCCAGAGAGTGTTGGGTTCTGAAGGTTTCTTTGAGCACCTGGATTTGTTAATTCTTGTGACTCCTTGGCAATTTCTGTTTCATCTTCTTCAGTTGACTTTGGCTGGCATGGGTTTTCCACGTTATGTAATTATTTAAAGTGGACTCCCAAATAGTGCTTATTGGAGGGGGTGGGGTCCTGGTTTTGAGAATGTTTAATCTCACAATGTCACTCAGTTGAGGCACTGATGTTCATTTGGAAGTCCTATGTATAAACACTTTTCATCTCCACATTGGACTCTGTCATTCTTTCACACCTGCATTGTTAATGTTAGCGCTCACCTTGACAAAAGGAACCCTTGATATAATTGACTCTGGAGGATGAACTGTGGATTGGACATCAGTTGGCTGAAGGTGAGGCTGCCATCTATTCTAGTCCATGTTCCGAGTGTCTCAAACTTCTCCGGTCTACGTCCAAGGTTGAGAAGGGAGTCTGTTATTCCTCCGCACCTGGGTACAGTTATTACCAGTACTCACCATAAGAGGTATGAATGATACAGAAAGGATGGGTTACACCTGAAACCAAAGGAAGAAGTTGAGGTCCATTATTAAGGATGAGATTTTGGGGTACTTGAAAGGACATGATAAAATATGCCAAATGGGAAAACTTGCCTGAGAAATCAGTTGGAATTCTTTGAGGAAATAATAGGCAGGATAGGCAAAGGAGAGTCAGTGGATATTGTGCACTTGGATGTTGAGAAGGCCTTTCATATAGTGCCACATGCGAGGTTGCTAAAGAAGCCAAGGTTATAAAAGAAAAGATACTAGCATGGGTAGAGTATTGCCTGATTGGCAGGAGGCAAAGTGTGGGAATAAAGGGATCCTGTTCGGATTGACTTTTGGTGACTAGTGATGTTCCACAGGGGTCTGTATAGGGATGGTTCTTGGAAAACTGAAAGGTCTGAGGTACCTGGAAAAGAGGGTATACACCCAGTGGTTCTGTAAAAGATTGAAGAGATTGTGGAGGAATTAGTAATGATCTTTCAAGAATCAATTGATTCTGGCATGGTTCTGGAGGAATGGAAAAGTGCAAATATGACTCGACGCTTCAAGAAAGGAAAGAGGCAGAAGAAATTGTAGGCTAGTTAGTGTAACCTCGGTGGCTGGTATGATCTTGGAGTCGATTGTTAATGATGTGGTTTTGGGATACTTAGAGGCACATGATAAAATAGTCTGCAGTCAACATGATTTCCTCAAGGGAACATCTTGCCTGACAAATCTATTGGTAATGACAAGTACAATAAAAAAAAGGAGGATCGGTGGATGTTGTGCACTGGGATTTTCAGGAGGTCTTTGACAAGGTACCATACATTAGGCTGCTTAACAACTTGAGAGTCCATGGTTGTTACAAGAAAGATACTAGTATGGATAGAGCATTGGCTGATTGGCAGGTGGCAAAGAGAGGGAATAAAGGGAGCCTTTTCTGGTTGGCTGCTGGTGTTCCACAAGGGTTTGCTTCTTTTTACATTATATGTCAATGATCTGGATGACAGAATTGATGGGTTTGTGGCTAAGTTTGAGGACAATACAAAGATAGATGGAGGAAGTAGAGAGGCTATAGAAGGATTAGATAGATTAGGACAGACTTTCTCATCCTTTTTGACCTGAAGGAACCCTTGAAATAATTTTCAGGTCTCAAGGAACCCCTGCATAAAAATTATTATATCTACAGCTTACAGTACGTTGGCGTGGTTAGTAAGTTGTTATAATAATAATGTAAAAATAATTGTCAATGCTCTTTTGAGTAGAGAATGAATTTTAGCCAACCTTTCTTGAAATTAATCTTTCTTTCCCGTTCATGAATTTTTAAAACTCATAAGGCAAAAATAATAAATTCCTGTTAAAGAACTGACTTAAGCCAAAATGGGATATAATTTTTCTAAAGGTAGTTTTGGTAGATTTAATTTAAGTAAAGATTGTAAACAGATTTTAATTAAAAGCTTTACTATTTGTTTTGAGATTCCAACAGCGGTTTAAAATAATCAGCACTTTTATGTGTCATATGGCTGTGATTTATACTTAAGTGTCTTTTCAGTTTTTCTGGAGCCATTGCTGCATGTGTAAGTTGTTTGGATAGTCTCCGTACAATGGACTAGGACAACTTGGATCCCCAATCCATGGAAAAGCCAGTGATAAGTAGCTTTCATTATAAAGACAGACTGTATAAGAAGAATGGCATAATAAATAACTAAATGAGAAAACCGCAGGAGTACGATAGCTTCACCTTACAATTCACTTCTAACCTACACAATCCACCTTTTGCAACGTTTACAACAACAAGCAAAGTGGCAGACCAGCAGCTGAGATACAGCACTTAAAAATTCTCTCTTTAGAATGAAAATTTCCCTCAATTTTCTACTACACCGGTAGAGTTTGTTCACTCCTATAAGTCAGTTGGTGGCATGTAACGGGAAGTCAGGAGAGTTAATTCGAGTAGGAGATGCTGATGTCACAGCACAAGTTGTGTGTCCATTCAATACACGGAAAGTGCACTTCACTCTCCCCAATGTCCTACTGTCCTCCCCTCCGTGCAATACAGAATTCACCATCAGCCTGCTGTCCTCCCCTCCGTGCAATACAGCGCTTACCAATTATCAACGGCTTCCCCCTATCTTGCATCAAAAACTGAAAATGGACTCAATCAGATAAACACCGTTCCACTGCCCACCACTGAGAATGCTAGCATTGTGCATCGTGACAAGTTCAAAAAGCAATGTTTATTTTTTTTAATCATGATCTCTTGCGGAACCCCTAGCAACCTCTCACGGAACCCTGGTTGAGAAATCCTGGATTGGGATAATGGGCAAATAAGTGGCAGATGGAATACAGTGTTGGGAAGTTTATGGTCATGCATTTTGATAGAGAAAAATAAAAGTATAAACTGCTTTCTAAATGGAGAGATGATTCAAAAACCTGTGGTGTAAAGGGATTTGGGGGTCTTTGTGCAGCATTTCCTAAAGGTTAATTTACAGGTTGAGTCAGTAGAGAGGAAGCAAATGCAATGTTAGCATTCATTTTGAGAAAACTAGAATATAAAAGCAAGGATGCAATAATAAGGCTTTATAAAGCACTGGTAAGGCCTCACTTGGAGTACTGTGATCAGGTTTGGACCCCCTTTCAAAGAAAGGATGCGCTGACATTGGAGAGGTTTCAAAGGAGGTTCACAACATTGATTCCAGGACTGAAAGAGTAATGAATGAATTGCATTATATATAGTTCTTGGCCAGTACTCACTGGAGATTAGGATAATGTGGGAGGACCTTGAATATTGAAAGGCCTAGGTAGAGTGGATGTGACGAGGATGTTTCCTATGGTGGGAGAGTTTAGGACCAGAGGGTACAGCTTCAGAATAGAGGGACATTCCTTTAGAACAGATATGAGGATGAATTTCTTTAGCTAGAGTGTTGTGTATCTGCAGTATTCATTGCCACAGATGGCTGTTTAGGCTAAGCCATTGGGTATGACTAAAGTGGAGGTAGATCGGCTCTTGATTGGTAAGGGTGTCAAAGCTTATGGGGCAAAAATGGGAGAATGAGGCTAAGAGCGTTAATAAATCAGCCATGATAGAATGTCTGAGTAGACTCTATGGCCTAATTCTGCTCTTAGGTCATGGTTATTCAACAGAGTTGTGGCTGATCTACCCTGATCCCAGCTCCTCTGTCTGTTTCCCTGCCCCTCAGTTCCTCACTCATTAAATATTTATCTATCTCCACCTGAAGCATATCCAGTCACCTGACCTCCCCACCTACTGGGCCAGAGAATACCGGAGTTTGTACACGCAGGCATACAATTCTAGAAATTCTCATAGGTCTCCATTTGGACTCAGTGGCCCCTTATTTTGCAGTAATCAACCAATTTGTGTCTCTCTTACTAATGAAGAGAGGTCCATCAAAATGCTCAACAGGTACCCTATCAAGCCCCCTTAGGATTGTATGTGAAATTCAAGGCCATATTATCTCACCTCTGCTGGTTAAAGAAAAAAAGGGGGAAATAATAAATAAATAAGGGATGGGGTAAGAAGGTGAGGGGGTATTAACAGAAGTTAGAGAAATCACTGTTCATGCTATCAGGTTGGAGGCTATCTAGATGGAACATAAGGTGTTGTTTCTTCGACCTGAGTGTGGCTTCATCTTGACAGTAGAGGAGGCCATGGATAGACATATCAGAATTGGAATGGGAGTGGAATTACAATGCGTGGCCACTGGGAGATACTGCTTTTCCTGGTGGACAGAGCGTAGTTGTTCAGCGAAAGGGTCTAGACTGTGTCGGGTCTCACCAACATAGAGAAGGCTGCACCGGGCGCAGTATATCACACCATCCTTTATTTATTTATTTATTTATTTATCTATCTATTTATTTATTCATTTTTTTCTTCTTTTCTCTCTCTCTGTCCCTCTCACAATCACTCCTTGTCTGTTCTTCATCTCCTCTGGTGCTCCCCTCCCCATTACTTTCTCCTTAGGCCTCCCGTCCCATGATACTTTATCTTCTCCAGCTATGTATCCCTTTTGCCAATCAACTTTCCAGCTGTTAGCTTCATCCCTCCCCCTCCTGTCTTCTCCTATCATTTCGGATCTCCCCCTCCCACTTTCAAATCTCTTACTATTTGTTCTTTCAGTTATTCCTTATGAAGGGTGTGGGCCCGAAACGTCGACTGTACTTCTTCCTATAGATGCTGCCTGGCCTGCCGTGTTCCACCAGCATTTTGTGTGTGTTGCATGCTCCAAAAGATGGTGGATTCATCCCAAATACGTTGGTAAAACCCTCCCAACCATTCAGCACAAGTACATGAAGTGCTGTTGTAGAAAAGCAGCATCCATCGTCAAAGATAACCACGTCTTTTCTTGCTGCTGCCATCACATAGAAGATAAAAGAGCCTCAGGACTTGCACCAGCAGGTTCAAGAGCAGTTACTACCCCTCAGTCATCAGGCCCTTGAACATAAGGGGATAACTACACTCACCTGCCCACCTATTGAGATATTCCCAATACCAATGATCTCACTTTAAGGACTCTCTTATTTCATACTCTGGTTATTTATGTCTGTTTGGTTTTGAACAGTTTTTCTTACAGAGCGGTGGGTGCGTGGAATGCACTGCCAGCGACGGTGGTAGAGGTGGATACAATAGGATCTTTTAAGAGAGGTACATGGAGTTTAGGAACAGTTTCTAGAGTCGGTTGCATGGTCTACACAACATTATAAGCCGAAGGGCCTGTAATGTGCTGTACATGTCTATGTTTCTAACAGTTATCTTCTGCACTCTACTTCATCTTTCATTGAACCTTGTTCTAGTAACTATTCTCAAAGAAGAGACAATCTGCAGATGCTGGAAATCCAAGCAACACACACAAAATGCTGGAGGAACTCAGCAGGTCATGCAGTATCTATGGAAAAGCGTACAGTCGACGTTTAGGGCCGAGACCCTTCAGCAGGACTCCAGCATTTTATGTGTACTACTAGTTACCATTCTATAGATTTGGTGAGTATGCCCGCAGAAATAGAAGAATCCCAGGATTGTATGTTTGCACTTTGATGATAAGATTTACTTTGAACTTCGGTACCTTGTTTTACACAGAAGTTCCCCACTTCAGAATTCGCCGTCAGAGACCCAGCGATCAAATGCGCAGGCGCAGGAGGAGACCGGGTTCCGAATATCGCGCATGCGCACAGTTGACAAAAGACTCGAGAGGATTTGGTAACAGGTAGGAACATGGCTCCGAGTGGGATTTTAATCAGCGCCCGTGTCCGCACTGCGGTTGAGGGACAATTGCTGTGAGTTCCGGTCACACTGTGGCCCCACAAACTCGGGACAGTCCGGGTCCATTTCCTCTCTCTCAGCACCACGACCCGCACCCGAATTCCGCTGAGCTTTCTGCTGATGAGCGAAGGTGCTGGCGTTTCGTGGCGCATGCGCATCACTGGGTTCGTAGTAGATGGGTCTCTCATTCGTGGGGTTTTCTGGGTAAAGAGGCAGCCATTTTCGTTGTCAGTCTGTAGGTGTTTTTAGAAGCGCAGCAATTGGATCTCTCAGATACTGCCGAACTCCAGCTACTGAAATCCAAGGATTAGTAACTGGGATCATAAAATATACTTCCCGAGTTAATCTCGGATAAAGAGTCTACAGTCAATGATAATATAAATTAGTGCTGCATGGAAAAAAATAACAAGAAACCTCGCATCAGCTTTAATTCTTGAGAAAATCACATTTGTTCTATTTCCTCGTATTTTAGGCCTTTCTACCCTTGGACCATTCTTTCTGGGTATATTAATGATATTAAACACCTTTGTCCTGGGTAATAAGTAATCTGTGGCTTTCACATCACAAAAGTGCCACACTCCAATGAAAAAGACTACTGTCCTCCCCTTCATATTCTTTGGCATTGCTATTGATGAGCTCACCACTGCCAATCACCTGAGGGGGAGAGTCAGAGTATTTCAAAAGTGTCAAGTATCACCCATGTAATAGTATGTGCTCTTTGTATCATTGTGGAACATGACTAGAACTTGAATGATACAATGACTGCATCCAAGGGAAGTGCACCCAACTTCAGCACCTCACTGACTGGATCAAGTTGTTGGAGATGTACTCAGGATCATTCGGGAGGCCGAAGATAATATAGATGAGACTTTTGAAGAGTTGGTCACACCCAGAGTTCAGGCTTTAGACAGTGGATTGTGACAGCAGGAGAGTTAAGGGGATTTGGAAGTCAGTGCAGAGTTCTCCTTTGGCTATTCCCCTCAGCAACAAGAATACCTCTTTGGATACAGCTGGGGGGGGGGGGGGGGGATGGTCCAAAGAGAGGAGTGGCTGTACTGGACCTAGTGCTTAATGATTGACCAGGTGAGCAGTTAGGAAACAGAGACCACAGCTCTTTAACTTTCAGGATAGCTCCAGATAAGGATAGGTATGGTCCTTGCTGAAGAGTTTTAAATTGGAATTGGGTAAGTTATGAGGGCATTAGGTCAGAACTAGGAAGAGTTAATCGGGAACACCTGTTTTCTGGCTAGTCCACATGAGACATGTGGAAGGTGTTTAAAGATCAATTGCCCAGATTACAGAAAAGGTGTGTTCCAGTTAGATGGAAGGACAGGGATGGCAAGGTAAAAAAACTTGGATGTCCAGAGACGTGAAGATCTAGTAACATTCATTGCAGGAGTCATTAATAGTACGGCAGAGATAAAGTCAAAAATTGACAAAATTCAGCTGGTGTTCAAAGCAGCAGTAAACTATTTAGGGTTAGTAGGACTGACATGGGAAGAAGTGAGGGAGAACCGCACTAATCAGTCAAGCCAGGAAGTGTCATAGGTTGGTTAGTACTCATTATGGTGATTCTTTTGCAATGGAATGCAAGGAGTTTACTGGCCAATGGCCAGGAACTTAAGGACTTTATTAAGGAAATGGTTGTAAAACTGGATGTAGTGTGTATTCAGGAAACTTGGTTGAAACCAGCTTTAGACTTTGTGGTACATGGGGGGAGATAGAAGGGATTGGGAGTATCCAGTAATGATATCTGAGGAGGAAACAGCAGTCTCCAGCAGGGATAAGGCTGAGATCATGGCCAAGTCATTTGTAAAGATACATAGTTCAGAAAATTTGTCTGAAGAAGGGAGAAGGAGAAGGGAAAGAACAGTGAGTCAATACCCAGGTGTGTTAAACAGGAAGAAAGAAACAGATGATATAATTGATGATCCATTTACTTTGGCAGAAATGGTGAGAGCAATAAAGAGATCGAGACCAACCTCCCCAGGGAAAGATCTAATATGCTATGTTATGCTAAAAAATCTAGGAGAAGGAGCGCTCTTGAAGTTACTGCATTTTTATAACAGAGTGTGGGAGGAGGGAAGATTAGCAAGTGCATGGAAAGAAGCTGTAGTAATTCCAATAAGGAAACCTGGCAAGGATCCGTCAAAACCCACTAGCTACAGGCCAGTAGCACTAACATCAAATATATGTAAGGTAATGGAAAGGATGATAACTGAAAGGTTATCATATGATCTTGAGAAGAGAGGAATGCTGGCAAGTTATCAAAGTGGTTTTAGGAAGGGAAGGAATTCCATGGACTCAGTGATAAGGTTAGAGACTGAAATAAGAAAGGCCCAGGCAAATAAAGAATCAGTAGCTGCAGTGTTTTTTGACATTGAAAAAGCCTATGATATGATGTGGAAGGAAGGATTATTAATTAAACTGCACAAGATGGGGGTTGGGGGGAGAGTTTTTAATTGGATTAAAGATTTTTTGTTTGGTAGAAAAATTCAAGTTCGGATTGGATCAGAATTATCAAAACAGTACATAGTGGGAAATGGCACACCTCAGGGTAGTGTGATTAGCCCGTTACTTTTCATCATTATGATCAATGATGTCTTCACAAAGGTACCAGTGGATATAGGTAGGTCACTGTTTGCGGAGGATGGGGCCTTGTGGAAAAGAGGCAGGAACATGGAGCATATAATCAGGAAACTACAAGGAGCAATTGATGAAGTGGTAGAGTGGGGTTATGGTTGGGGATGTAGATTTTCAGTGGAAAAAACTCAAACTGTATTTTTCACTAGGAAAAGAATTGAAGTAGGGAAGAAGTTAAGGATGTATGGGATTGAATTAGAAAGGGTTGGATCATTTAAATTTATGGGAGTTATATTTGATTCACGATTAACATGGGCAGACCATTTCAGGAAAGTTGAGGAGAAATGTAAAAAAGTAATAAACGTGATGAGATGTTTGACTGGTAAGGAATGGGGAGCAAGTTGTTCAGCATTAAAGAGAATGTATGTGGCTTTAGTAAGATCTGTGTTGGATTATGGAAGTGTAGCATATGGATCAGCAGCTAGGTCTCTTATAAGGAAACTGGATGTGATTCAGGCTCAGGTTTTGAGAGTGTGCAGTGGGGCTTTTAAAACATCACCAGTATCAGCCCTGCAGGTAGAAATGGGAATAATGCCTTTGGAATTAAGAAGGATGCAATTGATGGCAAACTACTGGGTTAATCTGCAGGGACACAATGATTCTCACCCTGCTAAAGGAGTGTTGCAGGAGTCCTGGGACAATGGGAGGTTTCAGAGGGAAAACTTTAGTCGGGTAGGGAATGATATTGCTAGATCATGTGGAGTGTTTGATCTAAGGATAAGTCCTTCAGTAGTTTATCCGGTTGTAGCTCCATGGAAGCTGGTATGGCCTGACGTAGACTGGCATTTGTTAGAGGTAAAAAGGAAAGGAAAGTATAAAACTGATTTGCTAAGTGCATTTAACTGTTATGTGATGGAAAAGTATAGTGATTATACTCAGGTCTATACAGATGGTGCTAAGGAACCTGAGACAGGAGTGACAGGGTTTGGGGTGGCTATACCAGCAAAAGCAATTGCAATCAGCAGAAGAACATCTGATAAGTTAGCGGTGTATACAGTGGAGATGATGGCAGTGTTGGTTGCGTTGGGTGGAGAAAACGAAACTAGTCAAAGCGTTGATATGCTCAGATTCATCTTCAGTTCTAGCAAGTTTAAGGTCTTCTCACTCAAACAGCCGGCAAGATGTACTTCATGAAGTCCTTCAGTCAGTCACAAGAGTTGCAAATCAGGGAGGTCAGGTTAAATTTCTATGGGTTCCAGCTCATGTAGGGGTGAAGGGCAATGAAAGGGTGGATGAGTTGGCAAAGAGGGCAATAAAGAAAGAAAATATAGAAATGCACATTAGTATCAGTAAAACAGAGGTTAAGTGTGTAATCTGGGGAAAAATTAACCAAATGTGGTAAGAAAGATGGGACAGGGAGGGGAAAGGGAGGCATTTATATCAAATACAAAAAAGTGTTGCAGGTACTAGGGTAGGAAGTAGATACAGAAGAGAGGAAATTGTGTGGACTAGGTTAAGGCTGGGGCACTGTGCACTAAACCAAACATTGAAATTGACAGGGAAACACCAGACAGGACTGTGTGAGGAATTTCAGGAAGAGGAGTCAGTAGAACATGTAGTTCTGAGTTGCAGGAAGTATGGGATACAGAGAGAGATGATGAGAATTAATTTAAGGGAATTGGGGGTGCAGGAATTCACATTAAAAGGGTTGCTGGGCATGGGTGAGAGAACACAGGTCAGGGTATTTTTAGCTTTCTTAAGGGGTACAGGGGTTTTTTTTATAGAAAATGATGGATAAACAGAAATAGGGTACTAGGATGGGGAGGATAAAGTGTAGGTTAGGGTATGTGTATGTGTGATTGGGTGAAGGGATTTAGAATGTGAGTCCATCGCATACTCCAGAACAGAAGGAGGCGGTAATGCACCATTAAGCTGGGTGCCAACCGCCGTAAAACAAGATGGAGAGAGAGGTGAAGAATTTAGTCGAGAAAAAAAAGTATATAAATCATCTAAAGTTGAGATAAAACAAACCATGTGAGGGGTATGAAGAAGCCAGAATGAGGAAAGCCATGGAGGGGCATGAAAAGTCCTTGTCAAGTAGGATTAAGGTGAATCCCAAGGCATTCTATACATACATCAAGCATAAATGGATAACTAGGGTGAGAGTGGGACCACTGAAGGATAAAGGGAGGAAGATTTTGGTTGGATACGGAGAATGTGAGTGAGGTACTTAATGATTACATTGCTTCAGTATTTTCCATGGAAAAGAAGATGAAGGACCAGGAAATCAATGCTGAGAGTATTAATATGTTAGGGCACCTAGAGATCAAAGGAGGAGGAAGTGTTGGGCCTCTTAATGAGTATTAAGGTGGATAAATCCCTGGGCCTGGTGGGATTTACCTGAAGTTATTGAAGGAGGCAAGAGACGACATTGCTGGGGTCTTGAGTATCTTTGTGTTCTCTCTAGGCACAGGGAAGGTCCCGGAGGATTGTTGAGTGGCTAATGCTGTACCTCTGTTTAAGAAAGGAACAAGGGAAAATTCTGGGAACTATTGATTGGTGAGTCTCAGGTCAGTTGTAAGGAGGATGCTGGAGAAAATTCTTAGGGATGGGATATATGAGTATTTTGAAACCCATGGCCTACTTATGCAGAGACAGCATGGGTTTGTGCGTGCAGGTCATTCCTTACCAACTTGATTGAGTTTTTTTGACAAGGTATTGAGACAGTAGAACAATGGATGTTGTCTACCTGTAAGGCATTTGACAAACTCCTTCATGGGAGGCTAATCCAGAAGATTAAGATGCATGGGGTCCGCAGCGAATTGGCTGTTTGGATTCAGAACTGGCTTAGCATGGAAGACAGAGGGTAATGGTTGAAGGGACTTATTCGAGTTGGAGGTTTGTAATTAGTGGTGGACCTCTGCTGTTTGTGATGAAAAGATATGACCTTGATGATAATGTAGGTTAATAAGTTTATGGATGATACCAACATTGGTGGAGTTGTGGATAGTGCAGAAGACTGGCAAAGAATACAGCACAATATAAATCAGTTGCAGATATGGGCTGAGAAATGGCTGTTGGAATTTCCCCCAGATAAATGTGAGGTGTTGCACCTTGGTAGAGCAAACGCAAGGAGAAAGTGCAGTGTTAAGGGCAAGATCTTTAATAACATTGCTAAGCAGAGAGATCTTGGGATCCAAGTTCATAGTTTCTAGAAAGTGGCTACTTACTTTTATTAGTCGAGGCATTGATGTGAAGTCAAGAAGTTATGTTGCAACTCTGGTTAGGTCTCATCTGATGTATTCCAAACAGTCTGGTCACCCCCACTATAGGATGGATTTGATAGATAGAGATAGATAGATACTTTATTCATCCCCATGGGGAAATTCAACTTTTTTTCCAATGTCCCATACACTTATTGTAGCAAAACTAATTACATACAATACTTAACTCAATATAAATATGATATGCATCTAAAATCACCCTCTCAAAAAGCATTAATAAATAGCTTTTAAAAAGTTCTTAAATAGTTTACTAAACTACATTGAATGGTAACTTAAGCTCAGTCCTAACCCCGGCACTTTAACATATCTTATCCCTGGCGGTTGAATTGTAAAGCCGAATGGCATTGGGGAGTAATGATCTCTTCATCCTGTCTGAGGAGCATTGCATCGATAGCAACCTGCCGCTGAAGCTGCTTCTCTGTCTCTGGATGGTGCTATGCAGAGGATGTTCAGGGTTTTCCATGATTGACCGTAGCCTACTCAGCGCCCTTCGCTCTGCTACCGATGTCATACTCTCCAGTTCTGTGCCCACGACAGAGCCCGCCTTCCTTACCAGCTTATTAAGACGTGAGGCGTCCCTCTTCTTAATGCTGCCTCCCCAACATGCCACCACAAAGAAGAGGGCGCTCTCCGGGCACAGAAGAGGTTTACAAGGATGCTCCCTGGTTTAGAGGGTATGTGCTAACATGAAAGGCTGGAAAAACTTAGATTTTTTTTTTGGAGTGACAGAAGGTGAGGGGAGTTCTGATAAGATTATAAGAGGCATAGATAGAGTAGTGAGGGAGTATCTTTTTCCCAGAGTTGAAATGTCCAGAAATACCAGGGGGCATGCATTGAAGGTGAGAGGGGATAGGTTCAAAGGGGATCTGTGAGTAGTAAGCTTTTTAATGAGAGTGGTGGATGCCAGGAATGTGCTGCTTGGTATGGTGGTAGAGGCAAATGCATTGGAGGCTTTTAAGAGATGTTTAGATGAATGTAAGGAAGATGGAGGGATAGTGTAGGTAGGAGGGATTAGTATTTGGGTGTTTTTTGATTCGCTTTTCAGCAGGTTTGTCACAGCATTGTAGGCCAAGGAGTTTATTTCGGTGCTGTGCTATTCCATGTCCTGATGGAGAGAGACAAGCTGAGCCAAAGATGGTCAGAAATGGCCCATTCTAGTACACACAGGGAAACAGCCAGAGAACTTGATGGTCAGCCCAGATGCCCATTTAGAAGATGAGGAGTGGTTCCGCCAACTTGGGTTCAACATTGATGTCAGAGCTCAGCATAGAGACTAAAATTATCTCATCTGAAATACTGTCCTTGACCCATTGATGTGTTTTGTGAATCTTTTTACAGTTTAGAAAAGGCAGAGATGTTGTGAATGGGAATCTCAAACTCAGCTACACATCAATTTTGCTGTCTCTGCAGATATTTAAGGAGTGGCCAGAGATTTCCTTTGCAACACCAATTATCTCTCGTTGATCCTTGGAGGTGAAGAATTATCTCAGCCCTGCTGGAAATGTGCTTTGTGACTGAGATGGACCTTTTGTTGTAACTCAGTGTAATCCACTGGAACAGACGTGCTGAGAACATACCAGCATTTGTTCACTTGAGATCAGGTCTTCAACTGCATTCATTGTATGAGAGATTCACTACGTTCTGAATTGTCAGAGAACTGATAGAGAAACTGCAGGAAGGGATTCACATACACGTCCCACCTTCTCAGATTGTGGCCAGGGATTCACTCAGTCATTTGACGTACAGGCGTAGCAGTAAGTTCACACTGGGAGATGTTGTTCACCTGCTCAGAATGTGAGAAAGGATTTCGTTGGCCATTTCAACTGAAGAAACATCAGCGACTTCACACCGGGGAGAGGCCGTTCACCTGCTCAGACTGTGGGAAGGGATTCACTCGTTCATCTAACCTACTGGCACACCAGTTAGTTCACACTGGGGAGAGGCCATTCAACTGCTCAGACTGTGGGAAGGGATTCACTCGGTCATCTGACCTACATAGACACCAGCGAGTTCACACTGGAGAGAAACCATTCACCTGTTCAGACTGTGGGAAGGCATTTCCACGGGCTTTCCAACTGAAGATACATCAGCGAGTTCACACCGGGGAGAGGCCATTCACCTGCTCAGATTGTGGGAAGGGATTCACTCAGTCATCTGACCTATTGGCACACCAGCGAGTTCACACTGGGGAGAGGCCATTCACCTGCTCAGACTGTGGGAAGGGATTCTCTCGATCGTCTGACCTACAGAGGCATCAGCGAGTTCACACAGGAGAGAGGCCGTATGTCTGCTCTGACTGTGGGAAGGGATTCACTCGATCATCTCACCTACTGGCACATCGGTCAGTTCACACTGGGAAGAGACCATTCACCTGCTCAGACTGTGGGAAGGGATTCACTCAGTCATCTGACCTACTGGCACACCAGTCAGTTCACACTGGGAAGAGACCATTCACCTGCTCAGACTGTGGGAAGGGATTCAATCGATCATCTGTTCTACTGACACACCAGCGAGTTCACACCGGAGAGAAACCATTCACCTGTTCAGACTGTGGGAAGGCATTTCCACGGTCTTCCCAACTGAAGATACATCAGCAAGTTCACACTGGGGAGAGGCCGTTCACCTGCTCAGACTGTGGGAAGGAATTCTCTCGGTCATCTGACCTTCTGGCACATCAGTTAATTCACACTGGGGAGAAGCCGTTTACCTGCTCAAATTGTGGGAAGGGATTCACTTACTCATCCAACCTACAGAGACACCAGCGAGTTCACACAGGAGAGAAGCCATACGTCTGCTCTGAATGTGGGAAGGGATTCACTCAAAAGTGTCACCTATTGGCACACCAGTCAATTCACACTGGGGAGAGGCTATTCACCTGCTCAGACTGTGGGAAGGGATTCTCTCGATCATCTGATCTACAGAGACACCAGCGAATTCACACTTGAAAGAAGTTGTTCACCAACTCAGTCGACTGACCTACAGGGACACCAATCAGCTGACACTGGGGAAGGGCTGTGCACCTGTCTGTGGGAAGGGATTTACTTGATAGTCCAGCCAACAGACCACACCAAGTCAGTTCATACTGGTGTGATGCCATTCACCTATTCAGACTGTGGGAAGGGAATCACTTCATCATCTTATCTGATGGTACATCAGTAAGTTCACACTGGAGAGAGGCCACTCACCTGCTCAGATTGAGGACAGAGATTCACTCAGTCATATGATTTGCTGGACACATGAGTCAGTTCACACTGGGGAGGTGCTGTTCACTTGCTAAGATTGTGGGAAGGGAGTCACTTCTTCATCTCATCAGTGAGTTCACACTGCGGAGAAGACATTCACCATGCTCGGATGTGGGAAGGGATTTACACTCAGTCATTTGAACTGAAGCTACATAAGTAAGCTCACATAAGAGAGAGGTCATTCACCTGTTCTGAATATGGGAAGAGATTTACTCAGTTAACCAACCTGGTGGTGCATTACCAAATTCACGCTGGGGGAAACGAATGACCTGTGTGCTGGATATAATCATTACAGTTGCTGAGTCCAGAGGTTCAAAAGAAACTGTTGGTGTTGAACTCAGTAATTATTGCTGCTGCTCATCACTCCCAGTTCTTCAGCCTGGCCACTGGGCATAGGAGGAGTTTCTTCCACTGATGTTCACCTTTATTGGGACTGGAATTTAATGTCCTGGGTCTGTGACTAATAAATCAGTTCTCTTTTAAACTCTGTCTCAGGTTCCTAGTGAGTTCTCAACACATCCTTTGTGCAGTAGGGAGTCATTTCATTCCTCTTGGTCCCTGCCAGTGTTCCTGTTCTACAAAAGTCCTTTTAAATCCATCCCTGCTCTTCACTTCTCTCTCTCCCTCTGGCGATGGGTTCCAAACTGTCACCAGTCTGTGGGTAAAGAGGTTTCCCCTGAATTCCCTGCATGACTTTCTGCAGACTGAAGAAGAAGACGAGCTGAGTGCAGTTACGGCTGACAGGTTCTTTATCCCTCAACTCTCTGGGCTGAGGGAGAATGACATCCCTGCTTATTTCAACATTATGGGACATTATCTTTTAGGCGCTGTGTGTCCGAATATACCACTATCTTCAAAAATTTGAAAGCAGACTGGAGAACCATTCTTTGGATGTGCAATGGAGCAGGGTCAGAAATCAGAGACAGGTCAGACTGGGCAGAGTATGGGGCTCTGTTCAGTGGAGGGGGTAAGAGCATATGATGAGCAGGAATGCAGAGGGGGGTGCAGGGCAACGAATGGCAGAGTGGCAACATTTGGAAGCTGACTGACAGAAAAATTAGGTTGACTTTGACTGTTGACACACACACACACACAATGCCTGTTAACATTGAGCATATTGTTTGAGAGTTTGCCGTGCTAAATTCTTAAGGAATTGCTACTGGAACAGCTTGTTCCTCGGATTGTTTGGGAGGCTGAGGAGTTGATAGATCAGACCAAGATGCAGGACACAGGTAACTGTGTGACCACAGGAATGGGAGAGGGGATAGCTAGCCAGTGCAAAGTACCTCTGTGGCTGTTTCCTCAACAATGGATAAACTGCTTTGTATATAGTTGGGGGCATGACCTAGCAGTAGGAAGGCACAGCAGTGAAGTCTCTGGATCTGTGCCTCAGAAGGGAAGCAGGGGAGACGAGATGAGCTGTTTTGATCTGGGGTTCATTGGTTAGAGGAACAGAAAGGGGGTTCTGTGGATATGAATTAGATTCCCGGATGACATGTTGCCTCCCAGGTGCCAAGTCAGGGACATCTCAGATGGAGTCTACTGCATTTTTAAGTAGGTGGGGTGTGAGAAGCCAGAGGTCATGGTCCACGTTGTTACGAATGACATGGGTAGGAGGGGTGACAAGGTCCTGTAATGTAAGTTAAGGGTATTAGGTGCTAAGTTAAAGGACAGGACCTCCAGGGTGGTGACCTCAGGATTGCTACCCATGCTGTGTGCTAGTGAGGCCAGAAGCAGGAAGATCATACAGTTTAACATGTGGTGAAGGAGTTGGTGCTGGAGGGAAGGCTTCAGATTTTTGGATCAGTGGGCTCTCTTCCATGGAAGAAGGGGCCCATACAGAAGAGACAGTTTGTACCTGAACTGGAGTGGGACTACTGTCCTAGCAGGATTGTGCTGCACAGTGTGTGTGTGTGTGGGGGGGGGGGGGGGGGGGGGAGTGGTGGGCTGGTGGAGTTAAACTACAGTTGCTGGGGTTGGGAACCAGAGTCCCAGAACAGTTGGTGGAGAGGTTGTGGGGTCAGATGATGTCTTCAGATAGAGTCAGAAAGCAAAAGGTTCAACATGGTGTTAATAATGTCCTGAGTTGTGTATATTTCAGAGCAAGAGTATTGTAGGAAAGGCAAATGAGCTTAGGGCATGGATCAACATGTGGAATTATGATTTCGTAGCCATTGGTAAGACTTGGTTGCAGGAGGGGCAGGATTAGCAGGTCAATGTTCTGGAGTTCCAGTGTTTCAAATGTGTCAGATCAGGAAGGATCAGTTGGGGAGGGGTGGTATTACTAATCAGGGAAAAAGTCATGGCAATGCTCAGGCAGGCCAGACGATGAGCTTGTCTAGTGAGGTTTATGCGTAGACCTGAGGAAGGAGAAAGGTATGAAGGTATTAATTGGATTACATTATTGACCTCCCAACAGTCCACAGGATTTAGAGAAACAAATGTGTAGAGAGATCATTGCAAGAAACATACGGCTGTGATGGTAGGTGATTGTAACCTTTCATACTGTATATTGACTGGGACTCCCATATTGTAAAAGGGCTGGATGGGAAAGAGTTCCTCAAATGTGTTCGGGAGAGTTTCCTTAATCAGTTCATAGAAGTCGCAAATGGAGTGAGTGTGTGATGCTAGATCTATTGTGGATTGAGTCTGAGCAGGTGACAGGAGTTTGTGTAGGCGAACACTTTGCATCTCATGATCATAATGCCATTAGTTTCAAGATAATTATGGAAAAGGATAGGTCTGGTCCTCGAGTTAAGATTCTACATTGGAGATTGTATCAGATAAGATCTGGCAAATATGGATTGGGACAAGTTGTTTTCCAGCAAAAGTATATTTGGTAAGTGGGAGGACCTTCAAAAGTGAAATTTTGAGAATACAAATTTTGTATGTTCCTGTTGGAATAAAAGGCAAGGATAACAGGTTTAGGGAACCATGGTTTTCAAGAGATATTGAGGTCCTGGTTAAGAAAAAAAAAGGTGCATAGCAGGTATAGACAGGAAGGTACAAATAAGGTAGTCGAGGAGTGTATGAAATGCAAGAGAACCCTTAAGAAGGAAATTGGAGGGCTAAAAGAAGACATGAGGTTGCTGTAGGCAGAAAGGTGAAGAAGGATCTCGAAGGGATATTGTGCACAGTGAAGAAGACTATCAAAGCTTTCAGTGGGGTCTGGACCAATTGGAAAAATGAGCTGAAAATAGCTGATGGGGGAAATTAATACAGACAAATGTGTTGACTTTGTGAGGACCACACAGTGAATGGAGGGCATTGAGGAGTTAAGTAGAACAAAGGGATCTCGGAATACAGGTCCATAATTCCTTGAAAGTGGCAGAACAGGTATAGAGGGTTGTAAAGAAAGCTTTTGGCACATTGGCCTTCATGAATCAATATATTGTACATAAGAGTTGGGATGGTATGTTGAAATGTTATAAGATCTTGGAGAGGCCTAATTTGGAGAATTGAGTGCAGTTTTGGTCACCAACCTACCAGAAAGGTGTAAATAAGTGGAGAGAACATTTTCAACAATGTTACCGGGACTTGAGTATTTGATTTAAAGAGAAAGATTGAATAGGTTAGGATTTTATTTTCTGGAACGTAGAAGACTGAGGAGAGAGGGATACAATATTATGAGGAGAATAGACCAGGAAGATGCAAACAGGCTTTTTCCACTGATGTTGGGTGAGACTAGAATTAGAGATCAGAGGTTATGGCTGAAAGGTGAAATGTGTAAGGGGAACAGGAGGGGAACTTATTCACTCAGAGGGTGGTGAGAATGTGGAACGATTCACCTGCTTAGAGTACAGGAAGGGATTGAATTGTTCATTTATCCTGCAGACACACTGGTGGGGAAAGGATGATGGACCCACTAAAATGGATTCCAGCTTGCTGACCAGTCTACAGGTGTCTCATTGTCCACCAGCAATTTGGCGAGACTCCCAAATCCCATACTGTTGTTAGTCTATTCCAGGAGTCGCTACTGTTCACACGCAAGTCTCTCTCTTAGATAACCTTCTAAAGATATTCATCTTCCATTCAGTCATCAACCCCTCCTCGCAGTGCCAAATGTTACAAGGAAGCAGTTCACAGGTTTGGTAAGTGAGACAGAAAACACTGATTATGAAAGAGCACATTAACCATTTATATACAGAAAAACAGTAAAACATTCAACCAAACATCTAAGTCGCCTTATGCTACAGAATCTACAACAGTAAACATTCAGTAACACTTCAAACTCAACTGGTACTTCATTAAGTCTCTGCAGATTACGCAACTACAAAACTAAACATTCAACTGATACTCAGCTTTGTTTGCACTGAGCCCTCATAACTTCTGCATACTTTCCCAATGGTTCTTCAGCACTGGTCACAACCTCAGTTTGAAGAGGAGCCCCTGGAGACAAAGGAAAGCCCACCAGTCTCTCATATATGTTATTTTTATATCTCTTATGTCAGACACCGGTACTGAGGCACACAAGGCAACAAATAAGGAAGGAGCTGCTGTATCCTTCAACTGGTCCAATCAATGACCGGCATGGTGGAAGCAGCTTTTGGCTGGCAGGTACAATAACCCTTCACATTACAGTCTATCCATGGGGATTCTTGGTATCCCAATACACCACCTCCACCACCATACCTTCTGCAATTCTGTCACTCTTTGAAAAAGTCCATCAGGCACTGAAGCATGACCTGTCCCTCACAAAGACATACTATAGCTAATTCGGTCTCTAAGAATCATCTCTAATGGTTTGTCCACACTCATGCAGGCCTCACTGGTCTATAATTCCTATCATTATCCTGGTTACCTTTCTTGAACAAAGGAATAACACTTGCCATCTTCCAATCTGATGGTGCTCCTCCTGTGGCCAGTGAGGAAGCAAAGATCATCGTCAATGACAAAGCATTCTCTTCCTCACTTTCTGTAGTCACCTGAGCTATATCCCAGCTGGCCCCAGGACTTAACCTATCCTACTTTGTTCATGAGTTCCAACACTACCATTTTCTTAACCTTGATATGTTCCAATGTATTAGCCAGTTCCACACTGATCTTATGGCCCCTCTCGCTGGTGAGTTCTGAAGCAAAGTATGTAGTAAGGATATCCCCTACTGCCTCCATCAACAGGCACATTTCCCATTTTATCCCTGATGTGTCCTCCCCTCACTCTAGTCATCATCTTGTCTTTTGTGTATGTGTAGAACACTTTGGAATTTACCCTAATCCTACCTATCAGGGCCTTCTCATGTTCCCTTCTAGCACCCATAAGTACATTTGTAAGCTCCTCCTTGGCTGCTTCATCACTCAAGAGCTCTGTCTGAACTTTGGTTCCTAAATATTACGGATGCTTACTTGTTTTTGACTACCATTTTCCTGTAAGACATAGGAACAGAATTAGAATTAGGACATTTTGGCTCATCTAGTCGGCTCTGCCACTCTATCATGGCTGATTTATTACCCCCCTCAACCCCATTATCCTGCCTTCTCCCTGTGATTTTTGACACTTTTACTAATCAAGGACTTACCAACGTCTGCTTTGTATGACTTGGCCTGCACAGCCATCTGTGACAATGAATTCTACAATTTCACTCCCCTCTGGCTAAAGAAATTCATCTTCATTTCTGTTCTCGAGGGACGTTCTCATATTCTGAGGCTGTGTTCACTGGTTTGAGACTCCCCCACTACAAGAAACATCCTCTCTATATCCAGTCTATCTAGGCCTTTGATTATTCGATAGGTTTTAATGAGATCCCCATCGTTCTTTTAAACTCCAGGATCTGAGCCACCAGTGTCCCCATAAATTAAGTCTTTTCATTTCTGGGATTATTCTTATAGATCTCCACTGCACCCTCTCCAATACCAACATATCCCTTCTTAGATAAGGGGCCCAAAACTGCAACAAATGCCCTATAAATAAAAACCCTTTATTTATAAAAAAAAGTCCTCTTGAAATTAATGCTAACATTACATTTCCTTTCCTTACTACTGACTCCACCTGCAAGTTAACCTTTAGGGAATACTGCACCCCTGATTTCTGAACTAGCTCCCTGTTCATAAAATAGTCTACACCTTTATTCTTTCTGCCAATGTGCATGCCCATACACTTCCCTACACTGTATTCCACCTGCTATTTCTTTTCCCTTTCTCTTAATCTGTTCCTCAACACTACCTGCTCCTCCACCTCTCTTTGTAATATCCAAGAACTTAGCCACAAAGCCATCAATTTTATCATTCATATGATTGACATACAACATGTGTAATGTTCAATCAGGTTTGTGCGTCTGGCAAGTGATACAGAAAGCATTCTCTGCAACAGGTATTTATTTACAACAGCAAAAATTCAACCAAACATTCATGTTCCTCAAGTTACAGACACTATAAAGCCGAATAATCAGCAGACATACGCACATTCAACAAACATATTTTGTTAAAAGTGCATGTCCAGCATACCTTCCCAATGGTCATGTCTTAAACAAATGAAGAAGAGAGCAAGTCCCTTCTGTGTGCTATTTTATATACCCAGGATATTTGAAATTGGACACCAGGCAGCTATCCAAAGGAAAAAGCAGCTGCAACTAATAAACTGATCAATCACAACCGAAACAACTTTTGACAATCAGAATAAGGCATGTCCCCACAGGACAACATGAAAAGTCCCAACACTGACCTCTTACAGAATACCATTAGTCACCAACAACCAACCAGAAAAAAAACCTTTATACTACACTTTGCATCCTGCCAGTCAGCCGATCTTCTCTCTATGCTTGTATCTTTTCTGTAATACCATGAGCTCTTATTTAACAGTCTCACGTGGAGCACCTTGTCAAAGGCCTCAAAATCCATGATCCACTGACTCTTTTTTGTCTATCATGTCAGTTATTTCCTCAAAAGATTTGTCATGCAATTTTCCAGTCCTCCAGAACCAATCTAGAATTCAGTGATTCTTGATAGATCACTGTAATGCCTCCACAATCTCTTTAGCTAACTTCACACTAACTTTTGCCATATTATATGCACTCTCTTTTTCTTTTATGGTGTCTTTGACTTACCTTGACAGCCGCATTTGCCTCATCCCCTCTTTGGAATACTTCTTTGCCATGAATCTATCCTGCACCTTCTGAATTATTCAAAGAAGCTCCAGCCATTGCTGCTCTGCCATCATCCCTGCTAGTGTTCCTTATAATCAACTTTGGCCAGCTACTCTTCTCATTCCTCTGTAATTCCATTTACCCACACAAACTGCAGCAAGCATACTGTGATTAGTGCTGCCAAAGCTCCATAATCCAATCTAGTTCATTATACATCATTGAATCCAGAATTGGATTTTCTGGGACTTAGCAACAAGATGCTCTAAAAAGCCATCTAGTAGGCATTTCACAAATTCCTTCTCTTGGGATCCAGCACCAAACAGATTTGTCCAATATATGTGCATATTGAAACCCCTCATGACTATTGTACATGCCCTTTTTATCTCCTGTTGTAATTTATACCTAACATCATGGCTACTGTTTGGAGTTCTGTATATAACTCCCATCAGAGTCTTTTTACCCATGTTCATTTCTTAATTCTACCCACAATGATTCTACATCTTCCAATCCTATGTCCCGTCTTTCTGAGAATTTGATTTCATTTTTAACCAACACAGCCACATCATCCCCTCTGCCTATCTGTCCATCCTTTCAATACAATGTATATCTTTGGATGTTAAGCTTCGAACTGTGATCTTCTTTCCTGTTCCTGTGCCCCTTCATTGCTGAGAGAGGAATGCATCAACTTCAATTATATATTTATTTAGTGCACAATGAGAAATGAATTTGACTGATGAATTACATTTTCTTTAAATTGGTGGAAAACAAACTGATGTCTCCTGAGGGTCAGAGATAGGAACGTCAGTATCAGTATAAGGCTGAGTCAGAGGTTTTTGTATCGAAGCATGTGGCACCTGGAATTGTGAAGATGGAGCCTCCCATCAGGCAGGTGGAAGCAAATGTCTTCCATCTGGAGGAGGGAACCAATCAGGAGCTGGGAGTCCAACCGAAAGTGTGAGAGAGCCTCCGTCCCTTTAGGCCATGACATCAAATGGAACTCTAGTGATTTCCCGAGCAGTGGGTTATATCAGCAGATGACACCTTTTTTGCATTTTATGTACAGTTTGTCTTCTTTCGCACATTGGTTGTCAATCTGTTTATGTATAGCTTTTCTTAAATTCTGTTGTATTTCTTTATTTTCTTGTGATGCTAGCAAGGGATGAATCTCAAGGTCATATATGTTGACATATATATACTTAGATAATAAAATTACTTTGATTTTGACCTCCTACAGAAGCCACCTTGCAGACGGATTCATCAACTTTGCCTGAATCTTCCACCCTGTACTTAAATTCACTTGCTTTATTTTTGACACCTCTCTCCTCTTTCTTGATCTCTGGAGACAGATTGACTACTGATATCTTTTATAAACCTTTTGACTCTCACAGTTATCTTGACTATACCTCTTCCCACCAGTTCCTCCATTTGTTCCCATGATGAAGCTGGCACTCAACGTCAGCAAGACGAAAGAGCTGATTGTGGACTTCTGGAAGGGTAAGATGAAGGAACACATACCAATTCTCATAGAGGGATCAGAAGTGGAGAGAGTTTCAAGTTCCTGGGTGTCAAGATCTTTGAGGATCTAACCTGGCCCCAACATATCGATGTAGTTATAAAGAAGGCAAGACAGCGACTACATTAGGAGTTTGAAGAGATTTGGTATGTCAAAAAAATACACAGAAACTTATAACTTCTGTAGATGTACCATGGAGAGCATTCTGACAGGCTGCATCACTGTCTGGTATGGGGTGGGGGGGCATGGGTGGCTACTACACAGGACCGAAAGAAGCTGCAGAGGGTTGTAAATTTAGTCAGCTCCACCTTGGGTACTAGCCTACAAAGTACCCAGGACATCTTCAAGGAGTGGTGTCTCAGAAAGGCTGTGTCCATTATTAAGGATGTTCAGCACCCAGTGCTTGCCCTTTTCTCACTGTTGTCATCGGAAAGGAGGTACAGAAGCCTGAAGGCACACACTCAGAGATTCAGGAACAGCTTCTTCCCCTCTGCCATCCAATTCTTTAATGGACATTGAACTCTCAGACATTACCTCACTTTTTTAATATATAGTATTTCTGTTTTCTGCACAACTTTTAATCTATTGAATATACGTATAGATTATTTATTATTATTATTTTGTTCTTTTTTCCTTCTATATTATGTATTGCATTGAACTGCCGCTGCTAAGTTAACAAATTTCACATCACGTGCCAGTGATAATAAACATGATTCTGATTCATTTGTCCAAAGAAATTCCGCATCCTAAAAAAGGACCCTTAAAGACTTGGACTGAATTTCAATGGATTAAGAACAAATACAAATTGCATCCATGTGAATGGCTTCCAAATTTTAGCTGCCATGCTACCAAAATGGTGAATCTAATGAAAGCAAATTGGAGTGAAACTGCCATTTCCTGCAGTGATCTGGTGCACACTACCAAGTAAGTGGAGTGAGAGATCAAAGTCTAAATAAGATCAGTACAGTTAAAACAACAGTCTACACTTGCTAACCAATAGAACAAGTGGAACTGGAATTCACAGAAATATGTTAAATTATTAGTCAGAAATGAAAGTGATGTACTTTATTTGCCCAATCATCTAGCCTCCAAGGCACAACTGCAACAAGAGGAAGTGATTTAGATGGGACAGAAAATTTCCTGAGACAAACGTAAAATCACTGATGATTGTGCAAAGGCAGTTATGTCAGTAAGACCAACTACAACAGTCCAGCAACTTTGATCATTCCTGGGTTTGTGCAACTACAATGGAGTATGGGTTGATTCATATGCTGAAATTGCTCAACCCCTTACTAATCCGCTGAAAGGCAGGCAGCACTTCGACAACCCTAGGACTCTTAATGAAGAACAAGTAGAAGCTTTCCAAACTTTAAAGATGATATTAAGTACTGCTCCTACATAAGGTATCCCTGATACGGGAAGAACCATTTACCCTGTATGGCAACAAGAAATGTGGCTTTCTGATGGCAGTTTTAACTCAAGAACATAGATATCAGCAGCATCATATTGGTTATTGCTCTGCCAAATTGGACAGTGTAGCATTAGGATGGGGTTCATATCTACGAACAGTGCAGGAAACTTACCTGGCAGTCATGACTGTTTCTAACGTTGTGCTGGATCCAACTTCAAATGTTCGATGTCTGCATTCAGTGCATACCCTACTGACTATGAACAGGGCCTCTCAAGTGACAGCTGCTCAGTGGTACAAGTAGTCTGCTATTCTCGAGGCACCTAATATTATCAATCAATGAGCAAGTCTAGTGAATCCAGCTACATTCTTGCCAGTGGACCATGGTGATCATGACTCTGCAACAACAATGACACGTCAAGAAGATGCAAATGACCATAAGGAAGTGCCTTTGGTGAGCCCAGATCCGATTCTGTACACTGATGGCTCCTCAACCCCTGATGGAGGAATTTGAATGGCTGATTGGGCTGTTGTCACAGAAAGTAAAGTGATGGCTCTTGGTACCTCTGCTCAAATAAAAGCTTTGATTGATGCCGGTAAGCTAGTAGAAGGATAATCAGCTAACATCCACACTGATTCTCAATGTGTTTTCAGAGTAATTCATGACTTTGGAAACTTATGAAGATGAGAAGGGTTTCTTACTGCCATGGGAATTTCAATCAAGAATGGCCAACTGGTAGAAGAACTTCTGAAAGACATCCAACTGCTATCAGAAGTTGCCTCACAGGAATGTAAAGGTCTCTCTGAAATGACCACAATGGAAGACCGTGGAAATGCATTCGCAGATGAAACTGCAAAAGGGGCAACTAGGGAAGGAAAAAAGAAAATAGAAGAAATTGAAGAAGACCCGATAACTATAACTATGAAAACCAAGTTAAAACTCTGTACATTGATGAACATACAAGATATTTGAAAAATGCAAAATCAGTGCTCAGACCAAGAGAAGTGATCGTGGATGAAAAATGGCCAGTTGTTAAACAATGAATGAGTAGGGAAACCTATGGTCCAAACTGAATTGCTTGCTTATCTGGCACAGCAGATTCACTACCTAGGACACATTGGAGTGCAAAAGATGATTGGCAGATTCTCTCCGAGGTGGTGGAATCCAGAGTTCAGGATGCAAGATCAACAAACAGTTGAGAGATATATGACATGCTAGAAAACAAACCCTGGATCAGTGGTAAACTACGTCAGCTAAGTACTCCTGCTTTACCTGGTCCACTTTTACATCTACAAGTGGACTAAGTACATTACTTTACCAAAGTGCCAATGATATTCGGATGCCCTGGTAATAGTGGACAAAGTTTCAAGATGGGTGGAAGCCATCCCAGCAAGAAAAGCTATGGCCACACACACTCTGATTAAGGAATATGTTCCTAGATAGGGATTGCCATGTCACATTGACTCTGACCAAGGAACACTTGTCACGGGAAATGTTTATCAAGAATTATATCAACGTTGAACATTGAATGGTCTTTTCATTGCCCACATCATCAGGATAAGTTTAAAAGAATAAATGGAATCTTCATACAATAGTTGACTAGGTTAGCAAAGCAGGGCAGGGCAGGTCAAACGATGCAGGTCAAGGCAAGGTGGCAGGGCAGGGCAGAGAAGGGCTGGGCTGGGCAGGGCAGGGCTGGGGAATTTACAGGATTAATGAACACATAACTATGCAAATGCAAATGTAAATAAACGGCAGTAAATAACGAAAGCATAAAATAAAAAAGATAAAATAACAAATTAAAAATGTAAGTAGTGTGTAGCACAGGTAAAGAGTAAACAGTAAACAGCTGACTGTCCTAGTGACAAGACCTTGATTGTGGCAGGGTAGTCATTAGTCTCACGGCCTGAGGGAAGAAGCTGTTACCCAGTCTGACAGTCCTAGTCCTGATGTTCCTGTACCTCCTTTCTGATGGTAGTGTGTCAACGAATTATGGATGGATGGTGGGGAACCTCAACAATAGTTTGTGTCCTTCATCAGTAACACTTGCTGTATATGTCACAAATAGGTGCAAGGGAGATCCCAATGATCCTTTCAACAAATTTTAGTACCCTCTGTGGGGTCTTGCAGCTTCTGTACCACACAATGATGCAGCCAAACAGTGCACTTGATGGTGCTCCTGTAGAAATTCATTAAAGTGGGGGCCTCACATGCCTCAATCTCCTCAGAAAGTGTAGACGCTGCTGTGACTTCTTGACTAGTGAGGCAATGAGTCAACTGCGTGAGCAGCAGCAGGCTGAGCACACAGTCCTGGGAGGCACCAATCTCAGTGTGATGGAGCTTGAGATGTTGCTGTTAACTCAGACTGACGGGGGTCTTTCCATCAAGAAGACCAAGATCCAGTTACAGAGAGGGGAGTTCAGTTCCAACAAGGACAGTTTACCCACCAGCCTCTGAGGGATGATCACATTGAACACTGAGCTGAAGTCAATGAAGAGCATCCTGGCATATGAGGCATCATTTTCTGGTGGGACTGTATGGAGTGGAGTGCCAAGGCTGAGCTGTAGTGACCTGCAGGAGCAATTGCTTTTAGCTTTGTGGATGAAGGTTGGCTGAACTCTTGTTAAATTCAGGTGATGATGGCTGGTGCACTTAAATTCGTGAGCTGGAATGTAAAGGGACTGAACCACCCTGTTAAAAGGAGGAAGGTATTCTCACATATCAAACAACTCAAAGCTGACATTGCTTTCCTTCAAGAAACTCATATTCGTTGTTTTGATAACTCCCGGCTTCTGTCAAAGTGGGCGGGTCAGCATTTTCATTCATCCTTGCCGCTAAAGCTAGGGGAGTTTCCATTTTTATTAATTCAAATATTCCTTTTGAACTCCATAATAAAATATCTGATACAAATGGCCGTTTTATTATTGTTTCTGGTAAACTATATAACACTAAAGTTGCACTAGCAAACCTGTATGCCCCCAACTTTGATGATGTTAACTTTTTTGAATGGTTTTTTTCCTCACTACCAGACTTAAACTCATACTCTCATATATTGGGTGGTGATTTCAACTGTTGGTTGGATCCTAAACTGGACCGATCGTCCTCTGTTACCAGATCACCTACTAAATCTGCCTTAGCTATTCAATCGGTTCTTAATTCGGATCTAAAGTTCCATAAGGTCTGGGGACCTTTTATCGAGTACTTTCATAACCTTCCTCTTGACTAGGGTTTTTTTTTCTTTTCGGTCCCTTGCTTTCAGCTCCCTTTTTTTTTCTGGTAGTAGGCATTATCATCCTCTGTTGCTAAGTGTATTCACAGTCTGGGAGTTTGACTGTCCGGACTTATACTCTTTATACTGTGTGGTGGTTGGTCGGGAGTAGTTGTTGTTTTTTTCTTGTGTTGTGGGGCTTGGGGAGGACGCTAAGCTCACTTGTCTTTAATTTAGGTGCTTTTTTTGTTAAATTCTCTTCCTTTGTAGCCTATTGTTATTGTATGCTTAATCTTGCACTGTATTAATGCTCCTCGTTGGGATTTGGGGTTTTTAATTCTGTAAAATGTTTTGAAAAACTAATAATAAATAAATAAATAAATAAATTCAGGTGATGTAGTTCCACCCGGATTCAGGAATCTTAACTAAATAGATGAAAGGATTGGCTGTGGTAGATTAGAAATGTATCTGAAGGGGGATGACAGGTAGCAATTAGGGTAATAATTTTGATTTATAACAAGTGTATATTCCTTTGTAAAAGTGGTCCAGTTTTAAATTATAGTAACAATTAAAGAGGCTATTAAAACTAAAGACTTGGCAAATTGCCCAAAAATAAAACAATAAGCCTGTGGATTTGGAATGTTGATAATTCAGCAGAGATGGTCAGGAAATAAGTTTCCTCTATGTTTATTTCCAATCCAGTTTCTCTTTATCAAACTATGGAGAAATATGCAAAACAGATCAGAGAATTGTATAGGCACAAAATACAAAAGACTAGCAGGGGCAAATATTGGTTCGAAATGGGCAGTCATGGAAATACTTACAGTATAACAGAAAATCAGGGAATGGAAAAAGAATTATTTTCACATAAGATGCAATATTAAAATAATGGAAAGTGGAGAAATGAATATTAATAAATTTGCATTCTATTGTAGCCTCAATCCATCCAAGAGGTTTGTAAACTATCTGTTAATATCCTTGATCGTCTGCATGTACTCACAACTGAATATTTTGCAAAGTTTTCCAATTGGTGCTGTCCAGGATGGTACTTCAATATTAGAGAAATTCAAGAAAAAAAATCACTTATTTGACATGAATGCAGTTGGAGTTTGCAGATAATCAGCAGATGTCCGTCACACCCTAGTGAATAAATTCGATGACAATATTTGTGATGTTGACAAGAGACTTCTGTGGGATGAGGTTTCCATGATCATCATGAAGTATCCATAATGAATTATGGTCAAGAGAGGTAAGAGTATTTCAACAGCTCTAGGACCACTCATGCGTTGTAAAAATTGTAGAAACCATTCCTGCATCATGACTGGAGAAAAAAAGATGAGGAGTCAGAGTCCTCCAGTCCTGATGAAGTGTCTTGGCCCAAATGTTGACTGTACTCTTTTCCATAGATGCTAAGTTCTTACAGCATTTCGTGAGAGTTGTTAGGGATAGTCAGCGTGGCTTTGTGCATGGTAGGTCATGTCTAACAAATCTTAAACAGATTTTCGAGGAAGTTACGAGGAAAGTTGATGAAGACAAGGCGGTGGCTGTTGTCTCAATGGACTTTAGTAAGGCATTTGACAAGGTCCTGCATGGGAGGTTGGTCAAAAAAGTTCAGTCGCTTGGCGTTCAAGATGAGGTAGTAAATTGGATTAGACATTGGCTTTGTGGGAGAAACCAGAGAGTGGTAGTAGATGGAGGCCTGTGATTAGTGGTGCGCCGCAGGGATCGGTGCTGGGTCAACTGTTGTTTGTCATCTATATAATGATCTGGATGATAATGTGCTTAACGGGATCAGCAGATTTGCAGATGACACAAATATAGGGGGTGTAGTGGGCAGCGAGGAAGACTATCAGAGCTCGCAGCGGGATCTGTACCACCTGGAAAAATGGGCAGATAAATGGCAGATGGAATTTAGTGCAGACATGTGTGATGTGTTGCACTTTTGTATGCTTTACACAGTGAAGAGCAGAGCACTGAGGAGTGCGATAGAACAAAGGGATCTGGGAATACAGATCCTTAATCCCATGAAAGTGGTGTCACAGGTAGATAGGGTCGTAAAGAAATCTTTTGGCACATTGGCCTTCATAAATCAATATATTGAGTACAGAAGATGGGATGTTATGTTGAATTTGTATAAGACATTGGTGAGGCCTAATTTGGTGTAGTCTGTACTGTTTTGATCACCTACCTACAGGAAAGATGTAAACAAGGTTGAAAGAGTACAGAGAAAGTTTACAAGGATGTTGCTAGGACTGGAGGACCAGAGTTATAAGTAAAGATGGAATACGTTAGGACTTTATTCCTTGGAATGTAGAAGATGGAGATGAGATTTGTAGAGGAATACAAAATTGTGAGGGGTAGAGATAGGATAAATGTAACCAGGTTTTTTTCCCACTGAGGTTGGGTGTGATGACAACTAGAGGTCATGGGTTAAGGGTGAAAGGTGCAAAGTTTAAGGGGAACATGAGGGGAAACATCTTCACCCAGATAGTTGTGGGAGTGTGGAATGAGCTTCTAGCACGTGGTGCATGCGAGCTCGATTTCAAAGTCTAAGAGAAGTTCAGATAGGTACATGAACGGTATGGGTATGGATGGCTATGGTTCCAGTGTAGGTCCATGGGACTAGGTTTGGCAAGGACTAGATGGGCTGAAGGGCCTGTTTCTGTGCTATACTTCTCTGTGAGTAATGGAGAGAGACAAACTAAGCCAAGTCAGATTGATGAAGGGAACCAATGACCAATTCTGATGCAGACAGTAAGAAAGAGAATTTGATATTGTGTCCAGATGCCTGAACTGTGCTCAGTTAGAAGATGAAGATTTGTCACTCCAAACTGTGTTGAGCTTCGCTGTATCACTGCGATATTGGAAGTAATGAAAAAGAGTAAAATCATCTTAGCTCAGATATTCTACAGGGTAGAAAAGGTAAAGGATTTGTGTGTGGGAATCTCAAACACAGCAGCACACCACTGTGTCTGTCAGCTCTCCAGCACTTGAATGCCACTGATCCTGGAAGTGTGGAGAAGATGCTTGAGAAGGCAGCATCCAGTCCGATGGAACACCAGAGGATTCACGCTGCAGAGAGCCTGTTTATCTATTCCAAGTGTGGAAAGGGATTTACTAAATTACCTGAGCTGCTGAAACTACAGCCATTTCATGTGAGGGGCCATTCATCTGTTCCAAGTGTGGGAAGGGTTTCATTCAGTTAACCTGCCTTGTGAGGCTGCAGCAAGTTCGCAATAAGTCGGGGCCACCCTTCTATCCTGAGTGAGCAAAGAGATCTACTCAGTTATCCCACCTGCTGAAACACCAGCAACTTCACATCAGGGAGAAAGTTCATATATGCTCTATGTTAAAATTTTACCCTTCACACCTTTAGCCTGCTGAAATAATTTGTAAGTTCACAACCAAATGTTAATGTGAGATTCTGCTCATCACACCCAGGACTGAACCCTGGTCACTGAGCATTGGATGGATTTGCACTGTTGATGTCAGCTTTAAATTAAACTGGTGTTTAATAGTGTGGATCTGTGACCTATAAATCAGTTCTATTTCAAATCCAGTGTCTCAGGTGCTTAGAGTCTCTCTCACCTGCCCAACATAGAGCAGAGAGGCCACTCAGTATAGCTGGTCACTGCCCATGTTTCTGTTCCATGTCAGTATTTTCAAATCCATCCCTGCTGTTCACCTCTCACTCTCCCTGTGATGGCAGGTTAGAATTGGACACCACTTGGTGGCTTTTGAATTTTCTCCATGTCTTTCTGCAGACTGCAGAAGACAGGCTCTCTGGGATTTAGCCTCAAATATTCCTCATTCCTCAGGACTCAGGGCAAAGGGAGAAGGTGGTAAAACCTCTTCTTCCCTGCTCGTTTCCATTACAACTGCTCCCTAAAGTACAAGAGCACAACGGAAGGTAAATGTTCACTGGAGCAGAGTGAGAAACCAAAGAGGGGCGAGCCCAAGTCAGGGCTTTGGGGTTCCAGAACATGTTGGGAGGCTACAGGGAGGGAGAGGAGGGAATCATGCCAGGAGGATGTGGCTCTCAATGAACAATCAGCAACATTTCGAAACTAATTGACTGAAAAATGTTATTTCTGCAAAATGCTGGAGGAACTCAGCAGGGCAGGTAACATCTGTGGAAGAGGAATAAACAGCCAACATTTTGGGCGGGAACCATTCACCATGCGTACTCTGTTTAGATGCTGCCTGCCCTGCTGAGTTCCTTCGACACTTTGTATTTCCATATTTCTATATTTCCAGCCTCTGCAGAATCTTTTGTATTTTATATTGACCATATAGAGTACTGTGCAAAAGTCTTAAGCACATACACGCAGCTAGGGTGCTGTACTTTTGCACAGAACTGCAGTTGTCAACGTGGAGCGGAAAGCGAGACTGTGAATCTGGCAGGAACAAAGGGTGTTGGGAATGGCGAGGGTGGACGCCGCGGGAAGGCTATTTGACAGGTGGGAGAGGAGTGCCGGGGCGGGGGCGTGAGTGCAGACACACCCATTCCTGAGACACCAAGCAAGGTCATTCGGTTCCAAACAATTGGCGTATTGATCATTACAGAATGTCTCTCTGGTGCTTCCCCCTCCCCCACCCTTTCCCCAATCATGATTCCCCACTCCCTGCCCCTTTTCCATTCTCAGTCCACAACAGACCGATTTGAGGATGATTTATCATCCCTCACGTATGGAATGAAATGTGTTCCTTTATCGCGGTAGCAGTACAGCGCAACGTATAAAATTACTACAGTACTGCGGAATAGTCTTGGCTATATATATGTGCCTAAGACTTTCGCACAGTACTGTAGTTTGTGGGAACTTGTTGTGTTAAAGTAGCGGCTGAGTGTTAATAGTAAGTCCTGATGAGGTCTCGGCCCGAAACATTTACTCATATGCTGCCTAGCCTGCTAAGTTCCACCAGCATTTAGTGCGTCTTGCTTGGATTTACAGCATCTGCAGATTTTCTCTTGTCTGTACTTAATAATATTGACTGTTTTTGAGGCATGTGGCGTGGAACCGGTGCCTGCAGGCACTTTTAAAAGAATCTTGTTTACGCAGAAACACCGCACTTAGGAATGCGCCCAGCGATCAAATGCGCAGGCGCAAGGGGCGCTGAAAATCACGCATGCGCTCAGTAGACAGGAGGCGCAGGGGGATTGGTAGCAGGTAGGAGCGGGGGTTCCGGGGCGGTGGAGGTGGGGGACTTACCGGCTCCGGGCGGTGGGGGTTCATCAGCACCGGTGTCCACACCGAGACCGAGGAACAATCGCTGGGAGCTCCGGACATACCGTGGTCCCGCAAATCTGGGACATTCCCAGTCCTTTCTCTCTCTCTCTCAGGCCCACGATCTGTACCCGGGCCCCAGAAAGCTTTCTGATGATGGAGCGAAGTTGCTTACGCCATTTCTGCGGCGCATGCCCATCGCTGAGCTCGTTGCCGATAGATAGCTCTCTCGTTCGTGGGGGTTTCTGGGTACCGAGGCGGCCATGGATGACATTCTACCGCTTTCCCCGCCAGTCCGTAGGGCGTTTTGGAAGCGCAGACGGAGGAAATGGGAGCGGATGTCCTAGACTCTGCCGAGCTCCATCTATCTAAATACAAGAATTAGGAATTTGGAACAAAAATCCGAGTTAATCGCGGATGTTGGTCTGTTTTCCACTCAGTTAAAATGTCAGTTAGTGCATGGGGGGGGGAAAAAAGCCTTCCATCAGCTTTAGTTCTTGAAAAAATCAGCTTTGTTCTATTTCATCTTGTTCTGGACCTTTCTAACTGTGAGAACATGTTTTGCACCATTCTCACTGGGTACATAATGATATCAAACAACTTCTCCTGGGTAATGAATGACTTGTAGCTTTCACTTCACAAAAGAGTGGTCACATCCATTGAGAAAGGCCACTACCCTCCCCTTCATATTGATTGCCTTTGTCATTAGTGAGTTCATCTCCTTCAGTCATGGGGGGGGGGGGAATTGGGGAGAGTGGTCACTGTAATTAGAAAATGTCCAGGATCAGCCGTGTAATATCATGTACTCTGTAGCGCAGTGGGATATGAAGAGGATTTGAAATAGTATCATTGGAGAAAGACAAACTGAGCCAAGGCACAAACTGAAAATTGGCAGAAATAGCCCATTCTGATAAAAACAGAGTTTGATGCTATTCTAGATGCCTGATCTGTGCCATCATCTTGGGTTGAACCTTGTTGTAATAGTGTGATGTCAGAGCTCACCATAGAGACTAAAATGATCTCTTCTGAAATGCAGTCCTTCACCCATTGATGACTTCTGTAAGTCTTTTTACAGGTTAGAAACGGCAAAGAACTTGTGTACGGGGATCTCAAATGTAACAACACGTGGTTTGCTCTCTCTGTCCAGATTTGTAACACCAATATATCTGTTGTTAATCCTTGGAGATGAGGAATTATATCACCCAGCTGGAAATGTGCTGTGTCTCTGAAAAGAAGTTTTCTGTTTTAACTCAGTCAAGTCCATTGGAACTGGGGTGCTGAGAAGGACACCATCATTTGTTCACTGGAGATCAGGTCTTCAACTGCATTGGTTGTACGAGGGATTCACAACATCTGACTTTCTGAATTGTTGGAAAATTGATCGCAGGGGGATATCATTCTCCTCTCATTGTGGGAAGGGATTCACTCACTCAGCCCACCTGCAGAGACTCTAGTGAGTTTACACCTGGGAGAGGCCATTCACCTGCTCTGTGTGTGGGAGGGATCTACTCAGGCAGCCAGCCTGAAGATCATCCAACAAGTTAGTTCCATAGTGAGATGATTCATCTGTTTTGTGGAAAGTGATTCATTCTGTCATCCAAGCTGAAAATACATCAGGAATTTCACACTGGTGAGAGGCCGTGCACCTGCTCAGACTGTGGGAAGAGATTCAGTCACTCAGCCCACCACAGACACACCAGTGAGTTCACAAGGGAAAGAGGCCATTCAACTGTTCCCGTGTATGAGAAGTGTCAACCGATCAGCAAATTCACACTCGGTATCAGGTATGACCAATTGATACCCCAGTCGGTTCAAACTGAGGAGAAGCTGTTCACCTGCGCAGACTTGGGGGAAGGGATTCATTTGGTCATCTGATATACTGGCACACCAGTCAGTTCACATTGAGAAATGCCATTCACCTGCTCAGACTGTGGGAAGGGATTTACTCAGTCATCTCAACTGAAAGTACATCAGCGAGTTCACACTGGGGAGAGGCCGTTCACCTGCTCAGACTGTGGGAAGGGATTCACTCAGTTTTCCCACCTACAGACGCACCAGCGTATTCACACGGGAGAGAGGCCATTCACCTGTACTGTGTGTGAGAAGGGATTCACTCAGTCATCCCAACTACTGGCACACCAGTCAGTTCACACTGGGGAGATGCCATTTACCTGCTTAGACTGCGGGAAGGGATTTCCTCGGTCATTTCAACTGAAGGTACATCAGCGAGTTCACACTGGGGAGAGGCCATTCACCTGCTCAGACTGTGGGAAGGGATTCACTCGGTCATCAAATCTACAAACACACCAGCGAGTTCACACAGGAGAGAGGCCGTTTATTTGCTCTGTGTGTGGGAAAGGATTCACTCGGTCATCCCACCTACAGACACACCAGTTAGTTCACACTGGAGAGAGGCCGTTCTCCTGCTCAGAGTGTGGGAAGGGATTTACTCAGTCATCTCAACTACTGGCACATCAGTCAGTTCACACTGGGGAGAAACCATTCATCTGCTCAGACTGTGGGAAGGGATTCACTTCGTCATCTCAACTGAAGGTACATCAGAGAATTCACACTGGGAAGAGGCCGTTTACCTGCTCAGACTGTGGGAAGGGATTCACTCAGTCATCCAGCCTACAGACACACCAGTCTGTTCACACTGGGGAAAAACCATTCACCTGCTCAGACTGTGGGAAGGGATTCACGCAGTCATCCCAACTGAAGGTACATCAGCGAGTTCACACTGGGGAAAGGCCGTTCATTTGTTCAGACTGTGGGAAGGGTTTCACTTCATCATCTCAATTGAAGGTACATCAGCGAGTTCACACTGGGGAGAGACCATTCACCTGCTCAGTCTGTGGGAGGGGGTTCACTCAGTCATCTCAACTACTGGCACATCAGTCAGTTCACACTGGGGAGAAACCATTCACCTGCTCAGACTGTGGGAAAGGGTTCACTCAGTCATCTGACCTACTGGCACACCAGCGAGTTCACACTGGGGAGAGGCCATTCACCTGCTCGGACTGCGGGAAGGGATTTACTCACTCATCCAACCTACAGAGACACCAGTCAATTCACACTGGGGAGAAACCGTTCACCTGCTCAGACTGTGGGAAAGGATTCACTCAATCATCTGACCTATTGGCACACCAGCGAGTTCACACTGGGGAGAGGCCATTCACCTGCTCAGACTGTGGGAAGGGATTTACTCAGTCATATCAACTGAAAGTACATCAGCGAGTTCACACTGGGGAGAGGCCGTTCACCTGCTCTGAATGTGGGAAAGGATTCACCCAGTCATCCCACCTTCTGGCGCACTACCGAACTCACGCTGGGAAAAAAATTTAAATAAGCTGCATGCCGGATATTTAACCATCGCGGTTGCTGAATCCAGAGGCAAATCCAAAAGACACTGTTGGTGTTGAACTCAGTAATTATTGCTTTTGCTTTTAACACCCAGTTCTATACCCTGCCCACTGGACATGAGAGGAGTTTCTTCTGTTAATGTTCACCTTTAAAGGGATTAGGGCTTAATATTCTGGATCTGTGACAAATAAATCAGTTTTACTTTAAAATCTGTCTCAGGTACCTCGTGAATCTACAGCACAGTGTACAGTAGGGAGTCGTTTCACTGGATCTGCCAGTCAGATCTGCCAGTGTTTCTGTACCACAAAAGTCCTTTTAAATCCTTCCCTGCTGTCCACCTCTCACTCTCGCTATGGTTTGGAATCCAAACAGACACCACTCTGTAGGTTTCCTTTGAATTTCCTGCAGGACTTTCTGTTGACTGAAGATGACGATGACCTGAGTTCAGTCAGGTTTGACACATTCTTCGTCCCTCAAATCTCTGGGCTGAGGAAGGATGAGATTTGTAGTTAACTTCCTTATTCCCTGCTCATTTCAATATGATATGGTCATTTTCACTCCTGTAGGGGTGGGTCTTACACAGCTGGGTTCACCACTGTCCTCTTAAAGTCTGAATGCAGAATGGGGAACCATCTGTTCAGTGGAGCAGAGTCAGAAACCAGAGCTAATTCAGCACTGGGCAGAGTTTGGGGCTCTGGACAGTGGTAGGGGTAATAACATAATGTTGAGCAGAAAACAGAGCAGTGGGCATGGCAATGAATGGCAGTGTAGCAACATTTGTAAGCTGATTGACTGAAAAAGATTAGGTTGATTTTGACTTGACACGCACACACAATGTCTGTTGACATTGAGTGTATTGCTTGTGGAAGCTTGCTGTGTTAAATTGTCTACTGAGTTCTCATAAAAATATTGACTGGATTGGTGCCATTTGGCAGAGGGGAGGCAATGCTTGTAAACACTTTGAATGGCACTGTTCTTACCCAGAAATCTCTGAGCTTCAAAAGTTACTGTCACTGTGCCACAGGTGCTGAAAGTCTAAAGTTCTGTCAAAAGGCATGCATGCGTTCAGTGGAGAAAAGGCTCTGGGACATATAATGCCTCTTTTAGATAAGCAGATGCATGATTTTCTACCAATTGAAGTGGAGCATTGAGATTAGGTCCGATGTCCAGAACCAGCTGATGTCCATAGCTCAGTAAATGTAGTTGAGTAGATATAATGAGAATAGTTGAGAATGAGGCCTAAAAGAAAGAACTGGGTTCAACATCCAGTGAATTAAAATGTCAGTTAGAGCTGCACAGGATATACAAACTCCTTGTGTCACTTTTTGTTCTTGAGTAAATCACTTTTGTTGAGCGTTAGCTGGTTCTGGATCCTTCTGTCAAGTGAGGCCATTGTTTCTTCTATTCTGTCTGGGTGTATGATGATAATGAATACCTCTGTTTTGGGTGACAAGTGACCTGTGGCATTCATATCATGATAGTACCAAGCATTAACAATCTCTTGAGAAAGTCTAATCACCTGCCCTTCACATTCATTGCCATTGCTGAGTTCCAAACTGTCAGTCATCTCAGGGCCACAGTAATCAGAAAGTCTCCTGGAGCAGTCATACAAATGCTGTGTACTCCTGGTAGGGCAGAGGGACATACCCAGAACTGTTAAGGTCTAGCAATTGACAGAGACACACTGAGCCAAATCATAGACAGATGAAGGGCAGGATTGTTCCATTATGATACAGACAGGTGGACAGTCAGGGAACGATGCTAAGTCCAGATGCTTGGACTGTGACCAGATAGAAGATGAGCATTTGTTCTCTTAACTTGTGTGGAGCCTCATTGTGAAGCCAGAGCTCATCTTGGAGACTAAAACTGTCTCATCTGAAATGCTGTCATTCATCCATTAATGTCTTTTGTAAACTTTTTACACAGCAGAAAATGAAAAGGAGTTGTGTTTGGCAATCTCAAACACAACACCTGATCTGTTCTGGTCTGAATAACAGTTCACCACAACTTGAATACCATTGATTTTTTGAATGTGGTGTTGGAGCTGCTAGATAGTATTGAGATAGATACCACACCTGGACATGTGTTGAGTGTAGGGATGAGATTTGGATGAAGCAATTTGGAGATAAACCTTGTAAGTTGTCTTTGAATTATTTAAGGAGTAAACAGATGTTTCCTTTGTAACATTTGCTCTTTATCTGTGAGGCAATTTCCTCAGTCACCCTCAACCTGTCATAAGGGGACGTGAGACTGGACCCAATTGCAGGACGCAGGCACTGAAGTACTGGGGGCAGGACAGAACAAGCTAAAGGATAGGACAAGGTGTGGAGACCGTGGCGTTCAGAGACGATCTTGGAGCTCAGAGAGATCTTGGGGTCTGCGGGGGTCTTGAGGCTTGGCTTGAGGATGAGTTCTTGAGGCTGAAGTCTTGGGGCTTGCTTGAGGCTTGGCTAGAGGCAGGGGTCTTGAGGCTTGGCTTGAGGATGGGTTCTTGGAACTAGGAATGCTGGGAGGATAGCCCCCTGGGCGGGCCGCAGAACTCCTGGGCAGGGCCCGGACCTCCCAGGCAGGACACAGGGGCCTGGGCAGGTCGTGGGGCACAACCCATCGGAGGCAAGGTATAGGAAGAGGCAGAGCTCTCCGCCGGGCAACGGCAATCTGGCCTGGCTTACCCAACGGAGGCAAGGGATAGGAAGGGAGCTAGGTCCAGGGTGACTTCAAGACTCACTGCGGCTGGAAGACTTGGGCGGGCTATGGAGCAGCCCAGTCCATCACTTACTCCCAGAACTCATCGTTAACAGTGGTACTCCAAGCCGGGACAGACAGAACGACCTCCCCAACTATACTCAATCCCAGAGCCCCTTATATTCACAGCCAACCGATAGGCATCAGGTGCGCCTCCTTGAGCCCAACCAAGTTAAGATGATCCTCAGGTGTGACTATTTGGAGTTCAAGGCGAAATGAGGGGCGGTTGAAGGACCCGGAGTCCGGAGTCCGCGGACTGGATCAAGAACCAGAATGCAGACTTCGGACCCGACCATAACGCAACCATCAAGTTCTTGAACTACAGGTGATAAATTCGCTCAATTTCACTTGCCCCAATACTGAACTGTTCCCATAAGCTATGGATTCCCCTTCAAGGACTCACATCTCATGTTCGCAATACTTATTGCTTATTTGTTTATTAATACTTTGTATTTACAGTGTGTTGCCTTTTGCACATTGGTTGTTGACCATCATGCTTGGTAAGGTCTTTAATTGATTCCACTGTGGTTCTTAAATTTACTGTGTATGTTTGCAAGTAAACGAATCTTGGGGCTGTACATGGTGATGTGTATGTACTTAGCTAATAAATTTACTTAGAACTTTGTAGTCACACCAGAGAGTTCACCCCGGGGAGAGGCCATTCACCTGCTCCATCTATGGAATGGATTCACTCAGCTCATCTCAGCTACTGACACATTGGAGGGTTCACACTGGGGAGAGGCTGTATGGTTGCTCTTTATGTGTGAGGTCATCCCATCTGCAGACACACCGCTGGAAGCCATTCACTCATTTATCCCACCTGATGATACACCAGTGACTTCACACTGGGGCTAAACCACTCACCTACTCAGACTGGGAAGGGATTCACTCAGTTATCCTTCTTTGGAAGTTCAGACTGAGAGAATGCATATCTGCCCTTTGAGCAAAGAGATTTACTCAGTCACCCCACCTGCTCAAACTGCAGGAGGTTTACACAGGAGAGGCAATTTAAATAACTCCATGTTGAATCTTTAACAATAATATTCGGTGAATCCAGTTGCAAGTTGAAGAGTGACTTGGTGTCAGATTCTGCAGTTATCGCTGCTGTTCATCATATCTGGAGATGAACTCTGGTCACTGGGATGGGAGGCGTTTATTCTGATGACATGAGCCTTTAATTGCACTGGAGTTTAATGTGGATCTGTCATAAATAAATTTAGTTCAAGTTTAATTATCATTCATCCATACATGAATACCCATGTATACAGCTAAACAAAACAGTGTACCTCCAGGGCCAAGGTGCAAAACACATAACCAACAGTCACACGCTGCACAAGGCACATAAAAGAGTGGTGAGAGTAGATATTGGACAGCTGGAAAATGAAGTTGGGGAGATAGTAACTGGGGTCAAGAAAATGGCGGATGAACTGAATAAGTACCTTGCATCAGTCTTCACTGGAAGATACTAATAGTTTGTTGGAAATTTGGGAGTGTTGGGGGCGGAAGTGAGTGCAGTTGCTATTACTAGGGAGCTGGTGCTTAGAAAACTGAATGGTCCGACTGAAGAGATTGTGGAGGCATTAGTAATGATCTTTTAAGAATCAATAGATTCTGGAATGGTTCTGGAGGACTGGAAAATTGCAAATGTCACTCCACTCTTCAGAAAGGGAGATGTAGAGGAAAGGAAATTATTGGCTATTTAGTCTGACCACAGTGGTTGGGAAGATGTTGGAGTTGAGGGAAATAGCCCTTAATGGAAAATCTTGCCTACCAAATCTGTTGAAATTCTTTGAAGCAGTAACAAGCAGGATAGACAAAGGAGAATCAGTGGATGTTGTGTACTTGGATTTTCAGAAGGCCTTTCATAAGGTGCCACACATGAGGTTGCTAAATAAGATAAGAGTCAAGGGTATTCCAGGAAAGATACTAGCATTGGGTGATTGAAGGGGGCAAAGAGTGGGGATAATGGAATCTTTTTCTGGTTGGCTGTTGGTGAAGAGTGGTGTTACACAGGGTTTGTCTTAGGACCGCTTTTTATGTTGTATGTCAATGATTTGGATGACAGAATTAAAGGCTTTGCAGATGATATGAAGATAGGTGGAGGAGCATGTAGTGTTGTGGAAGTAGGGATGCTGCAGAAGGACTTAGAATAGGAGCATGGGCAAAGAGGTGGCAGATGGAATACATTGCAGGGAAATGCACTTTTGTAGAAGGAATAAAAGCATAAACTATTTTCTAAAAGGGGAGAAAATTTAAAAAATCTGAGGTGCAAAGAGTGCTAGTGTAGGTTTCTCTAAAGGTTAATTTGCAGGTTGAATCGGAGGTGAGGAAGGCGAATGCAAAGTTAGCATTAATTTTGAGAGGACTAGAATATAAAAGCATGGATGGAATGCTGAGGCTGTATAAAGCACTGGTGAGGCTTCACTTGGAGTATTGTGAGCTGTTTTAGGCCCCTTATTTAAAAAAAAAGATATGCTGTTATTGGAGAGGGTTTAGGGGAGATTCATGAGAATGATTTTGGAAATGAAAGGGTTATATGAGCAGCAATTGAAGGCTCTGGTCCTGTACTCGCTGAAATTTAGAAGATTTTGTGGGGATCTCATTGAAATATATCTGATGTTGAAAAGGCTAGATAGAGTGGATGTGAAGAGGATGTTTCCTTTGGTGGAGATGTCTGGGACCAGAGGGCACCGCCTCAAAATAGAGGGATGTTCATTTAAAACAGATGAGGAATCATTTTTGCCAGAAAGTGGCAAATCTGGAATTTATTATCACGGGTGGCTGTGAAGGTCAAGTCATTTGGTATATTTAAAGCGGATGTTGATATGTTCTTGATTGGGCAGGGTGTGATAGTTTATGGCAAGAAGGAAGGAGAAAGGGGTTAAGAAGGAAATAGATCAACCATGAAGAATTTTATATATATATATATATATAAAAACCCACATCCCTGAGTGACGTGTCCTGTAAGACGATGGTGCATGGGTGTTATAGGCAAGAATAAGTGGATCTCAGTAGTCTGCATATGATCCAGCTCATCCTTCCACCAATCGAACACGGGATGGCAGCACTGGTGGAGGGGCCAGCGGCCATCCCAGCATGGACACTGTGCTACATCGGCACTGGAGTCTCCACTCCTAGACTGCTGCAACAGGCAAGACCGCAGCTTAAGAACATAAGAGATAGGAGCAGGAGTAGGCCAATCGGCCCCTCAAGCCTGCTCCGCCATTCAACAAGATCATGGCTGATCCAATCTTAACTCTAGTTTTCACCGAATCCCACAAGGCAACAGTGCCAACCAACAGGGCACCATGCCGCCCATTTTATTTTATTATTCATCCCGTCCAAACCCATGTGATCACCCGGGGGAAAAAAACCGAGTTGCCAATTGAGGAGAAAGAAATCTGGAAAATTCCTCTCTGACCCATCCAGGCTATCAAAAACTGGTCCAGGAGATCACATGGCTGATCTAAACTGCTCGCTCACCGTATCCCCTAATGCCATTTTTATCCAGGAAAATGTCTATCTCCGTTTTGAATTTATTGAGTGTAGTAGCTTCCACAGCTCTCTGGGGCAGTAAATTCCACAGCCCCACTACCCTCTGAGTGAAGAAATTTCTCCGCATCTCAGTCCTGGAATGGCATCCCCTTATTTTAAGATTATGCCCCCTAGTCCTAGTTTCACCCATCATTGGGAACATTCTCTCCGCATCCACCCGATCAAGCCCCTTCACAATCTTAATGTTTCAATAAGATCGCCTCTCATTCTTCGGAACTCCAATGAGTAGAGTCCCAATCTACTCAACCTCTCATCATACATCAACCCACCCATCCCCGGAATTAACCTAGTGAACCTTCTCTGCACTGCCTCGAGAGCCAGTATGTCCTTCCTTAAATATGGACACCAGAACTGCACGCAGTACTCCAGGTGTGGTCTCACTAATACCCAGTACAACTGCAGTAAGACCTCCCTGTTCTTATACTCCATCCCCCTAGCAATAAAAGCCAGCATTCCATTGGCCTTCTTGACCACCTGCTGCACTTGCATACTAACTTTTTGTGTTTCCTGCACCAGGACCCCCAGATCCCTTTGCACAGAAGCACTTTCCAGTTTCTCTCCATTTAGATAATAACTTGCTCTATTATTTTTCCTGCCAAAGTGCAAGACCTCACACTTGTCAGTATTATATTTCATCTGCCAAATGTATGCCCAATCACTCAGCCTATCTATGTCCCCCTGCAGGGTTTCAATGTCCTCCGCACTCATTACACTCCCTCCCATCTTTGTGTCATCAGCAAACTTCAATACGTTGCACTTAGTCCCTTTCTCCAAATCATTAATATAGATTGTAAAGAGTTGGGGTCCCAACACCGACCCCTGCGGAACACCACTAGTCACCAACTGCCAGTCTGAGAATAAACCATTTATCCCAACTCTCTGTTTTCTGTTAGAAAGCCAATCCTCCACCCATGCCAGAATATTATTCCCAATCCCATGATTTTTTACTTTAAGTAATAATCTTTGGTGTGGCACCTTGTCAAATGCCTTTTGGAAGTCCAAATACACCACATCCACTGGTTCCCCTTTATCTACCCTATATGTTATGTCCTCAAAGAACTCCAACAAATTTGTCAAACATGACTTCCCTTTTGTAAAGCCATGCTGACTTTGCCCTATTAAGCTATGTTTATCCAAATGCCCTGTTACTGTCTCCTTAATTATCGATTCCAACATTTTGCCAACCACAGATGTTAGGCTAACTGGCCTATAATTCCCAGCCTTCTGTCTATTGCCCTTTTTAAATAAAGGAGTTACATTAGCATTTTTCCAATCTGCCGGGATCATTGCCGAGTCCAGCGAGTTTTGAAAAATTTTCACTAATGCATCCACAATCCTGACCGCCACTTCCCTTAAGACCCTAGGATGCAAGCCATCCAGTCCAGGGGATTTATCCACCTTCAGTCCCATTAATTTATCAAGTACCATTTCCTTGGTGATTTGAATCGTAGTTAGCTTCTCTCCCCCTAGAGCCCCCTGTTTATCCAGTGTTGGGATATTTTGAGTGTCCTCTACTGTAAAAACTGATACAAAATATTTGTTCAGTGTTTCTGCCATCTCCATGTCCCCTACCATTAATTTCCCGGTCTCATCTTCTAGGGGACCAACATTTACTTTAGCCACCCTTTTTCTTTTTATGTAACTATAAAAACTCTTACTATCTGCTTTTATGTTTTTCGCCAATTTACTTTCATAATCTATCTTCCCCTTCTTAATCAATCTTTTTGTTATTTGCTGCTGATCTTTAAAAGTTTCTCAATCTTCAATCTTCCCACTAGATTTAGCTACCTTATATAACTTTCTTTTTAGTCGTATACTTTGCTTTATTTCTTTACTTAGCCACGGCTAACTATTTTTTCTTTTACACCCTTTTTTCTTCAGTGGAATATATTTTTCTTGATAGTTGTAAAATAACTCCTTAAATATACACCACTGATCAAGTACCGATCTACCCTTTAATCTATTTTCCCAATCCATCTTAAGCAATTCCGTTCTCATACCATCATAGTCTCCTTTATTTAAGCTCAGTACGCTTGTTTGAGATCCAACCCTCTCATCCTCTAATTGAATATGGAATTCGACCATGTTATGGTCACTCATTCCAAGGGGATCCTTTACTAGGACATTTTTTATTAGTCCTGTCTCATTACACAGGACCAGATCTAAGACTGCTTGCCCCCTTGTTGGCTCAGTAACGTATTGTTCAAGGAACCCATCCCGAATACACTCAATAAACTCTTCTTCAAGGCTGCCATGTCCGACTTGATTAGTCCAGTCAATATGAAATTAAAATCCCCCATAATTATAGCTGTTCCCTTATTACAAGCCCCAACTATTTCCTGATTTATGCTCCGACCAACTGAGTTACAGCTGTTTGGAGGCCTATAGACTACTCCCACCACTGCTTTTTTCCCTTTACTATTTCTTATTTCTACCCAAATTGTTTCGTTATCCTGATCCTTTGAGCCAATATCATTTCGCTTTATTGCAGTGATTTCTTGCTTTATTAACATAGCCACCCCACCTCCTTTTCCTTCTTGCCTGTCTCTCCTAATTGTCGAATACCCTTGTATGTTTAATTCCCAGTCCTGGTCACCCTGCAGCCATGTTTCTGTAATTGCCACAATATCATAACCATACGTAATTATTTGTACCATCAACTCATCAATTTTATTCCTAATACTACATGCATTCAAATAAAGGACTTTCAAATATGTTTGACACTTATTTCCTACCTTTTCCTTTTGTACAACTTTACGCTTATCTCCGTACATTCTTTCCCCTCCTGACACACTCTGTCTTTTTATTCCTCCACTTTTACCTACATCCATTACCTTCTCCATTGTCTTTTTAATTATTTGCTCTCTAGAATCCTCCCCCCCACTAGTTAGTTTAAAGACCTCTCTGCAGCCCTAGTTATATGATTCGCCAGGACACTAACCCCAGCCTGGTTCAGGTGAAGCCCGTCCCTCCGGAACAGTTCTCTCCTGTCCAAGTACTGGTGCCAGTGTCCCAAGAAGCAAAACCCACTTCTCCCACACCAGTCTTTGAGCCACGCGTTTAACTCCCTAATTTTATTTAACCTAGCCAAATTTGCTCGTGGCTCAGGTAATAATCCAGAGATTATTACCCTTGAGGTTCTGTTTTTTTAATTTGACCCCTAGCTGCTCATATTCCTGTAAAAGAACCTTCTTCCTTGTCCTATCTATGTCATTAGTACCGACGTGTACTAAGACAACTGGATCCTCCCCCTCCCACTGCAAGTTTCTCTCCAGCCCAGAAGAGATGTCCTTAACCCTGGCACCAGGAGGCAACATAGCCTTCGGGACTCTCGCTCTCGGTTGCAGAGAACCCTATCTATCCCCCTGACGATACTGTCCCCTATTACTACAACATTTCTATTGACTCCCCCCTCTGGAATGGCCCCCCACTCCACGGTGCTATGGGCAGGTTGCTCATCCTCCCCACAGTCCCCGCTCCTGCCCTCACAGGGGGTTAAAGCCTCGAATCTGTTGGACAAGAGCAAGGCCTGCATCTCCTCCAGCCCTACCTCCTGGATTCCCCTACTTGCCTCACTCATAGCCACACCATCCTGTGCTTGACTGCAATCTACATTAGTTAATCTATTAGGTGTGACTATCTCCTGGTACACAGAGTCCAGGTAACTCTCCCCCTCCCTGATGTGTTGCAGTGTCTGAAGCTCGGACTGCAGCTCATCAGTCTGAAGCTGGAGTTCCTCGAGCAACAAACACTTGCTGCAAATGTAGTCACCGTGTCCCTCAATGGGGTCTACCGGTTCCCACATCTCGCAGCAGTAACACATCACCTGTTCCATGCTATATAGTTAATTTAATGTACTAGTATTAGTTATGCAAGAACCCTTTGCCCCAATACAGCTAACTATCACACTATTTAACAATACTTTTAAAGTTATAAGTGTAAAAGGAAGCAGGACTACTTACCAATACTTACCAAGCAACTAGCTGTGAGAGCTCTGCAGCTCCGGTCTTCCTCGCCTCGCCCGGTTCCGCCGAAGCCCGTTGAGCCAAAGCCCTTCACTCTACTCCCGGCTCACTCCACTGCCTGCAACCCTAGTTGATGGGTATGATGGTATGATGGTGTTAAGGCCTAGTCCTCACTACAACTGAGGCCACGCAGCTCCCTGTCTTCTATCTCACTGATAAACAGCAGAATAGGACGTGCAGCATTTTATGTTACCAGTGTCCAACAGGGTCTTGTGATCACAAGAGAAACATCCAAGACAATCATCTGCTTCGTGCACTGACTTCCCTTGTCAGCTACTGTTACGTCATCCTGCCTTTAGAATACTTATTCTTCCTTGGGATGTATCTATCCTGCACATTCCAGATTGCTCCCAGATACTCTAGCCATCCCTGCTAGTGTCCTCTTACAATTTTGCCAGCTCCTCTGTCATGCCTCTCATTTCCACTGTAATACTGATACACCTGACTTTAGCTTCTCCCTCTCCAATTGCTGGGAGAATGTTATCATATTATGATCACTCCTCCTAAGGGATCCTTTAGTCAAATCAAGTTTATTGTCATTTAACTATATACAGCACATGTATACCATCAAATGAAACAAAGTTTCTCTGGATCAGGGTGTAAAGCACAGAAGTACACACAACAAACATATAGCACACAATGACTTAGGAAAGTAAGGATAAAATCTACAGATGAATTATGCATTAATAAAAAATAAAGTGCATAAATTAAATATTGAAAGGTACAGAACAGATTAACTGGTGACACTTTGAATGCAATGTGGCAGGGAGTTCAGAAGCCTGAGGCAAGGGACTTTCCTATTCTGAAAGTTCTTGTTTTTATGCGTTTAGAGTCTCCTCCCTGAGCGTAGAAAGCCAAAGAGGATACTGGATGGATAGATGGGATCCTTGATAATACTAAGGGCCCTGCAATCCTGATTAATGCCCCTAATGGATAGTAGGGAGACCCCTTTGATCCTCTCAGCCTTTCTCACAGTCCTTTGTAGGGACTTCAGGTCCGATGCTCGGCTGTTTCCGTACCAGATGGAGATGCAGCTTGTCAGGATGCTCTCAATAGTGCTCCTATAAAATTCAATTAAGAATGCCGGGGGGGGGGGGGGGGGTCGGTGGGAGGGGGGGAACCTGACTTGCCTCCATCTCTTTAGGAAGTGGAGGTTCTGCTGTGCCTTTTTGTTCAGAGAGGTGATATTAAGGGATCAGGTGAGGTAATCCGTGACATGAACTCCCAGGAATTTGGTGTTCTTAACCCTCTCTTCAGAGGAGCCGCGTATTCACAGAGAGGGATGGCTTATCTTCATCTTCCTGAAGTCCACAATGATTTCCTTGGTCTTCTCCATGTTCAAATTAGGTTACTCTTCTCACACCAATTCACCAGCCGCTCCGCTTCCTCTCTCTACTTGATGAGGCTAACTACTGTTGTGTCATCCGCAATCTTGATAACACGGTTTGAGCTGAATCCTGTGACACAGTCATGCATCAGCACTGTGAACAGCAGCGGGCTGAGCACACAGCCCTGGGGAGTGCCAGTGCAATGAGACCAGAGGCGTTGCTGCCCACACGGACTGACTGTGGCCCTTCTGTTAAGAAGCCCAGGATCCAGTTGCAGAGGGAGGTGTTGAGACCCAGCAAGGACAGTTTTCCCCACCGGTTTCTGGGGTATGATGGTGTTAAATGGCAAAATGAAGTCTATAAACAGCAGCCAGGCATATGAGACCCCGGTTTGCAGATGGGACAGGACAGAGCTGAAAAGAGAGGCTATTGCATCGTCAGTGGATCGATTTGAGCAACAAGTGAACTGGAAAGGGTCCAGTATGGCTGGGAGTAAGGCTTTAATGTTCTCAATGACCAGCCGTACAAAGCATTTCTTAATGGTTGAAGTTACCGCCACTGGACGATAGTCATTTAGGCTGGTTACTGTTACGAAACTGCAACGTTTTAGAAACAAACCAGCGGCAATAGAGTTCACCCTGGAGTCTTGTTTTGACGTTAAAACCACTATCTTTATCAGTATGTACTTATAGTAACTTAACCAAGATAAACAAAAGTTAACCGTGTTATGTGTATAAATGTGTGTAAATATAACTCCCAAACTATCGAGCCTGGGGGAACAAGGCTTAGAGTCTTGAGATGGTAAGGTAGGAAAATTCACTAATCCAAGGAATAAATGATAGGAGAGAGATATTTGTAATCGAGGGTAAATGTAGAGAGATGGCGATCATGTCGAATTCCACAGGTAAACGAAAACCGTCGTCGAAGATCTTGTCCGTTGAATCGATCCAAAGTCCACTTCGATAAATCACCAAAGTGACCTGTCACAGGGATGTCATCTTCAAGTGATTACCACCTAATAAACGCAGGCAAGGATTAGCTTCGACTGGTCCCGCAGAACATTCCTAAATCCACTCCTTTGGATTATACTAAGTGACAGACACACATTCTGGAGCAAACCTTGCCCCGGCAGTTTTTAAATCCAAGTCTTACTCAGACTACGAGAGTAGCTGTTTTTTTCTTTTTTTCTCTCTCTCTCGCTCTGTGTAAAAATCAGAAGTGAGCTGAGAAAGTCGGCGGCTGACGCCATTGTTAGCCCCACCTCACTCAGGCACTCTCTTAAAGTGACAGTCCACAGCAAACGAAATTTAGGGATTCGTAACATTACTGTCACCTTCTTTTGCACTGGAATGATGGTTGCCACCTTGAAAACCGAGGGGACAATGGACTGTTTCAGGGAGATGTTGAATATATATATACATCAGCATCTCTGTCAGCTGGGCTGCGCAGTCTTTCAGAACTCAACCTGGTATATTATCGGGGCCCCGCAGCTTTACATGGGTTGACTCTGGCCAGGGTCTTCCTCACTTCAGCTTCAGCCAGACGGAGTGTCTGCTCCCTGGGGGGGGGGGGGGGGGGGGGGAGTGTGTCTTCCTCGTCAGCACTTTCTTCTGTGCATCAAACCGGGCTTAAAAGGCATTTAACCAGTCGAGGAGTGATGCATCCTGGTCATGACACGCAGGGTAGACTTTAGCTTATTTTAAGCTCCCTAATCAAATCTGGTTCATACACAACACCCAATCCAGAATGTGTGATCCTCTGTTGGGCTCCACCACAAGCTGTTCAAAAATCCATCTTGTGGGCATCCTACAAATTCTCTCTCTTGGGATCCAGCACCAACTTGATTTCCCCAATCTACCTACATATCAAGCCCCCCGTGGCTATTGCAACATTGTCCTTTTTGCATCTCTTTCTATCTCCCAGTGTAATTTGTAGCCCACATCCTGGCTACTGTTCAGAGGCTCCCGTCAGGGTCTTTTTACCCTCGCAGTTTCTTAACTCTACCCACAAGGATTCTATATCTTTCGCTCCTAATGATTTGATTGCATGTTTTTACAAACAGAGCCACTCCATGCCCTCTGCCTACCTGCTTGTCCTTTTGAAGCAACATATATCATTGGATGTTAAGCTGCCAATGATTGATCTTCTTTCAGCCACGACTCAGTGATGCCCACAACATCATTCCTGCCCATCTCTAATTACACTACAGGCGCGAGGCCTCCTGCGCTGATTCATCTGTGACTGTGCTGCTGAAATTCACAAAAGCTCCTTCATTTAAATTTTCACCTCTCAACCTGCGTGAGGCCTCCTGTGCCGAATTGACTGTGACTGCACCACACACACAATCTCCCCTACCAGCCTGGGACTTCCACTTCCCTACACATCCTTCCCCCCAAGCCTCTGGAAACTCTCTTTCCCATCCTCTTGATCTGATACGTCCCCTTCCCCACCTCACCTACTCCCTCAGCTCTGTGATATCCCTACCTGACCAAGACCCCTGAACCTGGATGCCTCTATCCCTCCATCCCCATCTCTGGGAAGCAATCTTACATCTCTGATCTCTGGAACATCCACCCCCTCCCCAGATTTTGGACTCTTGTGCCCCACCCCATGGCATTGGGATGCCTCTAGCCTCCTCTTCCATTCCCCCAACCCCAGCTCGTCGCTGAACTTCCTCTTCCTCCTCCATCTCAGCTCCAGCACGCAAAACTCATCCACCTCTTGCCCCGGGATGAAACCCTCCCCACCATCCTGCCTGTCACAAGGACGCCCCCCAAGTCTCTGGGATGCCTCCTCCACATTGACTCTCTGTCTACCCTTCTGTCTCTGGATTGTCTCCTTTCCGGTACCCCTCATCCACCCATCTCCCATTGTCTCTGACGTGCCTCTCCCCCCTCAATTCTCCTTCAGTCAGCTCCTTCCCATCATCTCTGGGTCATCACCTTACCCTCCTGTCTCTGGGCTGCCACCTCCCCTTGTTACAGGGACGTGGCAGGAAGAATGAACCCAAGTGCAGGACTCTGACACGGAGGCAGGATCAGGAGGCAGAGTCTCCGTAGCAAGCGCAGAATCGAGACCAGACTGAGTCAGGACTAGGGAGGCTTGATTCACAAAGAGATACGGGGTTGAAGACTTGGAGCAAGGTTCCTTTCTTTCTGAGAGTCGACCAACAATCTGACAAGGGCTGACCGGAGCTGTCGGGGTCTTATCCTCCAGTGGCTAATGGAAACCAGGTGCTGGTGACTGAGAGGAACTGGGAAAGATTGGGAATCAAGTGTGGGAATTAAGGACCAATTAGGGAGGAAAGGGAAAAGGTGGGAAATGCCACCCAGGACCATGACACCCCTCCCTTCTCTAGGTTGCCCTGGCACCCATTGCCTTTACCCTGTGGTATGCCACCTTCTCCCTTCTCCTTCCCTCTTGGGGGCCTTTGACATTTCTGTCCTTAGAACCGGTTGGCTAAGGAAACTTTCCTGAATGCCTTTGACAAACTCTATCCATCCAGCCCTTTTGCAGTATGCGAGTCCCAGTCAATATGTGGAAAATTAAAATCACCTACTATGACAAACTTATGTTTCTTGCAACAGTCTGTGATCTCTACATATTTTCTTCTCTAATTCCCACTAACTATCGGTGGTCAATAATATAATTCCATTAGTGTGGTCGCACGTGATGAAGACCATGGAGCGGCTGATAATACAGAATCTGAGGCCACAAACCAGGCACGCCCGGGATCCGCTTCAGTTTGCGTATAAGGAGAAGGTGGGAGTGGAGGATGCTATCACGTATTTGCTGCACAAATCACTCTCTCACCTAGATGGGGTCAGTTGTGCTGTGAGGATTACATTCCTTGACTTCTCTAGTGCCTTTAACACCATCCAGCCCAAGATCTTAAAGCACAAACTAACGGAGATGGGAGTAGACTCTCACATGGTGGATTGGATAGTGGACTACTTGACAGATAGACCTCAGTATGTGCGGTTGGGAGACTGTAGGTCTGACACAGTGGTCAGCAGCACAGGAGCGCCACAGGGAACCGTACTCTCTCCGGTCCTGTTCACCCTGTACACATCTGACTTCCAATATAACTCGGAGTCCTGCCATGTGCAGAAGTTCGCTGATGACACGGCCATAGTGGGGTGTGTCAGGAATGGACAGGAGGAGGAGTATAGGAAACTGATACAGGACTTTGTGATATGGTGCAACTCAAACTACCTGCGTCTCAATGTCACCAAGACCAAGGAGATGGTGGTGGACTTTAGGAGATCTAGGCCTCATATGGAGCCAGTGATCATTAATGGAGAATGTGTGGAGCAGGTTAAGACCTACAAGTATCTGGGAGTACAGTTGGACGAGAAGCTAGACTGCACTGCCAACACAGATGCCTTGTGCAGGAAGGCACAGAGTCGACTGTACTTCCTTAGAAGGTTGGCGTCATTCAATGTCTGCAGTGAGATGCTGATGATGTTCTATAGGTCAGTTGTTGAGAGCGCCCTCTTCTTTGTGGTGGCGTGTTGGGGAGGAAGCATTAAGAAGAAGGACGCCTCACGTCTTAATAAGCTGATAAGGAAGGCGGGCTCTGTCGTGGGCAAAGTACTGGAGAGTTTATTATCGGTAGCTGAGCGAAGGGCGCTGAGTAGGCTACGGTCAATTATGGAAAACCCTGAACATCCTCTACATAGCACCATCCAGAGACAGAGAAGCAGTTTCAGCGACAGGTTACTGTCGATGCAATGCTCCTCAGACAGGATGAAGAGGTCAATACTCCCCAATGCCATTAGGCTTTACAATTCAACTGCCAGGACTTAAGAACTTTTTTTTAAAGCTATTATTAATGCTTTTTGAGTTAGTGATTTAGATGCATATCATATTATTACTGAGTTAAGTATTGTATGTAATGAGTTTTTGCTACAACAAGTGTATGGGACATTGGAAAAAATGTTGAATTTCCCCATGGGGATGAATAAAGTATCTATCTATCTATCTATCCCTTTCTTATTCCTCAATTCCACACATATAGCCTCAGTAGATGAACTGTCCTGTCTGAGCACTACTGTGACATTTTCCATGACTAGTAATGCCACCCCACTACCTTTAATCCTTCCCACTCTATCATGTTTGAAACAATGGGACCCTGGAACAGTGGGCTGCCAATCCTGCAACCAAGTCTCAATAATGGCTAAAATGTCATAATTCTGAGTGCTGATCCATGCATGCCCTAAGCTCATCCGCTTTTCCTACACTGAAATAGAAGCAACACAGAACATTTGTCCCACCATGCTCAACCCCTCAGTTCCTGTTTTTGTACGTAGGCTGAATGAATATGCCACAGTTGTCACTGACTTTGTCAGGATCTGTGTGGATGAGTGTGTGCCTTCAAGGACATACTGGACACATCCAAACCAAAAGATGTGGATGAACTAGGAGATTCACAGTCTGTGGCAATCAAGACTGGTGATCCAGAACTACACAAGAAGTCCTGATACGACCTTCATAAGGCTATCTTAAGAGTGAAAAAGCTATCCTGTTTGAGGTTGGCGATAGAATGGGATGCACCTCAGCTCTGGCAGGGCTTGCAGGCCTTTAAATCCTATGTCAAAACCTAACATCGTGAACGGTTGTGATACTTCACTCCCAGGTCAGCTCAGCATCTCTTATGCATGCTTTGAAAGGGGGAATAAAACGATACCTGTGCGACTCCCTGCAGTACCTGGTGACCCTGTCATCTCTGTCTTGGAGGCTGACGGCAGGCCATTTTTCAAGTGAGTGAACACTTGCAAGGCATCAGGCCCCAATGACGTACCTGGTAGGGCACTAAAAACCCGTCCCAAGCAACTGTCGTGAGTGCTCAAGGACATCTTCAATCTCTCACTGCAGCAGTCAACGGTTCCCACCTGTTTGACAGTTTAGAAATTAAGCAGCAAATAAAGTCCTTGCCTACTGAACTTTCTTTGACTCAGGTCCTTGAGTCAATTAGTATCCTCCTAAATTTTCTCAGCACTTTCTCCACTTTACTGACATCCTCATTTTAACAGGGCGACCAAGAGCTGTACACAATATTCCAGATGCAGTCTCACCAAAGTCTTGTACAACTACCACATTAAATCCCTGCTCCTATTCTCAGTGCCCTGCCTGATGGAGGCCAGTGTACGAAATGCCACCTTCACCACCTGTCTACCTGTCACTGCTTTCAAGGATTCATGTACTTGTCTTCCTACACAACACTCTCCGGGGCCTGACCATTCAGTGTATAGTCCTACTGTGGTTTGACTTCCCAAAATGCCACACCTTGCACTTATTTCAATTGAAAGCCATTTGACAATCATTGGCCCACTTACATAGCTGATCAAAAATCCCTTGTAATTATTAATTATGTTCTTTACTATATTTGATACTTCCCTCTTTGTTTTTATTCACAGACTTAGCAATCATGCAATCTGCGTTCACAGACAAATCAAATATATCAATAATGAACAAACATCACAGGATTCCAGTGTGAGAAGCAACTTTGAGTCCCCACTCTGCTTCCAACTTTGAACCATTTATGAAACAAATTAGCTCTCTCTCCCTGGATCCCATGGGACCTAACCTTCCAGACTAACCTGCCATGCAGGAGATTGCTAAAATCCAAACAGAGTTATCCACAATAATGCCACTCAAGAGCCCCAATAACATCTCCAATAACACATTTACTACTTCACCAACATCTTCACTCAGCATAAATTCCCTCCTCTGTGCATGAATTGTCCAACCCTCCGGCAAGTTAAGCACTTGATTTTAATGCACATAAAAAATGTTTTGGGGTTCTCATTACAGTCCTTTATTTAGGACTTCCTAATTCCTTATTTGTGTTCTTTCCAACTTCCTTTATATTCCTCCAGTCTCTGTCCAATTTCAGCAGCCTAAACCTTGTATGCTTCCTCTGCCATTTTATATGCAACACACTGGGATAGGTTTCACTGCTAATGTAATGGTCTTTCTGCAGAAGCAGTGCTTGAGTTACGGTTAGAGATAATGGGTGCTTTGGAATAGGAGCCGTCTGATAATGGGAGGGTGTTTTCGTGCTGTGTGCCCAACACCAGGGTGATCTGGGTCTTTTGTGTGGCGGGAGATGGAGAGAGAAGATGCCAGAGCGGAACCATGATCCGACAAATTCTGGGAGATCGAAGGAGGATCGGTGAAGGGGAAACCGTGAGCTCCTACTTGTGCACATTAGTCTGTTTCATTAAAATGGGCCCCTTCCTTTTTGTGCTTTTTCATCACTAATCCTGTAGTCAGATTAAGAATTATAAACCTAATTGTTTAATTGTATGCGGTGTACTGTTTGTTATTTCGTGGTACTGATTTGTAACAGGGTAACCCATCACACAGCATCCACACGAATGGGGGCGTGGGTGGACTCGCATCTCAATCTCACCCATTTGGCAGGACCAGAGATTGTCTTTCCTTGACTTACACAGCCAACAGAAACTGAGGGTTACATATAAAAGGTAGAACTTAGAACAGTACAGCACGGGAACAGGCCATTCAGCCCACAATGTTGTGCTCAACCAGCTAAAAAGCAAATCAAAAACACCCAAACACTAAACCTTCCACCTTCCTTACATCCATGTGCCCATCCAAATGTCTCTTAAAAGCCTCCAATATACTTGTCTCTAACCACCATACCAGGCAGCACATTCCAGGCATCCATCACTCTTATGATAGCACGTGCCCTCTAAACAAGCAGCATTCTGGTGAACTTCTTCTGCACCCTCTTGAAAGCCTCACCATCCTTCCTATAGTGGGACGACCAGAACTGTACACAATACTCCAGATGTGGCCTAACCAGAGTTTTATAAAGGTGCAACAAAACCTCTTGACCTTTGAACACAATGCCTTGACGAATAAAAGCAAGCATTCCATAAGTCTTCTTAACTGCTTCAGGGAACTATGAATGTGGATCCCAAGATCTCTCTGCTCAGCGACACTATTAACAATCTTGTCCTTAACAGTGTACTGTTTCCTTGCATTCGCCCTACCAAAGTGCAACACCTCACTTTATCTGGGTTAAACTCCATCTGCCTTTTCTCAGCTCATATCTGCAATTGATCTTTCTCCTGCTGTATTCTTTGCCAGTCTTCTACACTGTCCACAACCCCGCCAATCTTGGTTTCATCCGCAAACTTACTAACTTATCCACTGACATTTTCATCTAGGTCATGTATATACATCACAAACAGCTGAGGTCTAACCACAGATCCCTGCAGAACACCACTAATTACAGACCTCCAGCTTGAATAAGTCCTTTCAACCACTACCCTCTCTCTTCTATGTGCAAGCCAGTTCTGAAGCTAAACAGTCAACTCACCGCAGACCCCATGCATCAAAATCTTCTAGATTAGCCTCCCATGAGGGATTTCATCAAACACCTTACTAAAATCCATGTAGACAACATCCACTGCCTTACCTTCATCAACATCTCTCATCATCTTGTCAAAAAATTTATTCAAGTTGGTAAGACACAACCTACCACACACAAAGCCATACTGCTTCTCCCTAATTAGGCAATGGGTTTCCAAATGTTCATATCTCCTATCCCTAACAATCTTCTGCAGCAGCAATTTCCCTATAACCGACATGAGACTCACTAGTCTTTAGTTCCGAGGATTTTCTCTCATTCCCTTCTTAAATAGAGGTACAGCATCAGCCACATGCTGGTGCTCTGGGACCTTGCCTGTGGCTATAAAGGACACAAAGATACAGCAATCTCATCTCTTGCCTCCTTCAATAACCTGGGTTAAGTCCCATCTGGACCTGGGAACATCCACCTTAATACTCATTAGGAGGTCCACCACTTCCACCTCCTTAAACTCCAAATGTATTTATACACTCAGCACTGATCTCCTGGTGCTCCATATCCTTTTCCTTGGTAAATACTGAAGCAAAGTATTCATTAAGTATCTCAATCATATTTTCTGCATCCAAGCAAATGTTTTCCCCTTTATCCTTGAGTGGTCCCATCCTCTCCCTAGTTACCCTCTTGCTCTTGATGTATGTATAGAATACTCACCAAGGACTTTTGATGGCTTTCCTGGCTTTTCTAATTCCCTCTTTAGTTCTTTTCTGGCTTCTTTATAATCCTCATGTGCTCCATTTGATCCCAAGTTCTGAAACTTTACACACTTTTCCTTTTTTTTCTTGACTGAATTCATCACCTCACTGGACACCCAAGGTTCTCTTAGCTTTCTATCCCCTTACTAACAGGAACATACAGTACCTCCATCCACTCCATAATGTACTGATTAGGCACAGGAGTACATTCAGCCAGAGACTCATTCCACCGAGATGCAACACTGAGGATCATAGGAAGTCATTCCTGCCTGTGGCCATCAAACTTTACAACTCCTCCCTCGGAGTGTCAGACACCCTGAGCCAATAGGCTGGTCCTGGACTTATTTCCACTGGGCATGATAAACTTACTATTATTTATTTATGGTTTTATATTCCTATATTTCTACACTATTCTTGGTTGGTGCGGCTGTAACGAAACCCAATTTCCCTCGGGATCAATAAAGTATGTCTGTCTGTCTGTCTTTCCCATAATCTGTGGAATTGATCACTAACATGTCTGGTGTGGACTTGCCAAAGAAAAGGTGCTCTCAATTAACACTTCTTAGTTCCTGCCTAATGCTCTCATAATTTGCCTTACTCCAATTTAAAACTCTTCCACAAGGGCCACACATTTCTTAACTATAGCTATGCTGAAAATTAAGGAGTTGTGGTCACTGTTCCCTAACTGTTCACCCACTGAAAGGTCAGTCACCTAGCCAGGTTCATTACCCTATACCAGGTCCAGTACAGCCCCTTCTCTTGTTGGACCATCCACATATTGATTTAAGAAACCTTCCTGGATACGCTTAACCACTTCTGCCCAATCTGAACCGCTTACACTAAGAAGGTCCTAGTTTATATTAGAGAAGTTGAAATCCTCTAATATAAACTAGAAATTGTAAATAATTACAACAGCTCTATTATTTTTATGTTTCTTTAAATTGGATTATATATCTGTTCCTCAATGTCCCTGACATGTAGCTTTCACATCACAAAAGAGCCACTGCTACCCCATTTATAATCAGTGGCATTGCCACCATTGTCAGTCACCTGGGGCGAGTGGTCAGAGTAATTAGAAAGTGTCCAGGATTAGTCATGTAATATCATGTGCTCTTTGTAGTGTTGTGGGACATGACCAGAACTTGAGATAACACTGATGGAGACAGACTGAGCCAAGGCGCAGGTTGAAGACAGGCAGAAGTTTTACTTTCTGATGCAGACAGAAAAACGGTCACAGAATTTGATAGTCAGTCCGGATGCCTGATCTGTCCCCAGTCAGAAGATGAGGAGGTGTTCCTTCAACTTGGGTTGAACTTTGCAGTTACAGTGTGATGTCAGAGCTCACCATAGAGACTAAAATTAGCTCATTTGAAATGCTGTCCTTCACCCATTGATGTGTGATGCACCATCAATAACTCTGAGACGTGGGTTAAGGTAGGCTTTTATTGGCTAGAAGAAAGCACAAGCAGCAAATGACCATCACACAACATCCTGGAGACTGAGGAAGGGTCTGTGGCTCCAATCGCCTTTATACAGGGGTCTGTGGGAGGAGCTACAGGAGCAGTCAGCGGGCGGGGGGGGGGGCGTGTCCAAACAGGTATATGTAGTTCTGTAGCGGTGTGCTACACGCAGCGCTAAAATAACGACACGGAGTCAGTAAACTGCAGTCAAAGATAAAGTTTATTCCAACTTCACAGCCTTGGTTTAAAGCCTCTCTCCCCCGCCGGATGCCTCGAGAGGCACGTACTGAAACCCCCTCAGGCTTTCTCCCTTTGTTGCGGACCTAGCCTTTGTGCCTGCTATGGAGGCCTGTCTCCCAAGCCATCCAGGTGCAGTAAACGGGCAGCTCGCTCGCGGCGGGAGAGCCCGAAAGTCCTTATGAGCAGGGCTTTGAATTCCGTGTACTTGCCGTCCCCCGGGGGAGACTGTACGAACTCCGCGACCTGGGCCGCTGTGTCCTGGTCGAGGGAGCTCACCACGTAGTAGTAACGGGTGTCCTCTGAGGTTATCTGCCGAACGTGGAATTGGGCTTCTGCTTGCTGAAACCATAGGTGAGGTTGTAGCGTCCAGAAGCTTGGCAGTTTCAAGGAAACCGCATGAACAGATGCGGCGTCGGTCATCTCCGGTCCAAAAACGTTTGGACCGTCGGGGTCACCAGCGCTAAAATAACGACACGGAGTCAGTAACTGCAGTCAAAGATAAAGTTTATTCCAACTTCACAGCCTTGCTTTAAAGCCTCTCTCCCCCGCCGGATGCCTCGAGAGGCACGCACTGAAACCCCCTCAGGCTTTCTCCCTTTGTTGCGGACCTAGCCTTTGTGCCTGCACGCTGGCTAATTGTCAGCCGGTTCGAGTGTGCTAGTAATTGGGTCGCCACAGTTCACCACAAAGTGTTTTGTAAATCTTGTTACTGGTTAGAAACGGCAAATAATTTCTGTATAGGAATCTCAAACAGAACAACATGTCAGTCTTAATGTCTCTGTCCAGATATTTAAAGAATGACCAGATATGTCATTCGTAACACCAATATACAGTATCTTTTTTTGGAGATGAAGAAGTATATCATTCCAGCTGGGAATGTGCTTCGTGTCTGAAATGAAGTTTTCTGTTGTAACTCAGTGAAATCCACTGGAACAGACGTGCTGAGAACATACCAGCATTTGTTCACTACAGATCAGGGCTTCAACTGCATTGACTGTGTGAGGGATTCACTATGTCTGACATCTGACTTGCTGAATTGCCAGAGAATTGATAGGGAAACTGTGGGAAAGGATTCACGGATGTATCCCATCCTGCAGACACACCAACGAGTTCACACGGGGGAGAGGCTGTTCACCTGCTCGGACTGTGGAAAGGAATTCACTCAGTCAGCCCACCTGCAGACACACCACTCAGTTCACACTGGGGAGATGCTGTTATGATGAGCAGGGAAACTAAGTGGGGTGGGGGGGGGGGTGCAACGAATGACAGGAGTAGCAACATTTGGAAGCTGTTTGACAAAGGAAAAAATTAGGTTGACTGACTGTTGTCACACACGATGCCTGCTGATATTGAGTATATTGCTTGTAGGATCTTGCCTGCTTGAACTGGCTATTGAGTATTCATAAAAATACGGTCTGGATTGGTGCCATTTGGCAGAAGGGAGGCAATGCTTGTAAACAGAAATCCCTGAGCTTCAGAATTTGCTGTCACTGAGGATCGAGTGCACAGGTGCCTAGAGTCCAAAGTTGTGCCAAAAGGTCTACATGCATTCAGTGGACAGAAGATCTGGGAATGGGCCCGATGGACTTCCCAGGCACAGCTGAGATTTTGTTATCTAAACTTAACCATCTGAGACTCAGATAAAACAAAATATGCTTCCAACTTTATCTTGCATTAAGAACTTTAATACTATATCTTTCAGAGAAATAGGTATGCGATTTTCTACCAATTGAAGTGGAGCATTGAGATCAGATCCAATATCCAGAACCAGCTGATGTCCGTACCTCAGTGGATAATGGGAATAGTTGAGACTGCCACATAGAAAAAACTTCGGTCCAATTTTGGGTGAATTAAAATGTCAATTAGAGCTCCACGGGATATATGAACTCCTTGTGTCACTTTTCGATTTTGAGTAAATTAATTTTTATTGAATGTCACCTGGTTCTGGATCCTTTTGTCAATTGAGTCCATTGTTTCTTCAATTTTGCCTAGGTGTATAATGATAATGAATACCTTTGTCCTAAGACCATAAGATACAGGAGCAGAGTTAGGCCATTCAGACCATCAAGTTTACTGAGCCATTTCATCATGACTGATCCATTTCCCTCACAATCCCATTCTACTGCCTTCTCTCCATAAGCTTTCATGCTGATTAATCAAGAACCAAGCAACCTCTGCCTTAAATACACCTAATTACCTGGCTTCCACAGACACCTGTGGCAATGAATTCCACAGATTCAGCATCCTCTGGCCAAAGAAATCCCTGTTCATCTCTGTTCTAAATGAACAACCCTTTACTCTGAGGCCTAGGCTCCCCCACTAAAAGAAACATTATCTCCACATCAACTCTATCTAAATCTTTCAACATTGCATAGATTTCAATGAGATTCCCCCCTCATTCTTCTGAATTCCAGTGAATACAGGCCCAGAGACAAACAGCCCTCAGAAGATAAGCCTTTCAATCCCAGAATCATTCTCATGAACTTCATTTGAACCTTCTCCAATGTCAGCACATCCTTTCTTAGATAAGGGGCCCAAAACTGCTCGCAATACCTTATGTGAGGCTTCAGCAGTTTCTTGTAAAGCCTTAAACATTACATACTTGCTTTACTGTTCTAGTCCTCTCGAAATGAATGCTAGCATTGCATTTGCTTTCCTCACCACCTGCATGAGGCCTTCCAAATCCTTTTGCACCTCAGATTTTTAAATTTTCTCTCCATTTAGAAAATAATCTTTTATTTCTTCTATCAGAGTATGACCATACATTTCCCTATGCTGTATTTAACCTGCCACTTCTTTGCCCATTCCACTAATCTGTCTAAGTTCTGTCTGTACCTTCTCTGCTTCCTCAAAATTACCTGCCCTCCACCTACCTACAGTTGAAGTCAGAAGTTTGCATACACCTTAGCCAAATACATTTAAACTCAGTTTTTCACAATTCCTGACATTTAATCCTAGAAAACATTACCTGTCTTAGGTCAGTTAGGATCACTACTTTATTTTAAGAACGTGAAATGTCAGAATAATAGTAGAGAAAATGATTTATTTCAGCTTTTATTTCTTTCACCCTATTCCCAGTGGGTTAGAAGTTTACATACACTTTGTTAGTATTTGGTAGCATTGCCTTTAATTTGTTTAACTTGGGTCAAACATTTTGGGGAGCCTTCCACAAGCTTCTCACAATAATTTGCTGGAATTTTGTTCCATTCCTCCAGACAGAACTGGTGTAACTGAGTCAGGTTTGTAGGCCTCCTTGCTTGCACACACTTTTTTAGTTCTGCCCACAAATTTTCTATTGGATTTAGGTCATGGCTTTGTGATGGCCACTCCAATACCTTGACTTTGTTGTCCTTAAGTGATTTTGCCACGACTTTGGAGGTATGTTTGGGGTCATTGATCATTTGGATGACCATTTGCGACCGAGCTTGGTAACTTCCTGGCTGATGTCTTGAGATGTTCCTTCAATATATCCACATAATTTTCCTTCCTCATGATGCCATCTAATTTGTGAAGTGTACCAGTCCCTCCTGCAGCAAAGCACCCCCACAACATGATGCTGCTTCATGGTTGGGATGATGTTCTTTGGCTTGCAAGCCTCACCCTTTTTCCTCCAAGCATAACGATGGTCATTATGGCCAAACATCTGACTTCAACTGTTTGTATTGTCTTCAAACCTGGTCACAAATATATCTATTCCATAATCCAAATCATTAAGTTATAGCATAAAAAGAAGTGATCCTAACACAGACCCTTGTGGAACACAACCAGTCACTGGCAGCCAACCAAAAAGGCTCCCTTTATTCCCACTCTTTCCCCCTTGCCAATCAGCCAATGCTCTATCCATGCTAGTAATTTTCTTGGAATACCACAGGCTTTTAACTTGTTATGCAGCCTCATGTGTGGCATCTTGTCAAAGTCCTTCAGAAAATCCAAATACACAACATCCACTGATTTTCCTTCGTCTATCCTGTTTGTAATTTCTTTAAATAATTCCAACAGATTTGTCAGGCAAGATTTTCCCTAAGGAAACTATGCTGACTACAGCCTACTTTATCGTGTGCGTCCAAGTACCCCGAAACCACATCCTTGACAATCGACTCCAACATCTTCCCAACCACTGCGATCAGACTAACTGGCCTATAATTTCCTTTCTTCTCCCTCTCTCCCTTCTTGGAAATGTGGACTGATATTTCCAATTCTCCCGTCTTCCAGAACCATGAAAGAATCAATTGATTCATCAAAGATCATTACTAATGCCCCCACAATCTCTTCAGCCACCTCTTTCAGAACCCTGGGGTGTAGACCATCTGGTCCAGGTGACTTATTTACCTTCAGACCTTTCAGTTTCCCAAGAACCTTCTCCCTTGTAATGGCAACTTTGCACACATCTGAACTTCTAATGTTTTCCAGTGAAAACAGATACAAAATACGTATTCAGTTCATCTGCCATCTCCTTCTCCCCCATTGCTACCTCTCCAGCATCATTTTCCAATGGTCCAATATCTACTCTCACCTGTTTTACATATTATATATCTGAAGAAACTTCTGGTATCTTCTTTAATATTATTGGCCAGATTACCTTTGTATTCCATCTTTTCCTTTTTTTATGACTTAGTTGCCTTCTGCTGGTTTTTAAAATTTCCCAATCCTCTAAATTTGGACTAATTTTTGCTTCATCATATGCCCTCTCTTATGCTTTTATGTTTGGTTTGTCTTCTCTTGTGAACCATGGTCCTGCCTTTAGAATACTTCTTCTTTGGGACAATCATGCCCATCATCTATCTGTGATTTGGCTCACTGTGTCTCCATCCATTGCTGTAACTTACCAGTTCCGGACATGTCCCACTGCCCACCAGGGCGCACACTGTTTACATGGCAGCTCCAGGAGACTTTCTGATCACTGTGACCCCGAGGTCATTGACGGTGGTGAATGTCAACGGCAAAGTCAATGAATGTGACAGGTTGGTGATTAAACTTTCTCAATGGAGATGTTTGATACTCTTATGGCGTGAGTGCTAAAGGTCACATGAAACCCAAAACAGAGCTATTTGTGGTAACACACACAAAATGCTGCAGGAACTCAGCAGGCCAGGCAACAATCTATGGAAGAGTAAACAGTCGATGTTTCAGGCTGAGACGCTTCATCAGGACTGGAGAAAAGAGATTAGAAGTCCGAGTAAGAAGATGGGGGGAGAAAAGTAGGAAGTACAAGGTAATAGGTGGAACCGGGAGAGAAGGAGTGGTGAAGTAAAGAGCTGGTAAGTCGATTGGTGAAAGAGGTAACGGGTTGGGGAAAGAGGAATCTGATAGGAGAGGATAGAAGGCCATGGAAGAAAGGGAAAGGTGAGGACTACCAGAGGAAGGTGATGGGCAGGTAAGGAGATAAGGTAAGAGAGAGAAATGGTAATGCCGAATGGTGAAGAAGAAATGTGTGGGGCGGGGGGGGGGGGGCAATTACCGGAAGTTTGAGAAATCAATGATCATGCCATCAGGCTGGAGGCGACCCAGACGGAATATGAAGTGTTGTTCCTGCAACCTAAGTGTGTACGACAGTAGAGGAAGCCATACACTGACATAAGGGAATGGGAATGGGAAGTAGAATTGAAACGTGTGGCCACCAGGAGATCTTGCTTTTTTTTGGCGGACAGAGCGTAGGTGAAGCGGTCTCCCAATCTACATTCAGGTCTCACTGATATACAGGTAGCCACATCAGGAGCACCGGATACAGTAGGTGACTCCAGCAGTCTCGCAGGTAAAGCATCGCATCACCTGGAAGGGCCGTTTAGGGCCCTGAATGGTGGTGAGGGAGGAGGTGCAGGGGCAGGTGTGGCACTTGTTCCACTTGCAAGGATAAGTGCCAGGAGGGGGATCGCTGGGGAGGGACAAATAGAAGAGGGGGCCACAGAGGAAGCGATCCCTGTGGAAAGCAGAAAGTGGATTGGGGGGGGGGGGGGGAGGGAAATGTGCTTGGTAGTGGGATCCTGTTGGAGATGGTGTAAGTTACAGAGAAGTATGTGCTAGAGACTGAGGATGATGGGGTGGTAGGTGAGGAGAAGTGTAACCTTATGCCTGCTGGGGTGGCAGGTGGCCGATGTGCATGAAATGGAAGAGATGCGGGTGCAGGCAGTGTTGATGGTGGAAGAAGGAAAGCCCCTTTCTTTGAAGGAGGACATCTCATTAGTTCCAGAATGAAAAGCCTGAAAGCAGAAGCGGCAGAGACAGGGAAATTGAGAGAAGGGAACGGCATTTTTACAAGTGACAGGGTGGAAAGAGGTATAGTCCAAGTAACTGTGAGAATCAACGGGTCTATAAAAGATATCGGTGGATAAACTGTTTTTACAGGTGGAGACAGTGAGATTGAGAAATGTGGGGGAGGTGTCGGAAGTGAACGAGGTAAATTTGAGCATATGGTGGAAGTTGGAGGCAAAGCTGATGAAGTCAATGTGCTTGGCATGGGTGCAGGAAGCAGCACCAATGCAGTGTCGATATAGCATAGGAAACGTTAGGGGAGTGATACCGGTGTAGGCTTGCAATATAGACTGTTCCATGTAACCATCAAAAAGTGAGGCATTGCTGGGACCCATATGAATGCCCATGGCTACGCTTTTTGAGGGAAGTTGGGAGGAGCCAAAGGAGAAATTATTGAGAGTGAGGAACAGTCCTCAGGGCCTGATGGGATTTTACCAAGAAGGGAACAAGGGAACGACAGACCGGTGAGACTCACTTCAGTTGTAGGAAAAGTGCTGCAGAAAATTCTTTATGAGCATTTGGGAACCCATGGCCGAATTAGGGAGAGCCAGCATGGCTTTGTGTACGGCAGGTCGTGTCTTACCAACTTAAATGAGTTTTTTGACAAGGCGATGAGAGGGATCAATGAGGGCAAGGCAGTGGATGTTGTCAACATGGATTTTACTAAGGCACAGGATCCATGGCAAAATGGCTATTTGGATTCAGAACTGGCTTGCATATTGCAGACAGAGGGTAGTGGTCAAAGGTTCTCATTCAAGTCAGAGGTCTGTAGCTGGTGGCGTTCTGCAGGGATATGTTCCGAGACCTCTGCTGTTTGTGATGTATATAAATGACCTGGATGAAAATGTAGATGAATGGGTTTGCAAACTTGCAGGTGATACCAAGATTGGTGGAGCTATGGATAATGTAGAAGACTGGCAAAGAATACAGCACAGTGTAGATCAATTGCAGATATGGGCAGAGAAATTGCAGATGGAGTTTAACCCAGATAAATGTGAGGTGTTGTACTTCAGTAGGGCAAATGCACGCAGACAGTACACTGTTAAGAGCAAGATCCTTAACAGTGTTGCTGAGCAGAGAGACCTTGGAATCCATATTCGTAGCTCCTTGAAAGCAGCTACACATAAGGTGGCTAAGAAGCCTTTTGGAATGCTTGCTTTTATTAGTCGAGGTATTGAGTTCGAAAGTCACGAGGTTATGTTACAACTTTATAAAACTCTAGTTAGGCCACATCTGATAATGCGCACAGTTCTGGTTGCCCCACTCTAGGAAGGATACTGTGGTTTTAGAGAAGGTGCAGAAGAGGTTTACCAGGATGCTGCCTGGTTTAGAGCGCATGTGCTATCACAAGAGGCCGTTTTCTCTGGAGCACCCACCAGAGGCTGAGGGGAGATCTGATAGAGGTTTACAAGATTATGAGGCATAGATGGCATGCACAATGATTATGCTTTGAAGGTGAGAGGGGGTAGGTTTAGCAGAGATGTGAGGGGAGTTTTATGCTCAGAGTTGTGGATGCCTGGAATATACTGCCTGGTATGGTGGTTAGAGGCAAAAACACAATTGAGGGTTTTAGGAGATGCTTGGATAGGCACATGGTGTAAGGAAGATGGAGGGATAGGGACATGGTGTAGGTAGGAGGGATTAGTGTTTGGGTGTTTTTGATTTGCTTTTCAGCAGGTTTGGCACAACATTCTGGGCTGAATGGCCTTTCCCTCTGCTGTACCGTTCTATGTTTGTTCTACTTGACAAAAGGATCCAGAACCAGATGACTTTTAACAAAGGTGATCTGCTAAAGAATCAAAAGCTTAGCCCATGCAGCTCTAATTGACATTTTAATTCACTGGAAGTTGGACCCACTTCTTCCTTTTAGAATAGTAGAATAGAAAACCTACAGCACAATACAGGCCCTTCGGTCCACAAAGCTGTGCCGAACATGTCCTTACTTTAGAAATTACCTAGGGTTACCCATAACCCTCTATTTTTCTAAGCTCCATGTATCTATCCAGGAGTCTCTTAAAAGACCCTATCGTATCCGCCTCCACCAGCGTTGCCAGCAGCCCATTCCACGCACTCACCACTCTCTGCATAAAAAACTTACCCCTGACATCTCCACTGTACCTACTTGCAAGCACCTTAAAACTGTGCCCTTTTGTGTTAGCCATTTCAGCCCAGAGAAAAAGCCTCTGACTATCCACACGATCAATCACCTCTATCAGGTCACCACTCATCCTCTGTCACTCCAAGGAAAAAAGGCCGAGTTCACTCAAACTATTCCCATAAGGCATGCTCCCCAATCCAGGAAACTTCCTTGTAAATTTCCTTTGCACCCTTTCTATAGTTTCCACATCTTTCCTGTAGTGAGGCGACCAGAATTGAGCACAGTACTCCTAGTGGGGTCTGACCAGGGTCCTATATAGCCCAGTTTTGCATCCTATCAATATCCCTCTGTAACCTCCGACAGCCCTCCACACTATCCACAATCTTTTGGGCCTCAATCTCAGCTATTCACATTACCTTCGAGGTATGGACATCAGCATGTTCTGGATGTTGGACTTGACCTCAATGTTCCACTTCAACTGGTAGAAAATCACTTATCTACTTATCTGAAAGACACATTATAATTTCTTCCTGCAAGATAAACTTGGAACCATATAGTTCATCCAAGTTCCAAATCCTTAGATTTAGATAACAAGATCTCAGCTGTGCCTGGGAGGTCCAGTGCACCCATTCCCGGAACGCTTTGTCCAATTGAATGTATGCACGCCTTTCAGCACAACTTTAGACTTTTGGCACCTGTACACTTGATTCTCTGTGACAGTAATTCTGCAGCCCAGAGTGCCATTCAAAGTGTTTACAAGCATTGTCTCCTCTCTACCAAATGGCATCAATCCAATCAATTTTTTTTATGAGAACTCAGTAGCCAATTCAATACAACAAGCTCCCACAAGCAATAAACTCAATGTGAACCAGCATTGTAAAAAAGTCAGCCTCATTTTTTTCTGTCAATCAGCTACCAAATATTGCTACTGTGTTCTTCGTTGCCATGCCCCCCGCTCCTCATCATATGCTCTATTCACAACCCTAAACTCTGCCCTCTGCTGGTTTCCCACAGTCTCTGGTTTCTAACCCTGCTCTATTGAACATCCAACTAATAGCTCCCCATTCTGCTTTCAGACTTAAGGGGACAGTGATGTATTCCAACAACCCAGCTGTGTGAGACACGGTCCTTTGGAAACAGCGAAAATGACCAGACAATATTAAAATGAGCAGGGAAGGAGGAGGTTAACTATCCATGTCATTCTTCCTCAGCCCAGAGATTTAAGGGACAGAGACCATGTTAGACTCAGCTCATTGTCTTCTTCAGCCTGCATAAAGGCATGCAGGAAATTCAAATTAAACCTCTTCACGCACAGAGAGCTAACAATCTCACCACAGAGAGTACGAGAGGGGGAAAGCAGGGATGGATTTAAAAGGACTGCTGTGGAACAGAAACACTGCCAGGTTCAGCTGGGCTGAATTGACTCCCTACTGCCACAGGGTGGGTTGTAGATTCACTAGGTACCTGAGACAGAGTTTAAAATAGAGCTGATTTATTTGTCACAGAACTGGAATATTGAACTCCAGTCTCATTAAAGGTGAACATCTGGAGTCGGCAAACGCGGTGGTTAAATATCCAGCATGCAGCTTATTTAAAGGTTTTCACCCAATGTGCGAGACAAGGTGGCTGACTCCCCAGTGTGAATTGACTGGTGTCTCTGTAGGTTGGATGAGTGAGTGAATCCCTTCCCACAGTCTGAGCAGGTAAACGGCCTCTCCCCAGTGTGAATTAACTGGTGTCTTTGTAGGTTGGATGAGTGAGTGAATCCCTTCCCACAGACTAAGCAGGCGAATGGCCTCTCTCCAGTGTGAACTCGCTGGTGTGCTAGTAGGTCAGATGACTGAGTGAATCCCTTCCCACAGTCTGAGCAGGTGAACGGTTTCGCCCCAGTGTGAACTGACTGATGTACCAATAATTGAGATGACTTAGTAAATCCCTTCCCACAGTCTGAGCAGGTGAACGGCCTCTCCCCAGTGTGAACTCGCTGATGTACCTTCAGTTGAGATGATGAAGTGAATCCTTTCCCACAGTCTGAGCAGATGAACGGCTTTTCCCCAGTGTGAATTCGCTGATGTACCTTTAGTTGAGATGACTGTGTGAATCCTTTCCCACAGTCTGAGCAGGTGAATGGTCTCTCTCCCGTGTGAACTCGCTGATGTGCCAGTAGGTCAGATGATCGAGTGAATCCCTTCCCACATTCTGAGCAAGTGAATGGCATTTTTCCAGTGTGAACTGACTGGTGTGCCAGTAGTTGGGACGACTGAGTGAATCCCTTCCTACATATGGAACAGGTGAATGGCCTCTCTCCCGTGTGAATACGCTGGTGTGTCTGTAGGTGGGATAACTGGGTGAACCCCTTCCCACAGTCTGAGCAGGTGAACGGCCTCTCCCCAGTGTGAACACGCTGATGTACCTTCAGTTGAGATGACTGAGTGAATCCCTTGCCACAGTCTGAGCAGGTGAACGGCATCTTACCAGTGTAATCTGACTCGTGTGCGAATATGTCAGATGACCAAATGAATCCCTTCCCACAGTCTGAGCAGGTAAATGGACTTAATTTAATGTAAACCAACTGGGGTGTCAATAGGTGGGATGACTTAGCCAATCCTTTCCCACATTCAGAGCAAATGTTCCTCCTCTCCAAGTGTGAACTCGCTCATATGTCAGCAGGTCAGATCACTGAATGAATCTCTTCTCACATACAGAAGTTAAAGGGTCTCTCTCCCTTGTGAACTCACTAATGTGTCTGTGGTGGGCTGAGTGACTGATTCCTTTCCTACAGTCTGAGCAGGGGAATGGCCTCTTGCCAGTGTGAAACTCCTGATGTATCTTCAGCTGGATGACAGAATGAGTCGCTTTCCAGTCAGCACAGGTGAATCATCTCACTATGGGGTTAACTTGCTGATGTATCTTCAGGCTGGATGACATCGTAGGTCCCCTCATACACATAAAGCAGGCGAATGGCCTCTCCCCACTGTGAACTCACTGGTGCTTCTACGGGTGGGCCAAGTGAGTGAATCCCTTCCCACACTGAGAGAAGGAGAATGATATCTCCCTGCTATCAATTCTCTTGCAATTCATCAAGTCAGATGTCCCTTGTACAATCAATGCAGTTCAAGACCTGATCTCCACTGAAAAACTCTGGTGTGTTCTCAGCACCCTGGTTCCTGTTGATTTTACTGAGTTACCACAAAAATTTTCTTTTCAGAGACAAAGCAGATTGCCAAGTGGGATGAGATACTTCTTCATCTCCAAGGATCAACTGATAACTGGTGTTACAAAGGAAATATCTGGTCATTACTTAAATTGCTGGACAGGCACAACAAAACTGACGTGTTGTTATGTTTGAGATTCCCATACACCACTTGTCATTTCTAACCTGAAAAAGATTTACAAAGGACATCAATAAGTGAAGCACAGCATTTCAGATGAGATAATTTTAGTCTCTCTGGTGAGCTCTGACATCAAAACCATTACAGCGAAGTTGAAGGAACTCTTCAGGTTGCCTGTCTTCAACCTGTGACTTGGCTCAGTCTGTCTCCATTGGTATTATTTCAAGTTCTGGTCATGTCCCACAGGACTACAAAGAACACATGATATTACATGGCTGATCTGGACACTCTCTAATTACTTTGACCCCCCCGCCCCCCAGGTGATTGACAGTGGTGAACTCCTCGACGGCAATGCCAATGAATATGGAAGGATGGGAGGGCAGTCGTCTCTCTCATTGGAGTGTGGCAATTTTGTGATGTGAAAGCTACACGTTACTAGTTACCCAGTTAGTGCAGTGGGAATGGTTCAGGGGCAGTGTTTTGTTCTGTGTGCAAGATGTGGGAATGCTGGGAGACCTTTAGCCTCCCGGATAATCACATCTGCACCAGGCGCAAGGAGCTGCAGCTCTGCAGAGAACACGTTAAGGAACTGGAGCCGCAGCTCGGTGACCTTCAGCTCATACGGGAGACTGAGGAAGTGATAGAGAGGAGCTACAGCTACAGTCACTTTAGGTTGCAGGAGACTGAGTGACTGTCAGAAGGAAGGGAAGTGGGCAGCCACTGCAGCGTATACCTGTGGCCAGTCCCTCAATAACAATTATACCACTTTGGATACTGCTGAAGGGGACAACCTACCAGAGGAGAGCCATAGCGACTGGGTCTCTGGCGTAGAGTCTGACACTGTGGCTCAGAAGTGAATTGAATTGACTTTATTTCTTACATCCTTCATATACAAGAGAAAAAATCTTTACATTACGTCTCCATCTAAATGTGCAAAGTGCAATTCATAGTAATTATAATAAAAAGTATGTACAATAGGATAGTCAATATAACTTAGAAATACAATTGTATCAGCATGAATTAAGCAGTCTGATGGCCTGGTGGAAGAAGCTGTCCTGGAGCCTGTTGGTCCTGGCTTTTATGCTGTGGTACTGTTTTCCAGATGGTATCAGCTGGAACAGTTTGTGGTTGGGGTGACTCGGGTCCCCAATGATACTTAAGGCCCTTTTTACACACCTGTCTTTGTAACGTCCTGAATAGTGGGAAGTTCACAGCTACAGATGCACCATTCTCTGCAGAGTCCTGTGATTAAGGGATGTACAGTTCCCATACCAGGCAGTGATGCAGCCAGTCAGGATGCTCTCCACTGTGCCCCTATAGAAAGTACTTAGGGTTTGGGGGCCCATACCAAACTTCTTCAACCCCCTGAGGTGAAAGAGGCGCAGTTGTGAAGAGAAGACAGATGAAGAGGAATGCAGTAGTGATAGGAGATTCCATAATTTGTGGACACAATAGAGGCACCTGGATGCCAGAGTCAGGAATGTCTTGGATAGGGTTCACTGCTTCTATAAGGGCAGGGTGAGCAACTAGAATTCTTGGTAAATATTGCCACCAATGACATAGGTAGGAAAGGAGAGGAGGTACTGAAGTCAGATTTTAGGGAGTTAGGTAGAAAGCTGAGAAGTGGGACCTCCAGGGTAGAAACCTCTGGATTGGCACCGGTGCCATGTGCCAGTGAGTGTAAGAATAAGATTAATGGGTTGCTGAGGAACTTGTGCAGAGGGCAGGGGTTCAGATTTCTGGATCATTGGGGAAGATGTGACCTGTACAAAGAGGATGGGTGACACCTGAACCCAAAGGTGACCAATATCCTTGTGGGCAAGTTGCTGGAACTCCTGGGGAGGGTATAAACTAATTTGGCAAGGGGATGGGAAGAGGAGTGACAGGGCTGAGAGTGGGGCAGTGAGTATACAATCAGAGGCAGTGTGTAATGAGCCTGTCAAGAAGGACAGATGGTTGCGTAAAATTGTAGTCAATGGGATGAATTGAAGTGTAACGTGGTTGCAAAATCGAGAATGGTGATGAATACAGGATTGAAGGTGTTATATTTGAATGCACGCAGTATAGAGAATAAGGTAGATAATCTTGTAGCACAGTTACAGATTAGCAGGTAGACATAGTGGGCATTACTGAGTCGTGGCTGAAAGACAATCACATTTAATCAAAAGGGCAGGCAGGTAGGCAGAGGGGTGGAGTGGCTCTGTTAGTAAAAAAGGAAATCCAGTCATTAGAAAGAGGTGACAAGGATCAGTAGATGTGGAATCCTTGCGGTTAGAGTTAGGAAACTGTGAGGGTAGAAAGACCCTGATGGGAGTTGCATACGAACCTCTGGGTGTGGTACAATGAAAAGATTTGACTAGGGTTCTGACCACAATGGATTCTGGCATGGTTCAAGAGGACTGGAAAAATTGCAAACGTCATTACACTCTTCAAGAAGGGAGGAAGGCAGAAGTAAAGAAATTATAGGCCAGTTAGTCTGATCTCAGTGGTCGGGAAGATGTTGAAGTCGACTGTTAAGGATATGGTTTCAGGGTACTTGGAGGCACAAGGTAAAATAGGCTGAAGCCAGCATGGCTTCCTTAAGAGACAATCTAGACAAATGAACAGACAATAGACAGTAGGTGCAGGAGTAGGCCTTTCGGCCCTTCGAGCCAACACCACCATTCACTGTGATCATGGATGATCATCCACAATCAGAACCCCATCCCTGCCTTCTCCCCATATCCCTTGACTCCGCTATCTTTAAGAACTCTATCTAACTCTTTTTTGAAAGCATCCAGAGAATTGGCCTCCACTGCCTTCTGAGGCAGAGCATTCCACAGATCCACAATTCTCTGGGTGAAAAAGTTTTTCCTCAACTCAGTTCTAAATGGCCTACCCCTTATTCTTAAACTGTGGCCTCTGGTTCTGGACTTCCCCAACATCGGGAACATGTTTCCTGCCTGTAGCGTGTCCAATCCCTTAATAATCTTATATGTTTCAATCAGATCCCCTCTCATCCTTCTAAATTCCAGTGAATACAAGCCCAGTTGCTCCACTCTTTCAACATATGACAGCCCCGCCACCCCAGGAATTATCCTCGTGAACCTACATTGTACTCCCTCAATAGCAAGAATGTCCTTCCTCAAATTTGGAGACCAAAGTCAGTTGGAATTCTTTGAAGAAATAACAAGGACAGACAAAGGAGAATTGGGGGATGTTCTGTTCGTGGATTTTCAGAAGGGCTTTGACTAGGTGCCACACATAAGGCTGCCTAACAATATAAAAGCTCATAGTATTACAGGAAAGATACTAGCATGAATAGAATATTGGGTGATTGGCAGAAGGAAAAGAGTGGGAATGAAGGGAGACCTTCCTGGTTGTTTGCCGATGACTAGTAGTGTTCCACAGGAGTCAGTGTTGTGACTGCTCCTTTTGACATTGTATGTCAATAATTTGGATGACAAAATTGATGGCTTTATGGCTAGGTTTAGGGACAATACAATGACAAATGGAGGGGCAGATAGTGTTGAGGAAGCAGAAAGGCTACAGAAGGACTTAGACCAACTAGAAGAATGGCAAAGAAATGCCAGATGGAATATAGTGTCATGCACTTTGGTAGAAGAAATAAAAGTGTGGACGATTTTCCAAATGGAGAGAAAATTCTCCATTGTCAGTCCTTGAGTCAGTGGTGAGGAAGGCAAATATATTGTTAGCATTCATTTCAAGAGGACTAGACTTGAAAGCAAGGAAGTAATGCTGAGGATAGGGTTCTGGTGATCTGCACTTGGAGTATTCTGAGCAGTTTTGGGACACTTATCTAAGAAAGGATGTGCTGACACTGGAGAGGGTTCAAAAGAAGTTCACAAAAATAATTCCAGGATTGAAAGGCTTATCAAATAAGGACTGTTTAATTGCTCTGGGCCTATCCTCACTGGAATCCAGAAAAATGAGGAGGATCTCATTGAAACTTATCGAATGGGGAAGGCTTTGATAGAGTGGATTTGGGAAGGAGATTTCCTATGGTGGGGGAGTGTCTAAGGCCAGAATACACAGCCTCAGCATGGAGGGTCTTCCATTTAGAATGGCAATGAGGAGGAATTTCTTCAGCCAGAGCAGTGAATCTGTGGAATTCGTTGCTACAGGTGGCTGTGGAGGCCAAGTCTCTGCATATATTTAAGGCAGAGGTTGATAGATTCTTGATTAGTCAGGGCATGAAGGAATACGGAGAAAAGACAGGAGACTGGGATGGAGAGGAAAATGAATCCACCATGCTGAAATAGTAGACAAGTCTCGATGGGCTAAATGGCCTAATTCCGCTCCTATATCTCATAGTCAAAAACATGTTCTCATAGGTAGAAAGGTCCTGAACAAGAAGAGGAAAAATAAAGGTGATTTTCTCAAGACCTAAAACTGATGGAAGGATTTCGTTCTTTTTTTCCAGCCACACTAATTGATATTCTCATTGACTGGAAGGTAGACTCTTCATCTGCGATTTACTCGGAACTACATTTTTGTCCCGAATGCCTAATCTTTGGATGTAGATAGTTGTAGCTTGGCACGTTTGGGAGATCTATCCGCTCCCGTTCCTTGCACTTCCAAACGCTGGCGCGGGAAGCGGTGGAATGTCACCAATGGCTGCTTTCGTACCCAGAAACCCCCACGAACCAGAGACCCATCTACCGGTTACAATATCAGTAATGGGCATGCGCCGCAAAAATGGCGCAAACAACTTCGCTCAATCAGCAGAGAGCTCCCCGGGGCCCGGGCACGGATCATGAGGCCGAGAGAGAGAGGGAAAGGACAGGGAATGTCCCAGGTTTGCGGCACCACAGTGTGTCCGGAGCTCTCAGTAATTGTACCTCAATCGCGGTGTGTACAACTGTGCCGAAACTCCTGCCAGGAGCCAACTCCTACCTCCTGCGAATCCTCCCGGGCCTTTTGTCCACCGGAGCGCATGCGCAACTTTCGGGCTTGCGCAACTTTCGGGCTTGCGCATTTGATCGCTGGGTCACCGGCGGCGAATTCGGAGCTGTGGAGTCTCTGCGTTAACAGGGTGTTGTTAGAAGTGTCTGCAAGTACCGGTTCCACGCCATGTCTAAAAAAAATCAATGTGTTTATGTAGAACATTCAGCAGCTAATACTGGAAGTACAGAGCAACACACACAAAGTGCTGGAGGAACGCAGCAGGTCAGGCAGCATCTTAGCAGAGGAATAAACAGCGCTGAAGGGTTCCGGACCGAATCGTCAACTGTTTATTCCTCTCCATTGATGCGGCCTGAGCCGCTGAGTTCCTCCAGCATTTTGCAGAAATACACAACATTTTTTCAGTCGATCAGTTTCGAAATGTTGCTGATCTTTCATTGAGAGCCACATGCGCCTGGTCTGACTCCCTCTTCTCCCTCCCTGTAGCCTCCAACATATTCTGGAACCCCAAAGCCCTGACTTGTGCTCGCCCCTCTTTGGCAATGTTAACCATTTTTAGAATATAAAAGCAAGGATGTAATGCCGAGGAGTTAAAAGGCGCTGGGGAAGCCTCATCTGGATAATTGTGAGCACCTTAGGAGCACCTTAGCACAGGATGAACTGAGATTGGTGAGGTTTCAGAGGAGGTTCATGAGAATGATTCTGGGAATGAAAGATTTATCGTATGAGGTGTGATTGATTGCTCTGGGCCTATACTCAATGGAATTTAAAAGAATGGGGGGGGGGGAGAACCTGGTTGAAACCTATTGAAAGTTGAACGGTCTAGATAGAGTGGATGTGGAGAGGATAATTCCTAATGTAGATGAGTCTAGGATCAGAGGGCGCAGCCTCAGAATAGAGGGATGTCCATTTGGAATAGAGATGCGATGGAATTTCTTCAGCCAGAGAGTGGAGAATCTGCGGAATTCATTGCCACAGGCAGCTGTGGAGGACAAGTCATTGAGTATATTTAAGGTGGAGTTGATAGTTTCTTGATTAGTCAGGGTGTTAAAAGTTATGGGGAGAAGGCAGGAGAATAAGGTTGAAAGAAATGGATCAGCCATGATGAAATGCCGGAGCAGACTCGATGGGCTGAATGGCCTAATTCTGCTCTTTTATCTTATGGTCTTATAGTATCTAAGGGATGTCTTAGTGAATCCCTTCTGAAAACAAGAGTCAGTGAATCTTACTGTTAACAACTCTATGGCAATTTGTCAGCTCATATCATGGACGCGTGCACATATTTGAGATCTCCTTGCTGTGACTGATATGCTGTCCTCTCCAGCATCTCCTCCTCCACATTTCAAGGATCAGTGGCATTCAATTGCTGGTGAACTGACAGACACAGCAGAACTGATGTGCTGTTGCGTTCGAGATTCCCATACACAAATCCTTTACCTTTTCTACCCTGTAAAAAGTTTACAAAGGGGGTTGATGGGTGAAGGACAACATTTCAGATAAGGCAATTTTAGTCTTTATGGTGACCTCTGATAACAGTGAGGCTCAAAGCAATTTGGTGAAGCAACACATCATCTTCCAACTGGACACAATGTCAAATTCTCTGCATTCCTGTCTGTATCAGAATGAGTCATTTACACCCTTTATCAATCTGTGACTTGGCTTAGTTTGTCTCTCTCCATTAGTATAGCTTTACGTTCTGGGCATGTCCCACAGACCTACTAAAAACACGTTGTACTTGCATGGCTGCTTCTGAATACTTTTTGATTGTTGTGACCCTCCTGGCATTTGACGATGGCAAACTCAGAGTTAGCAATGGTATTGAATCTCAAGAGTAGGTGATTAGGTTTCCTCGTCTGAGGTTGACAAACTGGCGTGTTGTTTGCACCTGGAATAGGCGGGTCGTTTTCAGACTGCAAGGAGGTAACATTTGGAGTACCCTAGGGATCGGTTCTTGGCCACGGTTGTTCACTGTTTAATGGCCAGGAGGAGGGAACGAGATGTGTGATGTTGATGTCTGCTGATGACACAGAAGCAGTGGAAGGAAATCTGATGATGACATTGTGATTCTGTATCAAGGGGGTTAGACGACAAACGCCACTTTGGCCTTTACTGTACAGTTAGTGGTGTTTAGGAGTGGTGGAGTGGTTACCATTGTGCAGGGCATTGGCGAGGCCACAGCTGGAGTTCTGTGCACGGTTCTAGTCCCTGAACAAATAAAAATGATAAGAGTAAAATTGGAGGCAGTCCAGTGAAGATTTACCTGGTTAATTCAGGAGGGCATGGATATACCACTCCCTGCTGAACATCGACGGCTCCTCGGTAGAGATCGTTAAGAGCACCAAATTTCTTGATGTTCACCTGGCGAAGAATCTCACCTGGTCCCTCAATTCCAGCTCCATAGCAAAGAAAGCCCAGCAGCGTCTCTACTTTCTGAGAAGGCTGAGGAAAGTCCATCTCCCACCCCCCATCCTCATCACATTCTACAGGGGTTGTATTGAGAGCATCCTGAGCAGCTGCATCACTGCCTGGTTCGGAAATTGCACCATCTCAGATCGCAAGACCCTGCAGCGGATAGTGAGGTCAGCAGAGAAGATCATCGGGGTCTCTCTTCCCGCCATCACAGACATTTACATTACACGCTGCATCCGAAAAGCAAACAGCATTATGAAGGACTCCACGCACCCCTCATACAAACTCTTCTCCCTCCTGCTGTCTGGGAAAAGGCACAGGAGCATTCGGGCTCTCACGACCAAACTATGTAACAGTTTTTTTCCCCCAAGCTATCAGACTCCTCAATACCCAGAGCCTGGACTGACACCTTACTGCCCTATTGTCCTGTTTATTATTTATTGTAATGCCTGCCCTGTTTTGTGCACTTTATGCAGTCCTGGGTAGGTCTGTAGTCTAGTTGTTTTTTTTCTCTGTGTTGTTTTTTACGTAGTTCAGTCTAGTTTTTGTACTGTGTCATGTAACACCATGGTCCTGAAAAATGTCTCATTTTTACTATGTACTGTACATAGCAGTTATGGTCGAAATGACAATAAAAGTGACTTGACTTGAATGATCTACCAGCAGAGGTGAGACAATTTGGACCTGAATTTAGGGAACATTGATGTATGATCTTGAGTGGGCGTGATAGGGTATCTGCTAAGTATCTCAATAGCGTACCTCTCTTCATCAGTGAGAGAGCCAAAGTCAGGGGTCGCTTGCTGCAAAAAAGGGGCCTCTCATTTCAAATGGAGATGTGTGGAAAATTACTGGAATTCAATGTCTGAGTGTACAATATCTGGGATTCTCTGCCCCGATGGTGGGGAGGCCAGGTGGCTGGGTATATCTGAGGTGGAGTCGGATAAATATTTAACGGAGTAAGGAACTGAAGAGTGGGGGTTGGGGAAGGGGTACAGGAGCTGGGATCAGCATATATCAGCCACGTTCATGCTGAATAACCATCAGACAGAGGAGCAGAATTAGGCCACTCAGCCCATCGAATCTGCTCCACCATTCCATCATTGCTGATTTATCATCTCTCAGCCCCATTCTCCTACATTCTCCCCATACTAATCAGGAAACTATCAACCTCTGCTTTAAATAAATCCAATAACCTGGCCTCACACAGCTGACTGTGGCAATGAATTCCAACAGATCTCCATCCTCTGGCTAATGAAATTCCTCCTCATCTCTGTTCTAACGGGATGTCCCTCAATTCTGAGGCTATGCCCTCTAGTCATAGACTCCCCTGTCTGTATTTAGAATATCAGTAATATTGTAAAAATATTGTTTGATTAAGCATCCTTTGTTGTGTAAATTCACCATGGTCATAAGTGGGATGTACATGAATGGCATACGTCATCAGCTGCACCTCGCTTTTAAAGTAAAAATGAAGTTGACTGTTATTCCCGACTCCATATTTTTGGTTTCAATGAATTGTAGGTTTTGGAGTTACAAAACATAACCATAGGGAAAATCCTCTCCTCATCCACTCTATCTCGGCCTTTCAATATTCGAGATCACTCCCACCTCCCCCCCCCCATTCTTCTGAACTCCTGCTCAGAGCCATCAACCACTCCTCATACATTAACCCTTTCAGGCCCAGAATAATTCCAATGAGCCTCCTCTGGGCCCTCTCCAATGCCAGCACATCTTTTCTTAGGTAAGAGGCCCAAAACTGTTCACAATGCTCCAAGCACGGTCAGACCAATGCCTTATAAACCCTCGGTCTTATATCCTTGCTTTTATACTGTACTGTAGTCCTCTCAAAATAAATGCTAACATTACATACAAGCTAATCTTACATATTTGTATATATTGTGTTTTTTTTTTGTTTTCATTATGCTTAGTGTTTTTTTTATGCTGCATTGGATCCAGAGGAAATTATTTCACTCTTTTACACCTGTGTACAGAAGAACAGCAACAAAAAACATTCTTGAATCTTGAATCTACTAGCCATTTTGAGATAAATGCCTACATTGCATTTGCTTCCCTTACTACCAATTCAACCTGCAAGTTAACCTTGAGAGAATCCTGTATCTTGCCTCCCAAGTCTCTTTGCACCCCGATTCTAAGTTTTCTCCCATTTAGAAGAGAGCCTAACCTTTCTTCCTTCCACCAAAGTGCATGACCATACACTTTCCTGCACTATATTCCACTTGCCACTTCTTTGTCCATTCTCCTAAGCTGTATAAATCCTACCGGAGAAGCCCTACATCCTCAACCCCACCTACCTTAGTATCATCCACAAACTTGGCCACAAAGCCAACAATTCCATCAACCAAATTATTGACATATAACGTGAAATGAAGTGGTACCAAAACTAAACTCTGCAGAGCACCATTGGTTACCAGTAGCAAACCAGAAAAGGACCCCTGTAATCCCACTGTTTGCCTCCTGCCAATCAGCCAATGCTCTATCCATAATAGTATTTTTACTAAGGGCTCCTATCTTGTTTTGTAACCTCATGTGTGGCACCTTGTCAGAGGCTTTCTGAAAATCCAAGAAAACAGCATTCATTGACTCGGTTGTCTATCCTGTCTGTTATTTCCTCAAAGAATTCCAACAGATTTGTCAGGCAAGATTTCCCCTTTGGCCCATTTTTTATCATGAACCTCTAAGTACCCTGAAACCACATCCTTAACAATCAACTCCAACAACTTCCCAACCACAGAAATTAGACTAACTGGCCTATAATTTCCTTTTTTTTTGCCTTCTTCCCTTCATAAGGAGTTGAGTGACATTGGCAATTTTCCAGTACTCTAGAAACTTTCCAGAATTTAGTGATTGTTGGAAGATGACTGATAATACTTTCACAATCTCTTCAGCTACCCCTTTCAGAACCCATCTGGTCCAGGTGAATTATCTACTTCGTGACTTCTCTGTTTCCCAAGCACCTTCTCCTTAGTAATAGTGACAGGACTCACTTCAGCTCCCTGACACTCTCGAATATCTGGCATACGGCTGGTGTCTTCCACAATGAAGGCTGATGTGAAATACTTATTAAGTTCATCCCCATTTCTGTGTACCCCATTATTACCTATCCAGTGGTCCAATATCTATTCTCACCTTTCTTATCTTTATATTTCTGGAAAAAAAAACAACTTTTGGTGTCCTCTTTTATATTATTAGCAAGATATTTCTACGTTTCTCTCCTTGTTTTTCTAGAATAGAATACTTCTATTATATTATAATACTTCTTCACCTTTGGGATGTATCTATCCTGCACCTTCTGAATTGTTCCCAGAACTCCACCCATTCCTGTATTGCTGTCATCCCTGCTAGTGTCCCCTTCAAATTAACGTTCTCTCATGCCTCTGTAATTCCCTTTACTACACTATATTATCAACACACCCAATTTTAGATTCTCCCTCTCAAATGCAGGGTGAATTCTATCATATTATGCTCACTGAGGGTTTTTCTAAGGGTTCCTTTATCTAAAGTTCTCTACTGAAATCTTGTACACTACACAACACCCAATCCAGAATTGCCTTTTGCCTAGTAGGCTCAACCACAAGCTGCTCTAAAAGCCATGTCATAGACATTACACCAATTCTCTCTTGGGTTCCAGTACGCACCTGGATTTCCCAATCTACCTGAACATTGAAATCCACCATAACTATTGTAACATTGACCTTTCGCCATGCTTTTTCTATCTCCCATTGTAATCTGTAGCCCACATCCTGGCTACTGTTTTGAGGCCTGTATATAACTCCCATCAGAGTCTTTTTACCGTGGTAGTTTCTTTCTCTCTATCCAAAAGAATTCTACATCTTCCTCTCCCAAGTTTCTTCTAAGGATTTGATTTCATTTTTTGCCAACAGAGTCACCCCACGCCCTCTGCCAACCTGCCCATCCTTTCAATAAAATGAGTATCTTTCATGTTAAGCTCCCAACTATGATATTCTTTCAGCTTACTATGACCAGCAGTCAATCTGTAACTGTGCTACAAGATCATCCGCCTTATTCCATATACTGCGTGCATTCAAATATAACACCTTCAGTCCTGTTTTCATCCCCCTTTTAGATTTTGCAACCATGTTACGCTTCATCTCATCCATTGACTACAATTCTACACAACCATTTGCTGTCCTTCCTGACAGTCTCTTTACACACTGCCTCTGTTTGTATACCAACTGCCCTATCACTCCAAGTAAAAAGGACGGTTACACGTGAACCTCAGGGGAACCAATTTCCTCATGGGCAGGTTTTCTGGAGCTCTTGTGGAGGGTTTGGGGAGGGGGACTGTGGAGAGTGAGGGCAGATAGTTGAGTGTCACGGCAGACGGTGGGGAGAGGGGCTGCAAGCTAAAAGCCGCTTTCACTACTCTTGCCTACTTGCGCAGCCGCTTTCAGTGAACGGTGCATTGAATTCCCAGCTCCCTCTGTTCCACAAAACTCATCAGCGCCTAGTCATTCATTGTGTAGATCCTACCCTGGTTTGAATGTGGAAAATGCGCCACCTCACACAGAACTGAATTGCAAACCTTTTGCCATTCCCCAGTGCATCTCCCTGACTGATCAAGATATCTTTGCAATTCACTGTAACGAAATTCACTATCAACAAGATCTTGATTTTAGTATCAACAGCAACATTGCCGTTCCTTCTGTGCACATTCACATCCAAATCCGTCACATTAACTATGAGGAACCTGTCCCAGCACTGACTCAAATCAGAATCAGGTTCACCATCACTCACGTATGACATAAATTTGTTTTTTTCCTGTGCATCAGTAAAGTGCAATACATAAAATTACTACAGTCCAGAGGAACAGTCCAGGTAAGACTCTTGCACTGGACTGTAGTTTGTGGAGCTTGCTGTGTTAAAGTAGCTGCTGAGTGTTCTATACAAAAACATTGACTGTTTTTGAGGCATGTGGCCCGATGCTTGCAGACACTTTTAATAGCACCTTGCTTACGCAGAAACTTTGCGCTTCAGAATTTAGAATCAATAAACTTAGCAGCAGCAGTATGATACAATAAGTGATAATATAGAAAAAAATAAGTAAGAAAATCAGTTGCAGTATATATATGTATATTAGTTGGTTAAATTAAAAATAGTGCAAAGACAGAAAAAGTGAGTAAGTGAGGTAGTGTTCATAGGTTCAATGTCCATTTAAGAATCGGATGGCAGAGGGGCAGAAGCTGTTCATGAATCGCTGACTGTGTGCCCTCAGGCTTCTGTACCCCCTTCCTGACAGTAACAATGGAGACATGGCATGTCTTGGGTGGTGGGGGTGCTTACTGATAGACACCGCCTTTCTGAGGCACCGCTCCTTGAAGATGTCTTGGCTACGGAGGCAAGTACTTAAGATGGAGAGTAGAGCAGTGGGCTAAGCACACACTCCTGAGGTGCGCCAGTGATGATCATCAGTGAGGAGGAGATATTATTACTAATCTGCAAAGGTTGTGGTCTTCCAGTTAGGAAGTCGAGGATCCAATTGCAGAGAGAGGTACAGAGGCTCAGGGATCAGGCCTGTGGGAATGATAGTGATAAAGGTGTTTGTATTGTCCAGGTGATCTAAAGCCACGTGAAGTGCCATTGAGATTGTGTTTGCTGTAGACCTGTTGTGGCGATAGGCAAATTGCGGTGGGTCCAGGTCCTTGAGGAGGCAGGAAATGATTCTAGCCATGACCAACTTCTCAAAGATTTCATCACCGTAGATGTGAGTATTACTGGATGATTAAGGCAGATCACAGTACTCTTCTTGAGCAGTGGTTGCCCTTTTGAAGCAGGTAGGAACTTTGGCTGTAGCAATGAGAGGTTGAAAATTTCCCTGAATACTCCCACCAGTTGGTTGGCACAAGTTTTCAGAGCCTTACCTAGTACTCCATTGGGGCTCACGCCTTGTGAGGATTCACCCTTATGAAAGCAGCTTGACATTGGAGAAATGATCGCAGAAACCTCCCATGGCAGGAGCACTTAATTGTAAGATATTCCAGGTCTGGCAAGAAGAATTGGGACAGCTCTGACACATTTGTGCACCGAGAGGAGTTGAACATGAGGCACACACATCCACCTCTGCTTTTGAGAGACTCGACAGTCTTATCCTGACTGTGCAGGGGACCAGTCAATCTGTGTCCGGTACAGAAGGGGTTAACCATGATTCCCTGAAGTAGAGCATGCACATGTTCTTAACGTCCCTCTGATACGACAATCCAGTCAATTTTATTTACCAGAAACTGTACATTTGCCAACAAGCTAATTGGTATTCGTAGTCAAAAACCTTGTTGTTCTTGGGTGCCAAGGAATGCCATGGGTGATGTTCTATCCTGTCCACCAATAGTTCATTGGGTGTGTTTGGAAGCACAGGCAGAGGAAATGGGAGTGGATGGATCTCCCAGATACTGCCAAACTCCAGCTATCTAAATCCATGGATTAGGAACTTGGAACACAAATATAGTTCTGAGTTAATCTTGGATTCAGAGTCAGTGAAAATGTCAACTACTGCTGCATGGAAATAAAGAACAAAATCCTTCCATCAGCTTTAGTTCTTGAGAAAATCGCCTTTGTTCTACCTTTCTTGTTCTGGCCCTTTCTACCTATGAAAACATGTTTTCAACCATAAGACGACAAGATATAGGAACAGAATTAGACCACTTATCTCATTGAGTCTGCTGCACCATTTCCTCTCAGCCCCATACTCCTGTCTTCATACCATAACTCTTGTGTCTCGATTAATCAAAATCTATGAACCTCCCCCTTAAATACACCCAGTGACTGGCCTCCACAGCCGCCTGTGGCAACAAATTCCACAGATTTACCACTCTCTTGCTAAAGAAATTCCTCCTCATCTCCATTCTAAATGGACACCCCTCTATTCTAAGTCTGCGTCCTCTAGTCTTAGACTTCCCCTACCATAGGAAGCATCTTCTCCACATCCAATCTATCAAGATCTTTCAACATTTGATACACTTCAATTAGGGCACCCTCATTCTTCTGAATTCTCATGAGTAGACACCCAGAGCCATCAAATGCTCCTCATACGACAAACCTTTCCATCCCAGAATCATTTTTGTGAACCTCCTTTGAACCCTCTCCAATGCCAACACATCCTTTCTTAGATAAGCGGCCCAGAACTGCACACAATACTCCAAATGGGGCCTCACCAGTGTCTTGTAAAGCCTCAGATTTTATCCTTGCTCTTATATTCTAGTCTTCTTGAAATGAATGCTAACATTGCACAAGCCTTCCTCACCACTGACTCAACCTGCAAATTAACCTGTAGGGAATTTTGCACAAGAACTCTCAGATTGCTTTGTGCCTTATATTTTTGAATTTTCTCTCCATTTAGAAAATAGTCTACCCTTTTATTTCTTCTACCAAAGTGCATGACCATGTACTTTCTGATACTGTATTCCAGCTGCCACTTCTTTGCCCATTCCCCTAAACTGTCTAAGACCTTCTGGAGCCTCTCTACTTCCTCAATACTATCTGTCCCTCCACCTATCATCATTACATCCTCAAACAATGCAACAAAGCAGTCAATTCTGTCATCCAAAATGATGGCATATAATGTAAAAAGAAGTGGTCTCAAAATGGACCTCTGTGGAACACTACCAGTCACTGGCAGCCAACCAGAAAAGGCTCTCCTTATTTTCACCCTCTGCCTCCTGCCAATCAGCCAATGCTCTATCCATACTTGTATCATTCCTGTAATACTATGGGCTCTGAACTTGTTAAGCAACCTCATGTGTGGCACCTTGTCAAAGGCCTTCTGAAAATCCAAGTATATGACATCCACCAATTCTCCTTTGTCCATCCTGCTTGTTATTTCTTCAAAAAGTTCCATTAATTTTGTCAGGCAAGATTTTCCCTTAAGCAAACCATGTTGACTTTGGTCTATTTCATCATGTGCCTTCATATACCCCGAAACCCCATCCTTAACAATGGACACCAACATCTTCCCAACCACTGGGATCGGACTAAGCGGCCTATAGTTTTATTCCTTCTGCCTCTCCCCCTTCTTGCAGAATGGAGTGACATTTGCAATATTCCAATCCCCTGACCCATGCTGGAATCTAGTGATTGAAGAAAGATCATTACTAATGCCTCCATAATCTCTTCAGCTACCTCTTTTTGAACCCTGGGCTGAAGGCTAGCTGGTCCAGGTGTCTTATTTGTGTTCAGATTTTTGGCCTCCAAACCACCAATAGCAACTGAACTCACTTCTGTCCCCTGACACTCTCAAACCTCCAGCATACCACTAATGTATTCCACAGTGAAGCCTAATGCAAAATACTTATTCAGTTAATTTACCATTTCCTTCTTCCCCCATTACAACCTCTCCAGTGTCATTTTCAGCAGTCCAATATCTATTTTTGCCACTCTCTTATTCTTGATGTATCTGGAAAAACTTTTGATATTGTTGGCTAGCTTACCTTCATCATTTCCCTCCTTATGTCTTTTTTTTAGTTGCCTTCTGTTGTTTTTTTAAAAAACTTCCCAATCCTCTAACTTCCCACTAAGTTTTGCTCTTTTGCTTTTATGTTGGATTTGACTTCCTTTGTCAGCCACGGTTGCGTCAAGCTGCCTTTAGAACACTTTCTCTTCTTCGGGATGTATCTATCCTGCACCTTCCGAATTGCTCCCAGAAACTCCAGCCATTGCTTTTCTACCATCACCTCTGCTAGTGTTCCCTTCCAATCAACTTTGGCCAGCTCCTGTGTCAAGCCCCTGTAATTTCCACTGTAATGCTGTTACATCTGACTTCAGAATCAGAATCAGGTTTATTATCACCGGCATGTGATGTGAAATTTGTTAACGTAGCAGCAGCAGCAGTTCAATGCGATACATAATCTAGCAGAGAGAGAGAGAGAGAGAAAAAAATGATAATAATAAATAAAATTAAACATAATAAATAAACATAGAAACATAGAAAACCTACAGCACAATCAGGCTCTTCGGCCTACAAAGTTGTGCCGAAATGTCCCTATTTTAGAAATTACTAGACTTCCCCATAGCCCTCTATTTTTCTAAGTTCCATGTACCTATTCAAAAGTCTCTTAAAAGACCCTATCGTATCCACAAGTAAACCAATTACATATATTGAATAGATTATTAAAAAAAGTGAAAAAACAGAAATATATATTTAAAAAAAGTGAGGTAGTGTCCAAAGCTTCAAAGTCCATTTAGGAATCGGATGGCTCTTCAGCTTCTCCTTCTCAAATTGCAGATTGAATTTTATCATATTATGATCACTGCTCCCCAAGGATTCCTTTATTTTAATGTCTCTTTGCACAACACCCAATCCAGAGTATTTGTTCCCCTAGCAGGCTCAACCACGAGTTTCTCTAGAAAGCCATCTCATAGGCATTCTACAAAACTCCCCCTCTGGGGATGCAGCACTAACTTGGTTTTCCCAATCTGCCTGCATATTCAAATCCCCCGTGAGAATCACAACATTGCCCTTTTTATACATCTTTACTATATCCTGTTGTAATTTGTACCCTACATCCTGGCTACTTTTTGGTTGGCGTCATTCAATGTCTGTAGTGAGATGCTGAAGATGTTCTATAGGTCAGTTGTGGAGAGCGCCCTCTTCTTTGTGGTGGCGTGTTGGGGAGGAAGCATTAAGAAGAGGGACGCCTCACGTCTTAATAAGCTGGTAAGGAAGGCGGGCTCTGTCGTGGGCAAAGTACTGGAGAGTTTAACATCGGTAGCTGAGCGAAGGGCGCTGAGTAGGCTACGGTCAATTATGGATAACTCTGAACATCCTCTACATAGCACCATCCAGAGACAGAGAAGCAGTTTCAGTGACAGGTTACTATCAATGCAATGCTCCTCAGACAGGATGAAGAGGTCAATACTCCCCAATGCCATTAGGCTTTACAATTCTACCGCCAGGACTTAAGAACTTTTCAAAAGCTATTATTAATGCTTTTTGAGACGGTGATTTAGATGCATATCATATTTTTTACTGAGTTAAGTATTGTATGTAATTAGTTTTGCTACAACAAGTGTATGGGACATTGGAAAAAAAGTTGAATTTCCCCATGGGGATGAATAAAGTATCTATCTATCTATCTATCTATAACTCCCATCAGTGTCTTTTTACCCTCGCAGTTTCTTAACTCAACCCCCAAGAATTCTATGCTTTCCAGTCCTATCTTTCTAATGATTTGATTTCCGTTGTTTACCAACAGTGCTGCCTCACTCCCTCTGCCTACCTGTCCGTCCTTTTGACACTATGTGTATCCCAAGATATTAAGGCCCCAGCTATAATCTTATTTCAGCCACAATTCCGTGTTACCCAGAGCATCATACAAGTTCATCTGCCTTATTCTACATACTTCGTGCATCCAAATATAACACCTCCAGTCCTGATTCATCACCCTTCTCGATTTTGTCCCCCTTTTACATTTCAAATCATCCTGTCGACTGCAATCTTGCCCTGTCGTCAGCCTCTCCTTGCCAACAGCCTCACGACGGACTGCCTTGTGAACCAACAACCTCATCCTCCGCCCTATCACTCCGAAGAGATCCCAGTGATCCAGAAATCTAAACACCTGCCCCCTGCACCAGTTCCTAGGCCAGCATTCATCCACCACATCATCCCACTCTCATCCTTACTGGCGCGTGGCACAAGCAGCAGTCCAGAGATTCCTACCCTGGACGTCCTGCTTTTCAGCTTTCTACTTAAGTGCCTATATTCCCTCTTCAGGACCACTTTGCTTTTCCTACCTATGTCACTGGTACCAATACGTACCAAGATTTCTGGCTCCTCCCCCTGCTCATTTAGAATGTCATGGACCTGATCTGAGACACCCCTTGTGGAATAAATTTTGTTACTAGCTAGATACTAAGGGGTTAAAGAGATTTTTTCTTCACAGCAGCCTTAATCCGCTCCTGGGGGGCTGCTAAATGACTAACTAGCCTGAAAATGAGTAATCAAAGCATATTCGCCTGATGTCCTGTTTTTCTTTAGTTATACTGTGTGATTGCCCCTGCTTCAAGGCTGCAGGCAGTAGCCTTCAAATAGATAAGGAGGTAGTAACCTAATTATACTTCTTTTCTGTATTGTGTTAAGACAAGATTATTGAGTAAAGGAATTATCTGCTTGTATGCTGTATTTTACAATTATGCTTGGAAGCTTTAGATGATATACACTATGTCTATATAATGAGAAAAGTCTGTATACTCAGGAGAGTCTCAAGAACTCTGCTTTAAGAGAGGTTGAGCTCTCTATGCTGCACATCATGTTACAATAAAGACTTTCTAAGGCGATCTCCCTTCGTGTCCGAGTAATACCTTTTCCGCAGCACCCCTAACCCTGCCACCTGGGAGGCAATATAGCATTCAAGTGCCTCTATTGTGTCCACAGAATCCTGCATATGTTCCCCTAACTATGGAATCTCCTATCACTACTGCAGTCCTCTTCACTCTTCAGCTCTCTTCTCTTCTGAGCCCCAGACAGAGACTCGGTTGCTGCAGCTCCCCCTCAAAATATACAACATGGTATACTTATTATAGAGTGGAGTGGACACAGGTACTCTGCGCTGGCGGCCGAATTCATGTTCTTCTCCTAATAGTCATTCAGTTACCTGCCTCCTGCATCCTAGAGGTGACTACCTCCCTGTACCCTCTATCTATCACTTCCTCAGTCTCCCATATGAACTGAAGATCATCAAGCTGCAGTTCCAGTTCATTAACGTATTCTCCGAGGAGTTGTAGCTCGGTGTACCTGGTGCAGATGTGATTATCCGGGAGGCTGGAGGTCTCCGGGACTTCCCACATCTCACACACAGAGAACAAAACGCTACCCCTGGAGACGTTCTTGCTGCACTATCTGTATATATAGAGGGAGATTGCAGAAAGCTGCACAAATAATATGGTTGTTATAGTGGGGCATATTAACCTAGTTATAAAATGGAGTCATAGAACAGTACTCCACAGAAACTGTCCCTTTGGCCCATCTAGTCTGTGCAAACCACTAATCTACCTAGACCCACTGCCTGTGCCTGGACCACAGTTCCCCATATCTCTCCCATTCACGTACCCATCTGGGTTTCTCTTTAATGTTGAAATTGAACCCACATCCACCACTTCCGTGCTCTCACACTGTCTGAGTCAGCAAATACCCCCTATTTCCCCTTAAACATTTCGCCTTTCACACTTAATCAATGACCTCTAGTTGAGTCTCACCCGACCTCAGTGGAAAAAGCCTGTTTGCATTTACCCTCTCTGTACCCCTCATAATCTGTTCTACCCCCATCAAATCTCCACTCAATCTTCTACACTCCAGGGAATAAAGTCCTAACCTATTCAATCTTTCCCGGTAACTCAGGACATCTACTACCAGCAACATCCTTGTGAATTTTCATAGCACTCACACAACTTTATATACAGGTTTCCTGCAGGTAGGTGACCAGAATGCAGACAATGCTCCAAATCTGGCCTCATTGTTTTAAACAATTTCAACATAAAATCCCATCTCCTCTACTCAGTATTTTGACTTATGAATGCCAATGTGCCAACTGTTTCTTTCACGACCCTGTCTACCTGTGATGTGACTTTCAATGAATTATGGATCCCTTTGTTCTTCGGTGCCCTATTGCTCACAATGGAAATCCTAGCCTGGTTGGTCCTCCCAAAGTGTAACACTTCACATCTGTAATTTTTCTGCCCATTTTTCCAGTTGATCAGATCCTGCTGCAAGCTTTGTTATCCACTGTGCTCCAAATCTTGGTGTCATCCACAAATTTGCTCATTCAGTTTTACCATATTATCATCCAGATTGTTGATATAGATGACAAAAAACAACAGCACCGATCCCTATAGCACACCGCCAGTCATACTCTCTGGGTTCTGCCACAAAAACAATTTACAGGCTCATCCTGAATACCAAGCAACAAAACCTACTTGACCAGCCTCCCGTGCGTAAGCTTGTCAAAGGCCTTGCTGAAGTCCATGTAGACTACATACACTGACTTCTCTTCATCAGCCTTCCTCATAACCTCAGCAAAAATCTTTATAAGATTGCTTAGACATGACCTATCACCCACAATACCATGCTGACTATCCCTGATCGGTCCCTGTCTATCTGAATATCTGTATATCCAGTTCCTTAGAATACCTTCCAATAACTTTCCCACAACTGACTGATGTCAGGCTCACTGGCCTACGATCTGATTTATTCTTAGAGCCTTTCTTAAACAATGGAACACTATCAGCTATTCTCAAATCCTCCAGCACCTCACCCATGGCTAAGGATATTTTAAATACCTCTGGAAGGGTTCTTGCAGTTTCTACATCAGCCTTCCACAGGGTCCGAGAGAACACCATGTCAAGCCCTGGCAATTTATCCACCCTAATTTGCCTCAAGACAGCAAGCATCCTCTCCTCTGTAAACTGTATAGGGTCCATGGTCTCGCTGCTGCTTTGCCTCACTTCTCCAGACTCTGTGTCTGTCTCCCAGGTAACTACAGATGCAAAGAATCTATTTAAGATCTTCCCATCTCTTTTAGCTCCATGTGTAGATTACCACGTCGATCTTCAATAGGACCAGTTTTGCCCCCGCTATCCTTTTGTTCTGAATATATCTGTAGAAGCCCTCCACCCTGTCTGCTAGAGCAACCTCATGCCTCCTTTTAACCTTCCTGATTTCCCTTTTGTGTTCTCTTGCATTTCTTATACTCAAGTACCTCATTTGTTCCTGCCCGCCTATACCAGCGATGCACCTCCTTTTTCTTAACCAGAACCTCAGTATCTCTTGAAAGCCAAAGTTCCCTAAACCTGTTATCCTTACCTTTGTGGCTGGATGCCACAAAGGACACCATTGTGCTTGGGGGTGTGTGGAGATTTCTGAGGCTGTTGCCAGGATTCAGGTGACTGAATTATGGAGAGAAGTTGAGCAGGTTGGGACTTTCTCAACTGGAAAGCAGAATGACGGGTGATCTTGTAGAGATGTGTAGAATTATGAAGGGTACAGGTAGGGTCAATGTGCAGAGTCTTTTTCCCAGAGGTGGGGAGTCAGGAACTGGAGGTCATAGGTTTGGGTTGAGAGGGGAGATTCAATAGGAATCTGAGTTGCAACCTTCTCACCCACAGTGTTACATATCTCCTGGTGTCTGGTTTTGATTATTCAACAGTCTCTCTTCCCTTTTCTTTTCTTTGCTCAGAGGTTACAGCACCTCCACAGTAAGTGCTCCTACATCAGACTATCACTGGAACATCCAACGGTAATTTCTGCCCTTGTGACAGCCAGGTTGCAGTCTTGGCCACAATTCCATAGTTCCATGTACTGACCCAGGCTCTGAGTTCATTACCCTTGTTCTCAGATTAAAATGGGTACATTTGAACACATCCCTCAGACTGCAGTTATATCCTGCTTTTCAACTACCTTCTTAAATCCCTGTATTCTCTCTTCAGGACCTCATCTCTTTTCCCACTTAGGTTGTTGGTACCAATATGCACCACAATATCCTGCTGCTCTCCCTCCCCCTTAACGATGCTGTGGACCCAGTCTGAGGCACCATAAAATCATAGCACACTGCAGCATGCGAAGGGGCCCTTTGACCCATCTAGTCTGTGTTGAACTCTTATTCTGCTGAGTCCCACTGGCCTGCACCTGGACCATAGCCCTCCATACACCTCCCATCCACGCACCTATCCAAATTTCTCTTCAATGTTGAAATCGAACCCGCATCCACAATTTCCACCGGCAGGTCATTCCATGTACTCACCACCCTTAATATTTCACCTTTCACCCTTAATCTATGACCTCTCATTCTAGTCTCACCCAACCTGAATGGAAAAAGCTTGCTTGCATTTACCCTATCTATGTCCTTCATAATTCTCTACACCTTTATCAAATATCCCCTCATTCTCCTACCTTCTAGGGAACCGATTTAAATCTTCTCTACAACTCAGGTCCTCAAAAGATGGCAACATTTGTGTAAGATTTCTCTGTCCTCTTTGACATCTTTCCTGTAGATAGGCGACCAGAACTGCACACAATACTGCAATTTAGGCCTCATCGGTGTCTTATGCAACTTCAGCATAACATCCCAACTCTTGAGCTCAGTATCTTGATCTATGACGGCCAATGTGCTCAAAACTTTTTTTTACAACTGTTATGAACCCCATTACTGGGTCACTTACCAGCAAAGATAGAGAGGTCTGCTGAAGTCTGATGGTACCATTTTTAAACGTTTTTATTTATAAAGGGGCACAAAAGTAAGGTTAATACAAACATTCAGATAATATACATCGTCAATACTCAATCTAAAGCGCGGGTATAGTAATAATCAACAATACGAAGTAGCTCTATCGTTTGTCTAGCGGTAAAACGATTGTCCATTGGAAATATCAAAGCCTCTGAAGTTCATGCAGGCTTTTAGCCTTTCGGAGACCGCTGGGGTCTCATGTGTTGGAGAGAGAAAATAAACTTGCCAGCCTGTTGGACTCAAATCGTGGAATCGAGAACGTGAGTTCCCCGTTGTCAGTTCGGAATCCGTTTCGGGGTTATCAGCCACTCGATTCCCTAGCTAGGGGAACCGAATCACACGTGGATCCCGAACAGCTTCCCGTCCTTACGGGAGCGATGAGCGATGGTGTCTCCGTCCGGTGCGTCGCTGGAGTACTGCCTCCTGCAGTCTCCTTTTTATCATGACTGGCAGATTTGTAAATGTCAATCAAGGTAGGGTGATACAATCCCCACCCCACATTGCCCGAGGGTGTCCATGTCCCTGATAGCTGGCACGTACTATAGAGTTGCAATTCACACAGGTGCCTCTAAGAACAATGGTCAAATCCGTTGCATTGTCTCTCATTTCCTGGGTCCAAGACCCGAATTAATAGCGATCTTGCGATTCTCCGGAAGGAGGGGGCTGGTCCCGCACCCTTCGGCCCCTCAGAGCTGTGGTACATTCATAACACAACCGTATCTACTTGTGAGGCCACTTTTAAGCAGTTATGACCTGTATTCTTAGATCTACCACACTCCTCAGTGCCATACCACTCACCATGTAAGACTTATCTAGGTTGGTCCTCCCAAAGTGCAACACCTCACACTGGCTTGCATTAAATTCCATCTTCCCAGTTCCAGCCCATTTTTCAGCTGCTCCAGATCATGCTACAAGCTTTGATAGTCTTCCTCACCATCCACTACACCTCCGATCTTAGTGTAATTTGCAAATTTGCTGATTCAGTTTACCATATGTAAAGGGGATTTCTTCTTTTTCTTTGTTACTGTGTATGTAATCAAAATGGCTTCTTTGTTTTGTTAAAAGTAGGAATGTTTCTTTGTTGTGAGAGAGTGCTGGAAGCTTGTTTGGGTTAAAATTTACTGATAACGAGAATTGTATTCCTTTGTAAACCAATTGGGATTAATGTTGTTCTTTCTTCTGAGACTGTAAACTATTGTTGGTGGGCTTTTGGGGAGATCGGTGCGACAGGGTGAGAGAGAGAGGACGCGATGCTGTAAACGGGGCGAGGAACGGACCCCGGGGGGGGGGGGGGTCCAATGCCAGGAGGTACTCCGAGGAGAGGAGACGAAGATAGATGTGCTTGGTTGACCACTTTGGATGGTCCTGAGCTGCGAGTCGAGGAGTTCGGAGGGGATCGAATGGTGGCCAGAAGACTTCAGTAATTGAGCTCCAACGGTTGTGCATGAAGTGGTTTGGACTTTGATAAGTTTGGCGCATTTTCTTTATTTTTTTTCCCTTCATATATACTGTATCGTTATTAATCACTTAGTTATAGTAACCTTTATAAATTGTACTCATTTAATCGCATATGATGTACTGTCTGTTTTTTGGGCGAGGCGGGGACATCACACAGCATCCACACCTGCTGATTATCCAGTTTGGCGGGGCCGATAGCTGCTCCCCCTAGACGAGAACGAGCTGAGCGAGCCTGAGGCAACCCAGGGGGTTAAACATATTATCATCCATATTATCATTGATATAGATGACAAACAACAATGGACTTGACACCAATCACTGTGGCACACCACTGTTCACAGGCCTCTAGTCAGAGAGGTAGCCATTTACTACCATTCTCTGGCTTCTCCTGCAAAGCCAATGTCTAATCCAATTTACCTCATCACCCTGAATGCTTCTTGACCAACCTCCCATGTGGGACCTTGTCAAAGCCCTTGCTAAAGCCCATGTAAACAACATCCATGCTTTTCGTTCATCAATATTCCTGGTATCTTCCTTGAAAAACTCAATAAGATCACTTAGACACAACCATCATGCATAACGTCATGTTGACTATCCCTAATCACTCCTGGTCTGTTTCAAAACGTCAATATTCAGTCCCTTAGAATAGCTTCCAATAATTTACCCACTACTGATTTTAGGCTCACTGGCCTATTCTTTCACAAGTTATTCTCAGAGCTTTTTTTTAAACAATGGGACAACATTAGCTATCTTCCAATTCCCAGGTGTCTCACAGATCACTCAGGATGATTTAAATATTTCTGCTAAGGCCCCTGTAATTTCAGCACCAGTCTTTCACAGGGTCTGAGGAAAGACCTTGTCAGACCCTGGGGATTTATCCACCCTAATTTACCTCAAGACAGCAAATATTTCCTCCTCTGTATATGTTCCATGACCTCACTGCTACTTTGCCTCACTTCCACAGAGAGCTTCCACAGAATACTCCGTCCCCGAGTATTGTCCAATTGGGAGCCTGCCACTTCAGCAGGAAACCATCAGGTGGGTGTGCTATCCACAGCAGATGTATCATTGCGACAGAATACCATCAGGTGGGATTGTTGTCTAGAGGGCACCTGTTATTGTGGCAGGACACCACCAGGTGGGATTGTTGTCTAGAGGGCAGCTGTTATTGCAGCAGGACACCACCAGGTGGGATTGTTGTCCACGGGATACCTGTCTTGGTGGCAGGATATCACAAAGTGGGTGTAAAATACACAAAATGCTGGAGGAACTCAACAAACCGGGCAGCATCTATGGAAAAGACGTTTCAGTCCTGCTGAAGGATCTCTGCCCAAAATGTACTCTTTTCCATAGAGTCTGCCTGGCCTGCTGAGTTCCTCCAGCATTTTGTGTGTGTTAACTTGAATTTCCAGCATCTGATAATTTACTCGTTTGTCACCAAGTGGATGTGTTGTCTGCAGGAGACTCGCTATTGCAGCAGGACACCACCAGGTGGGAGTGTTGTCCACATGGGGGACCTTGTCATGGCAGCAGGCCACCATCAGGTCCTGACGAAACGTTGACTGCTCATTTCCACGGATGCTGCCTGACCTGCTGAGTTCCTCCAGCGTGTTGTGCGTGTTGCTTTGACCCCAGCATTTGCAGTGTATTTTGTATTCACCATCAGGTGTGTTTGTTGTCAATAAGGTACCTGTCATTGCGGCAGGACACCACCAGGTGGGAGTATATTGCCCACACTGTACCTGTCATTGCTGTAGAGCACCACCAGTATATTGTTCATAGGATACCTGTCATTGTGACAGGGCACCACTAGGTGGGAGTGTTGTCCATAGGGAACCTGGCATTGCAGCCGGGCACGACCAGGTAGGAGTGTTGTCCACAGGGGACCTATCATTGCGGCAGGACACCACCAGGTGGGTATATTATCCACATGGGGACCCTGCCATTGTCACTGTACACCACCAAGTGTGATTTTTTTTACAAAACTATAAAAGTTTATTTACACAAAAATACATAAAATACAAACATCAAATAGTTACAAGACAACGAATCCATTCAAATTAAAATGTGGTTATTACTGTCTATAAAACAGTCAAAAAGATAGGTCTGATCTGCAGGGTGATATTCTAAATTGGAGAAAGGTATCAGAAATGATGTGGCAAAGGTGTTGTGGAAAGTGGGAGGCCTTCAAAACTGAAAATTTGAGAATACAAAGCCTGTCAGAATAAAAGGTAAAGATAACATGTGTAGGGAACCTTGGTTTTCAAGAGATGTTGAGGCCCCAGTTAAGAGAAAAAAAGAAGATGCATGGCAGGTATAGGCAAGTAGGAATAAATGAGGTGCTTATGGAGTACGAGAAATGCAAGAGAACACCTAAGACAGAAATCAGGAAGGCTGAAAGAAGGCATGAAATTGCTCCAGCAGACAAGGTGAAGGAGAATCCCAAAGGATTTTACAGCTATACCAAGAGCAAAAGGATTGCGAGGGAAAAAATTGGTCCCATGGAAGACCAGATTGGTAATCCATGTGTGGAGCCAAAACAGATGGGGGAGATCTTAAATGCATTCTTTGCCTCTGTATTTACTTGAGAGATGGATAAAGAGTCTATCGAAGTGGAACAGAGTGGCATCAACTTGATCAACAGAGTGGACCCTGTACAGATTACAGAGGAGGAGGTATTTGCTACCCTGAGGCAAATCAAGGGTGGAGAAATCCGCAGGGCCCTGTTCCCTCCGACCCTATGGGAGGCAAATGCAGAAAATGCCGGGGCACTAGCAGAAATACTTAAAACATACTTAGCGAAAAGAGAGGTATCTGAAGATTGGAGGACACTGTTTAAAAATGGCTCAAAACAGAAACCAGAACACTATAGGCTGGTGAGTCTGTAAGTATATGGAGATATACTGTGTGTATTTGGATAGACATGGACTGATTAAGGATAGTCAGCATGGCTTTGTACATGGTAGGTCATGTCTAACCAATCCTATAGATGTTTTTAAAGAAGTTACCAGGAAAGTGGCTGAGGGCAAGGCAGTGGATGTTGTCTACATGGACTTAAGCAAGGCACTTGACAAGGTCCCGCATGGGAGGCTGGTCAAGAAGATTCAGTCTCCCAGCATTCAAGATAAGATAGTAAATTGGATTGGACATTGGCTCTGGGGGAGAAGTCAGGGAGTGCTCATAGACAGCTGCCTCTCTGACTGGAGACCTGTGACTAGTGAATGCCACAGGGATCGGTGCTGGGTTCTTCGTTGTGTGGTTAACTGGATCAGCAAATTTGTGGATGACACCATGACTGGGGGTGCAGTGGAGAGTGAGGAGGGCTACCATGGCTTGCAGAGGGATCTGCATCAGCTGGGAAAATGTGCTGAAAATTGCAGATGGAATTTAATGCAGACAAGTGCAAGGACTTGCATGTCAGTAGAACCAACCAGAGTAGGTCTTACACAGTGAACGGCTGGGCTCTGAGGAATGTGGTAGAATAAAGGGTTCGAGGAATGCAGGTACATAATTCATCAGAGGGAGGACTCGGAGCTGGAAATCAAAGCTAGAATATAACACCCTACACCGCTGTAGGAGCTTGCTGACGATGCATGCCCGGGGCGATCCCAGGGACTGCTCCAAGGAATTAGTTTACAGAAAGCAATACATGGACTCAATGATGCCGAGCAAAGGAAGTTAGTTATAGGGAGCTTTCATCTGAACATACTCTCCGCTTTTCCAGAAACACAGGGACACGCTGGGGGAACAGATGAGGGAGTTAAAGAATTCAATGATGGGTAATAACAGCAGGTACCCAATAAATGAGTTATGTAAATATTACCAGAGGAAAGGAGAACAACCCACTGCATTTGGACAGTGGATGGTGTTCCTTGGAGTACGTAATATATTACCTCAGTTTTGTTGGATTTTAGCTGAATATTTTGGTAACAGTCTAACCTTAGGAACTGGACAACTGCATGGATGTCAGGATATCATAGCAAACAATCCCAAGGGACCATTTGTAACAAAATAATGGGGGGGGGGGGTGTGGAGGCGGAAGGAGATTAGAAAATAATACCCCAGAACAATACCTCCTTTATCTTTTTCCTACAGATAAAGGAAAAACACGAAGGAAAAGCCTTATTTTTTATATATAGATGGCTCCTCCGTAGTACAGATGATGAGAGGAGAACTGAGTACGGTGTATATGTAGAGGATGAAGATGGCCTGGAAAGGTGAAGTACAGCTTTAATGTTCCCCAACATCACGAGTGCACTGGGAGCAGAAATGGCAGCCGTGGTACGTGATTAGCCACCCTGAATGTTTTCTGCCCAGATCTGTCACACATTCTGATAGTATATCTGCCCCTTTGGGGAGTAAGAGGGATTGTTTCAGCTGACAGAAAGCCCCTCCCGTCCGATGCTCTGTTGCGGTGTATGTTTGAAGAAGCAAAGGGGAGGAATACGGAGTCACAAAGGTGAAAGCTCACTCTAAATTATCCCCTGAGGAGAATAGGAAGGCTGACAAATCGGAGAAGCAAGGTGCTTTAATTGGGTAGGAATGGCATTCCCACAGATTTGGGAGGCGGGAAGGCAGAGTGAGCAACTATTAAAGGTTTAACCATTTAACCAAGGAGCAGACGGAAGATAGAAAATGTAAAGACAGGTGCCCTCCACTGACCAGTGGAGGGGCCTTTCGATTAATTAGCAGATTTAAATATCTCTGCTAGGGCCCCTGCAATTTTTGCACCGGTCCCCCACAGTGTCTGAGGGAGCACCTTGGGGATTTATCCATCCTAATTCGTCTCAAGATAGCAAACGTCCCCTCCTCTGCACTCTGCAGCTCTGCCTCACTTCCACAGACTGCGCCTTTCTCCTGAGTATCGTCGACATGGGGACCTGCTATTCGTCAGAAAGCCACCAGATGGGAGTGTTGTCCACATAGGGACCTGTCCTTGCGGCAGGACACAACCAGGAAGGTGCGTTGGCTGCAAGGGACCTGTAGCAGGACACCACCAGCTGGGATTGTTGTCTAAAGGGTAGCTGTCATTGTGGCAGGAAGCCACCAAGTGTGATTGTTGGCGTCAGGGTATATGTTATTGCGGCAGGGCACCAGCAGAAACACGAGAAACACGGGCGCTGAGGCGTGTGGTGGAACATAGCGATATCTAGGAATATAATTCGTTGAAAGTTGCGTCACTGGTAGATATGGTAGTAAAGAAAGGATTTGGCGCATTGACATTCATAAATTAATGTATTGAGTACAGAAGATGGGATTTTATGTTGAAGTTGTGTAAGACAGTGGTGAGGCATAATTAGGTGCAATTTTTGGTCACCTACATACAGGATTGACAGGGTTGAAAGAGTGCAGAGAATACTTACAAGAATGTTGCTGGGTCTGGAGGACCTGAGATATGGGGAAAGATTGGACTGTATTCTTCAAAACATAGAAAATTGAGAGGAGATTTGATAGAGGCATACAAAGTTATTTGGGGTATGGGCAGGCTTTTTCCACTAAGATGGGGTGAGACTGTAATCAGAGGTCATGAGTTAAGGGTGAAAGGTGAGAAGTTTAAGGAGAACATAAGGGGAAACTTCTTCAATCAGAGGGTCAGTAGAGTGTGGAATGAGCCTCCAGCACAAGCGGTCCGTGTGAGCTTGATTTCAATGTTTGAGGAAAGTTTGGATTGGTACATGAAAAGTAGGGATATGGAGGGTGATGGTCCTGGTGCAGGTCATTGGAAGTTTAAATGGTGTTGGCATGGACCAGATTGGCCAAAAGGCCTGTCTGTGCTATATTTCTTTATTAGAGGCAGATAGATATAGATACTGAATTGATCGTTGACAAAATTACAGTGTCACAGTAACATTACAAGTGCACAAATATAAATATTAGAACAGAAGCAAAAAGAGTAAAAAATAAGCTACCATAGTCTAACAGGAAGTGGGGTCATCATTTCCCTGGCTGTAGGTTGACTCATTATAGAGCCTAATGGCAAAGGGTAAGAAAGACTTCGTATAGCACTCTTTGGAGCAGTGCAGTTGTCTTAGTCTATTAGTAAAAGTGCTCCTCTGTTCAGCCAAGATGGCATGTAGAGGGTGAGAAACATTGTCCAGAATTGCCAGGATTTTCCGTAGGGCCCTTTGTTCTACCACAGCCTCCAGTGTGTCCAGTTTGACTCCTGTAACAGAGCCAGACTTTCTAATCAGTTTATTGAGCCTGTTGGCATCACCCGTGTTGATGCCATTGTCCCAGCACACCACTGCATAGAAGATTGTACTGGCAACGACAGACTGGTAGAACATGTGAAGGAGAGGCCTGTGTACTCCAAAGGATCTCAGTCTCCTCAGGAAGTAGAGGGGATCTTGGCCCTTCTTGTAGCCAGCCTGTGTGTTGGTGTTCCCCTCAAGCTTGTCATCCAGGTGCAACCCCAGGTACTTGTAGGTCCTCACCTCATCCATGTCCTCACCATCAATAGTAACAAGGAACAGTGCGGGTTAGTCTTCCTAAAGTCCATCACCATCACCTTTGTCTTACTGATGTTGAGCTGCAGATGATTCAGCTTGTACCATTTGACAAAGTCCTCCACCAGGGCCCTGTATTCATCCTCCCATCCTCCCTTTATACACCCAACTATTGCTAAGTCATCAGAGAATTTCTGCAGGTGCCATGACTCAGTGTTGTGACTAAGGTCCGAGGTATACAGGGTAAACAGGAAGGGAGCCAATATGGTCCCCTATGGGGCCCTAAAGCTGCTTATAGCCATGCCTGACACACAGCTCCGAAGTCGCCCAAACTGTGGTTTGTCAGTCAGGTAGTCCATTATCCAGGATACAATGGAAGTGCCAACCTGCATTGAGCGGAGCTTTTCCCCCAGTAGTGAGGGCTGTATGGCATTGAGGGAACTGAGAAACCAAAAAACAAGATCCTCACAGTGCTGCCCTATTTATCCAAATGGGAGTAGGCTCTGCTCAGCAGGTAGATGACAGCATCATCGACTCCAATCTGCTCCCAGTAGGCAAACTGCAGGGGATCGAGGGCCGATCTGACCAGGGGTCGGAGGTGAGCCAGGACCAGCCACTGTAGGGTTTTCTCTAATTCCCTGGTGGGGCCCACCATTCCTGGAAACCCCCGTGCCCATCGTGAGTGCACTCTCCCTCTCCAAGGACAGCCAGGCATGAACATATCCTTGGAAGAGGGGCAGGCAGTCAGGCCTGGCAAAGCCCTCGACTGTCTACAGCCTTGGCCAGGCCCAGGAGCAAGCCCACCAGTAAATCCTCACCACCTTCTGTACGGGGTGGGAGTGTTGTCCACAAGGGTCCCAATCATTGTGGCGGGATAGCACCAGGTGGGAGTGTTGGAGATCCAGGGTGAGAGATGTTGGATCACTTGAGATCTAGGTGAGCAAGTCAATGAATCTGGCCACTGAGTATCAGACTTAGGGTGTCATGTTGCAGAGGTAGAAGACAGTGACAAGACCACATTTAGAGTACTATCTGCAGTCTGGTCTCCTTGCCGTAGGTAGGATCTGATGAACTGGAATGGACACAAAACATTCACAAGATGTAGCTGGGACAGGGAGCCGGCTGAGTTATAAGAAGAGGCTGGACAGGCCTCTAAAATGCCTATAAAATCAACAGAAGTTTAGATAATGTGGGTGGTCACAGACCTTTCCCCAGGGTAGGGCTGCCTGAGGCTGTAGGGTACAGGTTTGAGGTGAGAAGGGAAAGCTTTAAAGGGAGCCTGAGGGATTTGTTTTCCACACAGAAGCTGCTGGAGACTCAAGATTGAAGATTGAAGATAGTTTAATGCCATTTCCAGTACACAAGCATTACTCCAGATCCAATGCTGCACTCAAAAAATCAGAATAAGACAACAAAGACAATAAATATAAACGCATAAGATAGCTTAGACCATAAGACATAGGAACAGATTAGGCCATTCAGCCCATCGAGTCTGCTTCAGCATTCCATCATGGCTGATCCTGGATCCCACTCAACCCCATACACCTACGTTCTTCCTTATGTAGGGTTCTCAGTAATATTAACTGTAATGTTAACTGTAGGCTAACAAAATGGCTTCTCTGTAATGTTTCTTTGTAGCTGCGATGTTTGGGTTAAAGTTACAGATAACAGGGAACTAACCAATGAATGACCTGTTATGCTATCTTGTACGGTGGGAACTGATAGAGAGAGTTCGCGGTCTTTTCGGTGAGGCAGGCGAAGAGAAAAGATGAGTGCGGGAGCTGCTGGTGGTTCCCAGACGGCGGATACCGGATCACGACGGTTTGGAGGCTGTCAGAGGTTTGGAGGTCGATTGTGGATTGATCGGAAAGGTGTAAACTCCAACAGATTATATTTTGTGGACAAGATTGATAACTTGACTGAGTGGCACCTTTGTGTCATGTGTTTCTACTAACCACACCACCTAAAAGAGTTATAAAGTGTAATCATTTAATGGTACAGTTTGGCAGGCAGACGGCAGTTTCCGCTCGACGAACGTGAGCTGGTAGAGCTGAGTGTTACACTTGTATGCATAGCTCGACTGTATGTCCATAAATTGTCACAAGGCTCAGGAGTGACAGACCGGAAATGATAAAGTAGTGGTGGTTGGGGATGTGGAGGGGTGGGTTAATGGGCGGAGGTTTTGATCAGCCTTACTGCTTGGGGTAAGTAACCATTTTTGAGTCTGGTGGTCTTGGTGTGGATGCTCCATAGCCTCCTCCCTCGGGAGTGGGACAAACAGTCCATGAACAGAGTGGGTGGGATCATGCATAATGTTTCTGGCCCGTTTCCTACACGTTTCTGTATATGTGTCCTTGATGGTGGGTAAGCTGCTGCCACCGATGTATTGGACAGTTTTGACTACCTGTTGTAGAGCCTTCCCATCAGCCACAGTGCAGTTTCCGTGCCGTGCCGTGATGCAGCTCGCCAGGATGCTCTCTATTGCGTCCCTGTAGAAAGACATGAGTATAGATGTGCATAGACCAGCTCTCCTCAGCCTCCCCAGAAAGCAGAGGTGTTGGTCAGCTTCCCTGATTCTGCAGCATGCGTTCTGGGACTATGAGAGGTTGTGCGCGATGGGCACTCGCAGGAGTTTGAAACTGCACGCAGTTTCCACTGCTGTACCACAGATGTAAGGAGGGGTGTGAGTGGTGCGAGTTCTCCTGAAGTCGATAATCATCTCCTTTCACGTTGTTGACATTGAGGAAGAGGTTATTTTCCTGACACCCGGCTTCAAGTTCTTTACTCTGCTAATCCTCGAGGAAGTGGTAGTAGTGGGTACAATGACAACTACGACACTTAAAAGCCATTGCACAGGGTACGTAGGTAGGAAACATTCAGGGGGATATGGGCAAAAATGGGACTTGCCCAGGGAGGCATTTTCAGCTGAAGGCCCTGTCCCCATGCTGTATAACTCTGAGTCTATGGTCCATGTCCCTTTGCGGGAGACCTGTTTGAGATATTGGGATCATTGTTAGAAATGACCCTTGCTTTAAAAATGGCAGCTAAGAAATCCTGGGAACAATAGAACAGTACATTAACATCAGTGGTAGGTAACAGAGAGGCTTTTAAGGGATAATTTATATGTACAATGTTTGTACATCAGGTCTTGGCTAGGAGTAGTCAGCAGAGACTTGTGCATGACAGATCACGTTTTATGAACTTGATTGCAGTTTTGGATGAAGCAATAGAGAAAGAATGAGGGTGGGGCAGTAGATGAAGGTTATATGGACTTTTACAAGCTTACACAAGGTAGCCTGCTCTCGTAGTTCAGATCACAAGGAATCCAGGAATAGCTGACCAATTTGATACACAATTGAATTGATGGTAGAAAGCAGACGGTGAATGTGGGTGGTTATTTCTCTGACTGGAGACCCATAACTAACACTGTACCATAAAGACTGATGCAGGACACCTTGCTGTTTATCAGCTATATCAGTGATTTTGTTGAGAATGCACACAAGGTAAGGTTATAGTAAGTTTGCAGATGACATTGAAATAGGTGGCATAGTGGGCAGTGAAAAAGGTTATCAAAAATTACAGAGCAGCCTTGATCAGCTGAGTACATGGACTGAGGAATGGCAAGTGGGGTTTACTTCAGATAACTCTGGGATGTTGCATTTTGGAAAGTCCAGATGAGGTTGGACATTAATAGTAAATGGTAACGCCCTGGCGAGTGTTGCAGGACACAGAAATCTTAGAGTACACATGCATGGCTCACTGAAACTGGAGTCAAAGGTTAACAGGCTGGTGAAGAAGGCTTTTGGCACAGTCACCTGCATAAGTCAGGGCATTGAGTATAAAGGCCTGGAGGTTATGGCGCAGTTATTCAGGACACTGGTGAGGCTACACTCAGAGAATCATAAACACAAGTGATTCCACAGATGCTGGAAATCCACATCAAAACACACACACACACACACACAAACACTCACACACACACACACACACACACACACACACACACACACACACTCACACATACTCTCTCTCTCTCTCTCTCTCTCTCTCTCTCTCTCTCTCTCTCTCTCTCTCTCTCTCTCTCTCTCTCTCTCTCTGCTGGAGGAACTCAGCAGGTCAGGCAGCATCCAGGGACATGAATAAACAGTTGCCTTTTTGGCACCAGTCCAGATGAAGGATCTCACCCCGAAATGTTGACAGTTTATTCTTTTCCACAGATGTTGCCTGACCTGCTGGGTTCCTCCAGCATTTTGTGTGTGATGCCCTTTTGACAAGCCTTCTCTATCTCCTGTTATAATCCCATATCCTGACTACTGTTCAGAGATCTGTCTATAACTCCAACCAGGATCTCTTTACCTTTGCAGTTCTGAACTTTACTCACAAGAATTCTACATCTTCCGATCCTATGTCACCTCTTTCTAAGGATTTGATTTCATTTTTTAAGCAACAGAGATACCCCACCCCCTCTGCCCACCTGCCTGTGTATCCTTGTGGATACAATGTGTATCCTTGGATGTTAAGTTCCCAACTATGATCTTCTTTCAGCACGTTTCAGCGATGCCCACAATATCATATCAGCCAATCTCTAACTGCGCTACAAGATCATCGACCTTATTCCGTTTACTCCGTGCAATCAAGTGTAACACATACAGTCCTGTATACATCACTCTTTTTGATTTTGTCCCCTTTCTGCACTGCGACTCATCCCACTGACTGCAATTTCGTCCTATCATCTGCCAGTCCTTCCTGACGCTCTCACTACACACTGTCTGTCTGTAAACCAACAGCTTCGTTCTCAGCCCTATCACTCCAGTTCCCATCCCTCTGCCAAACTAAACTCTCCCCCACAGCTCTAGCAAACCTGTCCTCAAGGATATTGGTCCCCCTCAGGTTCAGGTGTAACCTGTCCCTTTTGTTCAGATCATACCCTCCCCAGAAGAGATCCCAATGATCCAGAAATCTGAAACCCTGTGCCCCACCCCCCACTGGTTTCTCAGCCATACATTCATCTTCCAAATCGTCCTATTCTTACCCTCACTGGCACATGGCACAGGCAACAATCCAGTGATTACTACCTTGGAGATCCTGATTTTCAGCTTTCTACCTAACTCCCTATATTCTCTCTTCAAGACCTCCTTTCTTTTCCTACATATGTCAACGGTGCCAATACGTACAAAGACTAATGGCTGCTCCTCCTCCTGCTTTAGAATGTCATGGACCCAATCCAAGACATCCTTGACCCTGGCACCTGGGAGGCATCATACCATCCAAGTGTCTATTGTGTCCACAGAATCTCATTTCTACTCCTTTTATCCAGGAATCTCCTATCACTACTCCAGTCCTCTTCTTCCCCCTTCCCTTCTGAGATGCACCACCAAACTCAGTGCTAGAGACACTGTGGTTCCCCTGGTAGGTCGTTCCTCTCCACAGTATCCAAAATGGTATACTTATTACTGAAGGGAATGGCCACAAGAGTACTCTGTACTGGCTGCCTATTTCCCTTCCCTCTCCCCTTTTACCTGCCTTCTGCAACTTAGGAGTGACTACTGTATTTCCCCGTGGCTCCTATTCATTATCTCCTCAGTTTCCTTCATGACTGAGAATAACTTGATGAAATATTCCCACAACCTCTGCTTTGGGACTTCCCCAATCTTGTCATGTAAACAGTTAAGTCCTTCATTCTCAATTAACCATTCTTCCCCAGCCTCACTACCCTATCTCTACAATCATTTTACAGTCCTGCAAACTAGTGCTGCATGTCGTCCCCGGTAGATTCATACAGCCCATCTACTCATGTTGACCTGATCTCCTGCCTGCACCGTACTCCTTCACACCTCTCATCCTAAACTTCTCTTACATGTTACAATTGAACCCACATCTACTAGTTCCTCATTCCACACTCGCACCAACCTCTGAATGAAGAAATTCTCCCTCCTGTCCTCCTTAAATATTTCATCTCCCACCCAATCGGAGGGAAAAGTGTTCTGCATTCATTCACCATATCTACAGTATATGCCTCATAATTTTGCATAGCTCCATCAAATCTCCCCTCATACTCCTACATTCTGCACTCTCTCAAGCTCATTGATATCATTCACGACACATTAGGATCCCTCATTATCTTTTACTATACATGGGGTTCAGCACTGTTTTTCCGAATCCAAATTCTCAACACTGGTGACCTATTTTGACGCTGACCTCAGGTGCTGTTTGTGTGGAGTTTGCATGTTCCCTGTGACCATTGGGTTTCCTCCGGATGCCCAGCTTTCCCCCCATGTCCCAAAGACATGTAGATCAGTCAATTAAATGGCCACTCCAAATGTCTCTGGTGTGTAGGGCAAATGGGAGAATTATCTCTAACTTCCTGCTGATACAACTATTGTTGGCAGAATCTCAGATGGTGTTGAGATGGCATACAGGAGTGAGATATACCAGCTAGTTGAGTGCTGTTGCAGCAATAAGTTTGCACTCAAGGTCAGTTAGACCAAAGAGTGAGGGAACTAGAAACCAGTTCTCAGAGAGGGATCAGAAGTAGAGACAGTGAGCATTTCAAATTCCCGTGTGTCAAGATCTCTGAGGATCTAGCCTGGTCCCAACATATTGATGCAGCTATAAAGAAGGCAAGACAGTGGCTATATTTTAGTAGGAGTTTGAGGAGGTTTGGTTTGTCACCTAAAACAGTCAATATCTTCTACAGATGTACCATGGAGGGATGGAGAGCATTCTGACTGGCTGCATCACCATCTAGTATGGGTGGCGGGGGGGGGGCTACTGCACAGAATCGAAGTAAGCTGCAGAGAGTTGTAACATCAGTCGGCTCCATCATGGGCTCCGTAGTACCCAAGACATCTTCAAGGAGCAGTGCCTCAGAAAAGCGGCACCCAGGACATGCCCTCTTCTCATTGTTCCTGCCAGGAAGGAAGGCACACACTCAGTGATTCAGGAACAGCTTCTTCCACTCTGCCGTCGGATTTCTAAATGGACATCATTGGACATCAATGGAAATCATGAACACCACCTCACTACTTTTTCGAATTTACACTAGGATTAGTGTAAATTGATGGCTGATGATTGACACGCACTCAATGGGCTAGGGACTGGTTCTGTGCTGTATGACTCTATGGTTCGATGTAACACTTTGTTACTCCTGACACAATTTGAGTTGGTGTCGCTTTTCCGCTTTGCCCTTGCTACCCTCTGATCTCCAGCACAGCTCCACTGTCCTTGTGTGAACCAGAAAGGCAGGCCCCAGTGCCACTGGAGTTCATAATCTAAGCCAGCACTCCTGGCAATACAGTCTGTTAGTGGCGTTACCTTACAGCTCCAATACCCAATGGACCTCTCTAAGCTCAGGTAAAGTGGCGAAAAATGAACAGCAAAGGATGCCCTAAAATTATTGTTTTTCCCTTGGCGTTATCTAAAGCTCATGATAAATAGTGAAATTGAGTAAAGGAGAGAAAAGATGAAATAGGAAGGGGTAGTGGCAAATGGCTGGCAAAACCCAGCTGGACACGAAAATGGCAGAATTCCCGAAGCAACTCAGAGTCCACTGTTCTCGGCGGCCCGGAACGTACATTGCCGCTCTGGCTGAAGTGACGATCCAGCACTGCGGCTACATCCACACTAGACCGGATAATTTTGAAAATGCCGGTTTTGCGTAAAACCGATAGGCGTCCACACTGCGTTTTTGAAAAATTCTCTATCCACACTGAAACGGAGATTTCGGCGAATCTCCTCCTCCTGCGCATGCGCAGGACACATCTACCGAAAACGAGCGACATGTTTGGTGTCGAATCTCGCCGTAAAAGTGCGCGTCTGTGTAGTTACAGACGAGAAAAACTTAAAATGACAGTCAGCTGTTGGCTTTCGCGCAGGAAAACTTACAACTAAAAAAAAACAAATACTGGAGCATACGGCGGCAACCGACAGGGAGTTCATGGACAGATTGACCCAGCTGACGACGAACATTGAAAAACTGACTAACTCTGTTGCATTAATAAAGCACCTTGTTAAATGTATAAAACATGTCTGCATCAGTGTTATCTTGTTTTTCCATACAATGTTACGTTAGGCTGTCACACATCTATTGTCAGAGAAGTACTTGCATAAATAGGTAAACCACCTTCATACAAGCAAGGACAGAAAACAGGGCAAAGTGAGTATACTTATTTATTCAGTAAGTTATGGGTCAAAGTATTTGGTGAGTACATTTCTAACTCTTCTGGCTTCAGACTCGTTGCCGTCTGTTCTGAAATTGTTAGGTTGAGTTAAAGAAAACAATGAAATAGCGCACTGCCGTCTGATAACATTTTCAAAAGTCTCCGGTTACCCCGTCCACACTGATCTGCCTGAGCAGCGTTTTCAAAAATACCCACCCTGGAAAGCATTTCTGAAAAGCTCCGGTTTCGGGGGACGAAAACGCCATTTTAGTGTGGACGGAGGGTAAAAAAGAAGAGCAAAAGGTTTGGTTACGGATTTATCCGGCGTAGTGTGGATGTCGTCTAAGTAGATGTAAGCCGGAGATTTTATGCTGCTGGTTCAAATGAGGATAAGGTGCCCTCATCAAGGAGCCCAGTGGAATATGGGGAAAAAGAAATTAACTGAAATGAGGAATCAATGGACTGGACCATGACAATCTGTGTCTGAACCTGTGGGAGATGTGAGAATTCTGCACACTCGTTCGGACAGAAATGTGGCTCCAAGGTACCATTCAAAACTCGGTCAACCAGCTGAATCTCCTTTCGGGCAGACAGAAATGCTGCGACCTCTAGTAAGACCCGTGGAAGAAGTCTGTGTGTCTACGTAATTAAGAACTGGTGCGTGAATGCCTCGGTAGTAACCGCCCACTGATCACTGCAGATTGAGTTTAATAGTGAAGTGCAGGCCCATCTTCTTACCAAGGGAGATCACTGCCATTGTGATTATCACTGTTTACAACTCCCCCTGTGCTGGTGCTGGGGAAGGGCTGCAGGAGATCCCCACGGCCATCTGCACCCTCAGAGCCACGCACCCAATGGTGTCTTCAGTGTTGCTGGTGACTTCACTCATACCAACTTGAAATCAGTCCTGCTAAAGTTTACCAGCAAGTCAACTTTGCAGCCAGAGGAGAGAATATATTAGACATGTTTTATACCCATGCTCGTGGAGCCTACAGGGCCCTCACTTCACATACTCAGGCCACATATTCAATTTGCTAACCTCTACATGGAGACCAGTGGTTAAACCAGTTCACAGGGAGATCAGGATCTGGCCAGACCGTTCCACCTCAGCACTGCAGGTCTGCTTCCAAAGCACGGACTGGAGCATATTCAGGGAGCTGGCTACCACGATCATCATGTCAACAATGATAAATATGACTGCCCACACAGGACAATGCACCAAGGACATTACCGTGGTTAAACACTGCAGTGCAGTGCCTGGGCAGAGGTTTGTGCTCTGCTTAAGGATTGGGACACTGCCTTCTGATTGGTGGGCAGGATGAATATAAGGTCAGCTAGAGCCACGCTCTCCCATGCCAGCAGGAAGGCAAAGTGTGACCATGCACAAAAAATCCAGACACCTCTGTGACAACAGGGACATGTAGTGCATGTGGCAGGGCATTCAAACCATACAGATTCAAGTCCACCCTGCGCATCAACAACAGCGACACCTCCCTTCCTGACAGGCCGAATGCCTTTTATGCACTATTTGACGCATTGAACGATGTGACATCGAGGGAAGCACCTTCTTCCCCTGAGGAACGGGCATCCTCTATCTGAGGTGAGAATGCCGGTCAGGGTAAACCCATGCCAAGCTGTGGGGCCGGACAACATACTTGGCTAGGTGATGGGGGAACAGTGGGGCCCAACTAACAAAGGAATTAATGGACATCTTTAATATATCTCTGAAACAATTTACTGTCCCTGCAAACTTCAAGGCAGCCACCCTCATTCCCATGTGCAAGAGAGTGAGGGTAACTGGCCTAATTGATTACCGTCCAGTGGCACCGACTTCAACAATCATGAAGTGCTTTGAGTGACTGGCAATGGGTTGTAGAAAATCCCACCTTCCAGCTACTTTGGACTGTTTTCAGTTCACCTATCTTCCAAACTGTTCCACTGATGATGCCATAGCCTCGGCCCTCCACTCGTCCTGTCCCACTAGAAAATGTTTTCTCATACGTCAGGATGCTGTTCATCAACTTCAGCTCAGCACTCAACACAATCATCTCTCAGAGACAGATAGGTAAGTTGTCCTTGTTGGGACTCAACACTCCTCTCTAAAACTGGATCTTGGATTTCTTGATGGGAAGACCCCAATCAGTCCAAGTTGGCAGCAACATCTCAAGCAACATCGCATTGATCACTGGTGACCCCCTCCCCCAGGGCTGCATGCTCAGCCCGCAGCTGTTCACACCACTGACTCACTACTGCACTGCCAGATCCAGCTCAAACTACATCAACAAGTTCGCTGATGATACTAAGTGGTTGTTGGCACACAGAGAGGAGGTAGACAGTCTGATGAAATCACACGAGAACAATTAAGCTTTATGGTCTAGAATGAGGACTGAATTGCTGATTCAGTGCCTTATCATAATGTGGAAAATATTTAAAATCTACCTTAATGAATAATTACACAATATCAGTACGCGTGTTACATTATTTCAGACTCAAATCCTATACATGACTGAAACACAGTATTTTTGTTTATTTTTTAATATGAACTCTCAACTAGTCTAGCAGCAAGTTTGCATGAGATGGTGCAACTGTCCCTTTGAAGCTGCACAGTTATCATGGTATTAATTACAAATGAGACGCAGATAGAGATCACTGAAGCTAGTGAGTAAGTTCGGACTTAACAGAGCGCTGCTGGAGGAACCGTGCAGGAAAATGGACAGTGAGCATTTTGGATTGAGACCCCCGCCATTTCCCTCCACAGATGCTGGCTGACATGCTGAGTTCCTTCAGCAGCTCAGCTTCCCATCTCCAGATATCAGCTCCTCTTGTCTATGGCAAATTAGCACCGCAGACTTTCAGCTGTGGTAGCAGACAGCTTAAAAATATTCCACAACCCATGGATCAGTCCCGCCATATTCAGCTGTTTGTTTAAGAGCATCACACATTAAATACAACCGAGTTACAGATATTAAAACTATGCTTAACATAAGCCCTAGTTTGAGTTGTGGAAGGTACAGTTTCATCTCTTGCAGAAAACCAAATACAGTAAAACTCTGTTTAACCACTTTGTTGGAAGCAAGGACCCCAATGAGTTAGATGCTTCAATCATCAGAAGCTGTGAACAACTGGCCAGCAGATTAATGGAGATTCATTCTGAAGTCATTGAGTGTGAAGTGTTCTTTGCATTATACCCCGACTAACAAACGGTCTGATCTCACTGCAAAAGTTTATTCACCTTTCTGTGTTTATACAGTGCCTATAAAAAGTATTCATTCTCCCCCCCCCCCCCCACCACCACTGGAACTTTATATGTTTTATTATTTAACAACATGGTTCACAGTGGATTTAATTTGGCTTTTTGACACTGATCAACAGAAAAAGTCTCTTTTGTGTCAAGGTGAAAACAGATTTCAAAAAAGTGATCTAAATGAAATACAAACATAAAACACAAAATAATCGATTGCATAAGTTCACCCTCTTTGATATGACACACCAAATCATGACTGGTGCAGCCATTTGGTTTTTGAAGCTACATAATTAGTTAAATGGAGATCACCTGTGTGCAGTCAAGGTGATTGATTGATTGGAGTAAAAATACACCTGTGTCTGGAAGGTCCAACTGCTGGTGAGTCAGTATCCTGGCAAAAACTACACCATGAAGACAACAGAATACTCCAAGTAACTCTGTGAAAAAGTTATTGAAAAGCACAAGCCAGGAAATGGATACAAGAACATTTCCAAGTCACTGGATATCCCTTGGAGTATAGTTAAGTCAATCATCAAGAAATGGAAAGAATATGGCACAGCTGTAAATCTGCCTAGAGCATGCCGTCCTCAGAAACTGAGAGGCAGTACAAGATGGGGATTAGCGAGGGAGGCCAGCATGAGACCTATGACAACTCTGAAGAACTTACAAGCTTCAGTGGCTGAGATGGGAGAGGCTGCACATACAACAACGGTTGCCCGGGTGATTCATCATTGCAGATTTATGGGGGAGTGGCAAAGAGACAGCCTCCGCTGGAAAAAAGACCTCACATGAAATTTCAGCTAGAGTTTGCCAGAAGGCATGTGGGAGACTCTGAAGTCAGCTGGAAGAAGGTTCTATGGTCTGATGAAACCAAAATTGAGCTTTCTGGCCATCAGACTAAACCTTATGTTTGGCATGAGCCAAAGACTGCACATCATCAAAAACATACCATCCCTACCGTGAAGCATAGTGAAGCAGGCCCTGGAAGGCTTGTGAAGGTAGGGTGTAACATGGATGAAACAAAATACAGGGAAATCCTGGAGGAAAACCTAATGAAGTCTGCAGGGGAACTGCAATTTGAGGGAAGATCTGTTTTCCAGAAAGACACTAAAGCATAAAGCCAAAGTTATACAGGAATGGCTTAAAAACAACAAAGTTAATGTCCTTGAGTGGGCAATTCAGAGTCCAGACCTAAATCCAATTGAGGATTTGTTGCTGGACTTGAAAAGGGCTGTTCACTCATGATCCCCATGCAATCTGACAGAGCTTGTGCAGTTTTGCAAAGAAGAAAGGGGAAAAATTGTAGTGCCCAGATGTGCAAGGCTGGTGGAGACCTATCCACACAGACTCAAGGCTGTAATTGTTGCAAAAGGTGCATCTACTAAATACCGACTTGAAGGCAGTGAGTAATTATGCAATCAATTATTTTGAGTTTAATAACTGTAAATTTAGTCCAATTTGTTTTCACTTTGACATGAAAAAGCCTTTTCTGTTCATCAGTGTCAAAAAAGACAAATTAACTCCACTGTGAGTCAATGTTGTAAAACAATAAAATGTGAAATCTTCCAAGTGTGGAATACTTTTTATGGGCACTGTATGACAGAACTGTTTCTTTCCTGAATGGCAGCTCCCGTACTGCAGCCATAAGCAGATTGGCACTCCTCTGGCTGAAGCTACAGGCTGAGTGGAAGTTCTGCTCTAGGCACTCAGATACTTTAATAAAAAAGGTCAATTAGTATCACAGTACCTAAAGTGTTTGAATTGCTGAGATTTCAAATCTCTAAAATGAACTATTAACCTGAGGCATCATTCTTGATCGGATAGATATTAAGGATCCCAAGGTGACGTTCTGAGTCGCTCATGATGTGTCTGTCCCGGCTGATCATTTTTTAACCAGCATTATCAATCAGTCAGCTTTCCAGTGACTAACACATTGCCACCAAGGGGGAAATTTAGCGTATGCAAATTCGCAGCTGCATTTGCAAAGTTGCAACAGTAATTACACATTGCCTATATTTAATTTGCCACAGAATGCATTGGGATGTCCAGATGACATTTACATTTAAAACTTCTTTTCACCTTTGCCTTTGAGAAGTCCTTGTGCATTTGACAATAAACTTGACTGTGGCTTACTGTAGAGATTTGGGCTTGGCAATAGATCTCTTAAACCTAGGAAATAAATGGGCTTCCTTTTGCAGAAATATCCTTATATCTGTACCTTATACTCTGAAACAGGGATGTAGAGACGTAAAAGAGGATGGAACAAAGACCATTTGAATGACTCCGGGGTAACAAGTGTAAGATCAAATGGCCCTCGCTCCATCCTCTTTTACATTTCAAAATGCTTTAGAAGTATCCAGAACTCTTGCATGCCATCAGGTAAACTGATATACATTTCCACACAAATACAATCAGGCTGCTGATAATAAAACAGGCAGCAATGAACAGTCCCCAAATATTTCACATGTTCTTGTTTCTAGGGTGGCACTGTAGTGTAGTGGTTAGCACAATGCCTTACAGTACTAGCGAACCAGGTTCAATTCCCACCACTGCCTGTAAGTAGGTTGTACATACTCCTTGTGACCATGTGGGTTTCCTCCTGGTGCTGTGGTTTCCTCCCACAGTCCAAAGATGTACTGGTTGGTAAGTTAATTGGTCATTGTAAATTGTCCTATGATTAGGCTAGGATTAAATGGGGGGATTGGTGGGTGTCGTGGATTGAAGGGCACGAATGCTGTGTCTCAATAAATAAATGAAATTTCATCTTTGGGGATAAATAACTTTTCAAGTAACCTATTCAAGTTATTTGAATTTATGCAATTACAATGGAAGAGTTGGTTAATCATGAAAATCGAACAGGTCATTACTGAAAATTAAAAGTGGTTTATTGAGCAAATTTTCTGAATGTCAAATCTTAATTGTCAATTTTTTTTGTTGTAGGGGGTATGAATATCAAGTTTGCGGATAAACAGCTATTGGTGAGGGGGTGGATAGTGAGGATATTCTTAGGCTACAGAAAGATATTGACCAGCTGGTAAATTGTGCAGAGCAATGATAGTTCGAATTTAATTCTGCTAACAGTAAATTATACCTTTTGGGAGGTCAAATAAAGGTAATCTAGGTCCTATACAAGAACTGGTAAAGTCCTGGAGAGTACTGAAGAAAAGAAAAGTCATGATAAAGAAGGTATATGGGATGTTAGCCTTTGTTAGCTGAACTAAAACATAAGAGCAGTGAAGTTATGAGACAATGTAACAAATCATTGCTGAGGCCACAGCTTTAATTATTTCTATTTTCCTGTCATTATAATATGGAAGGGTAACGAGTACTCTGACTGTACAGAGCAGGTTGATCTGGTAGAATTCACCCTGCAGTTTGAGAGGGAGAAGCTAAAATCAGAGTTATCAATATTATAGTGGAGTAAGAAGGATGACAGAGGCACGAGAGAGGAGCTGGCGAAAGCTCATTGGAAGGGGACATCAGAAGCTGGAGCTTAGGAGGGATGATGGTGCCTAACGGCAACTCCTTTGCTTTCATCTTCGGAAACAGCTCTATTTCCACCTTAAGTATCTTTATTTTTCCCTTTCAGGACTCTTTTGAAGACCTTGATGTGGGGTTACACACAGGCTTCTGCTCTTTGTGGGAATGGGACACGTTCTCGGGGTTGCACACTGGCCGTTATTCGACATGCCAAGGGTTCGGCATGAGAGTCTCGATTGTGTTCGGAAGCCTAAGATCTCAAGGCTTTGGAGACGGGCGGATTGAGGGTCGGTGTCACGGCAGGAGACCCATGTGTCATTGAGCAGGCCGGAAAATCTTTCCCTGTGGGCCCGAAGACCTGAGGTCTTTGTGATCTTCGGACACAGAGCTCGAAAAAAGCGACAAAACGGACTTTTAACATCATAAACCAGTAGGTTGTTGTTATGTCTCCCGCTCGCTGTGAAAATGGGGGACACCTCCCTCTCCCTTATTAGGGAGAGAGAGAGAGAGAGAGACAACCTGTGGTTTGTCAAATTTTGAAAGAAATGCAAAGCCTTTGGGGTAACTTTGGTCTGTGTCTTTACTGTTGCTTAGCACACGATTGGGCTTGGTGATGGTACTGGTGTGCTTTTCTTTGCTGGAGGGGGATCATTGCTTGCTGCAGCTTACGCGTGGGAGTGGGGAGCTGGGGGGTGGAATTTGGGGTTCTCACTTTTAACTGTCATTCCTTCTTTGGGGCACTTCTCTGTTTTCGTTGATGTTTGCGAAGAAAAAGCATTTCAGGATGTATATTGTATACATTTCTCGGACATTAAATTCGACCTTTGAACCTTTGAACATTAGCCAAGATGACGGCAGAACAACAATGGCTGGAGTTTCTGGGAGCAATTCAGGAGGTGCAGGATAAATGCATCCCAAAGCCTTGTGGCTGACAAGGGCAGTCACAGTCAACAAAAAAGCCAAAGTGAGGGGATATAATAGAGCAAAAATTAGTGGGAAGTTAGATGATTGGGAAAGTTTTAAAAAGCAAGAGAAAGTAACTAAAAAGCCATATGGGGGAAAGATGAAATATTAAGGTAAGCTAACCAACAATATCAAAGAGGATACCAAAAGTTTTTTCAGATACGTAAAAAGTAAAAGAGAGGCGAGAATAGATATTGGATTGATGGTAAATGATGCTGGAGAGATAGTAATAGGGTGCAAGGAAATGGCAGATGAGCTGACTCTAGTGGTACATCAGAAATTCAAGAGTGTCAAGGGTCAGAAGTGAGTGCAGTTGCTATTACTTTGGAGAAGGTGTTTGGCAATCTGAAGGTATGGAGGTAGGTAAATCACCTGGACCTGATGGGCTACATATCAGGATTCAAAAAAAGAGTAAGCTGAAGAGTTTGTGGAGGCATTAGTCATGATCTTTCAAGAATCAATATGCACTGGCATGGTTCTGGAAGACTGAGAAATTGTAAATGTCACCCCACTGTTCAGGCTGGGTGGGAGACAAAAGAAAGGAAATTATAGGCCAGTTAGTCTGACATCAGTGTGTGGTGAGGAAGATGTTGTTGGGGTCACTTCTTAAGGATGTGATGTTGGGTTATTTGAAGGCACAGATCAAAAGACCAAAGTCAGCATGGTTTCCGTAAGGGAAAATCTTGCCTGACAAATTGGTTGGAATTCTTTGAAGAAACAACAATCAGGATCGACAAAGGAGATCAGTAGATGTTGTGTACTTAGATTTTCAGAAGGCCTTCAACAAGCTGCTGCACATGAGGCTGCTTAAAAAGATAAGAGCCCATAGTATTACAGCAGAGATTCTTACATGAATAGCGAATAGGCTGATTGGGCAGGAGGCAAAATGTGGAAATAAATCGAGCGTTTTCTGATTAGCTGTTGATGACTAGTGGTGTTCAGTAGGGTGTGGTGTTGGGATCGCTTGTTATTATGCTGTAGGTCAATGATTTGGATGATGGAATTGATGGCATTATGGCCAAGTTTGTGGATGTATGATGATAGATGGAGGGGCAGATAGTGTTGAGGAAGCAGGGAGGCTGCCCATGACCTTTTGCACCCTCACTAATCAAGAGCCTATCAACCTTTACTTTAAAGATACTCGATGACTTGGACTCCACAGCCACATGTGGCAATGAATTCCACAGATTCACTAAGCACTGGTTAAAGAAATAACTCCTCGTCTCTGTTCTAAATGGACATTCGTCTATTCTGATGCTGTGCCCTATAGTACTAGACTCTCCCACTATAGGAAACATAAAGTACACTGCAGATGCTGTAGTCAAATAAACACGTACAAACACACTGGAGGAACTCAGCAGGCCGGGCAGCATCCGTGGAAACGAGCAGTCAACGTTTCGGGCCGAGACCCTTCATCAGGACTGAAGAAGGAGGGGGCAGGGGCCCTAAAACGAAGGTGGGGGAAGGGTGGGAAGGAGAAGGCTGGTAGGTAACTATAGGAAATATCTTCTCCACATCCGCTCCATCTATTCTTTTTAATATTCAATAGATTTCAATGAGATCCTCCCCAATTCTTCTAAGCTCCAGCAAGTACAGGCCCAGAGCCATCAAACACTGCTCATATGTTAACTCTTTCATTCCCCTGATCCCCCTCTGGACCCTTTCCAATGCCAGCACATTTTTTCTTTGATAAGGGGTCACAAAACTGCACACAGTACATCAAGTGCGGTCTGACCAATGCCCTTTAAAGCACTTTTATATTTATATTCTCTCGAAATTAATGCTAACATTGCATTTGCCTTCCTAACTACTGACACAGCCTGAAGGATAAGCTTTAGAAATCCTGCACTAGGACTCCCAAGTCGCTTTGCACCTCTGGATTATTGAATTTTCTCTCTGTTTAGAAAATAGTCTTATGCCTTTATTCCTTCTACTGAAGTGCATGACCATAAACTTCCCTACACTCTATTCCATCTGTCACTTTTTTCCCATTTTCCCAATTTGTCTAAATCCCTCTGCAGACTCCCTGGTTCCCGAACACTATCCATCCCTCTGCCTATCATTGTATCATCTACAAACTTGAACACAACGTTATCAATTCCATCATCCAAAGAAGTAGTTGCAACACCAACCCCAGTGGAACCACTAGTCACCAGCAGCTAACCAGAAAAGTCTCCCAGCCTCATGTGCCACACCCTGTCAAAGTCGTTATGAAAATCTAAGTACACAGCATTCACTGGCTGTCCTTCGTTTATCCTGCCTATATTTTCCTCAAAGAATTCCAACAGATTTGGCTGGAAAGATTTCCCCTTAAGTCAGAGGTTCTGAACTATTTTTATGCCACACAGCCTTACCATTAATCGAGGAGCCCACGGACCCCAGTTTGGGAACCCCTGTCTTAAGGAAACCATGCAGATTTTGGCTCATTTTATTACGCATCTGCAAGTACCCTGAAAACACATCCTTAGTAATTGACTCCAACATCTTCATGAATTCAGGTTAAATTGCCTATAATTTCCCTTTGTCTCTCTCTCTCACTTCTTAAAGAGTAGTGTGGCACTTGCAATTTTCCAACCCTCCTGAACCATTCCAGAATCTGGTGATTTTTGAAAGATGATTACTAATGCCTCCACAATCTCTTCAGCCACCTCCTTCAGAATCCTGGGTTGTAGTCCACCTGGTCCAGGTGGTTTATCTACCTTCAACCCTTTCAGCTTCCCAAGCACTTTCTCCATGGTAACAGTTACTATACTCACACTTTCCATGACATTTCCAAATTTCCGGAATACTTTTAGTGTCTTTCACAGTGAAGATTGATGCAAAATACTTATTCAGTTTCTCCACCATTTCTTTGCCCCCCAATACTACCTCTCCAGCATAATTTTCCAGCAGTCTGGTATCCATTCTCAGCTCTCTTTTACTCTTTTTATATCTGAAAAAACGTATGGTATTGTCTTTTTTATAATATTTGTTAGCTCACCTTCATACTTTATCTTTTCTCTCTTTCTCTTTTCTATTGCCTTTCTTCTGTTTATGACCCTTTTTGATTTTGCCCTCATGTTCTACTTCAACTCATCCCTCTCACTGCAATTTGACACACCTATCTGCCTGGCCTTCCTCACAGACTCAATGCTCACTGCAAACCATCTGCCTCATACTCAGTCCTATCAACCCAGTTCCCAACCTTCTCCCAAATGAACTTAAACCCTCCCAACAACTATAACACACCTTCCTTAACATCTTATACAATCTCAACATAACAGCCCAACTCCTGCACTCAGTGCCTTGGTTTATGAAGGCCAATGTTCTGATTTATGAAGACCATTGTGCCAAAGTATCTCTTTATGACCCTATCTACCCGTGAAGCTACTTTCAAGGGATTATGGATCTATATTCCCAGATGCTTCTGTTTTATTACACACCTCTGCCTTACTATTCACTGTGTAATTCCTACCCTTGTTTATCCTGCCAAAGTGTAACACCTCACAATGATTTGCATAAAATTCCATCTGTGTTTTTTTCAGCCCATTTCTGTACTTGGTCCAGATCACACTACAGCTTTGATGGCCTTCCTCGCTGTCCACTTTGCCTCTATTAGCAAATTCGCTGATATCACATTATCATCTATCATTAATATAGATAATAAACAACAACAGACCTCACACTGATTCCTGTGATACTTCACTAGTCACAGGCCTCCAATGAGAGAGGCAGCTATCTTCTAACACTCTCTGGCTTCTATCACAAAGCTAATGTGGAATCCAATTTACTATTTTATCCTGAATGCCATGTGACATAACCTTCAGGACAAGTGTCCTATGAGGGACTTGGTTAAAGTCCATGTAGACAATTCCTACAGTCTTTGCTTCATCAACTTTCCTTGTCAACTCCCCCAAAATCTCTATAAGTTTGGTTGGATGCAACCTATCATGCACAAAGTCAATTTGACTGTTGCAAATTATGTCTGTAGATCCAAATAGTTCTATGTCTTATCTCTGAAAATACCTTCCTATAATTTACCCACGACTTACATCTCAGCTATCCTGTTTTTCTTAGAGATTTTCCTGAACAACAAAGCCACATTTGCTAACCCACAGTCCTCCAGCATGTCCCCTGTTGCTAAGGACATTTTAAATATCTCTACTAGGACCCCTACAATTTCTGCATTAACCTTTTGCAAGGTTTAAAGGGACATTTTGTTCAGTACACTGGATTTATCTACCCTTATTTGCAAAAAGACAGCAAGTGCCCCCCATTACATAATATTCTATGGTTTACAACCTTTAGATGCTGCATTTGCCTCCCAAATGCATAGAGATGCCAAAAAAACATTAACATCATCCCCATCTCTATTAGCTTCATGCATAGACGACTATACTGATCTTAAAGAGGACCAACCCTTTCATTTGCTATCCTTTTGTTCTTAATCTATAGGATTCTCTTTCATCTTCTCTGTCAGATTAACCTTATGTCTTGTTTAAGACCTCCTAACTTCTCTGTTAAGTGTTCTCATATATTTCTTATGTTCCCCATGAACTTCATTTGATCCTAACTGCATAATCCTTACATGTGCTACATTTGTTTTATTTACCAGTGCCTCAATATCCACCCAAAACCAATTCTCCCTAAACCTTTTAGTTTTGCCATTCAATTTAACAGGAATACACATTCACTCCATTTGTTGTACAGATAAGGAGCTCCGTGTTTAATTCCAAGTCCCATTCCCATGGGGTCAGTTAATGGCCACCTCCACAGTGGGGTCATGGACAAATGCATGTAGTAGGTACCACACCTCATAGTCCGCCAAGTGTTAGGGAAATTAATTTACTAGGAAATTTGATTAAAATTGATTGCAAGTAAATTAGACGCAGACTTTGAAGTAAAGAGAGCTTTATTCACAATATCGTGGGAGTGGGACTTCTAGCAATGGGTTTCGAACTCCTTTTATACATGTACAAATTGATTGCAAAAGTTAAGTCTATTTGATTGACCTTGTGAATTACAAAATATAAGCAGCTCCCTTGTGATAAGCTATACCCAGATGGCTAAGAAAGAAGAAAAGGATCTGCATGTCTTGTTCCTCGACCTGGCCAATGCCTATGGTTCAGTTCTTCATTCCCTACTGTGGATCACTTTTGAATTCTTTCAGCTGCCTGCAACAATAACAATAACAAATCTGGTAAAACACTACTACCAGGATCTGCAAGTCTGTCTCACATCAGACTTCACCACAGCTTGGCAACCACAGGAAGTAGTCATCATGGCGAGGGGTACCATCTTCCCATTGGCCTTCACTATAGCAATGGAGCTCATTATCAGAGCCTCAAAATGGGTTGCGGGAGGAAAATGGCTACAGTTTTTTCAATGGTTACCACCGATACGAGCCTGTAAGGACGATATAACAATACAGATGACAATTGTCCCCTGCACTAAAAGACTTCTGGAAAAGCTTCATCAAAACATCACATGGGCAAGGATGAAGATCAAGCCCAACAAGTGCAGAAGCATCTCCATTGTCAAAGGTCAAGTCACGGATCAAAAATTTCATACTGACAGAACACCTGTCCCAGCTGTGTCAGAAATGCTGGTGAAGACCTTGGGCTGATGGTATGATGCTAAGCTCAAGGACAGTGAGTAGTTTAAACAACTCACATAGGATACCATCATGTACATAGCTCGCATCAACAAGACCTGGCCGCCAGGAAAACTCAAGCTGTGGTGCTTCCAGTTCGGCATACTCCCAAGACTGATGTGGCCTTTAACAGTGTATGAAATCCCCATCAACAAGGTGGAAAAGCTCGAAAGAGTGATCAGCACACAAGTGAAACAGTGGCTTGGACTTCCACGATGCTTAAGTCCTGTTGGACAGTATGGGAACGGCAAATTAGAATTACCAATTGCAAGTCTTGTGGAAGAATACAAATGCACCAAAGCAAGTTTGGTTATGACCCTCACTGAATCTGAAGGTATTGTTATTCGAACAGCAGCACCCCGTGTGGCAACGGGGAGGAAGTGGACCCCATCTGAAGCCATTCAGAGTGCTAAATCTGCTCTTCACTTCAGGGATGTGGTTGGCCAAGTACAACTTGGGAGAGCTGGGCTCGGGCTTGTCCCACAGGCTCCTCAATGGCACAAAGCAACATCAGTGCAGAAGAGATGGCTCGTGGTGGAGGAGGTGAGAAGCCGGGAGGAGGCAGAGCGACATGCCAGGGCCAATGGACTAATTAGGAGAGCCTGGAAAGGGGAAAATCAGCAGGCGTGACATCTGGGAGGTGGAGGGATCTCGGCCAAGTTTTCACATCAGAGCTACTTTTGACCTCCTACCCATACCACCAAACCTGAACCAGTGGTGGGGAGAAGACCCCACTTGCTCTCTTTGTCAAGCACCTGGATCACTAAGGCACATTTTAACAGGATGCACCACGAGCCTCAGCCAGGGGCGGTACACTTGGCGGCATAACCAAGTTCTCAGACAGCTAACATCAATTTCGAGAGGGCTAGAATATAAAAGCAGACGTGTAATGCTGAGGCTTTATAAGGCACTGGTGAAACCTCACTTGGAACAGTTTTGGGGCCCTTATCTAAGAAAGAATATGCTGACATTGGCGATGGATCAGAAGAGGTTCAGGAGAATGATTCTGGCAATGAAACGTTATCGTATGATTGGTGTTTGATGGCTTCGGGCCTGTAGTCACTGGAATTCAGAAGAATGAGGTGGGGAGGTGGGGGATCTTGTTGAAATTACCAAATGTTGAAAGGCCTCGATAGATCAGATGTGGAGAGGATACTTCCCTTAGCGGGGCAGTCTAGGACCAGAGAGAACAGCCTCAGAAAAGAGGGATGTCCATTTAGAGCAGCGATGAGGAGGAATTTCTTCAGCCAGATGGTGGTAAATCTGTGGGCTTCATTGCCACAGGTAGCTGTAGCGGCCAGATCATTGGGTGTATTTAAGGTGGAGGTTGATAATCAGGGCATGAAAGCTTATGGGGGGACACGAGGAGAATGGTTTTGAGAGGGAACTGGATGAGTAATGATGAAACATCAGAGCAGACTTGATGGGCCAACTGGCTTAATTCTGCACTTATTTCTTATGTCATTGCCTTGTTTACTAAACACTAACTTGTTGGCTTTGTTGTCACGGTTTCCAATATTTCCATGGTAACAGGAGATGAAAACTTGATCTTTTCTCAAAAGATTCTTGACGTTGCGGGGTTTATAAAGTTACAGTGATATACAGCATGACAACAGTCCATTCGGCCCAACTAGCCCATGCAGACCAATGACAAATGTATTTTAACGGTTGTAATTGTACCTGCCTCTACCACTGGTGGGTCATTTTATATATACCCACAACCCTTTGTGTTAGAGTGGTGTCAGTGACATGATGCTGGTGGAGTTAATCTAAGGATGAACGCAGTCTGCCAATTACATCTACTTTGTTCGACAAGTGGAAGGGACTGAATTTTTAACCAAAGGAGAAAATGATAAAACGTGGAGGAAAAAGCAGAATTAAAATCCTTTCTTTATTTTTCCTACTTAAAGTGTTTACTAACCAGACTCAGGGGGTATTTCAATGCATTCTTCAACTCCATCCTGAACTTAGTCTGTGTCACTGCATAAATAAAGGTGTTGGTGCAAGGACTCAGAAGCTCAAGCATGTGTGAGCTTTCTTGCAGTATATACGCTTGATCGTTGAAGTCTAAACCAGAGAAGTAAGATTCGTCTAAAATTTGGACGTACAAAAAATGTACGACGTAGGTCATCCACAGTAACAGGAAACTGGCTGATATGGCGAAAAGTAAGATGATGGATTTTCTCCGGTTGTCCATCTCTGGGTCTCGGGCATTGTCGTCATTCTTCTTACCCCGGAGTCCCCTTCGGACTCTACTCGCGATTAAAATGTGTCGGACAGTCAATATATTGAGCAGTAGAATCAGAACGAAAGGGAGACATGGTGTCAAGATGCGGTCCAGCCAATCGTAAACCTGCCAGACGGGGGAGGTGAAGTAACTTGATGAAATTTCACAAAACCAGGGCACATTGTCGACTATGTACAAGGGTTGGTAGGAAAAGTAGAAGGGGATGTTTTTCAAGCAGCCGACAATACAGATGACTGATATAACCACGGCTGCGGCTTTCTCGGTGCAACACTTTGCTTTTAGTTCATGGTGACAGATGGCTACGAATCGGTCGAAGGTGAAAGCGACGGTCAACCAGACTGAACAGTCCCTGCTTGCATAGATCAGCACGGTGCTGAGGCTGCAGGCGGGAGTGGTCGACAGCAGGCTGTCAACAAAAAAAATACCGGCGATTCGGTTCAATATTACCGCTGTGATGATGACCAGGAGATCCATTACTGCCATCCCGACCAGGTAGTAAGTGATACACCGGGAGAGCCCGCACTTACCGCGCGACAGGATCACGATTGCCACTAGGTTCGCTGTTACCAAAAACAAGGGAAAAGACAAGCGTATAAGAATTCCGCCTCTCAACACACAGAAATACTCAAGTTCCCCGAAGACCACACATTATCGTTTAACATGTAATGGAACCGCAATGATAACGTCGTAACATCTGCATGACGAACTGTATTTTACAGGAATGCACCCAGAGAGTCTCAGATACAATTGCCACGAATAGAAACATTGCAAGATGTAAGAGGCGACCATTCTACCCATCGTGGCTCTGAAAAGAGCTACCAATCTAATCCATCTTCTGGCACCAATGTCGGGGCCACAACGCTCAACGTCCTTCAAGGATACGCCCAGGTACTTCTGAAAGATCCTGAAGGACCGACCCCTCTAAAACTCCGAGCATCGAGTTCCAAGCCTAGAATCAGAATCGGGTTTATTATCAATGACACATGTCGGAAAATTTGTTGTTTTTTCAGTTATCTAAAGAGTAAAATGGAGGTGAGAGTTGATGAGTACTTGATGAGTACTTTGAGAGTTGATGAGTAGTTTGCATCAGTCTTCACTGCGGGAGACTCTAACGGTGTGCCAGAGGTCCGTGAGTGTCAATGAGCAGGAGTGAGTGTCATTGCTATTACAAAGGAAAAAGTGAGAGGCAAACGCAAAGGTCTTAGGGTGGATAGATCACCTGGACCAGATGGAGTACATCCCAGAGTCCCGAGAGAGGTTGCTGAAGAGATAACCAATGATCTTTCAAGAATCACTTGATCCTGGCATGGCCCTAGAGGACTGGAAAATTGCAAATGTCACTTTAAGAATGGAGAAAGGCAAAAGAGAGGAAATTATAGGCCAGTTAACCTAACCTCAGTGGATGGGAAAGTGTGGGAGTCTATTATTAAGAATGTTTTGGGGTATTTGGAGACTAATGATGAAATAAGTCAAAGTCAGCATGGTTTCTGTAAAGGGAGATCTTGCCTGACAAATCTGTTGGAGTTGTTTGAGGAATTAACAAGTAGGGCAGACAAAGGAGAGGTAGTGGACGTCATTTACTTGGATTTTCAAAAGACATTTGATATGGTGCCACACATGAGGCTGCTTAATAAGATAAAAAATCACATGTCATTACAGGAATTTGCTGACATGGATAGAGGGATGGCTGACAGGCAGGAGGCAGAAAATTTGAATAAAGGGGACTTTTCTGGTTGTCTGACAGTGACTAGTGGTGATCGTCAGGGGTCAGTATTGGGACTGCTACTTTTCACATTGTTTGACAATGATTTAGATACAGAATTGATGGCTTTGTGGTAAAGTTTGCGGATGATACAGGCAAAGGTGAAGGGATAGGTAGTGCTGAGGAAGCAATGTGATTGCAGTAGGATGTAGACAAATTGGAAGAATGGGTAAAAAGGTGGCAGGTGGAATGCAGAGTTGGGAAATGTATGATAATGCATTTTGGTAAAAAGCGCAATAGTGCAAACTATTGTCTAAGTGGGGAGAAACTTCAAATATCAGAGGTACAGAGGGACTAAGGAGTCCTGGTACAAGACTCCCTGAAAATTAACTTACACGATGAGTCTGTAGTAAAGAAGGTAAGTGCAATGTTGGCATTTATTTCAAGGGGAATATAGTATAAAAACAGGAAGATAATGCTGAGATTTTAAAAAGAAAGGCCACACTTGAAGCATTAACAATAGCTTAGTGCCTCGTATCTTAGAAAAGCTGTGTTGCCATTGGAGAGAGTCCAGAGGAGGTTCACAAGGATATTTCCAGCATTGAATGGGTTATCATATGAGGAGCTTTTGGCAGCTTTGGACGCGTACTCGCCGGAATTTATAAGAATGCGGGGAAGGGGTGGTGGGTCACGATCTCATTGAAACCTACCGAATGTTGGAAAGGACTAGATAAAGGGGATGTGGAGAGGATGTTTCCTATGGTGGGGGTATCCAGGACTAGAAGACACAGCCTCAGGATTGAGGGTAACCTTTAGAACAGTGGTAAGGAGGATGTTTCTTTTAAGCCAGAGAGCAGTGAATCTATGAAATGCTCTGACACAGAATACGGTGGAGGTCAATTTCATGGGTATATTTAAAGCGGAAGGTGATACTTTCCTGATTGGTCAGGGCATCAAAGGACATGGCGAGAAGGGTGTATGGGGTTGAGTGGGATCTAGGATCAGCTATGATGGAATGGCGGAGCAGACACGATGGGCAAATGTGGAATTCTGCTTCTACGTCTGATGGTCTTATGGTTTTGCACAGCAGTACAATGCAATATGTTAAAATACTATATATTACATTAAGAAATACATATTTTAAAAATTAAGTACATAGTGCAAAAAAGGAGCAAAATAGTGATGTTGCGTTCTTGGGTTGGATCATTGTCCATTCAAAAATCTGATGGCAGAGGAGAAGAAACGGTTCCTGAAATGTTGAGAATGTGCCTTCAGACTCTTGCACCTCTTCTCTGATGGCCACAATGAGAAGAAGCATGCCCTGGGTAATGTGGTTCCCCAATAATGGACGCTGCCTTTTTAAGGCAAAACGTTTTGAAGATTTTCTCAAAGCTGGGAAGGGCTTTGCCCATGATGGAATGGGCTGAGTTTAAAACACCCTGCAGCTTTTTTTTCCAATCTTTTGCAGCGGCCTCTCCATATCAGACAGTGATGTAGTTGAGTAATTGGCAAATTTGTAGATGGTGTTTGAGGAGAGAGAGAGGAGAGAGGGGAGGAGAAAAGAGAGAGAGAGGAAAGAAGAGAAAGAGACAAAGAAAAGAGAGAGAGAGGGAGATTGGAGAGGGAGAGAGGGGGAAGGGGAGAGAGGGGGAAGGGGAGAGGGGGAGAGTGGCGGAGAGGGGGCGAGGGGGGAGAGGGGGGAGAGGGAGAGGGAGAGATCATTTTCAATCTGCATTGACTGTGGTATCCCAATGAAAAAGTCAATAATCCAGTTGCATGGGGAGATTCAGCGACCCTGGTTTGAAGCATGTTGATTAGTACTGAGGGAATGATGATGTTTACACTGAGCAGTGATTAATACACTGCAGCCTGATGTAGGTATTGCTATTGTCCAGGTGGTCCAATGTTGACCCATCGAGGGAGAAAGATTAAAAAAAAAACCTCATTCCCAAGATCAATTGTAACTGTAATCCAATCAGTCCGATTTCCATGATCTTTTACCAAATTAAAAAGCATAAATAATAACAATAATTGATTATCAATTGGCATACCGGGTAGGTTAATTCATCATTGTAAATTGTCCCTTGATTAAATAAGGGTTAAATTGGGGCTGTTGGGGTTTGCAGAGTGGTGGAGATCTAAAGGCTTGGAAGGCGTATTCCATACTGCATATCCAAATAAGTAAATACATTAATATGCATCTTTAAAGCAGTATATTCAGGAGAGGGCTGTACTAAATTTTACCTTAGAGTATGACACTGGAGAAGTAATAGAAGTGTGGTGCTCTCTGAGATCAGAGGCTATAACCCTTATCAGCTGCAAGATGGACGTAGAAGCAGATAAGTTTGGGCCTGAGATAATGACAGAGACTGGTGGAAAATGGATTCAATAGTGTAAGGAAGGACCTGTAAAAGTAGATTGTGAACTGCTGTTATAGGAGGAAACAACCAGTGGAGGTTTTAGTAACAGTTGAGAGTTAGCATGTACCGGTAAGGGTCAGATACAAAGATGGTAAGTTTAGGAAACACTACGTAACAAAGAAAATTGATCAGGGGAAAAAGGAATCAAATGTGCTGCATAGGATGCCAGAATAGAATACCACCTCTGAAATTTATAGAAGATGAATGGAAAAACTTTGGAAATAAATTAGGAGTGCAAAAGTGTGTATTAAAATATGCAGGCACATTAAACAAGTTTCCTTAAAGAAAAAGAGCTTATCAATAACTTAAAAGGAATAAGGTGAGAAAAAATGTGATAGGTGCCCTCAGAGACAAGAGGAGCAAATTATGTGTGGTGCCAAGGGATATGAGTGTAGTGCTAGTGAATATTTTTCATTGGTATTCACCAGGGGGAAGGATGTGGATGCTGGAGCATTAAGAAAGAAGAGAACTGATATCTGGAACATGTTGGTATCAGAAGGATGAATGAAAGTGTTAGAAATACTGTGCCAATTAAAGTGACTAAATCACCGGTATCAAACGGAATTGATTCAAAATTCTATGAGGAGACTTGAGGGTAACTATTCTGTTCCTTATTGTAAAAGGGCAGTAAGGATAAGCCTGTTAAACTACAGGCAGGTGATGATAGCAAAGTTATTGAGATTCTGATGGACAGGAACCATGTTGATTAGGTTGAGTCAGCACGCAGTCTTACAGAGGAAATACCTACACATGTATGACTTTGGTTTTTGAGGTTAAGCCTGATTGATGAAAGCACAAAAGTACATATGGTAACGTAGACTAGAACAAGGCTTTTTAAATGCAGTAGGCTAGTCTGGTAGGTAATGGAACAAGGGATCCAAGATATCTTGGCAAACTAGACCCATAATAGGAAGGGCGGGAGGCTTTGAAGAGGGTACAGAAGTGGTTTACCATGATACATTCTAGGGCATAACCTACAAGAATAGGTTGGAAAAAACTTGTTTCTTTTTTTCTTGACCATGGGAGAATGAGGGAAGACCTGATAGAAGTTTATAAAGTCATGAGAATCATAGATAGAATACAATCAGAAGATGGATTACCAAAGGACATGCATTAATAAAGGACATGCATTTCTAAAGGATATTCAAAAATAAAGGACATGCATTACTAAAGGACATGAATTAATGATGAACATGCATTTCTAAAGACATTCATTAATAAAGGACCAGCATTTCTAAAGGACATGCATTAATAAAGGACATGTATTAATAATAGACATGCATTAATAAAGGATATGCATTACTAAAGGACATGCATTAATAAGGGACATGCGTTATTAAAGGAAATGCATTAATAGCAGACATGCATTAAAAACGGAATGCATTTCTAAAGGACATGCATTAATAAAGGACATGCATTTCTAAAGGACATGCATTAATAACGGACACGCATTTCTAAAGGACATGCATTACTAAAGGACATGAATTAATGATGAACATGCATTTCTAAAGGACATGCATTAATAAAGGACCAGCATTTCTAAAGGATATGCATTTCTAAAGGACATGCATTAATAAAGGACACGTATTAATAATAGACATGCATTAATAAAGGATATGCATTACTAAAGGACATGCATTAATAATGGTCATGCATTAATAAAGGACATGCGTTATTAAAGGTCATGCATTATTAAAGGAAATGCATTAATAGCAGACATGCATTTCTAAAGGACATGCATTAATAACGGACACGCATTTCTAAAGGACATGCATTAAAAACGGAAGGCATTTCTAAAGGACATGCATTAATAAAGGGCATGTATTTAAGGCAGGAGTTTGAAAGTTTAAAGGAGATGTGCTACACACAACTGTTTTACACGGATGGTCGTGGGTGCACGGAACGGGCTAATTGGGGCACTGATATAGTAGAAACGATAGTGGTATTTAACAGTCTATCAGATGGAAACGTGCGTGTGCAGTGAATTAGGAAATATGAATCATGTATAGGAAGAAAATAATTTACTTAATTCGGTTTATTTTTGGCGTTTCCCCCTGTGCACTGCGCAAAGTTCCATGTTCTTAAATTGTCTTTGTAATAGGTGACAGTGGTGTGCTATTCCTTCCCATTTGCATTTCTGAGTATGCGGTATTCCGCACGGACCCAGCGGCCAAGGTCTGCAGCCCACTGCTTGTCATTCCGCGGCGCTCGGCGCCCACACGAACCCTCACTAGAAACCTTCACCGCTGCTAACTCTAGAGCTGTTCAGCCGTAAACACAGTTAAGGCACTGAAATTCAGTAATATGCACTTTATATACAGAAAATAGCTAATATTACAATGCCGTGCCATATAACCACAGCCTATATTATACAGTAAGACTTTGTACTGCAATGGGATGTATATAATTTTCCGTAAAATGCCATAAATTCCCATGTTGAGCACCGGATAATAATTGGTCATTTCTCATCGCTACTCACGACACGGAAGGAAGTGATAGGGACCACAGAGTCTCTGCCAGCTCTCAGAAGATTCCCGTCAATCCCCCCACCCAGCTGCCCCCCTTTCCATGACTTGAACGAGTTCTCCCGCCAAACATCTCCTCCACTGAAAACTTAAATAGATAATTCACAATCCACACTGTTAAAGAAAACATTTCAAACAAAAGATGTCATTATGAAGTATGATGGCTTACAAGTCTACTGAAAGCAATGAAATCCCTTAGAATGTGGGGAAAAAACAATTATTATGTCTGATTTTAAGACAACTACAAAGTCAGGCATACAAAAGCAGGGTTTTATAGCACAAACCTGCGTTTCATAATACAGCATGTAAAAAAGATTCCGTTGTATTTAATTGACAAGGCAGGCGTAAATGATCGTGCTAATGAAACAAAGCCAATCGCTATGGTTTTTAAGGCGCTAATTTAACCATTTTAATTAAATGTCAATGTCACATTCGTCAAATTGCCCCAGGAAAGGACAATCGGTAAATCTATGTAATCAACAAAGTTAAAACTTAAAAGTTCAAAGAAAGTTTATTATCGAAGTACATATATGTCACCATCTACAAGCCTGAGGTTCATTTTCTTGTGAGCATACTCAATAAATCCATAATAGAATCAACGAAAGACGGCAGCAACCTGGGCATTCAACCAGTGCACAAAAGACACAAACTGTGCAAATGCAAACAGAAAGAAACAATAATAATGAATAAATAAAGAAATAAAGTCAACATTTACGTAATTTATGATTGAAGAAATAGTTGAACTCAGGGAGCAGACACGCCCGAGATATCATTTGGTATCAAACTGGAGCGCAGCGATCTCTGTGGATTGAAATCTTCAGTAAATGATTTTGGAAACAATTTTAAATTTGATCATCAGCAACTTACTTGGAACGCCAATAACTGCAAGGATGGGATAGTAAATGGCAAACACGAGACCTCCCGCCGGTCCATGCATTTCCTTTCAAAGAGAACAGACCACGGCAAGTAATAGACGTGAATCACCAGAGGCAAGATTTATTCTTCTGCAGAATCCCCAGTCATCCATTAATTTCATGTTACTTTCAGTCGTCTAAACAAACAGATTACGTCATTCCGTTTATTCCTATTCTTCCTTTAATTACATTGGATAAACATTGACTCAATTAACCGGTACAAGGGTAGCAATCAATCTTTTGGAGAGGTCCTGATGAAGGGTTTCGGCCCGAAAATTTTGACTGTCCATTCTTTTCTGTAGGTAATGCCTGGCCTGCCGAGTTCATTGAGCATTTTGTGTGTGAATCTTCTGGCGGAACTCAGCGGGCTCAGCAGCATATTCCAGGGGAGGAATGCCCCTGCACAACTTGTTCCAACAGCTGAGTTCCTGCGGTAGATTGGAGACGCGGGAGGCTGCAGTTGCCAGAGTCTGGAGCAACATACAAGGAGAAATCTCAGCCAGCCAGGCTAATGAGTCCAGATTGAGTGTCTCAGCCCGAAACGTTGACTGCCCAATTTCGCTACTTAGATGTTTTAGCCAGTTTTCAGGATACAAACTGAATTTACATAAGAGTGAACTTTTTCCTCTGAATAAATTGTTATCAATTAATACTAACCTCCCTTTAAAAATTGTAAGAAATCAATTTACCTATTTGGGTGTAACAATTACCAAGAATTATAAATACCTATTTAATGAAAATTTTCATTCCTTACTGAATTTAGTAAAATGGACACTATCTAACTCGTCGCTTTTTTCGTTATCCTTGATTGGCCGAAACAACTCTATTAAAATGAACACTTTACCTAAATTTATATACCTTTTTCAGGGCATTACCTGTTTTTATTCCTAGATCCTTTTTTAATTCTCTCGATTCTATTATATCTTCTTATATGTGGAAAAACAAACATTCTCGACTAAATAAAGTTCATCTTCAAAAATTTAAAAAGAATGGAGGTTTAGCTTTTACCAAATTTTAGGTTTTATTATTGGGCAGTTGATATAGGAAATCTTATGTTTGGACATATTATATTAACCGTGAGGACCGTCTGATATGGTTTTCTTTAGAAGCTAACTCTGTTAATAAGTTTTCTATTATTTCTCTTCTCGGATCCTCACTCCCTTTACCTTTCAGTAAACTAACTGAAAATTTGGTAGTTAAAGATACTTTGAGGATCTGGGAACAATTTAATAAATTCTTTGGTCTATTGAGATTTTCTTTGTCTAGTCCCATTTGTTTTAACTATTTTTTTAAACCTTCGATGACCGATTCAGTTTTTAAAGAATGGGATAGATTGGGTATTAAAGCAACACACACAAAATGCTGGTGGAACACAGCAGGCCAGGCAGCATCTATAGGAGAAGCACTGTCGACGTTTTGGGCCGAGACCCTTCATCAGGACTAACTGACAGGAAAGATATTAAGCTTATTATATTATACTTCCTTAATATCTTCCCTTTCAGTTAGTCCTGATGAAGGGTCTCAGCCCGAAACGTCGACAGTGCTTCTCCTATAGATGCTGCCTGGCCTGCTGTGTTCCACCAGCATTTTGTGTGTGTTGCTTGAATTTCCAGCATCTGCAGATTTCCTCGTGTTTTCTCTTTAGATTGAGTATTAAATGCTTCCAGGATTTGTTTGTTGGAGGAAATCCTCTTTCGTTTGAGCAAATGTCAGCTAACTATACTTTATCCAAAACTCATTTTTTTCATTATTTACTTCCTGCATTCTCAACTATATACATCTCCTATAAGCTCCGATACAGACTTATTAGGTGTAATTTTTAATTTGAAGCCTTTTTATATTGGTTCAATGTCCAATATTTATGGTATGTTGCTAGGAATGAGAAACATTCTTACAGACAAAATGAAAAATCTTTGGGAACAAGATTTACAGACTTTAATTTTTGAGGAATCTTGGACTGAAATTTTTAAATTGGTTAACATTTCATCGTTATGTGCCCGTCATTCCCTCTTACAATTTAAAGGGGTTCATAGGGCTCACATGTCTAAAAATAAGCTATGTCATTTTTATCAGATGTATCTCCTTTCTGTGATAGATGTAATAATGGAGAAGCTTCATTAATTCACATGGTTTGGACATGTCCAAGCATCGAAAGATACTGGAAGGAAGTATTACAGACTTCCTCGGTACTTTTCAAGATAAATTTTAAGCCTAACCTTTTGACCGTATTATTTGGTATTGTTGGAGGAAAAGACATTATTTTGGAGTTACCTGATTTGCATACTTTGGCTTTTACTTCTCTTATAGCTAGGAGGGCGCTCTTGCTTAAAAGGAAGGATGCTGTTCTGCCTACTCATGCTCAATGGTTACGGAATGTTATGTGATGCTTAAATTTTGAGAAGTTCCGTTGTTCATTTTTTGAATCCAGCCAAGACTTTTATACATTGTGAGGACCATTTTTGAGTTATTTCCAAAAGCTTTGATTTATTGTAAAAGTACAGATGGTGGCTAATCATATATTTTTCTATGATAAGGGGTTTCCCCCTTTTTTCTTGCTTTTCCTAACAGCTCTGACTTTGGTAGTGGGTTTAGATTTCTTTTCTGTTTAACAAAATTATTATATTTCAATATTACGATTTAATTTGATTTTTATGAATACAGGTTTTTGTGATTGTAACTGTATTTGGTACTATTTTTTTGGAGTTACAATGCATTTGGTACTTTTTTTTCTTTTGACTTATAATATATCTTCTTGTACTCTGTATTCCTCTATGCCGAAACTAATAAAAATATTGAAAGAGAGAGTAGATGTTGTTTGAGCCACTGAGTTCATCTACCATCCCTTAAACATGTCCTCCACTAACTCCATAGTGTACTCTATTTCACCCCTCACCTATCAACCCTTCATCCTTCCATCAGCCTCTCCCCTCACCGCTCACCCTTGAACATCTCATTCACTAAGTGTAGTCTACCCTATCCCACCCTTCCCTTCACCCTCACCCATCAAACTCTCCTCCTTCCACCAGCATCTCTCCTCAACCCTCACCCTTGAACATCTCCTTCGCTAACATTATAGTCTACCCTATCTATTCCCTTATACTAATACTATATATAGTGTGCCTTAATCATACTCTCTTGACTTCAGCTGCTCTGGGGAAGACAGGTTCAATCTGAGTAGAAGCTGTTAGTGATTAAAATACTTCCATACCATGTAATATCCTGGTGAATCGGATCTGCAATTTCCACAACATTATCATATCCTTTCTATACTGTGGTGACCATAATTACATTCGCAGTATTCAAGCTGAGTGCAGTATTCCGCTGGGTTCGGGTTGTTACCCTCGGAAAGGACGCTGGTTTTTGTCACTGATCTCGGAGGGGCCGCTGGGTCAGATGCTCTCGATGTTATCAAAATTCTCAGATTTACAGATTGGACTGTAGTTCAGACTAACTGTAGTTCATATTGGCCTCTTTCATTTCTATGTTTTTTTCATGTTCTCGCTCATTCTTTCTCATTGCCGATTGGTGGGCTGGGGTTTGGGGTTTGATCTTCTTGCCGTAGTTTCTCCATGTGGGTCTTTTGGAGAGGTCCCGATGAAGGTTTTCGACCCTAAATCATTGACTGTCCTGCCTGGCCTGCTGAGTGCATTGAACATTTTGTGTGTGTATCTTCTGGCGGAATTTAGCGGGTCCAGCAGCATATTGCGGGAAGGAATGCCCCTACACAGCTTCTTCCAACAGCTGAGTTCCTCCGGCAGATTAGAGGCGCAGGAGGCTGCAGTTGCTAGAGTCTGGAGCAACATACAAGATTCTGGGGAAAATCTAATCTAGCCAGGCTAATGAGTCCAGATGAAATTAGCCCGAAACGCTGACTGCCCAATTTCACTACGTAGATGTTTTAGTCAGTGTTCAGGCCACAAACTGAATTTACGTAAGAGTGAACTTTTTCCTCTGAATAACTTGTTATCAATTAATACTAACCTTCCTTTTAAAATTGTAAGAAGTCAATCTACCTATTTGGGTGTAAAAATGACGAAGAATTATAAATACCTATTTAATGAAAATTTTCTTACCTTACAGAATTTTGTAGAAGGGACGCTATCAAACTGGTCGCCTTTTTCGTTATCCTTGATTGGTCGAATCAACTCTATTAAAATGAACATTTTACCTAAATTTATATACCTTTTTCAGGCATTACCTGTTTTTATTCCTAGATCCTTTTTTAATTCTCTCGATTCAATTATATCCTCTTATATATGGAAAAACAAACATTCTCGACTAAATAAAGTTCATCTTCAAAACTCTAAGAAGAATGGAGGTTTAGCTTTACCAAATTTTAGGTTTTATTATTGGGCAGTCAATATACAAAATCTTATGGTTTGGACATATTATATTAACCACGAGGACTGTCTGATATGGGTTTCTTTAGAAGCTAACTCTGTTAATAAATTTTCTATTATTTCTCTTCTCGGATCATCACTCCCTTTACCATACCAAAGTATGGTAGCTAAACATATTTGAGGATCTGTATACAATTTAGAGAATTCTTTGGTCTATTGAGATTTTCTTTGTCTAGTCCCATTTGTTTTAACTATTTTTTTAAACCTTCATTGACCGATTCATTTTTTAAAGAATGGGATAGATTGGGTATTAAATGCTTCCAGGATTTGTTTGTTGGAGGAAGTCTTCTTTCGTTTGAGCAAATGTCAGCTAAATATAGTTTACCCCAAACTCAGTTTTTTCGTTATTTACAAATTAGAGACTTTCTGCATTCTCAACTATATACATTTCCTATAAATTCCAATACGGACTTATTAGCTGTAATTTTAAATTTGAAATCTTTTTGTAATGGTTCAATATCCAATATTTATGGAATGTTGCTAGGAATGAAAAACGCTCCTATAGACAAAATTAAAAATCTTTGGGAACAAGATTTACAGACTTCAGTTTCTGAGGAAACTTGGAATGAAATTTTTAAGCTGGTTAATACTTCAGCGTTATGTGCCCGTCATTCCCTCTTACAACTTAAAGTGGTTCATAAGGTTCACATGTCTAAAAATAAGCTATCTCGTTTTTTATTGGGATATATCTCCTTTATGTGATAGATGTATTAATGGAGAAGCTTCATTAATTCACATGTTTTGGACATGTCCGAGCATTGAAGGAAGTATTCCAAGCTTTCTCGGTACTTTCCAAGGTACATTTTAAGCCTAACCTTTTGACCGTATTATTTGGTATTGTTGGAGGAAAAGACTTTATTTTGGAGATACCTGATTTGCATATTTTGGCTTTTACTTCTCTTATAGCTAGGAGGGCGCTCTTGCTTAAATGGAAGGATGCTGTTCCGCCTACTCATGCTTAATGGTTACGGGATGTTATGTCATGCTTAAATTTAGAGACAATCCGTTGTTCAGTTTTTGAATCTTGCCATGACTTTTATACATTGTGGGGACAAATTTTGAGTTATTTTCAAAACCTTTGATTTATTGTAAAAGTACAGATGTTGGCTAATAATATATTTTATTATATAAGGGGGGTTTCCCTCTTTTTTCTTGCTTTTCTTAACAGCTCTGACTTTGGTAGTGGGTTCATCTAGCATCCCTTAAACATGTCCTCCACTAACTCTGTAGTGTACTCTATTTCACCCCTCACCTATCAACCCCTCATCCTTCCATCAGCCTCTCCCCTCACCGTTCACCCTTGAACATCTCCTTCGCTAACATTATAGTCTACCCTATCTATTCCCTTATGCTAATAGTATATATAGTGTGCCTTAATCTTACTCCCTTGATTTCAGCTGCTCCGGGGAAGACACGTTCAATGTGAGTAGACGCTGTTAGTAATTAAAATACTTCCATACCATGTAATATCCTGGTGAATCGGATCTGCAATTCCACAACATTATCATATCCTTTCTATACTGTGGTGACCATAATTACATACGCAGTATTCAAGCTGAGTGCAGTATTCCGCTGGGTTCGGGTTGTTACCCTCGGAAAGGACACTGGTTTTTGTCACAGACCTCGGAGGGGCTGCTGGGTCAGATGCTCTCGATGTTATCGAAATTCTGAGATCTACCGATTGGACTGTAGTTCAGACTAACTGTAGTTCATATTGGCCTCTTTCATTTCTATGTTTTTTTTTCGTGTTCTCGCCCATTATTTCTCGTTACCGATTTGGTGGGCTGGGGGTTTGGAGTTTGATCTTCTTGCCGTTGTTTCTCCATGTGGGTGATCTGTTAGTTTTTGTGTGAGGGAGGGGTTGGCTGGACGTTTGAAGTTTGTGAGGTTTTGCTCCTTTTTCTTTTCATGCGGGGAGGGGGTATCCAGTAATGAAAGGGTTTTCATACGAACAACGTTTGATGGCTCTGTGTCTGCACTCGCTGGAATTCAGAAGGAAGAGGGGGGATCTCACTGAAACCTTTTGAATGTTGAAAGGCCTAAACAGAGGAGATGTGGAAAGGATGTCTCCCTTGTGGGAGAATCTAGGACAAGAAGGCACAGCCTCAGGATGGGGGGGGGGGTCCTTTCAAAACAGGGATGTGGAGAATTCATTTTTAGCCAAAGGGTGGTGAATCTGTGGAATTTGTTGCCACGTGTAGCTGTGTAGGCCAGGTCGCTGGATATACTTAAGGCAGGAGATTGATAAGTTCTTGACTGGACATTGATTTTAATGAGATCCTCCCCAATTCTTCTAAGCTCCACCAAGTACAGGCCCAGAGCCATCAAACACTGCTCATATGTTAACTCTTTCATTCCCCTGATCCCCCTCTGGACCCTTTCCAATGCCAGCACATTTTTTCTTTGATAAGGGGTCACAAAACTGCACACAGTACATCAAGTGCGGTCTGACCAATGCCCTTTAAAGCAGTTTTATATTCATATCCTCTCGAAATAACTGCTAACATTGCATTTGCCTTCCTAACACTGACACAGCCTGAAGGATAACCTTTAGAAATCCTGCACTAGGACTCCCAAGTCTCTTTGCACCTCTTATTATTGAATTTTCTCTCTGTTTAGAAAATAGTCTTATGCCTTTATTCCTTCTACTGAAGTGCATGACCATAAACTTCCCTACACTCTATTCCATCTGTCACTTTTTTCCCATTTTCCCAATTTGTCTAAATCCCTCTGCAGACTCCCTGGTTCCCGAACACTACACATCCCTTCATCTATCATTGTATCATCTACAAACTTGAACACAACGTTATCAATTCCATCATCCAAAGAAGTAGTTGCAACACCAACCCCAGTGGAACCACTAGTCACCAGCAGCTAACCAGAAAAGTCTCCCAGCTTCATGTGCCGCACCCTGTCAAAGTCGTTATGAAAATCTAAGTACACAGCATTCACTGGCTGTCCTTCATCTATCCTGCCTATATTTTCCTCAACGAATTCCAACAGATTTGACTGGAAAGATTTCCCCTTAAGTCAGAGGTTCTGAACTACTTTTATGCCACACAGCCTTACCATTAATCGAGGAGCCCACAGACCCCAGTTTGGGAACCCCTGTCATAAGGAAACCATGCAGATTTTGGCTCATTTTATTACGCATCTGCAAGTACCCTGAAAACACATCCTTAGTAATTGACTCCAACATCTTCATGAATTCAGGTTAAATCGCCTATAATTTCCCTTTTTCTCTCTCTCTCACTTCTTAAAGAGTAGTGTGGCACTTGCAATTTTCCAAACCCTCCTGAACCATTCCAGAATCTGGTGATTTTTGAAAGATGATTACTAATGCCTCCACAATCTCTTCAGCCACCTCCTTCAGAATCCTGGGTTGTAGTCCATCTGGTCCAGGTGGTTTATCTACCTTCAATCCTTTCAGCTTCCCAAGCACTTTCTCCATGGTAACAGTTACTATACTCACACTTTCCATGACATTTCCAAATTTCCGGAATACTTTTAGTGTCTTTCACAGTGAAGATTGATGCAAAATACTTATTCAGTTTCTCCACCATTTCTTTGACCCCCAATATTACCTCTCCAGCATAATTTTCCAGCAGTTTGGTATCCATTCTCAGCTCTCTTTTACTCTTTTTATATCTGAAAAAACGTATGGTATTGTCTTTTTATAATATTGGTTAGCTCACCTTCATACTTTATCTTTTCTCTCTTTCACTTTTCTATTGCCTTTCTTCTGTTTATGACCCTTTTTGATTTTGCCCTCATGTTCTACTTCAACTCATCCCTCTCACTGCAATTTTATACAACTATCTGCCTGGCCTTCCTCACAGTCTCAATACTCACTGCAAACCACCTGCCTCATACTCAGTCCTATCAACCCAGTTCCCAACCTTCTCCCAAATGAACTTAAACCCTCCCAACAACTATAACACACCTTCCTTAACATCTTATACAATCTCAACATAACAGCCCAACTCCTGTACTCAGTGCCTTGGTTTATGAAGGCCAATGTTCTGATTTATGAAGACTATTGTGCCAAAGTATCTCTTTATGACCCTATCTACCTGTGAAGCTACTTTCAAGGAATTATGGATCTATATTCCCAGATGCTTCTGTTTTATTACACACCTCTGCCTTACTATTCACTGTGTAATTCCTACCCTTGTTTATCCTGCCAAAGTGTAACACCTCACAATGATTTGCATAAAATTCCATCTGTGTTTTTTCAGCCCATTTCTGTACTTGGTCCAGATCACACTACAGCTTTGATGGCCTTCCTCGCTGTCCACTTTGCCTCTATTAGCAAATTCGCTGATATCACATTATCATCTATCATTAATATAGATAATAAACAACAACAGACCTCGCACTGATTCCTGTGATACTTCACTAGTCACAGGCCTCCAATGAGAGAGGCAGCTATCTTCTGACACTCTCTGGCTTCTATCACAAAGCTAATGTGGAATCCAATTTACTATTTTATCCTGAATGCCATGTGACATAGCCTTCAGGACAAGTGTCCTATGAGGGACTTGGTTAAAGTCCATGTAGACAATTCCTACAGCCTTTGCTTCATCAACTTTCCTTGTCAACTCCCCCAAAATCTCTATAAGTTTGGTTGGATGCAACCTATCATGCACAAAATCAATTTGACTGTTGCAAATTATGTCTGTAGATCCAAATAGTTCTATGTCTTATCTCTGAAAATACCTTCTATAATTTACCCACGACTTACCCACGACTTACATCTCAGCTATCCTGTTTTTCTTAGAGATTTCCCTGAACAACAAAGCCACATTTGCTAACCCACAGTCCTCCAGCATGTCCCCTGTTGCTAAGGACATTTTAAATATCTCTACTAGGACCCCTGCAATTTCTGCATTAGCCTTTTGCAAGGTTTAAAGGGACATTTTGTTAAGTACACTGGATTTATCTACTCTTATTTGCAAAAAGACAGCAAGTGCCCCCCATTACATAATATTCTATGGTTTACAACATTTAGATGCTGCATTTGCCTCCCAAATGCATAGAGATGCCAAAAAAATCATTAACATCATCCCCATCTCTATTAGCTCCATGCATAGATGACTATACTGATCTTAAAGAGGACCAACGCTTTCATTTGCTTTCCTTTTGTTCTTAATCTATAGGATTCTCTTTCATCTTCTCTGTCAGAGTAACCTTATGTCTTCTTTAAGACCTCCTAACTTCTCTGTTAAGTGTTCTCATATATTTCTTATGTTCCCCATGAACTTCATTTGATCCTAACTGCATAATCCTTACATGTGCTGCATTTGTTTTATTTACCAATGCCTCAATATCCACCCAAAACCAATTCTCCCTAAACCTTTTAGTCTTGCCATTCAATTTAACAGGAATACACTAATCCTTTACTCTCAATATTTTACTTTTGAAGACTTTCCAATTACCAAGCATCCCTTTGCCAGAAAAAACCTGTCCCAATCCATGCTTGTCAGGTCCCTTCTGATGTCATCAAAATGGGTTCTTCTCCAATTTAGAGTATTAACAGGAGGACCAGACCTATCCTTCTCTATAATTATTCCGAAACTAATGGAATTATGTTCACTAGATTCAAATCATTCTCCCACACATACTTCAATCTCCTGTGCTGACTTACCCCTGAAAAGGAAATCCAGTATTGCACCATTTCTACATGCAATCTCCCATATTAATTAAAGAAACTTTGCTGAACACATTTGACAAACTCTGTTGCATCCTGTGCTCTTACAGCATGAGAGTCCCAGTCAATATGCGAAAGGTTAAAATCATCTGTTACCATAGCTTTATTTTCTTGAAACTCTACTATCTCTCTACAAATTCCTCTAAATCCAGTTGACTATTTCTAACCTCACTTCACCACCATCCTTCAGGCATAACAGGGTTAGAGATCATCCTGTCCTCAGGTACCACTCCACCAGCTTACGCATTCAAATATCATTTGATGAAGATCAAGCCCAGCAAGTGCAGAAGCATCTCCATTGTCAAAAGTCAAGTCACGGATCAAAAATTTCATACTGACAGAACACCTGTCCCAGCTGTGTCAGAAATGCTGGTGAAGACCTTGGGCTGATGGTATGATGCTAAGCTCAAGGACAGTGAGTAGTTTAAACAACTCACATAGGATACCATCATGTACATAGCTCGCATCAACCAGGCCTGGCCGCCAGGAAAACTCAAGCTGCGGTGCTTCCAGTTCGGCATACTCCCAAGACTCATGTGGCCTTTAACAGTGTATGAAATCCCCATCAACAAGGTGGAAAAGCTTGAAAGAGTGATCAGCACACAAGTGAAACAGTGGCTTGGACTTCCATGATGCTTAAGTCCTGTTGGACAGTACGGGAACGGCAAATTAGAATTACCAATTGCAAGTCTTGTGGAAGAATACAAATGCACCAAAGCAAGTTTGGTTATGACCCTCACTGAATCTGAAGGTATTGTTATTTGAACAGCAGCACCCCCTGTGGCAACGGGGAGGAAGTGGACCCCATCTGAAGCCATTCAGAGTGCTAAATCAGCTCTTCACTTCAGGGATGTGGTTGGCCAAGTACAACTTGGGAGAGCTGGGCTCGGGCTTGTCCCACAGGCTCCTCAATGGCACAAAGCAACATCAGTGCAGAAGAGATGGCTCGTGGTGGAGGAGGTGAGAAGCCGGGAGGAGGCAGAGCGACATTCCAGGGCCAATGGACTAATTAGGAGAGCCTGGAAAGGGGAAAATCAGCTGGCATGACATCTGGGAGGTGGAGGGATCTTGGCTAAGTTTTGTCATCAGAGCTACTTGTGACCTCCTACTCACACCCCCGAACCTGAACCAGTGGTGGGGAGAAGACCCCACTTGCTCTCTTTGTCATGCACCTGGATCACTAAGGCACATTTTAACAGGATGCACCACGAGCCTCAGCCAGGGGCGGTACACTTGGCGGCATAACCGACTTCTCAGACAGCTAACATCAATCTTGGATCAGAAGTGAATCACCACAAATGTTCTCCCTCAAACATGGGCAAGAAATGTTCACATCACATGATTTGTATCAGCAGGCCAACCTCCAGAGCACAATATAACATCAAAAAAGTTAAGCATTCTGCAGGTTGCTCTGGATTGGAAAATGGATGTGGACTTGGAAAAAAAGCTTGTGTTTCCCCCAGACATTGCAGCTACAACCAGACATGGCCCTGTGGTCCACAACAGCCAAGCTAGCATATGTTGTGGAATTGACAGTACCATGGGACGATGGTGTTGAAGAAGCTTATGAGAAGAAAAAGACCAAGTATTCTGAACTGGCAACTGAAGCTGCCCAGAACAGCTGGAAGACCAAAATTTTCCCTGCAGAAGTGGGATGCAGGGGATTCGTGGCTACATCTGTGACCAGTCTATTGAAGAAGATGGGAGTGAGAGGTTATTTACTCAAACAAGCAATCAAGTCCTTATCAAATACAGCAGAAGAAAGCAGTAATTGGATTTGGATTAAAAGGAAAGACAACAACTGCAAGATGAAGACAGGAGGGTACGGAACTGAGGGGGGTGTATCTGGGACACTAGGTAGCACGTTGAGTCCTCTGGAGACGTTGTGGGTTTATCAATGAAACATGAAAGAAGGAGGGTGCTCACTTGATGACCCCAATGAGGTACCTACCCTCCTTGTCACCACTCCAAGCTCATTGCCAACATCGAGAGTGCCGACTTATCATAGGAATTGAAACATCAAGTCCTATTAGCTCTACTAATCTACATAGCAACAGCCAAAATTAAAAATTCAGTCATGTGCACAACTTTGTATTAACAGTTGGCCTCATACCCTTGAAGCTAATTCTTACAAGATGAGCAACTACAAGTATTTATTCTCAGAGTCATCTCTGCTAATTCAGGGTCATATCTCTCACAAACTAGGCTGCAAACTGGTTTCCGTATTCAAAAGGCAATATTAAGCCGTTGTTTATCAAATACTTTAACTCACATATTTTCCATCACACCCACTTCTTTATGATCACGTGATAAACCATAAACTCCAGGGTTCGCAAATGGGGCCTCATAACCCGGTGGTAGGGGTTTCATTTTAAATACTTCTCTTCATTAATACACCGGGTCATAAGTATCCGCGTTAACCCGAGGGAACATAGAAATGGGGTGATTTGTTAAACGGGGTAGAGTTGCACATATGTATCGAGCGGCAAAAACACGCACTATTGCTATAGCGATAATAATTCCATAATGTACTAGCATTCTCCACCGACTACTGAAGGTGTTCCCAAAGGGCCTCCAGACTCCAGGAGGATATAATTACGAAATTCGCCAATCTTACGTATCTGTTTTACACGTCTTTGATTATAGTTAGCCAAGTGTGTTATGCTTTCAGATTCATCAGGAATATAGGTATAACGTTCCTGCCCGATACGGCACACATCCCCCCTCTCTCAGCTGAAATAAAATCAAAGGCCGCCTTGCTTTGCAGGGCCACAGTTCAAGTATTGACGACTTTTGCTGCTAAGCATATGCATATGTGAGTCTAGATGCTCAGGCAATGAGGCAAATAAGTCTATATATCAGTAGCCATTTCATTGTCCTTCAGTTTTTCTTCTTCTCCAGTACATTATCGGACTCCAGAAGAGAGGGCATATACAGCTTACACTTGGTTCTGTGCACCCAGTCAGCTTTGCCTTGTACCTTAATCGCCAAAAGCAGCACTTGATAGGGCCCCGTCCACCTTGGAGAGAAAGAGAGAACATTTTCCAGTAATTTAATATATACATGATCATCTGGTTTGGATGGATTTGTATTTCCTTCCCCAGGTTTGGGCAGGGCTGTAGTCACTTTCCCTTGATTCATTCTAGCAGCATCACCTAGACCTTTTATTATTTCTAGGGTTTTGTCATCAGGCCATATCAGCTCTGTTTGGGCACTTGTCAAAGGGGGTCTAGAATCCGTGGGCTTTCCATCAATACTTCAAAAGGGGTCAATTTCGTGGTCCTGTTAAACTTGATTTTTCAAGGTATGCGGAGGAATCGGCAGAGCCTCAATGCCGTCTCTTACCGTACTTTGGCCAGAGTGTCTTTCAGTACTCCATTGATCATTTCCACTAATCCCGATGATTGTGTATGGTAGGGCACATGTCACTCGCAGAAGAATCCTAGGGTTTGCCCCAATGCTTTAGTTATTTTCCCTGTAAAGTGCGGTCCTCTGTCACTATTAAGCTTAGAAGGAATTTCAAATCAATGAATAAGCTCCTTCATCAGCAATTTAATTACTGCCCTAGTGCCATCTATTTGTGTGGGGAAGGCCTCCATCCATTCTGGAAACAATATCTGCACATCTCCAGGTAAAGGGTTAAACATTTTCCAAGTTTGTACTGACCAGCTGTGGAATGTAATAGGGTTTCTAATAATGTTAGGGGTGTTATTTATCATACTCCTAATCTCTAGGGGTCCAGGGTCGGAGGATCAGTATTTATCCTACCATTCTTCGGGGTACCTGTATATGGGTTGTACTATCACTTTCCTATGGCTATTGTTTGGTCCTGCTACCTGCTCCGTAAGCTGTACTCTCCTAGTCTGTGACTCCTACACCTTGTGCAATGTCTACAGTTGGTGAATGTTCCGGTTCTATGGGACCAGAAGGATCCCCTGTACTCGAGGCAGCAGATGAGGTAATTTATCTGAGATAACTTCTTTTTTACATGGATTTATTTCTTTCTTTATGCAATTTTTTCTTATATTTAAATCAGATTGGTCTGGATCTCAAGAGAGAGGATTTGTAGAATGCCAACATGATGGCGTTTTAGAGTTGCTTGTGCTAGAGCCCACGACAGGAAAGGCTATTCTGGATTGGGTGCTATGTAATGAACTGGATTTAATAAGGGAGCTTAAGGTAAAGTAACCTTTAGGAGACAGTGAGCATAACATGATATTCAAACTGTAATTTGAGAGGGCGAAGCTAAAGGTAGATGTATCAATACTACAGTGGAGTGTAGGGAATTATAGAGGCATGAGAAAGGAGCTGGCCAAGGTTGATTGGAAGGAGACTTTAGCAGGGATGATAGCAGAACAGCAATGGCTAGAGTTTCTGGGAAAAATACAGCAGGCGCAGGATAGATACATCCCAAAGAAGTATTCTAAATTTAGGATGATGTGATCCTGGCTGACAAGGGAAGTCAAAAACAATGTAAAAGCGATAGAGAGGGTATATAATTGAGCAAAAAGTTAGTGGGAAGTTAAAAGACTGGGAAGCTTTTAAAAAACCAGTAGAAGGCAACTAAAAAGCCATAAGGAGGGAAATGATGAAACATGTCGGTAAGCTAGTGAATAATATCAAAGAGGATAACAAATGTTTTTTTTTCCAGATATATAAAGAATCAAGGGCAGGTGAGATATCAGACTGCTGGAAAATGGCACTGGAGAGGTACTAATGGGGGTACAAGGAAATCACAGAAGACACTAGCAGGATGCCGTAAGTTTGAGAGTGCTGGGGGCAGAAGTGAGTGCAATTGCTATTACTAGGGTGAAGGTGTTTTGAAGACTGAAAGATCTGAATGCAAAAAAGACACTTTGATCAGCTGGACTACAGCCCAGGGTTCTGATAGAGGTAGCAGAGGAGAATGTGGAAGCATTAGTAATGATATTCCATGAATTGCTAAATTGTGGCATGGTTCTGAAATTGCAAATGTCACTCCACTCATCAAGAAGTGAGGGAGGCAGAAGAAAGGAAACTATAGGCCAGCTAAGCTGACCTCAGTGGTTAGGAAGATGTTTGAGTCCATTGTTAAGGATATGGTCTCAGGGTACTTGGAGTCACATGATAAAATAGGCCAACATCAACATGGTTTCCTTAAGGGAAAATCTTGCCTGACATATCTGTTGGAATTCTTTGAGGAAATAACAAGCAGGATAAACAAAGGACAGTCAGTGGATGTTGTGTGCTTGTTTTCCTTTCAGAAAGCCTTTGACAAGGTTTAACAGGATAAGAGCCCATGTTATTACTAGAAGGATACTAGAATGGATAAAGAATTGGAAGATTGGCAGGAAGCAGATTTGGAATAGAGAGTGCCTTTTCTGATTAGCCGTCAGTGACTAGTGATGTTCAGCAGGGGCAGGTATTTGGATCACTTCTTTTTACATTACTTTGGATGATGGAATTGATAGCTTTGTGGTCAAGTTTGCAGACAGTACAAAGATAGGTAGAGGGGCAGGTAGTGTCAAGGAAGCAGTGAGTCTGCAAAAAGGCAGGCAGATTAAGAAAATGAGCAAAAACGTACTGATGGAGCACAGTGTCTGGAAATGTATGGTCATGCACTTTGGTAGAAGGAATAAAAGTGTAGACTATTTTCTAAACGGGGAGAGAATTCAAAATTCCTACATGCTAATGGACTTGGGAGTGCTTGTGCAGGATTCCCTAAAGGTTAATTTGCAGGCTGAGCTAGTGGTAAAAAATGCAAATGCAATGTTAGCATTCATTTCGAGAGGGCTAGAATATAAAAGCAGACGTGTAATGCTGAGGCTTTATAAGGCACTGGTGAAACCTCACTTGGAACAGTTTTGGGGCCCTTATCTAAGAAAGAATATGCTGACATTGGTGATGGATCAGAAGAGGTTCAGGAGAATGATTCTGGCAATGAAACATTATCGTATGATTGGTGTTTGATGGCTTCGGGCCTGTAGTCGCTGGAATTCAGAAGAATGAGGTGGGGAGGTGGGGGATCTTGTTGAAATTACCAAATGTTGAAAGGCCTCGATAGATCAGATGTGGAGAGGATACTTCCCTTAGCGGGGCAGTCTAGGACCAGAGAGAACAGCCTCAGAAAAGAGGGATGTCCATTTAGAGCAGCAATGAGGAGGAATTTCTTCAGCCAGATGGTGGTAAATCTGTGGGCTTCATTGCCACAGGTAGCTGTAGCGGCCAGATCATTGGGTGTATTTAAGGTGGAGGTTGATAATCAGGGCATGAAAGCTTATGGGGGGACACGAGGAGAATGGTTTTGAGAGGGAACTGGATGAGTAATGATGAAACATCAGAGCAGACTTGATGGGCCAACTGGCTTAATTCTGCACTTATTTCTTATGTCATTGCCTTGTTTACTAAACACTAACTTGTTGGCTTTGTTGTCACGGTTTCCAATATTTCCATGATAACAGGAGATGAAAACTTGATCTTTTCTCAAAAGCTTCTTGACATTGCAGGGTTTATGAAGTTACAGTGATATACAGCATGACAACAGTCCATTCGGCCCAACTAGCCCATGCAGACCAATGACAAATGTATTTTAACGGTTGTAATTGTACCTGCCTCTACCGCTGTTGGGTCATTTTATATATACCCACAACCCTTTGTGTTAGAGTGGTGTCAGTGACATGATGCTGGTGGCGTTAATCTAAGGATGAACGCAGTCTGCCAATTACATCTACTTTGTTCGACAAGTGGAAGGGACTGAATTTTTAACCAAAGGAGAAAATGATAAAACGTGGAGGAAAAAGCAGAATTAAAATCCTTTCTTTATTTTTCCTACTTAAAGTGTTTACTAACCAGACTCAGGGGGTATTTCAATGCATTCTTCAACTCCATCCTGAACTTAGTCTGTGTCACTGCATAAATAAAGGTGTTGGTGCAAGGACTCAGAAGCTCAAGCATGTGTGAGCTTTCTTGCAGTGTATAAACTTGATCGTTGAATTCTAAACCAGAGAAGTACGATGTGTCTAAAATTTGGACGTACAAAAAATGTACGACGTAGGTCATCCACAGTAGCAGGAAACTGGCTGATATGGCGAAAAGTAAGATGATGGATTTTCTCCGGTTGTCCATCTCTGGGTCTCGGGCATTGTCGTCATTCTTCTTCCCACGGAGTCCCCTTCGGACTCTACTCGCGATTAAAATGTGTCGGACAGTCAATATATTGAGCAGTAGAATCAGAACGAAAGGGAGACATGGTGTCAAGATGCAGTCCAGCCAATCGTAAACCTGCTAGACGGGGGAGGTGAAGTAACTTGATGAAATTTCACAAAACCAGGGCACATTGTCGACTATGTACAAGGGTTGGTAGGAAAAGTAGAAGGGGATGTTTTTCAAGCAGCCGACAATACAGATGACTGATATAACCACGGCTGCGGCTTTCTCGGTGCAACACTTTGCTTTTAGTTCATGGTGACAAATGGCTACGAATCGGTCGAAGGTGAAAGCGACGGTCAACCAGACTGAACAGTCCCTGCTTGCATAGATCAGCACGGTGCTGAGGCTGCAGGCGGGAGTGGTCGACAGCAGGCTGTCAACAAAAAAAATACCGGCGATTCGGTTCAATATTACCGCTGTGATGATGACCAGGAGATCCATTACTGCCATCCCGACCAGGTAGTAAGTGATACACCAGGAGAGCCCGCACTTACCGCGCGACAGGATCACGATTGCCACTAGGTTCGCTGTTACCAAAAACAAGGGAAAAGACAAGCGTATAAGAATTCCGCCGCTCAACACACAGAAATACTCAAGTTCCCCGAAGACCACACATTATCGTTTAACGTGCAATGGAACCGCAATGATAACGTCGTAACATCTGCATGACGAACTGTATTTTACAGGAACGCACCCAGACAGTCTCAGATACAATTGCCACAAATAGAAACATTGCAAGATGTAAAAGGCGGCCATTCTACCCATCGTGGCTCTGAAAAGAGCTACCAATCTAATCCATCTTCTGGCACCAATGTCGGGGCCACAACGCTCAACGTCCTTCAAGGATACGCCCAGGTACTTCTGAAAGATCCTGAAGGACGTACCCCTCTAAAGCTCCGAGCATCGAGTTCCAAGCCTAGAATCAGAATCGGGTTTATTATCAATGACACATGTCGGAAAATCTGTTGTTTTTTCAGTTATCTAAAGAGTAAAATGGAGGTGAGAGTTGATGAGTACTTGATGAGTACTTTGAGAGTTGATGAGTAGTTTGCATCAGTCTTCACTGCGGGAGACTCTAACGGTGTGCCAGAGGTCCGTGAGTGTCAATGAGCAGGAGTGAGTGTCATTGCTATTACAAAGGAAAAAGTGAGAGGCAATCGCAAAGGTCTTAGGGTGGATAGATCACCTGGACCAGATGGAGTACATCCCAGAGTCCCGAGAGAGGTTGCTGAATAGATAACCAATGATTTTTCAAGACTCACTTGATCCTGGCATGGCCCTAGAGGACTGGAAAATTTCAAATGTCACTTTAAGAATGGGGAAAGGCAAAAGAGAGGAAATTATAGGCCAGTTAACCTAACCTCAGTGGATGGGAAAGTGTGGGAGTCTATTATTAAGAATGTTTTGGGGTATTTGGAGACTAATGATGAAATAAGACAAAGTCAGCATGGTTTCTGTAAAGGGAGAAAGTTGTTTGAGGAATTAACAAGTAGGGCAGACAAAGGAGAGGTAGTGGACGTCATTTACTTGGATTTTCAAAAGACATTTGATATGGTGCCACACATGAGGCTGCTTAATAAGATAAAAAAATCACAAATCATTACAGGAATTTGCTGACATGGATAGAGGGATGGCTGACAGGCAGGAGGCAGCAAATTTGAATAAAGGGGACTTTTCTGGTTGTCTGACAGTGACTAGTGGTGATCGTCAGGGGTCAGTATTGGGACTGCTACTTTTCACATTGTTTGACAATGATGTAGATACAGAATTGATGGCTTTGTGGTAAAGTTTGCGGATGATACAAGCAAAGGTGAAGGGATAGGTAGTGCTGAGGAAGCAATGTGATTGCAGCAGGACGTAGACAAATTGGAAGAATGGGTAAAAAGGTGGCAGGTGGAATGCAGAGTTGGGAAATGTATGATAATGCATTTTGGTAAAAAGAGCAATAGTGCAAACTATTGTCTAAGTGGGGAGAAACTTCAAATATCAGAGGTGCAGAAGGACTAAGGAGTCCTTGTACAAGACTCCCTGAAGATTAACTTACACGATGAGTCTGTAGTAAAGAAGGTAAGTGCAATGTTGGCATTTATTTCAAGGGGAATATAGTATAAAAACAGGAAGATAATGCTGAGATTTTAAAAAGAAAGGCCACACTTGAAGCATTAACAATAGCTTAGTGCCTCGTATCTTAGAAAAGCTGGGTTGCCATTGGAGAGAGTCCAGAGGAGGTTCACAAGGATATTTCCAGCATTGAATGGGTTATCATATGAGGAGCTTTTGGCAGCTTTGGACGCGTACTCACCGGAATTTATAAGAATGCGGGGAAGGGGTGGTGGGTCACGATCTCATTGAAACCTACCGAATGTTGGAAAGGACTAGATAAAGGGGATGTGGAGAGGATGTTTCCTATGGTGGGGGTATCCAGGACTAGAAGACACAGCCTCAGGATTGAGGGTAACCTTTAGAACAGTGGTAAGGAGGATGTTTCTTTTAAGCCAGAGAGCAGTGAATCTATGGAATGCTCTAACACAGAATACGGTGTAGGCCAATTTCATGGGTATATTTAAAGCGGAAGGTGATACTTTTCTGATTGGTCAGGGCATCAAAGGACATGGCGAGAAGGGTGTATGGGGTTGAGTAGGAGCTAGGATCAGCTATGATGGAATGGCGGAGCAGACACGATGGGCTCAGTGTGGAATTCTGCTTCTACGTCTGATGGTCTTATGGTTTTGCGCAGCAGTACAATGCAATATGTTAAAATACTATATATTACATTAAGAAATACATATTTAAAAAAATTAAGTACATAGTGCAAAAAGGGAGCAAAATAGTGATGTTGCGTTCTTGGATTGGATCATTGTCCATTCAAAAATCTGATGGCAGAGGAGAAGAAACGGTTCCTGAAATGTTGAGAATGTGCCTTCAGACTCTTGCACCTCCTCTCTGATGGTCACAATGAGAAGAAGCATGCCCTGGGTAATGTGGTTCCCCAATGATGGATGCTGCCTTTTTAAGGCAAAACTTTTTGAAGATTTTCTCAAAGCTGGGAAGGGCTTTGCCCATGATGGAATGGGCTGAGTTTAAAACACCCTGCAGTTTTTTTTTCCCAATCTTGTGCAGCGGTCTCTCCATATCAGACAGTGATGTAGTTGAGTAATTGGCAAATTTGTAGATGGTGTTTGAGGAGAGAGAGAGGAGAGAGGGGAGGAGAGAAAGAGAAGACAAAGGAAAGAGAGAGAGAGGGAGATTGGAGAGGGAGAGAGGGGGAAGGGGAGAGAGGAGAGTGGCGGAGAGGGGGCGAGGGGGGAGAGGGGGAGAGGGAGAGGGAGAGATCATTTCCAATCTGCATTGACTGTGGTATCCCAATGAAAAAGTCACTAATCCAGTTGCATGGGGAGATTCAGCGACCCTGGTTTGAAGCATGTTGATTAGTACTGAGGGAATGATGATGTTTACACTGAGCAGTGATTAATACACTGCAGCCTGATGTAGGTATTGCAATTGTCCAGGTGGTCCAATGTTGACCCATCGAGGGAGAAAGATGAAAAAAAAAACTCATTCCCAAGATCAATTGTAACTGTAATCCAATTAGTCCGATTTCCATTATCTTTGACCAAATTAAAAAGTATAAATAATAACAATAATTGATTATCAATTGGCATACCGGGTAGGTTAATTGATCATTGTAAATTGTCCCTTGATTAAATAAGGGTTAAATTGGGCTGTTGGGGTTTGCAGAGCGGTGGAGATCTAAAGGCTTGGAAGGCCTATTCCATACTGCATATCCAAATAAGTAAATACATTAATATGCATCTTTAAAGCAGTATATTCAGGAGAGGGCTGTACTAAATTTTACCTTAGAGTATGACACTGGAGAAGTAATAGAAGTGTGGTGCTCTCTGAGATCAGAGGCTATAACCCTTATCAGCTGCAAGGTGGACGTAGAAGCAGATAAGGTTGGGCCTGAGATAATGACAGAGACTGGAGGAAAATGGATTCAATAGCATAAGGAAGGACCTGTAAAAGTAGATTGTGAACTGCTGTTACAGGAGGAAACAACCAGTGGAGGTTTTAGTAACAGTTGAGAGTTAGCATGTACCGGTAAGGGTCAGATACAAAGATGGTAAGTTTAGGAAACACTACTTAACAAAGAAAATTGATCAGGGGAAAAAGGAGTCAAATGTGCTGCATAGGATGCCAGAATAGAATACCACCTCTGAAATTTATAGAAGATGAATGGAAAAACTTTGGAAATAAATTAGGAGTGCAAAAGTGTATATTAAAATATGCAGGCACATTAAACAAGATTCCTTAAAGAAAAGAGCTTATCAATAACTTAGAAGGAATAACGTGAGAAAAAATGTGATAGGTGCCCTCAGAGACAAGAGGAGCAAATTATGTGTGGTGCCAAGGGATATGAGTGTAGTGCTAGTGAATATTTTTCATTGATATTCACCAGGGGGAAGGATGTGGATGTTGGTGCATTAAGAAAGAAGAGAACTGATATCTGGAACATGTTGGTATCAGAAGGACGAACGAAAGTGTTAGAAATACTGTGCCAATTAAAGTGACTAAATCACTGGTGTCAGACGGAATTGATTCAAAATTCTATGAGGAGACTTGAGGGTAACTATTCTGTTCCTTATTGTAAAAGGGCAGTAAGGATAAGCCTGTTAAACTACAGGCAGGTGATGATAGCAAAGTTATTGAGATTCTGATGGACAGGAACCATGTTGATTAGGTTGAGTCGGCATGCAGTCTTACAGAGGAAATACCTACACATGTATGACTTTGGTTTTTGAGGTTAAGCCTGATTGATGAAAGCACAAAAGTACATATGGTAACGTAGACTAGAACAAGGCTTTTTAAATGCAGTAGGCTAGTCTGGTAGGTAAGGGAACAAGGGATCCAAGATATCTTGGCAAACTAGACCCATAATAGGAAGGGCGGGAGGCTTTGAAGAGGGTACAGAAGTGGTTTACCATGATACATTCTAGGGCATAACCTACAAGAATAGGTTGGAAAAAACTTGTTTCTTTTTTTCTTGACCATGGGAGAATGAGGGAAGACCTGATAGAAGTTTATAAAGTCATGAGAATCATAGATAGAATGCAATCAGAAGATGGATTACCAAAGGACATGCATTAATAAAGGACATGCATTAAGAAAGGACATGTATTAATAAAGGACATGCATTTCTAAAGGATATTCAAAAATAAAGGACATGCATTTCTAAAGGACATGCACTACTAAAGGACATGAATTAATGATGAACATGCATTTCTAAAGGACATGCATTAATAAAGGACCAGCATTTCTAAAGGACATGCATTAATAAAGGACACGTATTAATAATAGACATGCATTAATAAAGGATATGCATTACTAAAGGACATGCATTAATAATGGTCATGCATTAATAAAGGACATGCGTTATTAAAGGTCATGCATTATTAAAGGAAATGCATTAATAGCAGACATGCATTTCTAAAGGACATGCATTAAAAACGGACACGCATTTCTAAAGGACATGCATTAATAAAGGGCATGTATTTAAGGCGGGAATTTGAAAGTTTAAAGGAGATGTGCTACACACAACTGTTTTACACGAATGGTCGTGGGTGCACGGAACGGGCTAACTGGGGCACTGATATAGTAGAAAAGATAGTGGTATTTAACAGTCTATCAGATGGAAACGTGCGTGTGCAGTGAATTAGGAAATATGAATCATGTATAGGAAGAAAATAATTTACTTAATTCGGTTTATTTTTGGCGTTTCCCCCTGTGCACTGCGCAAAGTTCCATGTTCTTAAATTGTCTTTGTAATAGGTGACAGTGGTGTGCTATTCCTTCCCATTTGCATTTCTGAGTATGCGGTATTCCGCACGGACCCAGCAGCCAAGGTCTGCAGCCCACTGCTTGTCATTCCGCGGCGCTCGGCCCCCACACGAACCCTCACTAGAAACCTTCACCGCTGCTAACTCTGGAGCTGTTCAGCCGTAAACACAGTTAAGGCACTGAAATTCAGTAATATGCACTTTATATACAGAAAATAGCTAATATTACAATGCCGTGCCATATAACCACAGCCTATATTAGACAGTAAGACTTTGTACTGCAATGGGATGTATATAATTTTCCGTAAAATGCCATAAATTCCCATGTTGAGCACCGGATAATAATTGGTCATTTCTCATCGCTACTCACGACACGGAAGGAAGTGATAGGGACCACAGAGTCTCTGCCAGCTCTCAGAAGATTCCCGTCAATCCCCCCACCCAGCTGCCCCCCTTTCCATGACTTGAACGAGTTCTCCCGCCAAACATCTCCTCCACTGAAAACTTAAATAGATAATTCAGAATCCACACTGTTAAAGAAAACATTTCAAACAAAAGATGTCATTATGAAGTATGATGGCTTACAAGTCTACTGAAAGCAATGAAATCCCTTAGAATGTGGGGGAAAACCAATTATTATGTCTGATTTTAAGACAACTACAAAGTCAGGCATTTAAAAGCAGGGTTTTATAGCACAAACTTGCGTTTCATAATACAGCATGTAAAAAAGATTCCGTTGTATTTAATTGACAGGGCAGGCATAAATGATCGTGCTAATGAAACAAAGCCAATCGCTATGGTTTATAAGGCGCCAATTTAACAATTTTAATTAAATGTCAATGTCACATTCGTCAAACTGCCCCAGGAAAGGACAATCGGTAAATCTATGTAATCAACAAAGTTAAAACTTAAAAGTTCAAAGAAAGTTTATTATTGAAGTACATATATGTCACCATCTACAAGCCTGAGGTTCATTTTCTTGTGAGCATACTCAATAAATCCATAATAGAGTCAACGAAAGACGGCAGCAACCTGGGCATTCAACCAGTGTACAAAAGACACAAACTGTGCAAATGCAAACAGAAAGAAACAACAATAATGAATAAATAAAGAAATAAAGTCAACATTTACGTAATTTATGATTGAAGAAATAGTTGAACTCAGGGAGCAGACACGCCCGAGATATCATTAGGTGTCAAACTGGAGCGCAGCGATCTCTGTGGATTGAAATCTTCAGTAAATGATTTTGGAAACAATTTTAAATTTAATCATCAGCAACTTACTTGGAACGCCAATAACTGCAAGGATGGGATAGTAAATGGCAAACACGAGACCTCCCGCCGGTCCATGCATTTCCTTTCAAAGAGAACTGACTACGGCAAGTAATAGACGTGAATCACCAGAGGCAAGATTTATTCTTCTGCAGAATCCCTGGTCATCCATTAATTTCATGTTACTTTCAGTCGTCTAAACAAACAGATTACGTCATTCCGTTTATTCCTATTCTTCCTTTAATTACATTGGATAAACTTTGATTCAATTAACCGGTACAAGGGTAGCAAACAATCTTTTGGAGAGGTCCTGATGAAGGGTTTCGGCCCGAAAACATTGACTGTCCATTCTTTTCTGTAGATAATGCCTGGCCTGCCGAGTTCATTGAGCATTTTGTGTGTGAATCTCCTGGCGGAACTCAGTGGGCTCAGCAGCATATTCCAGGGGAGGAATGCCCCTGCACAACTTGTTCCACCAGCTGAGTTCCTCCGGTAGATTGGAGACGCGGGAGGCTGCAGTTGCCAGATCCTGGAGCAACATACAAGGAGAAATCTCAGCCAGCCAGGCTAATGAGTCCAGATTGAGTGTCTCAGCCCTAAACGCTGACTGCCCAATTTCGCTACGTCGATGTTTTAGCCAGTTTTCAGGATACAAACTGAATTTACATAAGAGTGAACTTTTTCCTCTGAATAAATTGTTATCAATTAATACTAACCTCCCTTTAAAAATTGTAAGAAATCAATTTACCTATTTGGGTGTAACAATTACCAAGAATTATAAATACCTATTTAATGAAAAATTTCATTCCTTACTGAATTTAGTAAAATGGACACTATCAAACTCGTCGCTTTTTTCGTTATCCTTGATTGGCCGAAACAACTCTATTAAAATGAACATTTTACCTAAATTTATATATCTTTTTCAGGGCATTACCTGTTTTTATTCCTAGATCTTCTTTTGATTCTCTCGATTCTATTATATCTTCTTGTATATGGAAAAACAAACATTCTCGACTAAATAAAGTTCATCTTCAAAAATTTAAGAAGAATGGAGGTTTAGCTTTTACCAAATTTTAGGTTTTATTATTGGGCAGTCGATATACGAAATCTTATGTTTGGACATATTATATTAACCGTGAGGACTGTCTGATATGGGTTTCTTTAGAAGCTAACTCTGTTAATAAGTTTTCTATTATTTCTCTTCTCGGATCCTCACTCCCTTTACCTTTCAGTAAACTAACTGAAAATTTGGTAGTTAAAGATACTTTGAGGATCTGGGAACAATTTAATAAATTCTTTGGTCTATTGAGATTTTCTTTGTCTAGTCCCATTTGTTTTAACTATTTTTTTAAACCTTCGATGACCGATTCAGTTTTTAAAGAATGGGATAGATTGGGTATTAAAGCAACACACACAAAATGCTGGTGGAACACAGCAGGCCACGCAGCATCTATAGGAGAAGCACTGTCGACGTTTTGTGCCGAGACCCTTCATCAGGACTAACTGACAGGAAAGATATTAAGCTTATTATATTATACTTCCTTAATATCTTCCCTTTCAGTTAGTCCTGATGAAGGGTCTCGGCCCGAAATGTCGACAGTGCTTCTCCTATAGATGCTGCCTGGCCTGCTGTGTTCCACCAGCATTTTGTGTGTGTTGCTTGAATTTCCAGCATCTGCAGATTTCCTCGTGTTTTCTCTTTAGATTGGATATTAAATGCTTCCAGGATTTGTTTGTTGGAGGAAATCCTCTTTCGTTTGAGAAAATGTCAGCTAAGTATACTTTATCCAAAACTCATTTTTTTCATTATTTTCTTCCTGCATTCTCAACTATATACATCTCCTATAAGTTCCGATACAGACTTATTAGGTGTAATTTTTAATTTGAAACCTTTTTATATTGGTTCAATATCCAATATTTATGGTATGTTGCTAGGAATGAGAAACACTCTCACAGTCAAAATGAAAAATCTTTGGGAACAAGATTTACAGACTTCAATTTTTGAGGAATCTTGGACTGAAATTTTTAAATTGGTTAACACTTCATCGTTATGTGCCCGTCATTCCCTCTTACAATTTAAAGGGGTTCATAGGGCTCATATGTCTAAAAATAAGCTATGTCATTTTTATCAGATGTATCTCCTTTCTGTGATAGATGTAATAATGGAGAAGCTTCATTAATTCACATGGTTTGGACATGTCCAAGCATCGAAAGATACTGGAAGGAAGTATTACAGACTTCCTCGGTACTTTTCAGGATAAATTTTAAACCTAACCTTTTGACCGTATTATTTGGTATTGTTGGAGGAAAAGACATTATTTTGGAGTTACCTGATTTGCATATTTTGGCTTTTACTTCTCTTATAGCTAGGAGGGCGCTCTTGCTTAAAAGGAAGGATGCTGTTCTGCCTACTCATGCTCAATGGTTATGGAATGTTATGTCATGCTTAAATTTTGTGAAGTTCCGTTGTTCATTTTTTGAATCCAGCCAAGACTTTTATACATTGTGAGGACCATTTTTGAGTTATTTCCAAAGGCTTTGATTTATTGTAAACGTACAGATGGCGGCTAATCATATATTTTTCTATGATAAGGGGTTTCCCCCTTTTTTCTTGCTTTTCCTAACAGCTCTGACTTTGGTAGTGGGTTTAGATTTCTTTTCTGTTTAACAAAATTATTATATTTCAATATTACGATTTAATTTGATTTTTATGAATACAGGTTTTTGTGATTGTAACTGTATTTTAATACAATGCATTTGGTACTATTTTATTTTTTTTCTTTTGACTTATAATATATATCTTCTTGTACTCTGTATTCCTCTATGCCGAAACTAATAAAAATATTGAAAGAGAGAGTAGATGTTGTTTGAGCCGCTGAGTTCATCTACCATCCCTTAAACATGTCCTCCACTAACTCCGTAGTGTACTCTATTTCACCCCTCACCTATCAACCCTTCATCCTTCCATCAGCCTCTCCCCTCACCGCTCACCCTTGAACATCTCATTCACTAACATTATAGTCTACCCTATCTATTCCCTTATGCTAATACTATATATAGTGTGCCTTAATCATACTCTCTTGACTTCAGCTGCTCTGGGGAAGACAGGTTGAATCTGAGTAGAAGCTGTTAGTAATTAAAATACTTCCATACCATGTAATATCCTGGTGAATCGGATCTGCAATTTCCACAACATTATTATATCCTTTCTATACTGTGGTGACCATAATTACATACGCAGTATTCAAGCTGAGTGCAGTATTCCGCTGGGTTCGGGTTGTTACCCTCGGAAAGGACGCTGGTTTTTGTCACTGATCTCGGAGGGGCCGCTGGGTCAGATGCTCTCGATGGTATCGAAATTCTGAGATCTACAGATTGGACTGAAGTTCAGACTAACTGTAGTTCATATTGGCCTCTTTCAGTTCTATGTTTTTTTCATGTTCTCGCCCATTCTTTCTTGTTGCCGATTGGTTGGCTGGGGTTTGGGGTTTGATCTTCTTGCCGTTGTTTCTCCATGTGGGTCTTTTGGAGAGGTCTTGATGAAGGTTTTCGACCCTAGATCATTGACTGTCCTGCCTGGCCTGCTGAGTGCATTGAGCATTTTGTGTGTGTATCTTCTGCCGGAATTTAGCGGGTCCAGCAGCATATTGCGGGAAGGAATGCCCCCACACAGCTTCTTCCAACAGCTGAGTTCCTCCGGCAGATTAGAGGCACAGGAGGCTGCAGTTGCTAGAGTCTGGAGCAACATACAAGATTCTGGGGAAAATCTAATCTAGCCAAGCTAATGAGTCCAGATGAACTTAGCACGAAACGCTGACTGCCCAATTTCACTACGTAGATGTTTTAGTCAGTTTTCAGGACACAAACTGAATTTACGTAAGAGTGAACTTTTTCCTCTGAATAACTTGTTATCAATTAATGCTAACCTTCCTTTTAAAATTGTAAGAAATCAATCTACCTATTTGGGTGTAAAAATTATCAAGAATTATAAATACTTATTTAATGAAAATTTTCTTACCTTACAGAATTTTGTAAAAGGGACGTTATCAAACTGGTCGCCTTTTTCGTTATCCTTGATTGGTCGAATCAACTCTATTAAAATGAACATTTTACCTAAATTTATATACCTTTTTCAGGCATTACCTGTTTTTATTCCTAAATCTTTTTTTGATTCTCTCGATTCTATTCTCGACTAAATAAAGTTCATCTTCAAAACTCTAAGAAGAATGGAGGTTTAGTTTTACCGAATTTTAGGTTTTATTATTGGGCAGTCAATATACGAAATCTTATGGTTTGGACATTATATATTAACCACGAGGACTGTCTGATATGGGTTTCTTTAGAAGCTAACTCTGTTAATAAATTTTCTATTATTTCTCTTCTCGGATCATCACTCCCTTTACCATACCAAAGTATGGTAGCTAAACATATTTGAGGATCTGGGTACAATTTAGAGAATTCTTTGGTCTATTGAGATTTTCTTTGTCTCGTCCCATTTGTTTTAACTATTTTTTTAAACCTTCGATGACCGATTCATTTTTTAAAGAATGGGATAGATTGGGTATTAAATAATTCCAGGATTTGTTTGTTGGAGAAAGTCTTCTTTCGTTTGAGCAAATGTCAGCTAAATATAGTTTACCCCAAACTCAGTTTTTTCGTTATTTATAAATTAGAGACTTTCTGCATTCTCAACTATATACATTTCCTATAAATTCCAATAAGGACTTATTAGCTGTAATTTTAAATTTGAAACCTTTTTATAATGGTTCAATATCAAATATTTATGGAATGTTGCTAGGAATGAAAAACGCTCCTATAGACAAAATTAAAAATCTTTGGGAACCAGATTTAAGACTTCAGTTTCTGAGGAAACTTGGAATGAAATTTTTAAGCTTGTTAATACTTCATCGTTATCTGCCCGTCATTCCCTCTTACAATTTAAAGTGGTTCATAAGGTTCACATGTCTAAAAATAAGCTATCTCGTTTTTTATTGGGATATATCTCCTTTATGTGATAGATGTACTAATGGAGAAGCTTCATTAATTCACATGTTTTGGACATGTCCGAGCCTTGAAGGAAGTATTCCAAACTTTCTCGGTACTTTCCAAGGTACATTTTAAGCCTAACCTTTTGACCGTATTATTTGGTATTGTTGGAGGAAAAGACTTTATTTTGGAGATACCTGATTTGCATATTTTGGCTTTTACTTCTCTTATAGCTAGGAGGGCGCTCTTGCTTAAATGGAAGGGTGCTGTTCCGCCTACTCATGCTCAATGGTTACGGGATGTTATGTCATGCTTAAATTTAGAGACAATCCGTTGTTCAGTTTTTGAATCTTGACATGACTTTTATACATTGTGGGGACAATTTTTGAGTTATTTTCAAAGCCTTTCATTTATTGTAAAAGTACAGATGTTGGCTAATAATATATTTTATTATATAAGGGGGGGGGTTTCCCTCTTTTTTCTTGCTTTTCTTAACAGCTCTGACTTTGGTAGTGGGTTCATCTAGCATCCCTTAAACATGTCCTGCACTAACTCTGTAGTGTACTCTATTTCACCCCTCACCTATCAACCCCTCATCCTTCCATCAGCCTCTCCACTCACCGCTCACCCTTGAACATCTCATTCACTAAGCGTAGTCTACCCTATATCACCCTTCAACCTCTCCTCCTTCCACTAGCATCTCTCTTCACCCCTCACCCTTGAACATCTCCTTCGCTAACATTATAGTCTACTCTATCTATTCCCTTATGCTAATACTGAATATAGTGTGCCTTAATCTTACTCCCTTGATTTCAGCTGCTCCGGGGAAGGCAGGTTCAATGTGAGTAGACGCTGTTAGTAATTAAAATACTTCCATACCATGTAATATCCTGGTGAATCGGATCTGCAATTCCACAACATTATCATATCCTTTCTATACTGTGGTGACCATAATTACATACGCAGTATTCAAGCTGAGTGCAGTATTCCGCTGGGTTCGGGTTGTTACCCTCGGAAAGGACACTGGTTTTTGTCACAGACCTCGGAGGGGCTGCTGGGTCAGATGCTCTCGATGTTATCGAAATTCTGAGATCTACAGATTGGACTGTAGTTCAGACTAACTGTAGTTCATATTGGCCTCTTTCATTTCTATGTTTTTTTTTGTGTTCTCGCCCATTCTTTCTCGTTACCGATTGGTGGGCTGGGGGTTTGGAGTTTGATCTTCTTGCCGTTGTTTCTCCATGTGGGTGATCTGTTAGTTTTTGTGTGAGGGAGGGGTTGGCTGGACGTTTGAAGTTTGTGAGCTTTTGCTCCTTTTTCTTTTCATGCGGGGAGGGGGCATCCAGTAATGAAAGGGTTTTCATACGAGCAACGTTTGATGGCTCTGTGTCTGCACTCGCTGGAATTCAGAAGGATGAGGGGGGATCTCACTGAAACCTTTTGAATGTTGAAAGGCCTAAACAGAGGAGATGTGGAAAGGATGTCTCCCTTGTTGGGAGAATCTAGGACAAGAGGGCAGAGCCTCAGGATGGGGGGGGGGGGGGTCCTTTCAAAACAGGGATGTGGAGAATTTATTTTTAGCCAAAGGGTGGTAAATCTGTGGAATTTGTTGCCACGTGTAGCTGTGTAGGCCAGGTCGCTGGATATATTTAAGGCAGGAGATTGATAAGTTCTTGACTGGACATTGATTTTAATGAGATCCTCCCCAATTCTTCTAAGCTCCAGCAAGTACAGGCCCAGAGCCATCAAACACTGCTCATATGTTAACTCTTTCATTCCCCTGATCCCCCTCTGGACCCTTTCCAATGCCAGCACATTTTTTCTTTGATAAGGGGTCACAAAACTGCACACAGTACATCAAGTGCGGTCTGACCAATGCCCTTTAAAGCAGTTTTATATTCATATCCTCTTGAAATAAATGCTAACATTGCATTTGCCTTCCTAACTACTGACACAGCCTGAAGGATAAGCTTTAGAAATCCTGCACTAGGACTCCCAAGTCTCTTTGCACCTCTTATTATTGAATTTTCTCTCTGTTTAGAAAATAGTCTTATGCCTTTATTCCTTCTACTGAAGTGCATGACCATAAACTTCCCTACACTCTATTCCATCTGCCACTTTTTTCCCATTTTCCCAATTTGTCTAAATCCCTCTGCAGACTCCCTGGTTCCCGAACACTACCCATCCCTCCGCCTATCATTGTATCATCTACAAACTTGAACACAACGTTATCAATTCCATCATCCAAAGAAGTAGTTGCAACACCAACCCCAGTGGAACCACTAGTCACCAGCAGCTAACCAGAAAAGTCTCCCAGCTTCATGTGCCGCACCCTGTCAAAGTCGTTATGAAAATCTAAGTACACAGCATTCACTGGCTGTCCTTCGTCTATCCTGCCTATATTTTCCTCAAAGAATTCCAACAGATTTGACTGGAAAGATTTCCCCTTAAGTCAGAGGTTCTGAATTACTTTTATGCCACACAGCCTTACCATTAATCGAGGAGCCCACGGACCCCAGTTTGGGAACCCCTGTCATAAGGAAACCATGCAGATTTTGGCTCATTTTATTACGCATCTGCAAGTACCCTGAAAACACATCCTTAGTAATTGACTCCAACATCTTCATGAATTCAGGTTAAATCGCCTATAATTTCCCTTTTTCTCTCTCTCTCTCACTTCTTAAAGAGTAGTGTGGCACTTGCAATTTTCCAACCCTCCTGAACCATTCCAGAATCTGGTGATTTTTGAAAGATGATTACTAATGCCTCCACAATCTCTTCAGCCACCTCCTTCAGAATCCTGGGTTGTAGTCCATCTGGTCCAGGTGGTTTATCTACCTTCAATCCTTTCAGCTTCCCAAGCACTTTCTCCATGGTAACTGTTACTATACTCACACTTTCCATGACATTTCCAAATTTCCGGAATACTTTTAGTGTCTTTCACAGTGAAGATTGATGCAAAATACTTATTCAGTTTCTCCACCATTTCTTTGACCCCCAATACTACCTCTCCAGCATAATTTTCCAGCAGTCTGGTATCCATTCTCAGCTCTCTTTTACTCTTTTTATATCTGCAAAAACGTATGGTATTGTCTTTTTATAATATTGGTTAGCTCACCTTCATACTTTATCTTTTCTCTCTTTCTCTTTTCTATTGCCTTTCTTCTGTTTATGACCCTTTTTGATTTTGCCCTCATGTTCTACTTCAACTCATCCCTCTCACTGCAATTTTACACACCTATCTGCCTGGCCTTCCTCACAGTCTCAATACTCACTGCAAACCACCTGCCTCATACTCAGTCCTATCAACCCAGTTCCCAACCTTCTCCCAAATGAACTTAAACCCTCCCAACAACTATAACACACCTTCCTTAACATCTTATACAATCTCAACATAACAGCCCAACTCCTGTACTCAGTGCCTTGGTTTATGAAGGCCAATGTTCTGATTTATGAAGACTATTGTGCCAAAGTATCTCTTTATGACCCTATCTACCTGTGAAGCTACTTTCAAGGAATTATGGATCTATATTCCCAGATGCTTCTGTTTTATTACACACCTCTGCCTTACTATTCACTGTGTAATTCCTACCCTTGTTTATCCTGCCAAAGTGTAACACCTCACAATGATTTGCATAAAATTCCATCTGTGTTTTTTTCAGCCCATTTCTGTACTTGGTCCAGATCACACTACAGCTTTGATGGCCTTTCTCGCTGTCCACTTTGCCTCTATTAGCAAATTCGCTGATATCACATTATCATCTATCATTAATATAGATAATAAACAACAACAGACCTCGCACTGATTCCTGTGATACTTCACTAGTCACAGGCCTCCAATGAGAGAGGCAGCTATCTTCTGACACTCTCTGGCTTCTATCACAAAGCTAATGTGGAATCCAATTTACTATTTTATCCTGAATGCCATGTGACATAACCTTCAGGACAAGTGTCCTATGAGGGACTTGGTTAAAGTCCATGTAGACAATTCCTACAGCCTTTGCTTCATCAACTTTCCTTGTCAACTCCCCCAAAATCTCTATAAGTTTGGTTGGATGCAACCTATCATGCACAAAATCAATTTGACTGTTGCAAATTATGTCTGTAGATCCAAATAGTTCTATGTCTTATCTCTGAAAATACCTTCTATAATTTACCCACGACTTACCCACGACTTACATCTCAGCTATCCTGTTTTTCTTAGAGATTTCTCTGAACAACAAAGCCACATTTGCTAACCCACAGTCCTCCAGCATGTCCTCTGTTGCTAAGGACATTTTAAATATCTCTACTAGGACCCCTGCAATTTCTGCATTAGCCTTTTGCAAGGTTTAAAGGGACATTTTGTTAAGTACACTGGATTTATCTACCCTTATTTGCAAAAAGACAGCAAGTGCCCCCCATTACATAATATTCTATGGTTTACAACCTTTAGATGCTGCATTTGCCTCCCAAATGCATAGAGATGCCAAAAAATCATTGACATCATCCCCATCTCTATTAGCTCCATGCATAGACGACTATACTGATCTTAAAGAGGACCAACGCTTTCATTTGCTATCCTTTTGTTCTTAATCTATAGGATTCTCTTTCATCTTCTCTGTCAGAGTAACCTTATGTCTTCTTTAAGACCTCCTAACTTCTCTGTTAAGTGTTCTCATATATTTCTTATGTTCCCCATGAACTTCATTTGATCCTAACTGCATAATCCTTACATGTGCTGCATTTGTTTTATTTACCAATGCCTCAATATCCACCCAAAACCAATTCTCCCTAAACCTTTTAGTCTTGCCATTCAATTTAACAGGAATACACTAATCCTTTACTCTCAATATTTTACTTTTGAAGACTTTCCAATTACCAAGCATCCCTTTGCCAGAAAAAACCTGTCCCAATCCATGCTTGTCAGGTCCCTTCTGATGTCATCAAAATGGGTTCTTCTCCAATTTAGAGTATTAACAGGAGGACCAGACCTATCCTTCTCTATAATTATTCCGAAACTAATGGAATTATGTTCACTAGATTCAAATCATTCTCCCACACACACTTCAATCTCCTGTGCTGACTTACTCCTGAAAAGGAAATCCAGTATTTCACCATTTCTACATGCAATCTCCCATATTAATTAAAGAAACTTTGCTGAACACATTTGACAAACTCTGTCGCATCCTGTGCTCTTACAGCATGAGAGTCCCAGTCAATATGCGAAAGGTTAAAATCATCTGTTACCATAGCTTTATTTTCTTGACACTCTACTATCTCTCTACAAATTCCTCTAAATCCAGTTGACTATTTCTAACCTCACTTCACCACCGTCCTCCAGGCATAACAGGGTTAGAGATCATCCAGTCCTCAGGTACCACTCCACCAGCTTACGCATTCAAATATCATTTGATGAAGATCAAGCCCAGCAAGTGCAGAAGCATCTCCATTGTCAAAAGTCAAGTCACGGATCAAAAATTTCATACTGACAGAACACCTGTCCCAGCTGTGTCAGAAATGCTGGTGAAGACCTTGGGCTGATGGTATGATGCTAAGCTCAAGGACAGTGAGTAGTTTAAACAACTCACATAGGATACCATCATGTACATAGCTCGCATCAACCAGGCCTGGCCGCCAGGAAAACTCAAGCTGCGGTGCTTCCAGTTCGGCATACTCCCAAGACTCATGTGGCCTTTAACAGTGTATGAAATCCCTATCAACAAGGTGGAAAAGCTCGAAAGAGTGATCAGCACACAAGTGAAACAGTGGCTTGGACTTCCATGATGCTTAAGTCCTGTTGGACAGTACGGGAACGGCAAATTAGAATTACCAATTACAAGTCTTGTGGAAGAATACAAATGCACCAAAGCAAGTTTGGTTATGACCCTCACTGAATCTGAAGGTATTGCTATTTGAACAGCAGCACCCCCTGTGGCAACGGGGAGGAAGTGGACCCCATCTGAAGCCATTCAGAGTGCTAAATCTGCTCTTCACTTCAGGGATGTGGTTGGCCAAGTACAACTTGGGAGAGCTGGGCTCGGGCTTGTCCCACAGGCTCCTCAATGGCACAAAGCAACATCAGTACAGAAGAGATGGCTCGTGGTGGAGGAGGTGAGAAGCCGGGAGGAGGCAGAGCGACATGCCAGGGCCAATGGACTAATTAGGAGAGCCTGGAAAGGGGAAAATCAGCTGGCGTGACATCTGGGAGGTGGAGGGATCTCGGCTAAGTTTTGTCATCAGAGCTACTTGTGACCTCCTACTCACACCCCCGAACCTGAACATGTGGTGGGGAGAAGACCCCACTTGCTCTCTTTGTCATGCACCTGGATCACTAAGGCACATTTTAACAGGATGCACCACGAGCCTCAGCCAGGGGCGGTACACTTGGCGGCATAACCGACTTCTCAGACAGCTAATATCAATCTTGGATCAGAAGTGAATAACCACAAATGTTCTCCCTCAAACATGGGCAAGAAATGTTCACATCACATGATTTGTATCAGCAGGCCAACCTCCAGAGCACAATATAACATCAAAAAAGTTAAGCATTCTGCAGGTTGCTCTGGATAGGAAAATGGATGTGGACTTGGAAAAAAAGCTTGTGTTTTCCCCCAGACATTGCAGCTACAACCAGACATGGCCCTGTGGTCCACAACAGCCAAGCTAGCATATGTTGTGGAATTGACAGTACCATGGGACGATGGTGTTGAAGAAGCTTATGCAAGTATTCTGAACTGGCAACTGAAGCTGCCCAGAACAGCTGGAAGACCAAAATTTTCCCTGCAGAAGTGGGATGCAGGGGATTCGTGGCTACATCTGTGACCAGTCTATTGAAGAAGATGGGAGTGAGAGGTTATTTACTCAAACAAGCAATCAAGTCCTTATCAAATACAGCAGAAGAAAGCAGTAATTGGATTTGGATTAAAAAGGAAAGACAACAACTGCAAGATGAAGACAGGAGGGTACGGAACTGAGGGGGGTGTATCTGGGACACTAGGTAGCACGTTGAGTCCTCTGGAGACGTCGTGGGCTTATCAATGAAACATGAAAGAAGGAGGGTGCTCACCTGATGACCCCAATGAGGTACCTACCCTCCTTGTCACCACTCCAAGCTCATTGCCAACATCGAGAGTGCCGACTTATCATAGGAATTGAAACATCAAGTCCTATTAGCTCTACTAATCTACATAGCAACAGCCAAAATTAAAAATTCAGTCATGTGCACAACTTTGTATTAACAGTTGGCCTCATACCCTTGAAGCTAATTCTTACAAGATGAGCAACTACAAGTATTTATTCTCAGAGTCATCTCTGCTAATTCAGGGTCATATCTCTCACAAACTAGGCTGCAAACTGGTTTCCGTATTCAAAAGGCAATATTAAGCCGTTGTTTATCAAATACTTTAACTCACATATTTTCCATCACACCCACTTCTTTATGATCACGTGATAAACCATAAACTCCAGGGTTCGCAAATGGGGCCTCATAACCCGGTGGTAGGGGTTTCATTTAAAATACTCCTCTTCATTAATACACCGGGTCATAAGTATCCGCGTTAACCCGAGGGAACATAGAAATGGGGTGATTTGTTAAACGGGGTAGAGTTGCACATATGTATCGAGCGGCAAAAATACGCACTATTGCTATAGCGATAATAATTCCATAATGTACTAGCATTCTCCACCGACTACTGAAGGTGTTCCCAAAGGGCCTCCAGACTCCAGGAGGATATAATTACGAAATTCGCCAATCTTACGTATCTGTTTTACACTTCTTTGATTATAGTTAGCCAAGTGTGTTATGCTTTCAGATTCATCAGGAATATAGGTATAACGTTCCTGCCCGATACGGCACACATCCCCCCTCTCTCAGCTGAAATAAAATCAAAGGCCGCCTTGCTTTGCAGGGCCACAGTTCAAGTATTGACGACTTTTGCTGCTAAGCATATGCATATGTGAGTCTAGATGCTCAGGCAATGAGGCAAATAAGTCTATATATCAGTAGCCATTTCATTGTCCTTCAGTTTTTCTTCTTCTCCAGTACATTATCGGACTCCAGAAGAGAGGGCATATACAGCTTACACTTGGTTCTGTGCACCCAGTCAGCTTTGCCTTGTACCTTAATCGCCAAAAGCAGCACTTGATAGGGCCCCGTCCACCTTGGAGAGAAAGAGAGAACATTTTCCAGTAATTTAATATATACATGATCATCTGGTTTGGATGGATTTGTAGTTCCTTCCCCAGGTTTGGGCAGGGCTGTAGTCACTTTCCCTTGATTCATTCTAGCAGCATCACCTAGACCTTTTATTATTTCTAGGGTTTTGTCATCAGGCCATATCAGCTCTGTTTGGGCACTTGTCAAAGGGGGTCTAGAATCCGTGGGCTTTCCATCAATACTTCAAAAGGGGTCAATTTCGTGGTCCTGTTAAACTTGATTTTTCAAGGTATGCGGAGGAATCGGCAGAGCCTCAATGCCGTCTCTTACCGTACTTTGGCCAGAGTGTCTTTCAGTACTCCATTGATCATTTCCACTAATCCCGATGATTGTGTATGGTAGGGCACATGTCACTTGCAGAAGAATCCTAGGGTTTGCCCCAATGCTTTAGTTATTTTCCCTGTAAAGTGCGGTCCTCTGTCACTATTAAGCTTAGAAGGAATTTCAAATCAATGAATAAGCTCCTTCATCAGCAATTTAATTACTGCCCTAGTGCCATCTATTTGTGTGGGGAAGGCCTCCATCCATTCTGGAAACAATATCTGAACATCTCCAGGTAAAGGGTTAAACATTTTCCAAGTTTGTACTGACCAGCTGTGGAATGTAATAGGGTTTCTAATAATGTTAGGGGTGTTATTTATCATACTCCTAATCTCTAGGGGTCCAGGGTCGGAGGATCAGTATTTATCCTACCATTCTTCGGGGTACCTGTATATGGGTTGTACTATCACTTTCCTATGGCTATTGTTTGGTCCTGCTACCTGCTCCGTAAGCTGTACTCTCCTAGTCTGTGACTCCTACACCTTGTGCAATGTCTACAGTTGGTGAATGTTCCGGTTCTATGGGACCAGAAGGATCCCCTGTACTCGAGGCAGCAGATGAGGTAATTTATCTGAGATAACTTCTTTTTTACATGGATTTATTTCTTTCTTTATGCAATTTTTTCTTATATTTAAATCAGATTGGTCTGGATCTCAAGAGAGAGGATTTGTAGAATGCCAACATGATGGCGTTTTAGAGTTGCTTGTGCTAGAGCCCACGACAGGAAAGGCTATTCTGGATTGGGTGCTATGTAATGAACTGGATTTAATAAGGGAGCTTAAGGTAAAGTAACCTTTAGGAGACAGTGAGCATAACATGATATTCAAACTGTAATTTGAGAGGGCGAAGCTAAAGGTAGATGTATCAATACTACAGTGGAGTGTAGGGAATTATAGAGGCATGAGAAAGGAGCTGGCCAAGGTTGATTGGAAGGAGACTTTAGCAGGGATGATAGCAGAACAGCAATGGCTAGAGTTTCTGGGAAAAATACAGCAGGCGCAGGATAGATACATCCCAAAGAAGTATTCTAAATTTAGGATGATGTGATCCTGGCTGACAAGGGAAGTCAAAAACAATGTAAAAGCGATAGAGAGGGTATATAATTGAGCAAAAAGTTAGTGGGAAGTTAAAAGACTGGGAAGCTTTTAAAAAACCAGTAGAAGGCAACTAAAAAGCCATAAGGAGGGAAATGATGAAACATGTCGGTAAGCTAGTGAATAATATGAAAGAGGATAACAAATGTTTTTTTTCCAGATATATAAAGAATCAAGGGCAGGTGAGATATCAGACTGCTGGAAAATGGCACTGGAGAGGTACTAATGGGGGTACAAGGAAATCACAGAAGACACTAGCAGGATGCCGTAAGTTTGAGAGTGTTGGGGGCAGAAGTGAGTGCAATTGCTATTACTAGGGTGAAGGTGTTTTGAAGACTGAAAGATCTGAATGCAAAAAAGACACTTTGATCAGCTGGACTACAGCCCAGGGTTCTGATAGAGGTAGCAGAGGAGAATGTGGAAGCATTAGTAATGATATTCCATGAATTGCTAAATTGTGGCATGGTTCTGAAATTGCAAATGTCACTCCACTCATCAAGAAGTGAGGGAGGCAGAAGAAAGGAAACTATAGGCCAGCTAAGCTGACCTCAGTGGTTAGGAAGATGTTTGAGTCCATTGTTAAGGATATGGTCTCAGGGTACTTGGAGTCACATGATAAAATAGGCCAACATCAACATGGTTTCCTTAAGGGAAAATTTTGCCTGACATATCTGTTGGAATTCTTTGAGGAAATAACAAGCAGGATAAACAAAGGTCAGTCAGTGGATGTTGTGTGCTTGTTTTCCTTTCAGAAAGCCTTTGACAAGGTTTAACAGGATAAGAGCCCATGGTATTACTAGAAGGATACTAGAATGGATAAAGAATTGGAAGATTGGCAGGAAGCAGATTTGGAATAGAGAGTGCCTTTTCTGATTAGCCGTCAGTGACGAGTGATGTTCAGCAGGGGCAGGTATTTGGATCACTTCTTTTTACATTACTTTGGATGATGGAATTGATAGCTTTGTGGTCAAGTTTGCAGACAGTACAAAGATAGGTAGAGGGGCAGGTAGTGTCAAGGAAGCAGTGAGTCTGCGAAAAGGCAGGCAGATTAAGAAAATGAGCAAAAACGTACTGATGGAGCACAGTGTCTGGAAATGTATGGTCATGCACTTTGGTAGAAGGAATAAAAGTGTAGACTATTTTCTAAACGGGGAGAGAATTCAAAATTCCTACATGCTAATGGACTTGGGAGTGCTTGTGCAGGATTCCCTAAAGGTTAATTTGCAGGCTGAGCTAGTGGTAAAAAAGGCAAATGCAATGTTAGCATTCATTTCGAGAGGGCTAGAATATAAAAGCAGACGTGTAATGCTGAGGCTTTATAAGGCACTGGTGAAACCTCACTTGGAACAGTTTTGGGGCCCTTATCTAAGAAAGGATCTGCTGACATTGGCGATGGATCAGAAGAGGTTCAGGAGAATGATTCTGGCAATGAAACATTATCGTATGATTGGTGTTTGATGGCTTCGGGCCTGTAGTCGCTGGAATTCAGAAGAATGAGGTGGGGAGGTGGGGGATCTTGTTGAAATTACCAAATGTTGAAAGGCCTCGATAGATCAGATGTGGAGAGGATACTTCCCTTAGCAGGGCAGTCTAGGACCAGAGAGAACAGCCTCAGAAAAGAGGGATGTCCATTTAGAGCAGCAATGAGGAGGAATTTCTTCAGCCAGATGGTGGTAAATCTGTGGGCTTCATTGCCACAGGTAGCTGTAGCGGCCAGATCATTGGGTGTATTTAAGGTGGAGGTTGATAATCAGGGCATGAAAGCTTATGGGGGGACACGAGGAGAATGGTTTTGAGAGGGAACTGGATGAGTAATGATGAAACATCAGAGCAGACTTGATGGGCCAACTGGCTTAATTCTGCACTTATTTCTTATGTCATTGCCTTGTTTACTAAACACTAACTTGTTGGCTTTGTTGTCACGGTTTCCAATATTTCCATGATAACAGGAGATGAAAACTTGATCTTTTCTCAAAAGCTTCTTGACATTGCGGGGTTTATAAAGTTACAGTGATATACAGCATGACAACAGTCCATTCGGCCCAACTAGCCCATGCAGACCAATGACAAATGTATTTTAACGGTTGTAATTGTACCTGCCTCTACCACTGGTGGGTCATTTTATATATACCCATAACCCTTTGTGTTAGAGTGGTGTCAGTGACATGATGCTGGTGGCGTTAATCTAAGGATGAACGCAGTCTGCCAATTACATCTACTTTGTTCGACAAGTGGAAGGGACTGAACTTTTAACCAAAGGAGAAAATGATAAAACGTGGAGGAAAAAGCAGACTTAAAATCCTTTCTTTATTTTTCCTACTTAAAGTGTTTACTAACCAGACTCAGGGGGTATTTCAATGCATTCTTCAACTCCATCCTGAACTTAGTCTGTGTCACTGCATAAATAAAGGTGTTGGTGCAAGGACTCAGAAGCTCAAGCATGTGTGAGCTTTCTTGCAGTATATAAACTTGATCGTTGAAGTCTAAACCAGAGAAGTACGATGTGTCTAAAATTTGGACGTACAAAAAATATACGACGTAGGTCATCCACAGTAGCAGGAAACTGGCTGATATGGCGAAAAGTAAGATGATGGATTTTCTCCGGTTGTCCATCTCTGGGTCTCGGGCATTGTCGTCATTCTTCTTCCCCCGGAGTCCCCTTCGGACTATACTCGCGATTAAAATGTGTCGGACGGTCAATATATTGAGCAGTAGAATCAGAACGAAAGGGAGACATGGTGTCAAGATGCGGTCCAGCCAGTCGTAAACCTGCCAGACGGGGGAGGTGAAGTAACTTGATGAAAATTCACAAAACCAGGGCACATTGTCGACTATGTACAAGGGTTGGTAGGAAAAGTAGAAGGGGATGTTTTTCAAGCAGCCGACAATACAGATGACTGATATAACCACGGCTGCGGTTTTCTCGGTGCAACACTTTGCTTTTAGTTCATGGTGACAAATGGCTACGAATCGGTCGAAGGTGAAAGCGACGGTCAACCAGACTGAACAGTCCCTGCTTGCATAGATCAGCACGGTGCTGAGGCTGCAGGCGGGAGTGGTCGACAGCAGGCTGTCAACAAAAAAAATACCGGCGATTCGGTTCAATATTACCGCTGTGATGATGACCAGCAGATCCATTACTGCCATCCCGACCAGGTAGTAAGTGATACACCGGGAGAGCCCGCACTTACCGCGCGACAGGATCACGATTGCCACTAGGTTCGCTGTTACCAAAAACAAGGGAAAAGACAAACGTATAAGAATTTCGCCTCTCAACACACAGAAATACTCAAGTTCCCCGAAGACCACACATTATCGTTTAACATGTAATGGAACCGCAATGATAACGTCGTAACATCTGCATGACGAACTGTATTTTACAGGAACGCACCCAGAGAGTCTCAGATACATTTGCCACAAATAGAAACATTGCAAGATGTAAGAGGCGGCCATTCTACCCATCGTGGCTCTGAAAAGAGCTACCAATCTAATCCATCTTCTGGCACCAATGTCGGGGCCACAACGCTCAACGTCCTTCAAGGATACGCCCAGGTACTTCTGAAAGATCCTGAAGGACGTACCCCTCTAAAACTCCGAGCATCGAGTTCCAAGCCTAGAATCAGAATCGGGTTTATTATCAATGACACATGTCGGAAAATCTGTTGTTTTTTCAGTTATCTAAAGAGTAAAAGGGAGGTGAGAGTTGATGAGTACTTTGAGAGTTGATGAGTACTTTGCATCAGTCTTCACTGCGGAAGACACTAACGGTGTGCCAGAGGTCCGTGAGTGTCAATGAGCAGGAGTGAGTGTCATTGCTATTACAAAGGAAAAAGTGAGAGGCAAACTCAAAGGTCTTAGGGTGGATAGATCACCTGGACCAGATGGACTACATCCCAGAGTCCCGAGAGAGGTTGCTGAAGAGATAACCGATGATCTTTCAAGAATCACTTGATTCTGGCATGACCCTAGAGGACTGGAAAATTGCAAATGTCACTTTAAGAATGGAGAAAGGCAAAAGAGAGGAAATTATAGGCCAGTTAACCTAACCTCAGTGGATGGGAAAGTGTGGGAGTCTATTATTAAGAATGTTTTGGGGTATTTGGAGACTATTGATGAAATAAGTCAAAGTCAGCATGGTTTCTGTAAAGGGAGATCTTGCCTGACAAATCCGTTGGAGTTGTTTGAGGAATTAACAAGTAGGGCAGACAAAGGAGAGGTAGTGGACGTCATTTACTTGGATTTTCAAAAGACATTTGATATGGTGCCACACATGAGGCTGCTTAATAAGATAAAAAAATCACATGTCATTACAGGAATTTGCTGACATGGATAGAGGGATGGCTGACAGGCAGGAGGCAGCAAATTTGAACAAAGGGGACTTTTCTGGTTGTCTGACAGTGACTAGTGGTGATCGTCAGGGGTCAGTACTGGGACTGCTACTTTTCACATTGTTTGACAATGATTTAGATACAGAATTGATGGCTTTGTGGTAAAGTTTGCGGATGATACAAGCAAAGGTGAAGGGATAGGTAGTGCTGAGGAAGCAATGTGATTGCAGCAGGACGTAGACAAATTGGAAGAATGGGTAAAAAGGTGGCAGGTGGAATGCAGAGTTGGGAAATGTATGATAATGCATTTTGGTAAAAAGAGCAATAGTGCAAACTATTGTCTAAGTGGGGAGAAACTTCAAATATCAGAGGTGCAGAGGGACTAAGGAGTCCTGGTACAAGACTCCCTGAAGATTAACTTACACGATGAGTCTGTATTAAAGAAGGTAAGTGCAATGTTGGCATTTATTTCAAGGGGAATATAGTATAAAAACAGGAAGATAATGCTGAGATTTTAAAAAGAAAGGCCACACTTGAAGCATTAACAATAGCTTAGTGCCTTGTATCTTAGAAAAGCTGTGTTGCCATTGGAGAGAGTCCAGAGGAGGTTCACAAGGATATTTCCAGCATTGAATGGGTTATCATATGAGGAGCTTTTGGCAGCTTTGGACGCGTACTCACCGGAATTTATAAGAATGCGGGGAAGGGGTGGTGGGTCACGATCTCATTGAAACCTACTGAATGTTGGAAAGGACTAGATAAAGGGGATGTGGAGGGGATGTTTCCTATGGTGGGGGTATCCAGGACTAGAAGACACAGCCTCAGGATTGAGGGTAACCTTTAGAACAGTGGTAAGGAGGATGTTTCTTTTAAGCCAGAGAGCAGTGAATCTATGGAATGCTCTGACACAGAATACAGTGGAGGCCAATTTCATGGGTATATTTAAAGCGGAAGGTGATACTTTCCTGATTGGTCAGGGCATCAAAGGACATGGCGAGAAGGGTGTATGGGGTTCAGTAGGATCTAGGACCAGCTATGATGGAATGGCGGAGCAGACACGATGGGCTAAGTGTGGAATTCTGCTTCTACGTCTGATGGTCTTATGGTTTTGCGCAGCAGTACAATGCAATATGTTAAAATACTATATATTACATTAAGAAATACATATTTTAAAAATTAAGTACATAGTGCAAAAAAGGAGCAAAATAGTGATGTTGCGTTCTTGGGTTGGATCATTGTCAATTCAAAAATCTGATGGCAGAGGAGAAGAAACGGTTCCTGAAATGTTGAGAATGTGCCTTCGGACTCTTGCACCTCCTCTCTGATGGCCACAATGAGAAGAAGCATGCCCTGGGTAATGTGGTTCCCCAATGATGGACGCTGCCTGTTTAAGGCAAAACTTCTTGAAGATTTTCTCAAATCTGGGAAGGGCTTTGCCCATGATGGAATGGGCTGAGTTTAAAACACCCTGCAGCTTTTTTTTTCCAATCTTGTGCAGCAGCCTCTCCATATCAGACAGTGATGTAGTTGAGTAATTGGCAAATTTGTAGATGGTGTTTGAGGAGAGAGAGAGGAGAGAGGGGAGGAGAAAAGAGAGAGAGAGGAAAGAAGAGAAAGAGACAAAGAAAAGAGAGAGAGAGGGAGATTGGAGAGGGAGAGAGGGGGAAGGGGAGAGGGGGAGAGTGGCAGAGAGGGGGCGAGGGGGGAGAGGGGGGAGAGGGAGAGGGAGAGATCATTTCCAATCTGCATTGACTGTGGTATCCCAATGAAAAAGTCAATAATCCAGTTGCATGGGGAGATTCAGCGACCCTGGTTTGAAGCATGTTGATTAGTACTGAGGGAATGATGATGTTTACACTGAGCAGTGATTAATACACTGCAGCCTGATGTAGGTATTGCTATTGTCCAGGTGGTCCAATGTTGACCCATCGAGGGAGAAAGATTAAAAAAAAACCTCATTCCCAAGATCAATTGTAACTGTAATCCAATCAGTCCGATTTCCATGATCTTTTACCAAATTAAAAAGCATAAATAATAAAAAATAATTGATTATCAATTGGCATACCGGGTAGGTTAATTGATCATTGTAAACTGTCCCTTGATTAAATAAGGGTTAAATTGGGGCTGTTGGGGTTTGCAGAGCGGTGGAGATCTAAAGGCTTGGAAGGCCTATTCCATACTGCATATCCAAATAAGTAAATACATTAATATGCATCTTTAAAGCAGTATATTCAGGAGAGGGCTGTACTAAATTTTACCTTAGAGTATGACACTGGAGAAGTAATAGAAGTGTGGTGCTCTCTGAGATCAGAGGCTATAACCCTTATTAGCTGCAAGGTGGACGTAGAAGCAGATAAGGTTGGGCCTAAGATAATGACAGAGACTGGAGGAAAATGGATTCAATAGTGTAAGGAAGGACCTGTAAAAGTAGATTGTGAACTGCTGTTATAGGAGGAAACAACCAGTGGAGGTTTTAGTAACAGTTCAGAGTTAGCATGTACCGGTAAGGGTCAGATACAAAGATGGTAAGTTTAGGAAACACTACTTAACAAAGAAAATTGATCAGGGGAAAAAGGAATCAAATGTGCTGCATAGGATGCCAGAATAGAATACCACCTCTGAAATTTATAGAAGATGAATGGAAAAACTTTGGAAATAAATTAGGAGTGCAAAAGTGTGTATTAAAATATGCAGGCACACTAAACAAGATTCCTTAAAGAAAAAGAGCTTATCAATAACTTAGAAGGAATAAGGTGAGAAAAAATGTGATAGGTACCCTCAGAGACAAGAGGAGCAAATTATGTGTGGTGCCAAGGGATATGAGTGTAGTGCTAGTGAATATTTTTCATTGGTATTCACCAGGGGGAAGGATGTGGATGCTGGAGCATTAAGAAAGAAGAGAACTGATATTTGGAACATGTTGGTATCAGAAGGACGAACGAAAGTGTTAGAAATACTGTGCCAATTAAAGTGACTAAATCACCGGTGTTAGACGGAATTGATTCAAAATTCTATGAGGAGACTTGAGGGTAACTATTCTGTTCCTTATTGTAAAAGGGCAGTAAGGATAAGCCTGTTAAACTACAGGCAGGTGATGATAGCAAAGTTATTGAGATTCTGATGGACAGGAACCATGTTGATTAGGTTGAGTCAGCACGCAGTCTTACAGAGGAAATACCTACACATGTATGACTTTGGTTTTTGAGGTTAAGCCTGATTGATGAAAGCACAAAAGTACGTATGGTAACGTAGACTAGAACAAGGCTTTTTAAATGCAGTAGGCTAGTCTGGTAGGTAATGGAACAAGGGATCCAAGATATCTTGGCAAACTAGACCCATAATAGGAAGGGCGGGAGGCTTTGAAGAGGGTACAGAAGTGGTTTACCATGATACATTCTAGGGCATAACTTACAAGAATAGGTTGGAAAAAACTTGTTTCTTTCTTTCTTGACCATGGGAGAATGAGGGAAGACCTGATAGAAGTTTATAAAGTCATGAGAATCATAGATAGAATACAATCAGAAGATGGATTACCAAAGGACATGCATTAATAAAGGACATGTATTAATAAAGGACATGCAGTTCTAAAGGATATTCAAAAATAAAGGACTTGCAGTACTAAAGGACATGAATTAATGATGAACATGCATTTCTAAAGGACATGCATTAAGAAAGGACCAGCATTTCTAAAGGACATGCATCAATAAAGGACACGTATTAATAATAGACATGCATTAATAAAGGATATGCATTAGTAAAGGACATGCATTAATAATGGTCATGCATTAATAAGGGACATGCGTTATTAAAGGAAATGCATTAATAGCAGACATGCATTTCTAAAGGACATGCATTAAAAACGGAATGCATTTCTAAAGGACATGCATTAATAAAGGGCATGTATTTAAGGCAGGAGTTTGAAAGTTTAAAGGAGATGTGCTACACACAACTGTTTTACACGGATGGTCGTGGGGGCATGGAACGGGCTAACTGGGGCACTGATATAGTAGAAACGATAGTGGTATTTAACAGTCTATCAGATGGAAACGTGCGTGTGCAGTGAATTAGGAAATACGAATCATGTATAGGAAGAAAATAATTTACTTAATTCGGTTTATTTTTGGCGTTTCCCCCTGTGCACTGCGCAAAGTTCCATGTTCTTAAATTGTCTTTGTAATAGGTGACAGTGGTGTGCTATTCCTTCCTATTTGCATTTCTGAGTATGCGGTATTCCGCACGGACCCAGCGGCCAAGGTCTGCAGCCCACTGCTTGTCATTCCGCGGCGCTCGGCGCCCACACGAACCCTCACTAGAAACCTTCACCGCTGCTAACTCTAGAGCTGTTCAGCCGTAAACACAGTTAAGGCACTGAAATTCAGTAATATGCACTTTATATACAGAAAATAGCTAATATTACAATGCCGTGCCATATAACCACAGCCTATATTAGACAGTAAGACTTTGTACTGCAATGGGATGTATATAATTTTCCGTAAAATGCCATAAATTCCCATGTTGAGCACCGGATAATAATTGGTCATTTCTCATCGCTACTCACGACACGGAAGGAAGTGATAGGGACCACAGAGTCTCTGCCAGCTCTCAGAAGATTCCCGTCAATCCCCCCACCCAGCTGCCCCCCTTTTCATGACTTGAACGAGTTCTCCCACCAAACATCTCCTCCACTGAAAACTTAAATAGATAATTCACAATCCACACTGTTAAAGAAAACATTTCAAACAAAAGATGTCATTATGAAGTATGATGGCTTACAAGTCTACTGAAAGCAATGAAATCCCTTAGAATGTGGGGAAAAACCAATTATTATGTCTGATTTTAAGACAACTACAAAGTCAGACATTTAAAAGCAGGGTTTTATAGCACAAACATGCGTTTCATAATACAGCATGTAAAAAAGATTCCGTTGTATTTAATTGACAAGGCAGGCATAAATGATCGTGCTAATGAAACAAAGCCAATCGCTATGGTTTTTAAGGCGCTAATTTAACCATTTTAATTAAATGTCAATGTCATATTCGTCAAACTGCCCCAGGAAAGGACAATCGGTAAATCTATGTAATCAACAAAGTTAAAACTTAAAAGTTCAAAGAAAGTTTATTATCGATGTACTTATATGTCACCATCTACAAACCTGAGGTTCATTTTCTTGTGAGCATACTCAATAAATCCATAATAGAATCAACGAAAGACGGCAGCAACCTGGACATTCAACCAGTGTACAAAAGACACAAACTGTGCAAATGCAAACAGAAAGAAACAATAATAAAGAATAAATAAAGAAATAAAGTCAACATTAACGTAATTTATGATTGAAGAAATAGTTGAACTCAGGGAGCAGACACGCCCGAGATATCATTTGGTATCAAACTGGAGCGCAGCGATCTCTGTGGATTGAAATCTTCAGTAAATGATTTTGGAAACAATTTTAAATTTGATCATCAGCAACTTACTTGGAACGCCAATAACTGCAAGGATGGGATAGTAAATGGCAAACACGAGACCTCCCGCCGGTCCATGCATTTCCTTTCAAAGAGAACTGACTACGGCAAGTAATAGACGTGAATCACCAGAGGCAAGATTTATTCTTCTGCAGAATCCCCAGTCACCCATTAATTTCATGTTACTTTCAGTCGTCTAAACAAACAGATTACGTCATTCCGTTTATTCCTATTCTTCCTTTAATTACATTGGATAAACATTGATTCAATTAACCGGTACAAGGGTAGCAAACAATCTTTTGGAGAGGTCCTGATGAAGGGTTTCGGCCCGAAAATTTTGACTGTCCATTCTTTTCTGTAGATAATGCCTGGCCTGCCGAGTTCATTGAGCATTTTGTGTGTGAACCTCCTGGCGGAACTCAGCGGGCTCAGCAGCATATTCCAGGGGAGGAATGCCCCTGCACAACTTGTTCCAACAGCTGAGTTCCTCCGGTAGATTGGAGAGGCGGGAGGCTGCAGTTGCCAGAGCCTGGAGCAACATACAAGGAGAAATGTCAGCCAGCCAGGCTAATGAGTCCAGATTGAGTGTCTCAGCCCGAAACGTTGACTGCCCAATTTCGCTACTTAGATGTTTTAGCCAGTTTTCAGGATACAAACTGAATTTACATAAGAGTGAACTTTTTCCTCTGAATAAATTGTTATCAATTAATACTAACCTCCCTTCAAAAATTGTAAGAAATCAATTTACCCATTTGGGTGTAACAATTACCAAGAATTATAAATACCTATTTAATGAAAATTTTCATTCCTTACTGAATTTAGTAAAATGGACACTATCAAACTCGTCGCTTTTTTCGTTATCCTTGATTGGCCGAAACAACTCTATTAAAATGAACACTTTACCTAAATTTATATACCTTTTTCAGGGCATTACCTGTTTTTATTCCTAGATCCTTTTTTGATTCTCTCGATTCTATTATATCTTCTTATATGTGGAAAAACAAACATTCTCGACTAAATAAAGTTCATCTTCAAAAATTTAAGAAGAATGGAGGTTTAGCTTTTACCAAATTTTAGGTTTTATTATTGGGCAGTTGATATAGGAAATCTTATGTTTGGACATATTATATTAACCGTGAGGACCGTCTGATATGGGTTTCTTTAGAAGCTAACTCTGTTAATAAGTTTTCTATTATTTATCTTCTCGGATCCTCACTCCCTTTACCTTTCAGTAAACTAACTGAAAATTTGGTAGTTAAAGATACTTTGAGGATCTGGGAACAATTTAATAAATTCTTTGGTCTATTGAGATTTTCTTTGTCTAGTCCCATTTGTTTTAACTATTTTTTTAAACCTTCGATGACCGATTCAGTTTTTAAAGAATGGGATAGATTGGGTATTAAAGCAACACACACAAAATGCTGGTGGAACACAGCAGGCCAGGCAGCATCTATAGGAGAAGCACTGTCGACGTTTTGGGCCGAGACCCTTCATCAGGACTAACTGACAGGAAAGATATTAAGCTTATTATATTATACTTACTTAATATCTTCCCTTTCAGTTAGTCCTGATGAAAGGTCTCGGCCTGAAATGTCGACAGTGCTTCTCCTATAGATGCTGCCTGGCCTGCTGTGTTCCACCAGCATTTTGTGTGTGTTGCTTGAATTTCCAGCATCTGCAGATTTCCTCGTGTTTTCTCTTTAGATTGAGTATTATATGCTTCCAGGATTTGTTTGTTGGAGGAAATCCTCTTTCGTTTGAGCAAATGTCAGCTAACTATACTTTATCCAAAACTCATTTTTTTCATTATTTACTTCCTGCATTCTCAACTATATACATCTCCTATAAGCTCCGATACAGACTTATTAGGTGTAATTTTTAATTTGAAGCCTTTTTATATTGGTTCAATGTCCAATATTTATGGTATGTTGCTAGGAATGAGAAACACTCTTACAGACAAAATTAAAAATCTTTGGGAACAAGATTTACAGACTTCAATTTTTGAGGAATCTTGGACTGAAATTTTTAAATTGGTTAACACTTCATCGTTATGTGCCCATCATTCCCTCTTACAATTTAAAGGGGTTCATAGGGCTCACATGTCTAAAAATAAGATATGTTATTTTTATCAGATGTATCTCCTTTCTGTGATAGATGTGATAATGGAGAAGCTTCATTAATTCACATGGTTTGGACATGTCCAAGCATCGAAAGATACTGGAAGGAAGTATTACAGACTTCCTCGGTACTTTTCAAGATAAATTTTAAGCCTAACCTTTTGACCGTATTATTTGGTATTGTTGGAGGAAAAGACATTATTTTGGAGTTACCTGATTTGCATATTTTGGCTTTTACTTTCTTATAGCTAGGAGGGTGCTCTTGCTTAAAAGGAAGGATGCTGTTCTGCCTACTCATGCTCAATGGTTACGGAATGTTATGTGATGCTTAAATTTTGAGAAGTTCCGTTGTTCAGTTTTTGAATCCAGCCAAGACTTTTATACATTGTGAGGACCATTTTTGAGTTATTTCCAAAAGCTTTGATTTATTGTAAAAGTACAGATGGTGGCTAATCATATATTTTTCTATGATAAGGGGTTTCCCCCTTTTTTCTTGCTTTTCCTAACAGCTCTGACTTTGGTAGTGGGTTTAGATTTCTTTTCTGTTTAACAAAATTATTATATTTCAATATTACGATTTAATTTGATTTTTATGAATACAGGATTTTGTGATTGTAACTGTATTTGGTACTTTTTTTGGAGTTACAATGCATTTGGTACTTTTTTTTTCTTTTGACTTATAATATATATCTTCTTGTACTCTGTATTCCTCTATGCCAAAACTAATAAAAATATTGAGAGAGCAGATGTTGTTTGAGCCGCTGAGTTCATCTACCATCCCTTAAACATGTCCTCCACTAACTCCATAGTGTACTCTATTTCACCCCTCACCTATCAACCCTTCATCCTTCCATCAGCCTCTCCCCTCACCGCTCACCCTTGAACATCTCATTCACTAAGTGTAGTCTACCCTATCCCACCCTTCCCTTCACCCTCACCCATCAAACTCTCCTCCTTCCACCAGCATCTCTCCTCAACCCTCACCCTTGAACATCTCCTTCGCTAACATTATAGTCTACCCTATCTATTCCCTTATACTAATACTATATATAGTGTGCCTTAATCATACTCTCTTGACTTCAGCTGCTCTGGGGAAGACAGGTTCAATCTGAGTAGAAGCTGTTAGTAATTAAAATACTTCCATACCATGTAATATCCTGGTGAATCGGATCTGCAATTTCCACAACATTATCATATCCTTTCTATACTGTGGTGACCATAATTACATACGCAGTATTCAAGCTGAGTGCAGTATTCCGCTGGGTTCGGGTTGTTACCCTCGGAAAGGACGCTGGTTTTTGTCACTGATCTCGGAGGGGCCGCTGGGTCAGATGCTCTCGATGTTATCGAAATTCTGACATCTACAGATTGGACTGTAGTTCAGACTAACTGTAGTTCATATTGGCCTCTTTCAGTTCTATGTTTTTTTCATGTTCTCGCTCATTCTTTCTCATTGCCGATTGGTGGGCTGGGGTTTGGGGTTTGATCTTCTTGCCGTAGTTTCTCCATGTGGGTCTTTTGGAGAGGTCCCGATGAAGGTTTTCGACCCTAAATCATTGACTGTCCTGCCTGGCCTGCTGAGTGCATTGAACATTTTGTGTGTGTATCTTCTGGCGGAATTTAGCGGGTCCAGCAGCATATTGCGGGAAGGAATGCCCCTACACAGCTTCTTCCAACAGCTGAGTTCCTCCGGCAGATTAGAGGCGCAGGAGGCTGCAGTTGCTAGAGTCTGGAGCAACATACAAGATTCTGGGGAAAATCTAATCTAGCCAGGCTAATGAGTCCAGATGAAATTAGCCCGAAACGCTGACTGCCCAATTTCACTACGTAGATGTTTTAGTCAGTGTTCAGGCCACAAACTGAATTTACGTAAGAGTGAACTTTTTCCTCTGAATAACTTGTTATCAATTAATACTAACCTTCCTTTTAAAATTGTAAGAAGTCAATCTACCTATTTGGGTGTAAAAATGACGAAGAATTATAAATACCTATTTAATGAAAATTTTCTTACCTTACAGAATTTTGTAGAAGGGACGCTATCAAACTGGTCGCCTTTTTCGTTATCTTTGATTGGTCGAATCAACTCTATTAAAATGAACATTTTACCTAAATTTATATACCTTTTTCAGGCATTACCTGTTTTTATTCCTAAATCTTTTTTTGATTCTCTCGTTTCAATTATATCCTCTTATATATGGAAAAACAAACATTCTCGACTAAATAAAGTTCATCTTCAAAACTCTAAGAAGAATGGGGGTTTAGCTTTACCAAATTTTAGGTTTTATTATTGGGCAGTCAATATACGAAATCTTATGGTTTGTACATATTATATTAACCACGAGGACTGTCTGACATGGGTTTCTTTAGAAGCTAACTCTGCTAATAAATTTTCTATTATTTCTCTTCTCGGATCATCACTCCCTTTACCATACCAAAGTATGGTAGCTAAACATATTTGAGGATCTGTATACAATTTAGAGAATTCTTTGGTCTATTGAGATTTTCTTTGTCTAGTCCCATTTGTTTTAACTATTTTTTTAAACCTTCGATGACCGATTCAGTTTTTAAAGAATGGGATAGATTGGGTATTAAATGCTTCCAGGATTTGTTTGTTGGAGGAAGTCTTCTTTCGTTTGAGCAAATGTCAGCTAAATATAGTTTACCCCAAACTCAGTTTTTTCGTTATTTACAAATTAGAGACTTTCTGCATTCTCAACTATATACATTTCCTATAAATTCCAATAAGGACTTATTAGCTGTAATTTTAAATTTGAAATCTTTTTGTAATGGTTCAATATCCAATATTTATGGAATGTTGCTAGGAATGAAAAACGCTCCTATAGACAAAATTAAAAATCTTTGGGAACAAGATTTACAGACTTCAGTTTCTGAGGAAACTTGGAATGAAATTTTTCAGCTGGTTAATACTTCAGCGTTATGTGCCCGTCATTCCCTCTTACAACTTAAAGTGGTTCATAAGGTTCACATGTCTAAAAATAAGCTATCTCGTTTTTTATTGGGATATATCTCCTTTATGTGATAGATGTATTAATGGAGAAGCTTCATTAATTCACATGTTTTGGACATGTCCGAGCCTTGAAGGAAGTATTCCAAACTTTCTCGGTACTTTCCAAGGTACATTTTAAGCCTAACCTTTTGACCGTATTATTTGGTATTGTTGGAGGAAAAGACTTTATTTTGGAGATACCTGATTTGCATATTTTGGCTTTTACTTCTCTTATAGCTAGGAGGGTGCTCTTGCTTAAATGGAAGGATGCTGTTCCGCCTACTCATGCTTAATGGTTACGGGATGTTATGTCATGCTTAAATTTAGAGACAATCCGTTGTTCAGTTTTTGAATCTTGCCATGACTTTTATACATTGTGGGGACAAATTTTGAGTTATTTTCAAAACCTTTGATTTATTGTAAAAGTACAGATGTTGGCTAATAATATATTTTATTATATAAGGGGGGTTTCCCTCTTTTTTCTTGCTTTTCTTAACAGCTCTGACTTTGGTAGTGGGTTCATCTAGCATCCCTTAAACATGTCCTCCACTAACTCTGTAGTGTACTCTATTTCACCCCTCACCTATCAACCCCTCATCCTTCCATCAGCCTCTCCCCTCACCGTTCACCCTTGAACATCTCCTTCGCTAACATTATAGTCTACCCTATCTATTCCCTTATGCTAATACTATATATAGTGTGCCTTAATCTTACTCCCTTGATTTCAGCTGCTCCGGGGAAGACACGATCAATGTGAGTAGACGCTGTTAGTAATTAAAATACTTCCATACCATGTAATATCCTGGTGAATCGGATCTGCAATTCCACAACATTATCATATCCTTTCTATACTGTGGTGACCATAATTACATACGCAGTATTCAAGCTGAGTGCAGTATTCCGCTGGGTTCGGGTTGTTACCCTCGGAAAGGACACTGGTTTTTGTCACAGACCTCGGAGGGGCTGCTGGGTCAGATGCTCTCGATGTTATCGAAATTCTGAGATCTACAGATTGGACTGTAGTTCAAACTAACTGTAGTTCATATTGGCCTCTTTCATTTCTATGTTTTTTTTTCGTGTTCTCGCCCATTCTTTCTCGTTACCGATTTGGTGGGCTGGGGGTTTGGAGTTTGATCTTCTTGCCGTTGTTTCTCCATGTGGGTGATCTGTTAGTTTTTGTGTGAGGGAGGGTTTGGCTGGACGTTTGAAGTTTGTGAGCTTTTGCTCCTTTTTCTTTTCATGCGGGGAGGGGGTATCCAGTAATGAAAGGGTTTTCATACGAACAACGTTTGATGGCTCTGTGTCTGCACTCGCTGGAATTCAGAAGGAAGAGGGGGGATCTCACTGAAACCTTTTGAATGTTGAAAGGCCTAAACAGAGGAGATGTGGAAAGGATGTCTCCCTTGTTGGGAGAATCTAGGACAAGAGGGCACAGCCTCAGGATAGGGGGGGGGGGGGGTCCTTTCAAAACAGGGATGTGGAGAATTCATTTTTAGCCAAAGGGTGGTGAAGCTGTGGAATTTGTTGCCACGTGTAGCTGTGTAGGCCAGGTCGCTGGATATATTTAAGGCAGGAGATTGATAAGTTCTTGACTGGACATTGATTTTAATGAGATCCTCCCCAATTCTTCTAAGCTCCACCAAGTACAGGCTCAGAGCCATCAAACACTGCTCATATGTTAACTCTTTCATTCCCCTGATCCCCCTCTGGACCCTTTCCAATGCCAGCACATTTTTTCTTTGATAAGGGGTCACAAAACTCCACACAGTACATCAAGTGCGGTCTGACCAATGCCCTTTAAAGCAGTTTTATATTCATATCCTCTCGAAATAAATGCTAACATTGCATTTGCCTTCCTAACTACTGACACAGCCTGAAGGATAACCTTTAGAAATCCTGCACTAGGACTCCCAAGTCTCTTTGCACCTCTTATTATTGAATTTTCTCTCTGTTTAGAAAATAGTCTTATGCCTTTATTCCTTCTACTGAAGTGCATGACCATAAACTTCCCTACACTCTATTCCATCTGTCACTTTTTTCCCATTTTCCCAATTTGTCTAAATCCTTCTGCAGACTCCCTGGTTCCTGAACACTACACATCCCTCCACCTATCATTGTATCATCTACAAACTTGAACACTACGTTATCAATTCCATCATCTAAAGAAGTAGTTGCAACACCAACCCCAGTGGAACCACTTGTCACCAGCAGCAAACCAGAAAAGTCTCCCAGCTTCATGTGCCGCACCCTGTCAAAGTCGTTATGAAAATCTAAGTACACAGCATTCACTGGCTGTCCTTCGTCTATCCTGCCTATATTTTCCTCAAAGAATTCCAACAGATTTGACTGGAAAGATTTCCCCTTAAGTCATAGGTTCTGAACTACTTTTATGCCACACAGCCTTACCATTAATCGAGGAGCCCACAGACCCCAGTTTGGGAACCCCTGTCATAAGGAAACCATGCAGATTTTGGCTCATTTTATTACGCATCTGCAAGTACCCTGAAAACACATCCTTAGTAATTGACTCCAACATCTTCATGAATTCAGGTTAAATCGCCTATAATTTCCCTTTTTCTCTCTCTCGCACTTCTTAAAGAGTAGTGTGGCACTTGCAATTTTCCAACCCTCCTGAACCATTCCAGAATCTGGTGATTTTTGAAAGATTATTACTAATGCCTCCACAATCTCTTCAGCCACCTCCTTCAGAATCCTGGGTTGTAGTCCACCTGGTCCAGGTGGTTTATCTACCTTCAATCCTTTCAGCTTCCCAAGCACTTTCTCCATGGTAACAGTTACTATACTCACACTTTCCATGACATTTCCAAATTTCCGGAATACTTTTAGTGTCTTTCACAGTGAAGATTGATGCAAAATACTTATTCAGTTTCTCCACCATTTCATTGCCCCCCAATACTACCTCTCCAGCATAATTTTCCAGCAGTCTGGTATCCATTCTCAGCTCTCTTTTACTCTTTTTATATCTGAAAAAACGTATGGTATTGTCTTTTTTATAATATTGGTTAGCTCACCTTCATACTTTATCTTTTCTCTCTTTATCTTTTTTATTCCCTTTCTTCTGTTTAAGACCCTTTTTGATTTTGCCCTCATGTTCTACTTCAACTCATCCCTCTCACTGCAATTTGACACACCTATCTGCCTGGCCTTCCTCACAGTCTCAATACTCACTGCAAACCACCTGCCTCATACTCAGTCCTATCAACCCAGTTCCCAACCTTCTCCCAAATGAACTTAAACCCTCCCAACAACTATAACACACCTTCCTTAACATCTTAGACAATCTCAACATAACAGCCCAACTCCTGTACTCAGTGCCTTGGTTTATGAAGGCCAATGTTCTGATTTATGAAGACTATTGTGCCAAAGTATCTCTTTATGACCCTATCTACCTGTGAAGCTACTTTCAAGGAATTATGGATCTATATTCCCAGATGCTTCTGTTTTATTACACACCTCTGCCTTACAATTCACTGTGTAATTCCTACCCTTGTTTATCATGCCAAAGTGTAACACCTCACAATGATTTGCATAAAATTCCATCTGTGTTTTTTTCAGCCCATTTCTGTACTTGGTCCAGATCACACTACAGCTTTGATGGCCTTCCTCGCTGTCCACTTTGCCTCTATTAGCAAATTCGCTGATATCACATTATCATCTATCATTAATATAGATAATAAACAACAACAGACCTCGCACTGATTCCTGTGATACTTCACTAGTCACAGGCCTCCAATGAGAGAGGCAGCTATCTTCTAACATTCTCTGGCTTCTATCACAAAGCTAATGTGGAATCCAATTTACTATTTTATCCTGAATGCCATGTGACATAACCTTCAGGACAAGTGTCCTATGAGGGACTTGGTTAAAGTCCATGTAGACAATTCCTACAGCCTTTGCTTCATCAACTTTCCTTGTCAACTCCCCCAAAATCTCTATAAGTTTGGTTGGATGCAACCTATCATGCACAAAATCAATTTGACTGTTGCAAATTATGTCTGTAGATCCAAATAGTTCTATGTCTTATCTCTGAAAATACCTTCTATAATTTACCCACGACTTACCCACGACTTACATCTCAGCTATCCTGTTTTTCTTAGAGATTTCCCTGAACAACAAAGCCACATTTGCTAACCCACAGTCCTCCAGCATGTCCCCTGTTGCTAAGGACATTTTAAATATCTCTACTAGGACCCCTGCAATTTCTGCATTAGCCTTTTGCAAGGTTTAAAGGGACATTTTGTTAAGTACACTGGATTTATCTACCCTTATTTGCAAAAAGACAGCAAGTGCCCCCCATTACATAATATTCTATGGTTTACAACCTTTAGATGCTGCATTTGCCTCCCAAATGCATAGAGATGCCAAAAAATCATTAACATCATCCCCATCTCTATTAGCTCCATGCATAGACGACTATACTGATCTTAAAGAGGACCAACCCTTTCATTTGCTATTCTTTTGTTCTTAATCTATAGGATTCTCTTTCATCTTCTCTGTCAGATTAATCTTATGTTTTGTTTAAGACCTCCTAACTTCTCTGTTAAGTGTTCTCATATATTTCTTATGTTCCCCATGAACTTCATTTGATCCTAACTGCATAATCCTTACATGTGCTGCATTTGTTTTATTTACCAATGCCTCAATATCCACCCAAAACCAATTCTCCCTAAACCTTTTAGTCTTGCCATTCAATTTAACAGGAATACACTAATCCTTTACTCTCAATATTTTACTTTTGAAGACTTTCCAATTACCAAGCATCCCTTTGCCAGAAAAAAACTGTCCCAATCCATGCTTGTCAGGTCCCTTCTGATGTCATCAAAATGGGTTCTTCTCCAATTTAGAGTATTAACAGGAGGACCAGACCTATCCTTCTCTATAATTATTCCGAAACTAATGGAATTATGTTCACTAGATTCAAATCATTCTCCCACACACACTTCAATCTCCTGTGCTGACTTACTCCTGAAAAGGAAATCCAGTATTGCACCATTTCTACATGCAATCTCCCATATTAATTAAAGAAACTTTGCTGAACACATTTGACAAACTCTGTCGCATCCTGTGCTCTTACAGCATGAGAGTCCCAGTCAATATGCGAAAGGTTAAAATCATCTGTTACCATAGCTTTATTTTCTTGACACTCTACTATCTCTCTACAAATTCCTCTAAATCCAGTTGACTATTTCTAACCTCACTTCACCACCGTCCTCCAGGCATAACAGGGTTAGAGATCATCCAGTCCTCAGGTACCACTCCACCAGCTTACGCATTCAAATATCATTTGATGAAGATCAAGCCCAGCAAGTGCAGAAGCATCTCCATTGTCAAAAGTCAAGTCACGGATCAAAAATTTCATACTGACAGAACACCTGTCCCAGCTGTGTCAGAAATGCCAGTGAAGACCTTGGGCTGATGGTATGATGCTAAGCTCAAGGACAGTGAGTAGTTTAAACAACTCACATAGGATACCATCATGTACATAGCTCGCATCAACCAGGCCTGGCCGCCAGGAAAACTCAAGCTGCGGTGCTTCCAGTTCGGCATACTCCCAAGACTCATGTGGCCTTTAACAGTGTATGAAATCCCCATCAACAAGGTGGAAAAGCTCGAAAGAGTGATCAGCACACAAGTGTAACAGTGGCTTGGACTTCCATGATGCTTAAGTCCTGTTGGACAGTACGGGAACGGCAAATTAGAATTACCAATTGCAAGTCTTGTGGAAGAATACAAATGCACCAAAGCAAGTTTGGTTATGACCCTCACTGAATCTGAGGGTATTGTTATTTGAACAGCAGCACCCCGTGTGGCAACGGGGAGGAAGTGGACCCCATCTGAAGCCATTCAGAGTGCTAAATCAGCTCTTCACTTCAGGGATGTGGTTGGCCAAGTACAACTTGGGAGAGCTGGGCTCGGGCTTGTCCCACAGGCTCCTCAATGGCACAAAGCAACATCAGTGCAGAAGAGATGGCTCGTGGTGGAGGAGGTGAGAAGCCGGGAGGAGGCAGAGCGACATGCCAGGGCCAATGGACTAATTAGGAGAGCCTGGAAAGGGGAAAATCAGCTGGTGTGACATCTGGGAGGTGGAGGGATCTCGGCTAAGTTTTGTCATCAGAGCTACTTGTGACCTCCTACTCACACCCCCGAACCTGAACATGTGGTGGGGAGAAGACCCCACTTGCTCTCTTTGTCATGCACCTGGATCACTAAGGCACATTTTAACAGGATGCACCACGAGCCTCAGCCAGGGGCGGTACACTTGGCGGCATAACCGACTTCTCAGACAGCTAAAATCAATCTTGGATCAGAAGTGAATCACCACAAATGTTCTCCCTCAAACATGGGCAAGAAATGTTCACATCACATGATATGTATCAGCAGGCCAACCTCCAGAGCACAATATAACATCAAAAAAGTTAAGCATTCTGCAGGTTGCTCTGGATTGGAAAATGGATGTGGACTTGGAAAAAAAGCTTGTGTTTCCCCCAGACATTGCAGCTACAACCAGACATGGCCCTGTGGTCCACAACAGCCAAGCTAGCATATGTTGTGGAATTGACAGTACCATGGGTCGATGGTGTTGAAGAAGCTTATGAGAAGAAAAAGACCAAGTATTCTGAACTGGCAACTGAAGCTGCCCAGAACAGCTGGAAGACCAAAAATTTCCCTGTAGAAGTGGGATGCAGGGGCTTCGTGGCTACATCTGTGACCAGTCTATTGAAGAAGTTGGGAGTGAGAGGTTATTTACTCAAACAAGCAATCAAGTCCTTATCAAATACAGCAGAAGAAAGCAGTAATTGGATTTGGATTAAAAGGAAAGACAACAACTGCAAGATGAAGACAGGAGGGTACGGAACTGAGGGGGGTGTATCTGGGACACTAGGTAGCACGTTGAGTCCTCTGGAGACGTTGTGGATTTATCAATGAAACATCAAAGAAGGAGGGTGCTCACCTGATGACCCCAATGAGGTACCTACCCTCCTTGTCACCACTCCAAGCTCATTGCCAACATCGAGAGTGCCGACTTATAGGAATTGAAACATCAAGTCCTATTAGCTCTACTAATCTACATAGCAACAGCCAAAATTAAAAATTCAGTCATGTGCACAACTTTGTATTAACAGTTGGCCTCATACCCTTGAAGCTAATTCTTACAAGATGAGCAACTACAAGTATTTATTCTCAGAGTCATCTCTGCTAATTCAGGGTCATATCTCTCACAAACTAGGCTGCAAACTGGTTTCCGTATTCAAAAGGCAATATTAAGCCGTTGTTTATCAAATACTTTAACTCACATATTTTCCATCACACCCACTTCTTTATGATCACGTGATAAACCATAAACTCCAGGGTTCGCAAATGGGGCCTCATAACCTGGTGGTAGGGGTTTCATTTTAAATACTTCTCTTCATTAATACACCGGGTCATAAGTATCCGCGTTAACCCGAGGGAACATAGAAATGGGGTGATTTGTTAAACGGGGTAGAGTTGCACATATGTATCGAGCGGCAAAAACACGCACTAATGCTATAGCGATAATAATTCCATAATGTACTAGCATTCTCCACCGACTACTGAAGGTGTTCCCAAAGGGCCTCCAGACTCCAGGAGGATATAATTACGAAATTCGCCAATCTTACGTATCTGTTTTACACTTCTTTGATTATAGTTAGCCAAGTGTGTTATGCTTTCAGATTCATCAGGAATATAGGTATAACGTTCCTGCCCGATACGGCACACATCCCCCCTCTCTCAGCTGAAATAAAATCAAAGGCCGCCTTGCTTTGCAGGGCCACAGTTGGCAAGTATTGACGACTTTTGCTGCTAAGCCTAAATAAATATTGTAAGCATATGTGAGTCTAGATGCTCAGGCAATGAGGCAAATAAGTCTATATATCAGTAGCCATTTCATTGTCCTTCAGTTTTTCTTCTTCTCCAGTACATTATCGGACTCCAGAAGAGAGGGCATATACAGCTTACACTTGGTTCTGTGCACCCAGTCAGCTTTGCCTTGTACCTTAATCGCCAAAAGCAGCACTTTTGCGATTAAAGTGCTGCTTTAATCGTGGGCCCCGTCCACCTTGGAGAGAAAGAGAGAACATTTTCCAGTAATTTAATATATACATGATCATCTGGTTTGGATGGATTTGTATTTCCTTCCCCAGGTTTGGGCAGAGCTGTAGTCACTTTCCCTTGATTCATTCTAGCAGCATCACCTAGACCTTTTATTATTTCTAGGGTTTTGTCATCAGGCCATATCAGCTCTGTTTGGGCACTTGTCAAAGGGGGTCTAGAATCCGTGGGCTTTCCATCAATACTTCAAAAGGGGTCAATTTCGTGGTCCTGTTAAACTTGATTTTTCAAGGTATGCGGAGGAATCGGCAGAGCCTCAATGCCGTCTCTTACCGTACTTTGGCCAGAGTGTCTTTCAGTACTCCATTGATCATTTCCACTAATCCCGATGATTGTGTATGGTAGGGCACATGTCACTCGCAGAAGAATCCTAGGGTTTGCCCCAATGCTTTAGTTATTTTCCCTGTAAAGTGCGGTCCTCTGTCACTATTAAGCTTAGAAGGAATTTCAAATCAATGAATAAGCTCCTTCATCAGCAATTTAATTACTGCCCTAGTGCCATCTATTTGTGTGGGGAAGGCCTCCATCCATTCTGGAAACAATATCTGCACATCTCCAGGTAAAGGGTTAAACATTTTCCAAGTTTGTACTGACCAGCTGTGGAATGAAATAGGGTTTCTAATAATGTTAAGGGTGTTATTTATCATACTCCTAATCTCTAGGGGTCCAGGGTCGGAGGATCAGTATTTATCCTACCATTCTTCGGGGTACCTGTATATGGGTTGTACTATCACTTTCCTATGGCTATTGTTTGGTCCTGCTACCTGCTCCGTAAGCTGTACTCTCCTAGTCTGTGACTCCTACACCTTGTGCAATGTCTACAGTTGGTGAATGTTCCCGTTCTATGGGACCAGAAGGATCCCCTGTACTCGAGGCAGCAGATGAGGTAATTTATCTGAGATAACTTCTTTTTTACATGGATTTATTTCTTTCTTTATGCAATTTTTTCTTATATTTAAATCAGATTGGTCTGGATCTCAAGAGAGAGGATTTGTAGAATGCCAACATGATGGCGTTTTAGAGTTGCTTGTGCTAGAGCCCACGACAGGAAAGGCTATTCTGGATTGGGTGCTATGTAATGAACTGGATTTAATAAGGGAGCTTAAGGTAAAGTAACCTTTAGGAGACAGTGAGCATAACATGATATTCAAACTGTAATTTGAGAGGGCGAAGCTAAAGGTAGATGTATCAATACTACAGTGGAGTGTAGGGAATTATAGAGGCATGAGAAAGGAGCTGGCCAAGGTTGATTGGAAGGAGACTTTAGCAGGGATGATAGCAGAACAGCAATGGCTAGAGTTTCTGGGAAAAATACAGCAGGCGCAGGATAGATACATCCCAAAGAAGTATTCTAAATTTAGGATGATGTGATCCTGGCTGACAAGGGAAGTCAAAAACAATGTAAAAGCGATAGAGAGGGTATATAATTGAGCAAAAAGTTAGTGGGAAGTTAAAAGACTGGGAAGCTTTTAAAAAACCAGTAGAAGGCAACTAAAAAGCCATAAGGAGGGAAATGATGAAACATGTCGGTAAGCTAGTGAATAATATCAAAGAGGATAACAAATGTTTTTTTTCCAGATATATAAAGAATCAAGGGCAGGTGAGATATCAGACTGCTGGAAAATGGCACTGGAGAGGTACTAATGGGGGTACAAGGAAATCACAGAAGACACTAGCAGGATGCCGTAAGTTTGAGAGTGTTGGGGGCAGAAGTGAGTGCAATTGCTATTACTAGGGTGAAGGTGTTTTGAAGACTGAAAGATCTGAATGCAAAAAAGACACTTTGATCAGCTGGACTACAGCCCAGGGTTCTGATAGAGGTAGCAGAGGAGAATGTGGAAGCATTAGTAATGATATTCCATGAATTGCTAAATTGTGGCATGGTTCTGAAATTGCAAATGTCACTCCACTCATCAAGAAGTGAGGGAGGCAGAAGAAAGGAAACTATAGGCCAGCTAAGCTGACCTCAGTGGTTAGGAAGATGTTTGAGTCCATTGTTAAGGATATGGTCTCAGGGTACTTGGAGTCACATGATAAAATAGGCCAACATCAACATGGTTTCCTTAAGGGAAAATCTTGCCTGACATATCTGTTGGAATTCTTTGAGGAAATAACAAGCAGGATAAACAAAGGACAGTCAGTGGATGTTGTGTGCTTGTTTTCCTTTCAGAAAGCCTTTGACAAGGTTTAACAGGATAAGAGCCCATGTTATTACTAGAAGGATACTAGAATGGATAAAGAATTGGAAGATTGGCAGGAAGCAGATTTGGAATAGAGAGTGCCTTTTCTGATTAGCCGTCAGTGACTAGTGATGTTCAGCAGGGGCAGGTATTTGGATCACTTCTTTTTACATTACTTTGGATGATGGAATTGATAGCTTTGTGGTCAAGTTTGCAGACAGTACAAAGATAGGTAGAGGGGCAGGTAGTGTCAAGGAAGCAGTGAGTCTGCGAAAAGGCAGGCAGATTAAGAAAATGAGCAAAAACGTACTGATGAAGCACAGTGTCTGGAAATGTATGGTCATGCACTTTGGTAGAAGGAATAAAAGTGTAGACTATTTTCTAAACGGGGAGAGAATTCAAAATTCCTACATGCTAATGGACTTGGGAGTGCTTGTGCAGGATTCCCTAAAGGTTAATTTGCAGGCTGAGCTAGTGGTAAAAAATGCAAATGCAATGTTAGCATTCATTTCGAGAGGGCTAGAATATAAAAGCAGATGTGTAATGCTGAGGCTTTATAAGGCACTGGTGAAACCTCACTTGGAACAGTTTTGGGGCCCTTATCTAAGAAAGAATATGCTGACATTGGTGATGGATCAGAAGAGGTTCAGGAGAATGATTCTGGCAATGAAACGTTATCGTATGATTGGTGTTTGATGGCTTCGGGCCTGTAGTCGCTGGAATTCAGAAGAATGAGGTGGGGAGGTGGGGGATCTTGTTGAAATTACCAAATGTTGAAAGGCCTCGATAGATCAGATGTGGAGAGGATACTTCCCTTAGCGGTGCAGTCTAGGACCAGAGAGAACAGCCTCAGAAAAGAGGGATGTCCATTTAGAGCAGCAATGAGGAGGAATTTCTTCAGCCAGATGGTGGTAAATCTGTGGGCTTCATTGCCACAGGTAGCTGTAGCGGCCAGATCATTTGGTGTATTTAAGGTGGAGGTTGATAATCAGGGCATGAAAGCTTATGGGGGGACACGAGGAGAATGGTTTTGAGAGGGAACTGGATGAGTAATGATGAAACATCAGAGCAGACTTGATGGGCCAACTGGCTTAATTCTGCACTTATTTCTTATGTCATTGCCTTGTTTACTAAACACTAACTTGTTGGCTTTGTTGTCACGGTTTCCAATATTTCCATGATAACAGGAGATGAAAACTTGATCTTTTCTCAAAAGCTCCTTGACGTTGCGGGGTTTATAAAGTTACAGTGATATACAGCATGACAACAGTCCATTCGGCCCAACTAGCCCATGCAGACCAATGACAAATGTATTTTAACGGTTGTAATTGTACCTGCCTCTACCGCTGTTGGGTCATTTTATATATACCCACAACCCTTTGTGTTAGAGTGGTGTCAGTGACATGATGCTGGTGGCGTTAATCTAAGGATGAACGCAGTCTGCCAATTACATCTACTTTGTTCGACAAGTGGAAGGGACTGAACTTTTAACCAAAGGAGAAAATGATAAAACGTGGAGGAAAAAGCAGACTTAAAATCCTTTCTTTATTTTTCCTACTTAAAGTGTTTACTAACCAGACTCAGGGGGTATTTCAATGCATTCTTCAACTCCATCCTGAACTTAGTCTGTGTCACTGCATAAATAAAGGTGTTGGTGCAAGGACTCAGAAGCTCAAGCATGTGTGAGCTTTCTTGCAGTATATAAACTTGATCGTTGAAGTCTAAACCAGAGAAGTACGATGTGTCTAAAATTTGGACGTACAAAAAATATACGACGTAGGTCATCCACAGTAGCAGGAAACTGGCTGATATGGCGAAAAGTAAGATGATGGATTTCCTCCGGTTGTCCATCTCTGGGTCTCGGGCATTGTCGTCATTCTTCTTCCCCCGGAGTCCCCTTCGGACTATACTCGCGATTAAAATGTGTCGGACGGTCAATATATTGAGCAGTAGAATCAGAACGAAAGGGAGACATGGTGTCAAGATGCGGTCCAGCCAGTCGTAAACCTGCCAGACGGGGGAGGTGAAGTAACTTGATGAAAATTCACAAAACCAGGGCACATTGTCGACTATGTACAAGGGTTGGTAGGAAAAGTAGAAGGGGATGTTTTTCAAGCAGCCGACAATACAGATGACTGATATAACCACGGCTGCGGTTTTCTCGGTGCAACACTTTGCTTTTAGTTCATGGTGACAAATGGCTACGAATCGGTCGAAGGTGAAAGCGACGGTCAACCAGACTGAACAGTCCCTGCTTGCATAGATCAGCACGGTGCTGAGGCTGCAGGCGGGAGTGGTCGACAGCAGGCTGTCAACAAAAAAAATACCGGCGATTCTGTTCAGTATTACCGCTGTGATGATGACCAGCAGATCCATTACTGCCATCCCGACCAGGTAGTAAGTGATACACCGGGAGAGCCCGCACTTACCGCGCGACAGGATCACGATTGCCACTAGGTTCGCTGTTACCAAAAACAAGGGAAAAGACAAGCGTATAAGAATTCCGCCTCTCAACACACAGAAATACTCAAGTTCCCCGAAGACCACACATTACCGTTTAACGTGCAATGGAACCGCAATGATAACGTCGTAACATCTGCATGACGAACTGTATTTTACAGGAACGCACCTAGACAGTCTCAGATACAATTGCCACGAATAGAAACATTGCAAGATGTAAGAGGCGGCCATTCTACCCATCGTGGCTCTGAAAAGAGCTACCAATCTAATCCATCTTCTGGCACCAATGTCGGGGCCACAACGCTCAACGTCCTTCAAGGATACGCCCAGGTACTTCTGAAAGATCCTGAAGGACCGACCCCTCTAAAACTCCGAGCATCGAGTTCCAAGCCTAGAATCAGAATCGGGTTTATTATCAATGACACATGTCAGAAAATTTGTTGTTTTTTCAGTTATCTAAAGAGTAAAATGGAGGTGAGAGTTGATGAGTACTTGATGAGTACTTTGAGAGTTGATGAGTAGTTTGCATCAGTCTTCACTGCGGGAGACTCTAACGGTGTGCCAGAGGTCCGTGAGTGTCAATGAGCAGGAGTGAGTGTCATTGCTATTACAAAGGAAAAAGTGAGAGGCAAACGCAAAGGTCTTAGGGTGGATAGATCACCTGGACCAGATGGAGTACATCCCAGAGTCCCGAGAGAGGTTGCTGAATAGATAACCAATGATTTTTCAAGAATCACTTGATCCTGGCATGGCCCTAGAGGACTGGAAAATTGCAAATGTCACTTTAAGAATGGAGAAAGGCAAAAGAGAGGAAATTATAGGCCAGTTAACCTAACCTCAGTGGATGGGAAAGTGTAGGAGTCTATTATTAAGAATGTTTTGGGGTATTTGGAGACTAATGATGAAATAAGTCAAAGTCAGCATGGTTTCTGTAAAGGGAGATCTTGCCTGACAAATCCGTTGGAGTTGTTTGAGGAATTAACAAGTAGGGCAGACAAAGGAGAGGTAGTGGACGTCATTTACTTGGATTTTCAAAAGACATTTGATATGGTGCCACACATGAGGCTGCTTAATAAGATAAAAAATCACATGTCATTACAGGAATTTGCTGACATGGATAGAGGGATGGCTGACAGGCAGGAGGCAGCAAATTTGAATAAAGGGGACTTTTCTGGTTGTCTGACAGTGACTAGTGGTGATCGTCAGGGGTCAGTATTGGGACTGCTACTTTTCACATTGTTTGACAATGATTTAGATACAGAATTGATGGCTTTGTGGTAAAGATTGCGGATGATACAAGCAAAGGTGAAGGGATAGGTAGTGCTGAGGAAGCAATGTGATTGCAGCAGGACGTAGACAAATTGGAAGAATGGGTAAAAAGGTGGCAGGTGGAATGCAGAGTTGGGAAATGTATGATAATGCATTTTGGTAAAAAGCGCAATAGTGCAAACTATTGTCTAAGTGGGGAGAAACTTCAAATATCAGAGGTGCAGAGGGACTAAGGAGTCCTGGTACAAGACTCCCTGAAGATTAACTTACACGATGAGTCTGTAGTAAAGAAGGCAAGTGCAATGTTGGCATTTATTTCAAGGGGAATATAGTATAAAAGCAGGAAGATAATGCTGAGATTTTAAAAAGAAAGGCCACACTTGAAGCATTAACAATAGCTTAGTGCCTCGTATCTTAGAAAAGCTGGGTTGCCATTGGAGAGAGTCCAGAGGAGGTTCACAAGGATATTTCCAGCATTGAATGGGTTATCATATGAGGAGCTTTTGGCAGCTTTGGACGCGTACTCACCGGAATTTATAAGAATGCGGGGAAGGGGTGGTGGGTCACGATCTCATTGAAACCTACCGAATGTTGGAAAGGACTAGATAAAGGGGATGTGGAGAGGATGTTTCCTATGGTGGGGGTATCCAGGACTAGAAGACACAGCCTCAGGATTGAGGGTAACCTGTAGAACAGTGGTAAGGAGGATGTTTCTTTTAAGCCAGAGAGCAGTGAATCTATGGAATGCTCTGACACAGAATACGGTGGAGGCCAATTTCATGGGTATATTTAAAGCGGAAGGTGATACTTTCCTGATTGGTCAGGGCATCAAAGGACATGGCGAGAAGGGTGTATGGGGTTGAGTAGGATCTAGGATCAGCTATGATGGAATGGTGGAGCAGACACGATGGGCTAAGTGTGGAATTCTGCTTCTACGTCTGATGGTCTTATGGTTTTGCGCAGCAGTACAATGCAATATGTTAAAATACTATATATTACATTAAGAAATACATATTTTAAAAATTAAGTACATAGTGCAAAAAAGGAGCAAAATAGTGATGTTGCGTTCTTGGGTTGGATCATTGTCCATTCAAAAATCTGATGGCAGAGGAGAAGAAACGGTTCCTGAAAGGTTGAGAATGTGCCTTCGGACTCTTGCTCCTCCTCTCTGATGGCCACAATGAGAAGAAGCATGCCCTGGGTAATGTGGTTCCCCAATGATGGACGCTGCCTGTTTAAGGCAAAACGTTTTGAAGATTTTCTCAAAGCTGGGAAGGGCTTTGCCCATGATGGAATGGGCTGAGTTTAAAACACCCTGCAGCTTTTTTTTCCCAATCTTGTGCAGCGGCCTCTCCATATCAGACAGTGATGTAGTTGAGTAATTGGCAAATTTGTAGATGGTGTTTGAGGAGAGAGAGAGGAGAGAGGGGAGGAGAGAAAGAGAAGACAAAGGAAAGAGAGAGAGAGGGAGATTGGAGAGGGAGAGAGGGGGAAGGGGAGAGAGGAGAGTGGCGGAGAGGGGGCGAGGGGGGAGAGGGGGGAGAGGGAGAGGGAGAGATCATTTCCAATCTGCATTGACTGTGGTATCCCAATGAAAAAGTCACTAATCCAGTTGCATGGGGAGATTCAGCGACCCTGGTTTGAAGCATGTTGATTAGTACTGAGGGAATGATGATGTTTACACTGAGCAGTGATTAATACACTGCAGCCTGATGTAGGTATTTCAATTGTCCAGGTGGTCCAATGTTGACCCATCGAGGGAGAAAGATTAAAAAAAAACCTCATTCCCAAGATCAATTGTAACTGTAATCCAATCAGTCCGATTTCCATGATCTTTTACCAAATTAAAAAGCATAAATAATAACAATAATTGATTATCAATTGGCATACCGGGTAGGTTAATTGATCATTGTAAATTGTCCCTTGATTAAATAAGGGTTAAATTGGGGCTGTTGGGGTTTGCAGAGTGGTGGAGATCTAAAGGCTTGGAAGGCCTATTCCATACTGCATATCCAAATAAGTAAATACATTAATATGCATCTTTAAAGCAGTATATTCAGGAGAGGGCTGTACTAAATTTTACCTTAGAGTATGACACTGGAGAAGTAATAGAAGTGTGGTGCTCTCTGAGATCAGAGGCTATAACCCTTATCAGCTGCAAGGTGGACGTAGAAGCAGATAAGTTTGGGCCTGAGATAATGACAGAGACTGGAGGAAAATGGATTCAATAGTGTAAGGAAGGACCTGTAAAAGTAGATTGTGAACTGCTGTTATAGGAGGAAACAACCAGTGGAGGTTTTGGTAACAGTTCAGAGTTAGCATGTACCGGTAAGGGTCAGATACAAAGATGGTAAGTTTAGGAAACACTACGTAACAAAGAAAATTGATCAGGGGAAAAAGGAATCAAATGTGCTGCATAGGATGCCAGAATAGAATACCACCTCTGAAATTTATAGAAGATGAATGGAAAAACTTTGGAAATAAATTAGGAGTGCAAAAGTGTGTATTAAAATATGCAGGCACACTAAACAAGTTTCCTTAAAGAAAAAGAGCTTCTCAATAACTTAAAAGGAATAAGGTGAGAAAAAATGTGATAGGTGCCCTCAGAGACAAGAGGAGCAAATTATGTGTGGTGCCAAGGGATATGAGTGTAGTGCTAGTGAATATTTTTCATTGGTATTCACCAGGGGGAAGGATGTGGATGCTGGAGCATTAAGAAAGAAGAGCACGGATATCTGGAACATGTTGGTATCAGAATTACGAACAAAAGTGTTAGAAATACTGTGCCAATTAAAGTGACTAAATCACCGGTGTCAGACGGAATTGATTCAAAATTCTATGAGGAGACTTGAGGGTAACTATTCTGTTCCTTATTGTAAAAGGGCAGTAAGGATAAGCCTGTTAAACTACAGGCAGGTGATGATAGCAAAGTTATTGAGATTCTGATGGACAGGAACCATGTTGATTAGGTTGAGTCGGCATGCAGTCTTACAGAGGAAATACCTACACATGTATGACTTTGGTTTTTGAGGTTAAGCCTGATTGATGAAAGCACAAAAGTACATATGGTAACGTAGACTAGAACAAGGCTTTTTAAATGCTGTAGGCTAGTCTGGTAGGTAAGGGAACAAGGGATCCAAGATATCTTGGCAAACTAGACCCATAATAGGAAGGGCGGGAGGCTTTGAAGAGGGTACAGAAGTGGTTTACCATGATACATTCTAGGGCATAACCTACAAGAATAGGTTGGAAAAAACTTGTTTCTTTTTTTCTTGACCATGGGAGAATGAGGGAAGACCTGATAGAAGTTTATAAAGTCATGAGAATCATAGATAGAATACAATCAGAAGATGGATTACCAAAGGACATGCATTAAGAAAGGACATGTATTAATAAAGGACATGCATTTCTAAAGGATATTCAAAAATAAAGGACATGCATTACTAAAGGACATGAATTAATGATGAACATGCATTTCTAAAGGCATGCATTAATAAAGGACCAGCATTTCTAAAGGACAAGCATTAATAAAGGACATGTATTAATAATAGACATGCATTAATAAAGGATATGCATTACTAAAGGACATGCATTAATAAGGGACATGCGTTATTAAAGGTCATGCATTATTAAAGGAAATGCATTAATAGCAGACATGCATTTCTAAAGGACATGCATTAATAACGGACACGCATTTCTAAAGGACATGCATTAAAAACGGAAGGCATTACTAAAGGACATGCATTAAAAACGGAAGGCATTACTAAAGGACATGCATTAAAAACGGAATGCATTTCTAAAGGACATGCATTAATAAAGGGCATGTATTTAAGGCAGGAGTTTGAAAGTTTAAAGGAGATGTGCTACACACAACTGTTTTACACGGATGGTCGTGGGGGCACGGAACGGGCTAATTGGGGCACTTATATAGTAGAAACGATAGTGGTATTTAACAGTCTATCAGATGGAAACGTGCGTGTGCAGTGAATTAGGAAATATGAATCATGTATAGGAAGAAAATAATTTACTTAATTCGGTTTATTTTTGGCGTTTCCCCCTGTGCACTGCGCAAAGTTCCATGTTCTTAAATTGTCTTTGTAATAGGTGACAGTGGTGTGCTATTCCTTCCTATTTGCATTTCTGAGTATGCGGTATTCCGCACGGACCCAGCGGCCAAGGTCTGCAGCCCACTGCTTGTCATTCCGCGGCGCTTGGCGCCCACACGAACCCTCACTAGAAACCTTCACCGCTGCTAACTCTAGAGCTGTTCAGCCGTAAACACAGTTAAGGCACTGAAATTCAGTAATATGCACTTTATATACAGAAAATAGCTAATATTACAATGCCGTGCCATATAACCACAGCCTATATTATACAGTAAGACTTTGTACTGCAATGGGATGTATATAATTTTCCGTAAAATGCCATAAATTCCCATGTTGAGCACCGGATAATAATTGGTCATTTCTCATCGCTACTCACGACACGGAAGGAAGTGATAGGGACCACAGAGTCTCTGCCAGCTCTCAGAAGATTCCCGTCAATCCCCCCACCCAGCTGCCCCCCTTTCCATGACTTGAACGAGTTCTCCCACCAAACATCTCCTCCACTGAAAACTTGTTAAAGAAAACATTTCAAACAAAAGATGTCATTATGAAGTATGATGGCTTACAAGTCTACTGAAAGCAATGAAATCCCTTAGAATGTGGGGAAAAACCAATTATTATGTCTGATTTTAAGACAACTACAAAGTCAGACATTTAAAAGCAGGGTTTTATAGCACAAACATGCGTTTCATAATACAGCATGTAAAAAAGATTCCGTTGTATTTAATTGACAAGGCAGGCATAAATGATCGTGCTAATGAAACAAAGCCAATCGCTATGGTTTTTAAGGCGCTAATTTAACCATTTTAATTAAATGTCAATGTCATATTCGTCAAACTGCCCCAGGAAAGGACAATCGGTAAATCTATGTAATCAACAAAGTTAAAACTTAAAAGTTCAAAGAAAGTTTATTATCGATGTACTTATATGTCACCATCTACAAGCCTGAGGTTCATTTTCTTGTGAGCATACTCAATAAATCCATAATAGAATCAACGAAAGACGGCAGCAACCTGGACATTCAACCAGTGTACAAAAGACACAAACTGTGCAAATGCAAACAGAAAGAAACAATAATAAAGAATAAATAAAGAAATAAAGTCAACATTAACGTAATTTATGATTGAAGAAATAGTTGAACTCAGGGAGCAGACACGCCCGAGATATCATTTGGTATCAAACTGGAGCGCAGCGATCTCTGTGGATTGAAATCTTCAGTAAATGATTTTGGAAACAATTTTAAATTTGATCATCAGCAACTTACTTGGAACGCCAATAACTGCAAGGATGGGATAGTAAATGGCAAACACGAGACCTCCCGCCGGTCCATGCATTTCCTTTCAAAGAGAACTGACTACGGCAAGTAATAGACGTGAATCACCAGAGGCAAGATTTATTCTTCTGCAGAATCCCCAGTCACCCATTAATTTCATGTTACTTTCAGTCGTCTAAACAAACAGATTACGTCATTCCGTTTATTCCTATTCTTCCTTTAATTACATTGGATAAACATTGATTCAATTAACCGGTACAAGGGTAGCAAACAATCTTTTGGAGAGGTCCTGATGAAGGGTTTCGGCCCGAAAATTTTGACTGTCCATTCTTTTCTGTAGATAATGCCTGGCCTGCCGAGTTCATTGAGCATTTTGTGTGTGAACCTCCTGGCGGAACTCAGCGGGCTCAGCAGCATATTCCAGGGGAGGAATGCCCCTGCACAACTTGTTCCAACAGCTGAGTTCCTCCGGTAGATTGGAGACGCGGGAGGCTGCAGTTGCCAGAGCCTGGAGCAACATACAAGGAGAAATCTCAGCCAGCCAGGCTAATGAGTCCAGATTGAGTGTCTCAGCCCGAAACGTTGACTGCCCAATTTCGCTACTTAGATGTTTTAGCCAGTTTTCAGGATACAAACTGAATTTACATAAGAGTGAACTTTTTCCTCTGAATAAATTGTTATCAATTAATACTAACCTCCCTTCAAAAATTGTAAGAAATCAATTTACCCATTTGGGTGTAACAATTACCAAGAATTATAAATACCTATTTAATGAAAATTTTCATTCCTTACTGAATTTAGTAAAATGGACACTATCAAACTCGTCGCTTTTTTCGTTATCCTTGATTGGCCGAAACAACTCTATTAAAATGAACACTTTACCTAAATTTATATACCTTTTTCAGGGCATTACCTGTTTTTATTCCTAGATCCTTTTTTGATTCTCTCGATTCTATTATATCTTCTTATATGTGGAAAAACAAACATTCTCGACTAAATAAAGTTCATCTTCAAAAATTTAAGAAGAATGGAGGTTTAGCTTTTACCAAATTTTAGGTTTTATTATTGGGCAGTTGATATAGGAAATCTTATGTTTGGACATATTATATTAACCGTGAGGACCGTCTGATATGGGTTTCTTTAGAAGCTAACTCTGTTAATAAGTTTTCTATTATTTCTCTTCTCGGATCCTCACTCCCTTTACCTTTCAGTAAACTAACTGAAAATTTGGTAGTTAAAGATACTTTGAGGATCTGGGAACAATTTAATAAATTCTTTGGTCTATTGAGATTTTCTTTGTCTAGTCCCATTTGTTTTAACTATTTTTTTAAACCTTCGATGACCGATTCAGTTTTTAAAGAATGGGATAGATTGGGTATTAAAGCAACACACACAAAATGCTGGTGGAACACAGCAGGCCAGGCAGCATCTATAGGAGAAGCACTGTCGACGTTTTGGGCCGAGACCCTTCATCAGGACTAACTGACAGGAAAGATATTAAGCTTATTATATTATACTTCCTTAATATCTTCCCTTTCAGTTAGTCCTGATGAAGGGTCTCGGCCCGAAATGTCGACAGTGCTTCTCCTATAGATGCTGCCTGGCCTGCTGTGTTCCACCAGCATTTTGTGTGTGTTGCTTGAATTTCCAGCATCTGCAGATTTCCTCGTGTTTTCTCTTTAGATTGAGTATTATATGCTTCCAGGATTTGTTTGTTGGAGGAAATCCTCTTTCGTTTGAGCAAATGTCAGCTAACTATACTTTATCCAAAACTCATTTTTTTCATTATTTACTTCCTGCATTCTCAACTATATACATCTCCTATAAGCTCCGATACAGACTTATTAGGTGTAATTTTTAATTTGAAGCCTTTTTATATTGGTTCAATGTCCAATATTTATGGTATGTTGCTAGGAATGAGAAACACTCTTACAGACAAAATTAAAAATCTTTGGGAACAAGATTTACAGACTTCAATTTTTGAGGAATCTTGGACTGAAATTTTTAAATTGGTTAACACTTCATCGTTATGTGCCCGTCATTCCCTCTTACAATTTAAAGGGGTTCATAGGGCTCACATGTCTAAAAATAAGCTATGTCATTTTTATCAGATGTATCTCCTTTCTGTGATTGATGTAATAATGGAGAAGCTTCATTAATTCACATGGTTTGGACATGTCCAAGCATCGAAAGATACTGGAAGGAAGTATTACAGACTTCCTCGGTACTTTTCAAGATAAATTTTAAGCCTAACCTTTTGACCGTATTATTTGGTATTGTTGGAGGAAAAGACATTATTTTGGAGTTACCTGATTTGCATATTTTGGCTTTTACTTTCTTATAGCTAGGAGGGCGCTCTTGCTTAAAAGGAAGGATGCTGTTCTGCCTACTCATGCTCAATGGTTACGGAATGTTATGTCATGCTTAAATTTTGAGAAGTTCCGTTGTTCAGTTTTTGAATCCAGCCAAGACTTTTATACATTGTGAGGACCATTTTTGAGTTATTTCCAAAAGCTTTGATTTATTGTAAAAGTACAGATGGTGGCTAATCATATATTTTTCTATGATAAGGGGTTTCCCCCTTTTTTCTTGCTTTTCCTAACAGCTCTGACTTTGGTAGTGGGTTTAGATTTCTTTTCTGTTTAACAAAATTATTATATTTCAATATTACGATTTAATTTGATTTTTATGAATACAGGTTTTTGTGATTGTAACTGTATTTGGTACTATTTTTTTGGAGTTACAATGCATTTGGTACTTTTTTTTCTTTTGACTTATAATATATATCTTCTTGTACTCTGTATTCCTCTATGCCGAAACTAATAAAAATATTGAAAGAGAGAATAGATGTTGTTTGAGCCGTTTAGTTCATCTACCATCCCTTAAACATGTCCTCCACTAACTCCATAGTGTACTCTATTTCACCCCTCACCTATCAACCCTTCATCCTTCCATCAGCCTCTCCCCTCACCACTCACCCTTGAACATCTCATTCACTAACATTATAGTCTACCCTATCTATTCCCTTATACTAATACTATATATAGTGTGCCTTAATCATACTCTCTTGACTTCAGCTGCTCTGGGGATGACAGGTTCAATCTGAGTAGAAGCTGTTAGTAATTAAAATACTTCCATACCATGTAATATCCTGGTGAATCGGATCTGCAATTTCCACAACATTATCATATCCTTTCTATACTGTGGTGACCATAATTACATTCGCAGTATTCAAGCTGAGTGCAGTATTCTGCTGGGTTCGGGTTGTTACCCTCGGAAAGGACGCTGGTTTTTGTCACTGATCTCGGAGGGGCCGCTGGGTCAGATGCTCTCGATGTTATCGAAATTCTGAGATCTACAGATTGGACTGTAGTTCAGACTAACTGAAGTTCATATTGGCCTCTTTCAGTTCTATGTTTTTTTCATGTTCTCGCTCATTCTTTCTCATTGCCGATTGGTGGGCTGGGGTTTGGGGTTTGATCTTCTTGCCGTAGTTTCTCCATGTGGGTCTTTTGGAGAGGTCCTGATGAAGGTTTTCGACCCTAAATCATTGACTGTCCTGCCTGGCCTGCTGAGTGCATTGAACATTTTGTGTGTGTATCTTCTGGCGGAATTTAGCGGGTCCAGCAGCATATTGCGGGAAGGAATGCCCCTACACAGCTTCTTCCAACAGCTGAGTTCCTCCAGCAGATTAGAGGCGCAGGAGGCTGCAGTTGCTAGAGTCTGGAGCAACATACAAGATTCTGGGGAAAATCTAATCTAGCCAGGCTAATGAGTCCAGATGAAATTAGCCCGAAACGCTGACTGCCCAATTTCACTACGTAGATGTTTTATTCAGTGTTCAGGACACAAACTGAATTTACGTAAGAGTGAACTATTTCCTCTGAATAACTTGCTATCAATTAATACTAACCTTCCTTTTAAAATTGTAAGAAGTCAATCTACCTATTTGGGTGTAAAAATGACCAAGAATTATAAATACCTATTTAATGAAAATTTTCTTACCTTACAGAATTTTGTAGAAGGGACGCTATCAAACTGGTCGCCTTTTTCGTTATCCTTGATTGGTCGAATCAACTCTATTAAAATGAACATTTTACCTAAATTTATATACCTTTTTCAGGCATTACCTGTTTTTATTCCTAAATCTTTTTTTGATTCTCTCGATTCAATTATATCCTCTTATATATGGAAAAACAAACATTCTCGACTAAATAAAGTTCATCTTCAAAACTCTAAGAAGAATGGAGGTTTAGCTTTACTAAATTTTAGGTTTTATTATTGGGCAGTCAATGTACGAAATCTTATGGTTTGGACATATTATATTAACCACGAGGACTGTCTGATATGGGTTTCTTTAGAAGCTAACTCTGTTAATAAATTTTCTATTATTTCTCTTCTCGGATCATCACTCCCTTTACCATACCAAAGTATGGTAGCTAAACATATTTGAGGATCTGTATACAATTTAGAGAATTCTTTGGTCTATTGAGATTTTCTTTGTCTAGTCCCATTTGTTTTAACTATTTTTTAAACCTTCGTTGACCGATTCATTTTTTAAAGAATGGGATAGATTGGGTATTAAATGCTTCCAGGATTTGTTTGTTGGAGGATGTCTTCTTTCGTTTGAGCAAATGTCAGCTAAATATAGTTTACCCCAAACTCAGTTTTTTCGTTATTTACAAATTAGAGACTTTCTGCATTCTCAACTATATACATTTCCTATAAATTCCAATAAGGACTTATTAGTTGTAATTTTAAATTTGAAATCTTTTTGTAATGGTTCAATATCCAATATTTATGGAATGTTGCTAGGAATGAAAAACGCTCCTATAGACAAAATTAAAAATCTTTGGGAACAAGATTTACAGACTTCAGTTTCTGAGGAAACTTGGAATGAAATTTTTAAGCTGGTTAACACTTCATCATTATCTGCCCGTCATTCCCTCTTACAACTTAAAGTGGTTCATAAGGTTCACATGTCTAAAAATAAGCTATCTCGTTTTTTATTGGGATATATCTCCTTTATGTGATAGATGTATTAATGGAGAAGCTTCATTAATTCACATGTTTTGGACATGTCCGAGCCTTGAAGGAAGTATTCCAAACTTTCTCGGTACTTTCCAAGGTACATTTTAAGCCTAACCTTTTGACCGTATTATTTGGTATTGTTGGAGGAAAAGACTTTATTTTGGAGATACCTGATTTGCATATTTTGGCTTTTACTTCTCTTATAGCTAGGAGGGTGCTCTTGCTTAAATGGAAGGATGCTGTTCCGCCTACTCATGCTGAATGGTTACGGGATGTTATGTCATGCTTAAATTTAGAGACAATCCGTTGTTCAGTTTTTGAATCTTGCCATGACTTTTATACATTGTGGGGACAAATTTTGAGTTATTTTCAAAACCTTTGATTTATTGTAAAAGTACAGATGTTGGCTAATAATATATTTTATTATATAAGGGGGGTTTCCCTCTTTTTTCTTGCTTTTCTTAACAGCTCTGACTTTGGTAGTGGGTTCATCTAGCATCCCTTAAACATGTCCTCCACTCACTCTGTAGTGTACTCTATTTCACCCCTCACCTATCAACCCCTCATCCTTCCATCAGTCTCTCCCCTCACCGTTCACCCTTGAACATCTCCTTCGCTAACATTATAGTCTACCCTATCTATTCCCTTATGCTAATACTATATATAGTGTGCCTTAATCTTACTCCCTTGATTTCAGCTGCTCCGGGGAAGACACGATCAATGTGAGTAGACGCTGTTAGTAATTAAAATACTTCCATACCATGTAATATCCTGGTGAATCGGATCTGCAATTCCACAACATTATCATATCCTTTCTATACTGTGGTGACCATAATTACATACGCAGTATTCAAGCTGAGTGCAGTATTCCGCTGGGTTCGGGTTGTTACCCTCGGAAAGGACACTGGTTTTTGTCACAGACCTCGGAGGGGCTGCTGGGTCAGATGCTCTCGATGTTATCGAAATTCTGAGATCTACAGATTGGACTGTAGTTCAAACTAACTGTAGTTCATATTGGCCTCTTTCATTTCTATGTTTTTTTTTCGTGTTCTCGCCCATTCTTTCTCGTTACCGATTTGGTGGGCTGGGGGGTTTGGAGTTTGATCTTCTTACCGTTGTTTCTCCATGTGGGTGATCTGTTAGTTTTTGTGTGAGGGAGGGGTTGGCTGGACGTTTGAAGTTTGTGAGCTTTTGCTCCTTTTTCTTTTCATGCGGGGAGGGGGCATCCAGTAATGAAAGGGTTTTCATACGAGCAACGTTTGATGGCTCTGTGTCTGCACTCGCTGGAATTCAGAAGGATGAGGGGGGATCTCACTGAAACCTTTTGAATGTTGAAAGGCCTAAACAGAGTAGATGTGGAAAGGATGTCTCCCTTGTTGGGAGAATCTAGGACAAGAGGGCACAGCCTCAGGATGGGGTGGGGGGGTGGGTCCTCTCAAAACAGGGATGTGGAGAATTCATTTTTAGCCAAAGGGTGGTGAATCTGTGGAATTTGTTGCCACGTGTAGCTGTGTAGGCCAGGTCGTTGGATATATTTAAGGCAGGAGATTGATAAGTTCTTGACTGAACATGGCATCAAAGGTTATGGGGAGAAGGCCGGGAACTGGGGTTGAGGAGAAGGGGGAAAAAAAATCAGCCATGATTGAATAGCGGAGCAGGTTCTATGGGCCAGGTGATCTAATTCTGCTCCTATGTCTTATGGTCTTTGGTAGTATTAAAACTAGAGGGCAGACAGAGAATTGATGTCTTTCTTTCAACCACTCCAATGATATTATGTATTTTATGGCTATCTAGAGAAGACAGATCTCAGTTGTATTCTACATATATACTTTGATAATAAAATGAACCTTTGAATCTTTTGAACATTTTTCTTTCTTTTTGATTTGCACAGTTTGATGTCTTCTGCACATTGGTTGAACGCCCAACTTGGTGTGGTCTTTCAATGATTCTATTATGGTTATTAACCTATTATGGATGTAATGTGTATGCTCACAAGAAAATGAATCTCCGGGTTGCAAATGCTGACGTATATGTATTTTGATAATACACTTAGTTTTTACTTTGTACTTTGAAATTAGAAGAGATTATTAAAAAAATGTTCTGCACATCTCCTTAGTACCTTTCCTGTCTGCAGCAAACACACACACTTTGGTTTTAGCCATTCCCATCCTGGGAAAAAGAGATACTGGCTATCTACAGTATTGTGCAAAAGTCGTAGGTATATATATATATACTTTTGTACAGTACTCTATGCAGACCTCCGAATAGTAGACAGGACATGGGATACCAATTAAAACGGGAGACAGAAAAGGCATGTAAAATGGGCAATGCTACAATAGTAATTGGGGATTTCAATATGCAAGTAGATCGGGAAAATAATGTTGACGCTGAATCCTAAGAGCGGGAATTTGTAGAATGCCTCTGAGATGGCTTGTTAGAGCAGCTTGTGGTTGAGCCCACTAGGGGAAAGGCAAATCTGAATTGGGTGTTCTGTACTGAATCAGATTTGATCAACAAGCTTAATGTAAAAGAGCCCTTAGAAGGTGATCATAACATGATAGAGCTCATCCTGCAGTTTGAGAGCGAGATAATAAAGTCATAAACACAAGAAAGTCTGCAGATGCTGGGAATCCAAAGCATTACATACAAAATGCCGGAGAAACTCAGCAGATCTGTCAGTACCTTCAGCTGAACTCTGTCTTTTTGTGTGTTCCCCCCAGCCGTCATTTTGTGTATTTTTTTTTGTATTTCCATCTGCTCTTGTTTGTTCTCATGCCCCAGGTGCTCCTGTCCCCGCCCCTGCTCTACTCCGGCACCTGTATCACTGATTATTCCACCCCTCACCGGTTTCCCATTATTACCTTTATTGCTGCCACTTGTGTCTGATTGTGCTGCACCTGTCATCTGCCTCGTTGTGTATTGCTCAGCGTATTTCAGTCCTGTGTTTTGCCAGATTGTGCCAGTGAGTTTTCCTGAGCCTGTCCAGCATTCGTATCTAAACTCTGTCCTGAGTATCGAGTCTGCCCGTTTCCGGATTCTGATTTTTGCATTGCTCTGGATTTTTTGATCTCCGGCTGAACTTTGATGACGACATTGTGGCCCCTCTGGATTTGCAACTCAGTAAGTATCACAGTGCGCACTGTACTTGCTCTGCGATTGGGTCCCTGCTTCAGCGCCCTGACAGTACAATCGGGCTGGAATGGATCCAGCGGACCCCGGTCGCCCGAGAGCTGTACTGAAACAACAGGGAGAGTGATGCTGGGAAGACACCAGAACCAGCTGGAGTCCGTGTTCAGGGCAGAGGAGTCGTCACTTTCTGCCATTGCAGCCTACCTTGTGGCCCAGACTCAGTTACTCCAGCCATCCAACATTCTGCAAGTGCATCTGCCGCCCTGGCCTCCGCGTCCTTGCATGCTCCTCCCGTCCGAGAGCCCCGGCTGCGTCCTCCAGAGAAGTATTCAGGTGAACCCGGTACCTGCCGCTCTTTCACAGTGCACACTCACTTTTGAATTACAACCAACAATTTTACCGACAGATCGAGCCAAGGTAGCCTACTTAATCACCCAACTGTCCGGCCGGGCGAGAGAATGGGGATCAGCCGTCTTTCTGCAGTAGTTTTCAGTTATTTTCTGAGGAGATGAGAGAAGTGTTTGATCGCTCCAAGCATGGGAGAGAGGCTGCCCGTGAAATGCTGCACATGCGCCAGGAGCGCAGATCTGTGTCAGAATACGCCATAGATTTCCGGACCCTAAGCCACCTCCAGTGGCTGGAACTCGGAGGCACAGTACAAAAACCTTCCGGAACTGCCTCTCAGAAGACATCAAAGATGAGCTGGTCACCCAGGACCTTCCTGCCACCGTTGAAGATCTGGTGGATTTGGCCATCCATATTGATGTTTGCCTTCAGCAGCGCCGCAGAGGGAGGGGTTCCAGAGGGTTTCTTGGGGGCACTGAGTGAGTTCCAAGCGTCTCGCTAATCCTCATTGCCCTGCCATTTACTCCCATCTACAACGCCCGTTTCAGAGTCCGAGGCTATGCATGTTGACCGTACCCGCCTGACACTGACTGAAAGACAAAGGAGAATCAGCACCCGTTCCTGTCTGTACTGCGGCCAACCAGACCACTTCATCGCCACCTGCCCAGTAAAAGCCAGCGCTCACCAGGAGGACGAGGAGTACTGGCGACAGTGACCTTCGTCCTGTCCTCCTCGACACCATTCACTCCCATGCCTGCTTCTCTGGAGTGGGGCGTCCAACGGCGAGCAGTCTCCGCCTTGGTCAATTCGGGTGAGTAGGAGAGTTTTATCGATTCCGGCTTGGTTGCCCAGTGGGGGTTACCCACGTCTGCTCTCCAGTCACCATTGACGGCCAACGCCTTGAACGGTCAGAGACTGGCTAACATCACCCATGATGAGTCTCCGTTTATCCGGCAACCATCCTGAACAGTTAACCCTTTATGTTATTGACTCGCCTCAGGCTCCCATTGTCCGGGGCCATCCCTGGTTAGTTAAGCAACCCCCTCAATGACTGGCTTAGTCGCAAGATTGCAGGCTGGAGCCCATTCTAATATTCCCACTGCCTCCACCATGCTCAGATCCCCTTGTCTCAACACCACCTCAGGCCATCACGACTCATGCCAATGCTCCTGCCGTCTTCCGAGCCCTGATAAATGATGTTTACATGATCAGGGACATGCTGAACCGATTTTATTTTGTGTATGTCGACGACATTTTGATTTTTTTTCCAAGTCTCTTGCTGAACACACTGGTCACGTCCAGAGAGTTCTCCAGCGCCTTTGCAGTAGGGTCATTCTTCCCGGTTATTCTGTCAGCCTGGAACCAGGCGAACTCAGACCTTCACCAGTCGGCGGCTCTGATGACCTTCCATGGGAGATGACATCCTCAAATTCGTCTCAGCCTGCTCGGCCTGTGCTCAAGGCAAGAATTCTAACCGGTCACCCGCTGGTCTGTTACAACCCCTGTCTAACCCCAAGAGCCCCTGGTCCCACTTTGCCCTGGACTTTGTCACCGGTCTTCCTCCATCAAATGGTAACATCGCCATTCTCAGTAGTTGATCGCTTCTCCAAGTCTGTAAACTTCATTCCTTTACCTAAACTCCCTGCTGTCAAAGAAACAGCCAAATTACTAATACTGCATGTTTTCAACTTTCACTGTTTACCTGTAGGTTTTGTATCTGACAGGGGCCCTTAATTCACATCCAACTTCTGGAGGGCATTCTATAACCTTCTGGGTGCCTCTGTGAGTCTGTCTTCAGGATTCCACCCACAGACCAATGGCCAGACCAAGCGGGCCAACCAACAGCTAGAGACAGTATTGCGGTGTCTGGTCTCCCAGAACCCCTCTACCCCGTGGAGTCAGCTGCTACTCTGGGCCGAGTACGCCATAAACTCTCATCCGTCCTCATCCACTGGTCTGTCCCCCTTCGAGTGCTGCCTTGGCTACCAATATCCACTGTTTCTTGACCAGGAGGAGGAGGATGGAGTTCCATCTGACGAGGCATTTATCCGCCTTTATCAGGGGATGTGGAGGCGCGCTCGCTCTGCCCTTCTCCGTGCGTCAGCGAGGAGCAAGCATCAAGCTGACCGCCATCGCTTCAAGGCCCCATGTTACCGCCAGGGACAGTGTGTGTGGCTTTAAACCCGAGACCTGCCCCTCAAGGTAGATTCCCGCAAACTCGCACCACCCCCCTTCATCGGCCTGTTTCCCATTGCTAAAGTCATCAGCCCTGTTGCCTTTCGTCTCAAACTCCCCTCCACTCTCCGCCGTATTAATCCCACCTCCAATGTGTCCCACGTCGAGCCTATCATGAGCCATCCCTTGTGTTCTGTCCCCAAACACCCCCTTCCCTAAGGCTCATCGATGGGTCAGAGGCCTTCAAGATGTGCTGACTGCTGTACGTTCATCGCTGGGGCCGTGGCTTCCAGTATCTTGTGGACTGGGAGGGCTATGGTCCTGAGGAGAGGTGCTGGGTCCCCGCCCGTAACATCCTGGACCCCTCTCTCATCAGGGACTTTCATCACCAGCACCCAGTTCCACCTGCTGTGACCCCAAGAGGCATCCATAGAAAAGGTGGGGGGGGGGGGGGCGGGAGGTGGGCTACTGCCAATACCTCCAGTTGAACTCTGTCTTTTTGTGTGTTTTCCCCCTAGCCGTCATTCTGTGATTTTGTATTGCCATGTGCTCTTGTTTGTTTTCATGCCCCATGTGCTCCTGTCCCCGGCCCTGCTCTACTCCGGCCCTTGTTTCACTGAGTTCTCCGCCCCTCACTGGTTTCCCAATATTACATGTATTGCTGCCACCGGTGTTTCATTGTACTTCAGCTATCATCTCCCTCTCTGTTTATTGCTCAGTGCATTTTAGTCCTGCGTTTTGCCAGATTGTGCCAGTTAGTTTTCCTGAGCCTGTCAAGCATTCGTATCTAAACTGTCCTTCTGAGTATCGACTCTCCCCAAAATCACTACGCTGTCTGCTCTCTGCTACGATCGTCTCTTTGGCCTGTTCTAACCATGTCCATCTGTATACTGGGGTTGCCTTTACCTTCATCTGTATTCGGGACCCAATTGCCATTTGTTCCCGGGGTTCAGCGAATCGTTGTTTGAGGATGGTCCTGGCGCTGCCATAGGCGACCGGCAGGAGTCGCTGCACATCTCCAGGTATAGGGTTAACATTTCACAAATTTGTGCTGACCAATTGTGGAACGCAATAAGTTTTCTAATAGAGTTAGGCACATTATTGATCATACTCCTAATCTTTACAGGGGTCCCGGGCTCGATGATCGGTATTTTCCCTACAATTATTCGGGGCACCTGTGAATGGGTTGTGCTCTCAGGTAGCTCACTTTCCTATGGCTATCGTTAGGTCCTGCCACCTGCTCCGTAGACTGTATTCTTCTGGTCTGTGACCATGTTTGCACCCTGCACATTGTGCAATGTCCGCAGGTGATAACTGTTTCCATTCTGTGGAAACAGAAGGATCTCCTGTGCTCGAGGTAGTGGATGGGGAAATCTGTTCATAGGAGGGAAGCTGGTTCCCAGAATAGGACTGAAACAATTGGATTTGTCTTTGCAGTCGCTGGGTTCTATGTTGTGCGGCAGCCATGTCGAACGTTACTCTTTCCATAAAAAGACCTTCCTGCAGCCTGCCACCTAGAATTTTATGATAGAGTCCCGCAGGGTTGAAAGAGTGAGAGGGTGAGGAGGGTCAAGCCAGTCCAGAATCCAAACCGCCAATTCACCATGGATCCCATGCAGCTTGATATTCTGGATGGGCCTACCATAAGGAACCTTGTCAAACTTCTTACTAAAATCCATGTAGACAACATCCATACCCTACCTTCAGCAATTGCCCTCGTCACCTCGTCAAAAAAACTCTATCAGGTTAGTAAGACATGACTTACTCCACACAAAACCATGTTGGCTCTTCCTTGACTAGGCCATGGTTTTCCAAATGCACATGAATCCAATCCCTCTGAACTCTCTCTAGTGACTTCCCTATCATTGATGTGAAACTCACCAGTCTTTAGTTTTCAGAATTATCCCTGGTTCTCTTCTTGAATAAAGGAACAACATTAGCTAGTTTCCAGACTTCTGGCGTGTTGCCTGTGGCTAGAGAGGACACAAAGGCCCCAGAAATCTTTTCTCTTGCCTTTCTTAATAACCTCAGGTATATCCTATTAGGCCCTGGGAACTTATCTACTTTAATGGTCTTTAAGATAACCAACACTCCTGGTTAAGGACCTCACACACATCCTCCATATTCAATCAAAATTTACACTTAATTTTTGAGTGGTTCCACCCTCTCCCTAGTTATCCTTTTGCTCTTGATGTATGTATAGAATGCCTTAGGATAATAAATTTGACTTTACTTTAGTTTCTCTGCCCATATCTTCAACTGATCTATATTCCACTGTGTCGTCTGCCAGTCTCTGTGCTATCTGCAACACGGACATTGCTTGCATCTTTTGTAAACATACAAACTCGCCCATCCACATTTCCATGTTGGTGACTTATATATTTCTAAACAGAAAAGGTCCCAGTACAGATTCCTGTGAGACACAATTTGTCACAGACCTCCAGACAGAATTATTCCCTCAATCAACTATGGACTATTGATTACCTGACTGGCAGACCACAGTATGTGTGCATGCAATGCTGTGTGTCAGACAGAGTGGTCAGCAGCACTGGGGCTCCACAGGGGATTGTCCTGTCTCCCTTTCTCTTCACCATCTACACCTCGGACTTCAACTACTGCACACAGTCTTGCCATCTTCAGAAGTTTTCTGATGACTCTGCCATAGTTGGATGCATCAGCAAGGGAGATGAGGCTGAGTACAGGGCTATGGTGGGAAACTTTGTCACATGGTGTGAGCAGAATCATCTGCAGCTTAATGTAAAAAAGACTAAGGAGCTGGTGGTGGACCTGAGGAGGGCTAAGGCACCAGTGACCCCTGTTTCCATCCTAGGGGTCAGTGTGGACATAGTGGAGGATTACAAATACCTGGGGATACGAATTGACAATAAACTGGACTGGTCAAATAACACTGAGGCTGTCTACAAGAAGGGTCAGAGCCGGCTCTATTTCCTGAGGAGACTGAGGTCCTTTAACATCTGCCGGATGATGCTGAAGATGTTCTACGAGTCTGTGGTGGCCAGTGCCATCATGTTTGCTGTTGTGTGCCGGGGCAGCAGGCTGAGGGTAGCAGACACCAACAGAATCAATAAACTCATTCATAAGGCTAGTGATGTTGTGGGGGTGGAACTGGACTCTCTGACGGTGGTGTCTGAAAAGAGGATGCTGTCCAAGTTACATGCCATCTTGGACAATGTCTCCCATCCACTCCATAGGTTAGGCACAGGAGTACATTCCGCCAGAGACTCATTCCACCTAGATGTAACACTGAGCGTCGTAGGAAGTCATTCTTGCCGGTGGCCATCAAACTTTACAACTCCTCCCTCAGAGTGTCAGATACCCTGAGCCAATAGGCTGGCCCTGGACTTATTTCCACTTGGCATAATTAACTTATTATTATTTAATTATTTATAGTTTTATATTGCTATATTTCTACACTATTCTTGGTTGGTGCGACTGTAACGAAACCCAATTTCCCTCGGGATCAATAAAGTATGTCTGTCTGTCTGTCTGACAAGCCAACTCTGATTTCAAATGGCCAAGTCACCACAGATCCCCTGCATCTTAATCTTCTGAATGAGCCTTCCATTAGGGACCTTGTCAAATGCCTTACTAAAATACATGTAGACAACATCCACAGCTCTACTTTATCAATCATCTTCATCACCTCCTCAAAAATCTCAGTTAAGTTTGTAAGACATGACTTACCCTGTAAAAAGTCATGATGTCTGTTCATTATTAGGCCATAGTTTTCCAAATGCTCAGCATTTATCAGCAGTCATGATAGGGGATTCACTGGTTAGGCAGACAGTAATGAGACTCCTGGATGGTATATTGCCTTCCAGGTGCCAACATCAGAGATGCCTCTGATTGAGTCCATTGTATTATAAAGGTTGTAGTTGAGCAGCCAGAGGTCATGGTCCACATTGGTACCAATGACATAGGCAGGAAGAGTGAGAGGTCCTTTAAAGTGAGTTCAGGGAGTTAAGTGCTAAATTAAATGGCAGGTCTTCTAGGGTGGTGATATCTGGATTGCTACCTGTGCCATGTGTTACTGAGGCCAGAACTAGTAAGATAATATAGTTTAACATGAGGCCAAGGAGATTTCACAGGAGGAAAGACTTCAGATTTTTGGATCATTGGGCATTCTTCCAGCAAATGTGCACTTATAGAAATTGGATGGTTTGCATCTGAACAAGAGGGGAACCAATATCCTTGTGAGGAGATTTGCTAGTTTTGCTCTGGCCTGATTAAACTAGAGTTGCAGGGGGTGAAAACCAGAGTGCCAAGGCAGCGAGTGGAGTAGTTCTGAGGAAAGTAGATACTAACTCTACATACAAAGGCAGAAACTGAAATACTGAGTGTGGTGGGGCTAATGTTTTGAGAGGTGTACATTTCAATACAGGGTGCTGTATATCGTAGGTAAGGCAGATGAACTTAAATTATAGATCAGCACCTGGAAATATGACATTGTAGCCAATAATGAAACATGATTGCTGAAGGGGCAGGACTGGGAGCACAATGTTCCGAGGTTCTGTAGAAGGGGAGGGGTGGCATTAGCAATCAGGGAAAATGTCATGACAGTACTCAGAGGGGACTCATCTATTGAGACAATGTGGGTAGAACTGAGGAATAACCAAGAGGTGACTATGTTAATGGGATTATATTATAGACACCAAATAGCAGGATTTAAAGGAACAAATTTGTAGAGAAATTGAAGATGGTTGCAAGAAAAATAATGTGCGATTTTAACTTTTCACATATTGACTGGGACTCTCATACTCTCAAAGAACTGGATGGGATTGAGTTTCACAAATAGATTCAGGAAGGTTTCCTTAATCAATATGCAGAGATCCCAACAAGCAGAACAGGGAACTGGATCTCCTCTTAGGAAACGAGACATGGCAGATGACAGAAGTGTGTGTCGGCAAACACTTTTGTTCTAGTGATAATAATTCCATTTATTTTAGGGTAATTTTGGAGGATGAGACTGGTCCTCAGGTTGAAGTTATAAATTCAAGCAAGGGCAATTCTGATGGCATCAGAAGAGATCAGGCAGGTCTGGATTGAGATCGGTTTTATGCATAATAAAATAGGCCAAAGCCAGCATGGTTTCCTTCAAGGAAGATTTAAGAGACGCTGTCTGGTTGACTGCCTGCCAGTGAATGCAGTATTCTGCAGGGGTCCTTACTGGGACTGCTTCTTTTCATGTTATATTGAATGGTTCCAATTTAATATCGGAGAATATACACAGAATACAACCTGAAATTCTCACTCTTTGCAGATATCCATGAAAAACAGAAGAGAACCCCAAAAGAATGAACGACAGAAAAAATGTTAGAAACCCAAAGCCCCCTCTTCCCCACCCCCCCACACAAGCAGCAGCAAATCATCAACCTCTCCTCTGCCACCCCTTCCAATTTCAGCAGAAAGCATCAGCGCCCACCACTCAACAAGCAACAAAAAAGCCCCCAAAGAGAAACCATAATCAGCAGTGAACAAAATCTATTGTTTATCTGCACCTTGACATGCCATGGGCTCTCTCTCTCTAATTAGGGACAGAGAGATATCACTCATTGAGAGCGGAGACCAAGAAACAGTCGCTGTTGCGATATTGCAATCTGCTCAGTTGCCTTTTATTCCAAGATTCTCTGACTTGATAATCAACATCTGCCGCCCCAAAATCCTGATGTTTCTTCTCTCACGATGTCTCAGTTGGCGGCACCAGCCTGGAATCGGTCTTCCGCAGGTCTGTACCCCAGAGGTGTGCATCTTCCTGGCCGCTCCTGGAGTATGTTGGAAAATTGCCTGTTGATGAGCTTCAGGAGCGGGAACTCATCCACCGTGATAAGCCATAGTTTGCGTGCTGTTGCAAATCAGATACTTCAACAGAACCCCAGCCACTTTGAAAAGGGAAAAAGAGACATTAAGGAAATGAATTTAAGTTGTTTCCCCAGATGAGTTTGAAGAGGCAGCCATTTGGTGCCATCTCAGCTCTGCCTGTATGTCAATGATTTGGATGACAGATAGATGCGTTTGTGGCCAATTTTGCAGACAATATGAAGGTAGGTGTAGGGGCAGGGAGGTCTGAGGAAGCAGGGAGTCTTCAGAAGAAAGACAGATTAGAGAATGGGCAAAGAAGTGGCAGGTGGAATATGGTGTTGGGATATGTATGGTCATGTATTCGTGTAGAAGGAATAAAGGCCCCTCATCTCTGAAAGGATATGCTGGCTTTGGAGAGGAGGTTCACGAGAATGATCCTGGGAGAGAAAGGGTTAACTACCGAGGAGAGCTTAATGGTTCTTGGACTATATTTGCTGGAGTTTAGAAGAATGAGGGGGATCTCATCAAAACCTGTTGAATATTGAAAGGCTGAGATAGAATTGATGCGGAGAGGATTTTTTTTGTAGCAAGGGAATTTAGGATCAGACAGCAACAGCCTCAGAGTAGAAGGACATCATTTTAGAACACAGGTAAGACCATGACAGAGATAAGGCCATCACTGGAGCAGCTGTTGTCTGAGTGGACAGAGTCAGAGTGGTGATCTTAAGGCTTTTGCTCTTCAAGGCTCCACTGAAGCAAGGCTTCAGTCACTGAAGGCAAAAGAAAAGAAAAGCTCAAGTTTTTTTCCTTCTCATCTTTATATCTGCTTAGCTAGGATAGTAGAGCTGCCAGGCATGATAGTTAAATGTTCCTCTTGTGGGATGTGGGAAGGCAGGGAGATCTCCAGTGTCGCTGACAACTACAACTGCAAGAAGTGCATCCAGCTGAATCTTCTAACAAACCGCGTTAAGGAACGGAATGAACTGCAGATCATTCAGGAGGCTGAGGGGGTGATAGAACATATAGAGAGATAGTTACACCCAAGATGCAGGACACAGGAAACTGGCTGCCAGTCATGAAGGGGAAAGAGATTAAGGTGCAAGTGCAGAGTACCCCTGTGGTCATTCCCCTCAACAACAGGTATATCAGTTTGGATACTGTCAGGGGGATGAATTAACAGAGGAAAATCACAGTGGTCGGGTCCTTGGCACTGAGTGTGCCTCCGTGACTCAGAAGGGAATGGGGAGAAGAGGCACAATGTGGTCTTAGGGGATTCATTAGTTAGAGGAACAGATAGGAGGTTCTGTGGGTGATGACAAGATTCCTGGATGGTACATTGCCTCCCTGGTGCCAGGGTTCAGGATTTCCTGGATTGAGTCCTCAGCATTCTTAAGTGGGAGGGTGAAAAGCCAGAAGTCATGTCTATGCAGGTACCAATGACATGGGTAGGGCGAGTGATGAGGTTCTGCATAGGGAGTTCAGGGAGTTAGGTGCAAAGTTAAAATGCAGGACTTCCAGGGTTGTGATCTCAGGATTACTACCCATGCTCCATGCCAATGAGGCCAGAAATAGACAGATTATACTGTTTAATATGTGACTAAAGAGTTGGTGTAGGAGGGAGGGCATAAGATTTTTGGATCATTGAGCTCCCTTCTAGAGATGGTGGGACCTGTACAGAAGGGACAGTTTGCATCTGAAATGGAGGGGAGCTAATATTTTAGTGGGAAGGTTTGTAAATGCTGCATAGTGGGGTTTAAACTAGAGTTGCAGGGCAATTGGAATCGGAGTGCCAGAACAGTTAGTGGAGAGGTTGAGGAGGCAGATGTTGGTAAGACCTCTGACAAAGTTTGGAATCAAAAGGTTGGGCACGTTGCAACCAAGTGTCCTGAGCTGTATATATTTCAATGCAAGAAGTATTGTAGGAAATGTGGATGATAGTGCTGAAGATGAGGTAGCTGGTTTACAAACAGCGGTGACGTGTAGTGAGGAGATGTTGTTGATAAGTCAAAATTGAAGTCAACAGGATGAGTTGCAATGTAAATGTGGACAAAATCAGGAAGCGTGAAGGCAGGACTGAAGGTGTTATATCTGAATGTGCGCAGTACATGGAATATGGCAGATAAACTTGCAGCACAGTTGCAGATTAGCAGGTATGTTATTGTAGGCATCACTGAATAAAGGCTAAAAGAAGATTATAACTAGGAGCTTAATGTCTAAGGATACACATTGTGTAGAAAGGATGGGGAGTTAGGCAAAGATAGTTCAGTTTACCATGACCTAAGGAGATGTTGCCGGAGGGAGTGCTTCAGACATTTGGATCATTGGCTGTCATCCTGGAAAATGGGGGGGGGGGGGGGTCCTGTAAAAGCAGAATGTTTTGCACCTAAAATGCAGGGGGACCAATAACCCTGTGGGTATCATGGTGATGCCTCCCCTTGAACAACTCATTGAAGCCCAGGAATGTCACTGCAGATGTATCAGCTACTTTACAACTCATAGGGTAGGGAAGACAAACAAGGAGAGAGGCCTTGAGCGTTAGTCTTGGGATAAGGCTGTTTTGACAGACAAGGTTTAGAAGAATTGCATAACCTTCCCCAGATATATTAAGAGTAAAAGGACAGCAAGGAACAAAATTGGTATCTGATCAGCCATCTCTTCAAGGATCCCATGTAATTTGACTTTCCAGAACGCCTGTCACATGGAGGCATCTCAAAGGCCTTCCTGAAGTCCACATAGACCACATCTACTGCCCTGCCCTCATTGGCCTTCTCACTTATTTCTCCAAAAACTCAATTAAATTCATGAGAAGTGACCTGTTGAATTCATGAACAGAGGCAGGCTCAAGGCAAGGGGATAGGGTTGAGGGGTGCAGAGGGGTTCATAGTTGGTGCAGTGCACAACAGCTGGATTGGAAGATTTCATTTATGGGGAAAGACCAGATGGGCTGGGTTCATTTTCCCTGCAATTGGGGTGGAGCTGAGAAATGTTTGATGAACAGTGAGGCACAAGCGTAAAAGGCCACAGTTTCCCGGAAGTGACAACATGGCGTTGAAGGAGGCATACAATGTGGATGGCTTCATCAGATGGGTTATGGAATGTAAGAATTGGTATGTTATGTTGCAAATTTACAAAATACTGGTTGGAGCTGCACTTAGTATATTGCATTCAGACTATAGGAAACGTGGCTGTGTTGGAGAGAGCGCTGAAGAGATTCACTAGGACCTTGTATGGATTGTGGAGGCTTGCGTCATGGGGGAGATTGAGGACAGCTTCTACCCCGCTGTAATAAGACAATTGATCAGTTCCCTCAAAGGATAAGATGGATTCTTGACCTCACCATCCACCTCATTATGGCCCATGTGCCTTATTGTCTGCCGATGCTACTCGCCTACAATGTAGAAGCACACAAAGATCAAAATCAGGTCTAAAATCATTGGCATTTGTGGTGAAAATTGTTGTTATATGGCAGCAGTACACTGCAATCCATAATGAGGGGAGATGTCATAGAGGTACACTAAGTTATGAGAGGTGTAGAAAGAGAAAACACATGTAGGCATTTTTCTCTCAGGTTGGTGAGACAAAGTAGAGGTCAGAGGTTAAAGGTGATAGGAGAAATATTAAAGGGAACCTGAAGGGGAACTTCTTCACTCAGAGGATGATGAGAAGGTGAAATAAGCTGTCAGTGGAAGTGGTGGATGCAGCTTTGAATTCAACATTTAATGGAGGTTTTGATCGATACCTGGATGAGAGGAGTGTGGAGGGCCAATGTCTAGATTCAGGCAGATGGGATTTAGAAAAGAAATCTCTACTCCCTATGGATGTAGAACCTATCCCAAAAAGTCATTTCCAGTAACTTTCCTGCCATTGATGTGATACTCAATGGTTCAGGTAAGGTGACTCATTACCATTGTATACAAGACCATAAGATATAGGAGCAGAATTAGACCATTTGGCCCATCAAATCTGCTCCACTATTTCATCATGCCTGATCCAATTTTCCTCTCAGCCCCAATCTTCTGCCTTCTCCCTGTATCTCTTCATGCTCTGACAAATCAAGAACCTATCAATCTCTGCCTTAAATATACATAAAGACATAGCTTCCGCAGAGGGCAAAAAAATTCCACAGATTCACCAGACTCTGTCTAAAGAAATTCCTCCTCATCTCCGTTCTAAAAGGACACCTCTCTATTCTAAGGCTGTGTCCTCTGGTCTTAGACTCTCCGAAAGCAGCAAACGTCCTCTGCACATCTGTTCTATCAAAGCCTTTTGCCATTCAATAGCTTTCAATGAAGTCACACCTCAGTCTTCTGAATTCTAGTGAATACAGACCCAGAGTCATCAAACACTCTTCATACGATAAGCCGTTCAATCCTGGAGTCATTTTCACAAACCTCCTTTGAACCCACTCTAGTTTCAGCACATCCTTTCTTAGATAAGGGGCACAAACCTGTTCACAATCCTCCAAGTGAAGCCTCAACAGTGCTTTATAAAACTCTCAACATTATATCCTTGCTTTTATATTCTTGTCTTCCTGAAATGAATGCTAACATCGCATTTGCCTTTCTTACCACAGACTCAACTTGCAAATTAACCTTTAGGGAATCCTGCAGAAGGATTCCCAAATCCCTTTGCACCACAAATTTTTTTGTAATTTCTCTCCATTTAGAAAATAGTCAACCCTTTCATTTCTTCTACAAAGTGCATGATCATGCATGTCTTGACACTGTATTCCATCTGCCATTTCTTTGCCCTTTGTCCTAACATAAATCCTTCTGTAGACTCTCTACTTACTCAAAACTACCTGCCCCTCCACTAATCTATATATTGTCTGTAAACTTTGCAACAAAGCCATTGATTTCATCAACCAAATCATTGAAATATAATGCAAAAAATCAGTCTCCAAATGCTCATTTTATTACTATTCTTTGCCTCCTGCAAATCAGCCACAGTTTTATCCATGGCCTATTTTATCACGTGTCTCCGTACCCTGAGACCTCATCTTTAATAGTTGTTTCTAACTACTTCCCAACCACTGAGATCAGTCATATTAGCATTTAGCCTCCTAAAATTTGCAATTTTCCAGCCTGCTGGAACCATTCCAGAATCTAACGATTCTTGAAAGAGTATTACAAATTAATCCACAATCTCTTCAGACACCACTTTCAGAACACTGAGGTACACCACCTGGTCAAGATGACATATCTCCTTTCAGACCTTTCAGTTTCCCAAGAACCTTCTATCGAGTTATGGTATCTTCACACAACTCATGACCCCTGATACCTGGAAGTTCCACCATACAACTGGAGTCTTCGACAGTGATGGCTGAGGCAATATACTCATTCTGTTAAACTGTCATTTCTTTGCCCCCCATTACTACTGCACCGGCATCATTTTCCAGTGGTCTGATAGTCACTCTCGCCTCTCGTTTACACTTTAAGTATCCAAATCAGTATTTGGTATCCTCCTTAATATTATTAGCTATCTCAATTTTGTATTCCATCTTTACCTTCTTAATGACTTTTTTAGTTGTCTTTTGTTGGTTTTTAAAAGCTTCCCAATCTTCTGACTTCTCACTAATTTTGCCCTGCTGTATGCCCTCTCTTTGGCGTTTATGTTGGCTTTGACTTCTCTTGTTAACCACAGTTGTATCATCTTGCCTTTAGAATACTTCTTCCTCTTTGGGACATATATATCCTGTGCCTTCCGAACTGCTTCCAGAAATTCCAGCCATTGCTGCTCTGCTGTCATCCTTGCCAGTGTTCTTTTCCAACTAATTCTGGCCAACTTCTCTTTCATTTCTCCTTAATTCCTTTTACTCGACTGTAATATTGACACATCTGACTTTAGCTTCTCCTTCTCAGATTTCAGGGTCCATTCAAACATATTGTGATTACTTGTCCCAAGGGTTCTTTTAACTTTAGGTCTCTAATAAATTCTGATTCATTGCACAACAGGGCTCAACCATGAGCTGCTCTAAAAATGCCATCTCATAGGCACTCTAGAAATTCCCCTTCCAGGAATCCAGAGCCAACCGGATTTCCCCAATCTACCTGCATATTGATGTCCCCTCAGACTATTGTAACACTGCCCCTTTGGAATGCATTTCCTATCGCCCCTTGTAATTTGTAGGCAACATCCTTACTACAGTTTGGGGGTCTGTATGCAACTCCCATCAGGCTCTTTGCACCCTTGCAGTTCCTTAGCTCTATCCATAATTATTCAGCACCTTCTGATCCTATATCACCTCTTTCTAGTGATTTGATTTCATTTTTATTTTACCAACAGAGCAACACCACCCCTTCTGCCTTCCTGCCTATCCTTTCAATACAATATGTATCCTTGGATTATATAGTTATAGTCTTTCAGTCATGATTCTGTGATGCCTACAACATCCTACCTGCATATCCGCAACTATGTTGCAAGTTCATCACCTTGTTCTGTGTAGTGTGCGCATTCAAATATAACACCTTCAGTCCTGTATTCACACTTTCTGATTTTGTCCGCCTTTTACATTGCAACTCATCCTGTTAACTGCAATTTTCCCCTGTCTACAGCTTCTCCTCACCACTCATTGCTTCTGTTTGTAAACCAGCTACCTCATTATCAGGACCATTATCTGCCTTTCCTACGATACTTCTTCCATTGAAACACAGTTAGCTTCTTCCATTGAACTATATGCAGCTCAGGACACTAGTTGTACCATGCTCAACCTATTGATTCCCAACTTTGTCTGAGCTCTTCCCAATATCTGCCTTCACAACCTCTCCACTAACTGTTCTGGCACTCTGGTTCCCATCACCCTGAGCTTATACCTCACTGTGCAGCATTCATAAACCTTCCTGCTGGGATGTTAGTTCCCCTGCATTTCAAGTGTGAACCGTCCCTTCTGTGCAGGTCCTACATTCCCTGGAAGAGAACCCATGATCCAAAAATCTCATACTCTCCCTCCTGCATCAACTCCTTAGCCACATATTAAAGCGTACAATCTTCTTAGCTCTGGCCTTCACTAGAGCGTGGTACGGGTAGCGATCCTGAGATCACAACCCTGGAGGTTCTACCCTTTATCTTTGTACCTAACTCTCTGTACTCTCTATGCAGAAGCTCATCACTCGTCCTGCCCATGTCAATGATACCTACATGGACCACGACCTCTGGCTCTTCATCCTCCCACTTAAGAATGTTGAGCATCGAGATATCCGAGATATCCCAGACCTGGCACCCAGAAGGCAATATACCATCCAGGAATCTTGTTCTCGCCCACAGTACCTCCTGTCCATTCCCCCTAACTAATGAATCCTCTATCACCACAGCGTGCCTTTTCCCCTCTGTTCCCTTCTGAGTCACAGAGGCAGGCTCAGCGCCAGAGACCAGAGACTTTCCTCTGCTAGGTCATTCCCCCACACCCTACCCCACCCAAAAGTTTCCAAAGTGATATAACTGTGTTGAGGGAGATGGCCACCCAGGTACTCTGCACTGGCTCCTTAATCCCTTTCCTCTTCCTGCCTGTCACCCAGTTTCCTGTGTTCTGCACCTTGGGTGTAACTACTTCTCCATATGTCCTATCTATCACCCCTTCAGCCTCCTGAAGGATCTGGAGTTCATCCATTTACAGCTCCATCTCCTTAATACGGATTGTTAGAAGCTGCACTGGATGCACTTGTCACAGTTGTAGTCGTCAGGGAGACAGGAGGTCTCCCTGCCTTCCCACATCCTGCATTCTGCTATCCTGCCTGGTATCTTTACTTCCTAGCTGAGCAGATATAAAATATATGTTTAACGTAAGGAGGGTAAGATTTAAAGGGTAAGTCTTTCACATGGAGTGTAGTGTGTATATCAAACCAGCTTCCGGTGGAAATGGTGGAGATCTGCACTCTGCAGTGGCAAAGTGTAAACAGCATTTAGACAGGTTCATGGAGAGGAAATATTTGAGAAGAATATGCGGCAAATGCAGGTAAATGGACAGGATGAACTAGCAACTTGGCATAAGAGATTTGAGTTTAAAGTCTTGTAACTTCGCAGTTAACCTCTATGATTATATTCCAATTATATCACTGCATCTCTTCTCCAATCCTAAATGAGTATGGGGAAGGGGGTACAATGGGGAGGGAGGGGGCTACAACATTATAACATGAGAAGTACCTTCCCCCTGTTTATTTTTACGTTTCCTAGTTTCTATATGTAGCCTCACCATATACGCTTTTGTGCATAATTTCTCTGTGTTTCCATGATGTTCCACTGACTAAACAGCCCATCTGTGTTAAGAGTCCAGACCTTTCCTCTTGCATTTGTAGTAACATGGAACAGAGTGGATCCAGCACTGTTCCACATTAGAGCCTGTTGCAAATCTCATACCTCATTTTTATGGTAACTTGCATTAAGATTTCACTATTCTCTCCCTGAATTCTCTAACTACAATATATTTCTCCATAATGAAAAGGTTTATTTGAGAATTATTGATTTTCCATCAACCTCTATTTGGTAGCCGTTCTGGGGTTCCTTGCGAACACAGTGCTGGATACATTTTCAAATCAGCAGTGACCTCAGATGTAAGTCAGTTGAAACTTTGGGGTTAATTGTTTTATTAGGTTAAGAAATATCGTGACCATGCTTCGGCATGGATCTCAGGCTCTTTGTTTAAAAACAAAATGTATAATTATGCCCAGAGAAGAACTTACTGCACTTTTGATCTCCTCTCTAAACTTGGACTGCGTCACTAGATAAATAAAGGTATTGGTACAGCAACTTAAATTCTGCAGCATCAGTGAGATTTGGTTCAGAATATATTCAGAATCACTGTAGTAATTTTGATTAGTTCCTGAAATTGTATAAAATAAGAATTCCATGACATACACGGACCACAGCAGTATGAAGCTGCCAGATATTGTGAATAGTAAAACCATGGACCTGCGCCTGCTCTCCATTTCTGGGTCATTTCGATACTTCCCCTTGTTCTCACCCTTCAGACCCTTACGGATTCGACTAGCCACTAAAATGTGCTTGATTGTCAGAGCATTGAGCAGAAGTATTAAAACAAATGGGATCAATGGGTTCCAAACTATATCAAACCAACGAAACGCCACCCATCCGGGCTCTATATAATAGCTCGTTTTCTTATAGCACCGGCGTGGTACATTTCCAATTACTGTCCCAGGCTTGTATGTAAAATAGAAAGGGATATTTTTGAAACAGAACAGAATAGTGGTTGTTGCCAGAGCCACAGTCGAAACTTTTCCCGTGCAGTATTTAGATTTCAGATTCCGACAGCAAATGGCAACATACCGATCAAAGGTGAAATTGACGGTGAACCAGACTGAACAATCTCTGGCTGCTCGTGTTAGGGGATAGGTAACACTACATACTGGGGTGAGCTGCATGAAATCTACGGAAAGGTAATGAAATAGGATTTGCTTTATTATGACTGCAGTGGAAATGACCAGAAGATCGGTCGCTGCCATGGCCACCAGGTAACGGGTGATGCAACTACTGAGGCCACAGTTTCCCCGGCATAGAATTACCATCGCTGCCAAATTCACTGCAAATATAGAGAAAGAGATATCAAGAAAATGCTACTGTAAAAATAGGAACTGAAGATCATTGCCACAAATGAGTGAACTTGTTCTTAGCACTCCCTGCTCACAGACCCTGTCTGCTTGAATCCTTTCGAATAGCCCGTTCACCGCTGACTTAAGTCCCATTCGTTTATAATTTTTCAGATAATCCCTGTTACCTTTTTTGAATAAAGGAACAACATTTGCAATCTTACAATGCTGTTTCCTCTCCTGTGACCAGGCAAGACACAAAAATCATCTTCAAAGCCCCAGTAATCACTTCCCTCACTTCCCATAGTAACCTGACCATCCAGACTGGCACAACGTACTTATCAGCATATTTGCATGTTCTATGCTGACCTTACATTTGCCAAAGACACTCTCCCTTGTGAATATTGAAGCAATGTGTTCATTAAGGACCTACCTTCTCCCCCCTTCAGACACATTAATCCCTTTTTATCTCCAAATAGTCCTACCCTCATATTAGGCATCCCTATTCCTCATGTAAGTGTAGAACAATTGGGACTTTTATTAGTCCTTCTTGCAAAGGCCTTTATGATCCTTTCTAGCTCTCCTAAGTCATTTCTTATGCTCCTTCATGGCTACCTTATAATTCTCAAGAGCCCTATCAGATTTTTGCTTCCAATACTTTCTTCTTCCTCTTGACTAAGTGTTCCACCTTGGGTGTCAACTACTGTTCCTTTACCCATCCATCTATTCCCTATCTTAATAAGAGCTCTTAACCTATACAGAACCGCATGCAAGTCATCCCAAAACAACCTCCATAGTTCTACTGTGCATTTCCCTGACAACATCAGTTCTCAAATCGGGTTCCAAACTTCTTGTTTAATGACGTTGTAATTGTGGCACCCTGGGAAAGGTTTCACTGCCAACGTAATGGTCTTTCTGAAGAAGCAGTGTTTGGGTTATGGTTAGAGATAACAGGTGCTTTGGAACATGAGTGTCCAATGAAGGGAATGTGCTTTTGTGTTGTGTGCCTGACAGCGGGGTGAGCTGGGTCTTTTGCTTGGCGGGAGATGAAGGGAGAAGCCGCTGAAGAGAAGAGGTCATAGGACTCGACCCAGAGCAGGGTCATGATTCAACGAAGCCCAGGGAGATGGAAGGAGGATTGGTGAAGGGGAAACCGTGAGCTCCAACTTCAGCATGTTAGACTTTTTCATTAAAATGGGCCCTTGTCAGTATTTTTTTTTTTTGCTTTTTCTTTACTAACCCTTTAGTTGAATTAAGAATTATAAAGCTAAATCATTTAATTGTATGTGGCATACTGTCTGTTATTTCATGGTATTTCACTTATTTGTAATGGGGTAACGAATCACACAGCATCTACACAAACAAAGGGTTTGGGGTGGGCTTGTGCCTCAATCTCACACATTTTGTGGGGCTGGAGATTGTCTTCCCTAGACTTAGACAGCTGATGGAACCAGAGCATTTCATAATTAACCCATTGCCAAGGAAAACCTTCCTTATATCATCTGCCCATATGAAGGGTTAATCGGGAACACCATTTCTTTTCCTGCAATTCCACATCAGACATATGGAGGGTGTTTAAAGATCAATTGCACAGAGTACAGGAAAGGCATGTTCCTGTTAGAAAGAAGAACAGGGAAGAAAGATAAGAGAACCTTGGACATCCAGAGAGGTGAGGGATTTAGTCAAGAAAAAAAAGGAAAAGTATATAAAGCTTCAGTAGTTAGGATCAAATTAAGCACACGAGGAGTATAAAGAAGACAGAAAAGAACTAAAGAAGGGAATTAGAAAAGCCAGCAGTGGCCATGAAAAGTCATTGGTAAGTCAAATGAAGGTGAATCACAAGGCATTCTATACATTCATCAAGAGCTAGAGGATAACTAGGGAATGGATATGATCACTCAAAGATAAAGAGGAGAACATGTGCTTGGATGGAGAGAATGTGAGTGCGTTACTTAGTAGGTACTTTGCTTCAGTGTTTACCAAGGAAATGGACATGGAGGATCAGGAGATCAATGCTGAGTGCATAAATATGTTAGAGCGTTTAGAGGTGAAGGAGGAGGAAATGTTCAGTTTCCTAATGAGTATAAAGATGGATAATTCCTCAGGGCCTGATGTGATGTACCTCCGGTTGTTGTGGGTGCAAGAGACAATATTTCTGCTGCCTTGACGAGTATCTTCATGCCCTCTCTAGGCACAGGTGAGGTCCAGGAGGACTGGCAAGTGGCTAATATTGTATCTCTATTTAAGAAGGGAACAAAGGACAATCCTGGAAACTACAGACCAGTGAGTCTCATGTCAGTCGTAGGGAAATAGCTGGAGAAAATTCTTAGGGATATGATATATGAGTATTTGGAAACCCATTGCTTACTTAGAGAGAGCAAGCATGGCTTTGTGTGGGCAAGTCAGGTCTTACCAACTTGCATAAGCTTTTTGACAATGTGATGAGAGAAACTGATGAAGGTAGAGCAGTGGATGTTATCTACTTGGATATTAGTAAGGCATTTGGCGAAGTCCCTCAGGGGAAGCTAATGCAGAAGATTCAGAACTGGTTTGCATATAGAAGATAGAGGGTAGTAGCCGAAGTGACTTATTCCGGCTGGAGGCCTGTAATTAGTGGTGTTCCATAGGGATCTATGCTGGGACCTCTGCTGTTTGTAATGTATATACATTAACTGGATGAAAATGTAGATGGGTGAGTTAGTAAGTTTGTGGATGATATCGAGACTGATGGAGTTGTGGATAGTGTAGAAGACTGACAAAGAATACAGCATGATATAGACCAGTAGCAAATATGTACTAAGAAATGGCAGATGGAGTTTAACTCAGATAAATGTGAGGTGTTGCACCTTGGTAGGGTGAATGCAAGGAGACAAAACACTGTTAAGGACAAGATCCTTAACATTGTCTCTGAGCAGAGAGATCTTGGGATCCAAGTTCATAGCTCCTTGAAAGTGGCTACAGAGGTTGACAGAGTGGTTAAGAAGGCTTATGGAATGCTTACTTTTATTTGTTGAGGCATTGAGTTCAAAGGTCAGGAAATTATGTTACAGATTTATAGAACTCTGGTTAGGTCATATTTGGAGTACTGCATACAGTACTGGTCTCCTCACTATAGGAAGGATGTTGAGGCTTTGGAGAGAGTGAAGAAGAGGTTTACCAGCATGCTGCCTGGTTTAGAGGGCATGTGCTGTTATATGAGACTGAACAAACGTGTTGATTTCTTTGAAGCAGCAGAGGCTGGGGGGGGGGGGTGGGGAATCTGATGAAGCTTTATAAGATTATGAGAGGCATGGATAGAGTAGACTGGGAGTATCTTTTTCCCAGAGTAGACATGTCTAATACCAGAAGGCATGCATTGAAGGTGAGAGGGGTAGGTTCAAAGGGGATGTGAGGGGTACATTTTTTCAGTCAGAGAATGGTGGAAGTCTGGAATGTGCTGCCTGGTATGGTGGTAGAGGCAAATATATCTGAGGCTATTAAGAGATGTTTAGACAGGCATATGAATTTAAAGAAGTTAGAGAAATATGGACATTGTGTAGATAGGAGAGATTCATTTTTGGGTTTTAAAAATTTAATTTTTAACTGGTTTGCTACAACATTGTGGATCGAAGGGCCTGTTCCTCTTCAATGTTTATGGCTATGCTAACTGTAGGGCAGATGTGCTCACTCTCCAAAATAATTGTTGATCAAGAGATCTGACACCTGATCAGGTTCATTGTGTAAAATTACATGCTGCTGGCATCTCCACATACTGCTTTTATTGTGAAAGAATTTGAGCACGAGAATGTCTTATTGCAATTATATCACTTACAGTAGTGTGCTATGCAGAGTTTTTTCCCCCTACCTAAAAATTCACTTGCATATAAATGGTGAATAAAGGTTGATCAGATTGGGTCTTGGGATGTTATTTGGGGAACTCTTGTCTGGACTAGGTTATTAATATCTATAAGTTTAGAGAATGAGACTTATTAAACTACAAACTTCTGACATAGTAATGCATTACGATTTTTTCTCACCCTAGTAGTTTTCGAATAGGGGCAAGTCAAATGGAGCTAAAATTCTTAACTCAATGTTAATGAGTCTTATAAGTTCTCTGTCTGCGGTGACTGCAGAGACTGTTATTGAGTTTATTCAAAGCAGATTTGATACATTTTTTTTCAAGAATGAGTGAGTTAAGAGGCGTGGGGATAGTTCATGAAAATACAATTGAGAAGTGAAATCAGCCATGGCTCTGAATAATGAAGCAATGTCAAGAGGCCAATTGGCCCTAAATTTAGAGGCATCGAGTCATACAGCATGAAAACATGTCATTTGTCCAACCATAAATAAATTGATCATCATATCAAATTCATTTTCAATTACTTGGCCTATTAACTTCCCTGATTATTAATACTCTTCTTTTGTACTGTCAGTGATTCACTCAGGCAGTATGTTCAAAATACACCCCTCTGGATGAAGAAGGTCAAACTCAGAAACTCCACATCTCTTTTTCCTGATCTTGTACGTTCAATCACACAGAAACCGCACACATATCTTTTCCCCAATCTCGTATGGTTAGTCACTCATAAACTGCACACTTCTCTTTTTCCTGATCTTGTATGCTCAGTCACACAGAAAACCACCAACAACTTATTCATTCTGAAGTTTACAATTTTACAAGAAAATAACTTACCAGGAACACCAATGACAGCAATGATAAAGTAGAATATTTTTGCAAGCCAGTCGAAATCTTTATGCATTTTCTCTAGACACCAATATGCTCCTTCCTGTTGCAGATAATCTATCTCAATTATGTCTGTGAGAATACATTACAAGGGGATTTAACTTATATCTTGAGAGATCTCCATAGGGATTCTGAAGTTGCAACATCATTCAAAATATGTTTTGCTACTTAGGTTCGAAAAGCAGATGGCCACAGCTCCTTAACATATTATGGAAATTGAACACTCTTGCAGTGGAAGTTGAAATCAAAACATTAATTCTGGTCCCCTTAGTAATTAAGTAAAATCAAAAGCATCAGTTTCAATCAATATTCTGCACAAACACTAGAGACTCATTTCTAAATTTCATGTTGTTTCTGCAATGACATTTGATGGGGGTAAGTTAGTAGTCCACCACTAAGTACTGGGTGTCAGGATGGAGGCACATCACTACCAAAGGAGGTGTAAGGCACTTCTTCCATCCGCAGGCCTGCAGGTCACCTTTGGGCAAGGTGTAGCATCTGCTCAGCCCCTACCAATTAGGGCCACATGAAGCCATGGGATCAGGTGGTGAATGGTCAGCTGGTGCATATCGCAAGTCCTGGTTGTGCGACCACTGATGGCAGGCAGACAATCGCTGAAGAGTGGGATCATCCATTCTGTAAAGACAATGCACTGAAGAAGGCAATGGCAAACTACTTCAGTAGCGAAAATTGGCAAGAATAATCATGGTCATGGAAAGACCATTTTTGCCCACGTCATAAGACATGGCACATAACAAATGAAGCTAGTGTTTGTTGTGGACTTGGGTTTTAGATGGCATTGAGGAGGTTCATGTGACAGGCTGAACCAGAAGATTTAGATGCATGGATCTTAATCGTTATCTCGTTTTGGATGCTGTTGGGGGGGGGGGGGGTGACCTGACAGAGGATGACCATGGCGATCGGGTCTCTGGCATTGAGCCTAGTTCTGTGGTGCAGAAGGTAGCGAAGAACATGAGGAATGTGGTAGTCATAAGGGATTCCGTAGTGAGGGGAATAGACAGGAGGTTCTGTCAGCCTGATAGAGATATCCACATGGTGTGTTGCCTCCCAGGTGCCAGGGTATGGGATGTCTCAGATCGGGTGCAGAATATTCTGAAGGAAGAGGGTGAACAGCTAGAAGTCTTGGTACATGTTGGTACCAATGACATACAGTAGGTAGAAAAAGGGAGCAGGTCTAGAAAAGAGAATTCAGGGAGTTGGGTAGGAAGCTGAAAAGCAGGAACTCCAGGGTAGTAATCTTAGGATTGGTGACTGTGGCACATACTAACGAGCGCAAGAATAGCATGATCAGGCATGAGTAATGCATGGCTGAGAGACTGGTGTAGGGGGCAGGGCTTTCGGTTTCTGGATCATTGGGGCCTCTTCTGGGGGAGGTATGAACTGTACAAAAAGTACGGGTTACACCTGAACTCAAAGGGGTCCAATATCCTAGCAAGCAGGTTTAATAGAGCTGTTAAGGAGGGTTCAAACTAATTTGGCAGGGGGATTGGAACCGGAATGATAGGGCTGAGGAAGCGGAAAACAGAAATAAATCAAAGATAGTGTGCAACAGAGATGATAGGAAGGACAAGCAGGAGATGAGGCATAATCACATCCAGTGGGATGATTAACAGCAGAAAACAACAAATGCTGGACTGAAAGTGTTATATTTGAATGCACCCAGCATAAGAAATAAAATAGATGATCTTGAAATTCTTGAAAAACAGCTACAGATGTCATGGTCCCGACCGTTAATTCCCCATTTTCTCCTAATGCCCTTTGATGGCAGTACACCTGGTTCTCATCGAGACCTTGGGCATAAAACGCCGGCTTTGCATCCACTCGTCGCCAGACCGTTGTTTCAGTCAGCTTGGTAATTAACGTTGTATTTGTCGCTCCGTGTCAAGAGGTGTATTCTAAGCTTTACTTCAGTACCGAGGTTTGCCTGTGTAACTCTGTCTCTCCGTGTCAAGTTAGAATTGCCTGCCGTTTGCCTTTCCATTTAACGTTCCGTGCCAAGTAGAGTGTTGCCTGCCGTCTGTCTGCTGTTTGGCATTCAGCCCCAGGAACGCCCTGTGTCAAGAAAAGTTCTGTTTAACTCCTGCTCTTCCCTTCACCCGTGCTGTTGGCCTGTGTTAACTCTGTCTCTCGACCACTTAGAACTGTGTATTCTAAGTTCTGTTTCCGCACTGTCACCCTGTGTTAATTCTTTCTCCCTGTGTTTACAGGAGTATGGCCGTTCTCTCCCAGCACCGATTATCCCTTTGTCCGCATCGCTGCTCTGCCTCGTCCCGCCGTCCGCCCACAGTCCCTGCTTGGCACAGTGGTTGAATGCTGCATTCTCTAGGTAGCGGCCCGGGTTCGATCCCCGGTCCAGCCTCGCTCACTCCTTGGCTTTCCTCTGTCGATCCTTGCTCCCGGCCTTCCCTGCAACCATGAATGAACACTCTTTTTATTACGCTACTTCTGTGTCAGTGTCCTGCGATTGGGTTCACCCGTTCTCATTGTAACAACAGATTGGCAAGTATGACATTGCGGCCATCTCTGAAACTTGGCTAAATGATGGCTGCCATTGGGAGCTGAACGTCCAAGGATATACGGTGTATCGGAAAGTAGGCAAAGGGGCTGGTGTGGCCCTGTTCATAAGAATAAAAATTAAATCATTAGAGCGGGATGACATATGATCGGAAGGTGCAGAGTCACTACAGGTTGAGTTAAGAAATGGCAAGGGTAAAATGACCCTAATGGCAGTTGTATGCAGGCCTCCAAACGACAGCTGGGATGTGAATTTCAAATTACAGTAGGAGATAGAAAAGGTGTATCAGAAGGGCAATGTCATGATAATGTCAGACAAAAGAAGCTTGGAGAGAAGCTGTTTTTTTTTTACTGATCGCTGCAAAGAGGCTAGACTGCGCAGGCACGTGACGTAGCGCGCCAAAGGTTTGAAAAGAAAGGCTGCCATATACAGCGGCCATCGTCGGTGTGGACTGAGGCAGAGTGGGTCGGTTTTGGTTCAATCAGGCTTCGGCAAGAACAGGCAGAGGCGAGCTTTGAACGGGGCACAACTGCGCAAGCGCGTGAAAGTCGGCCCGTGAGGCAGTTGGAAAATTTAAATAGCGGGCAGAGGCTGAGTATGAGCTTCACTCTAGGTGAGGTAAGGCCTGGTAAACTCCTTTAATTAATCAAATTAGATTAAGAGTAAGTAATGGAGGCAGCAGTTAGGGCAGTTGAGTGCTCCGTTTGCAGTATTTGGGAAGTCAGGGTGAGCACAACTGTCTCTGATGACTACACCTGCGAAAGGTGCATCCAGCTGCAGCTCCAGACCAACCGTGTTAGGGAACTGGAGCTGGAGCTGGATGAACTTCGGATCATTCGGGAGGCAGAGGTAGAAATAGACAAACGTTTCAGGGAGATAGTCACCCCTAGAGTCAGGAGACAGGTAGTTGGGTGACTCAGAAGAGGGAAGGGGAATAGACAGGAAGAGCAGAGCATCCCTGTGGCCATTCCCATCAACAATAAGTATACCGTTTTGGATACTGTTGGTGGGGACGACCTACCAGGGACAAGTTGCAGTGGTTGCGTCTCTGGCACCGAGACTGGACCCTCAGCTCAGAGGGGAAGGAGGGAAAAGAGGAGAGCAGTAGTGATAGGTGATTCGATAGATAGGGGGACAGATAGGAGGTTCTGTGGAAGAGATCGAGAATCCTGGATGGTCTGTTGCCTCCATGGACCCGATATCCAGGGTCCGTGATATCTCGGATCGAGTTCTCAGTATTCTCAAGAGGGAGGGTGAGCAACCGGATGTCGTGGTCCATGTAGGGACCAATGACGTGGGTAGAAAGAGTGAGAAGGTCCTGAAAGGTGAGTTTAGGGAGCTAGGTGCCAAGTTAAAGGACAGGACCTCCAGGATAGCAATCTCAGGATTGCTACCAGTGCCACGTGCAGGTAGGTTTAGAAATAGTAAAATAGTGCAGATCAACACGTGGCTGAAGACATGGTGCAGGAGGGAGGGCTTCAGATTTATAGATAATTCGGCAGTTTTCCAGGGAAGGTGGGACCTGTTCCGGTGGGACGGTTTACATCTGAACTGGAGGGGGACAAATATTCTTGCAGGTAGGCTTGCTAGAGAGGATCCAGTGGATTTAAACTAGATATGGGGGGGGGGGGAAGGGAACCAGAGTGTAGGAACAGATATATGGGAGAAGGAAGGAAAAGAAGACAGTAAAGTTCTTTGTACTGTTAGAGATAAACAGAGAGGAAGAGGTGGAGAATTTCTTAAATGCATTTATTTTAATGCTAGGAGCATTGTAATAAAGATGGATGAGCTTAGAGCATGGATTGATACCCGGAAATATGATGTTGTAGCTATTAGTGAAACATGGTTGCAGGAGGGGTGTGATTGGCAACTAAATATTCCTGGATTTCATTGCTTCAGGTGTGATAGAATTGGAGGGACAAGAGGGGGAGGTGTTGCGTTGCTTGTCAGAGAAAATATTACAGCGATGCTCTGGCAGGATAGATTAGAGGGCTCGTCTAGGGAGGCTATTTGGGTGGAATTGACGAATGGAAAAGGTGTAGTAACACTTATAGGGGTGTATTATAGACCACCTAATGGGGAGCGAGAATTGGAGGAGCAAATTTGCAAGGAGATAGCAGATAATTATAGTAAGCAAAGGGTTGTGATTGTGGGAGATTTTAATTTTCCACACATAGACTGGGAAGCCCATAGGGTAAAAGGGATGGATGGTTTGGAGTTTGTAAAATGTGTGCAGAATAGTTTTTTGCAGCAATACATAGAGGTACCAACTAGAGAAGGGGCAGTGTTGAATCTTCTGTTAGGGAACGAAATAGGTTAGGTGACGGAGCTCTTCAGGTCCAGTGATCACAATGCCATTAGTTTCAATATAATTATGGAGAAGGATAGGAATGGACCCAGGGTTGAGATTTTTGACTGGAGAAAGGCTAACTTGAAGGTGATGTGAAAGGATTTAGAAGGAGTGGATTGGGACAATTTGTTTTATGGGAAGGATGTAATAGAGCAATGGCGGTCATTTAAAGGTGAAATTTTGAGGGTACAGAATCTTTATGTTCCTGTTGGGTTGAAAGGAAAGGTTAAAAGTTTGAGAGAGCCATGGTTTTCAAGGGATATTGGAAACTTGGTTAGGAAAAAGAGAGATATCTACAATAAATATAGGCAGCATTGAGTAAATGAGGTGCTCAAGGAATATAAAAAATGTGAGAAGAATCTTAAGAAAGAAATTAGAAAAGCTAAAAGAAGATACGAGGTTGCTTTGGCAAGTAAGGTGAAAATAAATCTGAAGGGTTTCTACAGTTATATTAATAGCAAAAAGATAGTGAGGGATAAAATTGGTCCTTTAGAGAATCAGAGTGGACAGCTATGTGTGGAGCTGAAAGAGATGGGGGAGATTTTGAACAATTTATTTTCTTCTGTATTCGCTGAGGAGAAGGATATTGAATTGTGTAAGGTAAGGGAAACAAGTAGGGAAACTATAGAAACAATGACGATTAAAGAGGAGGAAGTACTGCTGCTTTTAAGGAATATATTCCTTAGGACCTTGAGGGAGGTTAGTGTAGAAATTGCTGGGGCTCTGACAGAAATATTTCAAATGTCATTAGAAACGGGGATGGTGCTGTAGGATTGGCGTATTGCTCATGTGGTTTCATTGTTTAAAAAGGGTTCTAAGAGTAAACCTAGCAATTATAGGCCTGTCAGTTTGACGTCTGTGGTGGGTAAATTAATGGAAAGTATTCTTAGAGATGGTATATATAATTATCTGGATAGACAGGATCTGAATAGGAACCGTCAATATGGATTTGTGCATGGAAGGTCATGTTTGACAAATCTTATTGAATTTTTTGAAGAGGTTACGAGGAAAGTTGACGAGGCTAAAGCAGTGGATGTTGTCTATATGGACTTCAGTAAGGCCTTTGACAAGGTTCCACGCGGAAGGTTAGTTAGGAAGGTTCAATCGTTAGGTATTAATATTGAAGTAGTAAAATGGATTCAACAGTGGCTGGTTGGGAGATGCCAGAGAGTAGTGGTGGATAACTGTTTGTCAGGTTGGAGGCCGGTGACTAGTGGTGTGCTTCAGGGATCTGTACTGGGTCCAATGTTGTTTGTCATAGACATTAATGATCTGGATGATGGGGTGGTAAGTTGGATTAGTAAGTATACAGATGATACTAAGGTAGGTGGCATTGTGGATAATGAAGTAGGTTTTCAAAGTTTGCAGAGAGATTTAGGCCAGTTAGAAGAGTGGGCTGAGCAATGGCAGATGGAGTTCAATGCTGGTAAGTGTGAGGTGCTACATTTTGGTAGGAATAATCCAAATAGGACATGGTAAATGTTAGGGCATTGAAGAATGCAGTAGATCAGAGTGATCTAGGAATAATGGTGCATAGTTCCATGAAGGTGGAATCTCATGTGGATAGGGTGGTGAAGAAAGCTTTTGGTATGTTGGCCTTTACAAATCAGAGAATTGAGTATAGGGGATGTAATGTTAAAATTGTACAAGGCATTGGTAAGGCCGAATTTGGAGTATTGTGTACAGTTCTGGTCACCGAATTATAGGAAAGATGTCAACAAAATAGAGAGAGTGCAGAGAAGATTTACTAGAATGTTACCTGGGTTTCAGCACCTAAGTTACAGGGAAAGGTTGAACAAGTTAGGTCTTTATTCTTTGGAGCGTAGAAGGTTGAGTGGGGGGGGGGGACTTGAAGGAGGTATTTAAAATTATGAGGGGGATAGATAGAGTTGACGTGGATAGGCTTTTTCCATTGAGAGTAGGGGAGATTTAAACAAGAGGACATGAGTTGAGACTTGAGGGGCAAAAGTTTAAGGGTAACATGAGGGGGAATTTCTTTACTCAGAGAGTGTAGCTGTGTGGAATGAGCTTCCAGTAGAAGTGGTAGAGGTAGGTTCGGTATTGTCATTTAAAGCAAAATTGGATATGTATATGGACAGGAAAGGAATGGAGGGTTATGGGCTGAGTGCGGGTCAGTGGGATTAGGTGAGAGTAAGTGTTCGGCATGGACTAGAAGGGCCAAGATGGCCTGTTTCTGTGCTGTAATTGTTATATGGTTATATGATAATCATTGCGATTAACATGAAAGTAGATTGGGAAACCTAGGCCAGTACTGGACTTCAAGAGAGAGAATTTGTAGAACGTCTAAAGGAGGATTTTTATAACAGCTTGTTGTTGAGCCCTCTAGGAGATCGGCTGTGCTAGACTGGGTGTTGTGTAATGATCCGGAGGTGATAAGAGAGTTTAAGGTTAAGGAACACTTTTGGAGCAGTGATCACAATATGCTCGAGTTCACACTGAAATTTCAGAAGGAGAAACTAAATTCCAATGTGTCGGTATTTCAGTGGAATAAAGGAAATTACAATGGCATGAGAGGGGAACTGGCCAACTGACTGCAAAGGGACAATAGCAGGACGGACAACAGAGCAACAATGGCTGGAGTTTCTTGCGAAAAATGAGGGAAGTGCAAGACAGATGTATTCCAAATAAGAAATTTTTGAATGGAAGAAGGACACTACCGTGGCTGACAACTGAAGTCAGAGCTAAAGTAAAAGCAAAAGAGAGGGCATACAAGGAAGCCAGAGCTAGTGGGAAGTTAGAGGATTGGGAAGCTTTTAACAACTTGCAGGGCTGGTTTCCTGCTGTTTGCTAATGGAGTAGCAGCTTTCTGAAGTTGCTCCTATTTTATTTACTTTACTGTTTCCAACCTGTTTTGAAACCTGATTCTTAAACTTCATATTGCTTCACTATGACTACAAGGGGTGCCAAAGGTACTAGAAAAGAAGAGGATCCTCCTGCATCTTTAGAATCTGTTATGGTTTGCTTCGAAGACATAGAAAATAATCCTCTGAGGATTGCTCTTGCCAGTTGTCTGTTGGTCCGCTTTCCGGATTGGGTGGGGGAGGGTTTTTTTCTGGAAGCTGCACTGGGGTTTTAGCCAATCTATTGCTTTGTTACCCTATCTCAAGGTTCATTTTCTGGTTTTAGTATATATTCTTGTATGGTCAAGTCTCTTAACCTTTCTTTTAAATAGTTTTAAAAATGGATCGAACTATTAATTTACTTGGTCTTAACGTGAAAGGGTTAAATCACCCTTTGAAATGGAATAGGATTTCTGCTTATATTAAAAAGTTTAAGGTTCCAATTATTTTCTTACAAGAAACTCATGCATGTAACTGTGATAATTCATGTCTTTTTAGGCGGTGGAGGAGGCTGCACTTTCACTCTTCTTTTCGAGCTAAATCCAGAGGGGTTTCAATCTTTTTATAGATAATACAGTTTCCTTTGTTCAAGATAAAGTAGTGTCTGGTATTGATGGGTGATTTTTCATAGTGTCAGCAAAATCAGGTAATAAATTAATTGTATTTGCTAATCTGTATATACCCCGAATATAGATGATTCAGGATTCCTTTGAGCGTTTTTTTTTCACTCTTGCCAGACTTGCGTCTTTATTCATTAGTGATAGGAGGGGACTTCAGTTGCTGGTTAGATCTAGTTCTGGACTGGTCGTCTTCCAAATCAGCTACCCTTAACAAATCAGCTTTATTCATTCAACTTTTCTTAACAAAATGTGGAATTGTTGATGTCTGGTGTTTTTTTTTCATCCAGAAGATAGGGAGTACTCGTTTATTTTCTCATGTCCATCATACATATTCAGGATTGATTATTTCTTTATTGATAGGCAAACGATTCCTTTAGTTCGATCCTGTGAATATAAAGGGATAGCTGTTTCAGACCATACCCTTGTGCTTGTATTTTTAAACCTCCCTGGTCTCGTAGAAATAAATAGATTTTGGCATTTTAATGCAACTTTCCTATCTGATAAGGATTTTTTAAAGTTTCTGAAGAAAAAAGTATTCTTTTTTTTGAGGAAAATATGCTGAAGGAGACTTCCTGTCTTATTATATGGGATGCTTTCAAGGCTTATATTAGATGACAAATTATTTCTTATACTGCAGGTATTAAGAAAAAAGCTAATAGAGAGATAATTGATTTAGCTAATCAATTGAAACAATTAGATCAAAAATACGCCTTGGCTCCGGATCCTGCGTTATACAAAAGATAGTTGAAATTAGAACTAAATATGATCTTCTTTAAATGTATCCAATTGAAAGCCAATTTTAAAAGATAAAAGTCAATTTTATATTCATGGAGACAAAGCAGATAAATTATTGTCTAATCAATTAAAAACCTTTATAGCTAAACAACAAATTAAAGAAAATTGTAAAGCTAATGGTGATGTGACAACTGACCATTTAGAAGTAAATGATACCTTTAGAGAATTTTATTCTGAACTTTATAGTTCTGAATCTTCTAAAGATAATACTGTAATGAATAATTTTTTAGACCAGTTAAATATTCCTGTACTTTCTGCTGCTAATCGAAAGCAGTTGGATTAACCGATTTCTTATGAGGAAATTGCCGAGGCTGTATGCTCATTGCATTCTGGGAAGACTCCAGGTCCTGATGGATTTTCTGGAGAATTTTACAAGGCGTTTTCCTCATATCTCATACCTCATTTATGTTCTATCTTTTCGGATTCCTTTAAGTTGGGTAGCCTGCCACATTCTTTTTATGAAGCTTCCATCTCGCTTATTCTTAAAAACAAAGAACCCAACTGAATGCTCTTCATATAGACCAATCTCTTTACTTAATGTTGATACTAAAATCCTATCCAAAGTTTTGGCTTATAGGCTTGAACATATTTTACCATCTGTCATATCTCATGATCAGACTGGATTTATTAAAAATTGATATTCCCATTTTAATATACGTCATTTATTAAATGTTATATATTATCCTCCTAAGAAGATATCAGAATACGTGATATCTCTGGATGCGGAAAAGGCTTTTGATCGAGTTGAATGGAATTGCTTATTTAAAAAGTTAGAAAAATTGAACTTTGGCCCGATTTTATTCAATGGATCAAATTACTATACTTAACCCCCTCTGCCTGGGTTCTTACTAATTTTCAGAATTCTAAACCATGTAAACTCCAAACTGGAACCAGACAAGGGTGTTCTTTAAGTCCTTTGGCTTTGATCTGGCTTTAGAACCCTTAGAGAATCTGATGATATCACTGGTATTCTAAGGAAAGTTACTACCCACAAAGTTTCGCTTTATGCTGATGATCTATTGCTTTTTATTTCTAATGTTGAGACCTCGTTTCCTTCTACGCTTTCTTTACTCCCCTACTTCAGCCAGTTTTCAGAATATAAATTGAATTTACATAAGAGTGAGCTTTTCCCCTTGAATAATTTGGTACCAATTAATACTGAGTTAAGTATTGTATGTAATTAGTTTTGCTACAACAAGTGTATGGGACATTGGAAAAAAAAGTTGAATTTCCCCATGGGGATGAATAAAGTATCTATCTATCTATCTATCATACTAACCTTCCTTTTAAAATTCTAAGAAATCAATTGACCTATTTGGGTGTAACAATTACTAAGAATTATAAACACCTATTTAAATAAAAATTTTCTTACCCTCATGTTAAAAGGCCTGAACATATTAGATATTGCAAAGTTATTTCCCATGGTAGGGGAGTCTAGAACAAGAGGGCATGACTTCGGGATTGAAGGACGTTCATTTTGAACAGAGAAGCGGGGAAATTACTTTAGTCAGAGGGTGGTGAATCTGTGGAATTTGTTGCCACAAGTGGCTGTGGAGGTCAAGTCATTGGGTGCATTTAAGGCAGAGATAGATAGGTTCTTGATTAGCCCGGGCATCAAAGGGTATGGGGAGAAGGCTGAGGAGTGGGGATGACTGGAAGAATTGGATCAGTCCATGAGTGAATGGCAGAGCAGACTCGATGGTCCGAATGGCCTACTTCTGCTTCTATATTTATGGTCTTATGGATCTATGTTCTGGTGGTGGAGTGCTATTCATGACTGAAGGTCTGTGACCAGTGTGTTCCTTCTGGATCAGTGGGGCGTATTTATTGAGGGTTGTCATCTTGTCGTGTTGGGAAGTCTTTTGAGTTCCTGAGAGGTCAAAAGTGATGACATCTGGACTTTAGCCATAAGCTCATAATATATAAGAGCGAAATTAGGCTATTTGACCTATTGAGTCTGATGTGGAATTTCATCATGAGAGATTCATTTCTCCTCTCAGCTCCAATCCCTTGCTTCCCCATACCCGGCTGCTGTATCCCTTCATGTTCTAACCAATCAAGAATCTATCAACCTCTGCCTTAAATATACATAAAGACTTGTCTTCCATAGCTACTTGAGACAATGAATTCCACTCTCTGGCTAAAGAAATTACTCCTCATTTCTGTTCTAAATGGACAGCCCTCTATTTTGCGGCTGTGTCCTCTGGTCTTACACACTCCTACCATAGGACACATACATTCTGTCAAGGCCTTTCACCATTCAATAGGTTTCAATGAGGTCACCCCTCATTCTTCTAAATTTCAGTGAATACAGGGCCAGAGCCATCACTTTTCACATGACAAGCTATTTAATCCTGAAATCATTTTCTTGAACCTCCATTGAACCCCTTTCAGTTACAGCACATCACTCCTAAGATAAAGGGCCCAAGACTACACACAATGCTCCAAGTGAGGGTTCAACAGTGGTTTATGAAGTCTCATCATTACATCTGTTTTTATTCGTCCTCTTAAAATGCTAACATTGCATTTCCCTTCCTCAACACAATCTTAACCTCCAAATTAATCTTTAAGGAATATGGCATAATCACTCCCAAATCCTTTAGTCCCTTAGATATTTGTACTTACTTTCTATTTTGTAAATAGTCAACCCTTTAATTTCTTCTACCAAGGTGCATGACCATATATTTTCTGTCACTGTATTCCATCTGTCACGTCTTTGCCCATTCTTCTAATCTGTCGAAGTCCCTCTGTATCCTCTCTATTTCCTCAAAACTACCTGCCTCTTAACCTATCTTTGTGTTGTCTGCAAACTTTGCATCAAAACCAGCAATTCTATCATCGAAATCATTGACATATAACGTAAAACATATCAATCTCAACACAGACCACTGTGGAATACCACTAATCACCACGGCCAACCAGAAAAGGCACTCTTTATTCCCACCGTTTGCCTCCTGCCAATCAGCCAATGCTTTATCCATGCTATAATCTTCCCTGTAATACCATGGGCTTGTAGCTTATTAGGCAGCCTCATGAGTGTCAAAGGGCTTCTGAAAATCCAAGTGCACAACATCAGCTGATTCTCCTTTGCCAATCCTGCTTTTTATTTCTTATTTTATTTTTGTTTCTTCAAATTCGAGCAGATTTGGCGAGCAAGATTTTCCCTTGAGGAATCCATTCTGACCATGGCCTATTTTATCAGGTGTAATCAGGCACTTAGATCCTGGTGGGGTCACGCATGGCAGGAAGGTCAAAGGGGAGCTTCCAAGCAAAGAGCAATGTAATCAAGGCCACAATGTGGAGCTGGTGATGGATGTTGACACATCAGAATGAAAGCCAAGGCATAGGAAGGTTGAAGCAGTGAAGGGTCTCTATACTGCATGATGGCATGTTAATCACAGTACTCTGCAATAGCAAGCTGAATCAGAACCCCTCACTATTAAGACAGGTGTCGAACAGAGTAGCTACATTGTGCCTACCCTACTTACCATCTTTATTGCAGCCATCCTGGACAAGGCCGAGACCTGGACAGCGAACTCCAATCATGTATAGAATGGGCAGCAGGCTTTTCAACCTCAGCTGGTTCAAAGATAGCACCACCACTATCATACAAAATGCTGGAGGAACGCAGCAGGCCAGGGAACATCTATGGAAAAGTGTGAATAGTCGACCTCTTGAGCAAGAAGATGAGGAAGGGTAGGAAAAAGTACAAGGTGGTAGATGATAGATCTCACCGGGAAAAGGGAAAGGGTGAAGTAAAGAACTGGGAAGATGATAGGTGAAAGAGATAACGGGCTGGATAAGAGGGAATCTGATAAGAGAGGGTAGAAGACCATGGAAGAAAGGGAAGGGGTTTGTTGAATTCCTCCAGCATTTTGTGTGTTTTACTTGTATTTCTAGCATCTGCAGATTTTCTCATCTTTGTGCTGCTACTACACTGGAAAGTATCTTCCAGCAATGCCCTCCTTGAAGAAGTTCAAATCTTCCCCTTGATCGGAGTTTAGTGAAACCCTCTATCATTGCTCTCCCTCAGTGATCTCTACTGCCCTCTGAGTCTTTGAGCATATGCACTCCCAAGCCTGCTACCACAGCCACATGTCCTTCCTGGGCATGTGTCTTTGCTGCCATCTTGTGCCACATGGCTTCCAGATTTCATGGTCCCGACCGTTAATTCCCAATTTTCTCATAATTCCCTTTGATTGTACTACAGTTCTGACCATTAATTCCCGATTTTCTCCTAATTTTCTTTGATTGCGACACACCTGGTTTTCATCAAGACCTGCGGCATAAGAACCCAGGCTTGGCACCCACTAGTTGCCAGATTGTTGGTTTTACCAGTGTTGCAATTAACGTTTCCCGGCCGCTTAGGATTTTGTGTTCTAAGTTCTGCTTCAGTACCAAGGTCTCCCTAGAAACTCAGTCTGTCCGTGCTAAGATAAGTTTTTTAAGTTCTACTACAGTTCTGAGAAGTACCTGTGAAACTCAGTGTCTCCCTGTCCAGATAAGTATTCTCAGTTTTACTTCAGTACTGGGGTTTACCTGTGTGAATCCGTCTCTCCGTGCTAAGAAAGGTTTCATCTGCCACTTTCCTTTCTACGCTCTGTATCAAGATAGTTCCGCCTTTCTTCTGCTTTCCTGCACACCGTCCTGTTTGTCATTCAATGCTCACGTCCTTGTCTGCATCCTAACTTAATCTCCGGGCCTGTGTCCTGTGTTTGGGCTTGCCTCATTCCTTGCAACAGCAGCTCAGTTTTGAAGCTTCTCGATTTGAACCCCCTGAGGGCCCCAGGTACTCACATTCAATTGACTGCTTCTCCCACCACGTTCCATGCACCATGCTTTCCGCCATGAGGAGGTACCTGGTTTCCCTATTCCAGTTGCTTCTTCAACTCTTCCCTCCCTGAAATTTATCCTCCGCTGGATAATCGTTGGTTCTTTACCTTTCTCACATCCAGCAATGACTGGAAGATTGCCGATCTTTCGACTACAGAACCTGCTGTCTCCAACGCTGGCAGCCATGGATATCCGCAGGCAGTGATCCCTCCTGCCCACTTCAATGGTTCGAAAAATCCCAAGCAGATTCAGAACGTGGACTCCACTGCCAACAATGCGGATTCCAAAGACCTTGGACAGCTTCAAAGTGCCTATTGTGCAACCTCCAGCTTAGACCTTGACTGACAGCACCCCCAAGCCGGGACTTTACGCTCTGCTGCTGGAACCCTGGTTTCCCCTTCTCCCTCCACCTCTCTGCAATCCTGTGTCTCTCAGGTCCTACTGTCAGCTCCCGGGTCCCCAAAGACTCCATTTTCCTCCCACCCCACCTTCCTAGAAAGCCCCAACGCTCCTGTCTCCTTAGACACTACCAACCCTCTTCCCCCCTTGGATCACAGCTGTCGTCCATGTTGGGTATTCACTATTTTCTCTAACTTTTTGCTCTCTGAGGCAGAACAATTTGTCGTCAGTAAGGGCCTCACCCTCCACCCCTGCACCCACCCTCAGTGAGTTCTGCGCCTGCCATGATGCTGAGTTTTTCTTCCATCACCTCAGTTCCGTGCCTACTTTTTTGGCAAGGACTCTCCAGCTCGCACCAATGTCCAATTTCCCATCTTCAAACCTCCTCTTCTTCCTGGACATTCTACTCTGCTCTTCTGCCTGCTCTGTATCTTTTCTTTGCTATCACCCATTGAGACATCAACCATCTCAACTTTACCATTCTTCTCTCTAATTCTAACCTCACTCCTTCTGAATGCAATGTTCTCCACTCTCTCCGCACGAATCCTAACCTCACCATCAAACCTGCTGGTAAGGGGGAGTGCTGTAATAGTCTGGCGGACAGACCTCTACCTTGCTGAGGCCAGGTGACAACTCTCAAACACCACCTCTTACTTACCCCTTGAACAGGACCGCACTAAGGCACACCAAGCCATTGTCTCCCACACCATCACTGACCTTATTAACTTTGGGGATGTCCCATCCTCTGCTATCAACCTTACACAATCCTCTCCACACCTCCCATTTCTATCTCCTATCCAGTACCCATAAACTTGCCTGTCTAGACCCATTGTTTCTGCTTGTTCCTGTCCCACCAAACTTATACCTTGCATACCTTGACATTGTTTTATATCTCCTGGTTCTGTTTCTTCCTACCTCCATCCATGACATTTCACACATTCTGGATCTTTCCAATGACTTCAAATTCCCTGACCGCGATCACCTCATTTTCACCATTGACATCCAGTTACTCTACACCGCCATCCCGCATCAGGAGGGCCTTAAGTTCTCTGCTTCTCAGGGTGCTTCTAAGTTCTCAGGGTGAGGCTTTTCATTCCAGAGCTAATGAGATGTCCTCCTTCTTCAAAAAAGGGCTTTTCTTCCTCCACCATCAATGCTGCTGTCTCCTGCATCTTTCATTTTGCATATGTCTGTCCTCACCTCATCCTCCCACCATCCCACCAGGGATATGGTTCCTGTTGTCTTCATCTACCACCCGAGTAGCCTCTGCATCCAGCATATAATTCTCTGTAAGTTCCACCATCTCTCCAATGGGACCCCACCACCAAGCTCAACTTTCCCTCCTCCCATTTTCCACTTTCTGCATGGATCACTCCCTATGCAAGTCCCTTGTCCATTCAACCCTCCCCACTGATCTCCCTCCTGGTACTTATCCTTGCAAACAGAACAAATGCCGTACCTGCTCTGACATCTCCTCCCACACTCTTGTTCAGGGCCCAAAACAGTCGTTCCAGGTGAGGTGACATCTCACCTGTGAGACTGTTGGGGTCATCTACTGTATCCGGTGCTTCCAGTATCTCAGGAAGACCCAACATAGATTGGGAGACTCTGCTTTGCAGAGCATCTATCCTCTGTCGGCCAGAAAAAGCTGGATCTCCCAGTGGAAACGTTTCAAAGATAACATCAAAGTCAGACTTAAGATATTCAACAGTACATGTAACAACTTGGGAGGCATCAAGAGATACACCTGGAGGAAATCCGTTCAAGGGGGAGCCATAATACCTGTGATTAACCTCCGCTGTGCTGCAAGGAACACGTGGCAGCTGCGAAAGGAGAGAATGAACAACCACTACCCACAGCCACGACTTACTCTTGTCCACACTGCACCAGAATATGTGGATCCAGGATTAGCCACCTGAGGACCCATCAATAGAGAGCATCATACCTTTTCAATCTTATTTCCATCTTTCCTGTAAACAGGTGACCAAAACTGCATACAATAGTCCAAATCTTTCATCTTCTTCATGCCATATACAATTTCAACATAACATCCAGAGCCCTATCATTGCTGTGTAAGTCCTTCTGTGCTTTGTCCTCCGCAGTACTTCATAATTCATCTGGCTGAAATTTTATCTGCCACTTTCAGCTCATTTTCCTTGCTGGTCCAGTTAACTACGTTACTATTTAAGTCATTTTGAGGCTGTCCGTTAGTTGGGATCGACTGTGGAGGTTGCATCCCTGCTGTCTACATGATGTGCAAACCAGTACGCAAGCCAGTCTGCTATGATATGGTCTGCATGCTGTTGCCCATACAGCAGGCTCCCCCTCTCCACGCAGCTGGTGAATTCAAAGGATTGACAAGGCACCAACAGCACCGCAGAGTTGCTAGTCAACATTAAACACAATGTAGGACTGCCTTAGGGACTCCAGCTCCGAATTTAAATCTAAATCATTAATATAGAGAATAAGCAGCAACAGACTCAGCACCAATCCCCGTGTCACACAACATGGCACCTGCCTGCATGGACCTCAATCCTGTACTCACTAATGCAGTGGGTATATTCCTTTTCAGAATGTCAACTGGAGGTTGAGAGGGAGGTGACCTTCCTGAGAGTCATTAAAAATGGACAATAAATCCCAGTCTTACCAATGGCATCAAATTCTGAAAAATAAACCATTCACAAGGCACTCTACAGGTACTCACAGATGATGAGAGAAGCAATTACTGGGTGAGTTTAGTGGTGTACACAGTGTAGGGCCAGGTGATTCATTGATTGAGGGTGGGATTTAATTCTGACATGCAGCTTGTGAAATCACTAATCCTCAGTCTGATCATGTATCTATTCATGATGATGACCAACAGCAATTCCTTGAGACTGCTTGTTGAAGAATCATCCTTTATAAATTAACCATATACCCTCATGAATAAAGAACATTCTGGAGTAACGCTGGAGAACAAGACTCTAGTTCCTTTCTGTGCTCCATCTTCATATGTACCCAGGCAAACAGTTCACTGCCTTCTAGGGCTAAGGTGCATTTTTCTTCTAAGGGTTAAAGGTAAACGTAATCAGCATTTACTTCATAGTTGATATTTGCTGGAAAGGTGCAAGGCTGGGGCTGTGGAAAATCAATAGCACAGCTGTAACAGCCTGAATGTCATAAGCATGTTTTCCATTACCATGATAATTCAACAAAGACCATAACATGTAGAACAGTGGTATTTACCACTGATACAATTAACTTTTGTTAACTAATTGCCCCACATGAGATTTGATCCATATATAAATAATATATTTTGTGAGCACATGTCATTGTTTGTCCAGTCAGAAACACGGAGCCCAGAGCACCAGACATTTCTCAGAGAAAATGGGATACCCTGTAATCTTTCATATCGAGCGGATTTACTATCCTCTTCTTGCGGTCATTGGTGTCACTGGTAGGATTGCTTTCTCGTTTTGACAATTTAGCAAATGTTTGTGCTTACAGCTCTGTCCTTTATGTCCAGAGTGTGGTACAGGCAGAAGTTTGGTGTTACCAGTGGAGTCTATATAATATGCATATCAAGAGCAAAATGTTAACCAAGGAGTTAATACATCCTTGTTTAACCTTAGTGCAGTCATCTAAGTTTGGAGCCTCAGGATACAGTCACAGACTCAAATGAATCCTTTTCAGCAGTATTTACCCTGCAGAATGTAATTGAAGTTATGGAGTTCAGGAAGGAGAACAGTGATGTGCTGATACATGTCAACAATACAAAAGAGGTGTTGATTGTTTTGTGGCGGATAAAACTGCGTCAAAATCAGAATCAGGTTTATTATCATTCATATATGTCATGAAGTTTGTTTTGTGGTAGCAAGGCACAAGTATTTAATTAGAATGAGGAACATACTGTTGAACGGTACTGCATAGTACCTTTGGCCTTTGAGGCACACACCATAGAACAGGTCAGCATAGTACAAGCCTTTGGCCAATGATGTTCTGCAAACAGAAATAATCCTATTCCACAATCTACCTACTCATTCTTTCCTACCAAGCACATAACCATCTATTTTCCCTTATCCATACGTCTTTCAAAGAATCTTCTAATGATCCTATTGCATCAGTGTCTACCACCATCCCTGACATTGTTTTCCAGACACCCACCACTTTTCTTGTAAATAAACTCTGAAATTTCTCCTAAACTTATCTCCACTCACTGTAAACTGGTGTCCTCTGGTATCGGCCATTGCCCTCCTGAGAAAGTCTTGGTAGTCAAATCTATGCCTCTCATAATCTTACACACTTTCATCAAGTGCCGCCTGATTTTCCATCTCTATGAAGAGAAAATCCCGAGCTCGGTAAACATTTCTTCATAAGACACGGTCTCTAATCCAGGCAGCATCCTTGTAAACCATCTCTATACCCTCTCTAAAGCTTTTGCAGCCATGCTGTAATGAGGTGACTAGAACTGAACACACCATTCTAAAGGTGGTCTAAACATTTTTACAGAGCTACAATATTACTTTGCAGCTGTTGAAATCAATGCCCTGACTAACGAAGGCCAGCACACGATGCGCTGTTTTATCCACCCTATCAACTTGCATGACAACTTTCGGGGATCTCATTCAAGTTATTGTATGAAAGTAGGGAAACTCCAGAGATTTTTTTTAACCTTTGCTGGAAGACTAGAGGGTAGCTAATAATGTGTATTTAGTTTAGAAGTGCTGCCACAACCTACCAGGAAACTACAGATCAATTAGCGTAACATCAGTGGTGAAAAAGTTACTGGAAGGGGTTCTGAGACATGATCTGGAAAGGTGATGACTGATTTAGGGGGTTTGCATGTGGGACGTCGTACTCAGGAATATGATTGAATTTTTGAAGTGGCAACAAAGAAGATGAAAGAGGGAAATGTGCTAGACATTGCCTATCTGGAATTTACAGTAGCTTGACAGGTGCTGCATGGCAGGCAGGTCTGCAAGGGTATATCATATAGGGTCCAGGTTGAGCCAACTAAGTGGATACCTAATAGTCTTATGGAAGGACTTAAGTGATGGTACTGAAAGTGTATTGCAGATGATGACAAAATTGGTGGTGTAGTGGACAGTGAAGAAGTTATGTATGTTTACAAGAGGAACTAGACCAGTCTGCCAAGTGGGCAATAGAATGACAAATTGAACAAAAAATGGAAAGTGTAGGTAAGGTGGATGTCAGAGATATTTTCCCTATGGCGGGGAATCTCAAATTAGAGAACGTAGGTTAAGGCGAGAGAGCAAAGATTCAACAGACCCGAGGGACAGTATTTCTAAACAGATGATGATGGCATCATGGAACAAGCTCTCAGAGGATATTAAACAGTCAGTTCAACAGGTATTTGGATAGAAGGGATATAGGTCAAATGCAGGCAGATAGGATTCGGGTGATAGTCATAGTGCTATACAGCATGGAGAGTAGCACTTCTACAACTTCTTTAAGCATGTTCTTTCATACATATACAATTGCTTGTCTGTAGGTTGTTCCTTGAGTCCCTTTTAATTTTTTTCCCTACAAATTTACAACTTCCCCTCTAATGCTGAACTCCCCCATCCAGGGAGAAGACCTGCACTGTTAATCTTATCTATGCCCCTCATGATTTTATAACCATCTCTGTTGCTAAGTTTCCTACACTCCAGGGAAAGATGTCCTAGCCTATGCAGTTCTGGCAATATCCCTGTAATTCTATTTTTCTAATAACACCCTTCTGATCACAGAGTAACTGGAACTCCATCCATTACTTTGTGTGCCTAAGCAATATTATTCAATATTATGACCAATGGATGGAAGCATGCCACATGCCTCATTTGTCACTCTGTCTACCTATGCCATCACATCAAGGAACTATGTGCCTTCACCCTTAGGTCTCTCTGTTTTGCAACTATCCCTAGGACGTACCATTTACTGTATAAGTTCTGCCCCGGTTAGTCTTACAAAACTGTGAAAACTCACATGTATAGCAATTAAACTCCATCTGCAATTTCTCTGCCCATTACCCCATGGATAACTTTCTTCGAGGCAACATACCACCAATTTTTAGATTAATGCCTTCCATGCAAGCTTTGAAATGTAAGATAAAATGATACCTGTGCAAATTCTAACGGCATCTGACGACCCTGTGATACGTACCTCAGAGGCCGACATCAGAATATCCTTATAGATGATGATCGCTTTCAAGGCTCCAGGTCCTAATTCTGTTCCTGCAGGGGGACTGAGGACCTGTGCCAGCCAACTGGTAGGAATGTTCAAGGACATTTTCAACCACTCCCTGCTGCAATCCAAGGTTCTCACCTGTTTTAAAATGACAACAAACGTACGGGTTCCCTATAAGAGCTGCCCCAATGATTATCACCAGGTAGCACTCAGATCTACTGTGATGAAGTGCTTTGAGAGATAGGGTAGGCTTCAATTAATTTCTGTCTGGATCAGCTTCAATTTGCCTACCGCTACAATGGGGCAACAAGTGTAATATCACTGGCTCTCCACTCAGCCTTTAACTACCTGGAGAACAGCAATATCTATGCCAGACTGCCCTTAATTGATTACAGCTTGACTATTATCCCCTCAGTAGTAATCAAACAGATTCAAACCTGCACCTCTATAACTCCCTCTGCAACTGGATCCTGTTCACAAGACAACAGTGCAGGTGGATCAAATGTAACATGTTCTCCTTGCTGACAATCCACACAGGCGCACCACAAAGATGCGTAATTAGCCTAAACAACATCTGTAAGTTTACTGGTGACAGAACTGTTGGCGGGAGATTTCAGATGGTGACAGGTGTACAACAATGTGATAGAGCAGCTGGTTGAATGGTGTCACAGCAACACATTCGCACTCAATGCCACTAAGACCAAGGAAATGATTGTGGGCTTCAGGAATAGGAAGTTGAGAGAACACAACCCAATCCTCATCAAAGGGTCAGCAGCAGAAAATGAGAGCAGCTTCATCTCTTGCATGTCAACATCCCTGAAGATCTATCCTGGGCCCAATGTATTCATGCAATTACAAAGTCAGTGCATTGGGAGTTTGAGGAGACTTAGTATGCCACCAAAGACTCGCAAATTTCATTAGATGCTCCATGAAGAGCATTCTGAATGGTTGCATGACTGTGTGGTCTGTAGATGCCAATGCACAGGATCAGGAAAAAATAGCAGGCTGTTAAAGACTTCTGCAATTTCATCGTGATGCCTCAAGAAAGTGGTACCCGTCTTGAAAGTCCCTCACCATCTTGAACATAGCCTCTACTTATTATTACTATCAGGGAGGAGGGACAAGGGGCCAAGGACACACCGTCAATGTTTTAGGAACAGCTATATCCCCTCTGTGATTAGATTTCTTAGAGATCATGAACCCCTGAACGTTATCTCACGATTTCAGGACATACAATATATCAATGGTAATAAACCTAATTCTGATTCTGAACTTATGCTACAGCTACTCTCAAAAAAGTGTTGATATAAATAATGAGCAACTGTCGATGCATTGCTAATCCTGCAGAATCCACTGGTCCCAGGTATCCAATTTGAAAAAAAAAAACAACTCCCCACTATAACATCTCTCATACCATCAAACCATTTTGTGTCCAATTACTTAGCTCTTCCTGAATCTCTGGAATTGTCTATCATGTTCTTTTTTTGTCAAAGGCCTTGCTAAGTCCATATAGAACAACATCCAGTGTACTTCCCTCATCTATCTTCTTGCTTACCTCTTCAAAACGATCAACCATGTCTGTGAAACATGATTACCTCTTCACAAAGCTGTGGGGACTATTCTCAATTAGTCCTTGCAGTTCTAAACGCATTTTGATGCCACCTCTCTGAATCCCATCCAATAACTCACTCACCACAGATGTTAGGCTCATTGGTCTGTAGTTCGCAGGCTTTCTTCAATAGAAGTATATAATCAGCTACTTCCAGTCTTCTAGCATTTTACCCATGGTATCAATGACATGGATATTTTACAAGGAACCCATTATTTTCCCCGTGAGAGTCCCAAAATGTAGGACAGACTAGATCAGATCACACGATTTATCTACTTATATGTGATTTAAGACGTCCAGCAATTCATCTTCTAGAATGAGGACTTTTTCTGAGGCATCACTGTTAAACTCTCTTTACTCTCCAGCATTCGTCTTTCTCCATGGTGCGTACAGCTGAGAAATATTCTGTAAGAAAATCACTCATCTTATAGAGCTCCAAACACAGATGATGTTGATCCTTAAGTAGCCCTATTCTCTCTCTAGTTATTCTAAACATACTTGTACAGTCTCTTTGGATTCTCCTTTATCATATCTGACAAACTTAACTCATTTTCATTTTCTTTCGCCCTCCTGGTTTACTTCTGCATCCTCTGTTCTGCTCAAGGGATTACCTTGATTCGAGCAGCCTGTAGCCACCACATACCTCCTTCCTACTCAGATGGACACCTTGGTCAGCATGGATGAATTGGGCCAGAAGGCCATTTCCCCAGCTGTTTAACACCGACTCTGTTTTCATTTTCCTCAGCAAAAAGAAGTAGGGTCCTATCCTATTTCGCCTTTCTTTGACAAACAATCTCTTCATACTGGAATGATCCAAATGAGCCTTCTCTAAACCTCTTCCAAGTAGTTTTCATGAGTCGATGCACCTACATCCAGGGTTCTGACCAGCCACTGAGACAAAGCCTACTCAGGAGTTTTCAGGAATGTGCCAGGGATTTTCCGTGAATATGATTTTATCAGGATGATTACATTGGCCTGCATTTTATCCTCATTTTGGAACAGTTCTCTTAATGACTACGAAGATGGATTGCCAGTTTAATTGTGTGGTGGGTAACAAATTCAATTCTGATACTACAATTAGTGTTTTTATATTTGAGCAATAAAAAATGAGATTCTGTCTGTCAACCTGGCGACTCATTGTTTCTATTGTACTCTTTTTCTTGCAGTCAACTTGGTGGCGATTGTGATCCTGAATCGAGGGAACTGTGGGCTCTCCAAGTGCATCACCCGCTATCTGATTGGAATGTCTGCAGCAGATCTAATACTGGTCATTATTAACATAATACTGAATCGAATCAATAATATCTATTTCCCAGTTAGTTTTCTGTTCATCACACCTGTGTGTGCAGTTAGGGTTGTAATATTTCTGGGGGCTTTGGACTGTTCTGTCTGGTTCACAGTTGCTTTCACCTTTGACCGATATGTGGCGATTTGTTGTCAAAAACTCAAGCCAAGGTATTGCACCGAGAAAACAGCGACTGTGGTTTTAGCAACAGTGAGTATCATCGGCTGCTTGCGGTGCATCCCCTGGTACTTTCTATTTGTACCTGCAGTTATCATTGACAACGTTCCGTGGTTTTGCCTCCAAAGACCAGACTATTACACATCACCTTTATGGGCTGTGTATGAGTGGATTGACAGTTTCCTAACGCCACTGCTTCCAATGGGATTGATTTTGCTGTTTAATGTTCTGACTGTCAGGAACATTATTACAGCCAATCGTCTCCGCAAGGGACTCCGCACCAACAGTAAGGGAGAGAACAGCGCTGACCCAGAGGTGGAGAACAGGAGGAAATCCATCGTTTTACTCTTTGCTTTGTCTGCCAATTTTATCTTGCTGTGGATTATATACGTTGTACATTCTTTAACCTGGCGAGTTGTAAATTATAATTATTCTGACAAAAACATTAATAATCCTATATATATTGTTCAGCAATTTGGATTCATGCTAAGGTTGCTCAGTTCCTGTACCAACACATGCATTTATGCTGTAACCCAGAGTAAATTCAGAGAGGAGTTGAAAAATGGGGCTAAATATCCATTCATTCAACTTGTTAAATTATTCAAATAATAAATTACTTAAATAAATTGTTAGTTTATTCCAAACGGTGGACATTTTCAAGGTAATCAGGGGTGATGAGAGCATCATAGACAAAAGATTTTGTGAGAGGATTACACTTGTGGCGCAGAATGGAGGCTATTTTTGATCCTCTAGGAATGGTAAATGTATTAGGCAGACAGTGCAGGGTTCTATGGCCATTCGCCACACTAAATGGATACACTTATGTGAATACAATAGGAGAATGACCTTTCAAATCCATGTCACTGTGACCAGCTCTGAAGTTTACGAAGGAAAGGGAAGGAAAGTAAAAGCGATAGTGATAGGGGCACTGATAAGTGCTTCTGTGGCCAAAAGCATGACTCAAGATATGTGTTGCCTCTTTGGTGCCAAGGATGTTTCTGAACAGGCACAGGAAATTTTGATAGGGTAAGAGGTGCAGCCCGAGGTCATGGTCAACACTGGTAGTGATGACATAGGCAAGGAAGTATATGAGGTCCTGCAATGGCAGGGGATAATGTGAAATGCCAAATTGTTTAAAACCTCCCAAGGAAGTAGAAATCCTGGTGAGCTTCTTGGCCATGGAATCTACATAGTATTTGCCAGGACGGCCTATTGGCAATGTTGACACCTAGGGACTTGAAATGCTCTTTCCTCTCATACTTAGCACTGTTTATGTAAGCAGAGTATGTGCACTACCCACACCCCCCACCTCTGAGGTCAATGACAAACTATTTAGTTTAGCTGACATTGAGGGAAAGTTGCTGTTATGACACCATGTTACTGGGCTATTGCCTTCCTGTACTCCAAATAATCATTTTATGAGATTTGGCTCATTATGTTGCTGTCATAAGACTGCAAGACATAGGAGCAGAGTAAGACTATTTGGCCTATCGAGTCCATTTCTCCATTTTATCATGGCTGATTTATTATCCCTCTCAAACCCATTCTCCTGCATTCTCCCCATAACCTTTTGTATCCTGTCTAATCAAGAACCTATCAACATCTGCTTTAAATATACTCAATGACCTGGCCTCTACAGCTGCCTGTGGCAATGAATTCCACATACTCACCACCCTGTAGCTAAAGAAATTCCCCCTCATCTCCTTTCTAAGTGGACATCCCTCTTTTCTGAGGCTATACACTCTGGTGCTAGACTCCCCTGCCATAGGATACATCTTCTCCTTATCCATTGAGGCCTTTCGACAATCAATAGGCTTCAATGAGATCCCTCCTCATTCTTATAAACTTCAATGAGTCTAGGGCCAGAGCCATCAAAAGCTCCTCATATGTTAACTCTTCCATTCCTGGAATCATCTGCAAGCTTGCAGATGGGCGTAGAGCAAAATCTGACACAGGATTGAGTGTATAGGATGCACATCCAGAATCACAGGAAATTTCATTGACAAATTGAATTTTGTAGCCTTCTACCTCTGGAGCCATGTTATTTCTTGCCCTTGCATGCAGAAGGTCCGTCCTTGAACTATTGTGATATAGTTGAAATGATGTGTGTGAATGGTATAAAAAATGAAGTTTTCACCATATAACAATAAGAAATCAATTTACCAATTTACCACTTCACCCTTCCCCTTGAGAATGCTCTGAACGTGTAAGGCTATTAAATGTGAGATAAGATTCAGGGAGAGCATGTTTCCGTTAGAGTGAAGGACAAACCTAGCAGGATTTGGGAACCTTTGTAGACAAATGATATTGCAGCTGTGGTCAGGCAAAAAGGAGAAAATGTATGCCAGGCATTGATTCGAGGATGACTTGTACCGTATATGAAAAGAGGCCTTTTGGCCCTACTTGTCTATATTCATTAAGATCTCATAAGCTAGACCTTTTGATATTATTTGGCCATTATCCTTCTAAACCTTTTCTATCCATATACCTGTTCAACTATCTTCTGGAAGTTCTAACTGTACCTGCCCCAACCACTTACAAATATAAAACATAATGTCCTCAGTGTAAAGAGGTTCCCCTGCAAGTTCCTATTTTTCTGTCCTCTCTTACCTTAAATCCATGGACCATAGTTCTTGATTTCCCAACAGTGGGACAAAGACTGATTGCATTCTCCCTATTTATAACCCTCAAGATTTTCTGCACCTCTATGTGATCTACTCTCTGCCTTCAATGTTTCACGTAGAGTCCTAGCCTGTTCAACCTCTCCACGCAACTCATCCTCCAGTCATGAAAACGTCCCTGTAAAATTTCCTTTCACTTGTGAAGGAGTGGAGATTTGAGGCTTTGACTCGAGAGGCTTCGACGAGAAGAGGCGGAGGCCGAGTTTGTTCCCAGTTAGTCTTTACAATGACTTCTAAGACGGTGATGTGCCTCTCCTGTGAGATGTGGCAGTCTTGGGGGAACTCACCTCTTCCGCAGAGTCACATCTTCCAGAAGTGCTTGCGGCTGGGCGATCTGGAAGACCGTGTGAGGAACCTGGAACAGCAGCTGGATGACCTTCGACTCATAAGGGAGAATGAGGCAGTCATGGATGAGAGCTACAGGGAGGTAGTCACACCTAGGCTGCCGGAAGCAGGTCGTTGGGTGACAGTCCGAGGGGGCAAAGCGAAGGAGAGTAGACAGGTAGTGCAGAGCACCCCTGTAGCCATTCCCCTGAATAATAAGTTTACCGTCTTCGATGCTGTTGGTGAGGACGACCGACCAGGTGTGAGCCATGGTGGCAGGGCCTCTGGCACTGAGTCTGACCCTGTGGTGCAGAAGGATGAGACGGAGAAGAGGAGAGCTGTCGTCATTGGAGACTCTATAGTCAGGGGAGCAGACAGGAGATTTTGTGGACGTGAGAAGGAAACCCGCATGGTTTGTTACCTCCCGGGTGCCAGGGTCCGGGATGTCTCTGACCGGGTGCATGACATCCTGGTACAAGAGGGAAAGCAACCAGAAGTCGTGATACATGTTGGGACCAATGACATAGGCAGGAAGAGGGATGAGGTCCTGAAGTGTGAGTTTCAGGAACTAGGCAGAAGGCTGCAGAACAGGACCTAAAGGGTGGCGTTCCCAGGATTGCTGCCAGCACTACGTGATAGTGATGGTAAGAATTGGAGGAGATGGCAGTTGAATGCGTGGCTGAGGAGTTGGTGCAGGGGGCAGGGTTTTAGATTTTTGGACCATTGGGATCTCTTCTGGGGAAGGTGGGACCTGTACAGATTGGATGGGTTGCACCTGAACTCGAGGGGGAGCAATATCCTTGCTGGCAGGTTTGCTAGCATGGTTCGGGAGGGTTTAAACTAATTTGAAAAGGGGATGGGACCCGGAGCGATAGAACAGTGAAAGAAGTGCATGGAGTAAAGCCAGATCTAACATATAGAGAGGCTTTGAGGAAAGAGCAGAAGAATAAAGGATATAAACATAGTAAGGTAGAAGGGCTAAAGTGTGTGTACTTCAATGCAAGAAGCATCAGGAACAAAGGTGATGAACTGAGAGCTTGGATACATACATGGAATTATAATGTAGTAGCCATTACGGAGACTTGGCTGGCTCCAGGGCAGGAATGGATTCTCAATATTCCTGGATTTCAGTGCTTTAAAAGAGATAGAGAGGGGGGAAAAAGGGGAGGAGGGGTGGCATTACTGGTCAGGGATACTATTACAGCTGCAGAAAGGGTGGGTAATGTGGCAGGATCCTCTTTTGAGTCAGTATGGGTGGAACTCAGGAACAGGAAGGGAGCAGTTACTCTACTGGGAGTATTCTATAGGCCTCCTGGTAGCAGCAGAGATACCTAGGAGCAGATTGGGAGGCAGATTTTGGAAAGGTGCAAAAATAACAGGGTTGTTATCATGGGTGACTTTAACTTCCCTAATATTGATTGGCACTTGATTAGTTCCAAGGGTTTAGATGGGGCAGAGTTTGCTAAGTGTGTCCAGGATGGATTCCTGTCACAGTATGTTGACAGACCGACTAGGGGAAATGCCATACTAGATCTAGTATTAGGTAATGAACTGGGTCAGGTCACAGATCTGTCAGTGGGTGAGCATCTGGGGGACAGTGATCACTGCTCCCTGACCTTTAGCATTATCATGGAAAAGGATAGAATCAGAAAGGATCAGAAAATTTTTAATTGGGGAAGGGCAAATTATGAGGCTATAAGGCTAGAACTTGCGGGTGTGAATTGGGATGATGTTTTTGCAGGGAAATGTATTATGGACATGTGGTGGATGTTTAAGGATCTCTTGCAGGATGTTAGGGATAAATTTTTCCCGGTGAGGAAGGTAAAGAATGGTAGGGTGAAGGAACTATGGGTGACAAGTGAAGTGGAAAATCTAGTCAGGTGGAAGAAGACAGCATACGTGAGGTTTAGGAAGCAAGGATCAGATGGGTCTATTGAGGAATATAGGGTAGCAAGAAAGGAGCTTAAGAAGGGGCTGAGAAGAGCAAGAAGGGGGCATGAGAAGGCCTTGGCGAGTAGGGTAAAGGAGAACCCCAAGGCATTCTTCAATTATGTGAAGAACAAAAGGATGATAGGAGTGAAGGTAGGACCGATTAGAGATAAAAGTGGGAAGATGTGCCTGGAGGCTGTGGAAGTGAGCGAGGTCCTCAATGAATACTTCTCTTCGGTATTCACCACTGAGAGGGAACTTGATGACGGTGAGGACAATATGAGTGAGGTTGATGTTCTGGAGTATGCTGATATTAAGGGAGAAGAGGTGTTGGAGTTGTTAAAATACATTAGGACGGATAAGTCCCCGGGGCCTGATGGAATATTCCCCAGGGTGCTCCACGAGGCAAGGGAAGAGATTGCTGAACCTCTGGCTAGGATCTTCATGTCCTCGTTGTCCTTGGGAATGGTACCGGAGGATTGGAGGGAGGTGAATGTTGTCCCCTTGTTGACAAAAGGTAGTAGGGATAGTCCAGTAATTATAGACCAGTGAGCCTTACGTCTGTGGTGGGAAAGCTGTTGGAAAAGATTCTTAGGGATAGGATCTATGGGCATTTAGAGAATCATGGTCAGATCAGGGACAGTCAGCATTGTTCTGTGAAGGGCAGATCGTGCCTAACAAGCCTGATAGAGTTCTTTGAGGAGGTGACCAGGCATATAGTTGAGGGTAGTGCAGTGGATGTGATGTACATGGATTTTAGTAAGGCATTTGACAAGGTTCCACACGGTAGGCTTATTCAGAAAGTCAGAAGGCATGGGATCCAGGGAAGCTTGGCCAGGTGGATTCAGAATTGGCTTGCCTGCAGAAGGCAGAGGGTCGTGGTGGAGGGAGTACATTCAGATTGGAGGATTGTGACTAGTGGTGTCCCACAAGGATCTGTTCTGGGACCTCTACTTTTTGTGATTTTTATTAATGACTTGGATTTTGGGTTAGAAGGGTGGGTTGGCAAGTTTGCAGACGACACAAAGGTTGGTGGTGTTGTAGATAGTGTAGAGGATTGTCAAATATTGCAGAGAGACATTGATAGGATGCAGAAGTGGGCTGAGAAGTGCAGATGGAGTTCAACCCGGAGAAGTGTGAGGTGGTACACTTTGGAAGGACAAACTCAGGATACTTGGTAGTGTGGAGGAGCAGAGGGATCTGGGGGTACATGTCCATAGATCCCTGAAAGTTGCCTCACAGGTAGATAGGGTAGTTAAGAAAGCTTATGGGCTGTTAGCTTTCATAAGTCGAGGGATAGAGTTTAAGAGACGCGATGTAATGATGCAGCTCTATAAAACTCTAGTTAGGCCACATTTGCAATACTGTGTCCAGTTCTGGTCGCCTCACTATAGGAAGGATGTGGAAGCATTGGAAAGGGTACAGAGGAGATTTACCAGGATGCTGCCTGGTTTAGAGAGTATGGATTACGATCAGAGATTAAGGGAGCTAGGGCTTTACTCTTTGGAGAGAAGGAGGATGAGAGGAGACATGGTAGAGGTGTACAAGATATTAAGAGGAATAGACAGAGTGGACAGCCAGTGCCTCTTCCCCAGGGCACCACTGCTCAGTACAAGAGGACATGGCTTTAAGGTAACGGGAGGGAAGTTCAAGGGGGATATTAGAGGAAGGTTTTTCACTCAGAGAGTGGTTGGTGCATGGAATGCACTGCCTGAGTCAGTGGTGGAGGCAGATACACTAGTGAAATTTAAAAGACTACTAGACAGGTACATGGAGGAATTTAAGGTAGGGGGTTATATGGGAGGCAGGGTTTGAGGGTCGGCACAACATTGTGGGCCGAAGGGCCTGTACTGTTCTATGTTCTACGTTGTGTTCTAGTTTAATATCATCTGTCTTATAGCAAGGCAACCAAAACTAAAGACACTTCCCTAAGTGCTGCATCACCAGCATTGGGACATCTGCAACATAATCTCACAAGTTTTATCGCACAGCTCTGACTGATGAAGGTCGGTGTGAACACACTGCCTACCTGCGACTCTTATTTCAGGAAACCATGTATCTGAACTACAAATTCCCTCTGTGTTACAACATTCTTCAGCGCTTTGCCATTTAAAACCATAAGACAGAGGAGCAGAATTTGGCCATTCAGCTCATCAAATTTGCTCCGTCACTCCATCATGACTGATTTGTTATTCCTTTCAAACACATTCTCCTGCATTCTCTCTGATATGAATTTTTACTGTGAAAGTACTACCTAGATTTGACTATCAAAACCGCAGCGCCTATCAGTTATGTGAATTCATCTTAACATTATTTGTTATCCACATACTCAGCTGATCCAAGCCCCTTGTAATTTTTGATAAACTTCTTCACTGCCAATTGAAGAAGGTGAAACCACCTATTTTAATGTCCTCTGCAAATTTTCTAATTATCCCTTGTACATTCTCATCCAAATTGTTGATAGTGATGACAAACAATTATTGTTATAAACATCCCAATTCTCTGGCCTGTCAACAATCTTCAACAAATTCTCTGACTTTTCTTTCAATTTGGTACCATCCTTAATTTCTTGCATTGGTCACTAGTGATAGATCTTTCTTAGCATCTTTCATTCCCACTTGGCTATACACCTGGTAACTGTTCCGAAATATCTCATTGGATATCTTCCTCTTCTTATCAACAATCTGATCCTTGAATCTGTTTACCAGCCCATATTCACCGGTTTTGTCCTTGTTACAATTGCATTAAAATGTAGAGCCTACAGTAAATTGTTACAGGACAGTACAGGCCCTTTAGCCCAAGATATTGTGCTGTCATTTCAATCTACTCTAAGATCAATATAATGACCATTCCATCCCAAATAGCCCTCCTATCATCCTTCTATCATCCACGTGCCAATCTATGAGTTTCTAAAACATTCCTGAAATTGTTCTAACATTCCTAAAAGAGTTAAAATTGGCATGTCGCAAAGGTAATGCTACGGTTGTAATGGGGGATTTCAACATACAGGTAGACTGGGAAAATCAGATTGGTACTGGACCCCAAAGAAAGGGAGTTTGTGGAGTGCCTCCGAGATGGATTCTTAGAGCAACTTTTACTGGAGCCTACCAGGGAGAAGGCAATTCTGGATCTAGTGCTGTGTAATGAACCAGATTGGATAAGGGAACTGGAAATAAAGGAGCCATTAGGATGTAGAGACCATAATATGATAAGTTTTAATTTACAATTTGAGAGGGAGTAGGGAAAATTGGAAGTGTCAGTACTACAGTTGAACAAAGGGGACTATCGAGCTATGAGGGAGGAACTGGCCGAAGTCAACTGGAAGGATACCCTAGCAGGGATGACAGTGGAACAACAATGGCAGGTATTTCTGGGAATAATACAGAAGGTGCAGGATCAGTTCATTCTAAAGAGGAAGAAAGATTCTAAGGGCGGTAGTGGGTGACCGTGGCTGACAAGGGAAGTCAAGGACATTATAAAAATAAAATAGAAGAAGTATAACATAGCAAAGATGAGCGGGAAGCCAGAAGATTGGGAAACTTTTAAAGAGCAACAGAAGATAACTAAAAAGGCAATACGGGGAGAAAAGATGAGGTACAAAGTAAGTTAGTCAATAATATAAAGGAGGATAGTAAAAAATTCTTTAGGTTATGTGAAGAGGAAAAAATTAGTTAAGACCAAAGTTGTGCCCTTGAAGACTGAAACGGGTGAATTTATTACGGGGAACAAGGAAATGGCAGAAGAGTTGAACAGGTACTTTGGATCTGTCTTCACTAGGGAAGACACAAACAATCTCCCAGATGTAATAGTGGCCCGAGGACCTAGGGTATTAGAAGAACTGAAGGAAATTCACATTAGGCAGAAAATGGTGTTGGGTAGACTGATAGGACTGAAGGCTGATAAATTCCCAGGCCCTGATGGTCTGCATCCCAGGGTACTTAAGGAGGTGTCTCTAGAAATCATGGAAACATTGGTAATCATTTTCCAATTTTCTACAGATTCAGGATCAGTTCCTGAGAATTGGAGGGTAGCTAATGTTATCCCACTTTTTAAGAAAGGAGGGAGAGAGAAAACAGGGAATTATAGACCAGTTAGTCTGACATCAGTGGTGGGGAAGATGCTGGAGTCAATTATAACAGATGAAATAGTGGCACATTTGGATAGCAGTAACAGGATCAGTCCGAGTCAGCATGGATTTACGAAGGGGAAATCATGCTTGACTAATCTTCTGGAATTTTTTGAGGATGTAACTATGAAAAAGGACAAGGTAGAACCTGTGGATGTAGTGTACCTGGACTCTCAGAAGGCCTTTGATAAAGTCCCACATAGGAGATTAGTGGGCAAAATTAGAGCACATGGTATTGGGGGTAGGGTACTGACATGGATAGAAAATTGGTTGGCAGACAGGAAACAAAGAGTAAGGATTAATGGGTCCTTTTCAGAATGGCAGGCCGTGACTAGTGGGGTACCGCAAGGCTCGGTGCTGGGACCACAGCTATTTACAATATACATTAATGATTTAGATGAAGGGATTAAAAGTAACATTAGCAAATTTGCAGTTGACACAAAGCTGGGTGGCAGTGTGAAATATGAGGAGGACGTTAGGAGAATGCAGGGTGACTTGGACAGATTGAGTGAGTGGGTAGACGCATGGCAGATGCAGTTTAATGTGGATAAATGTGAGGTTATCACTTTGGTGGCAAGAACAGGAAGGCAGATTACTTTTTGAATGGTGTCAAGTTAGGACCAGGGGAAGTACAACGAGATCTAGGTGTCCTTGTTCATCAGTCACTGAAAGTAAGCATGCAGGTACAGCAGGCAGTGATGAAAGCTAATGGCATGTTGGCCTTCATAACAAGAGGAGTTGAGTATAAAAACAAAGAGGTCCTTCTGCAGTTGTACAGGGCCCTGGTGAGATCACACCTGGAGTATTGTGTTCAGTTTTGGTCTCCAAATTTGTGGAAGGACACTCTTGCTATTGAGAGAGTGCAGCGTAGGTTCACGAGGTTAATTCCTGGGATGGCAGGACTGTCATATGCTGAAAGATTGGAGCAACTGGGCTTGTATGCTGTACACTGGAATTTAGAAGGATGAGAGGGGATCTGATTGAGACATATAAGATTATTAAGGGATTGGACACGCTGGAGGCAGGAAACCTGTTCCCGATGTTGGGGGAGTCCAGAACCAGAGGCCACAGTTTAAGAATAAGAGGTAGGCCATTTAGAACGGAGTTGAGGAAAATCCTTTTCACCCAGAGAGTTGTGGATGTATGGAATACTCTGCCCCAGAATGTAGTGGAGGCCAATTCTCTGGATGCTTTCAAGAAAGAGTTAGATAGAGCTCTTAAAGATAGCTGAGTCAAGGGATATGGGGAGAAGGCAGGAATGGGGTACTGATTGTGGATGATCAGCCATGATCACAGTGAATGGTGGTGCTAGCTCAAAAGGGCTAAATGGCCTACTCCTGCATCTATTGTCTGTTGTCTATTGTCTATAATATAGCAGCTTCTAACACCACCCCTGGCAGGGCATTCCATTCACCCACCATTCTCTGTGTAAAACAAAACCTATCTCTGCTATCCTCCTATACTTCCATGCAAACAGTCTAAAATTATGGACTCTCTCATTAGTTATTAGATTTTAATGCCACTACTTATTAATCTAGAGACTGTAATCTTCAAACTTCATTTGAAATTCAAACATACCTTAGGGATCCTTTGCAATGAGATTACTAATTAATCCTGACATATTACACAATACCAGGACTAAAATAGCTTACTCCCATGCTGACCCCTGATTACCATCCCAAGTGCACAATGAATGTCATGAGCTCATTGTGATATTAACGAAACAGAAAACGTCAGAATCCCTCACTGTCCAGCCAATATTTATGTAAAAATAAGGTTACCTTTCCAAGTTGAATGACCTTTGTAAGAACAATTTTGCCCCCTTATTAGTGGAGAGGATTTGATGACCTTTTTCATTGTTACTGCTGACTAGTTACAGCATTTTCAGGTTTTGTTTCAGATTGACAGTATCCGCCACTTTGCACATAGTGGATAGACCAGTACAGCGCTATACAGGCCCTTTGCAGGCCATTTACAGGTTGCAAAGGTAATGATACAGTTGTCACGGGGGATTTCAACATGCAGGTAGACTGGGAGAATCAGAATGGTACTGGACCCCAAGAAAGGGAGTCTGTGGAGTGCCTCCGAGATGGATTCTTAGAACAGCTTGTACTGGAGCCTACCAGGGAGAAGGCAATTCTAGATTTAGTGTTGTGCAATGAACCGGATTTGATCAGGGACCTCAAGGTAAAGGAACCATAGTATTTAGGAGGTAGTGACCATAGTATGATATGTTTTAACCTACAATTTGAGAAGGAGAAGGGAAAATCGGATGTGTCAGTATTACAGTCGAACAAAGGGAACTATGAAGCTATGAGGGAGGAGCTGGCCAAAGTTCAATGGATCAATACCCTAGCAGGGAAGACAGTGGAACAAAAATGGCAGGTATTTCTGGGAATAATGCAGAAGGTGCAGGATCGATTCATTCCAAAAAGGAAGGAAGATCCTAAGGGGAGTAAGGGGCGGCCGTGGCTGACGAGGGAAGTAAAGGGCAGTATAAAAATAAAAGAGAAGAAGTATAACATAGCAAAGATGAGCGGGAAACTGGAGGACTGGGAAGCTTTTAAAGAGCAACAGAAGATACCAAAAAAGGCAATACGCCAAGAAAAAATGAGGTACGAAGGTAAACTAGCCAAGAATATAAAGGAGGATAGTAAAAGCTTCTTTAGGTATGTGAATAGCAAAAAAATAGTTAAGACCAAAATTGGGCCATTGAAGACAGAAACGGATGAATTTATTATGGGGAATAAGGAAATGGCAGATGAGTTGAACAGGTACTTTGGATCTGTCTTCACTAGGGAAGACACAAACAATCTCCCAGATGTAATAGTGGCCAAAGGAACTAGGGTAAAGGATGAACTGAAGGAAATTTATATTAGGCAAGAAACGGTGTTGGATAGACTGATGAGTCTGAAGGCTGATAAGTCCTCGGGACCTGATGGTCTGTATCCCAGGGTACTTAAAGAGGTGGCTCTAGAAATGTTCCAATGTTCTATAGATTCAGGAACAGTTCCTGCTGATTGGAGGGTGGCTAATGTTGTCCCACTTTTCAAGAAAGGAGGGAGAGAGAAAACAGGGAATTATAGACCGGTTAGCCTGACAGCAGTGGTGGGAAAGATGCTGGAGTCAATTATAAAAGAGGAAATTACGACACATTTTGGATAGCAGTAGAAGGATCAGTCTGAGTCAGCATGGATTTATGAAGGGAAAATTATGCTTGACTAATCTTCTGGAGTTTTTTTGAGGATGTAACTATGAAAATGGACAGGGGCGAGCCAGTGGATGTAGTGCACCTGGACTTCCAGAAATCTTTTGATAAAGTCCCACATAGGAGATTAGTGGGCAAAATTAGGGCACATGGTATTGGGGGCAGAGTACTGACATGGATTGAAGATTGGCTGGCTGACAGGAAACAAAGAGCGGTGATTAACGGGTCCCTTTCAGAATGGCAGGCTGTGACCAGTGGGGTACCGCAAGGTTCGGTGCTGGGACCGCAGCTGTTTACAATATACATTAATGATTTAGATGAAGGGATTAAAAGTAACATTAGCAAATTTGCTGATGATGCAAAGCTGGGTGGCAGTGTGAAATGTCTGGAGGATGTTATGAGAATGCAGGGTGACTTGGACAGGTTGGGTGAGTGGGCAAATGTATGGCAGATTCAGTTTAATGTGGATAAATGCGAGGTTATCCACTTTGGTGGCAAGAACAGGAAGGCAGATTTCTATCTAAATGGAGTCAAGTTAGGAAAAGGGGAAGTACAATGAGATCTAGGTGTTCTTGTACATCAGTCAATGAAAGCAAGCATGCAGGTACAGCAGGCAGTGAAGAAAGCTAATGGCATGCTGGTTTTTATAACAAGAGGAATTGAGTATAGGAGTAAAGAGGTCCTTCTACAGCTGTACAGGGCCCTGGTGAGACCCCACCTGGAGTATTGTGTACAGTTTTGGTCTCCAAATTTGAGGAAGGACATTCTTGCTATTGAGGGAGTGCAACGTAGGTTCACAGGGTTAATTCCCAGAATGGCGGGACTGTCATATGTTGAAAGATTGGTGCGTCTGGGCTTGTATACACTGGAATTTAGAAGGATGAGAGGGGATCTGACTGAAACATATAAGATTATTAAGGGATTGGACACACTGGAGGCAGGAAGCATGTTCCCACTGATGGGTGAGTCCAGAACTAAAGGCCACAGTTTAAGAATAAGGGGTAGGCCATTTAGAACAGAGATGCGGAAAAACTTTTTCACCCAGAGAGTGGTGGATATGTGGAATGCTCTGCCCCAGAAGGCAGTGGAGGCCAAGCCTCTGGATGCATTCAAGGGAGAGTTAGATAGAGCTCTTATTGATAGCGGGTTCAAGGGATATGGGGAGAGGGGAGGAACGGGGTACTGATTGTGTATGATCAGCCATGATCACAGTGAATGGCGGTGTTGGCTAGAAGGGCCGAATGGCCTACTCCTGCACCTACTTTCTATTGTCTGTTCTCTATTTGCTATGATGCGGTGATAACCTATAAAAAGGTACCCCATGATCAATTGAAGTATTCCCTGCTACACAGCCCATAGTCCTCCAGTTTTGTACTTCCAATTGCCTATCTAAATTTTTATAATTCCATTATTATCCTTGCAGGGCTATGTTATTTCTTGATTTATATTCTGTCTTGCAATTATTGTTATAGTTATGAGGACTCTCTATCACTCATAAAGTCATAGAACTAAACAACGCAGAAACAATCCCATTGGCCCATCTACTCTGTACCAAACAATTAATCTGCCTAGTCCCATCTACCTGCACCCAGAATATAGCTCTCCATACACTTCCTATCCACCTGCTTATCCAGACTTCACTAAATGTTGAAATCAAAGCTGCATCCACTATCTCCGTTTGCAGCGCATTCCATATTCTCACTAACCTCTGAGTGAAGAAGTTAGAAAACATACAGCACAATACAGGCCCTTCGGCCCACAAAGCTATGCCGGACATGTCCCTACCTTAAAACTACCTAGACTTTACCCATAGCCCTCTATTTATCTAAGTTCCATGTAGCCATCCAGGACTCTCTTAAAAGACCCTATCGTTTCCGCCTCCACCACCGTAGCCAGCAGCCCATTCCACGCACTCACCACTCTCTGCGTAAAATACTTACCCATGACATCTCCTCTGTACCTACTTCCAAGTACCTTAAAACTATGCCCTCTCATGCTAGCCAATTCAGCCTTGGGGAAAAGCCTCTAACTATCCACACGATCAATGCCTCTCATTATCTTGTACACCTCTGTCAAGTCACCTCTCTTCCTCTAGTCGCTCCAAGGAGAAAAGGCCGAGTTCAGTCAACATATTCTCACAATGAATGCTCTCCAATCCAGACAACATCCTTGTAAATCTCTTCTGCACCCTTTCTATGGTTTCCTGGTCCTTCCTATAATAAGGCGACCAGAAGTGAGCACAGTACTCCAAGTGGGGTCTGACCAGGGTGCTATACAGCTGCAACATTACCTCTTGGCTCATAAACTCAATTCCATGATTGTTGAAGGCAAATGCACTGTATGCCTTCTTAACCACAGAGTCAACCTGCGTAGCAGCTTTGAGTGTTCCAGGGACTCAGACCCCAAGATCCCTCTGATCCTTCACACTGCCAAGAGTCTTACCAAAATTAACCATTTCATACTTATCTGGGTTGAAATCCATCTGCCACTTCTCAGCCCAGTTTTGCATCCTATCAATGTCCCGTTGTAACCTCTGACAGCCCTCCACATTATCCATAACATACCCCACCTTTGAGTCATCAGTAAATTTATTGACCAACCCTCCACTACCTTATCCAGGTCATTTATAAAAATCACAAAGAGTAGGGGTCCCAGAACAGATCCCTGAGGCACATCACTGGTCATCATCCTTCACGCAGAATATGACCCGTCTACTACCACTCTTTGCCTTCTGTGGGCAAGCCAGTTCTGGATCCACAAAGCAATGTCCCCTTGGATCCCATGCCTCCTTACTTTCTCAATAAGCCTTGCATGGGGTACCTTATGAAATCCCTTGCTAAAATCCATATACACTACATCTATGGCTCTACCCTAATCAATGTGCTAAGTTACATCCTCAAAAAAATCAATCAGGCTCGTAAGGCATGACCTACCTTTGATAAAGTCATTCTGACTATTCTTAATCAAATTATGCTTCTCCAAATGTTCATACATCCTGCCTCTCAGGATCTTCTCCAGCAACTTACCAGCCACTGAAGTAAGACTCACTGGACTATCATTTCCTGGGCTATCTCTACTTCCTTTCTTGAATAAGGGAACTACATCTGCAACCCTCCAACCCTCTGGAACCTCTACCATCCTCATTGGTGATGCAAAGATCACTGCCAGAGGCTCAGCAATCTCCTCCCTCGTTTTCCACAGTAGCCTGAGTACTCCCGTCCAGTCCTGGTGACTTATCCAACTTGATGCTTTCCAAAAGCTCCAGCACATCTCTTTCTTAATATCTACATTCTCAAGCTTTTCAGAGCTCTGCAAGTCATCCCTACAATTGCCAAGATCTTTTTCCGTAGTGAATACTGAAGCAAAGTATTCATTAAGTACCTCCGCTATTTCCTCTGGTGCCATATATACTTTTCCATTATCACATCTGATTGGTCCTATTTTCTCATGTCTTATCCTCTTTCTCTTCACATACTTCTAGAATGCCTTGGGGTTTTCCTTAATACTGCCCACCAAGGCCTTCTCATGGCCCCTTCTGACTCTCCTAATTTCATTCTTAAGATCCTTTCTGCAAGCCTTATAATCTTCTAGATTCATATCATTACCTAGTTTTTTTGAACCTTTCGTAAGCTCTTCTTTTCTTCTTGACTAGATTTACAACAGCCTTTGTGCACCACGGATCTTGTAGCGTACCATCCTTTCCATGTCTCATTGGAACATACCCCACTCAGTACCCCACGCAAATATCCCCTAAACATTTGCCACATTTCTTTGGTACGTTTCCCTGACTTGTCTGTTCCTATCCATCTCCAATGCTGTGATAAAAGAGATAGAATTGTGATCACTATCTCCAAAATTCTCTCCCACTGAGAAACCTGACATCTGACCAGGTTCATTTCCCGATACCAGATCAAGTGCAGCCTCTTCTCTTGTAGGCTTATCTACATATTGTTCCCTTTCATGATTACCTGAAACATTTCACATTTTAGGTTCTGTTCTAGTCTGACCTCACTGGAGAAAGCCTGCTTACATTTATCCTATCTATATCAAGCAGCATTTTGTATTCCTTTATCAAATCCCTCCTCTTTCTTTTCCACTCCAAGGTATAAAGCCTTAACCTCTTCAACCTTTCCCTATACTGTAACTCATGTCCTCAAGTCTTGGAAACTGACTTGTAAATTCTCTTTATACTCTTTCAATTTCATTGACATCTGCCCCATAGTTAGTGATTGAAACTGCACACAATACTCAAGATTAGGCCTCAGAAACATCTTACAGAATTTCAACATAACATCAGAACTCTTGTACTCAGTACTTTGATTTATAAAGGCCAATGTTCCAAAAGCTTTCTTATGACCCTATCTACATGCGATACCACTTTCAAGAGGTGGGGATCTGTATTCCCAGACGAGAGAAAATTTGCAGATACTAGAAATCCGAGCAACACATACAAAATGCTGGAGGAACTCAGCACATCAGGCAGCATCTATGGAAAAAAAAGAACAGTTGACATTTCGGGCTGAAACCTTTTGGCAGGGCTGGGGAATAAGCTGAGAATTAGATTTGAATGGTGGGGGCAGGGGAGAGAGAAATGCCAGATGATAGGTGCAACTTGGAGAGGAGGGATGAAGCAAAGTAGGAAGTTGATTGGTGAAAAAAGCAGAAACCATGGAAGACGGGGGTGGGGGAATCATCAGAGGGCAGTGATTGGCGGGCAAAAAAATAACATGAGAGAGGGACAAAGGGATTGGAAATAGTGAAGGGGGAGGGGTGAATGGAGGCATTACTGGAAATTTGAGAAGTTGATGTTCATGCCATTATATTGGAGGCTACCCATACGGATTATAAAGTGTTGTTCCTCCAACCTAAGTGTGGCCTTATTCCAAGAGTGGAGGAGGCCATGGATGGGAAGGGGTTGGAATTAAAATGGGTGGCCACTCGGAGAACCCGCTTGTTCTGGTGGATGGAGCATAGATGCTCTGTGAAATGGTTTCCCAATCTATGTTGGGTCTCACCGATATACAAGAGGCCACACCAGAAGCACCAAACACAGTATATGACGCCAACAGACTCACAAGTGAAGTGCTGCCTCACCTGGAAGGACTGTTTGGTGCCCTGAATGGTATTGAGGGCGGAGGTGTAGGGACAGGTAAAGCACTTGTTCTGCTTGCAAGGATGTGCCAGGAGGGAGATCAGTGGGAAGGGATGAACAGACAATGGATGTCTTATCCTTTGGTTCATCCCATTTCTTTCCAACAAAAGGGGTAGCCATGGGCACTCACATGGGTCCCAGCTGTGCCTGCCTCTTTGTTGGCTATGTGGAGCAGATTATGTTGCAAGTCTACACTGGTAACCTTCACTGCACTTTAACTACGCTACATCTGTCATGGTCCGGTCCGTGAAATCTGCATTCAGGTTCACGGTCCGGTCTATGTTCCTTATTCCAGGTTTTCTGGGTTTCCCCAGTTTGTGCTGAGGCAGCTGATTCTGGTTTGGGCTGGCTTCATAAATAGCTTCAGGATTCAGCCTCTGGCTGCTGGATTGTTCCTGTCCAACCCCCTGTCTGTATCCCTTCCCTTCACCTTCCTGCCTGGAGCCTTGCCTCACCTCTGCCTGAAGCCTTGCCTCGCCTTGCCTTGCCTCTGCCTGGAGCCTCGCCTTGCCTTGCCTGTGTCTGGAGCCTCGCCCTGTTTGGAACTGTCTGTCTGTGTCCACTCTTCGTGAGGTAGGTCCGGCCGTTTTGCCGCTACCTAGAATTGGGAACTGTCTTGTTATGTTCTCTGTCCTGGCCCTATGTCCTGTACCCAAGTAGGGGTCCCGGCTCTGTGTTCTATGTTATGAGTCTCGGCCCTATGTCCTATACCCAAGGAGGGGTCCTGGCTCGGTGTTCCATGTTCCTGTCTCTCCCTTGACCAAGGCTCTGGGTTCTTGTCATGTCCATGTGCCTTGCCCAGCACAGGAGTACCTCGCCCAGCCGGTGCTGGGATTCCCTTGTCCTGTCCAGGAGTATCTCGTCCTTGTCCTGTAACCTCATCATGTCCTCAACTAGTTCTGGTGTCTGAGCACGAGTCAAGACCCAGGTTCTGGGTCCTTGTCCAGTCTCTGGCTTGGAGTCCAAGCCCAGGCTCCTAGTCCCCAGTTCCATGTCCTGGTTCCGTATCCTAGTCAGGTCCTAGCCCAGGCCCGGAGTCCTTGTCTCATCCGGGGCCAGTGTCATGTCCAGTATCCTTTCTTCCTCTCTTCCCCTGCTTCCTTCTCATGCCTAGTCCTGTTCCTGGTAGTTCAGAGCCTGTGTCTTGCTTTTGGGTCCACTCCCATCGCCCCACCCCGTATGACAACATCAATGACTGCTTTAGTGCTGCTTCCTGCACCTGAGCTGAACTTGTGAATTTCATCCACTTGCCTCCAACTTCCATCCTGCCCTCAAAGCCACCTGGTCCATTTCCGACACTTCCCTTCTTTTTTTCGATCTCACTGTCTCTACCTCCGGAGACAACTTATCCACTGATGTCTATTACAAACCTATGGAACCTCACAGCTACCTGGACTACACCACATCTCATCCTGCCTCTTGTAAGAATGTCATCCCCTTTTTTCAATTCCTCTGTCTCCACGATGTCTGCTCTCAGGATGAGGCTTTTCATTCTAGAATAAAGGAGGTGTCCTCCTTCTTCAAAGTCTAGGGCTTCCTTTCCTCCACCACCAATGATGCCTTCAACCACATCTCTTCCATTTCACTCATGTCTGCTCTTACCCCGTCTCCCCGCCATGCTACCAGGGATGGGGTTCCTCTTCCACCTCACCAGCCTTCGAGTCCAGCACATAATTTTCCGAAACCTCCGCAACTTCCAACTGGATTTTTCCATAAAACACATCTCCCCCCACCCCCACTTTCTGCTGTCCACAGGGATCGCTCTCTACACGACTCCTTAGTCCATTTCTCCATCCAGACTGGCACTTATCCTTGCAAGCGGAACAAGTGCTTCACCTGCCCCTACAGCTCCTCCCTCACTACCATTCATGGCCCCAAACAGTTCTTCCAGGTGAGGCGACACTTCACCTGTGAGTCTGTTGGGGTCATATACTGTATCCAGTGCTCCCAGTGTGGCCTCCTGTGTATCAGTAAGACCCGACGTATATTGGGAGACTTCTTTGCCAAGAATTTATGCTCCATTCCCCAGAACAAGTGGGATCTCCCAGTGGCCACCCATTTTTATTCCACTTCCTGTTCCCATTCTGATACGTCCATCCATGGTTTCCTCCAGTGTCATATCGGAGATAGGCGCATGCACCCACCTGCATAGGCTCCTCTGCGTACTGGCTGCTCAGTGATGAGGACAGGGGTGAAGACAGGCCGTGATCCAAAGGGTAGGAAGCTCGAGACATTCTTTCTCGGCGCTACTCAGTTGCCCAGTTGTCAGTTCGAATGATCAGATTAATTAGGTCATCCAAGCTGTCCTGTTCATTTTGCACTGCAATCTCGTGCCAAACTCCTGCACTCAGTCACCACTGGAAAGCGGTGATGAGGGAACCTTTGTACACTCCATCTCAACTCGCCAGCGTATGGAACTTCACTGCGCAATCCCTCACTGCCTGTCACCATGGCGCAGGTCCAGGAGTCGGTGGGAAGCTTCCTGACGTACTGGAAGGTCAAAAATTCTCAAACTCAACACACAAATTGCGGAAATGACTGTTCTGCTGGGGAGCCTTGTTTCAGCAGAGTGAGTGGGGATCTGTGTAAGAGATTCAGCATGTATGCCAGTTCATACGCATCATCCCTGAACCGACCAGCCTGGGTTTGGAAGGCCAGCTCACACTGGGTGATAAAATTCCTGCAGCTGTCAGGGTCACCGGTGTATCTACCTGGTGGAGGAATACTCGGATCTGGTCTGGATGCGGTTATGGGAATTGGGGCATCAGTGGCGAAGATGATGAAGCTGTTGAAGAGGAGGATGCGGGAGATGATTGGAATGGGACCAACATGGCTAATTTCTGCTGAATTGCTGCAGGGAGAATGGAAATGGCTGCCACCTGCCTCTGGCTGTCAGTGGTAAACTGCTGATCCGTGGCCCTGAGAGCAGTAATCACTGCCACCTGATTCTGGCTGTTTGCCGTGAGCTGCTGAAGTTTCGCTTTGGACTGACATTTGTGCTTTTGGCTTGACCTGGGGTTGCTGCTCTGAACAGTGGCTGTGGTAACGTACGAGACACTTCTGCAATGCAGACGCTACTGACCTCAGTTTCTCCTCCATGCACTTAGGTCTGGACTGGACTTGTCGTTCTGCGAGTTCGCACCGCACTGCTTGAGTCACCTCTACAAAATGCAACTTCAACTAACTGTAACTTACCTCTTATCTGGCCAGAGAATATCAGGTCCATGGTCAGCTGTTCTCTCTCTGCTGAGACCATTTTCTGCGAGGTCAAAAGTTGCTGACAAGGCTATGCAGTTATGGCTGAGAGAGGGAGAGTGGGAGAGGGAAGCGGATCAACAGTTCACTGACTTTTAATAGGAACAGTGCAAAATTAAAGGAAAAACAATAGACGTTAAGCCAAAAGGACCGTTAACTAAAGCTCTCAAATTGAACTAAAGCAGACACGACGGTTCAGAAGTAGTTATTTAACACTAAATAAATACCTTTCCATTATTGCATCAGTCTAACTCTAAATTAGGGGTTTCCAACCTGTGGTCTACTAACACATTGCTTAATAGTATTGTCCCTTGGCATTAAAAAAAGTTTGGGAACCCCCGCTCTACACTGTAGTCCTTTTTTCATGGAACAAGGAGAAAGGTAAACAGGGAACCTCTCGAAAAACTGAAACGGAAGGAGGTGAGTTAAATACCAACACAATGAAACACTAATTGCTGGAACGTGCAGACTCACAAGCGTGATTGCTAGACCCATGTCACAGATTACCTGCGTCGGTGAATGGACCCCGCAACAGAATCCGTGACTGTGATACAGGGGAGACAGTAGACGCAGATTCTGTAGCAAAACTGGAGAAACATTTAGACAACCATGTGAATAAGCAAGGGATGGAGCGATATAGACAACGTGCACGTAGAAGAGATTCATTAGATTGGAATCAAGGTTGGCGCGCTCATTGTTGGCTAACTGGCCTTTTCCTGCACAGGGATGTTTTCTGTTCTAGGTTCTACATACCTGCCTAAACCTACTTTAAACGTTGTACTTGCGCTATTGAATGCTCTGGCAGTTCTTTCCATTTCACCACAATCCTCAATATGAAAAAAGTATTCCTTAGTTCAAGTTAAATCTTGCCTTTTTCAGCTTAAATATATGCTCCCTACTTTTAGATTTCTCTATCTCGGCCAAAGACTATGCAATAATTTTTGTTTTAACGACATGATTTAAAAAACTTGGGTTGCCTTGCAGCTTCCTGTTCTCTTGGAAAAACAGTCCCACCCAATCCAGTCTCCCATTCTAACTTATGCCCTTCAACTACAGCATCGTCCTTCTGAATTGTATCTAACTTAACCTCAAACTTTCTATGTCTCCACACAATATTCTGGATACAATCTTACAGAAGTATGCACAGCTGTAGCATGAAATCCCAACTCCTGTATTCAATGTCCTGTCCAGCAAAGGTAGATGTGCAACACAACTTTTTCTCCATCTTAATCTCCTTCATCAACACTTACATAGAAATAATGCGTGTACCCGTAGCTCTCTCAATTTCACAGCATTCCGATAGCTTTGTCATTTTCTGAGTCGTCCCTACACTTGTTTAACTTTACAAAATACATCTACTCCTATTGCATCCCGTTGTAAACTTTGTGAGACTTCTTCATTGTCCACTGCGCTCCGAACCTTGCTGCCATCCGCAAGCCCGCTGATCCAGTTTGCCACATTATCAACCCGATCGTTGAACAACGGATCACCCACGGTTCCTTGCAGCACACCTTTGTTCACAGGCTTCCAGTCAGAGAGACAGACATCTACTACCGCTCCCCAAGGGAATCATTGCACCCCAGCTTCCTACAACTGATACATGCCTCCATAATCTTTCTGACCCGAGCCTCAATATTCTTCCTCAGTTACTGTTCACTACTCTTGCCACCTTTGCCTTCCACCCCATCAAAACACGTCGGGCTGAAATTCTCTTTAAAACACACCTGCTCACTGTTTTTTATGAAAGGCCACAAGATATAGGAGCACATTTAGACAAATCGGCCCATCGAGACTACCATTCCACTTGGCTGATTTATTATCCCTCTGAACCCCATTCTCTTCCCTTTTCCCCGACCATTAATGCCCTAATCACTGAATCAAGAAAATATCAACCCTCACTTTAAATATACTGAATGACTTGGCCTTCACAGCCTTCTGTGGCAATGAATTCCACAGATTCATCACCCTCTGGCTAAAGATATTCCTCTCATTTTTCGTCCTTGTATTGTGAGGCTGTGTCATCTGGTCCTAGACTCACGCACTATTTGAAACATCCACTCCACATTAACTCTATTTTGGCCTTAGAATATTCAGCAATATTCATCAGGTTTCATTTGAGATGACCCCTCCCCCCCCACCCCAACATTCTTCTAAGCTCCAGGGAGTAAAAGCCCAGGGCCAAATTCCTAATATGTCAATCTTTTCATATCCGGGCTTATGACTACCAGCACATTCTTCCTTAGATAAGGGACTCAAAACTACTCACAATGCTCCAAAATGCAGTTTGTCCCAATGCTTTATAAAGGCTCAGCATTATATCTTTGCTTTTATATTATTGTCCTCTAGAAACGAAAAATAACGTTGCTTTTGCCTTCCTTACAACCAACTCAACCTGCATGTTAACCTTTAGGGAATGCTGCATGAGGAATCAATAGCCTCTATGCACTTCTCATTCTGAATTTTCTCCCCATTTAGAAAATAGTCTACATCTTAATTCCTTCTAACTGTGAGAACTCCGTATTTGTTTGATTAAGTGAACAAGATAAAAGGATGATTGCACTCAACTTGGCAATTTGCTTCATAAATTGCTTTGCAACATTATGATCCGTTAGTGTCATACATCAATACAGTGGGATTACAGACGTTTTGGTTCAATGTCTTCAAAACAAATTTGATTCAATCTCTTCAAAATAGATGTAATTACGCAATGTCATCTAGAAGGAAATGGCTGGTTGCTTGTTTGTTCAAGCTAACACCTGTTTGCAACTAACACCTTTATTATTCCATGACTAATTGTCTCGCTGGAGATTTTAAAATAAATAACGCGTTTGAGAATATTTGAAACATAATGACTTGCCCAATTAGAATCTTTATGTATACAGCACCACGCCTTTCCCAGAAAGAATGGAATACCCAGTAATTTTCCACACTGTACGCATTTACTACCCTGATTTGTGGCCATTGGTGTTACTGGTAAGGTGTGGGTTCCAATCGTGATCATGTTCTGGTGTACTTTGTTCTTGCGAATTCAGTTGTATCTGTTCGTTGTTAAACCTTTCATTAGTTTTATTGTTAAATGAGGTCTAGAATCACAGAACTGTACAGCGTAGAAATAGGTCCTTCACCCATCACATCTATGTCAATTATCTGGGCTACATACATATGACATCTAAAGTTATACTCAATATGATTCTGTTTTTTGTATACAGATAAGTTAAGGACTCCAGCAGCAGTGTTCTTCACTGCTGAACCAGCTTCATCACTTTTGTTGATATTCATTGAAAACAGCCATCCAAAATCTACTCCTTCTTTCCACTGATTATATTCCTTTGTGTCCCATTTCGAAAGTGCCACAACCTGTCCAGTTCAGTTTGCACAACCACAGTGTCAGGCAGCACGAAGCACCACAATATGGTCCTTGATATTTAATAAGTTTTAATTATATTACCTCTCAGCCTCCTGTGCACCAGGAAAAATAACCCAGGGTAATCTGGTCTCCACTCAAAAATCAACCCCTCTGATCACGTAACGTTCTTGTGAATCTTTTTTTGCACCCTTCCAAGTTTAATTACTTTTGATGGTCGAGGTATTCTAAAGTGGTGCATACCTGCCTTGCCTAAACAGAACTTCAGGCTGCTTGGGATCCTGTTCTTGTCTCCAAAGAAGAACTGGGACCAGAAGCACAGCTTAGAGCACAAGCATTAGTCATTGAGACATAACTTTATCTTGTGTCGTAAATGCACCTTACTATTTGTTGCTTTACTTGTGGTAATATTACTTCATGTGTTATGTCTGTGGGTTATATGTACTGTGTTGTGCATCTTGGTCCGGAGGAATGTTGTTTCATTTGACAGTATACATGTGCATTGCTAAATAACGATAAACGGAACTTCAACGTGAAAATGAACGTAGAGCCAGAGAGTAGTATAGCACAAAATCAGGCCCTTCATCTCAAACTATCCATGCCAATTCAGATGCTAACCTAAACTTGCCCTATTTTTGCATTTGTCCCATATTTTTCCAAATTATATTTTTTATCTATGTGACTGTTGAATGTTGCTAGTGAACCTGCCTTAACCATTTATTCTGGAAGCTCATGCGACAATGCACTAGCCTCCGCTTGGAGTAGTCGCCTTCAGGTTACTTTAAAATCTTTTACCTCTCAAATTAAACCCATGCCTTTTAATTTTATTTGAACTTCCATGGAAAAATGACTGTCCATTCGCCCTAGGTGTAGCTGTCATAATTTTATAGATGTAACATCTTGTTTAAGATTTTTACTGTTATGCTGTAGGTATTTAATTCTTACAGCAGTTCTGTAAGAGCAGTCTGTTCTGCTTTCAGCCTGCTTGGGTTTGAGCTAAGATAAGAGGCGTTGTTGTTCAACTTAGGAATGTGGTGTCAGCCATTCAGGATGGTGAAACTGGGAGAAGTTTCTAGAGAGCGCTGGCGAAGAAGGTTTTGCAATGGACACTGATGTAGGCCAATGTCTTTTTGGCGGGAACTGGGAGAAGACAGGAGGGAAGGTGGTTGAGGATGCCGTCCATGTTGCACAAGGTGCTTGGTGCAGATGAATGGCTTCAAGGAGGAAGGACCAATAGTCCCCATAGGAGAGCCCGTTTTTCCGAGATGGATTTCAAGCAACATTCGGAAGGTGGTGTGTGCTTTGGACAGTCCAGTGAGTGAGTTAAAGACAACTGCAAGACGAGCTCCAACTTAAGTGAACATTTGAATGTTTAATTATGATGGGCCCTTTTGTTTTTTTTTCTCTTTAGTAACTGTTTGGTCAAGTTCACATTCTTAAGTATACTTTCTGTATAACTGTATGCAGTGTACGGTCTGTTATTTTCTGCCGACGGGCGATTATATTGAGAGCAGTAAGTTACACAGCATTCACACAAATCGGGGTTCGGGTGGGCGGAACATCCCAACCTCACGGGTTTGGCGGGGCACAGGTTATATCTACCCTAGACTTACGGAGTCCGCAAAAGGTGGTTTTCTCATAGCTGAGTCCGGTCGCTGTTAGTGAGGAGCTATCAAGTCCCAACTCACGAGACGCCTGGTCAAAAGGGGTTTTATACATGCGTGCAAGATCACTCCTCAGTATCCTCCATTCAAAGAATCAAGTTCTATCCTGCCGAGCGTCTTTCTCTATGCAGGGACCCAAGTTCTGGCAACACTACATAAAACCTCTCTGCATTCTTTTCAGTTTAATTACATCTTTTCTGTAACAAAGTTACCTGATATTTGGTAGAGAGCGTTCAGAGAGGTTGTATCGCAGACTGGTGTGGAGCTACAATGCACAGGATCAAAAGTGGCCGGAGAAGGTTTCTAGAGCCACCCAGCTCCAACTCTCACACAACCTTCACCTCTTCCTCTAGTGAGGGCATCTTGAAGAGGCGCTGCCTCACGGAGGTGGCATCCACCTGTAAGGATCCTCACTATATGGAACATGCGCTCTACTAATTACTTCCACCAACAAGATGATGGCGTCAGAAGGCCCATGGCCATGGATTCAGAAGCAGCTCCTTCCTCTCCAGAGTAGATTGATGAGCAGTCCATGTTTTACCCCCATGTTATTCCTTCTTTTTTACTACTTACTTTATGACATACAGTAATATAATGGCATAGCCCTCTAATGCCACTGCAAGGCAACAAATCTCTCATCATATGTCAGTGATAATAAATCTGATTCTGAATATTAAAAGAAGAGTGCACAAGGAGCTGAACAAGTTGAAACATCGGAGAAATGTGAAAAGCCTATGCACCCGAAAGGTCTACAGTCTTTCTGGCACAGAGCCAAATGTCTATCTGTAACTTCTATAATTATGGTAACTTGGAGAGATAGAAACTGCAGGTGCTGGAACCTGGAGGAACAAATGAGCTTCTGGAAGAACGCAGTCAGGGAGTATCCCTGCCGGTGGTCGATGGTTCTGCTTGAAAACCATGATTAGGACTCTAGAGGAAAGGAAACGTGGCCTACCGTGGAGGGGGTGAGGATCAGTATCTGTTGCCTCATGTTTCTCTTAGCTGGCTTTTCATCGCAAATTATTGACATACTTTCTCTTACCCCTGCCTCAAGTCCTGTTACAGGGTCTTTACCTGAGCAGTCAACCATTTCTTCGCCTCCACAAATGCTGCTCCACTCACTAAGTTCCTCCAGCAGTTTGTGCTGTTGTTTTGTATTTTGTGGAGCAGTCATATCTTCCTAGCCCCACCCACTTTGCCTCAACAATTCCGACCATCTCCTGCAAATCGACGAACAAAATCTGGAAACTAAAACCAGGTGGTGTCCCACTGGACACTCGTGCTAGAATTGTCAAACACCAGAAGCGTCGTTTCCTATCCGGGTGGTCTTCTTGGCACTAACAGAATCGTAGGATAAATGTTCCAGTCCGTGTGATGAAACTCACTGGTTCCCCTCTGTGGTGCACTCCACTGTTTCACTTCTGAAATGATCTAATACTCGAGGCCACCAGGCATCTTTTGTTCGCTCCCATGAGACTCCAAGTGTGGTCTAGCCAATGCCTTATAACGCCTCAGCGTTACATTCTTGCTTTTATATTCTCGTGCATCGAAATGAGTGCTAATGTTGCATTTACCTTCCTTTGCACAACCTCAACCTGGAAGTTAGCCTTTAGGGAATCCTGTACCAGGACTCTCAAGTCCCTTTGTACCTCAGATTTCTGAATTTACTCCCTGTTTGGAAAATATTCTTTCAACTAAAGTGCATGATCATACACTTTCCTACGCCATCTGCTAATTCGTTAACCATTCTTCTAATCTCTCTGTCCATATGTAGAACCCCTCCATCCTCAACACTAACTGCCCCTCCATCTATCCTCATACCATTCAAAATCTTGGTCAGAAAGTCATCACTTCCTTCATCAAAATCATTGACATACAACTTGAAAAGAAATTTCCTAAAACCAACCGCAATGGAAAATCACACGTCACTGGCAGCCAACTAGAAAGGCCCTTTGTTTTCCCCTTTTTGTGTCCCATCAGTCAACCGTTCTTCTATCCATTCTAGTCTGTTTACTGTAATACCCTGGCTTCTTATCTTGTTTAGCGGCAACATATGTGGCAACCTAGTAAAAACTTTCTGAAAATCCAAGTAAATAAAATTTACCGACTCTCTTTTGTCTATCCTGCCTGTAATTTTCGCTAAGAATTCAAACCATTGTCAGACAAGATTTCGCCTTTTAGAAACCATGCTGGCTTTGGCTATTTTCTTATCTGCCTCCAGGTACTCCGAAATCTCATCATTAATGATGAAATCAAACATCTTGATAACCACTGAGGTCAGTTTAACTGACCTTACAATTCCCGTCTTTTATCTCCCCCACCCATCCCCACCTTCTTAAAGAGTGGAGTAACGTTTGCAATTTTCCAGTCTTCCAGAACCACTCGAGAATACAGTGAATCTTGACGATCACTACTATTACCTCCACAATCTCTTCGGCTTCCTCTTTCTGAACCCTGGGGTGTGTACAATCTGGAACTTAGAACTTATCTACATTCAGACTTTTCGGCTTCCCAAGCACCTTCTCCTCAGTAATCGCAACTACACTCACTTCTGCCCCCCGATAATCTTGAACTTTCGGCATACTGCTGGTGTCTTCATCACTAAAGAGGCAAAAAATACTTATTAAGTTCATCCGCCGTTTTTTGTACCCCATTACTATCTCTCCAGCGTCATTTTCCAGCAGTCTGATATTTACTCTCGCCTCTTCTTTACTCTTTATCTATCTGAAAAAATCTTTTGGTACCCTTTTTTTCTCCTCTTGTTGAGCTTCACTTCATATTTCACGACTGAAGAATGATGAAGGTGCACCACGGATGAAGGGTATTTGGCTCAGTAGGTCCTTACCTACCAAGATGTCCTGCCAAGGTAGACCTAATGGCTAGCCTGCAGCCACTAATATTTTAAAGTTTACCTATCTGAAGACCTGTAGCTCTGACAGCTCATTCCGCAGCCACGCCATTCTGTGTAAAACACCTTGCCTCTGATGTTCTTAGTATACCTTTCCCCTCTCTTACTAAAACCAAACTTTGTAGCTGTTGATTCCCCAACACTGGGGATTCACGCCATCTATTTTACTCTGAGTTTATTCGCATTTATAAGAATACTTCTCAGTCTCCTATATTCTAAGGACTGATAGTCTATTCCGCCCAACCACTCCCTATATCTCACTCCCTCAAGTCCTGGCAATGGCAATGTAATTATTTAAACATAACTTCCCATAGTAAAGTGACAAAAAACTGAACGCATTGTGGCCTTGCCTGTGTCTTGATCAATTGCAACATGATCTCACAACTTTTATACTCATTGTAACTCTGATCGTTGAAGGCCTGCGAATGAATACACTATCAGAAAACTATGTACTTGATGCCCAGTCTTCGCTAGTCCACAAATTCTAGGATCCTACCTGTTATGTTTTCTAACTTCAAAACATTAAACTAATTCAAAGGAAGACACAGAAGTCCAAAATGCTGGTTTAACTTCGTGTTTACTTTAAGTGTGCGTATCACGAGGTACTGTGAAGTCGTATGCAATCTCGTGTTTATAAATATAACCCACAATGACTTATTTTAAACGAACAATATTGCTTTTTCAATACACCTCTTACACCTCATCTATGCCAAATTTTCACTGAACCTATATCTTCTGGGACCCTCCTGAAAACTTTTTATGAGGCATCAATTTCATTAGTTCCCAAAAAGGAAAAGATTTATTTGAATGTGCCTCTTACAGACCAATTTCTTTATTAAATGTCAATTCCAAAATTCTTTTTAAGATTTTGGGTAACAGGATTGGGAATGTTTTGCCTAAGGTTATTTCTAAGGCTCAAACTGGATTTATTAAGAATGGATATTCATATTTTAATATTCGGAGACACTGACTATCATTCATTCCTCTCCATCTAAAGAATGTGAATGTGTTGTTTCTCTTGATGCAGAGAATGTCTTTGATAGGATAGAATGACCCTAATTATTTCCGGTTTTGGAAAGATTTAATTTTGGTCCATCCTTTATTTCTTGGATTAAAGTTTTTGGTGGTAGTTATAACCAATAATCAAAAATCTTCTTATTTTAGGTTATATAGAGGTACCCAACAGGGTTGCCCTCTCAGTCCGCTGTTATTTAATTTAGCTTTAGAACCTGTTGCTATTGCTTTTCGGGACTCCCATGAGGTTTTAGTTAATAAGAGAGGAGATAAAGTGCACAAGGATTCATTGTCTGCAGATGATTTGTTAGTTTATATTTCATCTCCTAAGAAATCGATTCCTGCTTTGTTATCTATATTTTCTGAATTTAGTAGTTTTTCTGGATATAAATTAAATTTGCATAAAAGTGAGTTATTTCCTATTAACAATTTTTTTGATCAATATTATCAATTTCCTTTTAATATTGCTAAAATAACTTTACTGATTTCGGTATTAAAATTACCAAAAAATTTAACAACCTGTATAAATATAACTTTCTTCCATTAATTGAGTATACGCAGCAAGTAATTTCTAAATGGTCTCCTATGACATTATCATTAATTGGGTGTATTAATGCTATTAAAATGATAGTATTACCGAAGTTTTTAATATGTATTCCAAGCAATCCCCTCTTTTGTTCCTGAACTGTTTTTTTTGATAGAATAGACTCTGAAATCTTTTATTTGGAATAATAAAAATTCTAAATTGAGTAAACTTGTGTTGCAGGAATTAAAAAAATGTATGGTGGTATGGCTTTGCCAAACTTTAGATTGTACTACTGGGCATTTGATAAGGTCCCACATAAGAGATTGGTGGGTAAAATCAAAGTTCAGTGCATCGAGGAGGAGACATTGACATGGATAGAAAACTGGTTGGCAGATAGAAAGCAAAGGGTAGCGGTGAATGGGTGTTTTTTCGGAATGGCAGGTGGTGACTAGTGGGGTGCCACAGGGCTCGGTATTGGGACCACAGCTGTTTACAATTTACGTCAACGATTTGGATGAAGGCATTGAAAATAACATCAGCAAATTTGCTGATGATACTAAACTGGGTGGCAGTGTGACATGTGATGAGGATGTTAGGAGAATTCAGGGTGACTTGGATAGGCCGGGTGAGTGGGCAGATACTTGGCAGATGACGTTTAATGTGAATAAGTGTGAGGTTATCCACTTTGGGAGTAAGAACAGGAAGACAGATTATTTTCTGAACAGTGTAGAGTTAGGTAAGGGAGAAATACAAAGAGATCTAGGAGTCCTTGTTTATCAGTGACTGAAGGTGAATGAGCAAGTGCAGCAGGCAGTGAAGAAGGCTAATAGAATGTTGGCCTTTATTACAAAGGGAATTGAGTACAAGAGCAAGGAAATCCTCTTGCATTTGTACAGGGGCCTGGTGCGACCACACCTGGAGTATTGTGTACAGTTTTGGTCTCCAGGGTTAAGGAAGGACATCCTGGCTATAGAGGAAGTGCAGCGTAGATTCACGAGGTTGATTCCTGGGATGTCTGGACTGTCTTACGCAGAGAGGTTAGAGAGACTGGGCTTGTACACGCTGGAATTAAGGAGATTGAGAGGGGATCTGATTGAAACATATAAGATTATTAAGGGATTGGACAAGATAGAGGCAGGAAATATGTTCCAGATGCTGGGAGAGTCCAGTACCAGAAGGCATGGTTTGAGAATAAGGGGTAGGTCATTTAGGACAGAGTTAAGGAAAAGCTTCTTCTCCCAGAAAGTTGTGGGGGTCTGGAATGCACTGCCTCGGACGGTAGTGGAGGCCAATTCTCTGGATGCTTTCAAGAAGGAGCTAGATAGGTATCTTATGGATAGGGGAATCAAGGGATATGGGGACAAGGCAGGAACCGGGTATTGATAGTAGTTGATCAGCCATGATCTCAAAATGGCGGTGCAGGCTCGAAGGGCCGAATGGTCTACTTCTGCACCTATTATCTATTGTCTATTAACATTCGTTATATTGCTTTCTGGATTCACTTTTCAGATATACATGATTGTCCCTTATGGGTGGATTTGGAGAAAAACTCAGTGAAGGGGTATTCTTTGGCCTCTTTATTGGGAACTCCTCTTCCTTTTTTGCTTTCTAAGGTCAGTAGTCGAGATTTTAATCCTATTATTAAACATATATTAAGTGGTTTCAATTTCGTAGATCCTTTGACTTTAATAACTTTGTCCTTTCTAGTAAAATCCATCTTAATTATTTTTTTAAACCTTCAATTTTTGATCAGACCTTTTCAATTTGGAAAACCAAAGGAATAGTAACTTTTTTAGATTTGTTCTGGGGTAATTGTCTAATGTCTTTCACTCAGTTAGTGGATAAATATGACCTACCTAATGTCCACTCTTTTTAGATATTTACAAATTTGGAATTTGCTACGTAACTTACTGCCAGATTTTCCTTTGGCTTATTCACCCAATATTATTGATCCTCTTTTTCAGGTCAAATCATTTCAAAGGACTGAAAACTATAATTTATAAATGGTTATTGAACTTGCGTATGTTATCTAATGATAAAGTTAAAGCTGCGTGGGAATTGGAGTTTCGAAAGTCACTTTCAGATAATCAATGGGATGAAATTTTTCATTTGGTAAATACCTCTTCTATTTGTGTCCATCACTCCTTGATACAGTTCAAGGTAGTGCATCGGGCGCATATGTCAAAGGACAAATTAGCTTGTATTTTTTTCTAATATTAGTCCTATTTGTGATAGATGTAATATTGAGGTGGCCACTTTAACTCATATGTTCTGGTCTTGTATCAAATTTTTGGAAAGAAGTCTTTAAAACTTTATCAAAGGTTCTGAATTTGGATCTGCAACCGAATTTACTTACAGCAATTTTTAGGATCATTCTATCGGAAGCAGGAGATGTTCCTGCTTCTGCTCAATGGATGCTAGCTTTTAGAACTTTATTGGCTAGGAGAGCCATTTTGCTTAAATGGAAGGATTCTAATCCACCTACTGTTATTCATTGGCTTACATCCATTATGTCCTGTTTAAGTTTAGAGAAAATAAGAAGTCGGACATTTGATACATCCTCTAAATTTGAGGAAACTTGGTGACTTTTTATTCAATATTTTCATATGCTTTGACTTACGGCTCTTCCAGTTATCTTTTTGAAGTCTTGGATTTGATCAGAAAGTTTTTCCTTTCCATTTTGGCTTTCACTCTCAGTTTGTGCTGCCCAGTTCTTTTTTTCTTTTGTTTTATTTTGTATTTTGGGGATTTTTTTTCTGTATATGTCAATTATAAAAGTTTCTTTATCTTATTTTTCTTTTTATGGATAAGAGGAGAATCAATTAACTTTCACTTTATTAGATTAATACTTTGTTTGATCTTGATAATGTTTATTTTTCCTTTTATTCGAACTGTTATTGATATAGATATTTGTGATAATTCTCTTGTTTATGTATATGTACTTTCTTATTTAACTAATAAAAAGATTGATAAAGAAAAGAATGCTTAATCAATAACATAGTAACAGGATTATTCACATTATACAGAAATATTAAATACACAACATTACCATTCACTGTTAATATATTACCCCGATTGAACTTTCTAAAATGCAAACTTTGCACTTATCCAAATTAAACTCCATTTGCTGCTCCTATACTCACTTATTTGAACAAGAGCTGTATGTCATTTTTGATAACCACCTTCCTTGTGCATTACAAACTTATTTTAATGCCACTTTCAAATGACTAAACCATGCCTTCTATGCTCTTATCCATGCAATACTCTGGTTCACATTTTTACTGTTCTGCTGTATGCATTTCATTTAACAGTTCTGTAGGAGTAGTCTGTGCTGTTTTCAGCTTATTTGGGTTATTCTTGAAGATAAGAGATGAGGAGAAATGTGTGCCATCTAATTAGTGTAGTTTAATTAAAGGGAGGTTTCTCTGATGAGGGAAACAAAGGTTGGGTTTGGGGCTTTTGTTCGAGAGGAGATGAGGGAAAGCAGGGTTCGACCCAGAGAGGGACCGTGATTCCACGAAGCTAGGGGCATGATCCATTGAGGATCTGTGACTATGGAGAAACTTTCAGCTGCAACTTATGCACATTTGACTGTTTCATTAAAATAGTTCTTTTTTTTGGTTCATTTCTTTACAAACTCTCTAGTTAATTAAATATAATGGTGTAATCATATGCGGTGTACTGTTAGTTATTTTGTGAGGCTAATTTGTAACAGGGTAGCAAATTAATCAGCATCCACACAAACAGGGGTTTGCACTGGGAGAGCGCCTCAATCTCATGAGTTTTGCGGGGCCGGATGTTGTTCCCCTAGACTTAAGCAGCCAAGGTAAGGGGGAGGGAGAGTTCGTCAGGGATCGATTCCATTGGATGCTGTGTGATTACCCTGAGCATTGATCCAGTGTGTTGTGTGTTTAAGTCTGAGCTGAACTATTGTCCGGTAAAGTGATTACGGTACGTGTGTATAGATGCCGCAGGGGTTGAGCGGTTGTCTGCATCCACGGGGTTACTGGTAACGAATGCGTGTGTATTGAGCGGGGAAGACATTCGTACAGCTGACGAATTGTTAATTGGAACTTAAGTACCGTTAAAGTAGTAGGAGCAGCTACAATTGTGGAGCAGAAGTTTGATAAAATGGCGGGCAAAACTTTGGTTTAGTTCAGACTAGCGCTGACGTTATGGCGTTGGAACTGCCTGGTACAACTACGGTCCCGGGAGAGGGGGCGGGTACTGTCCATATTTTCCCGGAAGAGGAGAGTGTAGGAGAGCGGAACGAATCGCAAGCCAAGTCTCCCGTAGCTGGGGGCGGAGATTTCAAAGACAGATAGCTCTCGTTTCTGCGGTGCGTTGGGAAGTAGTGACCTGATATGAAATGTCTAATGAGTCCCCTATTGAACAATGAGAATTCTGAGTTGGTAGCAGCCCTTACCTTCCTGGCGAATAAATAACCCTATGCCCAGGCAGAGCGTCCTAGCTATCGAAAGCTGAGAATGTTCTAAGGAGTGAAGCCCACCCCCGGGTGGGGTGAAGAAGGGGAAGAAGAGTATGAGACTTGGGCGGAGCAGACCTCTCAGATGCTGGATGAGTGGCAGTGCTCTGATGACGTAAGAAGACAGCAATTGGTTGAGAGTTTGAGAGGCCCGGCTGCCGATGTAATGAGATCCGTAAAGATACCTCTGCAGGCTACATGCAAGCGCGAACGAATGTGTTTGGCGCGGCGGGAAGCCCACTGGAGCTCATGGCTTGGTTTCAGAACGTTTCAGGAGAAAAGGGAGAAGCATTCTGCCTGCGGTTTTCGGCTAGAGAGGCAGCAGAATTGCTTGCGGCGTAGTGTGCTCATTCAGACGACTGAGGTGAATCAGTTAAGATGGACCAAATAGCTCAAGGCGCTCCGTCCCAGGACCTGATCGCTTGGGGTCTCTGACTGGTTCATAAAACGCGCCCCTTCCCTTGTTTGTTGAGCTGATCAGTGAAGTATAAGAAGAGGAGAATGCATCGGAGGCGCAGAGGGCTCAGTCAGCAGGGCACAGTCCTCGGTAGTAGCCTCCTGCACTGAAATGACCACTGATAGTCCACCTCCGGGAGTGGTAAAGGAGATCGTGGCAGAGTTGAGAACAGAGATTGCGGCCACCCTATAAGACAGAGATGATAGGGAGGTGGACCCGCTAAGGGGCCCGACTACGCAGAGGGCTGCTAGTGACCAGAGTCCCGCGAGAAGGGGAGCGGCTGGTATTGTCTGTTATAACTGTGGTGAAGAGGGACACCAGGCGGGAGTGTGAACGACGGGAAACCCTTCGGAGAGTGAGCCCCTGGGTACCTAAGCAGAGAGAGACCGGGTAACTTAGAAGAGACCCAGTGTGGGAACAGCCTGGCGTCTCGGAGGGAACACTTTCCCCGCAATATATCAAAGAACACCCTAAAGCAAAATACCTTATTCCTGAAGGTTTAGTGGAGCCAGGCCCCAGCGTATTGCTACGCGTAGAGGGCATTTCTGCTAGAGCCATACTTGACACAGGCTCGCAGGTTATATTGCAGTTCCGTTCGTGTTACAACCGGTATTTGACGCATTTACCATTGCGTCTCTCAGTGCACTAGAGATCTGCGGTCTTAGTACCTGTGTCTATCGTATGACGGTTATTTGTCGTTGAAGCTGGAGTTTTCGGATGTGGGAGTAACTGAAGTCCCTGATACATTAGTACTGGTTTGTTCGGACCCTGTTGAAAAGGGCGGAGTTTCAGTTCTTGTGGGGACAAATACTTCTATTGCGTGGAGACTAATGGGAGCCTGCAAAGAGACTGTTGGAGAGAGCCTTCTGAAAAGATTGCCTATTCACCCGGCTTTTGAGGAAGTGCATGGCCGCACTGGGCCTGGTAATGTGCTTAGTCGAGGGACTCTGTAGTCAAAACCAGTAGTGGACAGGACAACTTCCATACCAGGTTGTGATGCACCCTAGAAGAATACTTTCTCACTAAAATTAGCGAGGGTTTTAGGGGACAGGCCAAATAAGTAGCGAGAGTGATGAGACACCCCAAGTTTTCCGGAATGCCTGAGGCCGAGGCCCCCACGGCGGATGCTCCGGAAGATCAAGGAGAGGAGTCAGGCTTACCTGCTGGGGCTCTGGTGAGCCCTGAACTGCAGAAGCCCTCGGTTGTACAAGTGAGCAGAATGACAGTGATTGTCAGGAACACTATGAAGAGGGGATGCCACTGACGTACCTCTTCCCGGTGATGGTAATGTCTAGTGTCCCTGTGAGACAAGCTGGGGAGAACTCTCTCCGGAATAGGGGAAGTTGACCGCTGAGTCATTCAACTTTGGGGACTCCCCGATACCTGGAGGTTGAAAGAGGAGGTTGGTAGAGAAGATGTTGAAGTTAGAAGAAGCCTATTCTACTGACGGGTTTGATGTGGGTTGTTCCCAGAGCACTCGCCAAACCATCCAGGTGACAGAGGATACCCCGCTCAGAAAAAGGTCGCTGCGACTGGGACCTGCAGTGATGGAAGACGTTCGGCAGCATTTGCGGAAGCTTATGGGAGCTGGGACCATCACTGAGTCCAGAAGCCCTCATGCATCCCCAGTAGTTGTGGCCAGGAAGAAGAATGGGAAGGTACGGATGTCTGTGGACTACAGGACTCTGAACAGGCATATCGTGCCTGACCAGTATACGGTCTGGATGATCGAAGACGCGTTGACCTGTCTGATTGATGTGAAATGGTTCAGTGTGCTAGAGTTGGCTATTACATGATCCCCATGACAAAGAGAAGACCGTATTTATATATCTACTGGGATCCTTCCAGTTTGAAAGGATGCCCCAGGACATATTAGGAACCCTTGCGACTTTCCAGTGTGTCATGGTGATAACGGTGGAGAGTATAAACTTGCTTGAGGTAATGATGGATCTGGACCATCTGATAGTGCTCGGGTCCACCTTGGAAGAACAGGAAGCGAGGCTACTGAAGGTGCTGGGCCGCCTGAAAGCTGAAGGGTTAAAACTTTCCCTGGACAAGTGCCAGTTCTGCAAGACGTCTGTCAACTATGTTGGGAACATAGTCTCATGGCTGGAATATCTACGGATCCATCTTAGATAAAGTCGGTGACCACATGTGCTGTTACCCTTCCTTGGGAAAGAAAGGGAAGAGGACAAAAGTTGACGAGGGTAAAGATGATCATAGCCCTTCGGAGACTTCTGGAGCGAGATGGGTTGTGAAGTGTGAAGAGGCCTTTCAGTCCTTAAAGGAGCTGCTAACAAAAGTGCATGTGCTGGCTTTTGCGTCCCCAGATTGCCGTATGTACTACATATGGATGCCAGCAGAGATTGCTTAGGGAGTGTCCTGCATCAGGATCATGGCACCGGATTGAGACTTGTTGCGTTTGTCAGCCGTAGTCTGTCGCACTCTGAGAGAGAGAAAAAAAAACTACCCCACGCACATATTGGAGCTCCTGGAATTGAAATTGGCTGTGGTGGATAAGTTAACTGTCTAAGTTTGAGGTCAACAATCCCCTAACGTATATCTTGACCTCGGCGAAATTGGATGCCACAGGCCATCGATGGTTGGCGGCGTTCTCTGAATATGATTTCAGCCTGAAGTACCGGCCGGGAAGGAGGAACATTGATGCCAAGGCATTGTCCCGACGTGCGCATGAGGGGTTGGAAAGGTACGACGAGTAGGAGTGCATTCCTGCCCCGGGAAGGAAAGCCATGTGACCGTTTTCCATCGCAGTGAAGGCAGAAGAAAGGCAAGGGCAGGATCGAGTGGTAGATCAATTGGAAGCTTCTGATGATGCCATTCCACAAGCTTACTGCAAACTGACTGCTCTGAAAAGAATCCAGTTGCCGGAATTAAGTCCTGGGGAAATGGCAGCAGCTCAGCGAGATGACCCGGGTATCGGTGCTATTTGGTCAGCGGTCGAAATAGAAGACATGGCCCAAGCGGACAGGAAGAAACACCTGCGATGTTCTAATTACTCAAAGAATGTCCCAAACTGGAGTTGAGGAACCAGATGCTAAACTGGTTCACGTCGTCCCCTGACAGGCCTCAGCGTTCTCAGCTGGTTCTACCTGAGAAGTATCAGAGGATTGTGCTGAAGTTCGCTTCATGATGATTCTGACCATTTGGGTGTTGACAAGACTTATGGATTGCTCAGAGATCGATGCTACTGGCCCCAGATGAGGCCAGAGGTCGAAGAGTACTGCAAGTCGTGCATTTGATATATACAGAGGAAGGCGCTGCCTACGAGGGCAGCCCCGTTGCCCCACTGTTGTGTGGGGCCACTTGACCTAATGTGCATGGATATCCTGTCAATACAGCCAGATGCCAGCAACATGGCAAATGTCTTGGTCATTATGGATCACTGCACCAGAAATGCACCAGCCTTCACAACCAAGGATCAGAGTGCGTCCACTGTGGCTAAATGTTATGGGAGAAATATTTCATTTATTGTGGCCTCCCCAGGTGCATACGTATCGATCAGGGACGAGATTTCGAAAGGAGGCTCATAGATGAGCTACTGAGCATACGTGAAGTGCAAGTATATGCCTTATCACCCAAAGGGTGATCTCCAGCCCTACAGGCTTAATCAGACCTTGCTGAACATGTTCGGAATCTTGGATATCAGCAAAAAAGAACAAGAGGATTCAACATATTGGACACGCACTGCTACATCTTTTCCTCATGGCTGCAATCTCCTACATTCTTGCTGTATCCCTTCATGCCCTGACCAATAAAGATTCTATCAACCTGTACCTTAAACATACATAAAGCCTTGGCTTTCATGGCTGCCTGTGTCAATGAATTCCACAGGTTCACCACTCTCTGGCTAAAGAAATCCCTTCTCATCTCCGTTACTAATGCCGACTCTCTATTCTGAGGCTGTGTCCTTAGGCCTTAGACTCTCCTACCACAGAAAACACCACTCTATCAAGGTCTTTCATCATTCGATAGATTTCAATAAAGTCACCCCTCGTTCTTCTGAATTCCAGAGAATACAGGCGCAGAGCCATCAGACGCTCTTCATATGACAAGCCATTCAATCCTGGAATCATTTTCGTGATCGTCCTTTGAACCCTGTCTAGCTTCAACACATCCTTAATAAGATACAAGGCCTAATCCTGCTCACAATACTCTAAGTGAGGCCTTGCAAGTACTTTACAAAGTTTTAGCATTACATCCTTGATATATTCTAGTCCTCTTGAAATGAACGCTAACCTTGCATTTACCTTCCTCACCACAGACTCAACCCTCAAATAAACCGTCAGGGAATCTTGCAGAAGGAATTCCCAGTCCTATTGCACCAGAAGTTTTTGTATTTTCTCTCCATTTAGAAAATAGTCAACCCTTTCATTTCCTCTTTCAAAATACATGGCCATACATGTCCCGACTCTCTATTCCATCTGCTACTTCTTTGCCCATTCTCCTAATCTGTCAAAGTCCTGCTGCAGCCTCTCTACTTCCTTAGAACTACATGTCCACTCAGCTATCTTTCTATTGTCCGCAAAACCTTGCAACAAAGCTATCAATTCCATCATCCAAATGATGGAATCTTACGTAAAAAGAATCAGCCCCAACACCCCCCCCCCCCGGGTGGAAAACCAGTACTCACTGGCATCCAGTCAGAAAAGGCTCCCTTTGCTCCTATTCTTAGTCTCCTGACAATCAGCCAGTGCTTTATCCATGTTGGAATCTTCCCTGTAATATCATGGGGGTGTAGCCTGTGAAGCAGTCTCATGTGTGGCATCTTATTAAAGTTCTTCTGAAAATCCAAGCACATAATATCAACTGATTCCACTTTGTCTATCCTGCTTGTTATTTCTTCTAAGAATTCCAACAGATTTGTCTGGCACGATTTCCCTTGAGGAAACCATACTGACTGCAGCCTTTTTTCTTATATTCCGACAAATAGTTTGGAACGTCATCCTGGATAATTGTCTCCATTGAGGTGAGACTAACTGGCCTATAGTTTCCTTTCTCCCTTCCTGAAGAGTGGAGTGACATTTATAATTTTCTAGTCCTCCGGAACCACCACAGAATCTAGTGACTCTCGAAAGTTCATAACTGATGCCTCCACGTTCTCTCAGCCCGCTCTTTCTGAAATCTGGTGTTTATACCCATCTGGTGCAGGTAACTTATTTATTGTGCCTTCAGACCTTTCAGTTTCCCAAGAACCTTCTCTCTAGCTGTGGTAGCTTCACACACTTCATTACCTCTGACACCTGGAACTTCCACTATTCAGCTATTGTCTTCTATGGTGAAGACGGATGCAAAATACTTATTCAGTTTGTCTGCTAATTCATTGTCCCCCATTATTACCTCTCTAGCATCGTTTTCCAGCTGTCCAATATCCACTTTCGCCACTCTTTTACACTTATTGTATCTGAAGAGACTTTTGGTATCCTCTCTGATATTATTGGCTAACCTAATTTCATATTTCATCTCTACCGTCTTAGTGACTTATTTAGTTGCCTTTTTTTTTGGTTTTTAAGCTTCCAAACCGTCTAACTTCCCATTAATCTATTCTCTATTATATGGTCTCTTTCTCTTTGGCTTTTATGTTGGCTTTAACTTCTCTTGTTAGCCATGGCAGTGTCATCTTCCCTTGAGAATACTTCGTCCTCTTTGGGCTACAGTATATATGTTCCGTACCTTCCGAACTGGTTCCAGAAATTCCAGTCATTGCTGCTGTTCTGTCATCCCTGATAGAGTTGTTTTTTAAATCAATTCTGGCGAACTCCTCTCTCGCACCTCTGTAATTTTCTTTACTCGATTACATTTCAGGGTGAATTCTATCATATTATGATCACTTGCCTCTAAGGTCTTTTTTTTTTTACCATAAACTCTCTATTCAAATCTGGCTCATCGCACAACGCCTAATTCAGAACAGTTGATCCTCTGGAGGGCTCAACCGCAAGCTGCTCTAAAATGCTATCTCGTAGGCCCTCTAGAAATTTCCTGTCCTGGAATCCAGTACTAGCCTAATTTTCCCAATCTACCTGCATATTGAAGTCCCACATGACTATTGTAACATTGCCCTTTTTAGCATGCATTTTATATCTACCGTTGTAATTTATAGGCAACAGCCTTACTACTGTATGGGGGTGGGGTGGGGGGGGGGGGGTTGTCAGTATACATCCCACTAGGAACTCAGCAGAAAATATCAGTTCAGGAACAAAGAGAATATTTCGTGCAAACTAAATGTGACGCACCAACATGTCACCAACCCTAGCACTGAATTACCAACAAACCCAGGGATAATAAAAGTTTGATTCAGTATGCTGTCTAAAAACACTATTAAGAAGCAAGTTGGATTGGAATGGAAAAAGAATGCACACACACACAGCTGAAGAAATACAAACACGTGAAGTTATAATGGACATGCTGAAAGCCGTTATAAAAATACACACAACTGAAGAAGGACCGGCAGTGATAATATTCATAATTATTGTTATAAAAATTTTGCTTGCCTTCATCCGTGCCTATTAATACGTATCAACAATTTTCTTAAAAATCTTGAGAAGTGCCCGATTTTTTTGACAGAAATTATAACATACCTCTTACCTAAACGAAAAAATACAGATAGACGACTCCCATGTAGAAACAGAAAAAGGGGCTTATTCATAGGTCCGAGCGACTCAGAGAGATTAACTATTCTGGAAACACGAGGACCCCGGTGTTAAGCATCGGCAGTGTGCTTTAAATAAACAAAGTAGACGGAAAACCTGTGCGAGTCAAAATTAACTTGACAAGATTAATCAGAATACACTAGGGCTGAACAACTCTAGATAAGACAAATGCAGTGGCCCATATGACTCATGACACACAAACATTGCACAATTAGGCGAACACAAGAATATTTATGTAAATCTCCAGAAAGCCACAATACTAAACACCACTAGAATAGTTCGAAAGTTCCTAGCAATTGAGAAATGACTTTACTTGGCTATGCTCGTATCTTAGGTTTTTACCAGATTAAGCTGCGTAAAGAACAATATGATAATAAATAAACATTAAATATCAAGAACATGAAAAGAGGAGTCCTTCCAATTGAGTTCATAGGTTGTGGTAACGGTTCAATGATGGGGCGAGTGAGGTTGAGTGACGTTATCCCTTCTGCTTCTGGAGTCTGATTAATCAGAGATAATAATTGTTTCCGAACCCGATGGTGCAGGTATTGAGGCTCCTGTATCTTCCTCCTAACAGCAGCAACGAGAAAAATCTTGGCCTGCATGGTGGGGATCCTTGACAATGGATTCTGCTTTCCTACGACAGTTGTCTGTGCAGGTCTGTTCAAAAGTAGGGAGGACTTTACCCGTTTCAGACTGGACCGGATCCAGTACTTTGTGCAGGTTTTGAGTTCAAGGGTATTGCTGTCCATTACTAAAAACGAGGTTTCTGGGGTAGTTGGAAGTATACGATTAAATATGCCGATGTCAGCATGGTTTCCCTAAAAGGAAATCGTGCCTGAAAAATTTGTTGGAAATCTTTGAGGAAATAACTCATACCCACTCGAGTGACGATCCCCTTTTTATTCCTAATTCTTACTCATTTGGCATTTATTATTTTCTCTGTGGTTTCCTAAACTACACTAGTTTAGGACCTTAACCCACGCACTTACTATGTCCTTTTCATTAACTATATTAAAACTAATCTAATAATGGTTACGAGAGCCAAAGCACTAGTTGATTTCCACCCTGTTTGATTCCCAAAGAGAAAGTCCCCGATTACACTTTCCCGAAAAGGTCGCTCTAGATATTGACTCAGAAAATCATCCTGGACACATTTTACAAATTCCAACCCGTCATGGCCCTTCACACTTTGAGTTGCCCAGTCAATAGAGAGCAAATTAAAATCTTGTACTAATGCAATCTTATAATTAACACAAGTCTGAATAATTCCACTGCACCTAAAATTTCCATTGACTGTTGGGGACACCTCTCCAACTGTTAAGCACGGCGGTGGATCGATCATGTTTTGGGCTTGTGTTGCAGCCAGTGGAACGGGGAACGTTTCATTGGTAGAGGGCAGAATGAATTCAATCAAATACCAGCAAATTTTGGAAGCAAACATCACACCGTCTGTAAAAAAGTTGAAGATGAAAGAAGGTTGGCTTCTACAACAGGATAACGATCCTAAACATACCTCAAAACCCACAATGGACTACCTCAAGAGGCGCAAGCTGAAGGTTTTGCCGTGGCCTTCATAGTCCCCCGATCTAAACATCATCGAAAATTTGTAGATAGACCTCAAAAGAGCAGTGCATGCAAGACGGCCCCAGAATCTCACAGAACTAGAAGCGTTTTGCAATGAAGAATGGGAGAAAATCATCCAAACAAGAATTCAAAGACTCTTAGCTGGCTACAGAAAGCGTTTACAAGCTGTGATACTTGCCAAAGGGGGTGCCACTAAGTACTGAATGTGCAGGGTGCCCAAACCTTTGCTTCCGGCCCTTTTCCTTTTTTGTTATTTTGAAACTGTAAAAGATGAAAATAAAAAAAGTAATCTTGTTAAAAATATTAAAATAATGCGTCATATTTAATTTTATGACTTTTGGAAATCAGGTCATCTCTCACTCGCTTAACTATTCACAGGAACAGAAATTTTGACCAGGGGTCAAAAACTTGAACTGACTTGTCTCGACTTCATCTTACTCTAAGAAATTATTGCTCAGCTTAACATCGAGTTGTTAAAAGAAAAATCGCCTTTATGCAGCAATTGGCACGTATGAAATAAGCTGCAAGATAAAGTAGATGGGGCAGGTACAACAACAACTTTTAAAACACATTTCAATACGTCATTCTAAGAGAAAACGAGGATCTGTGCCAAGTTCGAGTAATTGGGACTAGCTTTGATGAAAACGCTGGATGCATCGGATAAATTCGGTTAAACTCTATGTTTCGAAGCAGCAACGTTTTATGTCTCTGTGAATCGAAGAAGATTTCCTGGTGTGGGGACTGACCCCAACAATCAGAATGCTTTCCTGTGATACCCATTCACCATGTTTCCACCACTCTTTGACGGAACGCTCAGTTAAACGCATATTTGGTGTTGTGGGCAGTCACTCTTGCTTGTAGATTATAGAAGCTCAGTCCATCATTGGGCCGTGAGTTCAGGAGACAGGTGGCCTGCTGAAAGCCACACTGGTCATTCTGCAAAGATGGTTGGCAGTAAATGACTGTAAATGAGGGGGCAATCTTAGCATTTCGTTCAAAATCGTTTTTATATTACTTTTTAAATAATGTGATATCTTTAATGATGGATGTTTAAATCAATTTCTTAACTCCTCTCCAAATTTATTCTGAGTTTCAGCATAAACACACGTATTGTTACAGGAGCGGAGCAGCCTCAGCATGTATCTTGCTTGTTTCGCAATATATATGGGGTTACTCAGATTTTTGCCTGTTTAATAAAAGTTTACAACCGGCCAATTTAAGAAGATAAGAACATATATCCACATCAGTATGAAATTAGCAGACAAAGGGAAGAGTTAAACGATGGATTTCCTCTTATTCTCCGTCTCTGGGTCAGCGCGATTTTCTCCCTTACTGTTGGTGGGGAGCCGTTTGCGGAGACGATTGGCTGTAACAAGTTTGCTGACAGTCAGGACATTAAACGCCAGGATGAATGCAAATTGAAGTAGTGGTGTTAATAAACTGTCAATCCATTCGTACGCAGTCCATAAAGGTGATGTGTAATAGCCTGGACTTCCAACATAAAACTATGGGGCATTGTCAGTACTCACCCCGAGTACAAATACGAAGTGCCGGGGATGGATCGCAAACAGGCGACGGTGCTCACTATTACTAAAACTAGAGCCGCTGTTTTCTCGGTGCAATATCTAGACTTGAGCTTCTGACAACAAATTGCCACATATCAATCAAAGGCGAAAACGACTGTGAACCAGACCGAACAGTCCAAAGCTGCTTGAAACAAGACAAACTCAATCATGCACGCGGGAATGATGAACAGGAAAGTAACTGGGAGTTTAGTGCTATTAATTCGGTTCAATATGAAATAACATAAGAGCGTAAGAAACAGAAGCAGGAGTAGGCCATCTGGCCCGTCGAGCCTGCTCCGCCATTCAATGAGATCATGACTAATTTGGTCATCGATCATCTCCATTTTAATTCCCTTACTGTGCAAAAATCTATCCAACCTAGTCTTAAATATATTTACTGAGGTGGTCTCCACTGCTTCATTCGGCAAAGACATCCACAGATTCACCACTCTTTGGGAAAAACAGTTCTTCCTCATCTCCGTCCTAAATCTACTTCCCCGAATCTTGAGGGTATGTCCTTACTTCTAGTCTCACCTAGCAGTGGAAACAACTTTCCTGTCTCTATCTGATCTAACCCTTTGATAATTTTAGATGTTTCTATAAGATCTCTCATTCTTCTGAATTCCAGCGAGTACAATCGCAGATGATTCAATCTCTCCTCATAGGCTAACTCCCCCATCTCTGGAATTATACTGACGAACCTCCTCCATTATGTCCTACCTCATGTGAGGGGACCAGAACTGCACACAGTACTCCAGGTGGGGCGTCACTAGTACCCTGTACAACTGCAGCATAACCTCCCTGCTCTTAAATTCGTTCCCTCTAGAAATGAAGGTCAAACTTCCATTTGCCTTCCTGATAGGCTGCTGCACTTGCAAACTAGCCTTTTGTGATTCATGCACAGACACTCCCAAGTCCCTCTGTACAGCAGCATGCTGCAACTTTTTTTTTACCATTTAAATAATAATTTAGTCTTTCATTTTACCCCCACAGTGGATATCCTCGCATTTACCTACATTGCACTCAATCTGCCAGACCCTTGCCCACTCATTTAACCTATCTATATCTCTTTGCAGGCTCTCCGTATCTTCTACACAGTTTGTTTTTCCACTCAATTTAGTATCATCAGCAAACGTAGATACTCTACACTCAGTCCCCTCTTCCAGATCGTTAATATATATTGTGAACAGTTGTGGGCCCAGCACCGAACACTGCAGCACACCAATCACCACTGATTGCCAACCAGAGTAACGCCCATGTATCCCAACTCTATGCTTTCTATTAGTTATCCAATCCTCTATCCATGCTAATACCTCATCTCCAACTCTCTGCATCCTTATCTTATGGATAAGTCTTTTACGTGGCACCTTATCGAACGCCTTCTGGAAATCCAAGTAAATAACGTTCATTGTTGCCCTCTATCCACTGCGCTCGTTAAATTCTCAAAGAATTCCTGCAAGTTTGTCAAACAGGCCCGCCTTTCCTGAATCCATCGTCCTCCTGCTCCTTCTGTGCAACTGAAAGCTAATCCGGTTTTCTTTGTTGCACAGTCCGAAAGGATCGAGGAGCTGAAATGTAGGTTGTTTCTGAATTTCGAAGTGTTTTTCTGAAGGGGGAAAATACCAGAAATCAGAGGCCAAAAGGGACTTGTGCCCTAATGGTTCACTTACAGGTTAATTCCGTGCCAAGGAAGGCAAATGCAATGTTGGCATTTATGTTGAGGACACAAGGATATAAAAAGAAGGATGCAAAGCTGAGGCTTTATAACGTATTTGTCAAACCGCTCTTGGAGTATTGTAGCAGCTTTGGGCTCCTTATCTGAGGAAAAAACGTGCTGGAACTGGTGAGGGTCCAGAGGAAGATCATGAAATTGATCCCGAGAGCGAAAATGCTGATGTTTGAGGGGCGCTAGATGGCTCTGGAGCTTTAATCGTTGTTTAGAAAAATGAGAGGGGGAATCTAATTGAAACCTATTGAATATTGAAAGACCTACACAGAGTGGACTTGGAGAGGATATGTCCTCTAGTTAGGGAGTCTGGAATCGGAGGACACAACCTCAGAATAGAGAGATGTCTACTTAGTAAATAGATGAGGAGGAAATTCTTTAGCTGGAGTAAGGGGAGTCTGTGGATTTCATTGCCAGAGAGGACTGTGAAGCCAAGTGATCAGGTATATTTAAAGTGCAAGTTGAGAGATTCTTGATTAGCTAGGGCGTCAAAGGTTACAGTGGAGACAGAGGAATATGCTTAAAATGGATAATAAATCAGCCATGATGTTATGGCAGAGTAGGCCTGATGGGCTGATTGACATCATTTTGTTACAAGGGGCTTTGGGAGCGGACCCAAGTGCAGGACACAGACACAGGGGTGGTTTAAACAGAACACTGTTCATTGATAGTTACTAGGAAGGCCAGGGAGCGAGGACAAAAAATGCCAATGTGGACGTAAACGTTGGATAACAAACCGGTAAAATCTCCACTGAAAAAAAAACTCGGACTCGGACTTGACTTGAACTCGGAACTCGGATTTGACTTGGACTCAGAACTTGGATCTTGACTCGGACTCAGAACTTGGATCTTGACTTGGACTCGGAACTTGACACGGAGCCTGGAACTGGAACACGGAGCTTGGTACTGGAACACGGAGCCTGGAACTGAACATGGCCTGGAGCCTGAACTTGGACTAGGCCCACGAGCCTGGACTTGGACTAGGACCACGAGGAGACAGAATACCCAACTCGGAGTAGCAGCAAACGGCCGGACCTACTCAGTTGGAAGGACGTGGACAGCAAAGAGACAGAACCACACGACAGTTCATTCGTATCTCGACTCCGGGTAGCAGATGAAGCGGTAAGCTCTCAGCTGGACGGCAGGCTCTCGACCCGATTCGGATCTTGACTTGGGCACGAAACTTGACTTGACTCGGGCTCGGAACTTGACTTGACTCAGGCTCGCAACTTGGCTTGTCTCGGGCTCGCAACTTGACTTGTCTCGGGCTCAGATCTTGATTTCACTCGGGCTCGGAATTTAACTCGGGCTCGGGACTTGACTCGGGCTCAGAAGACGGTCCCTAATTCCCAGCGGCTCGAAACGAGCATAGCCGCACAGTGGCTGTCTTCTGGTAACTGGTTGCCTGTGACGAACATCTGATGACCATCCAGCAAACTCAGTAGCTGTAACCCGGAGCCTTTTATGCTGTCAGTTCGAAATAAGATCAGATGCCTTAATCAAGGCGCCCAACGGAACACGGGGAAAAGGAAATAGCTGGAATGAGGAGTCTATGCACCGGACCATGACACATTCTGCTCCGAAGTTTTATGCTCTTGTAGTTTTATATTCTTCAGGAGCGAAGGCGCTACACATGTTTCTCTAAGCAATTCTGCTGAGGACAAGAGTTATGATTGCTGCAAATTCGTTCGTGTGAACCATCAGCTGCAGCCTTTCCTGGTCCTGGCGTACTTATGAATGCTGACCAGCTCCTCTGCCAAACAATTGTCATGTGCTCTCTGACCCTCACCACTTTTTTATCGTTTGAGGAAGTATCCTCTCTGGAATTGTCATGACTTGGTATGACAGTTGTTCTGCCAATTAAGGGAAGAAACTGCAGAGCGTCAGCACGTCACAGAAACGAGCCTCTCCTCCACGGATACTACTTATATTTCTCAATTGCTTGAGAAGCCAGCATAATCAAAGATCCCTTCCTCTCTCTATTCTCCCTCTTCCTACAAGGTAAAAGTTACAAAAGCCTGAAAGCCCTCTGAATCAAGATTATCGAGCAAACATCCTATTCCAAAAGGTAAACATTTTACCTCACAATATATCTCATTAAGTCTTGCGTGTTATTTTCTACCTACTTGCAACGAATCCTGTTTATTCAGTCATTGTTTTTCCGTATACTAAGTCAATCCACTGCTGTTATGAAATGATCTGTGTGGATTACATGCAAGGGAGGGTTTTCATTTTACTCGCTATATGTGAAAATAATAAACTAAATTGCACTTGAGACAATGCTTATCCGATTTTTATAGTGACTGTAACTAAGATATTCCTTATGGTTTCATTAATAGTCTCCTGGGAGGTTAGTTCCCAATATAAACGGTGGTTTCTGTGAACAGGGATTGATATTTGACCAGTTAGAAGCAGCGAGTCCACCACACCAGGCATTTCTCAGAGCGAATGGGATATCCAGTAATCTTCCAGTTCGAACGCATTTACTACCCAGTTCTTGCGGTCATTGGAGTTATTGGTAAGGGCGCTGCTCCGGGATCGACCGCGGAATCAAAACTTTGTGTTGCTGCTCCGCTCGTTTTATAAAGGTACATGATTAGTGTTACCGCTCCAGTCAGGGGAATTATTGTCACGTGATGACCAACTCCTATTGTTTTAAACTTAATTTTCCTCAATGCAAGTAAGTTTGCTGAATATTTCGCTTCTACTGTCCACTGTATCATTGCAGCTCTGGAGGACGGTAGCGAGATTCCGCTGGTTTCTTATTTCATTAGCTGTGTTATTATATTTGACAGCTATCTTGCCAAAGATTTTTACAGAAAGGCCTAAACAACAGTAGATGCTGGAATGTGAAGCAAATTAAAACGACCGGAAGGACTCAGCAGGTCGAGCAGAGTGGCAGGAATAAAGGTTCGACGTTTTATGGAGACCACAAACGTCTAGAAACGTCTCTTTGGCTTATAATATCCATGATCGTCTTCTCACCCATCTGTAATAATCTCATTCCACCAGTTAAATCGTATTCTTTTATGTCTTGCTTATCTAATTGTCTGTTCAAATGCCTTTCTAATGTAGCATTTATATCAGTTGCTACTACTCTTTGTGCAAAAACAATTTCCTCATTTCCACTTTATAACTCCTTTCTCTCACATTAAATCAGTGCTTTGGTATTTTAGATGCCCCAGCCATGTGACAAATGATTCTGGCTGTCTGCCCTATCTGTGCCTCTCGTAATTTCATATCCAATCCTTCTCCTCAAGTAATGCAGTCCAATCCGGGTACAATCCTGGTGAATCCTCTGCGCATTATCTCCAGCAAATCAATAATTTGGCCAGCAGAGCCACCCAGAGTACTTCAAGTGCGCCTTAATCAGTGTATCATGAAATTGCAACTTGCTCACACTTATTGCTCGCTTCTACCTCCTACTGAAGGTTCACAAACCAAACTATCTATTGCTATTGTCACTGCATGGTTCTGCTCTACTGAATTCGTGCCCTCATATCTCTATTCCATTCTAGAAAGTTGGTCCAATCCGCTCTCACCTGCATCCGCGATGCTTCTCATGCTGCTGATCTTCTCAACAGCTTTCAATTCCCTGGCCCAAACCGCCTCATCTTCACCATACATGCTCAGTCCCACCAGCAGGAAGGTCGGAAAGACCTCCGCTTCTCTCTTGACGAAAGATCTAACCAGTACCCCTCTACCACCACCACCTTGCTCCGTCTGACAAAACTGATCCTCCCATTATCTCCAAAACTGGAAGGGTAGCCATGAGCACTTTCATGTGCCCAAACTATGTTTGCCCCTTCATCCGCTATATTTAACAAACTATGTATGAAGCTTTCCCCTCTTTTTTTTTCTCCAGTCCTGATGTAGGCTCCCTGCTCGAAAAAAAACGACTGCAATCTTTTCCATAGATGACGCCTGGTCTGCTGAATTCCTCCAGCATTGTGTGTACGTGTTGCGAGGATTTCCAGCATCTGCAGATTTTCTCTTGCTTGTCATTACCTGGGAATAGCAGTTTTAGTGCAAGTCCACATCCGATGTGGAAGATGTTTAAAGGCCAGTCACAAAGAGTACAGGACAGGTATGGACATGATGGCAAAGTAAAGAAACCTTGTCAGGATACTGGTGAATGTAGTCAAGATGAAAATGAAATGTGTGGTAAGGTTTTCGAAGCTAAAACGAATTCTGGAGGACTCTAAAATACCTTAAGGGACTGAGCATAGCAAGAAGGGCCAGGAAAAAGTTTCCTGAACATTTCCTGAACAAGTAGGATTAAAGAGAATCCCAGAACCTTCTATTGCAAGGATAAGGGCATAAAGGGCAAGAACATAACTACAGGGAGGTCAGGAGGTAAAGGAGGGATCTGTTAGGAGCATCTGTTAGGCAATGGAGGATATAGATGAAGGTAACTGAACAATTTACAACAGTATTAACCAGGGTGCAGATTTGGTGAAGAGCGAGATCAGTGTGGAGCCTGCTGCCCATATGCCTGGGCATTCTGAGTTAAATACACGTGTAGTAGTAGTAGTAGTAGGTCCCCATTAGTCTCGATAGACCATGGATTTGTGCCTTGGAAAGTTGCCGCAAGTCTGGGCGAGGTTTTTTTTAATGGAAGACCAAACTCCAAGTCTCCCCTCTCCACGCCACCGATGTTGTCCAAGAGAAGGGCATTAGGACCCATACAGCTTGGCACTGGTGTCGTCGCAGAGCAATATGTGGTTAAGTGGCTTGCTCAACACACACGCAGCCTCAGCCAAGGCTCGAACTAGCGACCATCAGATCACTAGACGAACGCCTTAACCACTTGGCCACACACCAACAAAGGTGTAGTATAGGGGCTCCGAAAGAACATTTGAGGTGAATAGGTCCCCGGCTTTATGGGATTATACTACACATTATTAACACAAAAAAGTCAGGAGGTTGGGGTGTTCACCTGTTGATAAGGGAGGAGGTACAGCAGAGTTTAGAGGCGACATCCTCGAAGGATCATGCAGTGAGGTACGATTTACGAATAAGAAAGTTATCCTCACTGCATTGGGTACACGTTATAGACCCCGCCCCTAATAATCAATTGAAAGCTGAGATTCAGAGAAATTGTTCATACTTGCGTTAATAAGAAGGTTGTATACTGCAAAATTTTAATTTGCTCAGCATTCACTGGGCAACTCGGAGTGTGTGGGGCCAGGACGTATTAGAATTTGTGAAATGTATCCAGGATGGTTTGCTCAGCCAACATCCTTTTCCAGAAGGTGCTGTCTGGACTTTCTCTTAGGGAATCACACAAACTGGTAGTCAGCTAGCACTTTGGCTCTAGTTATCATAATTAGATTAGTTTTAATATTGTTATGAAAAAGGACGGGGTAAGTGCGTGTCCTAAACTGTAGCAGGACTAATTTTAGGGGAACGACAGAGAATATAACGGAATAATTTAGATGAATTAGGATTGTTCAATAACTTACCTAGATGAAGTGATACATTTTTCACTCAATTTGACTACTAACTGCTCCCGTTGTTTTATCGTAAAATATCCCATCCAGATGCATCACGGCTTTATATAGGAAATGTTCCTCTCGTATCCACAAGAGATCAGCATATCAGAGAAACCAGCCTCCCAGCATGAAATCCGTTTACACGTTTTACTGTCTCAGAAAAGCAACAAACACATTCAAAGACCCACTCATTCTGGACATTCTCCCTGTAGAAGATATAAAACCTTGAAACATGCACCATCTGACTCAAAAAGCAAGTTCTTTCCACACTGTTGAAAGAACTATTGACCAGTTCCCTTTCATGATAAGATGGACTCTTGACCTTACAATCATCCTCGTCATGGCTTTATCGTCTACTTGTAGTGCACTTTCTCTGATTCCGTAACATTTTGTCTTGCACTCTGTTACCGATTTACCTTGTACTACCTCAGTACAACGCTGTGATGAATTCAAGTTCAAAGTTCGAAGAAAATTTATTATCAAAGTATGTATTCATTAGACAACCTTGAGATTCTTCTCCCAATAGGCAGTCACGAGCAAAAGATACCCAAAAGCACCCGTAAAAAAGGCCATCAAACTCCCAAAGTGCAGAGAAAAGAGAACAAAATTATAAAAACCTATAACTCCAGCAAATAACCTTCCGACCTGAAGTCCGCACAGCGAGTTCGAGACATATAGTTCAGTGCGGAACCGAGTAAACGTCGCGGAGCAGCAAGATGAACTAGTCTCTGTCCAACGTCATGGGCCGCAACACGCTGATCTGTTTAATCTAGCCCAGCGCCGAAACCTACTGAATAAACATCTTTATTCGTTTTTATAAACAGTGTAGAAGTCACATTTTTCACTGCACCTCGATACCTGTGACAAGAAATCAATCCATCTATTTACCTTTCATTGCAGTTAATCTCGTGGCGATTGTGATCCTGAAACGAGGGAAGTGTGGTCTCTCCAAATGCATCACTTTCTACCTGGTGGCAATGTCCGCAGCCGATCTATTACTGGTTATTTTTAATGTGATATTGAATCGAATTAATAATATTCATTTCCCAGTTAGTTTTCTGTTTATCACTCCGGTGTGCGCGATAAGAGTTGTCTTGTTAGCAGCAGCCATAGATTGTTCTGTCTGGTTCACAGTCGCTTTTACCTTTGACCGTTATGTGGCAATCTGTTGTCCGAAGCTCAAACCAAGGTATTGTACCGAGAAAACAGCGGCTGTAGTTTTAGGAACGATGGGTATCTTTGCATGTTTGCGATGCATCCCCTGGTACTTTGTATTTGTGCCTTCATTTATCGTTGACAATGTCCCATGGTTTTGCACACTAACTCCGTACTATTTCAGCTCACCATTCTGGACCGTATACGAGTGGATTGACAGTTTATTAACGCCACTGCTTCCAATTGGATTGATCTTGGTGTTTAATGCGTTGACTGTTAGGAGCATTGTTACAGCCAATCGTCTCCGCAAGGGACTCCGCACCAACAGTAAGGGAGAGAACCGCGCTGACCCAGAGACAGAGAACAGGAGGAAATCCATCGTTTTACTCTTTGCTTTGTCTACTAATTTTATACTGCTGTGGATTACGTATGTTGTACATTCTTTAATCTGGTCAGTTGTGAACTATAATTATACGGACAAAAACCTGAGTAATCCTGTATACATTGTTCAACAGTCTGGATTCATGCTGAATCTACTCAGTTCCTGTACCAACACGTGTATTTATGCTCTAACTCAGCGTAAATTCAGAGAGGAGTTAAAAAATGGGTTTAAATATCTGCTCACTCAAATTGTTAAAATATGTAAATAACAGGTTATTCAAAACAAATTGTTAATTTATTCTAAATTGTATAAAATGTATCTTGAACGAGAATCTGAGATTACAGACTCATTTATTAACTTGATTTTCATTATATTCGTTGTAAGCCTCACCGTTTATAAACCTTCGAAGTCATGCTTTGGGCTGAACGTCAGAGTTTACATGCCTTCTTCCAAACCCTCTGAACGCAGGGAATACCCCACCCGTTCCCACTCCCCCAACAATACATCTCCTCCTTTCACCCTTTTCAAACTTTTTTTTTCTTATCGGAGCAGCGAACTAAAATCGTTTAGTATTTTCACATTTTAAAGATATTGTAAACTTTGAAAGTCTTTAACCATATAACCATATAACAATCACAGCACGGAAACAGGCCATTCCGGCCCTCCTAGTCCGTGCCGAACTCTTAATCTCACCTAGTCCCTCTTACCCGCACTCAGCCCATAACCCTCCACTCCTTTCCTGTCCATATACCTATCCAATTTTACCTTAAATGACACAACTGAACTGGCCTCTACTACTTCTACAGGAAGCTCATTCCACACAGCTATCACTCTCTGAGTAAAGAAATACCCCCTCGTGTTTCCCTTAAACTTTTGCCCCCTAACTCTCAAATCATGTCCTCTCGTTTGAATCTCCCCTACTCTCAATGGAAACAGCCTATTCACGTCAACTCTATCTATCCCTCTCAAAATTTTAAATACCTCGATCAAATCCCCCCTCAACATGCTACGCTCCAATGAATAGAGACCTAACTTGTTCAACCTTTCTCTGTAACTTAAGTGCTGAAACCCAGGTAACATCCTGGTAAATCGTCTCTGCACTCTCTCTAATTTATTGATATCTTTCTTATAATTCGGTGACCAAAACTGTACACAATATTCCAAATTTGGCCTTACCAATGCCTTGTACAATTTTAACATTACATCCCAACTTCTGTACTCAATGCTCTGATTTATAAAGGCCAGCGTTCCAAAAGCCTTATTCACCACCCTATCTACATGAGACTCCACCTTCAGGGAACTATGCACTGTTATTCCGAGATCTCTCTGTTCCACTGCATTCCTCAATGCCCTACCATTTACCCTGTATGTTCTATTTGGATTATTCCTGCCAAAATGTAGAACCTCACACTTCTCAGCATTAAACTCCATCTGCCAACGTTCAGCCCATTCTTCTAACCGGCATAAATCTCCCTGCAAGCTTTGAAAACCCACCTCATTATCCACAACACCTCCTACCTTAGTATCATCGGCATACTTACTCATCCAATTTACCACCCCATCATCCAGATCATTTATGTATATTACAAACAACATTGGGCCCAAAACAGATCCCTGAGGCACCCCGCTAGTCACCGGCCTCCATCCCGATAAACAATTATCCACCACTACTCTCTGGTATCTCCCATCTAGCCACTGTTGAATCCATTTTATTACTCCAGCATTAATACCTAACGACTGAACCTTCTTAACTAACCTTCCATGTGGAACTTTGTCAAAGGCCTTACGAATGGAAAAGGTGATATTTGGTCAAATCCTTACAGTTTTTGTGTAAATAATGAGGTTCTTGGATAAAGAAGAGCGGGTGGATGTAGTATGTTTAGATTTTTGATAGCTTCTGATGAGGTGCTTGATGATACTGGTGATTGGAAGTAGGTACAGTGGAGATATCAGGGTAAGTTCTTTTACGCAGAGAGTGGTGAGTGCGTGGAATGGGCTGCCGGCGACGGTGGTGGAAGCGGCTCCGACAGGGTCTTTTAAAAGACACCTGGACAGGTGTATAGAGCTCAGAAAAATAGAGGGCTATGGGTAACCCTAGGTAATTTCTCATATAAGGACATTTACGGCACAGCTTCGTGGGCCGAAGGGCCTGTATTGTGCTGTAGGTTTTCTGTGTTTCTATGAATGATCATTGTGAAAATAAAAGCGTATGGTTCATAGGTCACACTTTTATAAAACAGGCATGCCTTGGGAATCTGAGCTTATTTATTTATTCGTTTATGATTGTGATTTTGTTTTTCCTTTTATACTTGCACAACTTGTCGACGTTAGAACGTTGGTTATTACTCCGTCTTTATCCATAGTTTTTCAGCGATTCAATTGTGCTTCTCAGCATCTCAGTGTTATAAATGGTGACATATTGTCATGGTCCCGTCCGTGAGATCCGCGTTCCAGCTCACGGTCCGGTCTGTGCACTCCAGAATCCGGGTCTTCCGGCGTTCCTTTGTCTCATTTGGGCCTAATCGTAGGCACCTGATTCTTGCCTTAGGGCCGGGAATATAATTGCCCTGGGTTAGAGTGAAGGTGCTGGTTCGTCTTGTCAGTATCCTGTCCTTGTCTCTGTGGGTTCGTCTTGTCAGTATCCTGTCCTTGCCTCTGTGTGGGTTCGTCCAGTCGGTATGCTGTCCTGGCCTCCGTGGGGTAAGTCAGGCTGTCCTTGACGTTACCCTGAGGCTGGACTGTTCCCTTCCGTACCTCTGAAGCCCTGCCGGCTATCCACGCCTGAAGCCCTGCCCTGCAACCTGTGTCTGGAGCCCTGCCCTACAACCTGTGCCTGGAGCCTTACCTCGCCTATGCTTGGAGCCTTGCCTCGCCTCGCCTCGCCTCTGCCTGGAGCCTTGCCTCGCCTCGCCTCGCCTCTGCCTGGAGCCTTGCCTCGCCTCGCCTCGCCTCTGCCTGGAGCCTTGCCTCGCCTCGCCTCGCATCTGCCTGGAGCCTTGCCTCGCCTCGCCTCGCCTTGTGTAGGGAGACTTGCCTCGCCTTGCTTGTGTCTGGAGTCTCGCCTCGCCTTGTCTGTGTCTGGAGCCTCGCCCTGTTTGGAACTGTCTGTCTGTATCCACGCCTTCGCTGGGTAGGCCCGGCCGTTTTGCTGCTTCCTAGCGTTGGGAACTGTCTCGTCGTGTTCAGCGTTCTGTGTAATGAGTCCCGGACCTACGTCCTGTATCCAAGGAGGGGTCCCGGCTCGGCGTTCCATGTTCCTGTGCTTCCTCGACCAAGGCTCTGTGTTCTCGTCATGTCCATGTGCTTCGCCCAGCACAGGAGTACCTTGCCCAGACCAGTGCTGGGATTCCCTCGTCCTGTCCAGGAGTCTCACGTCCAGTCCTGTGCCTCTCCTCGTCCTGTAACCACGTCTTGTCCTCACCTGGTTCTGGAGTCCGAGCACGAGTCAAGACCCATGTTCTGGGTCCTTGTCCAGTCTCTGGCTCGGAGTCCAAGCCCAGGCTCCTAGTTCCCAGTTCCATGTCCTGGCTTCGCTATCCTTTTCAAGTCCTAGCCCAGGCACGGAATCCTTTTCTCGTCCGGGGCCTCTGTCATGTCCAGCGTCCTTTCTCCCTCTCTTCCCCTGCTTTCTTCTCACGCCTGTTCCTGGTAGTTCAGTGTCTGTGTCTTGCTTTTAGGTCCACTTCCATCAACACCCCCCCCTCCCCGTTATTACACATCTGTGTACTGAGATGAAAAGTTACTTTCAAATTGAAGTCCATTCAAAGTGATTTTGGGTGATTAGGTGCTAAATTAAAGTATAAGGCCTCTAGTATGGTGACATCACGATTGTTACCCGTGCCACGTGCTGTGACGGCGTAAGAAAAGGGTTAAATGCGATTCCTCCTTGATATCTCGAGTATATATGAATTAAAAGCGGTATCTCCTTGGTATATACGATTATATAACAATTAAACGCGATTTCTCCTTGGTATATGCGAGTATAAAAGAATTAAATGCGAGAGAGGGAGAGAGGGAGAGAGGAAGGGAGGAAGGGAGGGAAAGAGGAAGGGAGGGAGTTAGAGGGAGATTATATATAGATAGATCCGGACTAAGCATTATTTTCCATTCCTCTGTCGTCATAATCACAAGGTCAGTTTGTTTTGACATGTGATGCAAGACAGAACACTTTTCCCGGATTGCCTCAGCGGTATGTTCATCGCTCTACACTGTGTCTTGGACAAATAGCACGAGGTCTCGATGTACAGAGTAATCAAGTCATAACACTCGACAGCACAAAAACACGCCCTTTGGCCCATTTAGTCGATGCCAAATTATTAATCTGCTTAGTCAATTTGACCTGAACTCAGACCATATCCCCCATGCCCAACACCCCATACATGTACCTAACCAAATGCCAACCCGTATCCATTATTTGAGATTTGAGATCGTTCTATACTCTCACCGCCCCTTGAGTCACGAAAACCCTCTCTTGTTCCTCAAATATTTCAACTTTCATCTTAGCCCATGATCTCTAGTTGTCTCATCCAAACTTTATTCTCTACATTCTAGGAGATAAAGTCTTACCCAAATGAACTTTTCCCTATACCTCAAGTACTCAAGTCCCTGCAACGTATTTGTATATATTCTCTGTACTTTTTCCATCATATTTATATCTTTCCTGTAGGTAGGCGACCAAAAATGGCCACGAAGCTCCAAATTAGATCTCACCAGCGTCTTCTGCACTTTCAACATAACATTCCAACTCCTGTATTCAATATATTGATTTATGAAGGCAATGTGCCACAAGCTTTCCTTAAAATTTTGTCTATCTGTGACGCCACATTCAAGGAATTACTGATCTGTATGTCCAGATCCCTCTGTTCTACCGCACCTCTCGGTGCTCTACCGATCATGGTGTAAGAAAAACCCTGTTTGGTTCCCCCAATATGTAACATCAAGTGCCCGTGCAATTTCTGCATTAGCCTGTCACAGGATACGAGGAACACCTTGTCAGATCATAAGCTTTATTCACCCTATTTTGCCTCAAGACAGCACATCTCTCCTCTGTAATCTGTTTATGGTGTCTGACTTCGCCGCTTTAATGTCTCATATCTATAACCTCTTTGCTTGTCTCCCGAGTAAATCCAGATATGCAAGAATAGATTTAAGATCTCCCCCATCTCTTTTGGCTTCTTGCGTAGATTACCACTGATCTTCCATATTACCCATTTCCTCCCTTGCTATTATTTTGCATTATATTTGTAGAAACTCCTGGCTTGACTACGAGAGCAACCCCATTCATTTAGCACTCCTGAATTCCTTCTAAAGTGTCCTCATTCATTTCCTATACTCCTCAAGTACGTCATTTGTTCCTACCTGCAATACACCTTCTTTTCCTTTCAATATCACTCGAAACCCAAGGTTCACAGAGCCTGTTATCCTTGTCTTTTATATGAGGGGAAGATACAAAATACGTTCTCTCAAAATTTCACTATCGAAGGCCTCCTAGGTAGCAAATACACCTTTGCCAGAAAACAGTCTCTCCCTATCCACACTTGCCAGACCGTTTCTGATTCCATCAAAGTGACCTTTCTCCACCCGAGTACCAGAACTCCTTTTTCCATAATCACTTTGAAACTATTGGCAGTATGACCACTTAATGCAACGTGTTTCCTACCTTAGCTCATTTCCTGTTAGGAGATAAAGCATTACACTCTCTCTAGATTAGATCTCTCTGGCCTAATTAAGAAACCTTTCCTCAACACATTAGAGAAACACTTTCCAATCCAGCCCTTTTACGGAATGGGAGTCCTAGAAAATACGTGGAAAGTTAAAATGACCCTGCTATCAAAACACTGTGTTTCTTGCAACATTTGGCGAATTCTCTACAAATGTGTTGCTTTGAATCCCGCAGTTGCGTGGTGCATTAGCGTGGTCAAGCCTTTCGTATTCCTTAGTTCCACCTGTAACATACTGGGAAAGATTTCACTGCTAACGTAATGGTCTTTCTGTAGAAGTAGTGTTTGGGTTATGGCTAGAGATAACGGGTCCTTTGGAATGTGAACTGGGTCCTTTTGTTCGGCAGAAGGTGCAGGGGGAAGACGCTGGAGAGAACCGGTCGCAGGATCCGACCCAGTGGGGGGCCGTGATTCGATGGAGCAAGGGTCCGCAGACGACTGAGTCGTCTGAATATGCCTTTTGGAAGAGATAATCTCCAAGCTCTGCAGATTTGACTATTTATCATAGGCCCTCTTTTGTTTTTTTTTCTTTTCTTTAAGTTTTCTTTTTCTTTCAGTTAAGATTCATACATATAATTCTTTTAATCGTATGCAGTATGCTGTCTCTTATTTTTTGGCACTGAATTTGTAAAAGGCGTGGCAAATTACACAACATCCACACAAACCGTGGTTTGAAGTGGGAGAGCCGTCTCGATCTCACGGGTTTGGCGGGACCGGCATGTGTACACTAACGCAGACAAGGAAACCAGTGGGATTTCGTACTCATAAAGCAACACCAGTCGAGCCCTTTAGTCTGCCCTGAATGTGCACGGACGTGACATTTTCAATTACCAGAATCTCCCCGATCACGTCCGAAACAAAGGAATCACAGAATATTGATCTGCCAGCCCTGCCCTCATAAACCACGTCTCACTGATGGCTACAATGCCATAATTTCACATGCTGATCCATACCGTAACCTCATGCGTCTTTACTAAAGTATTCCTTGCATTGCAATATACACAGCTCAGAACATTAGGCACGCCATTTTCGACCTTTTGATTCCTGACTTTGTATGCAGGTTTAACAACTTCTTTTTTCCACAACCGCTTTATTCTCTGTATCTGCTCAGGCGCCCTTGTTCCCACACCCCTGCAATTCATTTTTGAAACCACCACCACACTCCGTCAAAAACAGCAAACCTTCCCACCAGTATATTAGTCCAGGCTCCAGTTCATGTGTAAACAGTCTCTTCCGTCAAGATCCCACCTTCCGTGGAAGATAGACTAATGACCCAAAAATCCGAATCACTACCTCCTGCACTAACTCCTTGGCCACTTGTTACACCATATGAACTTCCTATTTAAGGCCTCAATTGCACGTCGCAAAAGTAGCAATCCTGAGACCGCAACCCTTGGGTCCTTTAACACCTAACTCCCTGAACACTCTTCGCAAGACCTCAAACCCGCCCTAACACGTTATTTGCACAGACGGAGACCACAACCTAGCTGCTGCCCCCCCCCCCCCCACCGCAAGCCCCACCCCACGACCAACATAAGATCGGTGTGGACTCGAACTCAATCGAGATGTCCCTGTCTCAGGGACCCTGGAAGCGACAAACCATCCGGGAATCGTGTTCTCGTCCACAACACTTTTTTTCATTTGCCCTAACTAACGAATCCCCTAGCAGTGCAGTTCGCCTCTTCTCCCCACTTCCCCTCTGAGCCACAAAGCCAGATTCAATGCCAGAGATCTGGGCTTTATGACTTTTCTTTACTCAGTCAATAGTATCAAAAGCGGTATACTTGTTGTTGAGGCAAATATCACAGGGGAACTCTGTGCTGGCTATTTATCCCCTTTATTCCTCTTGACGGTTAAATGTTTCCTGCACATGGAATGTAACTACGGCCCTGCATGCCGTTATGATCAATCCGTCAGCCTCCCGAATAATCCAGTGTGACCTCCAGTTTCAACTCCTATTCCTAATTAGGTTCTGTACATCAGTGAGCCCGATGTAGATTGAGGGATCTTTTTTTCCTATCACCTACACTCCAGAAAGAGCGGGATTTCCCGCTGGCCAATCATTTCAATTATATTTTCCATTCGGACATTTCAATCCATGGCATCATTTACAGCAGCAAAGGGACCTTCAGGTTGGAGAAACACCTTATATTTCGTCTGTGCAACCTCTAACCTGATAGCATGATCATTCATTTCTCGAAATTCCGTTATTGCTCCCCCACTTCACTATTCCCACATTCCCGTTTCCCTCTCTCACGTTATCTCCTTATGCCAATCACCTCCCTTTTGTGCTCCTCGCTCTTTCGGTTTCTTGCATGCTGTTCTAAGCTCTCTTATCCGATTCTCCTTTCTCCAGCCCTTCATTTTTTCACCAATCAACTTAGCAACTCTTTACTTCACCAACACCCCAGCTCCCTGTTTCTCCTATCGCCTACCAACTTCTTTCTCTCCTGCCCCGCCTTCTTGCTCTCACTTCTCTTGTTCTTCCTCCAATCCTGAAGAACGGCCTCGGTCCGAAACGTTGAATATTTAATCTTTTCCACAGATGCTGTCTAGCGTGCTGAGTTCCTCCAGCAGTCTGTGTGTGTGGTCTGTTAGATGCTGAAGCTAGATGCACTTCTTGCAGGTACAGTCGTCAGGGACACTGGCGGTCTCCCCACATCCCACAAGATGAGAATTCCAGTATTATGTATAACATCCCCACTGCTTAAAATGTGCTATAAGAAACAAAGAAATAATAAATAACAAAAAAAGTTCAAATTTAGCCCTGCGCCTCTGCTCACAAAGCCTTGATAAACCAAAGCCTCAACTCCCCAAACTAAGACTGGCCCATTCACACACTTGCTGCGCCGTAGAACCCTAACTTCTTTTCTTTGGATCTTACCATGCATAATTCAGTGTCTGCTTGGGAACTGCAGACGCAAAACGTGTAGATTGCCCCCGCTCTCTTCTTCCATACTCTCTATGCCTCTAGGCATTCGGTGTCTCTTTGGAAACTGTGGTGCAAAAATGTCTGAAGGGCATTTGACTGCCGAGAATTCTAAGGACTCTTATTAAGTGCAAAATGATACCAAAGGACAAAATTGGTCCTCTTGAAGTTCAGTGTAATCAGCAATCTATGCCTGAAGTCGAAGTCGAAGGAGATAGGGGATTGGTATATGTTTTTTGCATCTGTATTTACACGGGAGATGAAGAAATTTTTCATGTTTTATTGTTTAGCAGCACTGAATCACAGTGGATTTAATTTGGTTTTTATGACAGTGATCAACAGTAAAAGACTCAGTCGTGTCAAAGTGAAAACACATCTCTACAAAATGATCTAACTTAATCACAAATATAAAACACAAAATAATTACATACGTCTTCACCCCCTCAAATATGACACACCAAATCTTCAATGGGGAAACCAATTGGTTTTAGAAGTCACATAATTAGTTAAATGGAGATCTGTTTTTAGAGACCTGTGTCCAGTTTATTTGCCTCAATCGATTGTAAGTCTAACTGCTGGTCATTCAGCATCCTGGCAAAAACTACACCATGAAGGGGAAAAAAAAACACTCCAAGCAAATGTGCAAAAAGGGTTATTGAAAAGCACAAGTCAGGAGATGGAGAGAAGAAAATTTCGAAGTTACTGAATATCCCTTGGTTTATAGTTAAGTAAGTCATCAAGAAATAGAAAGAATATGGCACATCCGTAAATCTGACTAGAGTAGGTGTTCCTCAAAATCTGAGTAACCGAGCAAGAAGAGGACGAGTAAGAGAGGCCACCAAGAGACAATTCTGGAGGAGTTACAAGCTTTAGCGACTGAGATGGGAGAGACTACGCAAGCAATAACTGTTGCTCTGGTGCTTCACTGGACGCAGCTTTATTGGAGAGTGGCAAAGAGAAAGCCACTGTACGTAGGTGCATTCAATTCTCCAAATTAGGCCTCAGCAAAGCCTTTTACAACTTCAAATAACATCGCATCTCCTGTACTCAGTAACTTGACCTATGAAAGTCAATAACCCAAACGCTTTCTTTATGACCCTATCTATCCGTAACGCCACTTTCAATGAGTTATGCGACTTTTTCTCCAGTCCTGATTAAGGGGCCCGGCTTGAAACATCGACTTCTATCTTTTTCTTAGATACTGCCTGGCCTGCTGAGTTCCTTTAGCATTTTGTTGTTTGATTTTGTGGCTTGGATTTCCAGCATTTGTAGATTTGCCCTTGTTTGTGATCAGAACTTCATGTTTCTTGCAACATTAGATCTCGCTATACATTTGTTCATCGGAATTGCTGAGTGAACTATATTGCACCCATTAACGTAGTCAAACCCTTCATATTCTTCAGTTCACCAATAAAGCCTCACTAGAAGAGTTGCTCTCTATGTCATATCTGATCACTGCTCTGACATTTTCTCTGAAAAGTAACATCACTCCCCTTCCTTTAATTTCTTCCGTTCAATCACATCTAAAACAACGAAACCCCGAAATATTGATCTGCCTGTAAACACAAAGTACACTGCAGATGCTGTGGTCAAAGCAACACGTACAACACGCTGGAGGAACACAGCAGGTCGGACAGCATCCGTGGAAACGAGCAGTCAACGTTTCGGGCCGCGACCCTTCGTCAGGACCTGAGCCTTCCTAACGAAGTGTCTCGGCCCGAAACGTTGACTGCTCGTTTCCACGGAAGCTGTCCGGCCGGCTGAATTCCTCCAGCGTGTTGTACGTGTTTATTTGATCTGTCTGTCCCGTCCCTTCAGCAATCAAGTCTCATGACCGGCTGCAAAATCATAATTCTATGTGTTGGTTCATGTCCTGAGCTCATGTACTTTTCCTACAATACTTTTTGCATTAAAATGGACGCAACTCACCCACTATGTTTAACCATGCTGGCTGACTTTGTGTGAGGTTTTAACAACATGTGTCTCTACAACCATTCTACGATGTGTTCTGGCATTCTAATTCCCGTCACCGGCAACTCTAGTTTAAACCCCTCCAGCCACACTCCCCCAACTCCTGTGCCGTAGTAGCAAGTCTTCCCTCTAGGACATTAGTCCTCCTCCAGTTTAAGTGAAACGGTCTCTTCTTTGTATGTCCCACCTTCCCTGGAAGAGAGCTGAATGATCGAAAATTATGAAGCACATCCGCCTACACATTTTCCATAGCCACATGCCAAAATGTATATTCCTCCTATTCCTGGCCTTACTAGCACGCAGCACGGGTAGCAGTCCTGAGATTACAACCCTGAACCTCCCGTTCTTCAACTTTGAAACTACCTCACAAAACTCATTTTGCTGCACGTCGTGCCTCTTCCTACCAATGTCACCGGTACCTATATGGCTACTCACTCTCCCAATTTATAATATTGAGGACTCGATCCGAGATGTCCTGGAATAACACCCCGGAGGCACCATACCATCCGGAATCTCGTTCTCTCCACAGAACCTCCTTTCTGTTTCGCTACCTAATGAATCCCTTATTGCCACAGATCGTCTCTTCTCTACCCTTCTTTTCTCAGACACAGAGCCAGATCCAGCACAAGAGACCTGACTGCTGCGACTTTCCTTTATTACGTCATCCCTCCCAACAGTATCCAATGTGTACAGCATCCACCTGCTGATGAGGGGGTACTGTGCACTGGCTGCATCACCTGTTCCACCCTGCAACAGTGACCCAGTTTCCCGTGTCCTGCACATTGGGTTTAACTACTCTCAATATATTGCGAAGCAGGACCTCCAGGGTAGTAATTTCTGGATTGCTGTCTACGCCACGCGCCAGTAAGGGTAGAAACGGGATGATTTGGCAGATAAATGTGTGGTTGAGAAGCTGGTTCAGGGGGCAAGACTTCAGGTTCTTGGATAATTAGGATCTCTTCTGGGGAGATATAACCCGTTCAAAAGTGAGGGGTTGCACCTGAACCCGCCGGGGACCAATATTCTCGCGGGCAGGTTTGTTAGAGCTGTTGGGGAGTGTTTAAACTAACTTGGCGGGGATGGGAACCGAAGTGAATGGACTCAGGATAGGACGGATGGTAAAAAAGTAAAGATAGTGTGCAGTCAGATTGTCAGGAAAACAAGCAGGGGATGGGAATGAGGAGCAACCAACAGGCTGAATATTAAATCATTAGGGAACCAGAGTGAGAAAGGATAGCAAATACGGCATTCATGGTGCTGTATCTAAATGCCCGTAACAAAAGGAATAAAGAGGATGATCGTGTTGCAATAGTACAGAATGTCAGGTATGATGTTTTGGTCATCACTGAATCGTGGCTGAAGGATGGTTGTAGTTGGGAGCTGAATGTCTAAGGCTACATCTTATATCGGAGAGATAGGTAGGTAGGCAGAGGGGGGTGATGAGGCTCTACTGGTAAAGAATGGCATCAAATCGGTAGAACGACGTGACATAGGATCGGAAGATGTTGAATCCTTGTGGACTGAGTTGAGAAACTGGATGTTAATGCAGTTATATAAAGGCCACCCAACAGTGGCTGGGAGGTGGACCAAAGGTTGTAACAGGAAATAGAAAAGGCAAGTCAAAAGGTTAATGTTTCGGTAATGTTTTAACATGCAGCTCGATTTGGGAAAATCAGTTTGGCAATGGAGCTCAAGTGAGTGAGTTTGTTGACTGCCTAAGAGATAGCTTTTTAGCGCAGTTTGTCGTTGAGCCTACGAGGGTATAGGCTATACTGTATTGGGCGTATATAATGAACCGGAGGCGATTAGGGAGGTTAAGGTAAAAGAGCCCTTAGGAACCAGTGATCAGAATATGATTGTGTTCATCTTGAAATTTGATTGCGAGAAATAATGTCTGATGAAGAAGTATTTCAGTGACAGAAGGAAAATTACAGTGGTATGAGAGAGGATCTGCCCAAATTAAAATGGCAGGAGCTGCTGGCAGGGATGTCAGCAAAGCAGAAATGGCGTGCGTTTCTGGGAAAAATGAGGAAGGTGCAGGACATCTGTATTACTAAAATGAAGAAATACTCGAATGGTAAAACAGTATAACCGTGGCTGACAAGGGAAGTCAAAGCTATTGTAAAAGCAAAAGAAAGGGCCTACAACAAAACAAAAATTAAGTGGGATGATCGAGGATTGGGAAGTTTTCAAAACTTACAGAATCAACTAAAACAATATTAGAAGGGAAGAGATGAAATAAGAAAGCAGTCGAGTAAATAATATCAAACTGAATAGTAAAAGTTTTTTCAAGTATGTTAAAAATGAAAGAGACATGAGAGTGGACATTTGGCCGCTAGAACATGAGGCAGGAGAAAAAATAATGGGGGAAAAAGAGACAGCTGATGAACGAAATGAGTAATTTGCGTCAGTCATCACTGTGGAAGACACTAACAGTATGCTTGATGTTGTAGTGTGTGAAGGAAGAGAAGTGGGTGAGAAAATGCAGAGGAACTGCACCCTAGGCTTCTGAAAGAGGTCGCGTTAGAGATTAGCGTGGCATTAGAAATGATCTGTCAAAAATATCTGGACTCTGGCATGGTTGCAGAGCACTAGAAAATTTCAAACTGTTACTTCACTCTTTCAGAAAGGAGGAAGGCAGCAGAAAGTAAATTATAGACCAGTTAGCCCGACTTCAGTGGTTGGGAAGATGTTGTTAAGGATGATGTGATGGAATATTTGGTGACACAGGACTAGATAGTACAAAGTTTGCACGGTTTCCTTCAGGGAAAATCCTACCTGACGAACCTGTTGGAATTCTTTGACTAGATTATAAGTAGGATAGATAAAGGGGATATAGTGGATGTTGTATATTTGGACTTTCAGAAGGCCTTTGGCAAGCTGCTACTCTTGGGGCTGCTTATCAAGTTAAGAGCCCATGGTATTACTGGAAAGTTATTAACATGGTTACAACATTGGTAGGAGGCAGCGAGTGGGAATAAAACGGCTCCTTTCTGGTTGGCTGCGAATGGTGTTCTTCATTGGTCGTTATTGGGACCCGCTTCATTTTATACTGTATATAAATGGTTTAGATGATGGAATAGATGGCTTTGTTACCAAGTTTGCAGATGATACTAAGATGGGTGGAGGGGCAGGTATTGTTGCGGAAACAGATGTGATGCAGAATGACAGACAGATTAGGAGAATGGGCAAGAAAATGGCAAATGAAATATAATGTTGGAAAATGTATGCTCATGCACTTTGGTAGTAGAAATAAATATGAGGACGATTTTCTAACCAGCGAGAAAATCCAGGAATCTGAAATGCAGAGGGACTTGGGAGTCCTTATACATAACACCCTGAAGGTTAACTTGCAGGTTGAGTTGGTGGTGAAGAAGCCAAATGCCATGTTAGGGTTAAGGTTAGGGTTAGGGTTAGGGTTAGGGTTAGGGTTAGGGTTAGGGTTAGAGAGATCAAGAGATCCAGAATACAAGAGCAAGGATGTGATGGTAGGGTTAGGGTTAGGGTTAGGGTTAGGGTTAGGGTTAGGGTTAGGGTTTAGGGTTAGGGTTTAGGGTTAGGGTTAGGGTTAGGGTTAGGGTTAGGGTTAGGGTTAGGGTTAGGGTTAGGGTTAGGGTTAGGGTTAGGGTTAGGGTTAGGGTTAGGGTTAGGGTTAGGGTTAGGGTTAGGGTTAGGGTTAGCGTTAGGGTTAGGGTTAGGGTTAGGGTTAGGGTTAGGGTTAGGGTTAGGGTTAGGGTTAGGGTTAGGGTTAGCGTTAGGGTTAGGGTTAGGGTTAG